>NC_140589.1:189168442-190385942 GCF_964204655.1 Triturus cristatus | reverse complement strand
AGTATACAGACCTCTATTGTGCACTCAAACTGCCAGTCAGTACAGGCCGAGAGATGTCGCATGACCTTCCCCCAGTACTACCATAACGAGGAACACGACCATAACATGTGTAAAATATCTGTGTCAGGGTGGTTGCAGCGGGGACAAGCCGTGCCCAGTCTGTCAAAATAACGATTGATCTTCTCGGGGGTAAAATATGCCTGTTATATTATTTAGAATTGTATTAGCAGGAACCTAGCATTTCTTAGGATGTATGTGAGACCCACCAGAATCATGTCCCATTCCTTTGAGGTGCATGGGCGGTTCCTGTCCGTCTCCAATTGATGCAGCAGCAAAGACAATGCTGTGGCAGTCTGCAGCCAAAGTGCTTCCGCCAACCAACGAGTAAGATGCCACCCTTCTCCCATGACGTGTAAATATTGTAGTGTGAGGTGAGTTGGTTGTTCCTGAGTGACATCCCCCTATCGTTGCTGTAAAGTGCCAATCCAAGAGGCATGGCTGATGAAATGTCCTGGGAGTAACCCCTCCACCTGCGCCAGTGTCTCATATGGTGCGAGTATGCAATCATGTTAATGATCCCTCAGTGTGTGTTGGCCCGCTAAATGCCATGCAGAGAGCTCAGTCAGCATTGTTAACCTGCTACCCCTGGGCACACCTAGCAGTGGAGTTGCGGAGGTCTAGGTTGTTATATGTTTGGTGAGATATAAATAATGGCGGAAGCAGTGATGGGCCACCTGAAACAGTAGGGGATGACGTTGGGATGTCTTTAAGCAGGTGTGGAACAGATGAAGAAGGGTGACCAGTTGACAGGGAGAACCATCTCCAGTCGTGTTCGAGAGGTGCAACCCTGCCATCATATGTGCGACCGATTGCATCTGGGATGCTAAGTAATAATGCTCCAGGTTAGGTACTGCCAATCCTCCCTGCTTCAAAGGCAGATACGATTTTGAGAGCGCCACCCTGCATCGTTATGTTCCCTATAAGGTCTCTTATCATGTGCTCAACTGAACGGAAAAAAGACAGAGAAAGGTACAGCGACAAATTAGTGAAAAACTAAAGAAGACGCAAGAGCATCACCATTTTCATAAGAGCAACTCTTCCGGTGACAGTCTTCCAAAAGGATATCTGTGCCGTTAAGGAGGTGAGTACCCCTGTGAGATTGCCATCAAGCAGATCCCTGTCAGTATAAATTTGAATGCCCTGATAATGGAACATAGTCGGTTCCCTAGCAATGGAGCTCTATTAATAACGAGTGCCGGGTCAGGCTTGCTCAGTGGTAGGCCCCAAGGACCCGCTGAAGATCGCAAAGCTAGATCTAGGGGCTCTATAGCAAAAGAGAAATGGAGAGGACTAAGAGGACAGCTCTGTCTTGCATGTCTGCATACCTTAAGCAGTGTTGAGATGGGACTTCCTGTTCCAACCCTCAAGGTCGGGTTATCATAGAGGAGTTTCACCAAGCATATAATATATGTAGAGCCTATGCCATATTTCGGAAGGACCTTAAAAAGATAAGGCCATTCAATAGTATCAAACGCCTTCTCTAGACTGAGTACAAGACAGCCCAACTGCGGCCATACATTGGGGCGTATCGCATTAGTCAGAAGAGACAGCATAAATTGTAGGAGGTGGTACGTACTGGAACAAACCTGTTCTGGTCTGGGTGTATCAGGGAGGTCACCAATGGAGTAAGACTCTCTGCCAATATCCTAGCCAGTATTTTATAGTCTGTGCTCAGATGCATTGGATCGCTATCGGGTTTCAGCAGAGCAATGAGCTTACTATTCTGTGGATGGGTACATGCCCATCCCTGAACCCCTTAACCACTATTTACTTCTGTAATTACCCCTCCCTTTAAGTAGTAATTATTCCCTTTTCTCCAGCCACTCACCTCTATCCCTTTCAAATTTACTGTGAAACCATGTACTTGCGTGTGCCTGTTGCTCTGCAATTGGGGCAGAGATCTCTGTATAGAGTAAGATATTTAGGAGCAGAGTAGGCAGATTTTCCGCAAGTAGGTATGTGAATAATATTTTGTAGTACTATTGTAGTACTACTAAATGCACTATTAAATGCAGTTTGGGAATAGGTCCCCATACATTAATATCTCTGGTTCCACTTTTAATTACAGTTTAATATGCAGTAAATTATCCTTCTTTTATCTAAATTGTGTTGGAAATTTCTTTGTTTGCTTTTATGACTTTAATATAGTTTTGGTGTTGCTTTAATGCTTGACATTTGCTTCTCTGGGGACACCCTGCTGCTTTAGGCCATAGCTAACTGCGACTAAACATAGGTTCTCTCACTGCAACAGTGATTTGACGCTTAGATGTGCTGGTGAGGAAAGGGGTGCAAACGGGGCCACTGAGGTGGCAGGATGAAGATACTGCGGTGTACCTCCTCTAAAATTAGTAACACAGAATCTCACAACCCTTATGCCCAATATTACTTCTGTTCATCTATTTAGCTTTTTCTTCAGAATGCTCTCATACTCCTTGAGTTGGAATCTCTAGGCACCTGCGATATCTTAACTTCCCCACCCTTTTAAGGATTATTGTAATGTAACTGTCAGCTCAAATGCCTATTTGTCTTGATACATTCTCCCTAAGAAGGTTTTTGGATAGTCACCTAAAACTTTCAAAGTTATTTTTGTACTTGTTTGCTCATCCTCTCTTAAGAGAATTTCATTTTGATAAGTACTTATGCTGTACCTCTATCAAATAAATGAAGGAATAATGCACAGTACCTTGCCGTTTGAGCCATGTATCCATGTTGAAAGAAGCAAAACCATCACTGCCCGCAAATTCATTTCTGAAAAGGAATTGAACAGGGTTATATGTTTCCTGTTTTTATGCCGGTGATATAATTATTTTAACACATTTAGCGGGCAAAATATGTTACATAAATATCAAGTGCCGCAGACAATTAGGTAGAATGAGCACAGATATCTTAAATGCAAACTAATAAAATGTACTTGGAACTTTTTCAAGCCCATGGTTCACATGCCAACACCATATTTGCTTATAAATGCTTCCTGTTTTCCTCTATTGAGTTTGGAGAACAAATGTAAACCCAGACTGTATTCTTGCCGATAAGCTTCTGGTTATCACAAACTTTTGGGGCCTGTGATAAGCAATTAGCAACAACCACGTATTCTGTTAAACACAGCATGATGAGGTTAGAATGGGTACCCTCATTTGTTTTATTTAGAGCATGAACTCCGGCTCCTACCTGTCTATCAGGCTTTCTCTTGACCCATAATTTACCTTGAACCTCCCCACTCTCCCCTCCAGCACTATCACCTCTACTCTTTCCCTTTCCCTTTCCCTTGTAACACCCAATTGTACTTAGGTCTTCACATTTATTCCTTTCTCCTCCTGGACATACCATCCAATTGTCCAATACTTCCTTTCATCGCGATCTGCACCTCCCTTGTCATGTACACCTACTCCTTGTAACATCTCCTCTTTCCTGAAGTTTTCCTCCCCTTTGAACTTATTTCCAATTCATATATTTCCTGTATCTCGGCTCCTGCATCACTCTTCTCACCCTTGCATGATTCACCTCTTCCATGCTCCTCCCCTACACCTCTCACCTGTCTTGCATTTCTTAGTCCACATAGGCATGTTTCCTGTTTATTGTTTAAGTCTCCTATACTTCATCTTTGAAATTCATCCCTTTCCCTAGCCCGAACGACCATGGACCTCTAGCCCCTGGTTCAATGAATGGCCCATGCAGGTCCAGATGTTTTCTCGTTCATGTTAATACTCATAATTCCCCTCTCATCGTTACCTCTTCACTTTCTACTTCATATTTCAAGTCTCTTCTTTCTCCTGCAGCAAATCCTTTCAATTCATCCATCCATCTCACCAGTCTTTAAAGGTGCTCCAACCGTATGAAACAGAAGCTAACACCTTTAGATCTAAGAGAGATATTGAGTGTATTAAGAATATATTCAGTGTTAATCAATCTTTGCAGAATTTTGTGTTTTTGGATTTCCAAAAAAGACAAGCCATTTTTTGGCAAATGAGCCTCCTAAAAGGGAGACAAAAGGATTTTTAAAAATCATATATACAAACGTATTAATTTATTATAAAAAAAATTAACATTCTCTTTTTTAATAAAATTATTTATGCAACGATACAGGAGTACTCAAGCAGGGAATTATGTAATTGTATTTGTATGTAATTGTATTTACTTTCCTAAAGTTAACACTGGATACGTTAAAACACCATGTATACATCTCATTCCCAAAGAGAAAATAGTTATTCTTCAAAATGATCTCTAACATCTCCAACAAAGACGATGACCCAGTGTTAAGCCAAAATTACTAACGCCGCACTCCGCTATTGCGTTGCGGGGAATGATTCTTCATGTGCAGAAAGGTGCACATAAACAATCAGTAATGGTGATTTGTAACTTCTATGTGTGCTGCTTTATGCAGCACACATAAAAGTTGCAACTCGTGATTTTTTAAGGATTGATTAAGTGCAGGAGACCTTCATTTCTCCTCACTTAAGACCAGGTTTTCCCTGTCTTTATTTTAGGTGCTGCCTCCTATTTATGCCACCCTTGTAAATAGGGGGCACCGTCAAAATGCAATGGGTGTTGTGGCGAAACACCGACCTCAACACGCATTGCCTGCCCCTTTCACGCAAAGTGCTGCGTGAAAGGGGGCCTCATTCACAAGGCGGCGTTTATTAAGCCTTGCCGCCTTGTACATAAGGTCAAGAGCTTATCGCCACCAGAATGTCACAAAGAGTGATGGTCTGGTGGCAATACACTCTTGTAAGTATGCCCCAACATGTTCACATGAGCCCATTTCTTCACTTTTTTCAGGAAACATTAAATATCATTCTAGAAACATTACATATAGTACACAGCTGTTGGGGTGTTGATAAGTTGTTTTCTCTTTTTCACAATTACAAATGTTATATTAGGGCAACAACTGTGTTTTCCTGTTAGAAATAGAACCAGCAATCTGAAAGAGATGAAGCTGTAGCTGCATCTCCTTGAAATAAGTATAGGGTACTGTAGAGAATAGTTCATTATGTTTCATTGAGAAGAAAATCCATCAACTTAGGTTAGGCATTTCCGTTCACAGTGTAAGGCTTTCTGCCTTTTCACAGAACATTTTCGAAGCCTAGCCCATCATGCCACAACCAACACACAGTGACCATAGTTTAGCGTAAAAGGCATTTATTAGGACTTGGTTGCAAAATGTATTGAACTTTTTATCAACATATAACCTGAGCATTGCAACTATTATTCTCCACATACATAAGGCGAGCACACACACCTCACGCCAACTTTCAATTCCCTAAGCAATCATACCTTTTTCCAT
This sequence comes from Triturus cristatus, assembly GCF_964204655.1. Classification (NCBI taxonomy): domain Eukaryota; kingdom Metazoa; phylum Chordata; class Amphibia; order Caudata; family Salamandridae; genus Triturus; species Triturus cristatus. Next base: position 190,380,601 of record NC_140589.1, on the reverse strand, counting down.
TCTTCACTGTTCCACTTCTTGGGCTTGTGCCATCAATCCAGCCTCTCCTTCCTTTTTCACCCAAACACCCTCTCCTGTAACTCTTTCTTCACTTGACAACACACTGCACACTGTCTTTTGTCACCTTTACTCCAGTCTTCTCCCACCGAGGGTGTGGATACACCTGCATGTGACTCTTCACCACAAAAATACCACCTAACCCAGCAACATGTCCAGGTTTTGGAAAAAAAGCTATGGGCCACAAAACCTCGCTCCTAAACCTCAGTAGTCATGTAGGGTGAGCGGGTGGATAAACTTGTTGGCTACACTTTATGCCCCCACCCGGTGATGCTCAGAGTCAGGAAGCTGCTGGACACACCCTTCCTGACTCTCATAACCTCTCCTAACTCCCACCCCTACCCCCCCTAACTACCTATCTGCTTTCACATCCTGTTAAGGTACGGAGAATCCCTGGGAAATACCAGTCTGCGACCTGCTTCCCCCGGGGGCCATCATTGTCATTTGTAAACTCTTTTTGACCCCCAGGAATCATTGCAAGCATGAATATTGTTTCCTGTGTGGTCTGCCTATGCCATGAAACACGAGAACGTATGGAATAAATCTACCTTAAAGTTTGAAATAATGAATCGTCTTGCCTTCGGAAGCCCTCATGAGGAGCCCAGAGTAGCTATAGTGCTCCATTTGGTAAAGCTATGAGAAATATATGGAGCCATTGTCTAAAAATAAGAGGTTATAGAAAGACAAGATGAAGTCAGCAGAAAACCCTGGAGGATTACCTCTACTCACTGTGCCTAAAAACAGTGAGTACTTATACTTTAAACCAACCACGAGGGCTATGGCAAGCAATATGGAAGTCTTACATACTGGGAGTCAGCAGAGTTTGATTTGTAAAAAATAAATAAATAAATAGTTGCAAAGGCCCAAAGTTTTTATTGAGAAGCCTGCTGCCAGATCTGTCATGTGGTAAGGTTGGCGATTACCCAAGCTGCATAGACTTGATTCCACTGTATGCTTCTTTATTCTACCACATTAGACTTGTGAGTTCATATTGCAGGTTTGATTACTTACCTGCTCTCTCACCTTGGGGCCCATTAGCATGTTGGGCGGATCGCCACCGCCCGCATGGCGGTGGCGATCCGCCCGACATTTGTGCCCGCCCGCATGTCAATTCCCCCCCGCCATATTAATATGGTGGGGGGGACCCCGGCGGACAGAAAGACCGTCCACCAGTTTTCCGCCGGTAGGCAATCCGCCCGATTGCCTACCGGGAGGAAAAGCTGTTAATATGGTGGCGGTGTCTGGTAGACACCGCCATCCATATTAGTATGCAGGCGGGGACATGCCTTTCCGTAAAGGCATGTGGTTTTCGACATTGGGGGCACGTAGCGGGCCCCCAGGGATTCTGGGGGATGGGGGGTGCACATGGTACAACGTGGCAGGCACCGCGCGGTGCCTGTCATGTTGTGCATTGAAAGGCACAACTTGCTTCTGTGGCATTGCAGCAAGCGGTGCTTTCAGCATCGCCCGCCACAATGTTACAAATGCGGAATGCGCCCGCCAGTGTGGCGGGCGCATCCTAATTGTAGGTGCGGGACTGCCGCAAGCATAGCGGGTGGTCTCGTTTCCCGGGGGTATGTCGGGCAGACAAAGTCCGCCTGCCATACTAATGACCCCCTTTGTCTCTATTTGTTATTGTGCTCTTCCTTTATTTATCCCTTTCCTACCTTTATCTCTCCTAAACTTCTCAAAGTATAAGGACAAAAAATAAGTAAAGTGCCCACCACCTGCAACATCCCACCCAAATTAGGAACTGAGTGACATACTTTGTTGCATCTGATTGCCTGTTCAGAAGAAACATTTTGTTGTGGATGAAACTGGTAGACAACTTTGCATAGGTTTTCAAAAGAAACATTTGCTACAGTAGGTAGAGACAATTTGGGAGCTAGACCTAGCCAACCACAAATCAAGAGTAATTCTGAGATGGATGAGATGACTTGAAACAAGCAGCCAAGCCTTCTACAAAAAAGAAGTGGCATACTAAGAAAAATAAAGAAAAAAGACTAAATCATGGGCTGGGTCTCCTCAACAGGAAACCACTGAAAAGCTCTATAATTTATGTTACCATGAAAATATTAAAACGCCTGACAGGTATTAGTATACTGAAACAGGTTCCTCTTGTATCTTTCAGGAGTCATCCAAAAAATGCTGCAAGAGAGGTGGACAGTAAGAGTGATGAATACAGGCCCCAGCTAGGCCCGCAAGAACAAGGGTTCGCTCTCCTGTAACGGAATCTATAAGGAAGTTGGCACGGAAACTGCAAAGTACAAAGACAACGTTTATTAACCCTTAAGGGTGGTCCTACAATCCACACAACACTCTTCAGTATTGCATGGAGTAGCACACAGAACATTCGTACACAGTCCCCTTTTATACACAACAGAGGGGCTCATAAGTGGGTGGATACAACATGAGGCCGAAGAACATTACCATTTATGGTCATTCTCGATACTGAATCAATACATGGGGGGAGCCAACACACTCCTTGAGCCCGCGAAAGGACATGGTCAAGCAAAGCTAATTATAACAGATGTGGTCAAGTCTGGGCATGCGCCAGACGGACAAGAGAGAGCTATTTATAAACTGTTGCTAGGCAGATTACAAGAGCAACTAACACAGAGGTCGGACTCTCCTCGTGGTGAACACATGGCAGCATGCCAATACAAAATGGAGTCCGGACTTCGGTCAACATAACGAAGAAAACATGATAAAAAAGGGGAAGCATTAATGTTTTCAGTAAATGCTTAATCACATTCTGCCTTAATTTACAACAGACGACCCTTTCAGCATTTACTGAAGACATCCGGCTTCCAAGAATAATCATCATATATATCAATTATCATCATTCCCTTAACCTCCTTAGCTAGACCCTTCTGGCGAGCAACATCGGCAATAGCTTTCTTATCTGGAATGCAGAATGAAATGCATACGGAACAGCACAATGGTCCACATTGAATACACATACAGAAAAGGAACAGAACTGCTATAATAATGCAAAGACCAGTTAAGACCTTCCATCCCCAGGCAGTAACCAACGCCCAAAACCATCCGGAAAAGGACCAAGTGCCGTTTTCTGTGTGGATTTCAGCTGCTATTTTATGCAGCTTGTTAATGGCGTTATAGACGGATGGCGTATGATCAGGGATGAACACACAGCAGCTACTTCCAATAATTTTACAGGCTCCACCTCGATCAGCTAACATTACATCTAGTACCATACGATTCTGCAATGCAACAATCCTAGTTATTTGTAATTCTCCCGTAAGATTCCCAAGAGCGGCAGCAGTCTGATTTGTCACAGCTTCTACCACTCTTGTCAATCTTCGGATCTTCCTACTATTCAAAGCAGCTCCAACAAAGAAAAACAGTCCTAAGTTAAAATCAATATACTGTTGCAAGCTGGTATCGGTCTGATCCACATCATCAATTGATAGAGTACGTTTATATCTATTTACAGTCACATTATTCAACAGTTTCAAATCCTTATGATATGACGCAGGTGCTAAGAATACAGGAGGTAATAGGAATGATACATAGCATACCCCGGACCACCCTGCCGGCAAACGGTAATAACCTTTATTTCCACATACAAAATAGGTATTATGGGACGCTAGGAAGGTACTGTTGTTCAGCCCGTCGATGTTCAGTACAGTTATACAATCACTGACACCAACAGGGATAAAACCCACACTCTGGACACACAGGTCCGCTTGAGCTTGTGCTACTTGGATTACGAACTTGTCCTTCCCCACAGTGTCTCTTGTGTTCGTGAAGATATAGGGAATGGATTCATTGTCCGGTCGGTACTCTTCCCATTCCCAAATTGTCCCATTTGCTTGTGGATATCCATTTTTATCTTGATGACATTCTTTATTGAGTCTGAAAAGCAATCGTCCCACTGTCGGTTTCCGAGTGGCAAACAGCAAAGTGTACCACGCTCTACAAGAGCCATTATGAGAGAAAGGAAGTGGTATGAATGGCGTTCCTCCTTTCTTCTGATGGGCTGGCATCATCCCACATATCCAACAGTTCGTAGCGTTCGTAGCAACGTGGGTGTGATGCAGCATCTGAATGAAAGTGTTATTCAAATAGGACTGTCGATGCTTCAACTCTTGATATGGCAGTGTATAAAAGTAGTGCTCCGCAGGCACTGGAGTCGTCAACACAAGTGTCTTTCGAGCAGGAGTTACCTCCTCCACAAACCATGTGGTTATCCCAACAATAGCTACTGTTAGCATGAACCCCAACGCACAAAGGATTTTCTTCTTCTCCATGTCAAAAGAAACAATACCCTGATATCTTCCTCAAACTAAAAGTCTGTCAGAACTCTTCCCCTTGGGCAGCGGTTGATTTCTTCACCAGCGGGCCAAGACGGGTGTCGCTACACTAATGCAGGGCTGATCCCCCCCCCTTGCCTCATCGGCTCTCCGTTTCACTAACCCAAGGGCCGTTCTGACAGTATGTCCCGGCACTGGAAACCTTACTTCCTTGGTCGAAGATGATATCGCCTTCCTCCAGACGTCGTGTGGTCCGGAAAGAGCTCCTCGATGGCGTTTGGCTCCGCAGCACGGCCTGTCTCTGCTGCTAGGATTTCTCGTTGATCGGTCAGCACGGCAGACTCCACCAATCCGGGCGGTACCTTTCGACAGTGCAAGGAATGGATCCAATTCTTCCTGTTCGAGACTCGCACTGCCGTCCTCGTTGCAAGGAGGACTTGTTCAGGTCCTACCCATCTCGGCTCCAAACTGTTCGTTCTGTCGAAAACCTTCACCATAACATGATCCCCAGGCCGGAGACCATGTCCTTCACCGGTAGACCGATCAGGGAGCGCCTCTCGGACCTGTTGATGAATAGAAACCAAATTATCCGTTAACTGTGCCAGATAATCGCTCATCATTACACAAGGTACATCATACACAGCCTTAGGCCTTGGTGGACCCCAAATATTCATTGGGCGTCCAAATACAACTTCATATGGCGTAAGGCCAGTTCGAGAGTGTGGCACCGACCTAATTGACAATAACGCCAGTGGCAGGGCGTCTGGCCAAGTCAAAGACGTTGAAGCTTGGATTTTGGCGATCTTAAGCTTCAGTGTACCATTATACTTCTCGACTAGTCCTGCAGACTGGGGGTGGAATACGGCGTGGAACTTCTGGGTGATGCCTAGGCCCTTCAAGACATATTTTATAACATCCGCTACAAAGTGAGGCCCATTATCACTCCACAGAAGTCTACAGACGCCGTATCGAGGGAAAAACTCTTTCAGCAATAGCTTCGCTGTAGTCATTGCAGTATTGTCTTTCGTAGGGTACGCCTCAACCCATTTACTGAAGGCGCAGACCACTACTAGAACATACTTCAAATTGTTACAGCGCTCAAGCTGGATGTAGTCCATCTGCAGGACCTCAAAGGGTGCAGTGGGCGTCGCAAATCCTCCTGCTGGAGTTCGAGTGCCTTTCCCTGGGTTATACTTCAGGCAGATCATACAGGTCTGCACCACCCTCTTTGCTGTGCTAGCAATCTCTGGATGCTCCCAGACTTGGGTAAGCAATTTCACAATTGCGGAAGCTCCAACATGTGCTAGCCCATGTGCCATCTGAACCATAGGTTGTACAAAGGCCGTGGGTAATTTCCATCTATCCATCTGCTTATTTCTCCAGCAACCCTCGTCATCCAGCTCTCCTTCGCTAGCCCATTGTTCCCGCTCTTTGTCAGAAGCGGTCCTCTGTATTTCTCGCACTTCTTCCTTCGCATCTCGCCATCTTTCCACCTGTGACTTTACTACATACATGGCAGTAGCGCCAGGCTGCATCGCGGTCTCCCGTGCTACTCGATCCGCTAACGCATTCCCTTCTCCAACTTTATCAACTACTTTCTTATGGGCACTACACTTAACAATGGCAATTTTCTTCGGGTATGTCAATGCGGTTAAGAGGTTGTGGACTAACTCCCCATGCATTATCTGTACCCCATGTGACGTTAAGAACCCTCTCTCCTTCCAGAGTAGGCCGAAATCGTGCGCTACTCTGAAGGCATAGCGGCTATCTGTGTAAACATTCACACACAATCCTGTACTGAGCTCACATGCTCGTGTTAAGGCTATCAGTTCCGCTGCTTGAGCTGATTTCTGTGGTATGCGTGCTGTCTCCACTATCGTGTGTAATGTGGTAATTGCATACGCTGCTGAAGTCGTACCATCTGGTAGCTTCAGGCATGATCCGTCTACCCACAACTCTCCATCTACCTCTGAAAAGGGCGTATCCTGGAGATCAATACGACCCTTTGTTTGTTCCTCAGTCACAAGAATACAATCATGCGCTTTCTGCGCCTCAGGCTGGGTCTCGGGGTATGGCAACAATGTGGCCGGGTTTAATGTCACGCACCTTTTCAACGTAATATGAGGAGCCAAAAGCGTCAGCTCATATCCCGTTAAACGGGCACTGGTCAAATGCTGCGTCTTTGTTTGATTAAGCAGGGCATCCACAGCATGGGTAACTAACACCAACAATTTATGGGACAACACAATTCCTTCACTTTGGCGTATTGACACAGCTGTCGCCGCTACCGAGCGAAAACACCCTGGTAATGCTCGGGCGACAGGATCAAGCACAGCCGAAAAGTATGCACAAGGGCGCTGCTTGTCGCCGTGCATCTGTACTAAGACTGACAATGCACATCCATCTTTCTCATGCACATACAACGAAAAGGGTTTTGCATAATCAGGGGTCCCTAACACTGGTGCTGAACAAAGGGCCTGTCGCAGTTGCTGAAAAGCAGCATCACACTCATCTGACCAAGGGATTGGGATAGGTGTATCCTTTGTCAGAAGGGCTAACAATGGCTTAGCTATGTGTGAAAACCCCAATATCCACTGTCTACAAAAAGAAACAAGACCCAAAAATGCACGCACATCCTTCTGCGTGGATGGTCTCGGTGTGTCCAAAATTACTTGGATACGATCTGGTGTGAGTGCACGCCCCTCCTTAGACAAAAGGTGACCTAAATAAGTCACCTTTGGTCTACAGAATTGCAATTTCTTCCTAGAGACCTTGTGATTGTGGGATGCTAAAAAGGAAAGTAAGGATAACGTGCTTTTCTCACACAACTCCAGGGTGTCAGCCGCCAACAGGATGTCATCGACATATTGAATGAGGGCGACCCCCTCGAGTAAAACAAAGGAATCCAACTGTCGTTTCAAAGCCTGACTGTAAATACTAGGGCTTTCTGTGTAGCCTTGGGGAATTCTACAAAAACGATAAGATCTATTATTTAATGTGAACCCAAAAAGAAATCGGCTATCAGGGTGAATGGGAATGGAAAAGAAGGCATTCTTCAAATCAATCACTGAAAACATGGTCGCCGTAGGCGGGACCAAGGTAAGCAACGTCGTGATATCAGAAACCACCGGGTACTGAGGTATCACGATCTTGTTTACCTCCCTCAAATCAATTATGAACCGATAGACCTTTGCATCCGTGTCCTTTTTCAAAATTGGGAGAATCGGACTGTTACAGACATTATAGGGAACTTCTTCCACTACCCCTACTGCTATCAAGTCTTGCACAATCTGTATGAGAGCCTCCTCGCCCTCCTGGGAAATACGATACTGCGGGAGGCGTGGTAGCACCGCCCCCTCCTGGACACTAATGTGGACCGGAGGAATCACCATTTGTCCCACATCTGTGTCCGAAGTCGCCCATAAAGCTCGGGGGAGGGTAGCCAACAACGCATCCTCTGATATCGTGCACATCCGCCCAGACCTGGGATAGTTGTCATTTAAGATCACCCTCACACCTTCAGGGGAGCAGCGGATTGTAGCCCTAAAGTACTTTAACATATCAAGGCCCATAATGTTATCCGGTGTATATGGAGCAAGCAGAAACGGACAGGGCGCAGAAAAAGAATCAACCTTAAATGTAAGGGGCTGTGAAAGAGGGCTTCGGGAGAGTGTACCGTCAAACCCTACCGATGTAACTATTGAGCCGGATGGGGGAGCCCCCGGAACCAAGTACCTAGACAATGCACTACGTGTCGCTCCTGTATCCACTAGGAACTGATCAGTAGAACCTAAAACCTCAGCCGATACATAAGGACCCGTCTGATCGACCGGCACCTCAACTGATTCGGACCCCCATCCAACGCATTCCTACGCATGCTGAGAATCACGATATCCCGATTGATCGATGTCCGATACATAATACTGGTGCTGGCGATCAAAAACATTTGAGCCATCTCGGTGCCGCCCGGCAGTATCGAAACGGACATTATCGTTAGAATTCCCTCTAAAGTTCGAGAAGCCCCCTCTACCTCTCGGGCCACCCGGAGTGTGCCCCTGACGCGAAGCACGCAACGCTGAGCAATCCCTGGCCCAATGGCCCAACTGCTTGCAGTACGCACACTGGTTCCTATTCAAATCAGATCGGCCCGAAGGGGGACCATAAGATCCGCCCCTTCCTCTATTATTATTACCCCGTCGGGGCGGGCCATATACTTGTGCTAACATCACCTTGGTTTTGAGATCTTTCGATTTCTTCTCCTCCTGGCCCTGCGCCTCGTGCTCCTGACGCTCATAATACTGAGCGATAGTCAGAAGGGCCGTCGGTGTCGCGGAGGACCAAGAACTTTCACTCGCTTTTAACCGGGCCGCAACTGCCGGTAGCAGATTAGCCACATATTTGTCCGCGAAAAGGTGGCGGCCCGTGTCGTCAGTAAGCGACTGGCCACTAAAATCATGAAACGTCTCCTCAAAGCGCGTAAAGAAGTCCGCAACTGACTCGTCAACTTTCTGCTTACATGCAGTTAACATATTCCAGTCAATCTTTTTAGGGGGGATAATCGTCTTCAACTTAGCCACAATAGCCGCAGGGAGATCTAAAATATTCTGGGGTGGTTTCTGTGCGGGCTTCCGTTCCCTATCCTCATCCTCAAGGTCAGACCACCGGGCCTTGAAGGCAACCGCATCATCTACCTTTCGGACAGAGCGCCACGTATCCGGCGGTAGGATAAGGCCAAAGAACAGGTCTATATCCGCTAAGGTCATAATGCAAGAATTCAAGGCCCCCTCGACTTCTTCATAGAAGGCCGCTGGATTCTTGCGGGGGTCAGGCAACGCATTCTTTAGTGCCATAACATCGGCCCTATGCCATGGAGTGTAAACCCAGTTATATACAAAATATCCCCTTGCATCGGCGGAGTTAATATCCGAGCTAGTCCCTGCTCCCTTAGGAGGAACATACAAAGGCGCCGCCTCTCGCATTGGTTTAGCATGCACTATGTCATCCTTATCTGACTGGGAGGCGGATGGGTGGCCCCCTGCTGCAGACGAATCCGACTGCTTCTCCTCCTCCGTTTGTTGACGTGCTTTCTCTCGAAGGGCCAGCACCTCGTCCCGCAAGGCGAACAGCCGCCGAGCCGCCTCAGGAGCCTTAGAGGGAGAAAAAGCACCGTTACGTATTGCTCTAGCGTCCGAAGACACTTCGTCAGGCTCAAGAACATGAGAATATTTTCGGAAAGCAGTAATCACTTCCTCCGCGAAATGACCCAGAAAATACACTTTATCTCTCTCCTGCCACTGCCCCCAAGTCTGAAATAAGTCCTCCATGGATACCTTGCCTTTAAGCGCACGGAAGGAAAGTGTCCGAAGCTCAGCCATTTGCTCGGCCGACAGCATGGACCGTGTGTCTACCTTACCCGAAACCGGGTCAGAATCTTGCGGCCGTGGAGCAGATGCGCCAACATAAGGGGGCGGAGAGCGATCTAGTAAATAAAAATCATCATCAGGATTATTAAGGACAGGATAAAGTGGCTGGCGAACAACATATTGACCCGAAACCTGTAGCCTACGCTCTTTCTCTTGTCTGTCCGTTTGCTCTTTGTCCTCCCGACGCTTCGCTTCCTGCGCTCGCACATGGTCATTCTTCCGTTGCTCTTTATCAAACAGCGCTTTCTCACGTTTCTCTCGCTCACGCACTTCCTTCACCCATAATCGCACACACTCAAACATATCCTGACGAGCACGTCGCTTACACATACACTGTTCCACATACTCAATCTTACGTATATCAAACGATCCATACAAAGGCCATCGCAACTCAGGATCCTTCCTCGTGTATTTCCTCCATAGCGTGCTGTACATTATGGAAGAAAGACCATGCTTCACGTACATATCCCTATTAGGAGTCCCCTCTGGGGGAGCTGGAGCAGATTCCTCGAGGTTCAACCGGTTTCCAAAACAGCAGCACCACTTACGGAGTGCGCTAAAAGCAGGCATGCTAGGAATAATGCAAAATATGCAATATTATAAAGAAAATGGCACTTAATCGTTGCGCCGTTCAGAGTTTACACAGCTCCTGGAGAAATTTCTCCACATTACCTGCCTATATGTGTTGCAACGCATATATTTTCACAAAGGCAAATTCAAAATATGACTAGTCATCATCAATCAAAACTCAAATAGCCAACCCAGGCTTCAAAACTCGGAGCAAGTACCGTACAACGGTTCTTACCAATCAAGAGTCCAGGTTCCAACTGCCAAGCTCCACAATCGCCCAAACGGCTCTCACGGCAGGACCGACAGAAGAGGTCTCAGTCGATGACCGGCGCCACCCAGACGGTCAGCTCGGAAGGGAAGGAAGAGAAACCTCGGGATGCCAGGGCTAAGACGCCGCTGGCAGTGATCACGTCCCCGGCCAAACTCCTCACCTTCGTCGCGACCAGTCCTTCGAGCATCCGAGTCGCCGATGAGCCCCACGTGACGGGCGCCAATTGATGAATACAGGCCCCAGCTAGGCCCGCAAGAACAAGGGTTCGCTCTCCTGTAACGGAATCTATAAGGAAGTTGGCACGGAAACTGCAAAGTACAAAGACAACGTTTATTAACCCTTAAGGGTGGTCCTACAATCCACACAACACTCTTCAGTATTGCATGGAGTAGCACACAGAACATTCGTACACAGTCCCCTTTTATACACAACAGAGGGGCTCATAAGTGGGTGGATACAACATGAGGCCGAAGAACATTACCATTTATGGTCATTCTCGATACTGAATCAATACATGGGCGGAGCCAACACACTCCTTGAGCCCGCGAAAGGACATGGTCAAGCAAAGCTAATTATAACAGATGTGGTCAAGTCTGGGCATGCGCCAGACGGACAAGAGAGAGCTATTTATAAACTGTTGCTAGGCAGATTACAAGAGCAACTAACACAGAGGTCGGACTCTCCTCGTGGTGAACACATGGCAGCATGCCAATACAAAATGGAGTCCGGACTTCGGTCAACATAACGAAGAAAACATGATCAAAAGGGGAAGCATTAATGTTTTCAGTAAATGCTTAATCACATTCTGCCTTAATTTACAACAAGAGCGCAGAGCAGAGGAATACGTGAAACCAAAGAAGGACTCCCAACGCTCATCTGACATCATAAAAAAGGAAGACAAACCTCAACTATAGCGGGCGGATCGGCACCGCCCGTAGGATCGCCACCGCCCGTATGGCGGTGTCGATCCGCCCGCTAAAAAACACCGACCGCTTTAAAATTCCCCCCGCCACATTACCATGGCGGGGGGGACCCCGGCGGACGAAAAGACCATCTGCTGGTTTTCTGCCCGGTCGCAGAGTCGACCGGGAGGAAGAGCAGCTAACATGGTGGCGGTGTCAGGGAGACATGCGGGATGTGCATTTCATTGGCGGCAACAGATTCTGGGGGGTGGGGGTGCACATGGGGGGTTCCTATGGTACCCCCCTGCAGTTCCATACACAACATGGCAGGCACCGCACGGTGCCTGCCACGTTGTGCATGGAAGTGCATGACATGCCTTCCTGGCATTGCGGCGGGCTGTGCTGAGAGCACCGCCTGCCACAATGTTAGGAATGCAGGATGCGCCTGCCAGTGTGGCGGGTGCATCCTAATGTCTGCAACGGGACCCCCGCACCGATGGCGGGCAGTCCTATTCCCCGACAGGATGGCGGGCGGACAAAGTCCGCCCGCCATCCTAATGACCCTCTAAATATCACAAATGGATTTTTCTACCAAAATATAGCACCTGAAAGCAGGTATTTGACCACAATTAGCACGCTCGGTTCTCAACACTGTTCTGTTGATTGCCCCTGGGGTATAAGAAAAGCCTAAGGTTGTTTTCAGTCTAGTTTACAGTACGTTTACAAAATATTGATGACCAGATATTGTTCTATATCAATGACATATATTTGACAGATGATGACCATTCTATGCACTTCACAAGAGTAGGTCACATAGTTCCTGGATTTGCTCACATGGGCTACAAATTCATCTTTTAAAAAAAATGTGCCCACCTCAACGTCCGGTTTCTAGGTTACCAGCTGTTAAGTGAAGGCAAAAGTCTTGTGACACATTTCTTAGAGAAGTGTGCGCTGTTACAACCACCAAACACATTGAAGAGACTACAATCCATATTGAGTTTCCTAAATGTTGGCAGAATTTACATTCCAGATTATGCAACATGGGATAAACCATTCTATGACTTGATTCATCCAGACTTTTCAAGCACACATTGGACAACTGAACAGACGCAAATTTTACATTCAGTAACAAGTTCAAATGCTAGTTTCAAAACACTTTCACACTCATGGAAACACAAAACACCTGGTGTTCGGTATCATTGCAGGGGCATCATGGTACACCTACATTACATTCAATGAAAGGTGACACTACCAATTGCACGCAAATCGCATCTATACACCAATGCAGAGAAGCATTTTGTACCCACAGAAAAGATACTGACAGCGGTACAGACTACCGTGGTAAGAGAGAGAGAGCATTGGGTCAGGGGAAACAAATAGTTCTTGTGACTGCAGTTCCAGCCTTACAGGCTGTGACAAAGGCCATCATTCCTAATGCAAAGGTTTAGATCCATGATGGATACAATGAGCCAACTCACTCACCGCAACAGATGTAGATTAACTTTTTGAATGCACACTACAAACACCAGCATTTTTGGAATATGAACTCGAATATACTATGCCTAATCGTTAAAAAGTGGTTTATTGGTAGGTGAAGCTAGATACCTACCACTAGTAATAAGGCCACCATTACAAAATAAGGTCAAGTCAAGGTCTCAATAAATTATTCCCTTGCTCAACCCTTGGTTGATGACTGCGAGAAGGCAGACTTAACTTAGGAGACATGTGTGTAAAACATTTAAAAACACCAATACAATAAATAAGTAAGCCACAATACACAATATAAAATTACCACCAATTTATAAAAATGGAAAATATTTGTATCTTTAAAATTACACCAAAATGTCAAACATCCAATGTAGGGAAACAGAGATGTGACTTTTTGAAGAATAAACACTTTCTGTGCCTAAAAACCAAAAGCGCCAGCTTGGGATATCTGGTCGAGCTTGACCCGACCAAAGACAATGTTTGAGGCCAACCGTAATGGAGCACAGGTCGGATACACTAAGTGGGATGCATTGGTCAAAATATTACCTTTGTACTTAGAAACTTTTTGGGAACTTTTTCTCTTGATGCCAAGGGAGGCTCTGCGTCATGCCTGATCTGCGGCAACGCCGGAGGCTTTCTTCAATGCAAGGCCTCCGTGAAATCCTGGAGGCATTGTGCCCAGGAACTTTCAGCGGGATGAACTTGAAATCCAGGCTGGGCAGTGGTTTGACGTCGGCGGCTTGACTCTCATCAACGGTTTGGTCACCTTATGGAGCTTTTTACCAAAATTATCCAATCTTCTCCAAACTTCTGGATGGACCTTGTTCCAGAAGTTCCTACTGTGGGTTCAAAGTATCAACCAACACCCATCTAATGGTCTAGAAGTTCTGACATGGTCTTTGGGATGTTGGCACTACTTTTTCTGCAGTGCACCTGGCCAAATGCTTAAAAGCTCACTGGACGCACTCCATATGAGTGCTTCTTGGTGGAGATGATGCATGTGGATCTCTTTTAACCTGTTGCTTCACGGAGTCAGCTCCTTCTACTTTTAAAGCAAGGCAAAGTCATTAGTGCTGTAGTTCCAAGTGTGCAGCAGGTGTAATCATCCAGAGTGCAATCTTTTGGGTGCAGGCCAGGTTTCCAGCAAGGTAGTCATTCTTCTCTACTGTCAGGCATGGAACACTTGTAGCTCTTTTGTACCTTTTGTTTCATGGAGTCTCATCTTAATCCTTGTTAAGCAATTCAAGGTCTGTAGGCTGTAGTTCTAAAGTGTGCAGCAGGTGTAGTCATTATGAGTGCAGCCCTCTTGGGGTGCAGACCATATGTTCCTGCAAGGCAATTGTTAGATCTGGGGGTCTCTAGTTGGCAGGGTAGGTACCACTGTCCAAGTAGGGACCCTTGCTTCTAGTCAGGGGAAGTGGGATACACTGTTAAGATAACCCCTGCTCTCCCTCTAGGTAGCTTGGCCTGAGCAGTCTAGGCTATCAAAGGTAATGTGTAAAGTATTTTTACCAACACTCACAGTAACACAGTGAAAACACCACAGATTTACTCCACACCAGTTTTAGAAAAATAGTGTATCTTTACTAAAAACTTCACAAGACAAAATACAACAGCAAAACCAACATACAATTAAAAAGGTTACTTTAAAGATAGTTCAAGAGTTTGCAGAAAGTACTCCAGGATGTAAAAATCAGTGTCCTGCACAATGCGACTCTCAATGCACAAAATGCGACACTCTCGTGCCCAACAGTACCTGTAGTTGTGCTAAGGTTCCCAAAAGCTATAACAATGAAGATGGCAAAGGCGATGCGATACTCCTGAGACCTTGGGGAGGCTTTGCAACAGCCCTGCTTCACGCAGCAGAGGTGGATGCGCCGGCTCCGATCTGTAGGGGGAGGATGCGATGACTTTGGCTTTCGTTGCGTAGGTTTCTTAGGGGGAAGCTTCACGCACAGGTACGATGCGACGATCTTCGATGTGGCGCGATGCGCGGCGCAGCGCTGACTTCTGGCGCCACAACCCTCGATGCGTCACGGGACGGGACTCTGCGTCGACACACGCAGCGACTGGATACTTTCACGCACAGGCAGTGGTGTGGCCCGCAAACTGGTTCTGCGACGACCCTCGCAGCGTCAGGAATCTTCACGCACCGGGACGATGCTCGACGCACTCTGCGATGCGGGGACTCCGGGTGCTGCGATGACGCCGCGATGAAATTCTCCTCGCACTCTCGCGACTCACAACCGGATGATGCGTCCCTCAAATGGATGATGCGATGGGTACCAGTTACTCTTGTTCACGCTTCTGCTTTCCAGCTCCCAAACACAGCAAAACGACCTCCTGAGGCCCCAAGACTAGGCAAGCACTTCAAGGCAGGTCAGAACTCCCTCAGCAGAGTTCCAGGGGAGCTGGTGGTGAAGTCCTTTTGTTCCTGGGACTTCTTAACAATTAGCCAGCTCTCCTCAGGCCCTTGGAGATCAGAATCAAAAGAAGGGGACACAGCAAAGTCCTTCCCCTCTCCTTGGCAGCAAAGCAAAACAGCAAGCAGGCAGTCTTCTCCTCTTCAGTTCCTTCCAGCTTTCTCCTTGGCAGAGGTTCCTTCTTAGTTCCACAGTGATCTAAAGTTTAGGTGTCTGGGGTCCTCTTCTTATACCCCTCCAAGTCTTTGCCTCTCCTTGTTTCAGTGGGGGGATTCCCCTGCTCAAACCGGTTCCTGGGTGTGCTCTGCCCTGGAGCACCTGGTTTCTTTCAGAGTGAGGGGCAGGGTCGTTAGACGCTCAGTAGGAGGTGGAGCCTTCTTTGTGCTGACAGAGGCAGAGTCCTCAGCCTGGCCAGCAGGGGGTGGAGCCGGCATTGTGCTGGCAGAGGCAGCCCTATTCAAAACCCAGGGGCTACTCCTCCCACCCATCTAGTGCAGATCTCCCTATTCACCCTGCTGCTGACTCATCCAGACTCCTGGAGCCACCTAGCCCATCACATGACACCAGTCAGCCAATCTGCACACAGGCACACAGGAAGGTTAAACAGGAGAATAGCTACTTTCTAAAAAGTGCTATTCTCACACAGTGAATTTAAAAACCATCTTTCTAAAAAGATGTATAATTAAATTCTGAACACAATGATACCAAACTTGGATTTTCTATCTTGCCTTTAGGGGAAGATAGGCATGTAAACAGCCTCCCCCATTCTGTCCTATGGGCAAGATAGCCTCTCAGCAGTGAAAAACGAAAATGGCTGTAATTCACTACCAGGGCATGTTACACACCTCAGTACATGCCCTACCTTTCAGATACACTGCATCCAGCCCAGGGGGGTACCTAGGGCCACCATAGGGATGCCTGACATGTACAGAAATGGAAGGATAAGGCCTGGTCAGTGGTTGCACTGGCCAGGTCGACATTGCAGTCCTGGACTGCACATAGGCACTGCAAGCAGGCCTAAGACATCATTTTAGCGCTACTCCTGTGGGTGGCACAATCAGTGCTGCAGCCCACTAGTAGCATTTGTACTACCAACCCTGACACTCTCAGTGCACTTTACTAGGGCCTTTGCAGGTAGAACAAATATGCCAACCATGTATAGCCAAGTATATCACAATTTCCCTAGGGAGCACGTGCACCTTGACACTGATCAGCAGTGGCAAAGGGGGAACAGCCATTACAACGCGGTTTTTACCACGCGTAGCCTTTACATCGCATGCGTTACAACGCATGCGATGTTACAACGCTATGCAATTACAACGCAAGTCTTTACATCGACTTGCGCTAGATGGCGTGCTAACATTACAAATAGTGTAGTTTACTATCCCAACACCTTCCCTACTGTTAAGTGGACTGGAGTTGTAATAGTAAATGACACTTTTCTAATGTTAGCACGCCATCTAGCGCAAGTCGATGTAAAGACTTGCGTTGTAATGGCATAGCGTTGTAACATCGCATGCGTTGTAACGCATGCGATGTAACTGCACGCGTTGTAATGACTCGCGTTGTTACGTCATACATCCGTGGCAAAGTGCCCAAAGCATCTATACCCGTAAAAACGACATCCAGCAAAGCATCAAAAAATACAGGAGGTAGAGGCAAAAAGTCAGGGGTAACCACACCAAAAGATGCCAGGTCTAACACGTGTCCCCTCCAGCTGAAATGTGGGGAGAACTACCCACCCTCTTGGGAGTTCTCGTCACTGAGGCGGAAAAACCTGGACAGACCGTCAGCGTTGGCGTGGTCTGTACTGGGACGGTGTCCCACCGTGAAGTCCATCCCCTGTAGGGAAATGGACCACCTCAACAGCTTAGGATTCTTACCCCTCATCTGCATCAACCATCTAAGGGGCCTGTGGTCTGTCTGAACCCGGAAGTGAGTCCCAAACAAGTAGGGTCTCAGCTTCTTCAGAGCCCAGACCACAGCAAAAGCTTCCCTCTTAATAGCACTCCACCTCTGTTCCCTGGAAAGTAGCCTCCTGCTAAGGAAAGCTACAGGTTGGTCCAAGTCTTCATCATTTAGTTGTGAGAGCACGGCTCCCACTCCATGCTCAGAAGCGTCTGTCTGCATTATGAATTCCTTGGAGAAGTCAGGCGCCTTGAGTACAGGTGCTGTACACATGGCCTCCTTCAGGGCATCAAAAGCTTCTTGGCAGGCACTGGTCCAAATCACTCTCTTGGGTAACTTCTTGGAAGTTAGTTCTGTCAAGGGAGCAACAATGGTGCCATACCCCTTGACAAAACGGCGATAGTACCCGGTGAGTTCTAAGAAGGCTCTCACCTCTGTCTGGGTCTTGGGGGGTTCCCAAGCCCAGATGTTATCTATCTTGGCTTGTAGGGGCGCCACCTGGCCGCTTCCTACCTGGTGTCCCAAATACACCACCGAACCCTGCCCTATCTGGCAATTACTGGCCTTGATAGTGAGGCCTGCACTGTGCAGAGCCTTCAACACTGCGCAGAGATGTTGCAAGTGTTCTTCCCAAGTGGAGCTGAACACAGCAATGTCATCCAGATATGCGGCGCTGAATTGCTCCAGCCCGGACAGTACCTGGTTGACCAGTCTCTGGAATGTGGCAGGGGCGTTCTTCAACCCAAAGGGCATGACACGGAACTGGAAGTGCCCCTCTGGCATTGAAAACGCAGACCTCTCTTTGGCCCCATCAGTTAAGGCAATCTCCCAGTACCCAGAAGTTAAATCAAACGTACTGAGGTAGTTGGCGGCTCCCAACCGATCCACAAGCTCATCAGCTCTGGGGACGGGGTGTGCGTCAGTCTTCGTGACCGCATTGAGCCCATGGTAGTCCACACAAAACCTAAGCTCTGGAGTGGCACCTGGCGCAGCAGCTTTTGGTACAAGTACCACTGGGCTAGCCCAGGGGCTGCTGGTGGGCTCAATCACCCCTAGTTCCAACATCTTAGAAACCTCCTTCTTGATGCTGGCCCTGACCTTGTCAGCCACCCGGTAAAACTTTTGTTTCACAGGCATGCTATCTCCCGTGTCCACATCATGGACACACCAGTTGGTGATACCGGGGGTCAGGGAGAACAGAGATGCAAACTGACCCAACACATGGCGACAGTCTCTCTGCTGTTCTGGGGTCAGGGTGGGCGAGAGGACCACTTCATCCACTGACCCATCTTGCTCCTTAGATTCCAGGAGGTCAGAAAGAGGATCGCTATCCTCCTCCATCCCAGCATCTGTAGTAAGTAGCATTGCTATTTCAGACCTCTCAAAATGGGGTTTGAAGGGGTTCACATGTAGGATCCTCATGGGGTTCCTGAAAGACCGCAAGTTGACCAGGAAGGTCACTTCACTCTTGCGCTCCACCACCTCATATGGCCCAGTCCACTTGTCTTGGAGCGCGAAAGGCTCCACTGGTGCCATCACCCACACCATCTGCCCAGGTTGAAATTCCACCAGAGTGGTATGCTGGTCATACCACCTCTTCATCTCATCCTGGCTGGTTTCCAGGTTCGCCTGAGCGAGTGTCCTGAAGCACTGTGTCTGGTTGCGGATGGCCAGCACATAGCTGAACACATCCTGGGGGGTTTTCCCAGGAGATTTCGCCCAACCCTCCTTCACCAGACTGAGAGGTCCTCTAACAGGGTGCCCGTACAAAAGCTCAAAGGGACTGAACCCTAGAGACTTTTGTGGTACCTCCCTGTAGGCAAATAATAGGCATGGCAAAAAGACGTCCCACTTCCGTCTCATGGGCTCTGGCAGCCACATGATCATGCCCTTCAGGGTCCGGTTGAACCTTTCAACCAACCCATTTCCTTGAGGGTGGTAAGGAATGGTGAACTTATAAGTTACCCCACACTCCTCCCACAGAGACTTCATATACCTGGAGATGAAGTTGGTACCCCAGTCAGATACCACCTCTCTGGGGAAACCCACACGGGAAAAGATCCCCATCAACGCATGGCCCACCACCGGGGCTGTGGTTGTCCTGAGAGGGATAGCCTCCGGGTACCGGGTGGCATGATCCACCAGGACCAGGATGAACCTGTTGCCCAAGGCTGTCCTGGGGTCCAGTGGCCCCACAATATCTATCCCCACCCGCTCAAAAGGGGTGCTCACTACAGGAAAAGGCTGGAGAGGGCCTTTGCACTTCCCTCCAGCCTTGCCACTTGCCTGGCAAGTCTGGCATGATCTACAAAAGGAACCGACATTCGTCTTCATCCCGGGCCAGTAAAAGTGGGTGGCAAGCCTTTGTCCGGTCTTGTCCTGCCCGAGATGTTGTGCAAGAGGCACGTCGTGAGCCAGACCCAGTAGGAAGTCTCTGAACCCTGCGGGTACCACCAGGGTACGTGATCCACTGGGCTCAGCAAACCTATGCTCACTGTACAACAAGTCATTCTCCCAGTAGAGAAAGAAGTTCTTTGGATCAGCACCTGCTGCCTGGTCTGCAGCCTGGTGCCGCAGACCTTCAAGAGTAGGGCATGTCTTCTGCGCTCGGCAGAACTCCTCTCTGGAGGGACCACCCTCTTGCTGCCAATGGGTCAGCTCAGCTATGTCTCCCAGCTCAGCTACCTGTTCCCCTGTAGGCTCCAGGGCATCCCCCTCAGGGTTTGCTCCTCCCTGGACCGTGGGAACAGCGGGGGTGGACGCACCACGCCCCTTGCCCTTCCTCTTTCTCGCAGGGACCTGGGCCACTGTTTCAGGCTCCAGGTCTTCTTCACAATCCTGTCTGGTTGCCATGGACCGAGTGGTCACACAGACCCACTCAGGCAAACCCAACATCTCCAAATGAGCCTGGCGTTCCACCTCCTTCCATGGGGAACTTTCCAGGTCATTACCTAGTAGACAGTCTACTGGCATGGATTGACTCACAACAACTCTGAGAGGACCTGAGACCCCCCCCCCCACTCAAAGGGAACATGTGCTACCTTGCAAAGGCGCACGGAGTTGTCAGCTGACACTACAGTGTGAAGTACATCGGGAATGATCAGCTCCCCAGGGACCCACTGACACCTGACCAAACTCACACTGGCTCCAGTGTCCCTGAGAGCCTCCACCCTCTTCCCATTGATGGTCACCCACTGCCTGTACTTCTTAGTGTTATCAGGGACAGGGGTTTCCTGGACCATCTATGTGTCTCCTAAAGAGACAAGGGCCATAACTGCTAATCCCTCCATATCACTAGAAATTAAATCCCCACCAAAAGCTACACTAGCTATACCCGGTGTTGGAGCACCAGAGGGTGCCTGGGATTTCTCGGGACACACAGGGGATTTGTGACCCAATTCCTGACAGTGATAACACTTAATGGGACCCCTGTTATCCGACCTTCCCTTAGGGGGCCAGGTTGGTTTGGGTTTTTACTTGGGGGGCTGGGACTGGTTACCCTGGGAACTGTTTTGGGGCCCTTGTGAGAACTCCTTTAGGTTATTCTTGTCCCCCCCACTCTTCTGCCCACCTTTGGCTGTGGTACCCACAAAACCCCTATAGACCCTGGTACTGACCCAGCGGTCCGCCTCCTGTGCAAGCTCAAGGGGATCAGTAAGTTTGCGGTCTAAAAGATGCTGGCGCAGCTCTGGAACACATATACTACTCAAGTGCTCCCAAATGATCAAATTCAACAACCCCTTATATTCATTCACCTTGCTGCCCTTTATCCAAACTTCCAGTGCACGTGAGAACAGATTTACACATTCTACCTAAGTCTGGGACCCCTCCCTCCTGGAGTTCCTGAACTGTACCCTGTACTGTTCTGGGGTTTACCCAAACCTGAGGCATAAGGCCTCCTTCATATGGGGATAGGTCAGGTTACCGGCTGCTTCGAAGGTCTCTAGAGCACTCCTCCCTGAGGCCTCAAAATGCTTCCACAGACCTGCACCCCAATCTTCTTCAGGCACTCTATGCATCTTACAAGAAATCTCATAGGCAGAAAACCACCCATAGATATCATCACTCACTCTGTAACTCTGAATCACATCCTTGGGGATATATACCTTACCCCCTTTCACTGGCTGTTTGCTGCCACCATTTGAGCCGGTCTCCACCTCTCTGGCTTTGATCTCCAGCTCCTTCATGCTCAACTTATGAGCCAAAAGCAATTTTCTTTACTCAAAAGCAAGGGCATTCTTCTTCTCCTCCGTTTTCATTTTCATTACTTTCAGCTCATGTTCTCTGATTCTTTGATTCTCTTGTAACTCCTCTGCTGGGGAGAGACCCCTGCTGGAATGGTGGCTCCCCGCTCCACTGGTGGGGTTGCCCACTGGCAAATCATTTGCCCCAAACCCATTCCCTTCATTATTATCATCTACTCCTTCAGCCTCTTTAGCCTCCCACCAGGTTTTCAGAACCTTCTGCAACTCTTCCTTTCTGAAGTTGCTTTTTATGGGACAACCAAAATCCTTGCAGAACCGCTTGAGCTCCTCCATCTTGTATGAATACAAATCTTCAGTGGTGAACTCTAGCTCTCCTTCTACACTGGCTGCTTTCCCACTTGGAGCCATGATGATTCAAGAGTTACTTCAAAAACAGAACCAAAAATCAACAATCAGCAGTATGTGGCTGTGTAATGGTCTGCTCTCCTAGTGATGTACACCAATTACTGTGGGTCAAGTACAAATACAAGTTCAATCCTCACCGCTGACCACCAATGTTAGATCTGGGGGTCTCTAGTTGGCAGGGTAGGTACCACTGTCCAAGTAGGGACCCTTGCTTCTAGTCAGGGGAAGGGGGATACACTGTTAAGATAACCCCTGCTCACCCTCTAGGTAGCTTGGCCTGAGCAGTCTAGGCTATCAAAGGCAATGTGTAAAGTATTTGTACCAACACTCACAGTAACACAGTGAAAACACCACAGATTTACTCCACACCAGTTTTAGAAAAATACTGTATCTTTACTAAAAACTTCACAAGACCAAATACTACAGCAAAACCAACATACAATTAAAAAGGTTACTTTAAAGATAGTTCAAGAGTTTGCAGAAAGTACTCCAGGATGTAAAAATCAGTGCCCTGCACAATGCGACTCTCAATGCACAAAATGCGACACTCTCGTGCCCAACAGTAACTGTAGTTGCGCTAAGCTTCCCAAAAGCTAGAACAATGAAGATGGCAAAGGCGATGCGATACTCCTGAGACCTTGGGGAGGCTTTGCGGCAGCCCTGCTTCACGCAGCAGAGGTGGATGTGCCGGCTCCGATCTGTAGGGGGAGGATGCGATGACTTTGGCTTTCGTTGCGTAGGTTTCTTAGGGGGAAGCTTCACGCACAGGTACGATGCGACGATCTTCGATGAGGCGCGATGCGTGGCGCAGTGCTGACTTCTGGCGACGCAACCCTCGATGCGTCACGGGACGGGACTCTGCGTTGACACACGCAGCGACTGGATACTTTCACGCACAGGCAGTGGTGTGGCCCGCAAACTGGTTCTGCGACGACCCTCGCAGCGTCAGGAATCTTCACGCACCGGGACGCTGCTCGACGCACTCGGAGATGCGGGGACTCCGGGTGCTGCGATGACGCCGCGATGAAATTCTCCTTGCAATCTCGCTCTTGCGACTCGCAACCAGATGATGCGTCCCTCAAATGGATGATGCGATGGGTACCAGTTACTCTTGTTCACGCTTCTGCTTTCCAGCTCCCAAACACAGCAAAACGACCTCCTGAGACCCCAAGACTAGGCAAGCACTCCAAGGCAGGTCAGAACTCCCTCAGCAGAGTTCCAGGGGAGCAGGTGGTAAAGTCCTTTTGTTCCTGGGACTTCTTAACAGGGAGCCAGCTCTCCTCGGGCCCTTGGAGATCAGAATCAAAAGAAGGGGACACAGCAAAGTCCTTCCCCTCTCCTTGGCAGCAAAGCAAAACAGAAAGCAGGCAGTCTTCTCCTCTTCAGTTCCTTCCAGCTTTCTCCTTGGCAGAGGTTCCTTCTTAGTTCCACAGTGATCTAAAGTTTAGGTGTCTGGGGTCCTCTTCTTATACCCCTCCAAGTCTTTGTCTCTCCTTGTTTCAGTAGGGGGATTCCCCTGCTGAAACCGGTTACTGGGTGTGCTCTGCCCTGGAGCACCTGGTTCCTTTCAGAGTGAGGGGCAGGGTCGTTAGACGCTCAGCAGGAGGTGGAGCCTTCTTCGTGCTGGCAGAGGCAGAGTCCTCAGCCTGGCCAGCAGGGGGTGGAGCCGGCATTGTGCTGGCAGAGGCAGCCCTATTCAAAACCCAGGGGCTACTCCTCCCACCCATCTAGAGCAGATCTCCCTATTCACCCTGCTGCTGACTCATCCAGACTCCTGGAGCCACCTAGCCCATCACATGACATCAGTCAGCTAATCTGCACACAGGCACACAGGAAGGTTAAACAGGAGAACAGCTACTTTCTAAAAAGTGCTATTCTCACACAGTGAATTTAAAAACCATCTTTCTAAAAAGATGTATAATTAAATTCTGAACACAAAGATACCAAACTTGGATTTTCTATCTTGCCTTTAGGGAAAGATAGGCATGTAAACAGCCTCCCCCATTCTGTCCTATGGGCAAGATAGCCTCTCAGCAGTGAAAAACGAAAATGGCTGTAATTCACTACCAGGGCATGTTACACACCTCAGTACATGCCCTACCTTTCAGATACACTGCACCCAGCCCAGGGGGGTACCTAGGGCCACCATAGGGATGCCTGACATGTACAGAAAGGGAAGGACAAGGCCTGGTCAGTGGTTGCACTGGCCAGGTGGACATGGCAGTCCTGGACTGCACATAGGCACTGCAAGCAGGCCTAAGACATCATTTTAGCGCTACTCCTGTGGGTGGCACAATCAGTGCTGCAGCCCACTAGTAGCATTTGTACTACCAACCCTGGCACTCTCAGTGCACTTTACTAGGGCCTTTGCAGGTAGAACAAATATGCCAAACATGTATAGCCAATTACATCACAATTTCCCTAGGGAGTACTTGCACCTTGACACTGATCAGCAGTGGCAAAGTGCCCAAAGCATCTATACCCGTAAAAACGACATCCAGCGTAGCATCAAAAAATACAGGAGGTAGTGGCAAAAAGTCAGGGGTAACCACGCCAAAAGATGCCAGGTCTAACAGCAATCTTTCTTCTCTAGATTATTTCAGGCAGGAATGTCAGTTGCCGGACAGCTCTTCCATATTTATCATTTGTTCTTGGGAGACAAGCCGGGGGGCGCTACTGACCCCTGGGGAACAGGGTGAAACCCAGAAGTATGACAACTTCCTCCAAAGTGTGGCATAATCTTGTCCAAGAAAGCACTATCCCTCCAAAATCCAAAATGGAGACACTTTCACCTGAAGGTTAAGATTTGGCTATCTTGAACTCACCAAAAGGAGTAGAGAGTGATAAATATCTGTTTCTGTGGTGGCACGTGTTGTGTGTCGAAATACTGCCCTCACTCACACAATTGTGTGACATGCTTTATCATAGGGTTGCTTCCGTACACCCCTGTGCAGACCAACACCTGGGGTAGAGCAATAGGGTTGGGGAAGACAAGACACAACATATAAAGATATATAGAAACAGTTTGACTGGGATCACCGAAAGTGGAAGTGCAGTGTGAGTTAAAACTAGCTTGGAGGTGTCGCAATGCAATACATTTTATTCCTGGACCCTCTGGCCAGGATTAAAAACGTAAAGGATGGTAGTGACTGGAAGAGATTATGAACTCCAGTCCTTAGACCCCTCCTTTCTGCCAATGTTTCGACATGTTTCAGCCGTAGTGATGTGCCCACAGTATAAATTCACGCTGGCCTTCGTCAGGACCTTTCTGATCCCAAGACCACGGTCACCTCGTTACCTAGAGTGCGATTGTACATTAAGCAATTGTTACTGCACCAAGGTATCCCCTGAGTAACACTCTCCCGCAATACTATATGGAAGAGAAACAAAAAACAACAAATAAGAGAGTTCACTATTAATCATTCCCTCTTGCAGTTTCGCTAACCACAGCGCATCAATCATAGTCAATTCACCACAACATGGTTATAGCACCCGAAACAGTATCCTTGATTTAAAGATAACATGACGTTGATCAATAACGCGAAACTGATGTAGATTCACCTACTAGAATCGTACTCAAAGGTTGCTATGCCATGTACTCTTTCTTGCATTTTTCACTCACAATCAAAAGGTCATAGTATGCCTTGACACTTACCGAGTTTACATTAGAACACTCCTAGAACTGGCGAGAGACAAGGAGAGACCCCCTGTAGTCACACTCTGGGGGATACAAATCAACAAGGAGACATATATAGTGGTTAGATGGTCATGCACCACAAAAAACCATCTCCAACCAGGATTGATCCCTGCGGGTGTCTAAATATCAATTGCCGTTTAAGTCCATAATGCCTAGAGATCACGGTTCTTAGTGCCCTCTATAGGCAGGTATGGTAGCATTTGTCCCACAATCTCCTAGAGTGCCCTTCCCCTTCACTTTTGTGTAAGATAAGATCTGGCTAAGCCATTACTGGGGTTCCTGTCTGGATGAAGGTATAGGATGTGGGGGTGAACCAGTGCTGCTCTTAACTGTCATTCTCCCTTTGAAGACCAGTTTGGCTATTCCACCCCATCCTGTCTTTTGTTCTGCAGCTAGCATTTCTCCTCCCATGGGAAATCCTTTTTCTGTAGTCAGGCCACTTCACACCTCTTTAAGATAGCTTGGCTTAGCCTGGCAGAGGCTGGCCAAACAGAAAAGGGCTGCTGGATGGCTGGATATGGCTTACAGAAATGAAAGTTCTACAGCTTCTGTTCTGTAATAGTTAAAACAAATCTAACATTAGCATGCTGTTGGATTTATCATAAAAATTACTTTAAGTCCTTAGATTATATGTTTTTATCCCACTCCTATCAATAGTTATACTTTAATCTTTAATAAAGTATTCCCACGTTAGCCTATGCAGTCATTGTGCTACAATGGGTAAAAACAAAATTGGCAGTTTTTCCACACCGGGGCATGTGAAACATATTTTATAATGTCCCTGCTTATAGTTACAAAGCACCCTACTCCTGGGGCACCTTGGGTGGACCTTGGGGTGCCTTTTATGTAAACATAAGGTATTTTGAGGCTTTGGAAGTACCTTTAATTCCAAAGTCGAATTTGTATATAATTAAGGGTTAAAAAAAAGCCTGCAAGGAAGGGCTGTCTTTTAAAATGACATCAGTCACCACAATAAGTGCATTAAACATACTGAACCTCTAGACTACATGCTCTACTATATACTAGGGACTTAGCAGGTAGGTTGTCAGTACCAATTGTAACTATACCTAATTACCATGTACTTTTAGTAGGAGCTCAGGCACTATGTCTGGTTAGCCGAGCCCAGGGCCAATCAGAGTCAGAAAACTAGCATCTAGTAGTAAAAACAGGAGCAAAATAGTGTGTGGGGGCACTGCAAACCGGTACTGGTTTCTCACACTATGAACATCATGCCTCTTGAGCAGTATGATCATATCATTTATACTGATGGTTCTGCCCAGCCTGCTGTAGGGACCAAACATCAATATTCTGCAGTGTGCGCCGCTGTGAAGGGTCCTATTTAGGATGGAAAATTCCACTCTGAGAAAACCAGCATGCAATCACTTGGTGTCTGCACAGTGCAGCTGGCTGAACTAAGAGCCCTAATTCTGGCACTGGAGAATATGGGTCCTGGATTTCCCACACTCATGGTGTATGATTCGTATTATTGTGTCTGTGTCCAGTCTTAGAATGAGTATTTACACTATTGAAGCCAGAATGAATTCAAAAGGGTTGATAATAAAGCCCGAGATGCTTTGGGAGAGGTAGCTAAGCTAAAAGCATGCTTGCCAAGGCCTCACATGATTGACACTTTGAGACAACAGCGTGTAGGAATAGACGTTGCAGGAAATTCCATGGCTGAAAAAGCTGCAAAGGCAAAAGTGCAAACTACTGCTGTCACTGCCATAACCCGTTCAAGTACGAGAATAGATGGAGACATCATGGTAGCTGGCAATACTGCACGCAACAGCACCCATCTGCCTAAAAGCTTTCCAACAAAATACTCCTACCATTTAAGTGTGAAAAACATTCCTGGAGTGGGGGATTGGGTAATATCTAATTCAGATCACAGGCTTGGTTTAATCCTAGCAGTGCATGAGGGCCTAGTATCTGCACATGCAGGGGTGGCAGCTACAACTTCTTTATTGCAGCAACGCTTTGGAGACCCTTGTCTATACAATCAGACTAAGAACTTTGTCCTTAAATGCGACATCTGCCAGCAGATGAAGGGTTCCATCATAGCACGTCCACAACAGACACCTCTATTGATTTCAAACAAGCCACTCGCTTGTATTTGTCTGGACCACCGTGTCCCCTTACAATTGAATGGGGGTTACAAATACATCTTGGTTGCAGTCGATTCCTGCTCTTGATTTCTATGGGTTCAGCCACAGTGATCAGCTGACACCCAAACTGTTATGAAAGACCTGCACGTCTTCATTGGGATATACACAGTTGGCCCATTCAGACTGGGGCCCAGGGTTCACCTCTAAGGCTTTCAAAGACGCCATGGGAAAATTAGGTGTGATGGTGCAGTACTCCTCCCCCTATCATCCTGAGGGAAATGCGGTAGTGGAGAGGAAGAACCGGGACTTAAAGAAGTCTTTAACAGCTAAGGTATTAGGCTCAAGTTGCAGCCCTAAGCAGTCTGCCTAGAAAGTCACTGGGTGGTCGGACTCCCTATAAGATCATGTTTGGGGTTAAGATCTGGGTACCAGACCTCAACAGTCCAAGCACAGTGGTGGCAGAAGCCGTAGAAAAATATCGAAACTAAAATATTGTCCTACCAAAATATCATGCGCAATATAGAGTGATATGGAAATATCGTCTGCAAGAATATCATTGTCAAGTAAATATAATTAATAATAAATATATAATATCAATTTTGAAAATAGCGGTCAATAATATAATTTACAAAAATATATTTATTAGTAACATAGTTTTTTAAATATTGTTATGTATTTTAGTATTTATTTTAAATGTATCTGATATTTTTTTATATATTTATTGTTAATTTCTTTATGTAGTTGTTGAATCTTTAGTAGTTATTAAATTAATTGTAATTATTTTTTGTGATTTTTAGTACCGTGGCGTGTTGTGGATAGGGGTACAGGGTTAATTAATAATTAGTTGTTATTTAATATTAATGATTTAATTGATAATTAATTATGATAATTGTGCCATTATTTTTTTTTAAATTGTAATTTCAGGTGCAGGTTTTGGGCTTTATAGGGGTAGAGGGTGGGAGGTAAATTAATTATAAGAAATTAATATTTCGTTTGCAATTAATGTTAATTATTTAATTGATAATTGATTAGGTTAATTGTGCAATTATTTTTTTACTTAAGTTTCATTCTGGGCTTTGTAGGGGTATAGGTTGAAAAGTAAATTAATTTAAAGTAAGCAATAAGTATTTTTCCATTGATATTGATTATTACATTGTTAATTAATTATGTTAATTGTGTAATAAAAGTATTGTGTTTCAATATGAGGAGTTTGTAGTGTTTTTTGTAGGTTATATTTTGGGAAGTAAATTAATTATAATTAAGTAATAATTAATTTTTAAGTAATGATAATTAGTAAATTGATAAATATTTGTTTTTCAAAGTTAAGTTTAAGGTATGGGTTGTGAGGTGTAGTGAGGGAAGTAACTACATTAGTATTATTTAATCAATATATTTTTGATAATTAAAATTGTTTACATATTATTTATTTAAATGAAACAATGTATGTAAATTGCTTAATATATCAAATGTTTTTTTGTTTGGGATGTGTGTTGTAGTTTTTGTAAGTGTAAAGGGTTTATAGGAAATGATTTATACTAAATAATAAATAAAGTGCATTTATAATATTTATAGAAATGAATAATATTCATGTAAAATATTTTTCATTTTATATAATAGGTGTGAGCTGTTGAAGTTGTAGGAGTAAATGGAGAGAAGCTAATTATAAATCATTCGTTTATTATTACATATTTGGTAATAAGAAATGTTAAGATTTAATTATAAAAATGTTGAAAATAATAATTATTTCATTCATATGTTTCGTGTGAGTTGTTTTTTGTAAGGATAAATAGTGGGGTGGTAATTAATTTTAATTATTTTAGGAATAAATTCATACTAATACTATTGTAAGTAATAAATAAATATGTAACTCGTGTAATCAATATTATTTAAAATAACCTTGTTAGATATGTGTTGTATTCTTTGTTGAAGTTTAGGGTAGACTGTAACTTAAGTTATAACAAATTTTAAATTTGAGTAATTATTTTATCAAAATTATGTTATTTATTATTGTATGTGTTAATTGAGTTGTGTTTTTTAAATGCAAATAATATTTTACTTGTTAGTTGTGTACAATGCAACACTTTCCCTGCTGTTGCATTCATTGGAGTCAGAATAGTAAATTTGACCCCTCCACAATCCAACCCTTTCCCGAGTATTGCACTGACTGGAGTGGGAACAGTATATTTGACCCCTCCACAATCCAACACTTTCCCGAGTGTTGCACTGACTGATTTGGGAATATTCTTCTAAAATCCATCACTTTCTCTACTGTTGCACTAACTGGAGTGGGAATAGTATAGTTGACTCCTCTGTAATCCAACAGCTACCCTACTGCTGCAGTGAATGGTGTAGGAATAGCCAATTTTACCTCTCTGCTATCCAACACTTTCTCTACTGTTACACTGACTAGTGGGAATAGTAAATGTTACCTGTGTGATTCAACCTGTTTTCCTACTGTTGCGTTGTGTGAAGTGGAAGTAGTGAATTTTATACAAAGCAAATACAAGAAAATGATGGAAGGAGCGCTGAATTTTATATATCCTTAGTCCAACACTTTGTCTACTTTTGTATAAATTGTATCCCCCTTCCTACACAAAAACACACATTGGAGGTGTTTTCCTCCTTGTATATGTGCTGCAGAGTGCAGCACAGATGAAAAGAGGAAGAAACAAGGAGAAATAATGTTATTTCTACTCGTTACACCACCCATGTGGAAACACACTGTTTTAATGCATACCCAGATTTACGCCATGTTTTCAATCTGGAAATGTGTCAAAACCTATGGGCATTTACATAGGAACACCCACTGCAACTCCTGTGGAACACCTTCCCGCTGCAGTGTGAGGCAACGCAGCGACTTGCGCTGCTTTGCCTCATTCCATATCTACAAGGCGAAGAAAAGCCATGCTATGTGGGTTTACGTGGCCTTGTAGATGTGGCTAATCCTAGTGTGCCACTGGAATGTCACAAAAAGTGACGTTCCGGCAGTTCAAAGGGCTTGTAAATAAGCCCCATATTGTTTGTTGGTCCTCCAAACACGTAATACCAGAGGCAACAACTGAGCTGCAGCTTGTAGTAATTTTTCATTGTGTACCAACCATGCAGCCATTTATATGGTAAATCTAATGAATGAAAATTAGTTATGTTGAAAACCTATGTATTTTTAAGTGTGCACATAAAAATGATTTTTGGAATAGTGAGTATTCATACACCTCTGAATTTGGGGTTACCCAGATGATCTTGTGATTCAGAGGGAAATTAGCAAAATGCGATTTTTCTTGCTCACTTGCTTACATTTGGAAGTCAATAATGGAGAGAAATTTAATTCACAAAAACACATTTTCATTTTTTAGTATCCTCATTTCTCACACTCCTCTTGATAAAAACGCTACCCGCCACATGTGTGGCTATGCATATTTCTTAGGACACAAACAGCCCCATAATGCAACATGGACAAATCAGCATTTCCTATAAAAAATTACTTGTTTTGGCAACATGGATGACTGTGCTACTTGGGGGCCCGGCTCAACTGCCACACAGGTAAACCTACCAAACACAGACATTTTTGAGGGGATTCCAGGGTGGTGGAACTTGTTGGGATCCTACAATGTTTCTGACTCACAATGCCCAGCAAACCTGAAACTTTTCTGAAAGTCACACACACATATATGACAGAAACGTCCAGAATCTCTGGAGATCCACAACATTTTTACCACTCAGCGCTCCCACACTTCTCTCGATAAAAAGCTTCCCCACTTGTGTGGCTGAGCCCAGCACAATAGGCCCCAAAATGCAACATGATAACATCAATATTTCTTTTTTAAAGAATGACGTGTTTTGACAATGGGGTAGCTGTGGCAAATGTGTTTTCACTCGGCCACCAGACAAAGAAACCCACCAAACACAGATATCTTTCAAATAAGAGGCAGGGGAGAGTAGGGTAGGGTAAACTTCTGGAATCTGCAGGGATCTACAAAATTCCTACCACCCAGCATGTCCACACTTCTGATAAAAACACTCAAACACAAATGCCAATTCATTGCTTGTCTAACCCCAACTGTTTCGAATTTTTTCATGCCACTGAAACCATGAAAAATGAAACAAGGTCACCTCAAATGTATAGTGTTGATTCAGCTCAAACAAACTCTCAATGACCCCCTTAATGTTTATTTCCAACTTTACCTTGCATCTTGAGTCACAAGTACATACAACCAGTTCCAAGCCAGGTTTTCATTTCTTTTTCTCGATGCGCTTTACATACATTACGAGAGGATGTTTTGACGCATTTATCTGAGCAAAAAGGCTCTGAGTGAGGAGTTTTAAAGGCTGTACGGTACCAAAGTTGCTTGTGAAAATTTGCACCTAGATACTTTGCTCACATCTCACTTTCCAAGAGTGATTTTTAAATAAATTTAAAAAATGTGGATAGTCCCAGTTCCGCATACAATTGACACAAAAGAAAACAACATTTTTGATGGCTGAAACCTTCAGCATGAAAAAAAACCCTGTAAATGATACGTTTTCATGAATTACACTGGGAGAACATTTGGAGAAGAAAACAGGTAGTTTGAATAAAACACTTATAAGCAGTATGAATTGCCCTGAAAAAAGGGGCGATAATTAATACATGCAAGTTTTGCAAAGTTTATAAACTTGAAAAAGCAGATAGAAACAGTAGCGTAACGTGTGTATTTTGTTCTCCCACCCCCACTCGGTTGTTACCTGCTACCTTTCCGCCACTGCACCTGTTTCTTCCTTTCGCCTTTGCCATGATTTCGCCCACTGTGTATGGTGATAAAAGCATCCTTCGCAAACAATGCTCCTTAAACCATTCGAGGCCTATTTACAAGAGTCACTTTCTTCCATGTGAACAGTGAAGCACCGGCGGCGCAAGTGGCTTGTAAATAAGCCCACAAGGGCTCACCACTATTTCGGAAACATATGTATCACTGCAACTGAAGGACTGCGATAATATAATTGTAAAATCCCTTCCCCTTTTGCTTGTTTTTTTCTTTTTTGTGGTTTTAGGCATGGCATGTCTGAGTTATTGTTTGCTTTTCTGGAACAGCTCCTTTTGATTTGGGCTCTGTAAAAGCGCGGAGCTCAGGTGACTGCGAGTTCGGTTCAGCCCCAGCTAGTCTGGTCAGGATGACCTAGTTTGAGCAGTCAGGCGAAGCAGGGACACTCTCCACTTGGCACACCCAGCCATCCTGTTACTTGTGAGTATTAGAGCCGAGGGCAGGAAGAGCAATGTTCTGCGTTCATATTTTAGTACACTACTCTTCCATTGTATGTTGATGAGCAGAGTAAATGGTTTGGATCTAAAGGAGACCTACGACGACATCAAATAAGCGTAAATGTGCATTTATTGGTGACGCTGCAGTTCAGCGGTACAGCGTGCCAGTGCCGCCAATGCGTGGCTAGACACCGACGGGCTGATCAAGACAATTACTCCATATCTCACAAGAGGGAGTTGTTTCTTGCAATTTATAAATACGCAGAAGGCCTGATCCCCCAAAATATTTCCAGGAAAAATTGTATCCCACACTTGTGTTTTATTTGAATTACTCCTGAATATTTAGTCCTCGTTCACAAACCTTTTTCTGTTAGAAGCAGTGTCTTACTCCAGGTGTATGTTTGCCTCACATATGGATTTCCAGGCGTTAGACATGTTTACTCTAGGAAAATAATATATGTGATCCCCCAAATGTTTCTCTTTGAGATGGTCCCTTGAGAGCTTGCATCCCACTCAGAGACCTTGAGCTGTTTGTTTGGAGTGTACCGGAATCTTCTTACTTCCTGCATATCCTTAGAGGTCCTGGGCCCACACTATGCCCCGGGTGCATTTTCATCGTCTGCGCTGGGCGCACCTTTTAAAAGGTGTGCCCGGTGCAAACAATAAAAATGTGCCACATTTTGGATAATGCGCTGCTCCCGGAGCAGCTGCGAACTTGCACTGCCCTGGTGGTAGCGCATTCCTGTGAAAGACAGAGCAGCTGCTTTGAAGCCGCTCTGTGTTTGCACTATGCAGCCGTCAACCCGCCTGCACTTTGAAGGGGCAATAGAAATCTCCTGGTAGGCGGGTGAAGTGAGGGACCCCTTTCCCCCTTCCAGAGGGCTGCCTTCAGGTGGCGTACTGTCAGTGTACCTCCTGACGGCTTCTTTGCCGCTGTGCTCACGTCTGTAATACGGCTTGTGCTCAGAGGGAAGGGATTCCGCCATTTGCTTGGCGCCACTCCCAGATGCAAATGAGGAAACGCCCTCTGAAGATTGCACTGGTGCATTATGTGCACCAGAGCTACCGGTATTACAGAAGGGGACGCACAAGTGTCTGCTGCCCCTTCCTTAATACCAAAATGCCCCGGGGGCCCGCACAGCCAGTGCAAACGCCTGTTGCATTCCAGGGGCACTTGTATAATATGGCTCCTGATGTGCTGATGGTCGTTGCTGGTGCTTCGCTTTGGTGTCGATGTGGTAGTATGAAGTGTAAATCTTGCGTTGCCAGTCGTTGCTGGTAGTCAATGTAGCATGAAGAGATGGGTCCACCTGAAGGTTGCTTTGGGGGTCATCGCAAGATCTCAATGTGAGCAGCCAGCTCACAGTCGTGAAGAGACTAAAACTTCATGATTTCTAATTCTTTGTCAGAGGAGTGCACTCTGATGCCGACCCAGAGCCCTTGATCTGGGGAGTGCTTCTTGGAGATCAATGGCTTATTCTAAGGGAGGCCAGCAAGTCTTAGGCAGGTTCAGTTGCAATTCCAGAAAGGTTCAGTTGCAGCAGGCCAGCTGGACAGTTGTAGGGAGGCCCCTGGAGCTTGTTCTTCCCCTGTTGCACAGATATGAGGTTAGTGAACTGACTGTTTGAGTCACTCAGGTGGCCTATGATGAAGGGAGCATGCCCAGTCTTCCTTCTCAGACAGCAGGAGTAGGGCAGTCCTCTAGCAGCAGTGCAGTCCTACTTCTGTAGTATCCACAAGTCCAGGAGTGTTCTGAAGAGTTGGTCTGAGGGCCCAATATTTATACCTGGTGCCAGCTTTTGTGTAAAGGCATTCGCTGTCCTATCACCACATCTGGTTCTGAACAATTCTTCCCCAGTCAAGGCTCCAGACTGTCTGAGGTAACAAAAGATAGGGCAGCCATGGTGTCAGATTCCTTTGTGTCGCAGGAGGAAAAGTCCTTTGATATTCAAGTGGGGCTGGGTACAGCCCTCCCAGCCATCCTTTTAGGATGGCCCGTCCTGTCCACACCTAAGCTCTTTTTGTATTACTGTCTGAAAGCAATATACAAACCTCATCAGCAGAGCCATTCACAGTTATGTGACCCTGGACACTGGCAGAAGGCACTAATGTTTAGGACAAGAAATTGTCAACTTTCTAAAAGTGGCATTTTCTAAATTGTGACCTAAAATCCTACTTAACATTTAAGAGAATGTTTAATTTACAAATTATTTGAATGCAAACAGTATATTTCTATCTGCTCCCAATCTAAATGTATCTATTATTAATTGTAGTAAGTTAACCAAATGTTAGGCAGTAGGAGAAATAGGCCTTTCAACAGTGAAAAATGACTTAATGAGTTTTTTTACTGCCAAGACATGACTTAAGCATATGTTCTACTTTTTCAATACAATGTCCCCTGCCTTATAAGCCTTTAAGGCCTACCATTGGAGTGGCTTATAAGTACTAAAAAGAAATGTTTTGGTCTGGTAAAAGGTTTATTTTGGTAGATCAATATGGCAGTTTAAAACTTGACTACAGGCAGGACTGATGCATGTTTTAAAAGGCTATTTTACAGAGTCCTAATGCCAACAAAAACAAAGTGAAGGTAAGTGGGGGGATATCACACCAAGGATGTCAGATCTAACACTCTGTAAATGAGAAAGATATTTTAAGTGCATCCAACAAAAACCTAAATGCTTGAAGAGTCGATAAATATCCACCAGGGTCTACAGAGGGTCCAAAAAAGATTTGTAGAGACACCAGCAGCACAAGCTTGCTAGAACTCATCTCATCCCATCCGACATACTTACCCAGTCTAATAAGAAGTGTAACACAGTGGCTATGAAACCTAGGCTATATCAGAGGATTACATGTACCAATCAATATATTGTACATCTGAATCAGTTGCCTTAAAAGGGCTTTAGGAATAAAGGGCCATATGTACATAGACTTGCGTTTGCGGTTTCCTAATAGCGAATATTTGCAATTCTCTATTAGAAAATTGCAAACTGCTATGTACAACAGTGTTTTTAACAGTTTGCGAATCCCAGTGGATCACAAGGGACCTGCCTCATAATATCCATTAAGCAGGTTGCAATTTACAGCCCTTTGGGAATGGCTGGTGCTCACAGGGATGGTGACCTGCTGGGGTCAGCGGACCATCACGTCTTTTACTGCTTTTCAAATAAAGCAGTTTTCAAGTTTGAAATGCATCCCATTTTCCATAAAGGAAAAAAGAATGCCTTTAAAAAATTAAAATGAAACTTTTCCTTTTCATTTTTTATCAGCATGCATGAGACCACTGCCTCCTCCTAAAAAATGTTGGTGCCCAAATTTACAAAGGGGAAGGGGTCCACATTCCGGTCGCAAAACATTCATACATGCGCCTACAACTCGTTATTAGGAAGGGAAGCCATTGGCGAATCAGACCGTTTGCGAGCTGAAAAAACATCTAGCACAAAGTTCTGTAAATGAGAATGCCATGGAATCTCTGTTCAAACCCCCTTTAAATCAAAGAAAGCAGATAAAGGTGATTTATCAAGTCAAACGTTTATGATTTCTGAAGCAGGTTCTACCAAACTGATGCTGACCGTCATCTGAACCAGTTGATGGATAGTAAAATCATTCAAGCTGAATAAATGTCTAAATAAGAAAAGCTGGCACTGAGGTCAACATATTGATGTATAACATAGTGGGTCTCAAATAGTCAAAGTCCGTCCCTGACAGCCCCAAGATCTTCTGCAGGATAGCTTGATTATTTCTAGAGAGAAAGAGTTGGAAAATAGGTTTCAAATACTCACAAGCATGTAACTCTATAGACTAAGCAAGGATACAGAAGTCCATGGTGTTGTTGCCCTGGAGAACGCACTCCTTTCCTAGACGAGTAAATTTATTCCCATAGAATCCAACTGTGGTGCTTATAACATAATAGACAATCAGGTTTTTCCTTAGTTCCCAATTAAATAAAATATGTATATTTAGAACCTGAGTCACAAAGGTAACTTAGACTTTTAAGTAATTTATACTTTTGAAGTACTGTTATCTATTCACAAAATCTGACAATGAGTTGCTACTAAAACAGTAGCAATTCCAGCACATGGCCAAACACTGGCACTTCAACCCTCTCCTATTGAAAATAATGGAGATAGGGAACTAAAGTAAAGCCCTATAGGAAATAATGGTATATTTA
Source organism: Triturus cristatus (assembly GCF_964204655.1). Lineage (NCBI taxonomy): Eukaryota > Metazoa > Chordata > Amphibia > Caudata > Salamandridae > Triturus > Triturus cristatus. The sequence continues at coordinate 190,343,463 of NC_140589.1, read as the reverse complement.
CGTGACAATAATTGTTACTAGAACTTGAATTAATTTTATACATCACTTTAAAAATTGCTAATTCATAACATGTATCCTTATACACGGATACTTGGGCAAGAGTTAAGCTAGGCAACGGGTTGAGCACAACTGCAAGAATCCAGACGCAAAGTGGTTTAAAACAAGGCTGCGTTTTAGCCCCCAGTCTATTTAATCTGTTTCTATCTGATATTGCACCCTACATTGAAAAAACAGAGTCACAACCCCCAAAAATGGTTAACGAGCAAATCGCCATACTACAATACGCGGACGATATTGTTCTGTTGAACCAAACGCCTATCGGCCTTCAGAGATCAATAAACAACCTCGTGGCCTACCTGGATAAGGAACAACTTGAGTTAAATAAAGAGAAAACAAAAATAGTGCGCCTAGTGGATCGCAAGAAACTCAAGTTCAAGTGGACGGCTAAGGGGGCAACTGTTGAAGGAGTAAGTTCATATAAATATCTGGGTGTAATAATTGGGCAGTGTGCAACCCACAAAGAACATAAACTGGCTCTAACAGCAAAGGCACACTCATTAATCTATGCATATAAACTACTTCGTAAAAAGATGGACTGCCCTAACTTCTCTCACTTACTTAAAGTAATGGCCTCCCAAATACAACCTAGTTTGTCCTACGGCTTGGCTCCATGGTGCGCCAATGAAGCGCACATACTGAACATACTGCAGACAAAGATCTATAAAGCAGTCTTTGACTTGCCCAAATCTGCCTCGCCCGCGCAGGTCAGATTGGAATTTGGCCTCCAGCACCAGAAATTTCGAGGAATGAGCTGTTTTATTAAACTGTGCCACACGCTCCGCTCTTCTGACCAGGAAACCTTAAATAGATTATGCTGGGAAGAAATTAAGCTTCAGGGGGATCTAGTAACTTCGAATTCCTGGGGAAGCTTTCTGAGAGTGTCCCTGGCTGAGATGGACCTACAAACAGCATGGGCCAACAGGTTGGACAGAGGAAGCTTTTACAAAATAGTAAATAGCGCTGCCAAAAAGAAATCCTTGTGGGCAGACAAACAAGAGCTCTCCAAGCAGCGGCACGGGTGGACAGTTTTAAATTCCTATAGATTTTTGAGGCCACAACCATATTTGTCTGCCCATTTCAGCTCACAGTTAAAAACGAGCTTTTTAAAGTATCGAATGGGTGTGTACGAGGCCAAGGACTTATACCCACAGTGGAAAACGCCATTTAAAACAGAGTCCTGCAGACTATGTGGTACTAAAAAGGAAACTTTAATACATCTAACATGTGCCTGTACAGCCGTTTTGGACCAAAGGAGACAGTATTTAAAATCTATTTTTAACACGCTGAATATTCGTTCCAGTAGGCAAGCGGTGATTCGCTGGCTAGAGGGTTCATCGTCTATATTAGCATGCCGTGGAACTAAATACATGAATCTAGTCAGTAGACTTTTACAGCAAACGGAGGGAGATCCTAAATAACATGAACCTAACGAGATCACCAGCAGTCTCCTTGGATTTTTAGTTTTTTATAGCTCCAAGTAAAAGTTACCAATGTATGTGTTTTTTAAACCCAATTTTTACTGATAAGAGATGTGGATTTTATTCTGAACAACAAGGCTTTAGCTCACTGTAACATTTATTTGTTCTAGGGGGGGGGGGGTTGTAATGATTTTAAGTAATCAAACAATAAATGACGAATTGAATTGAATTGTAAAAAAATTGAATTGAATTGTATCTGTTGGTAGGAATGTATTTTTTAATGCAAACTTAAAAATAGTATTTTAATTTAATTTAATATATTTCCATTAATTAAAGATGAAATTATAGTGCTATAATTTTGGTTCCACATTTAAAATAAATATAATGAACTTGCATTAAATTAAATGTTATGTAACATTTTTAATTGTTTCTTTAATAAAAATCGTTACAATTGAAACAGTGGTGGAATGTGTAGAACCCAGTTCATTAATCATTTGGAATTAAACTATGTTAATTAACTAGAGCCATTAGAAATTCCATTACCGCTACTCATTATGCAACTGAACAAAACATGCTTCATTAGTTACATACCATACTGGGACATTTATACCAAATATGCACACCTTTATCACAGCGGTTAATTGCTCATAATACACTTAATATATAATGATTAAATAGCACCATAAACAATTTCAAGAACTATAACCTTTGTGTACCCTTGTGCAAACGAACAATAATGTGCTTTAGTGCATTCTCATGATAGGTAATGCCTAGTCTCACAGATGACCCAGACACTGACTTATATAGAACTATAATAAATATTTCACAATAAAATAATTTTATGAAACTGTAAACATTATATACCACTGTGCAAACTACAATAAAGTGCTTCAGTGCTTACATGTATTCCTTAAAGCCTACTCTCTAGTTAGCCATGAAATTCTCCAGTATGAAGCCTTACTGTATATCATTGTAAAGTTAGCAAGGTGCTTCTCATAAACACATCTTTCTTGCGGTAGACCATTGATCATAATGGGAATACCACGTGGTTATTCGATTTTGTACCATTGTGAAAATAAGTTGTAAAGTGTCTCATTGCTTACACATAATTAATAAAGCCTGATTTTAGAGGAATCAAATACCTACCCTGAATAGAACCTTAGTATATATTATTACTTGGCAGAATATTGTTCAAACATCTTTTTACTGCACTCCACATCAATTTATATAGATTTTATATCTTAATTCAGCATTTTATCAGCTAGAACAATGAACTAAGGAAACTGACGAGTCAAACAAATTGATCTTCCAGATAGACAGAGAATTATGGCTTGACGACATGTTCTCACTCCATGTTCTATAAACAATGGTTTCAGCAAAGTTTGCCGTGCTTGGAGGAGTCGAGGGCAAGCACACATTATATGCAGTAAAGATTCTTTAGAGAAACCACAAAGTCTGCAATAGTTTGCTGACCATTGTTGTATCCATTTAGGGTTTCCATCCTTTGTTGTATATCTGCCAAGTCTTAATTTAAGAATAAGGTTGTAGATGAGCCCGTAGATAGGGTTGAGCTCAAGTTTCTCAAATGTGTTAATAATGGTCGAGGCATGATTTTTTGCTGCGAAGGGCTCTTTGCCCTGCATAAAATAAAATAAATTTGCTTATCTGTATAAACGATACTTAATTATGGATTTACTTACATCCAGTTATTCTAAAAGATGAAGATTGAAAGTATGTAAGCGCTCTGCTAAATAAGGTCTCCAAACATTTTTATAACCATATTTTGTAAGTTCTTGCCAGCACAGATTGGCAATGGTGCCGCAGTCAGATAAAAACAAAGAATATCAATTTTTCAAAAAACAGATTGTTTCACCACATTTCCACTGGTCAGGCCAAATTCTAATCAGGTTTCCCCATCACCGATGTTCCTCAGAACCTTATAAATAGACTTAAAAGCTTTAATTTGTAATTTATTCAAGAGTTTGAAGTACTTGCCTCATAAGATTACTGATCCATAGGCCAAAGAAGGAATTAGATTCACCTTCATCACCTTTGCTAAGTGTTCATAGCTGAGGCATAGAAGCTTGTTTTAAAGGCGAATGTAAGTGAAGTAGTTTTAGCCTCTAAATTATTAAGATGTTGTTTAAAAAATTCATTTACCTCCTCTGCATATATTTCACACGCTCACCTGTGGAGGATGGGTGTCATCCAGACCCCTACGTGCCTCAGATGTAGGAATGTGGAGGGAACCTTCTTACATACGGTTTGGATCTGTGGTGCACTGCAGCCATTTTGGCTTAAAATCTCGGCCTACTTGGGCTGGGCCTTTTCATGGGATCTCGCAATGGACCCTAAGCTGATTTCTGCTTCATAGTACAGAAGGGATCGGCAGGAACCACTATAAACAAGGTTTACTTTTTTGGGGCCTCACACTTGCCAAACAGGATATTGCCCAAACTTGGAAAGGGACATCCCCACCAGCAATAGGTGGGTGGAAGACGGCCATGGACAGATGAATGTGTGCAGAGATAGTGTTTTTTCAGGCACAGGGCTTCCCACAGAAACATAGGAAAATCTGGTCCTGCCGGGCAACATATTGGGCATAGACCTACCCACCGCCACAAACAGACCCTCCATAAAATTCGGCTTATACATCTACCTGATTACTACGATGCCCAAGTTGCGTAGCACTATCATCAGTACATATGCACCTAGACACTCTGCTATCAGTGAATTATGTGATAGCCTGTGTTGTTCTATTTGTTCAGCCTGCAGGTTCACAGGCTAAATAGTTGTATGAAATTATTGGAACTCTTGATCCGAAATGTCTTTACAATGTATGCGGTGGGCTCTGTCCATCATGTGCCATGCATATCCAGTATATATTTTTTTAAATGTCATTTAAAAGACACTCTATCATCAAATGTGATTCTTAGATACTTATAAGACTTCACCGATTCAATCACTGTTCCACTAACTTTCCGCTCTCATGTTCTTGATTAGCTCGGCATAGTTTGGGTTTTCTTTCTATTCCTTTGTAAATGATTTAGGGTGATATAATTATGAAAGAATTTTATTCGCCGCTGTAAACCTAATGGTGTATGGCTTAGTAGTATGGTATCGTTGCCATACTATAAATATTTTATGTTACAGCCAGAAAAATTAGGAGAATGAGCATTAATATTTTGCAGATGGAGAGGTAGATCATCCATAAATAGATTAAAAACACATGGTGCTAATACATGGCCTTGCTTTAAACCGCTTAATGTTTTAAAACAATGTGTCAAAGGGCTGCTGTCACCCAATTTTACCTGGACCTTTATGTTTGTATGTAGGAGTATTATCATATCTAGTAATTAATACAGCACTCCCCATGCTGCCAACTTTGACCATAACAAATTACATGGGACAGTATCGAAAGCAGCTTTCAGGTCAACAAACCAAATGTATAACTTCTGCTTTTTATATATTTCCCTCTCTGCCATCAATATGATTTGATTCGATTTGATTTATCGATTTGTATAGAGTAACGTATGCCCGAAGGTGTCTTGGCGCTGGATTTGGTCAGAGATATGTGTAGACGGGTTAGAGTCATAATCCTATGGGATTCCAACAGATCAATTGGAAAATAGCCATGTTTTCAGCAATCTTCTGAAGGAGATAAGTGACGTACCATTTTTTATCGATAGTGGCACGAGATTATAGGTTTTCGCAGTTCCCAAAAGGCAGCTTCTACCTTCCCATCAAACCTGGTTTTACTTGGGTATATATGAGAGATAGTAGATTTGTAATTGTTGACTGTCCACTCCAGAATTGATTGATATATTGGTATTATGTTTGATGATGATGCCTATTCTTCGAGGTCCTTAAGCAGACAAGATGCAACCACATTGGTTAGGGCTATAAGCCTATAGTTAGCTGGATTATCTGGAGGGCCCTTCTTCCATAAATGCTGTAATATACTCCCTAGCCATTATTCTGGAACCACCTTTGTTGCTACTAAATCTCTGAATAACTGAGTCATTACTCTTGCCCACTCTTCTGGGTGGCTTTAAAAACAGCATTGGGGATGCCCATCGGGCTGGGTGCTCCATTAGATCCAAATCCTTCTATAGTTGGTATTTACATTAATATTACAAAGATTATTATGATCTATTATTGAGCTAAATATTTTTTCTTTATTTTCCCTATGCTATGCCATAGGGAGATTTCCCATTCAGGGAGTAAGTCTGTGTGAGAAATCTGTAACCACACTGCTTATGCTGAAAATAAGACACCTTCAGAAGTTAGCCTGATCTTAATAGAAGCCAGTGGCACATTAAGAGAGCTCTGTTTGCTGAGTGGGAACAAGATCATGTTTTTTAGATTGAACAGAACTCACAGTGTTGAGCCTTGAAAGCATTGCAAGTGCTGATACTCCTTTTCTGAAAACCTGTATATGGTATTAACAACATCCAACCAGTATTGCAATTTCATTAAAAATAAAATGTATGTGACTTTGGGCTCAAATTCGTTATTGGTAGTTTGGTGACAGAGCAAATTCCTCTGTCACCTCAGCGGAGGTCCTGACTGCCAAGTTTATAAATGGCCATCAAGCTGGCCATCAGGCCGTATGAGCAGTCTAATCATGACGGAGACACACTAGTCTAAACCTGGTCACACAAATGGGCGGCACGCATGTAAATCAGAAGATTAGACCATTATCTTGGCGGTAAAGACATTCTGTCACCATTGCAAGTGAGCATCCCTGTCATCAAGATATAAATCGGCCCCTATTTCCACTACTCAAGGATGCAATATTGGCTGTAAGACCCATCTTGCCACCATTAGCCACTATGTTTGGCCAGGTGCTGTCTAGCTTTTCTTTGACATTGTAATGGGGGTAGCATGGACTTTTTAATCCCACATGCACCACATGACAAGCATATCAGCATCCAAATGGGCTCAAATGCCCCCTCCACCAGCCTTACTGCTGTGTCCTTCTCCCCTAGGAATAATCTGGGCAATAATTTCACTATCCTATTGTGTATGTAACACATAGCTAGTGGCTCTCTTTTTCTCTGAATTCATTGTATCCAAGCTGCGAGCAATATTATGTGATGCAAGCTATGTAGTGAAACATCAATATGAGATCATAGATCTCTGGAAATATAAAAATCCGGGTTTATGCTGTTAAATAAAAACTCAGCTCAGCAAATGATATGAACCATTCTTGGATGAGCAAGTCGTAGACAATTATAATATTGAAGTGCTACCTATTATGATATGTTTTGATGTTATGAGAGCCAGAGTTGAGAACCTTCCTATGTCACAACCTATGGAACTTTAGCTAGGTCATCAAAGAAAGATTCTGGGGTTGGCAGTTGCTGATGAGAGAAACTGTATTGATGCTGGTGGTTTCTGTACTCCTAATGTTAAAGAAAAAATTAAATGTAGCTCTTTCCGGGAGTTGGTCTGGTCAATGGGTAGTACAAACCTAATACTGGTGTAGGGAACCATCAACAAGTTTCCATCATTCTGGAGGATCCTCTGTGATTTGCGCTCAAGCTTTTGCAGTATTTTTTATTTTGGTGAATGCCATCGCAAAGGAAATCATTATTTTGTAGCAGTGTGGAGCGTTATTGGGATTCTGTGGGGCCACTTAGAATTGCTTTGCTGTTGGAGACCAGCAATCCAGATTGGCAGGAGTGTAGTGCAATTGTGCCATGTGCACACACAGGCAGTGCTCATCATGTCACGCACACTCAACAGCATTGTTAAACCTGACAGCTTAGGGGTGGTCCACACCAAACTTTTTGCCCGCTTACCTCAACTTTTTGCTCACTTCTTTTGTTGTACTTAGGACTCTGAGCACTTACCACTGCTAACCAGTGCTAAAGTGCATGTGCTCTGTCCCCCAAACATTGTTTGATTGACTTATCAACAATTGGCATATTTAATTTACCTAAATCTCCCTAGTAGCTTGCACTATATGCTACTAGTAGCCCTGCAGCACTGATTGTGGCATTTAAAACCCCTTGACAATCCTCAAATATTCCTTTTTGTTACGTGTGAGTCACCCCTAAGGTAGGCCCTAGGGGTGACCTTAAGGATGGGTGCTCTGTAATTGAAAGGTAGGCCAAGTAATTTTAAGTTTTTATATGTTCTGGTAGTGAAAAACACCCAAATTGTTTTTCACTTATGTGAGGCCTACCCCGTTCATAGGTTAACATTGTGAATTCCTTATTATACTTAAAAGCTGAAATTCCTGATTGAGAAGGAGTAGCTCTGTCATGTTTCATATCATTGGAATGGTGATGATAAATCCTCTTTACTGGTGAAGTTGAATTTATCTATACAATTTAAAAAAATGCCACTGTTAGAAAATGGCATGTTTTTGCTCTTAAGCCCTGTGTGACTGTAGCCTGTCTTGAATACACAGCTGGTCTTTGCGCATTCACTTTAGACAGCCACACACAAAGGCGAGCTGAGATGTGACTGATGGGCCATCCACATCCTGATGGGTCATCCTGGGCAGGATGGGAGGAAGGAGCTGACACTTACACCTGAATAGTCTGTGTACTGTCCCCACACAAAGCGTTGCATACCCCCTTGGAGTGTGCAGCCTGAGCTGAGAGGGAGGACTACTGTTCACTTCAAACCCTCATTGAAGGCACTCTCACTTCAAAGGCACAAGTGGGTATAATTATTGGGCCTCTGACTGACCACTTCAGTTCACTACTGGACCTGTGAAGAACTCTGCCAGGAGGAAGGAGCGTTGTGCTGCTACGAGGCCTGTGACCCCTGCTGGACAGCTAATCTAGAAGTACTGCTTTTCTGCTGTGCTGCCCTGCTGCCTGCTACCCTTTGCCCTGCTGAAGAAGGGCTGGAGCCATCTCAATTGAACCCAGAGTAATTGCAGAGGCATACTGGCCTGCCCCCTGTTTTAAGTCCCTGAGACATGAAAGACTTTTCAACAACCTTCAACAGCACTTGAACTTTTCTGCTTGCTGCTAGTCTTGCTCTGCAAACTGGTGGCAATTAGGCCTGGGCGAAAATTTCGTTCCATTCGCGGAAATTGCGATAATTTGACATTTTCGCATTCCGCGGAGAGCGCGAAAATGTAAAAATTACCGCAATCCGCATCTTACTGGAAATTTTTTCTTGCTCGCGCTGTAAAAAAATACATTTTCGCATGCGCGCGATAGCCTTACCTGAATCCCTGCGTTCGCCGACAAGTTTTCCCGATCCTTTCGCGTTCTCCACGAGATGTTGGATTGTTGGTAGCCATTGGCGCTGTCTCGCGACAGTTCGCACCCGCATTAACGTCATTTGTCGCGCGATCACGTAATTCGTCGCGCGATCATGCACTGCAAGAGTATGAGATGATTGAGATCTCGAACACGTCATTCTCCACCGCGAGCGAGAGCGTGAGGACGCGGGCACGTCACATCGAACGTGAGCGGGCGGGACAAGTGAAAACAAGATGGCCGCGTCCGTGAGCAACCGCATGGGTAAGTTGGCGAGCCGCGATCACGCAGAAAATACCGCGAACGGGCAGGAAAAAAACTGATTTGTGTGGCTCGACAATGAGAAATGTATTGCCCACAATACTGTGGTTTGACGACAACGCGTCACCTTATGCTTTGCGATTCTCGTTTCTGTCAACAACACATCTGAGGTACTTTTCAGCAGACCCAGGCTGGTCCCTGTATCCGACCCGCTGTACATTGCAGTTGGCCTGAATTTTCACATTTGTCCTGATCTAGTGTGACCAGCTAGCTTTAAGCTTTCATGTACTACATTTATATTTATTTTTCAAAATGCATAACTCCCATTGGATTTTTGTCATTTCAGTTTTTGTTTTCATAAAAATATGCTATAGTTTTCTAGCTTGGTGTGGAGTCTATTTGTGGTGTTTTCACTATGTTACTGTTTAAAGTGTTGCACAAATATTTTACACATTGCCTATTAAATTAAGCCTGACTGCTCTGTGCCAAGCTACCAGAGGGTGAGCACAGGTTAATTTCGGATGTGTATCTGGCCTACCCTGACTAGGATTCTGGTTCCTGCCTGAACAGGGTGCATACTTCTGCCAACCAATAACCCAATTTCTAACAGGCATGATCCCCGCACGGCAGTGAGATTGCTGGCCCGGTCTAAGGAGCCTATTTTGCTTTGGGCATATGAGAATTATGCATTGTATAGTGTGGTGACGTATTACCACAACTACACAATTTCTAGGCGGCCATCTTAAATTGGGTCAGGGGCCTCTCTGAATGGATTATATGCAAGCGCAGTGATGTTAACACCTTAAACCATTAAACGGCATCTGCTGCTCCCTCATCACAAATTATCCATGGAGCAGTGATGGCCCAAACAAACATATTAGCATTGTACGTAAGGGGAATGCACACACCCTCATGTTGTTACTCAATCTATGCCTGCCTAAAACGCAGGTCCAACCATATAGCTCTCCTACTGGAACCCCCCCGGAGACTGACCGGCTGTGCCACTGCTGGCAAGGCCAGAGATTCGCCACTGGGTACTCGTCCTATGCTAGAGGGGTGCTAATTTGGGTGCGGGCAGGGACTCACTTTGTTGCAGAGGAGGTGAAAATAGACTCTAGTGGAAGATTTGTGTTCTTAAAAGGCCACCTCAATGGCTTACAATTTTATCTGGGAGCAATATATGCCCCAACTCAGAACAGCCACATTCTTCCACTCTATTGGCTATTTTAGCAGAGCAGGGTGGACTCCCATTGTTGTTGGGTGGAGACTTTAACGTGGTCATCGACACAGCACTGGACTGTAATTCCCCCCCTTTGTCAAGCATGTACTCTATGTCTAATACTCACACATTGGGAGAATGGGTGAACCACTGGTTCTTGGTAGACCTGTGGCGTATTCAGAATCCCATTGCAAGAATATATTCCCCTTTTGAGCGGCGCACGGATTGCATATCAATATCGACCCCGTTGTGGGGTCTCCTGCACTATACCTCTTGGTTGATCACATTGAGTACCTTGGCCGCACACATTCCGAATACAACCCACAGTGTTTATGAGTACAATGGGGGTCACCTCAACAAGTCATACCCATGTGAAGCCTTCAGGCCTCTGCCCTGGAGGATGTGCCATTTCGTGAGGCGGTGGGGTCTGCTTCAGCTGAATATTTTTAACTTAATAGGGGACAGCCGGGAATCAACTGATTGATTGGGAGGCGTTCAAAGTGACTATTAGGGTAAATGCTTGGGAATTAACTGGAAATATTGCAAGCGCCTTAGTGAAGCCAAAGGGAAGTTAGAGCAGGACCTATTACACTTGGAGGCAAAATTGGTGACACAGCCATGCAGTGTGCCACCACTAGAGGCAAAGTGAGAAAAGTTGGCATATCTACTGAAATGCCTTAGATGCGTCAATTACGCAGCACACACTGCCCACACGCATGTGAATTTAGACCATGCAGGCTGACTCTTGGCGTGACTCATATGCCAAGAGCAGGGATTACAGCCCATTCCCTTGCTCAGAAATGAAGCAGGTCATCTACTGCACACGCAAATTGAAATACGCGCAGAACTGACCCTCTATTATAGGGCCCTGTATACATAAAAAAACTACCTCTAACAGTACTTAGTTCACCACTTTTCTCTCCAAAATAAGGCTTCCTGGATTGGGTGCAGCAAACAGACCTAGAAGAGCTCATCTTTCAAGTCAAAATCTGGGAGGCCATTACGGCACTGACATCGAGTAAGACCCTTCTGAGTACTACAAAACCTATGCACAGACAGAATTTCTGCATCTGCATATGCTATATGCTGAAGAACTTGAGACTGGCCGACTTCCCACTTCTTTGAGGGAGGCGCTGCTCGTTTCCCTACCCAAGCCCGACAAAGACCCGGTCGACCCTGGATCATACTGTCCACTGGCCTTACTAAATACAAACTATAACACCTTAGCCAAAATCCTGGCTGATAGACTGGCTGTGCTAGCCCCAGCTCTGGTCCATCATGACCAGAACGGATTTGTCCCAGCCCACAACAGGTCATTGAACCTTAGATGCTTCTTTAGTGTCCACCTACTCTCACTGGAAGTGGCCACAGTCGGGGTGCTTGGTGCTACACCTAGATAAGGCCTTGGAGTGGGATTACTTTTTCGTTGTTCTCACCAAATATGCAATCACAGGCCATTCTCCAAGCCTGATCCGACTAGTATACAAAAAACCATCAGCACGAGTAAAGTCGGGTGTCACATCTCTGCGCCCATACCCATATGTCAAAGATCTTGCCTAGGCTGCCCATTATCTCCACTGCTATTTGCCTTAGCAGTAGAGCCACTGGAAGCAGTACTCCATGAGCAAGGGGCAGAGTGGATAAATCCCCTGGGGGATTGCAGGCATATGGTCTTGCTATATGCAGATGATTTCTTGGAATACCTCAAAGATGTGTGACAGATTCCGCCTGTGCAAACCCAGACGCAAAGGGAATTTGCGAACCTCTCTGGCCTGCGGGTAAACTGGAACAAAACCTGCCTCTACCCCTTCAAACATGGACACCCGGACCCGACGCACACTCTCAGCAGGGACCGCATTAGGTGGCAGCCCGACACCTTCCGCTATCTAGGTATCAGAACTTACCACCGAAAGGAAGATCTCCTGGGTGACAACCTGGGGAAGGTGATCACTGCACTGCGATCGCAGATTACTTTCTGGCACACATACATTACACCTTCCCTCTTCTGGGTGTGCGAGCAAACGTCAAGAGACTTCATTTGGAATAACTCCTGATGCAGAGTAGGCCTCACCAAACTTTATCTCCCAACGACCAGAGGATGACTAGCTGTCCCCAACATGGAGCAATACTACTTGGCTTTGCAGCTGCAATGGGTGGCAAGATGGCTAGCAGGTCTGCAACTATATGACACTGCAACTGATGACCCACCTCAGTCAATGGGACACGTCCTTCGAATATTCAATCTTTACGCTAAGTGCAGAACACCCAAGCAACTTCTCTTTAAATTTTCACATCAATGCTTTCATATAAGTCTATACATCACACGCACAGTGCTGAACTATGCTCTGGTGCTGCCACTGCAGGGCACTCCACATGGAGGGGGTATCACATCTGCTGCAGAATTGTCGATCTGGTTCGAAGCAGGAGTGCAGACGTTGGGAGATTTATATCAGGATGGTGTCATCCTACCATATGACACGCTCGCAGAAATAAATGCCTGTCCCCTGGGCACTTCCTACTGCACCGCTACCTCCTTGTGGCGCTGAGAGACAAATGGGGAGACATATACACAGAAATGCCTACACACTTGACAATCGAATACTTACATGTCATGGGAAAGGTGTCACTCGTGCCACTTAGACAGCAGTTGGAAGCTGACAGACACTGCACTTTTGATAGCAAGGAGTGGTCTGAGATATCGAGCAGCCACTGCGCGATTCAAACTCATTCAACATTACATGATTCAGAGAGCATACCTCACCCCAGCGAAACCAAACACATTTTACAACCGGACGGATGTGGAGTGTCGCAGGTGTCATCAACTAGATGGTATCCTCCACCACATGCTTTGAGCCTGCCCATCACTGGGCAATTACTGGCAGCTGGTCAGCATTGCCATGGTGACATGCACTGGCCGTACCCTGATATGTACATGGGAGGAATGCATGCAGCACCTCTATCCTAGAGGTAAAAGGCTGTAAGCCACCTCCCGTTTCTTAGACCTGGGCATGCTGACGGCCAAACTCCTGATCACAAGGAGGTGGAAGAGTTCTGATCCTCCTGCCCTACCGTCCTGGAGACAGTCGCTCCTGGTGTGGGCCAGAGCAGAGGGAGCGGCGCTATGAACCAAGGACACCCGGGGACTTCGCAAGGAACCTATTTCAGCACAATGGGAGGCCATCATGCATGATTGTCAGGGGACACAAACTGATGATGAGTAGATAATGCCTCAGCTCTCTCCTGGCAGAACTAACAGTTGACGTCACAAATCATACTCCAGGGCACTGAGGCTAGGAGTAGTGTGACAAGGGATTCTTGCACACAAATGCCTGCCCCCTTACTCTCCACCTTTGAACACCGGGAATTGTGGGCATTCCCAAGTGGAGCGAAGTGATTAATGGGGACACTAGTTTTTGCGCTCCCCAAGGATTAGCCCCCTTTAGCAGTCATCCTCCATTCCTTACTACCCATTGCATTACCCTAAAATACAATTTCGGAGACACTCTTTACTTTACAATGGGCGGCACATATGGAGCACCCCCACCCCCTATGTGCACATGATGTGAACACACCAAGTTACTGAGCTCCAAGTGGTCACAACTTGCCATTGATCGCTCCTCACTATATGCAGCTGAAGCACATCAATGCAGCCACCTGTCTGATGGGGGTGTGGGAAAGTATATTGTGACACAGACTACCAGTCACCAGGCGGAATGGCTGCTTAGCTTCCTCAAGAACTCTATGTATGGGGGAGTAAATAAATAGATAAACCAACAAATAAATGATCATTGCAATCATCAAACATTGCGGAGGTGCTAGGGGCGTGGAGCGAAGGGTTGATATCCAAGGGGAAGCAATTGTTGCATCGCTCAACTGTTACTCTTGTTAATGTTTAAAACTGTTGATTAATTCAGACTTTATTAAATGCAGCATGGATATTGCTGCCAAACTAACAAGCAATAGACGCTATAAACATAAACCTCAAGACAAGAAAATAGTGGGAAACAACCGAACACATGCTTCTTGGATACTTTGATGCACCAATCAATATATATTTGCTGTGGGAAATAATCTATGTTATGTGATAATGTGATGATGACAGTATGCACTGTGCAGCATAAATGTAACAGAAAATTAAATACACAGATGCTTCAAAAAAGAATTCTCCATCAAGAATTCGACATTATACAGCGCGCTGATGCCCCGCTTTATGATAAGTCTGAGTAAGACCCCTCATCTATCCAGAAATATTCTGATATTTTACGACACAGTGATGCACACTCCTCTAATCAGTAAGTATTACTACTCTTCACTATATCTTGCGGTAACTGTGTGGTACATGCCACAATTCTATGACATAATTTTGCTTCCATTTCATATTTTCAGCTTTGTGCATCACTGTTGACGTCCCCTGTCTGCATCTAGTATGACCCAACCTTTGCAATTTTTACTGGAAAAGGAGATCCCTTCTTAAGTTGAAAATGATAGAAGAAATTATTTGATTCATATTTACTGGCAATTGGTGGGCAAAAGATTTCTGCTGTCCGTAAGCAAGCTCTTTTGCTCCATAATTTGGGGGGGGTTAGGGGGGAGAGGTTAGAGGAGAGTAACGCTTATGAAAGCCTAGATTAAATATCCATGCTGAAAAGAAGGTGAACCCTCAGATTTATTTGAGATGTCTATAAGGATTTGGGTCTCAACTGAATGTGGTTTTAGAGAGAAACACATATTTCCCTAGAGTCCAAGGTACAATAGAGAAAAACTGGGAGCTATGGGCCAGATGTGTCAACACTTTTTGCAATGCGTTTGGCATTTTTTGAAACATTTTGAATTAGCAATATGGGTAATCGCAATTATATGCAATTAACCTAAATTGCGAATACAGTTAGGGAATCGCAATTTGCGATTCCCTAAATGCAATTCTTGTAGCTATCGCAAATTGCGAATTAGCATTAAGGATTCGCAAACTACCACTAACTTCTAGTTGGGGGTAATTTGCAGATTCCTAGAAAACTGCATTTTTCAAAGTGCCATGTGGCGCACATACATGCCCTTAGGGCATGTATGTGCGCCACATGTGCACACATGCATATTTCAGGGGTGCAACTGGGTGTCATTTTGGCACCCTTGAAATTGCATGCGCAATTTGAGAGTACCTATTGAGTACTCGCAAATTGCGCATGCCTTTCCCATTCCTTCCTATGGGTCTCTAGGCCCATAGAAATGAATGGGAAGCCATTCCTTATTTGCGACTGGCAATTTGCCAGTCGCAATTAAGGAATGCGTAGGAATCGCAAAATATTTGGAAAATCCTACATACATTGCATTTTGTGAGTCTATATTAGTGAATCGTTAAAATTCGCTATTATAGACTCGCAAAATCCAATGTTGATATATCTGGCCCACTGTGGCCTCTTTAAAAAAACATGGGCTTGCAAGTGTGAGTTTGAGACACTTTCTGATTTGTTCAATAGAGATCAAGCTTCTGACAAGAAATCCCGATTTGAAGGAAGCTATAGCAATTTTTTAAGGCACAGAAAACACTACTTTATGGGTGCATGAGATAAGAGATAGCAACATTAGAGTCATGAGTGACATGGGTGAATCTAGGAGAATTGAAGTAGTCAGTGATAGGAATGTGCAGTGTGTAGGTAACATTCAAGTAACACGATTGATGAGTATGGAAACGAAGAATAACATAGATACTAAGAAAAAATGTTTTAGATGTGTCAATCAAGCTCATCCATTAAATAGTACAGGTTGTTTTGCAAAGTTTGTGTTTTGTAGAAGGTGTGGCAAAAAAAGGTCAGTATGCCAGAGTTTGTAGAAGTCCTAAAATGCAAGGTTTCTCCTTATTTGGCGGTAAGAAGAAAGTAGTGATGAGAACTAAGAATGATGGCACAGTGCATGGTGATCCAACTGTTATGCCTGAGTGTGACGTCTAAGTAGGGCAGGGGTCTTCAAACTGTGGGGCGCGACCCCCAGGGGGGCCGTGGAGTGATGCAAAGGGGGTCGCGCCTTCCCAGTCACACTTCTGCCCAGGCCCAAGGGCTTCAGCCCCCCCCCCCACACTTTCCCCGTCCTGTGTCTCAGCCTGGGCTGCTGCAGTGAAACTTGAGCTGCTGGGGGCTCAGCTGGGCAGTGTCTGGATTCCTATCTCCGGCACCCCCCTGTTTTTTCACAGGTCTTTAAAGACCATTTGCATTTTAACATGTCTTTGTAAACTGGTTACAGAGGCTTAGGTTTTTTTGCTGGTTCCAGTACCCCCTGGGTCCCCACTGTGCCTATTCCTTACATTTGGATTTTACATTCACTGCCGTAGTGTGAGAATGCATTTCATGGAAAGGAATACAAAGTTGGCTTCCTGGGGGCGCCGTATGTGAAAGTTTATTGTGCTTTTGAAGCACCTGCTGTAGCGTTTCTTTCCCCGGCAATTACCAGGCCTCACATAAATGTCAAGATAACTTGTGTGATTAATTATCTTCCTGGAGAGAGATCAGAATTTTGTATAGTTGAGGTTTTGACTTAGGTGAAGTTAGTGCAGAGGGTTAATATGCCTGCTGCAAAGAACGTGTACCAAGTAGATTACAGAGTGGGTATGATGTGAAGAGATCAGCAGGTTACTGCTTTCAAAAGAGACATCCTTTTGTTACTTGCAATTTATAACTTAAAGTCCTAATATAGAATAGTGAGCTATTAACTTTCATCCTAGAACAGCATGCACACTACAAAGAATACATTATTAGACCATTGATTAATGTTGCAAAAAGGGTTAATTTGGCTAGAAATCAATTCTTATTATTAAAGGAAACTCCCAACTATGCTGTTTCTTTTTCGACTCTGAGTTTGTGCTTCTCCACACCAAGCACTCTTGAACTATACTGCCTACCAGTATGGATGACATGTGACTCCTATACTTTTAGTCCTTTGGCTTATGTAACATTTCCTATACACTGATTTACACACTTATGATTGATTGTCTCTGTGTAATGTGTGTGTGTGATGCAAAGTGCTCGGACACCCTACACTGGTATGAGTGGCACTATATAACTAATTCAATGCATCTGAGAGTGTGGGGTTATGGAGACTTGGTCACTGTTAAAGGGTGCTAGTGAGAGAATCCGTGGTGGGGGTGGTCATTGGGGGGGCACCAACAAACATTGTCGCACAGGGCACCACCAGCACTAAAGCCGGCCCTGGGAAGTATGCACAGATAAGCGCTGAAAATACCGCTTTAGGTGACTGCTTTTTTTTGTACCGACTGGGCCATCAAAATAATCTGCTGGTAACCCTAACCATAGGACTGGAAGTTTGTTGCAGGATCAGCACATTATTTATTTCCTTCACCCTCGATCCCCGATTAATGCCGCAATCGTTTAACTTAGATCTTAAAGTCTACGCCCCCGTCAATAACATGCTGAGTTACTTCATGGGTCTGGGAATGCACCCTGCATTCAGACAACTCATTCCTCATTCTCGCCCTTTATTGTCACGCTCACCTTGCACTCACAGTGATCACAATGCACTCACACTGATCACCATGCACTTGCACCATTCACCCGCTCACCTTGCACTCACAGTGATCACTCTGCACTCAAAATGCACTTGTCCTGCTCACACTATACCTCAACCTGCAGTCACACGAGTACACTACTGATCCTGCACTCATGTGACACTTCACTCACCTGTCCCCCTCACTACTCAATATGCAACTCACTCAAACAAGCCCATCAGTAATCATACATTCATTCATCCCATTCTGAACTTGCATCCGCACCCAAAATGAGAGAGGACAGTAAGGGAGTGAGAGAATTTGATTGAAGAGGTCAGGGATGAGGAGAAATGTGAATTGCCGAAGAGAAGTGTGGACACGCAAGAAGTGAGTGTGATCCAAAGGTGAGGGCTTCTGTTAGAACAAAGGGGAGATGTGAAAGAGAAATGGGGGGACTGGAGAGGTGTAAGATACAAATAGACAAAAATTTGAATGAAGAGACGAGGTGAATGAGAAGTGCTGAGGGGCACGGGAGGTGACAGGGCCAGAGAGGCCATGAGATAAATGTGAGAGACTGTTAGAGATGAGGGCAGTGAAAAGACAGAATGGCAAGAGGTGATTAAAGGTGAAGTGAGAGGTTGAATGGGGAGAGTTCAGAAGTTGTAAAAAGGGGTGAAAGAAAATGACCTGCAAAGTGAGAGAGGGATCCGGGGTTAGGAGAGGAGAGAGGGATGGAAGGGAGGGGGTGAGAGGAAAGGTGCATGGGTAAACGGCTTAACTCTACACAAAACCGCCAGGGTTTTAAGGGACCCCTGCTTCTTCCGGTCAGGGCCAGGTGAGCTTCTAATGTGGCAGCACGTATTGCTGCAGAGTGGAAGGCCCTTCACAAAGGTTGACTTGAAATCTTTCTGATGATAATTGCTGTATTTTGGTTATAAATGGGTACTGATTGGGTGAAATCTTTCCTCAGCGTTACTGTGTGTAACAAATATCAAAATAATGAAGCAATGCTATCCCAAAATACGCGGCATCACATAACCTCATTTACATTTTCATCCCACGCAATTTAGTCAACAGGTTTAGACACTTTTGTCAGGAGGGGGTCCTTACGCCTCAAAATGTTGACAGGGGGGTCTCGGCATCCAAAAGTTTGAAGACCTCTGAAGTTGGGGAATAGATAAATGTATTGTCTGTTTTAGGTTCACCATACACTATGGTAGGCGACAAAAATTTGGAAACACTATTTGAAGAAGAAAATATTGTTCTACAACTCTATGATATCAACCCTGTTGATTACAGAGGGATGAAAATTGATGTGCCGGGATACACTGTGATGAGGATCCAGAGACAGTGGGGAAGGTTTACATTGCTAAAAGAGGAGACAATCTTTTGGGTTTGTGGCTGCATGGATATTCGAAAGTGACATAATTAGGTGTAGTTCTATGGGCCCACCAAGTCTACCTCTGTCAAGGAGACACTATTTTCTACAATCCTAGACACACAACTTTTAGACAGATTGGTGAAAAACAAATTGAGATCTGTTTAAGGCACTTCATGAATTCAGTATAATTTTTATTACAGTTTACATTATCTCTAATTGCAGTATGTATTACTGTATTTGTTTTATTTAATGGTATTTGTAGATTAATTAAAGCACTAAAATCTCATCTGTCATCACAAACTTCCATTTCACCTCCACAAGATCTATGTCATTTCGAAAGATTTGAAAACATAAATGGGAGCCCTTGCTTGCTCCCAAAATGTCTTCCCAAATGGGAAAGATTTATGTTTTTTAAACCAGCACTGGTTCTTTAGGGTCAGGTCCGAACTGGGAACAGCAACCAGCCCTGGTAGGTTGTTACTTGACTGGCCCTGGGGGGGGGATGAGCCAGGAAGCACCGAACCCGCTTTTCTTGCAGGGGCCAATATTGCGGCACTGCTGCAAAACAAGCCCCCTGTTAGAAAAGCGGCCCCTGCGTCCACAAAATTGGCCCCTACTCCTTCGAGCCAAAAGGGAAATGCCTGGTACCTGCTGCGGGCAGTCTGGCCCTGTTCAGGGTACATGGACTGCTGTAAAAATAAAAGATTCCAATTTGGCAAACAAAGGCAGGGATGGTACTTTGCTTTTCTGTGCAGGCCACCGTTTTATAGTCAATCAAGGGGGTCATGTATAACAACTTTCCAAATTAACAATCACTAGGCAGGTTCTTTTGCAACACCATAGCACTGGGGATTTTACAACGTGACCTGATAGAAGATAGTTTGCATTGTAAAATCACAGAAAACAACAAATAGTGATGTGCAATTGGATACCACAATTTACAGGCTGTCTCTTTCAAATTCTGGCCAATGATTCTTAGCAAGACATATAGAACACACTTGACAACTGATTGATTTATCTTTCATAAATTAGTCATCTTACACAAACTGCTAGACTTCTCCTAGAACTTTCCAAGTAAACCGTATTGCATTAATTAAAGTTAATTTTCAATGTAACTTTTTTTGACACTTAATAAACTAAATCTGTGTTTCATATAATAAGTGCAAATGTAGCTTTTCACAAGGATTCATAGGTGTGTGATATCATGGCTCATCTGTACATACATGCTATATACACTAAGTGCCTCATTCATGTGGTTTTGGGGTAGGAAGGCGCAGCAAGTCACCTAAATGGACTGCCCTATGTAAAAGTAAAAGGGCAGGAATGCACCATATTACAATACAGTGCCTTCCTGCCCTTCCCTCTGTGCTGGTGCTGTTTCTGCCAATGCAGGCACCCATGCACAATGGTGTGAGGGTGCCTGTGTTGTCGGCATTATTTTTGTGCAGGAAGTTCATCGCATTTACAACGTCCTTTCAAGAAATATGGGTCGCCGTTAACACAATCTGTAACCGACAGCTGAAGTTTTACTACTATACATTGGTGCAGTGTTCTGACTTCTTGGATTTCACAAAGATTTTGAGAAGTGCCAAGCCTGTGACAGATTCAATTTTGCAAGAGTACTGCTGAAATCCATTTGCAAATTTCTGCTTGGTCACACAAGAAGGCATTTCAACAAATGTAAATATACTGAGTTTACACTTGCGAATGCAAACATATTTTGAATAAGTGAAATAGCACTTGCTAACTTGCATTTTTCGTTTTCTTTATTTTCCTATAGTGAAAATAAATGTGTTTTCTTACAGCAACACCCCTTCTCTTTCACCCCCACCATCTTTTTTGAGCTATTCATTCTGAATCCTATTTTGGAAAATGTTTTACTCCTCCCTTTTGCAGGAATAAGTCCAAGCTGGAGGAGGGTTGAAGGAAAAATGGATGAATACTCATAAATGCCGAGGTTTGTGGATATGCAGAAGACTATGATGGCATTCCCGTCTTTGAACTCCTGAGTAGACTTACTTACCAGGAAGTCACAGTGTGACAAATTCTTTATATCCTAAAGTATATAGAAAAGGGATGGAGGGAATGCTTGAATGAATCCCAGCCACTAAAAATCTATCGTGGCCTCATCCTAGACTGTTGATGCTTTGCACACCATGCCACTTCAGGTTGGCAAAACTGGTCCTAGGTTGCTTGTGTTCCTCCGGTTCAGTGAGAACATGGCCTGGGAGTTTGGGCTGGACTGCTCACATTGGTACAGGATCAAGGCTGATTTTCAAATTTCTGGGTCCCAACTGAGGTGGGATGGTGTGCAAAATAACGATGGCCTGGGATGAGGCCCGAGTAATTACATGTGGATGAGATCAATTCAAACATTCCATCTGCCACTTTTCTGCGTACTTTAGAAATTCTTTTTATCACCATAAAAAATATTGCAGTTGAATATTTGGCATTGTACTTTTAGGAGTAAGCTAAACTTGGTCCACAAAGCATTATGATTTGGGATGGAGGACAGTCACTTTTCATAAAATGAATTTGTTCTCTATGGATATCAATTTATACAATTGTACCTTATGAACAGCCACCAAATGTCAATATTACAGTATAAATAGAAATCTACTAAGCAAATAGATCCATTTAAAATGTTAAAGATCCTTAATTTTTCAGTGATTGATTGGATTCATTTGAGGTTTACAAAATAATTTGGCAGAAAATATTTGCAAAGATTTCTTTTATGTTACAAAAATTAAAATCATGGCATTCCTTACCTGTGACCAGAAGTTATGCGTTCAGCACTCCTTTATTCTGTGAAGCTGTTGAGTTGTGTTAGTCACAACTGATCGATGCTCATTTATGTAACATTGCCGTTTCCTATGGGGCGTCCATTTATCGTGCTCTGATGTTTTAATCTCTGCCAACAAGTTTAAAAACAATGGAACCAGAGCACGCACCTGTAAACACAAGAGCGCCCATGTACAAAGGAGGCATTAAGAAAAGCAGGACATAGTTAGGACGTTTCCAGTGTGCTTTTGGCTAATAGTTAATCTGTTTTTTTACACAAACTTGACAGAGCTTACACAAATAAGTACAGTAAAAAACATTATAGGCAGCCCCGTCCCACTCAGGGGACAAATGCAAAAAGAACAATTGATGGACAGAATGCTGATAAATGTCAAACATTCACCCCAGTGCAGAGATCTGGGCCTAAATCCATTGTTATTTTGCTCTCCATGCCAACCCAGTTTAAACCCAGCCATATGCAAATCAGTCTTGACCATGTTCCCAATGGGAACAGTCCAGCCTGAACTGCCAAACCAGATCCTCACTGGACTGGAAACAAGCATTTTAAGACCGGTTTAACCCCTCATGCTTGTTTCCAGTTCAGGGAAAACCTGGCTTGGCAGTTCAGGCTGGACAGTTCCCATGAGGAATAGAGTCAAGACTGATTTGCATATGGCTGGGTCTGAACTGGGGTGGTGAAGTGAGCTAAAGAACAATGATGGATTCAACCCAGCTCTGTGACTGGGGGTGAGTGTCTGAAAGGTTTCAGCGCTCTGTCCATCATGACCTTGTGTTTGCTTTCTTTCTTTAAAATGACAGGAGGCACCACAGTAGTGCACACTTAAATGCATTAAGTCTACTGGGCCTCTATACCTACATGCTCTATTATATACTAGGGATTTACAGCTAGGCTATCAGTACCAATTGTAAATAAACCTAATTACTATACAACCTATAATCAGAGCACTGGCCCTGGGTCTGGTAAACAGAGCCCAAGGCAGTCAGAGTACATTCCCACCAGTATCCGGCAACAAATGGGGGTAATCAGGAGCCACCAAACCCTTGCAAAACTTTCTGCATGTAAAGCCTGTATCACGGACAATAGTCCCAGCGGGACCCCGATCTGATGCAAAGCCACCCAAAGTTTTGCCCTTGGGACAAGAATGAATGCAGCTCACACATCCACAAAGGCGACATACAACAACCTACTCAATCAATATCTACTATCTTCCACTTAATGGACAGGAATCGCACAATCAGATCAATCAGTCTAATGTTGGATCTGAATCTCACCTGTAAGTTGGATAACACTTTGGCTTGGGAAATTCAGCCCCTAGATTAGATTTGCTTGCTATAGACGTTTTGGATATTGTCAATCAGACGTATTGGTCTGTAATTATTTATAAATAGTGATTATTTCTGCTCCTTTCCAGGACTGCGTTTGACAGGCAATTTATACAGGATCCCCAGACCTGTGGTTCATTCTGGAATAATCTGCTGGGATTCTATCCAAGCCAGAGGCTTTGCTAGATTTCTCTGCCTGGATTGGATAAAAATTTTCGTTTAGTATGAATGACTTTGCCTTCTCTCCAGCAGAATCTATAGTACAGGCTGGCAAGTTCTCTAATGACCCATTTCCCAAGCTTGCCTCCTCATAGAGTGTCGAGAAGTGGTTCACCCAAGCTTTTGGTGCGATATGGCAATCTGGGTGAGTTAAGAGTCTGCGGCCGTCATGTGCAACCAATTACCAAAAGCAATTATTGTCTCTGAGCCTGACTGCCTCTAATCAATCATTCCATATGTCAGCCTCCCATTGGGCTTTACTAGTATATTGCCTTCTAATTTTAATGATGAGTGTTCTTTGATTACTCTTTAGGGCATTTACCAGGGCGAGTTTGCACGATTTGTTGAACCACTCCCTCACTCTTGGTCTCCGGGTACCTTTTCCACTTTTGCAGTCCTTTACAAACAGGTTGCCACATTTTCATAATAAATTATCATGCATTGTCATAATCTGGGTAGAGAATAAAGCATGGCACTCAAAAATGTGCAATTCCTCTAAAACCAACTTATACATTTCGGTTATGGCCTCTTTGGATCTGGAATTTCACCTTGTGTTTGTAATTACTAATCACCACAGGACTCTATAGATGAGGTGGTGTTAGACTCTCCCTATTCCTTGTCTGTGACTTATCCCAGACTAGTGCAATAGGATAATGATCTCTATCATGGAGATCAAGTACTTCCATATCTTTTATTTTGTGCCATACCCCAACATCCAAAAGAATGAAATTAATGTGGCTATAATATTCGCGCCTCCTGCATATTGGCTTAGCATCAATATCTGATGGAATGCGACCATTGCATGGCCTCAGACCAAAAGAGACCAATAAATCAATAATATGGAGGGTAGCAGAACTAATTTTGGGTGGTTTCCTATGGACGCAAAGTCTAGGTATCCTTCCAGATTAATCCTCTTCCTTAACCAATTCCAAGAATAGGGTATATATGGTTCAAAAGATGTAATAAAATCTCCTGCAATGATCACATTATGGCCAGGGCCTAAGTCTTTCAAAAATTCAATCAAGGTTCTGGGACAATAGGAGGGTTTGGAAAAAGGAGTCGACCAATTTTAAATGGTAATCAATACATATGGAACCCCAGGCTTGGATTTCAAGCTAAGAATTAAGCCCCCCAGATGGACTACACACTACTGATGGCAGTCCTTCAATGCTATGTGTTAAGAAACCCTTCCTATATATTTTAGCTAGTGCCTAAGTCTCATGGAAGATGTAGAAGTCGAAATTATCAATAAACAATCCCCAATCCCCGTGGTTCATTTCTGACAGAATCCCAGCAATGTTCCAGGAGTTAAGATGGAGAGTAGAGGCTGGATTTGTTGGCTTCTGCATGGACCTCTGATCAGACAACATTGGTAGCAGAGAATTAGTTGTCAGTTCAGGGTCATTTGTGGACCCCATGATAACTGGAGCAGGGATGGCCTCCTCCTGCCTAGGTCCTGAGTAAAAGGCCATTCTGGGTAGTCAATCAACTTGGTCCAAAACATCAAAATTGTTGAACACAGGAACACTATAAAGCTGACAATCATTCCAGAACGGGTAAAAGTTCCCTTCTTAAAATCCCTTCTAGTCTACCAACTAGATCCTCTACCAAATCAACCACCCAACTTGGTTTTATACTGCGGTCCACAAGACCCATGGTAGAGTCGAGGTTAGCAGGTGCAAGGGTGGAGAATGCCGTATTAATTTGAGTGCTATTCTTCGGCTGCTTATTTCAGACAGATTTCTTTGGTCTTTTGGCAGCTTGTCAGGGTTGCTCATGCAGAACCTTGGGAAGTAGTGTCTGTTGTGAGTTATCAGGAGAGTGATCATCATCCAACACATAAGACTCAACCCCCGGGTACTTTGTGTTGGAGCGGTCACACAGGCGCCCAGCAATGATTGTGCAAGATTCTTTGGGCCCATGGAGAGTCTTCTCTCAGTTAGCTCAATTTCAGAAGCTATGACCCCGATTGCTCTCTGGAGCATTAGATCTATCGATCCCCCCCCCACTGCATTTGCACTTGCCCATAAGATCCTCTCTGTAGGAGCACCTCAAATAAAGGCAAGCTGTTGGCACAAAGCAGGCTCTTCATGCAACAAAGAGAGGGTGAGGTTGTAGGCCACAGTAAAATCAAAATCAAGGACTAATTAAATAACAGTGGCAGGAATGTGTTTGATGAAATGGCAATGCATCACACCAATAACAGCTGCAGAGCACAACAGCAATTAACCACTTACCTCCTCCCCTGATCTTGACGCACCACCACCACAACCACATATGCAGGAGCTGTGTTTCAATATAAGTGTGAATGCAACTGAAAGCTGCAGAGAGCACTTAATGCAAGGATGAAAATTGCTTGATTCATTAATTGCTTGATTTGTTAATTAAACCAAGTGACAGCGTCAAAGGCAGAAGCGCAGGTACCGACAATCCAATTAAATTAATCCACGTAGAAACAGCAACGATGCAAGGATCTCAAAAGCCAAAAGTCACATACATATGGCCTGAGGACATCAGGAGCACAGAGGAAGAAAAGAGGAGGTGAAGGTATAGCCCCCTGTAGCCGCACCCCATCTGGCACCAAGTTAAACCCCCCCACGTAACTCTGCCGCACACCCTCACCCACCAGTCTCAAAGGTGGCAGCATCAGGATCAATGGTGACCACAACTGCAGCTAAGGCACCGGGGGATCACAAGGAAAGTTTGTTTAGCTAGAATCAGCTGCAGCCCTCCTCAATCCACACAACCTTCACAACTTGCACTGATACCAGTCTGGGGCGAATTTACCCAGGAGATTTGTGGTCCGATTATTTCTGGCAACACACCATCTGCGATACACACAGTCTTGACTCCAGCCACCAGCTCCTTCTGAAGTGAGACACGCGTGGGAGTGGCATGAGCACGGCGTAGCATCAGGGGATGAGCAGTCGTCTTGTGTGAAGTTTCCAACGTATCTCCCTTTACTTTTAGGATGAGAGCATCGTGTCACACATTGCTATGAACAATATCTGTGTACGTATCTATATATTATGAGGGGACCTGAATAACGGCATATAACAGATTTAAATTAAACATCTGAAGACTAAATACTTTATTGTGGATTTATATTTTTCATGTGCTTGAGGCTGTGTAATTATCACCTGATGGCGATTTTTGATGAACACTCCCCTTTTCCATCAATAGAAGATCTTTCATCTATTACTCAAGAAAGAAGCATTGAGAGATTAGACGGTATATTTGTAACATGGGGTGTTCCTGTGATGTTAAAATCTGCCCACCTTTCAACAGTCAATAATACAGAGACTTTCCCAGTCATCTTAATGTAAAGCATCAGATGAGCATCTTCTTTCCCCACAGGCCAATTGCCTTCTCGAACGTATCATTAGTACTCTTAAGAAAGCTTTTCAGCATGCTGTATTGGAAAAACTCAACCTTAAACCTGCATTGAATTCTACTCTTCGAGCTTACTGTTAGACACCTCACTTGACCACAGGTGAAAGCCCTACAACCTTAACGTTAGGGACACCCATGACTACTTTGGGCCAGATGTAGGTTAATTCAATTTAGCGAGTCCTTAATAGCGACTATTACCGAATCGCTATTAAGTATTTGCTAAATTGAAGGTAGGTAGGAATCGCAAAAATATTTGCGATTCGTTAATATTCCTTTATTGTGAATCGAAAATTGAGATTCGCAATCAAGGAATACCATCTCATTCATTTCTGTGGGCCAAGAGGCCCATAGGAATGAATAGGATTTGCGCCCACAATTTGCGAGTAACCAAGAGGCACTCGCAAATTGCGGGCGCAATTTCAAGGGTGCAAAGGTTCAAAAGGACACCCTGTTGCACCCCTGAAATGTGCATGTGTGCACATGTGGCGCACATACATGCCCTAAGGGCATGAATGTGTGCCACATGGCACTTTTAAAAAAGCCAAAAAGTGTTTTTTCTAAAGGAAATCGCTAATTACCACCAACTTCAAGTTGGTGGTAATTAGCGATTCCTTAAAGCTAAAGTGCACTTCCTTTTGTGCTACTTACATTGCATTTAAGGAATCGCAATTTGTGATTCCTTAACTGCAATTGCAAAATAGGGAATCGCAATTTTTGCGATTCCTTATTTTGCGAGTAGGTTTAATCTTACCTACATTGCTCAAAGCCAAATTGCGATCGCAAAGGTTGAAATTCTGTGGATTTCGGCATTTGAGATCGCTATTTGGCTTCCTTTATCTGGCCCTTAGTTACCTCAATAAACCATTAAAGATCAAGTACTGAAGAAGAAATCCACGTAAAAGACTTGGGGGCATATGTACAATCCCCTATCGCCACCACAACGTCACTTTTACAGACGTGGTGGTGATAGGGGCTGCACCTTATGTACAAGGCAGCATTAAGCCACTTAACTTGGCATAACGCTGCCTTGTACATAAGGCCCCCTTTCATGCCATGGATAGCGTGCTATGGGCGTGCAGTGGGTGTTTTGGTGGGCGTCTCATCGCAACACCCATTGTATTTGACGCTGCCCACTATGTATAAGGGTGGTGTACATAGAAGGCAACGCCAAAATAAAGACCAGGAAAAAACAGGAAAATGCTTTATTTCTCCTCGTTTTTGCTTTTTCCATGTGTGCTGCCTTGTGCAGCACACATGGAAAAAGCAAAATACCATGGTTTGTTTATGTACAGGTAGGTGTCCCTTCCTGCACATAAACAAACCTTTAAAAAAATGCCATTCTGTCACTTTCGTGACAGAATTGCATTTGAGGATTGTTTATGTGCATGAATGGACACCTTCCGACACATAAACAATCCTCCCCTGCATGCAGACACCCTTGTACTCTGGTGCAAGGGTGAATGCGTTGGCGCTAAGTTGCTAAACTTAGCGCCATCGCAGGGGGAAACACAAGGCTGCACCACATTCTTGTAAATATGGTGCAGCCTTGCGTTTCAGAAGTGGCAGAGCGTGTCATTAAGCCACGGAGGCTAACGACACACTCCGCCATTTCCTTGTACATATCCCCTTTGGATCGTAAAAGGAAAATGAATGCCTATACAGACAAGCGTTGACATGCAAAGGATGTTATTTTCACTAGAAGAGATTGAATGCTTATCCATCAATCTGGAAAACAAAAATCTGATGCTCCCTTTAATGCTGAGCCCTTTCATATTGTAACCAGGAAAGGACACAAAGTGACTACTCAACATCCTGAGAAGTCCATTATAGAAGATTCCATGCATTTCCGACACGTGCCTCATCGCTCGTCAGGCAGTGATGTTGATACAGAGACTATGTCAGAAAAGGCAATTGAAAACCCCTTGACTGTTGTTGCTGCTACATCCCCAACGCAGATCATGGACTCTTCTACTGTCTGTCCCCAGTTTCTGACAACACGATCAGAGCACCACAAACACTCATTGAAGAGCTATAATTGTGTATATATGTTTGCAAAAATGTTTTAAAAAAATGTTAACAGAGAGGGATATGTAGTGTTGTGAGAGTTAGCAATGACAGAACCCTTGTGGCTCCAAATTGACTCCGTAGAACTGTGACATAAGCGTTAGAGCGTAGTGAAAAGAATGCAGGTTTAGAATGTTGAGTTCACAGTTACATGCAGATGAATAAGGATGTGTTATACGAAGCTCTGTGCTTGGCGTAGTCATTTGCAAGTACCCAGGCTGCGGACGACGCTAAACCAGCCATACAGATGTAGACTGGGTTATGCTTTAATTTCTCTTATAAGATCAATAAAAGTGATTCTAAAATAGGGGAGTGGCTCGTGAGTTGAAGACAGGCTCGCCAGACAGGTTTTGCTATCTTGAACTTTTGGCTCCTGGGTAATAGTCTAGCAAGGTAAAGAGGCGGTGCTGCAAAAACAAGTTAGTGGAATTCGAGAAATAGTTAGGATTTGGTGGTAGAATTTCTCCAATCACTGGCTAGTGAACAGGATAAATCTGGCACTGCCACCTTCTATGAACATTCTTAGACCTGGGAAGACTTCGTCTGAAGAAGATGAAGCTCCTGCTGTGAGAAGACTCCTCGCTCCTACTTGAAGAAAAGGACTCACAAATTCAATGACCCCCTAACTTCTACTGATACCCAGGTGCTGGACCTGGTCTTAAAGGATCAAGTAGTTGCCCACCTGTTTTTATGATTCAGGAACATAAAAAGACCCCTGGCCCAAAAAGGCCCAGCTAACCACTGTGGACTGAACCATGTGGGGGATTTACTGGAGAGAGATCTGGTACCTAAAAGGCATGCCCTGAGGAGCTGAGGGCAAAAGAGCTGACTAGAAGAAAGTTAAGCAGAATTTTGAACTAGACAGGACTTAGTCCTTTTTTGCCCTCTGAAAGACAGGAAAATTGAGCAGAAGTGGGCCCATGGAGCTTACAAACAAGTCAGCCAAGAACATCAGGTATGTCTTAATCAGTGTTTTTTCCACACTGAAATCTTATAGCATATATTGCCAAAACCAACTGCTTTAGTGGGATCTCCACAATAACACATCGAACATCAAGGGTTCCTCACTGGCCACGGTCTTGGACCTTGGCCTGTTGGAAGATTTCAATTTCCATAAAAAATATAAAGTCAGAAGCTACAAACTTTGACTGGGGAAACCTGCTTAGTGCATTCGACCTCTGCTCTATTGCAATTCACCTGAAATCACTCCTGGGATCCGGTCAACTACAAACAGTGACTTTTAATATGTGCTTTACTTTTTGAAGTCACTCTTTGCCCTAGATATTCAGAAATTCATAGCTCCTGTTCCACTTAACCTATTTTGATGACTTTGGTTGATTTTTGCTTGTTGCATTTCCTCCATTTTCCAAAAAGGTTTAGGAGAATTATATTTTGTTGTGTTCTTTACTTTAAAATTGTCAGAAGTGCTTGGACTTAGGGCACATTTCTCAAATGATTGCCCTCTGCTTGGGACATAGGTACCAGGGGCTGATCAGAGATTCTCTTAGAAATGCAGCCTGTGGGTTTATTGAGTTTGTAGGAATACTCCCATCCCAAATAATATCCCTATTTCTGACAATGCCCTTAAAAGTGTGTGTTCTTAAGAAAAGTGGCGGAAAATATGAGTCTTAATTTCATTTCTAGCATTTTTGAGTCCAAGGGGTCTATTTTGATGTCGGTCGGATCGCCAATGCCCGCATGGTGGTGACGATCCCCCCGTCATCATCACCCTCCCGCCTCTCATTTCCCCCCTGCCATATTATGATCGCTTGGGTACCGCAGCGGAAGGGAAGACCGTCCGGCGCTTTTCAGCCCGGTCGACGAGGCGACCGGACGGAAAAGGATTGAATATGGTGGCGGTGTCTGCTAGATACCTCCATCCATATCATAATGTCAGTGGGAAGCAGCCTTTCCGTGGCGGAAAGGCATGCGGATTCCTCAGTTGGGGGCCCGTTGCGGGCCCCCAGGATGTTGGGGGGTGAGGGGGCACACCTGCATTTGCATGGATGACATGGCAGGCACCACGCAGTGCCTGCCACGTTGTGCATGCAAATGCACAAATGCCTTTTTTGTATTGCGGCGGGTGCTGCTGACAGCACCGCCCGCCGCAATGCAGAAAATGCGGAATGCGCCCTCCAGTGTGGCGGGCGCATCCTAATTGCACATGTGGAACCACCGCACACATAGCAGGCAGTCCCATTTCCCGGGGCGATTGTCCGCCCGCCATTGTAATAGACCCCCAAATGTTTTGAAATGCTTCTTTCAGAGACCGTTTTGGGATATATCCCCAGGTGCTTCAAGCCTAATTTGTTCAGAATGGTTTATAAGTAAGTAAACTGGAGAAATCATATTAGCCTGCTATTATTTCAGTGTTGTCTATTCTCAGTTATGATGAGTACAATTTGGGCATTTCAACACTGACTTACTATATTGTCAAGGGGTACAAATTTTGGTTTATATCTACCTTTGAACCACGGTGGGCTAGATGACAAATCGTTGGCATGGCAAAGCGACTGCCTCTGGCAGGCCAATAGTTGTTTGCCCATCATACGTAGACATTTCTTTTGGGTAGGGGTATTTTCTGTCACCGGAACAGCTCAAGCCAACATGACAGAAGCCATTTCAGTGAAAACAAACAATCCCTGATGGCAGATACCAAAAGCAAATATCGGTGTTAAATAAAACGTTATTACATGCTGGTAGTTTTCTCTCTATGTGTAAGGGATACTGCTTGGTTTTTCTTGTCTGGTACTAGCAAAGCATTCATGTAGGTAAGGGACATGAAAAAAACAAAAAAACAGATCAACTGGTATTAGAAGGACCTGCATGGATAGAGCAGGCTTTCTGACTCTTTCTGATGTGAGGGATCAATCCAAAGAACACAGGGGGCGATTCACAAAAGTAATCTGAGACACAATCCTAACTTTACGACTTTCGGTATTCACAAAAGGCATTTATGAGTAGTAAAGTTAGGATTCCTAACTTTACTACTCCTAAACTGAGACAAAATCCTAACTTTATGATTTTCGGTATTCACAAAAGGCATTTAGGAGTAGTAAAATTAGGAATCAGCACCAATCATGCAACAGGCACACATTTGGGAGGAACTTTACATGTTGGGCCTCTATGAACAACAATTATCCAGAACATAGGAAAGGTTCTGGTCAGTACTATCAACCAGAGAATGATATTCTGCCACCTCTCTTAATGTATATGACCCAAGATAAGGAGAGTAGTTTTATATCAACTAGGAGACCATCTGATGTGCCCGTCCTGGCCACTGAGCTAGGCTGTGGGTCTCCCAACCCCGTTGAAAAATATACACATCATCACGCATGCATGATTGTCATGTGTGTTGGGCCAAATAAAAACGTATAACCTACAAATGGGAAAAGTCTGCTCAGGACCTGCAAACCTCTCATTCCAAGAAAGAGGCATTCCCTTATCAATACACAGTATTAAAAACTCAGGGGCAGATTTCCAGTGCCCTTGCGCCACGTTTGCGCTGCCGTTGCGTCACTTTTGTGTCGCAGCGGAAGCGTAAACCATGTGCCACATTGCGCCCCATTTACAACGTGACACATCTAGGGAGATGAGGCACGTTGTAAAGCCCTGCGCCACATGAAACCTGCGTCAGGTTTCATGTGGGCGTTCCAGCGCAGGGGGGGGCGTTCCGGCGCAGGAACGCCTCGGAAAAGTGACGCAGTGAAATCTACAAGATTTCACCCAGTCACTTTTCCGACTCTGGTGCGTCAAATCCCTACGCCTGCTTCAAGCAGGCGTAAGGTGTGACGCACCATGTTATGGATAGGGCAGGTTGGAACAGTTCTGGAGTTGCGCCGCGCTTGCGACACAACTTCAGCACTGCCCCAACATTACACCGGCAGATGGGTCATGCATCTGCTCATCCTTGCGCCACGATGCACTGCATTGTAAATGTGGCGCATTAGCGGTGCTGCAAGGGCAAACTTGCGTGACGCATCTTCCCTGGCCCATCCTTGTTTATTTGCAGGGATGCACCAGGAAACTTAAATCTGCCCCTCAGTATTTTTGTTACATGCTATCCCAAGAACATTCTCTTTTTCTGATTCATGCTGCTATTTACTCGTCTGATTCCTAGCATCTTATTATGGGCTAAAAGGAGCCTATATTTGAATTTAATTCCATCTGCTTGAAAGGTAAACTTTCTAATCCCTTCATATGCCCCTTAGGTAGATGATGATGATCCACCCTCAGCCTAAATGGTGCGGATAGTCAATGAGCTGGGAATTCAGCTGACTTGCATAGTGTCCCACAGAATACAGAAATTCACCATAGGCAACTTAATCCAGGTTTGTATAGACTGTTGCACCCCAAAATGTGAGGGTTGCCACTTTGGCATAGCATGAAAAGTTGCACGTAAATGATGCAATGGTATAATCAGTAGAGAGATACGACTGAGCTAAGGAACAGTCTGCTGAACATGAGCAAGAGCAAACACTAATAGATGATCATGAATCAATAGACACGTTTTGTGGTTTGTGGATGATGTTGTACATAAACAGTTTTACAATTTGAAGGAGAGGGTGTAATATCAGTAAAAAGCAGATATTTACTTCAGATTCACCATTTTGGGGCCGATTCCGATTCCAGCCGCAAAACGAACTGACTGACACGGACTCGGATTGAATACCGACCGACACGGACCAGCACCGTACGACCCGTGCAACGCGTGTGAATTCCAACCGACACGTACAGAATACAAGCCGTACGACCGAGCCATAGGGAAAATAGTGATCCGGCTGGAAAACCGACGCGATTTTCACCGAGGCGGAGAAGCCCGCACGAGACAACAGCAGCGTCCGTTTCCATCACATGAACGTCTCCTTCATGCCTACAAAACACAACGGAAAAAAGACAAAAAAGGACCAAACAAGCAATGACAAAACCATGAAATACCAAATAAAAAATACATGGGACAAAGACACACCCACAACTCCAACTATATAAACGACTACAATCACTACCATCATCCCTTGCAAACAGGAGACACAGCCAGCAGCAAACACCAGTACACAGCAACCACAGACACACTCACAACTCCCCCATCACACAACTAACACACCATCAGCACCTCATACAAAAGCACACACACATATACACAGCAAAAACAACACCAACCCACCATCACTTGCACCGTCACACACACATCACTCACCACCACCACCCATCACCATGCCTCCAAAGAAGAATCCAAAGTTCACAGATAGTGAGTTAGAAGTGTTGGTAGACGAGATCATCAGAGTAGAGCCACATTTGTTTGGTACATTGGTTCAAAGGACCCCATCTCACAGAAAACCAAGATGTGGGCGAGGATTGTGGACAAGGTGAACGCAAAAGCAACAGCAAGGCGCACAAAGGACGACATCCAGAACAGGTGGTATGACGTGCGCAGGAGGGTCAAGAAACTCATCGAAAAAGATCACGCCCTGAGTCAGTGCACCGGCGGTGGCCCTCCTGCCATACCAGTCTACTTCAGGACCTGGGAGAAAAAGGAGCGGGACATCCTACCACCAGAGAGCATACATGGCCTAACACACATCCCAGAGCCTGGTGAGTACACAAACAACATACCCAAAATTGTGTGGCAAGGGGACAGTGAAACCATGCACCCCAAGCAAAGATACACTAACCGATAGATAATCAGCCCAAGATGTGTATGCCAGTCAGACACACACAAAACCTGCCATCTCATAGTGACTCGGGACTGTGTCATGACATGCACCAACCTACAAACAAATAGAGCAAGCCAGTGGCACAAAGCCAAATACACCCTGCCAGACAGTTTGCCTCCACAAACACACCACCTCATAGTGCATCTGACTGTCAGGAAGGAATAGTGGGGATGCAGGTGAAGTGAGTGTAGCCAAAAGCATGATGGGGCTTGTAGTCAAAGATAATGCACACCCTCCTGATTGGCCAATCAAGACCTCTCTGAAACATGCCCACATCACAGGGAGTGGAAAATGACTGACAAGATGGCTGACATTGGGTCCTGCTGTGGGGAGCACAAGGCCCTGCTAGGGCTTGTGTGCAAATCAGAAGCAGGACACCACTGACTGACATCCTGAAAGACAACTTGCATGCCCTACAATGGAAACACGTTTCATGATGGGAAGGAGGACTGACAGCTCTGACCATACTACTCAGCATGGGGAGACACCCCCTCAACACAAACCCCACATAACTCACCGGGTACAATGCATTGACACACACCTCATTGAAATATCAGCAAAAGATACCCCGTACTGGGTGCTGCTGTGTGAAGCACAGGGGCTCACTTGGGACTTGTAGTCAAACAAACACCAGGATTTCACAGTCAGCCATCTTGCCATTGCTGTCACACCCCCCTCACAGGGAGGAAGTATGGGCATGCTGGGAAGGGGGGTGTAGCCAAGAGTATGATGGGAGTCACAGTCACAGACAACCTACACCCACCCACATGGCCCAGCAAGATCAAACTGAACCATACTCGCATCACAGGGAGTGGGAAGGGACTGACAAGATGTCTGACACTGGGCTCTGTCGTGGGGAGCAAAAGGCCATTCTGGGAAATGGCCAACATCATACATCAGGACTACACAGTCAGCCATCTTGCCATTGCTGTCACACCCCCTCACAGGGAAGCAGAGCCAAGAGGGAGGAAGTATGGGCATGCTGGGAAGGGGGTGTAGCCAAGAGTATGATGGGAGTCGCAGTCACAGACAACCTACACCCACCCACATGGCCCAGCAAGATCAAACTGAACCATACTTTCATCACAGAGAGTGGGAAGGGACTGACAAGATGTCTGACACTGGGCTCTGTTCTGGAGAGCACAAGGCCATGCTGGGAAATGGCCAACAACAATATCAAACTCTGTCAAGCTGGGAAAAAGCAGTTTACAGGCAGGCATCTGTTTGAAAAGTAGAAAATGTCATGTTTGTGATCCTACAATGCATGTAGAAACATAAATCACATTGTGTGTCTCTTCCAAACACAGGTGGTGCTGGGCACCCAGGACCAAATGACGAGGACACCCAGTCCCAGACTCTGGTGGGCACTGAGCTCTCTGGTCTGACTCTCTCACTGTCCTCTTCAGATGACGACGACCAACCTGGCCCCTCCGGTGTGAGTCATCATGCAGCACCAGCAGCATCAACATCTGCCCCCTCTGTACCCACGCCTCCAGTATCTGGACACCGACAGGGCACCCCTGCCAACACGGACAGACCAAGGACAATCAACACCCACAGCACAGGAATACAGGACCCCACGGAAGCAACAGCCAACAACACCAGCAACACCACCCAAGGGGTCCCAGTGTCACCTGTGCGTACCGCCGCTGATCCTGCCCATGTGGAGAGGGGTGCTGGGAGGGGTGGGAGGCACAGGGCACGCCTTGCAGAGGGGTCTGGGCTGCATGATGACCCCCAACTGGCACACATCTTAGATGCGCACCAGGATAGCACAGGAGGATTTGGCCAGGTAGTGGGGATCCTCAAGGACATGCAACACGAGCAGGTCGCCCACCATGCACCGCATAGAGGCCAAGTGGGATGACATCACTGCGGTGCATCGGGACATACTATAATGCCTCCGCCAGATCAACACCAACCTGTCCACACTCCCCTCTGTTTGCCCACAACATCTGTTGCAACACCATCTGCCAGCGCCACAGGGAGGGAGGAGGAATCTGGCGGAGAGTCCCCTGCACCGCAGAGGCCTGCACATGTGGATCCCCCCGGAAGAAGAGGGGTCGTCCGAAGAAGGACATGTGAGAGGCAGATGTCCCAGCACATCCCACAGGGCCTCCAAACCTGTTCTGGACAATGTTCTTTGTGTACAACCCGTTCACCTTGTCCAATTGCACACAACTTGCCCACATGACATGGAGGGTTCATGTTGGGCCAATGTATCAGATGACTGCGGACTTTACTCTGGACATTTCATCTACAAGCGCTTCCAACTCCAATGTGAACTTTGGATTCCCAAACCACTGTACAGCACCCACCACCCTGTGCACTTCCCTCACACATGTTTGTAAATAAACTCACCAGTACACCATACGTGCCTCTGTTGTAATTCCAACTTGTCATGTTCAGGGAGATGTCGATCTGCTACACAACACAGCGCATGCCAAATACTGCAACAATGTGACCAACGTAAGGTGAGTCATGGGGATGTGACACATGTGAGGGACACACACCACTATGGCAACACAAAACATACTCACCATGGCCATGTTACTCATCACACACAATGATGTTGACCTGAAACACATTGGCATGCACAGACACAACAAGCCCAGTCAGTGGTAACAAGTCCACAGGTGAGGTAAGCAGATGTCACTCAGATGTGGGAAGACAGACAACGCACATAACAAAGCGTAGCACAGGTTCATTAAACATCAGCAACACGTTTATTCCACACTAGTTGCACTGTAATTCTACGTAACAGTGGACACACGCTCACAATGTGTTGGAGAATGGAAGTCCAGGGATGTGTGGTACATCAGTTGATGGGAATTGTCAACTTCCACACTGGTGTTGGCTTCTGGGTGTTGGGGGTCAGTGTTGACCACACAACAGGCAAAGTACCCTGGGAAGGACTGACAAGATACAGTCAAAAGCACAGAAGAACAGGAGAGAAATGCAATACACATGCACAAAACATGTTGCAAAACACCTACACAAACACTAGTTAGCAGTACTACCCTATTGTGGAGTACACACCACCTGAATGGACACATCACAGCACGCATCCAGTCAAGTGGCACACAGACACACTCAGACAGCAACAGAGCTGGCTCAACACATTCCAGGCTACCTCCATACATTCACATAACAACGCTGGAAACTCACATTCAGGTGAAGAAGTTGTTGATGAGCTGGGAGCGGACGTCACCATCATCTTCATCATCACTGGCATCTTGGCCCAGGCCGGGATCCTCCACAGGTGCCGGAGGTTGGTCGTCGTCATCGTCATCCTGGATGAGAGGCACCTCCTTCCGCACCGCCATGTTGTGTAGCATGCAGCAGACAAGGATGATTTTGCACACCTTTGCAGGCTCATATGGGAGGGCCCCTCCGGTCTTGTCCAGTCAGTGAAAACAGCTTATCAGGAGGCCGAATGTCCGCTCAATCACCCTCCTGCTCCGACCATGTGCCTCATTGTAGTGCAGCTCGGCTGGTGTCACAGGGTTCCTGAGGGGTGTCAGCAACCATGGCATGTTGGAGTATCCGGAGTCACCTACACACAAAAAAATGAACAATTAGCTGAGTTTTGTAGGAGTGCAGAATACAACAGTGACAAACACACACAATGAGAACCGTGCACACACGTGTGATCGACATGTCAGCAAGACAGACCACCAGAGCATTGATCAAATGGTAGTGCTTCCTGTTCCGGTATGCCTGCTCATGTGCCTGTGGTGGTATCAGGGCAACATGTGTCCCATCAATAGATCCGATGACGTTCGGCATCCTCCCCAGTGTATAAAAGGCATCCTTAATTTCAGGGAGTTCATCTGGGCTCGGGAACTTGGTATACAGGTCGAGGAATTGCAATATCCACTCCAAGACATCGTGTAGCACCCAACAAAACATCGTTTGCGACATACCATCAGCAGTAGCCACAGTGTACTGGAAGGTACCAGTAGCAAAGAAGTGCAGGGCTGCCATCACCTTCACCTCCGGGGTCAGTGCTGTAGGGTATGTCTGGCCAGGTAGCAGATGTGGTTCCAACTGCTCCGCCAATTCCGCAATCAGTGGCCTGGTGAAGCGGTACCGTCTGATGCAGTCGCGTTCCTGTATGGTTGCAAGGTCTGGAAACGGACAATGGACAGCTGGTGCCCTGCAGTACAGAGATGCACAAAGGAAGATTGTCCGTACATCCACCCATGTGGCCATGACCACGATCACTATCACATGCTAGTTCATGACATTACACAATGTACTGAGGTGTGTACTGTTGGGCATGGACACATGTGTCACCTACAAGACCACCACCTCACATCTCAATTCCACATGTCCACATGAGTCCCATGTAGTTCAATGGCCAATCATCTGGCTGTGTCACCCGACCTATGTGCTGCTACAACGTTCAAAAAACACACCCCAGTGACAATTGAGGCCTCATGTCTCCCAGGCATCACAGATCTTTGCCATGCAGAAACCCAGGCTCCCTGTATTGCCACATCAACACAGCAATGGACATGGCGTAGCACGTACACACCACAAGGCAAGCATAAGTCCCACAGGTAGTGGCCACTGTTGTTCATGCTGGCCCTACATGTACATCTCTTAGATATACACCCCATCAAGGTTGATGCATATACCACATGGATGTGGAGACTGTTACCCATTGGCAACATGTGATCAGACACATCTGAGACACAACATGCACACTGACTGTGGGTGCACATCAGTATTGTGGCTACAGGTCTCACTGTGATGTACATGCCATCACCCCCAGGACTCAGGGTGTATGTGACATGTCCTAAACATATCCAACCTGACACTGTGGCCTTGACTCATGCCCATTACTGTACAATTGCACATCACAGTGGTAATGTGCACAACACACAAAGGGCCCGATTCACAGAACTAACTTAAGACAAAATCCTAAACTTACTACTTTTGGTATTCACAGAAGTTAGGATTTTGGCTTAAGACAAACTTAAGACAGACTTCAGACAGCCTTAAGACAGACTTAAGACAGTCTTAAGACAGACTTAAGACAGACTTAAGACAAACTTAAGACAGACTTAAGACAGACTTAAGACAGACTTAAGTTAGGATTTTCTCTTAAGTTTGTCTTAAGTTTGTCTTAAGTCTGTCTTAAGTCTGTCTTAAGTCTGTCTTAAGTTTGTCTTAAGTCTGTCTTAAGACTGTCTTAAGTCTGTCTTAAGACTGTCTTAAGTCTCTCTTAAGTTTGTCTTAAGACAAACTTAAGACAAAATCCTAACTTCTGTGAATATCAAAAGTAGTAAGTTTAGGATTTTGTCTTAAGTTAGTTCTGTGAATCGGCCCCAAAGGATTCTGCCCCCATGTACACATGCACAGCCTGGGAGTGGCTGCACAAAGTGCCAGCCAAAAAAACTGCAGTGGCCCCCCAAACACCCAGGGAATGCAGCCTTACATGCCATGGGACACTGTGTGGCCAATGCTATAGTGTGGTAGGTGTGTGCAGGTGTCCATGGCCAGTATATGTGTGTTGCATACGTATAATAGTCACACTAATGAGGTCCGACGCGGGTGACAATGGGTACGCATTGCACAGGTCATGTCCGAGCCGTGCGTACGCTTTGTCATTGAATGCAATGAGGTCCCACGCGGTTGGCAATGCGTACGCATTGCAGGGGTCATGTCCGAGCCGTGCGTACGCTTTGGCTTTGAATGCAATGAGGCCCGACGCGGGTGACAATGCGTACGCATTGCACGGGTCATGTCCGAGCCATGCGTACGCTTTGTCATTGAATGCAATGAGGTCCGACGCGGGTGACAAAGCGTACGCATTACACGGGTCATGTCCGAGCCGTGCGTACGCTTTGTCATTGAATGCAATGAGGTCCGACGCGGGTGACAATGCATATGCATTGCACGGGTCATGTCCGAGCCATGCGTACGCTTTGTCATTGAATGCAATGAGGTCCGACGCGGGTGACAATGCGTACGCATTACACGGGTCATGTCCGAGCCGTGCGTACGCTTTGTCATTGAATGCAATGAGGTCCGATGCGGGTGACAATGCATATGCATTGCACGGGTCATGTCCTAGTCATCCGTACGCTTTGGCATTGAATGCAATGAGGTCTGACGCGGGTGACAATGCGTACGCATTGCACGGGTCATGTCCGAGCCGTGCGTATGCTTTGGCATTGAATGCAATGATGTCCGACGCTGGTG
The DNA here is from genome assembly GCF_964204655.1 of Triturus cristatus. Classification (NCBI taxonomy): domain Eukaryota; kingdom Metazoa; phylum Chordata; class Amphibia; order Caudata; family Salamandridae; genus Triturus; species Triturus cristatus. Next base: position 190,302,675 of record NC_140589.1, on the reverse strand, counting down.
ACTATCATGCATACGCGTCGGACAGGCATGGTCCGAGACAGGCATACGCTTTGGCCATTGAATTGTATGGAGACGGGTGCATGTGTACATTCAAAATACGCGTTGTACAGTCAGTTGAATGAGCCGTGCGCACCCATTGTCTCTGGACTGTCATGGAGACAGATGCGGATTCAAAAGTTGTACGAGTTGTGCACTGGAAATTCAGTTGGATGCCTACAACAATGTTGCAATTTCAAGTGTTCCATGAAGGTGAAGATTGGAACGATGCGGAAGGCGTGTACGAGTCGTAATTTTAAATGGATTGGCCAGATTCATAGAATGCAACTGTGTTGGACCTATCACTTGGGACACATGGCACAGAGTCTGCCTCTGCGGCACAGATATAAGGCTGGCTGGCCCCCAGGGAGCTCACTTACCTGCACTACATGCTACTGGACCACATCCTTGCTACTACTGCTGCTGTCTATGCATTCTCTGGCTCCTGCTATGGCACGTACTCTGGAGAGGGCCCCAGCATTCACTGAGGAGGAGAACCAGGCCCTGCTGGACGGGCTCCTTCCAGAGTACAGAAAGCTCTATGGGAAACCAGGGGAGCAGGTGAGTGTGCAGTCCACTGCCTTCCTAATTATGCATGTTGTCTGACTAGCAGTACTAGCAGTGTGTACACCAGTGGCAAGCAGTCTCAATGACTGCTTTCATCCCCCAAAGTGTGTAGGTACATGCAATGAATAGTATTCCTGCTACTAAAGTGCATTATTGCAAGCTCAAACTATCCAGGCATTGTTAACATGTGCTTTTGCAAACTCCATGGTTGCACTACCTGTGTAATTTATTTCCTGTTGTGATGATGACATGTCTATCCAAATGTGTGCTGCAGCAATCTGGGGCATGTGTGTTAATGTAGTTTTCATTTTGTCCTCCTCACAGGTTGATGCAAACCAGAAGCAGGAGATCTGGCTGACCATCACCCGGGCTGTTCGTTCTGTGGGGGTCTACAAGCGCCAGATCCGCAACTGCCAGAAGAGGTGGCAGGACCTTCGGGGCTGGACCCGGAGGGTAGCTAGAGTCCAGCTGAAGCTGTCACCTCCACGCAGGAGGGGTGGACACCTGACCCTGACTCCCCACAAGCTCCGGATCCTGGCAGTGGTCTTTCCGGACCTGGATAGGCAGCTGAAGGCCAGTCAGCAGCAGGAAGGGGGTGAGTCCATGTCTGACCTGTGTACTATGTCTGATATGCAAATAGCAGTCTTTTGTCCTGCTCACACTTCCAAGTTACATAGCTCTTGTAGTCCCAAACTCAGGTCCCTCATTTGTGTGATGCACCCTCCTCATCTGTTCCACAGGTGTGGCCCCTCCAATCTGTTGCTTGTGTCACTAGGGCACTGTGTCCCTGCAGTCAGCTATGCTTCAGGTACCTGTCAGCATCAGTTCCCATGAATCTGTTGTGTGTTTCATGTGTGGGTCAATTGTTTACACAATGCCTGAGATCTGACATGTGATCTGTGTGTGCCCTTGAGATGTGTACCAATTGCTGGTCTGACTCGCAACATGTGGCTGGGGTATTCCAAACAAACCCATGCAGCAGGGGACTCGAATGTAGGGGCCTCAGGAGTATGTATAGCAAGTATGTCCCACTTGATTAGCCACCTGACTACTGTCCAGGGCCAAACACTGTTCCACTTAGTCCTGGCCAGTCATGCCCCCTCAAGGGCATTTACAAACACTCTGTAATCCCACACCTGTGTATGAAATTGCAGGTTGTGATCAGTGACATGTGTCCTTAGGAGTCTGCCTCTGTGTCATCAGGGTGTGGCTTGTTCCTACGTAAAACTGGGGTGTCCATGATTCAGAGGGTCAGCATGACATCTGCAATGTGATTGTGAGAGACAAGACCTGTGTGACATATAGGTGTGTGATCATCTGACAGCGCACAATGGTGTATGCAACTGTGTCCTTCATGCAGCTGGGTTACATGCATGGCAGACTGTGATGTGTTAATGTACAGGGATTTGTGTTTGCTGACACTCATATGTCTGATTTGCATGATGTGGGGTCTTCTGGGTCCTGGATATGTTGTTTGCATGGGATGGGCAAGTGCGCCGGTCATCTGCTGAGTTTGCTTTACCCCAGAGCTAGGATTGTGAGTCAGTGCATATTGTTGTTGTCTGGATGCCCTGCCCCTGTGACAGGAGACATTGTTGACTGACTTTCAGGGCATACCAGTGTCATGGCATTTAACTTGCTATGAGTGAGCCTGCATTGTGTTCAAGTGTGCACCATGCACCACATTGTGGCATTGACCATCAGGACAGGAGTACATCATAGTGTGTGTTGCTGGCATGCATCACAAGCATGTGGAATGAGTCTCTGCCCATCCCTTCATCCGGACACCTGTACTGAGTCAGTAGCAAGAGATGTGCTGTGTGTATAGTGACATACTCCTACATGTTCACTTGCATGTACAACTGATGTGTGGGTGGTGCATGTTGGAACATTGGGGTGTTAGCATCCAACATGCAACGGACATATGTGTGAAAGTCAAGGAGAGATATGTGTGCCATGGTTGATGTTGAGAATGACAAGTATCTTATCCTAAATAGTGTTGGCACTTTGAGCTGTGTTCAGCTGATGATGCCAGGGCTTGCCCTGTGATGTGATGCACTCACTGTGGTGTGTGCAGTCTGTGCAGGTGACTTATGTAGTTCTGTTACTTCCTATTCCTATCCAGATACATCCACGGCCACAGGAGGGGACAGCTCCATGGACCAGGAGGAGCCACAGAGCCTTACAGGGACAGTAGGAGAGGTGTCGGGTGGACCCAGTGGCACGGAGGGTGAGTTGAGCCACACAGAAGAGTCGTCAGCTGTGCTTGTAGCAGGAGGAAAGGCAGTTCCAGGAGGAAAAGGGTCCGACCGTTGAGCTTGGGAAGGTGCAGCAACAGTTGTTGTTGCAGAGTCCGGGGTGCAGTGCTCAGAGCTCAGCGGCGGTGAATCTGCTTGTGGCAGGAGAGCCAGAGTTCCTGGCGCAGTTCTGGAGCAGATGGTCACAAATGGGCTTGCCTTGGTGCGCCAGTGACTCGCCTGATGCCCCCCCAGATTAGGAAGTGGAAGGAGAAATATGTTTTTTGTCCATATTTATTCCTCTTTCTATGGACTTTTTTTGTGCAGGACGATGTTTGTCTGTGTGTGTGACGGGTGTGATAGTGTCTGTATGGGTCTGTGAGAGGGTGTGAAAGTATGTCATTGGCTGTGAGAGTATCTGTAAGGGTATCAGAGTGGGTGTGAGAGCATCTGAGTGTGTGAGTGGGTGTGAGAGTGTCTGTATGGGTATGTGAGAGGGTGTGAGAGTATCTGTATGGGTGTAAGAGTGGGTATGAGAGTATATATATATATATATATATATTTCTCATACGTGCAACATCCACGGACCCTTAGCAAATTTACATGGGGGGTACACAGGGCCTCGCCACTGGTCCAAGATTCTTATGCATGGCTTAAAACTCATTTTATACCATTTTACTGCTCATTAAAGATGCTTTTTCCTCATTTATAACATACATAAGGGGTTTGGAAAGCTCTAACCTGACCCCTTCCTTCCGAATACAACAAATCTTTCAGCCCCGGGGACAGTTTACCGATATAGGAAATGGCAGATGCATTGCGTGGGCTCGAGTTATAGTTAGCTCAACTGACAATAAAGGCTGGATTTCTCTGGTTTTGTACAAGTAAAATGTCAGCCTAACTATAAAATTCCTGAAACCTGTGGTTTTTTCAGTGAATATCTAATGTTTTTAAATGCTAATTCCAAACTATAATGTCCCTGAAACCTCTGTTTTTTCAGTGAATTTCTAAGGTTTTTTTAAATGCTAAATTCTAACTATGCCTACATAGGTAGGACATGTACAGAAAGGCGAAGAAAGAAGCAAGAGAAGTGCAGAAAAATGCAAGAGACGTGGAGAAAGAGGAAGAAATGTGCAGAAAGAAGCAAGAAAATGCAGTAAGAGGCAACAGAAGTCCTGAAAGAGGAAGGAAGGTGCAAAAAGAAGCAAGAGAAGTGTAGAAAGAATCAACAGAGATGCAGAAAGAGGCCTACTTCGACTGTACCTTACCAGAGACTCATACAATGTAGCCTAATCACTAATCCTTCTCCCAAGATGTATCAAACCTCACTTCCCTCTTGAAGGTTCACTGTTCATCGACTGCTCAGAATGTTAGGCCTACCAAATGTAAAACAGCAATCCGAACCATATCACTGTTGTAAGTCTGACCATGTTTGTGAAGGTTTGCACAAGTGTCTCTGCATTTACCTAGTGACATTTTTACATAAAATTAAACATACAAATACTTGAATGCCTGTGTTACAAACAGAATACTCTGTACATTTGTGTACAAAAAGATAGAAGCAAGAGAAGTGCAGAAAGAGGGAAGAGCGGTAGAGAAAGAGGCAAGAGAAGTACAGAAAGGAGCAACAGACATGCAGAAAAAGGCAAGAGAAGTGCAGAAAGAGGCAACAGAGGTGCAGAAACAGGCAAGAGAGGTGCAGAAAGAGGGAACAGGGGTGCAGAAAGAGGCAAGAGAGGTACTGAAAGAGGTAAGACGGGTACAGAAAGGGGCAAGAGAGGTGCAGAAAGAAGCAAGTGAGGTGCAGAAAGAGGCAACTGAGGTGCAGAAAGAGGCACAAGAGGTGCAGAAAAAGGGAAGAGGGGTACATAAAGAGGCAAGAGAAGTGCTGAAAGAAGCAACAGAAGTGTAGAAAGAAGCCAGAGGATTGATGAAAGAGACAAGAGAGTTGCAGAAAAAACAAAAGAGGTGCATACAAAGCAAGAGAAGTGCAGAAAGAGGCAAATGAGGTGCAGAAAGAGGCAAGTGAGGTGAGAAAGAGGCAAGTGAGGTACAGAAAGAGGCAAAAGAACTTCATAAAGAGGCAAGAGATGTGCAGAGAGAGTGTAGAGGGGTGCTGAAAGAGGCAAGAGAAATACAGAAAGAAGCAAGAGAGATACAGAAAGAGGCAAGAGAGGTACAGAAAGAGGCAAGAGATGTGCAGAGAAAGAGAAGAAGTGTACAGAAAGAAGCAAGAGAGGTACAGAAAGAAGCAAGAGAAGTGAAGAAAGAAGCAAGAGAGATGCAGAAAGAGGAAACAGGGGTGCAGAAAGAGGCAAGACAGGTGCAATAAGGGCGAAGATGGGTACAGAAAGAGGCAAGAGGGGTCCAGGAATAAGCAAGTGAGGTGCAGAAATAGGAAACGGAGGTGCAGAAAGATGCAAGGGAGTTGCAGAAACAAGCAAAAGAGGTGCAGGAAGAGGGGATGGGGTGCAAACAGAGACAAGAGAGGTGCAGAAAGAGGGAAGAGGGGTGCAGAAAGAGGCAAGAGGGGTGCAGAAATTTGCAGGAGAGGTGCAGAAAGAGTATGTAAAGTGCTCTGATACCCATAAGTCAAGCTAGCGATATATAAAACTTTTAAATAAATAAATAAATAAATCAGACAGAGGCATGAGAGGTGCAGGAAGAGGCAAGAGATGTGCAGAAAAAGGAAGAAGTGTGCAAAAAGAAGCAACAGAGGTGTAGAAAGAAGTAAGAGAAGTGATGAAAGAAACACAGTGGTGCATACAAAGCAAGAGAAGTGCAGAAAGAGGCAAGTGAGGTACAGAAAGAGGCAGAATAACTTCAAAACGAGACAAGAGAAGTGCAGAGAGAGGGAAGAGGGGTACAGAAAGAGGCAAGAGAAGTACAGAAAGAAACACAAGAGGCTAAGACAAGATGGCTGATTGGGGAGGAGCTCACTAAGAGCGCTCCGCTTGCTGAGGAGCTCATTTTTTAAATATCCCTGTTTAGTACCATCGGAACTTGCGTCTGAGCGGGCATCCGAGTTACAGATGTAAAGAAGAAAAGAAGAAGCAGCGTGTTGACAACTACCAGCGTTACCCTGACGGCTGAGCTGGTTGAAGAGTGGAAGGAACCAGACTGCATCGCATCACACCGACGGATTGTTTTTCTAAATGCCCGATCATGCTCGTTATAGTGAGAGCAGCCTCCAGCTCCCCCTGACGATGCGGCAGATTCTCTAGCTCACGAGTCATAGCGCACAGTTCTCGGCAGACAATTTACAGTTCCAGAATATTTACTCTTGCTGGCTAAACATGTGAGTCTCAGTATGTGTGACAGTCTTGGCTGACCTTTAATAGGGCAGGATTAGTTGGTTAATTAAAAGCCCGATCTACTCACAGGGAGAGCCCATCTTCATATTTGTAAGGGGCCGAGGAGGACTCTATGCCTCTACTCACATTACAAAATGGCAACAGCTAACATAGCCAGGGAGAAAGGACTAAGCCAAACAGGGTTTTAGCTAGAAAGAGACAGAGGACTCCCCCACCCATTGCAGGTCATAGAAAATAAAGAAAGGACCACGCACTACAATACAACCAAAAACAGAAATAGGACTACCCTCTAAGAGGACCAATCAACTGCAAGAGAAAAAGGACTTCCTCTCAGGAACAGAACCTGATAGTAAACACGGCGGCCATCTTGAACTAACTTTCTGAACAGGATCTAGAACAGGGAGCTAGTGCAGAACGTATGGACTTACTATAGAATCTTTGTTTAAGTCTAACCAAACTGGCCTCCCCGGTCTGCTGACTGACTCCTTAATGTTTTTGGGCTTACTGTAAAAGCATGGTTGGTGGGCCCCTGATCTCTTTAGAGTTTAATGTATGAACTGCATATAAACATCTTATACTGCATATAAATGTCTTCAGAGTTTATTGTTTATACTGCATATAAATGTCTTATAACTACCACCCCAGTCTGCGTTCTATTCCTGATTGCGACTGGGCTTTCTATAGGATCGCGCCTGGCGCCTCTATTGCCTTGGTCTCGCTCTAAGCTGAAACAACCCAACAGCGGAAAGCATCGCGTTTCCTGATTGTGACTGGGCTTTCTATAAGAACGCGCCTGGCGCCTCTGTTGCCCTGATCTCGCTCTAATTCCGAATGACCCAACAGCGGAAAGTATCACCCTTCGCCTATGTTAGGTCTATGATTGTCTAAAATTGGCTGCTCCTGACTGCTATTCGGTTTGACCTTCAAGGAAGGAAGCTCTCCTCCCTTCAACTCTTACATCGATCTCTCTTCCATCAACCATGCACCTACCTAACCCCACCCAGAACTCTAATCTCATGTGTTACGGACCCAACTCCTGGTCCATTAACTATGCTGACAAAATGACCAGTAATGCTAAAAAGAACTTCTAGCACTGTACTCTTAAACAATACCTGGAAACACTCATAGTAGATAACTACCACACAGCGACCAGTGGCAACACGAAAACTAACTTAATGTTTACACTAATCGCCCGACTAGATGGAAAAACACCTTCTTTCTTCACCTTCAAGTTGCCAAGTCAGTAATCATTCCCTATGGTGAAAAAATCTCCACAACCATCTCCCCTACCTTCAAAGGGGAACTCACCATTTCCATCTACAGAACTGGAACCATTCTCAAACAGGCCACCGACCCGCACCTCACCACTTTTGACTGCCACTTCCCCACACTACTCTCCTCGTTAACTCAACTGAGCTATCAAACCCAATCACCCCTATCACCCTCCACCCTCACTAATAACGTGAAACCGATCCAATCTCCCTGCCCTGAAGACCCACTCTTCAACTCATGGACATCCACCATCACTCACTACAATCACACTACCCCTATCATTACTCTCTGTCACCAAACACCCACCATTATTACATCAACTGATCACACCAGGAACGGCAAACTCACAATTAACAAATACCACAAGGCTGATCTTGATCTAGACAGCTCGGACACTAACCACAGCCCTCCCACGACTGAAATCACCACAGGCACCCCCCTCTCGACCCCCTATAATCCGAACCCTCCCTCACAAACTACCCCTTCCTCCAACACACGACCCTTTTCCCCCGTTCCCTACTTCCCCCATGTCCAACATCATCACCAATCCAGCGGACACTCACTCCCCTACTACCACTGCCCACTCCCCTTCCGCTGTCCCACATCCACATGCACAACCTGTCTCCACCGCTAATCTCACTGACAATCCCTGTGACATCCCCATGTCCAACATCATCACCAATCCAGCAGACACTTTCCTCCCTATTACCACTGCCCACTCCCCTTCCGCCGTCCCACATACACATACACAACCTGTCTCCACAGCTAATCTCACTGACATTCCCCGGAACTCTGACTTCATACCTAACATTTCTGTCCCTCCTCCCTTGGACATTAGACCCACTACTACTCCTCCGAACACCTTGAATGGTAGCATTACTAACCCGGCTCCTCGCGTCCAACAACTCCCTTCTCCTAATCCTACTGATTCCGTCCAATCGCTGAACCCTGTTCTCTCTCCTTCTACAGACCCAAGTCATTCTCGGCCCCTGCCCAAAACATTATGCTTTTTCAGCTCTATAACCCAGCAACTGAACAGAATGGAGCAGAAAATTAACTCCCTTGCTGCCGATTTCCTACACTTACAACAAGACCTTCTCAACAGGGTCAAGCCTCCATGCGCCGACTCCCCAGGTAGATTTGCCCCTACCCCCCTCAATACCTCTCCCATGGCCCCACAGAGCACTCCTCGGCCGTCCATTCCGTTGGCTAGTCAGGCACTTCGACCCAACCGAGATCACCACCCCTTTTCTGTACCGAAACCTGATGAAATCAACAACTCTTACCTCACTTTGAGCCTGAATACTGCCCCTTTCACTATCCCTGTTACTGTTGGCACTAACAGTATCCCTAAAACTGTCCACTCGCCTAGACCTCCTGCCCAATGCACCTCTATCCACTCAGCTCCCCCCATCATCGACGCTCCCCGCCCTCTCTCTTGCATGCTCCTTAACTGCAGATCAGCAGTGCAACATGCCACAGACATTGCTAAAGCTCTTCTCGCTGAAGAAATAGACATTGCTTTCCTCACAGAATCCTGGCTCAATATCCACTCCACCCCCATTCTTGACATTCTCACCCCTCCAGGGTACAACATCATCAGAAAAGACAGGCCGATCAAAGCTGGTGGGGGACTAGCCATCATTCACAAAGCTGGAATACAGGTTACCAAACTTAAACCTGCAGAATACCTATTGTTTGAATACCTGGGTGTTGAACTCACTGCCAAGGGCACCTCACCCATCAAATTTCACACCATCTACCATCCTCCTGGAGAGCGTGCCCTCCTCACCAAAGAACTAACAGATCTAATAACACGTTTATCCCTGACAGACACAAAAGACATGTTCCTGGGGGACCTCAATATTCACTGGAACGACCCAGAAGACTCCACTGTCAAGAACCTATCCAACCTACTTGAAATATACAACCTCAAACAACTCTGCAATGAACCGACTCACATCAAAGGTGCAACGCTGGATGCGATCATTACCAAAAATGAAGTGGTCTCTCTGAGAGCGATTTCTCCCATTGACAGGTCTGATCACCACCTCATTCTGTTCAAGTTTGACGCATTTGTCAGCCACCAACCTATTGTTAATGACATACCTAAACACTGGACCAGAAACATCAAAGAAGTTGAATCCAGGATTCATGCCCATCTACAACTCCAACCCTCCACCTGGATGGCCGATGACCTCACTACACACTTTAATTCAACAATGACAGAGGTTTTAGACCAAGTAGCTCCACTCAAACTAAAACAAATGAGGCGAATCAAATCTAAACCTTGGTTCAACGTGGATCTGAATAGCGAAAGGCGTCAACTGAAACAAACGGAAAGGTCTTGGAGACTAAACCCTTCGACCTTGCACCTAGCGCAACTTAGATCTGCTCGGCTGGCATACAAAAACCACATTTTTAGAGAAAGGGGTCTTTCTTCTGCAGCCAAATAGATCTGGCGAAAAACAGACCGAGGGAACTCTTCAACATTGTCAAAAGCCAAACAAACTGCACTCCCTCTCACGAAAGCCACCAAAGAGCGATGTGAAGAAATTGCCACCTTCTTCTCTAATAAAGTCTCAAAAATTGAACAATCCTTCATCCAAACCTCAAATTCTCCTTCCCTCTTATTTTTCCCCCCTTTAATCACCCTTGTCCAATCAGAAAGAGTTCTTACCAAGGACTATCAGGTCTGCCTCCAGCTAAAAAACAATGCGCATTGGTCCAACTTCGAGCTAATGTCGGAAAATGAGGTTTTCAGTATAATTGAAAGCCTAAAACCTTCTTCCCACACTATGGACCCCCTCCCATCGACAATTATAAAAAAACTCATGCACACCATTACCCCTTTCTGGACAAAAATCATCAACTCCTCTCTCATTCCAGGCTGTGTCGCAGACTCCCATCAACTAGGTCAAATCACACCCATACTCAAGAAACCAGGGTCCAACCGATCTCAACAACCTCAGACCTATCTCCAACCTCCCGTTCCTTGCAAACGCATTGGAGAAATGCGCTCTCCACCAACTCAACAAACACATTGATGAGATCAACCTCCTCGACACCTTTCAATCAGGATTCAGGAAAGGCTGTAGCATTGAAACAGCTATGCTCAACATCTCTGACGATATTCACAGGGCCTTAGAAGAAGGTGAAGCCTGTCTACTCATCCTTATTGACCTATCTGCGGCATTCAACACAGTAAATCATCCAGCTCGGCTGGAGACCTTGAGGAGGCGCTCTGGCATTAATGGCACAGTACTAAAATGGTTCACCTCCTTCCTTCAGCACCGCTCACAACAAATTAAAATCAACTCATGTCTCTCGAAGCCAACAAAAGACACACTTGGGGTCCCGCAAGGCTCGATCCTCTCCCCCTCCCTTTTCAATCTCTTCATGTAGCCCCTCACAATTATCTTGAAAAAAGCAGGAGTGAATTACTACATTTACGCAGATGACACCCAAATCTATTACAAAATCAAATCACCCAGCGACACCCGACACCTCAATGTCACTCTAACCGAGATCCAAACTTGGTTCAACGCTAACCACTTAAAGCTCAACCCAGATAAAACAGAATTGATTCTATTCTCTTCAAAAAGTAACCACCCTCCAATCCAAGAGTGGTTCAAGCATCTGGATGCCCTAAACTGCCCCCTCGTCCTATCTGACTCAATTAAGTCGCTAGGCATTACCCTTGACAAGAACTGATCAATGGAGGCCCACATCAAAAATTCTGCAAAAGGTGCGCTTTTTGTGAGAAGTTGGCCTGGTATATGCAGTCCACTAATTATAGTAGGCATATTGCACCAGTCCAAACAACCCCTTATTGATGATAGGTTAAAGACAACCTTTATTGAAAGCTATCCTAGTGGTAGCTATGGAGAGCAGCCTTCAGGCTAAGTCTTGAAGGAATGTAAAGCAGCTTGTTTTACCAGTCTATAATCTTTTGAATGGCTAAAGGGAAGGCAACCACACAAGGTATATATATAAAATATATGTATTTATTTCTAAACACACCCTACTAGTCTCTTTATGAGGCTAAAGGTCCAAACACATAAGTTACACTTCAAATATTACAGTAAAATAGCACAAATACACGTTAGGCCCTAGGGGCGAGCCAAACCATATAGTAAAATAGTGTTATAAGAACCACGACTTCACTAGACACAAGGCCTAGAGCCTGTAGAATCGCAGGGACCCCAAGGAACCACCCAAGGTAGTGACACAGGGGACCCACGGGGGCCGTGTGCAGTGTAGGAACACAGCCGCAAGCTCTCTTTAGCTTCTATGGGGAAAGTCGCGGTTAGATCTTTAAAGATTAGGGACACTTAGAGATGAGCTAGGACCAAACCCTTTTGGACTTTGGAAGTTCTAGGGTCAACACCCATGGAGCACCGGAGTACTCGAGTCACCTTACCCAGGGAAGCCGGGTGCATAGGTGTCAAATGGTGTCGGGTCGCATCGTCATTTTCAATGGAAGCTGGCGAAGAAGTGCTGCTGTCGGGAAGATGCGAGGTGTGCGAAGAAATCCAATCCTGGATCGAAGATGAGAAGAACCTGAAAGCAGAGGGGACAGAGTCTGGGTCACTAGCCAGTGACCAGGGGCACAATAGACGAATGCCCACCGATGTCGGGTAATTTCAGGTGAAGGAGGTGAAGCTTGACTCTTCAGCCACGAGGACCAGGAGAAGTCGAGGATGACCAGGAGCTGGATTTGAGCTGCCCCACAAAGGATGTCAAGTGCTGCAGTATTGGTGCCCGGATTGGACACAACAAGCCTTGGCAACAGCAACCCACGCAGAAAGGAGAAAGATGCTTTGGTGCAGACCAGCAAGGTCTGAGCGACTCACCACGCAGTGGGGTGTCAGGGCAAGTCTGGAGCAACCAGGGAAGCCCAAGGAAAATCAGAGTTGCCTTCACAGGGACCCACCAGTCGACAGACCAGGGATCACGAAGGAGCCTCGAGCTGAAATGCAAGAAGCGGGCTCACAGAACACTTGTGGAGTGTAGGCCCACAATCTTCGGTGCAAAAGGTGCTCGGGGCTTGGGCTACAAGTAACCTAAAGCACGACTTTAACAAACGTCGAAAAGTCAATACACTTGCAAATGTGCAAGGTGACCAGGAGTTCTGGATCCACGTTACTCACAAGGGCTGCTAGTCTCAGCTTTGCTGGGAACTCGGGCCGGCGTCTGAGAAGTCTGGAAATCCTCTTCCTGGGCTGCAGATACTTCGGAATCCGTCGGGCGCTTCGGAGATGCAGACCGGCAATTGCTTTGTTGGTGCTGTGGAGAGCATCCTTCAGGCTAAGTCTTTAGAAGAATGTAAAGCAGCTGTTTTACCTTATAATCTCTTAAATTACTAAATGAAAGGACACCACACAGGTATATATATTAAATATACATGTATTTATTAATAGACTCACTCTACTAATCTCTTTATGGGATTAAAAGTCAGGAACATATGCACAAATCAAAGTTTCACAACAAGTTAAGCACAAAGATGGCTGTGGCCCTAGGGGCGTACCAGACCATTTACTAAAATAGAGGTTTAGGAACAGCGACTTGAGAAGGGACAAGGCCTAGGGCCTTCAGAAGCGCTGGAGCCTCACTAATCCACCCAAGGCAGGTAAGTAAAGGACCCATGGGAAATGCATGCAGTGTGAGAAGACAGCCGCGGATCCCAATAGACTTCAATGGAGCGAGTTGCGGTTGGAATTTTAACGTTTTAGGATACTTCGGGAGAGTCTACAAGCAAGTCACTTACAGAGTAAGTAGTTCTAGAGCCAACACACACAGGAGCACTGTAGTGCTGGAGTTACCTAACCCCGGGGAGCCGGGTGCATAGGTGTCTTTTGGTGTCGGGTCGCGGCGTCGTTTTCCATGGGAGCCAAAGAAGACTTGCTGCTTGTGAAGACAGAAGAAGTGTCCGGTGGAATCCAAGGCTGGATTCAGAAGAAGGAAGCAGAGGAGACAGTGTTCAAAGTCACTTGCCAGTGACCCGGGGCCAGGAAGCTGGATGCGCACAGTCGTCGAGTGATTTCAGGTGATCATGGGTGACTTGCCTCTTCAGCCACGAGGTCCAGGAGGTGTCAACAATGACTAAGAGCTGGATTCGGCATGTCCCACGTAGTCTACAGCTTACTGCGGTATCGGCGACCAGATTGGAGCCAACAAGCCTTGGTAACAGCAAGTCTTGTGGAAAGTGTAAAAAGTCAGCGGTGCAGACCAGCAAGGTCTGAGGGACTCACCCAACAAGGGTAAGTCAGGGCAGTCCTGGAGCAACCAGGGGAGCCCTTTGGTTCTGTAGAAAAGTCTTCTGCGGACCCAGAAGCCAACCGGCAAGGGATTGCAAAGACGCCTCAGGAGGATTCACTCAACAGGAGCCCACAGTCACTCGGGACAAGGTAGGCCTCTGATCTTCAGTGGAAATCCTGCTGAAGGATTGGACCATAGGTGGTCAAATGCACAAGTTTTTAGAGTGCCGTGAAGGGGTTGCACTTGAAAATAGTGCCTGGTCCCCAGGTATTGTGGTTGCTCATCACTCGTGGGGTCCACTTGCCTCAGCTTCGCTGGGGACTCACAATGGCCTTGGAGAAGTCAGAAAATCTACTTTCAGGGCTGCAGGGACTTCGGACTCCAGCAGGAGCGGTAAAGTTTGTGACCATTGATTCAAAGTTTTGGTGCCTGCCACGCAGGGGAGTCACTCCTTGACTCCAAGGGAGATTCTTCAGTCTTCCAGAGGTAGTGGAACATCGAAGGTCCAGGATTCTTCTTCAGAGCTTCGTCCAGGGATATCTAGTTTATAATGGCAAGGGTTCCCTAACTTATACTACAAGAAAGGGAGGTACTAGCTCTATGACCCCTCCTATGGGAGGGTCAGGGGAGTGGGTGGCTACACTGATTTCCCTTGTTCCAGTTTCGCGCCAGAGCAGGGGTGGGTAGCCCCTGAACCAGTTTGAGCTGGCATATGCACAGAGGAGCATACTGCTCCCCCAGTGCAGGACTTCAAAACACTCTAGGTGTGCATTCACCCAGCCCCAATACACTAAACCCTGTCTGGGAGGTGGTTACACCTCCCTGTGACAGGATGCCTATTGTTGGGCCTCCTCCACTTCGAGTCTCAGTCAGCAGCAGGAGGGCAGCCCAGTGTCTGTGCTGGTGGCATCCATTTTGTGATGCCAGGCTCTTTCAGGATTCTCCGGTGTTTCCACAGTAGATACATGTCTATCCCTCTAGAAGGGTGGGATCATACTCCCACACCAGTTACTGGTGTGGGGGTATCATTCCAAAGTTGGCATTAACCGCAAGTTTATAATGCATTTAAGAGTATATGGTTTAACCGGATCCACAAACATCCACAGAGAATGGACTCTGAGAGCTGCAGAGGGGCCCTGCTCAAGAAGAGGCACCCCCTCACATGGAAACCAAGCACCCTGCCCTCAGGATAGATAGGGCCTGCCTTAGGGGTGACTGATGGGTTTATATGTGTGTGCAGGTAGAGATATAGGGAACCTATATCTCAGTGAGGAGTGCTAACACTACCTCACCCAAGCTGCAGTAGCAGGCCTGTGGTGTCAGATTTAGTCTGCTTCTCAGGGGTGGCGTAATACATGCTTCAGCCCCTGGTAGACCTGTGAAGTGCCTATGCCCTTGGTACTCAAGGTACCATATACTAGGGGCTCATAAGGTACCACAGTATCCAATCACTAATGCATCTAATATGCACTCCAAGTTGTTTAGAGAGAACAAAGAGGCTGGGGCCCTGATTAGCAGGGTCCCAGCCAGACTATAGCCAGAAACCAGTGTTAACATCAGAAAAAAAGTGGGGGCAACATAAGTCCAGATCCTATTCTCCTACACTTACCCAGGCTGCAGTAGCAGACCTGTGGTTGCATTTTGGAGGGCTTTCCAGGGGTGGCATAATACATGCTTCAGCCCCTGGTAGTCCTCTGGGGTACCTACGCCCTGCTTTCATAGTATACCATATACTTGAGACTTATAAGGGCACCTCATAATCCAATCTGTTATGTACCTAGGGTACAGGGAATCAATTTAGAGAGGAAGCAGCTAGGCTGGGGTCCTGAATAGCAGGGCCCCAGCCAGACTAAAGTCGAAAAACAGTGTTACAGCAGCAAAAAGTGGGGTTAACCATAAGAGGCAGATCCTACTCTCCTACACTTTTCTCACTAAAACATCTAAAGAAATTGAAACCTTTTCTTCCCCATGATGATCTCAAGACAATAGTTCAATCCCTAGTTCTCTAAAATTGACTACAGGTACGCCATCCTAACAGGGACTCCAAAAGCTCACCTAGCCCCGCTAAGGGCATTGCTGAACATGGCTGCTCGACTCATATCTGGGGTAAAAAGATTTGAACACATCACACCAGCTCTCAACTCCCTCAACTGGCTTCCCATGGAAGGGAGGTGTATTTACAAACTGGCCTGCATCACACACAAAACCCTTCACTCTCTGTCCTCCAAGTACCTAAACAACAAACTGGTAAAAGCAGGAAATTCCAGAACTCTGGGAAGCTCCAACTCAGTCCTTCTTATCCCACCATAACTGAAAAAGAAAACCACTCAGTACCGATCATTTTCTGGCAACGCTCCCAGGATGTGGAACGCTCTCCCTAGAGACCTCAGATGCAACCCCTCCTTCTCCTGTTTCAAAAGGGACCTGAAACTCCAAATCCTCAACAAATACTTTCCCGTCCAACGTCAACAAACCTAGACTTCAATATCCGAGTTGACTCCTCTCTCACTTGAAATTCAAGTATAGTTGTGAACGGACTGTGTTAGCCACCTTCGTTTGTTATCTCTCCGTCCCCTGCACTGTTTACCTATTTTTATGTTGAATTTTTATCTCTGTTTTGCTTACTTACCGCCTTCCTACTGTGTAATGCAATTTTCTTCTGTCTTTACTGTGTGTATGTAAAGTGCTCTGATACCCATGGGTCAAGCTAGCGATATATAAAACTTTTAAATAAATAAATAAATAAATCAGACAGAGGCATGAGAGGTGCAGGAAGAGGCAAGAGATGTGCAGAAAAAGGAAGAAGTGTGCAAAAAGAAACAAGAGAGGTGCAGAAAGAAGCAAGAGAAGTGCAGAAAGAAGCAAGAGAGGTTCAGAAAGAGGGAAGACAAGTGGAGAAAGAGGCAAGATGGGTGCAGAAAGAAGCAAGAGAGGCACAAAAAGAAGGAAGAGAAGTACAAAAAAAGCAACAGGGGTGTAGAAAAATGGTAGAGGGGTTCAGAAAGAGGCAAGCAAAGTGCAGAAAGAAGCAACAGAGGTGCAGAAAGAGAGAAGACAAGTGGAGAAAGAGGCAAGATGGGTACAGAAAGAAGCAAGAGAGGTACAGAAAGAAGCCAGATAAAAGCAGAAAAATGGTAGAGGGGTGCAGAAAGAGGCAAGAGAAGTGCAAAAAGAAGCAACAGAGGTGCAGAGTGAGGCAAGAGAGGTACAGAAACATGCAAAAGAGGTGCAGAAAGAGGGAACAGGGGTGCAGAAAGAGGCAAGACAGGTGCAAAAAGGGGGAAGATGGGTACAGAAAGAGGCAAGAGGGGTCCAGGAATAAGCAAGTGAGGTGCAGAAATAGGCAACAGAGGTGCAGAAAGAGGCAAGATAGTTGCAGAAACAGGCAAAAGAGGTGCAGGAAGAGGGGATAGGGGTGCAAACAGAGACAAGAGAGGTGCAGAAATGGACCAATGGTAAATATGTTTAAATAAAAGGGGCAACAGTATCTTAGATCCGGACTCAGCTTGCTGTGATACCAGCGTTTAATTCTAGTTTTAAACAAAATGCCGTCTTTAATTTCTGCAGAGTGTAAACCAAAATGAATTTGTTGTAGGTAATGTTTGCTCTTGGAATGCATGTTGATGGCAATGTTAAAAGGGATATTATCATGTCAATGCGATTAACATTCACATCAGAATTTCAGCAGCCACACTCAGCGCGCCAGCCTCCTGACAGCATCGCTTCCAGGGGTCATCCGAGTTTATGCATGCAGCCCTAGCTGCTTATCTGGACTGAGGCAAAGGACTGAAAGCATTAGAAAACTTCCCCCCGGTAAGCGTTTTAAAAAATAGGTAGAATGGCCAAGACAACAGTTTCCTCGTTCTTTTAATCAGCGCTGGAGCGTTAACTCTAATTGTTTTGTTATTTCACTCATCAGGTCCTGCGGCGGAATCCTATTCTTTTTTTCCCCCAGTCACACGCCAAACAGAAACAGCGAGATGTCTTCTCTAAACTAAAACGGTGATTAATTACATTGTTGAGTTATTCGCATAGCACACGGGGCATTGATTAGAAACAACCTTGACCCCGCAATTAGTCCTGGAGCGCTAACTCGAACTATTTTGTCTCACTCACCAGACGCTGTAGCAGAATCCATTTCCGTTTTTCCTCACCAACCTTGGAAGCGTGAGGATAGGTGCACATCGAGCCGGAATTACGAGGTGCTTTCTCTAAAAACCTAAGTAGGTGATTAATTACATCTTTAAGTTTCTCGCTTATTACATTGGTCTATGATTTATATATAAAAAATAGACCTTCACTAGCCTATTTTGTTTTCATTGGTATTTCAGATTCATTGACTCATATTCATCGCCCAAAAAGTGCAAACAGAGAACACCTATAAACCGCTGATTTCAGGTAGATCAAGTCCCAGGGACATGGCCTTTGTCGCCCTCTATAAACATTACAAATCCAACAAACTTTGTTTTATGTCTGAAATGCTAATCTTTCCTGATCTACTCTCTTCCTTAGATCTCGCATGCCAATAAGTTGAAAAGTTCCACTACATTGCTATATTTGTCCACCGTAAGAAGTACTGAGGTTGTCATTAAACTTAAGGAGAGAGAGACATATATATTCTTATCTTCCCAACTGATCCCCTGGTGAGCATGTCTCTCATCTTCCTTTACTTAATCATTAGTTTCATGCAGACGTAGCACCCTTATTTTTTGTAACTGTACTCGAAACTCACCCATCTCTTAGTTGATTCTATTTTCCAGACTATATATGGGGACACACCACCATGGTGAATTTCCCAAATATTCCTTTATTTACTGTTTTCATCTGAATGCTGTTTACCAGATTTTGTGCAACGGTATCCAGTTCAAGCTATACATCCAGGAATCCTTTTGATTGATTGCTAGTATGACTAAACCATTTGTTGTTTGTGTTCTCCCTTACAAATTTTTCTCGTATCTTGGCTATTTTGTTCGTTATTTTCTATCATGTGTGCAACGCTTATAATATAATTAGTATGTTCAATGCTCAACCACTCATGTATCTGGACCAGTGTTCACTTTAGATGAATTTTGTATGTTGCAACCTTATGAATAATCTGTATTATCTAATGGATATGTTTAGAATTAATAGTTTTTTGTTCACTAATTGTTATTTATCACTTGGTAGGTCCCATGGAACTTATGTCTGAATAATTTCTCGCCCTGAAGAAGGTGTTGCCCCGGTTAAAGGGGGTGTTACACCGAAACGCGCGTCGGCATATTGAACTGGATTGTTCACCACACAGATTTATTAAGACATTACAAGAACACATCTTCTTGTTACTCCACTCTGTTTACCATATGCCATTCTTCTTTTCTGTACCCCTCTGTGTATGTTTTACACTTAAGAAGACTCGCCTACCATTATTTTGGGCCTGTATTTTGTTCAACTTTTAGCTTTTAGGGTCATGTGTCTTTTGTTACATTGTATGAATGTGTCTTAGTATGAATGAGTATGTGTGAATAATTTTATTCCACAGATTGTCCATGGGTACCAATGTATTGTAGGACGAATAGGTCCTTGGTTTTGTTTGTATAAAAATATTGGTGTAATGTATAAATCTTACGTATTCATCAAATAAGTCTTTTTCAAATAAGGTCGAAATTAAAACATGGATTAATACCCTATTTCTTTGTGTTTTGTAATCTCTACACGGTCCAGATAGAGTGGTTTTTTCTGTCTTAAGAAACGACTTAGATGCGTTTTATAAAATAACTATAGGTACAGCAGATATTTTTGTATTTGCTTATCTGACGTAGCCCAGGGAGGGTTTACTCCTAAAAGACCCCCTGCCTTGTTTGTAGTTTCAAAGAGTGTGTGGCGCATCCGGCTATGCAACAAAACATGACTGGAAAATGCCTGGCGGAGGTGCGCATTGAAAGTGTCCTTATAGGAAACCAAAATGTAGGCAGTGTAAAAAACATAGGGGACCGATTCATAAACAGCTTCCGCAGTCCCTGGCGCCACGACTGAGGAGGTTCTTTCAAAATCAGCCCTTTGGCGCATTCGGTTTTTATGTTATTTTTTGCAGTTTCCTACAGTTAGGAGCACTTTGCAAGCGCACCAGTTACATTACACAAGGGCACAACTCTTTTTATTATGATTAGGAACGATAAATTAAGTGATTTTCCCCAGACTAACAGGACAGCCATCGGGTGGTGCCACAGCGTACTAGGGCCAGCCGGTTCCAGGATATCCGCTGACAGCACACCGTGTGGTTATCTCTGTTTAATTACAAGAAGCGTACACTAAAGAGTTAGAGAAATAACTACAAAAATAAAGAGTTAGAGAAATAATTACAAAAATACATTCTGAAAAGCTCAGACCAACTAAACGTGGCCTCATCATTGGGCAGAACAATGCAGATTGGAAAGTGAGTGATACATTGTTTCATTTAGAAATGCTGCGCTATCCTTTTCGGATCTGCAGCCAGGAAATTGCTGTGTATTCCTGCCCGGGCCTGGTCAGCAGACGCCGGAGGTGCGCTTTTCAAATGTTCTTATAGAAAAGCAAAATGTAGGCAGTGTAAAAAACATAGGGGACCGGTCCATAAACAGCTTCCGCAGTCCCTGGCGCCACGACTGCGGAGGTTCTTTCAAAATCGGCCATTTCGCGCATTCAGATTTTATGTTATTTTTTGCAGTTTCCTACTGTTAGGAGCGCTTTACACGCGCACCAGTTACATTACACAAGGACACAACCCTTTTTTATTATGATTAGGAATGATAAATTAAGTCATTTTTCCCAGACTAACAGGACAGCCATCGGGTGGTGCCACAACGTACTAAGGCCAGCTGAGTACAGGATATCCGCTGACAGCGCACCGTGTGGTTATCTCTGTTGAATTACAAGAACCGTACACTAAAGAGTTAGAGAAATAACTACAAAAATAAAGAGTTATATGTGAGTGATACATTGTTTCATTTTGAAATGTTGCGCTATCCTTTTCGGATCTGCAGCCAGGAAATCTAAGGCCAGCCGAGTCCAGGACGTGTGGTTATCTCTGTTTAATTACAAGAACCTTACACTAAAGAGTTAGAGAAATAACTCGAAAATAAAGAGTTACATGTGAGTGATACATTGTTTCATTTTGAAATGCCGCGCTATCCTTTTTGGATCTGCAGCCAGGAAATCTAAGGCCAGCCGAGTCCAGGATATCCACTGACAGCGCACCGTGTGATTATCTCTGTTTAATTACAAGAACCATACACTAAAGAGTTAGAGAAATAATAAAGAGTTATTCATGAGTGATACATTGTTTCATTTTGAAATGCCTCGCTATCCTTTTTGGATCTGCATCCAGGAAATTGCTGTGTATTCCTGCCCGGGCCTGGTGAGCAGACGCTGCTCGCAGCACACAAAGCGTTTCCCTTGCGGGAGCGAGCCAGGGGCACCATGTGTTTGCAAGTTAATTACAAACATATGGTGTCAAGCTCGCTCCCGCAAGGAAATCGCCAGACGTGCACGCATTGCCATTGAAGGCAATGCAACGCGTGCACTTTTTTGGGACAAAAGCCGAAGCGATTGCTGCAGGTCTTTTTCCTAGGCAACGCATACGCGCTGCGTAGGCGAGACCTAAAAAACACTCTACGGAAGCCCCTTATCAACCCCGGAAGAAATGCACTCACGGGGGGGGGGGGGCGGGAGAGGGGGGGGTGTACAGGCCCGTCCCCAGCACCTCTAGTCCAAGGTATTAAGCACCCTTCCCGCCGCATGCTGTGGCAAACTAAAAACTAGAATTAAAGGACTCTGTGCAAGGCTGCAGATAAGGTTTTGAAAGGGGAGGTTTTTAGCCCTTCCCTTTGGAAAATGACGGTAAAATGTTTTCTTAAGGATAAATGGGGTCGAAAATGCTGTTTTTGGCTTTGCATCATCAGCTAGTCTGATCTGCCAGTAGCCAGCTGTCAAGTCAAATGTGCTAAGGTACTTGGCTGAGGCCAAAGTATCTATAAGCTCATCTGCCCTTGGAATGGGATGGGCATCAGTCCTAGTAACTGCATTGAGACCCCTGTAGTCCACACAAAACCTCATCTCTCTTTTCCCACCACTGGTGTGAGGTTTTGGCACAAGGACCACTAGACTAGCCCAAGAGCTATCTGAGGGTTCAATAACTCCCAAATCAAACATTTTCTGGACTTCTGTCCTGATACAGTTCCTGACATGGTAAGGTTGCCTATAAATCTTATTTTTAATAGGCAGACTGTCCCCAGTGTCCACTTCATAAGTGCACCAGATAGTCTGACTTGGAGTCAGAGAAAACATGTTTCTGAACTGATTGAGCACCTGTCTGCAATCAGTTTGCTGCTGGGCAGTGAGGCTGCCTGCCAAGGCCACACCATCAACTGACCCATAATCAGGGTTCTGTGAGAGGAGGTCAGGGAGTGGGTCACTCTCTTCCTCCTGCCCCTCATCAGTAGCCATGAGCAAGTCCATGTCAGCCCTGTCTACATATGGCTTTAGCCTGTTGACATGGAGAACCCTGTGGGGACTCCTGGGAGTTCCTAGGTCTACTAAATAAGTAACCTCTCCCTTCTGTTCAACAATAGTGTGGGGTCCACTCCATTTGTCTTGGAGAGCTGCTGGGGCCACAGGCTCCAACACCCACACTTTCTGTCCTGGCTGGTAAACAGTCAGTACAGCCTTTTGGTCATGCCAGGCTTTTTGTAGTTGCTGGCTAGCCTCAAGGTTTTTAGTTGCCTTTTTCATGTACTCAGCCATCCTGGAGCGGAGACCAAGTACATAATCCACTATGTCTTGCTTTGGGGGCTTGAGAGGTAACTCCCATCCTGCCTTCACCAAACACAATGGACCCCTGACAGGGTAACCAAACAAAAGTGCAAAGGGGCTGTAGCCAACTCCCTTTTGTGGCACCTCCCTGTATGCAAACAAAAGGCAGGGCAAGAGAATGTCCCATCTTTGCCTAAGCTTCTCTGGGAGTCCTTTAATCTTGTCCTTTAAGGTTTTGTTGAACCTTTTAACTAAACAATTGCATTGTGGGTGATAGGGAGTGGTGAACTTGTAAGTCACACCACACTCCTTCCACATTACCCTTAAGTAACCAGACATGAAGTTGGAACCTCTGCCTGATACCACCTCCTTAGGAAAACCCACTCTTGAGAAAACTCCCAACAGGTCTCTTGCCACCACAGGTGCTGTAGTGGTCCTAAGGGGAATTGCTTCTAGGTACCTGGTAGCATGATCAACTACTACCAGGATAAACCTGTGCCCAGATGCTGTTTGGGGATCCATGGGACCAACAATGTCAATCCCTACCCTTTCAAAAGGGTACCCCTACCACAGGTAGTGGTATCAGGGGGGCTTATGTAGTGCCACCTGCTTTGCCACTGGCTTGGCAGGTTACACAGTAGCGACAAAACTCCTTTGTGTCTTCAGACATGTGGGGCCAGTGAAAGTGAGGAACCAGTCTGTCCCGAATCTTGTTCTGGCCCAGGTGACCTGCTAAAGGGAATATCATGGATTAGGGTCAATAAGAAGCCCCTGAACTTCAGAGGTATAACCAACCTCCTGGTGGCACCAGGCTTGGGGTCTCTAAACTCTGAATTCAGGAGTCCATCATCCCAATACACCTTATGGGTACCACTAGCCCTCCCAGCAGTCTCAGCAGCAGCTTGCTGTCTCAGGGGTTCAAGAGAGGGGCAGCTCTGCTGCTCCTGGCTCAGAACTGCCCTGGAAGGGCCCCCTGTCCACAAGAACTCAACCTGATCAGGCTCAAGCTCCTCTGGGACAGTTCCTTCTTCAGTACTGTGATCATCTCCTTCAAGAGACTGATCCTCCTTCTGAGTGAGGGGGGGGAGGCTCTGCCTTAACCCTTCTGCTCCTCCTCTTGGATGGCACTTGGTCCATTATTTTAGAATCCAAGGCCTGTTTAGTTTCAGACATGTTGGCCTGTGACCTGGTCACAACAAACACATCTGCAGGGATGCCCAGGATTTCTGCACGAGTCCTGAGCTCTATTTCTGCCCAAGCTGAAGTCTCTAGATCATTGACAAGCAAGCATTCAACTGGTAGGTCTGCACTCACCACAACCTTCTTAAGGCCAGTTAACCCTCCCAGGAAAAGTTAACAACTGCCAGAGAATGGTCTGTTCTGACATTGCTAGCATTGGTCACTTGGTACATTTCACCAAGTATAATCTGCCCAGGATCCACAAAATCTTTTGTCACCATAGTGACACTTGCTCCTGTGTCCCTGAATGCCAAAGACTGTACTCCATTGATTAAAGGCTGTTGTCTGTACTTGCCCAAGTTACTGGGACTCACAGAGGGGGTCATACCCATGCCCCCATCACAGACAAGAACAGCCTGAGTGGTTTCTCTGACTAGGCCAGAGCCCAACTCAGTACCCAAGGTCAAGCCTACTAAACCCTTTGGCTGTGTATTCCCACCACCAATTGTAACTGCACTAGGGGGAGCAGGTGCCTTAGGGGCATTGGTGGGGGCTGGAGTATTTTCTTTGGACTTGGTGTAATCACTGGTCCAGTGTGTCGTTTGCTTACAGACTTTGCACCATGGTTTCTTTTGGCCTTTCCCTTTGTTAGCCTTTGAATCCCCACCTGAAGATGATTTTTGGGGCCCTTGAGAAGATTTCTGGTCTTTACCCTTGTCCCCACCCTTGTCAGAGTTCTTAGAATCTTGCTCCTTTAGGTCACCACCTTGGTTCTGTACCTTCTGCCTCACCCTGGTTCTGATCCATTTGTCTGCCTTCTTTCCCAATTCTTGGGGAGAGGTCAGATCAGAGTCTACCAGGTACAGGTGCAACAGCTGATTTTGACAGTTATTAAGAATCTGCTCCCTCATTATCAGATTGTACAAACCTATGAAGTCACACACTTTACTGCCCAATAACCAACCTTCCAGAGCCTTAGCAGCACAGTCCACAAGGTCCACCCAGTCTTGATTTTGTGCCTTTTGGATATCCCTGAACTTTAACCTGTATTGTTCGGTGGTTAGGCCAAACCCATCTATAAGTGCACTTTTCAAGACCTGGTAATCATCAGCATCCTCTTCTCTTACAGTAAGGAGCTTATCTCTACCTTTGTCTGCAAAGTAGAGCCATAAGATTGCTGCCCACTGCCCTTGGGAGACCTTTTGTACTTTACAGGCCCTCTCCAAGGCAGTTATCCATGTGTGGATGTCTTCCCCACTCTGGTAGGGAGGGACAATCTTACTTAGGTTTCTATGGTCATAATACCTCTCCCTATCTCTAGGGAAATTGCTGCCACCAAGGGACTCTAGTCCCTCCTTTTTGCTAGCTCTTTAGAGCTCTAGGGCTTTCCTATCGAGGGCCATCTGCTGCTTTCCGAGGTTGAACTTATCTTGCTCATACTTCAGCAGTCTCTCTCTCCTCTCCTGGGAGGTTTCCCTCCCTCTGTGAGAAGAAACAGAGGTCCCTACAGATGAGGTAGACTGAACAGACTCCCTTGAGAGAGATCTATTCCTTCAAACCCTACTTTCAACTCTCCCCGGAGGGACAAAGAGGGGAGCATTGGGCTCTTCCTTATCATCCTCATCCAGTTGAGCTTTGGTCACCAGATCCTGATCATTGTCATCAGTCTGGTCAGCAGCAGAGTTTGGGCCAGGGGGAGTTCCACCCCCAGGTCCACCATCAGCTGCTGCCCCACCCAGCAAGGGTGTACAAGATGCTGAGTGGTTGGGCTTTTGCCTGTCTTCAGCTTCCTAATGGAACATAAAGCCCTAAGCTGGGCAAAGGTGAGATCCTCATATTTATAGGGGAGAAGCCCACTGGCTTCTGGCAGGGACCCACTGGTTCCTGGCTGATTAGACATTACTACTGTGGTGCGGTGTATTGTACTGCCTACACTAGTGTGGCTTACTAAACTGTCTTGAGGTGTAGAAAGCATGTGCTATCCCTTAACACACAACTCTAAGTTCAGTCGAACTTACTGTATACTAAACTTGATATTATATCTTTAGTGGTTTTCAGTTGATAAATTCAATTGAGATTATCTGATAAAACAATAGCAAGCTGGAATCCCACATGCTGCACACCAATGTGAGAAGTTGGCCTGATATATCCTGTCCACTAGTTATAGTGGGCACCCTGTATCAGTCCAAACAACCCCTTATGGTGATAGGTTAAAGACAACCTTTTTTTAAAGCTATCCTAGTGGTAGCTATGGAGAGCTGCCTTCAGGCTAAGTCTTGAAGGAATGTAATGCAGCTTGTTTTACCAGTCTATAATCTCTTGAATGACCAAATGAAAGGACATCCACACCAGGTATATATTTAAAATATATGTATTTAAGATAAAACACACCCCTCTAGTCTCTTTATGAGGCTGAAGTTCGAAGTACTTAAGTTACAAGTCAGTATTCAACAGTAATAGCACAAATACACGTTTGGGCCCTAGGGGCGTACCAAACCATATACTAATAAAGTGGTATAAGAACTGAGCTAGACACAAGGCCTAGAGCCTGTAGAAATGCTTGAACCACAAGGAACCACCCAAGGTAGTGACACAGGGGACCCACGGGGGAGGGACGCGTGCAGTGTGAGAACACTGCCGCAAATCACTGTTTACTTCTATGGGGAAAGTCGCTGTCGGAAATGAAATTTAAGAATTTAAGGACACTTAGAGGATGACTACGAGCGAACCCTTTTGGACTTAGAGGTGTCTAGGGCCAACACCTATGGGAGCACCGGAGTACGCAAGTTACCTCACCCAGAGAAGCCAGGTGCATAGGTGTCAAATGGTGTCGGGTCACGTCGCTGTTTTCAATGGAAGCTGCTCAGGAAGTGCTGCTGCCGTGAAGAGGAGAAGTGTTCGAAGTGATCCAAGCCCGGATCAAGGATGGAAGGAACCTGAAAGCAGAGGTGCAGAGTCTGGGTCACTTACCAGGGACCAAGGGCACTATAGTCCAATGCCCACAGATATCGGGTGCTTCAGATGAGTTGATTGGTGTCTTGATTCTTCAGCCACGTGGTCCAGGAGGTGTCTACGACAACCAGGAGCTGGATTCAAGTTATTCCACAAAGTCTGTCAAGTGCTGCAGTGTCGGCGACCAGATTGAACCCAACAAGCCTTGGCAAAGGCAAGTCACTTGGAAATAGAACAAGGATGTCGGTATCAAGGTATGCAAGCACTCTCTTACCTTCAGGAGCACTTGATTGTTTCGCAGAGACGCTATGAGCCAACTTCCTAGAACTCTACTGGATAACCTATGAATTTTGATTTACACTAGGCTACTAAATAGAGCCCCGGGAGGACGCACGTTGAAGTCCTGTTGTCGACCTGCGAGGTAACAGAACATATGTATAAGCGATGCGATCCTAGTTTTCTATTTTGCGCTAAGTTTAATCTAGCTTTCTTTTACTATTTTCTCTTGTTAACAGTAAATATATCGAAGTATTCCTACCTGCGATCTAGGGATTTCTTGATATTACGTCCAGCAGTCTTGTGAAGGTGTTGGAATTCAGTTTGATGACGTGTAGTTGTGAATACGCGATGTAGCTTGATGTTGGATTGTTTTTATCTAAATTAATAAACACAACCTTTAAATTCTAATCTCTCAATTGAACATTCAGAACATATATTTCTTTTATCTTTTCTTTACCTACTACGTCACTTACTCTTGTATGATTGCGCCAACAAATCTTTAAGCCTTCACCAGTCCTATGAATAAACAGGGTAAAAACATACTATACAAAGATGCATGTAAATTACTTTTCTTTTTAAAAGTCTTTTTCTTTTGAGTAAATGTCCGAGATCTAGCCTATGTAAAACATAAGCGGAAAGTTCCAAAAATTAGTTGTTGAAACTTACATCAGTTAAGTTGCTTCAAGCTTTCTTGCGTTTCGCGCCAGAAACTAAAAATTATTACTTAGCTCTTCTTTCTCTAAATTTCTCTGTCCTTAGATCCCGTTGGTGATGCGATGGTGCCCTCCTGTGGATGAAGACAGAAGACGCGGCAACAACGGAATCCAGGTGAGTTCTTCGTCACAGTCAGGAGGCTAAGCAAAGGAAATGGCTGGGTGTGGCATTAAATACCCATGCCACACCCAGAACGCCCAGAACGTTCCTTACGTTGCTCGCGCACGTAGCGCGAGACGCGTCCTTCCGATCCCGGTTAGAGACCGGTTCGGACTTAGTTGCACTGACTCTGCATCTAAGGCACCAGATTGTAAACAATGTTAAAAGCGATAAACCTATGTTGCAAACGGACTAAAAAAGCATTGACAAGTAAAAATCATGAATATAAACACGAATATCACCAATCATGAATTCACGAAGCATTGGCAAATGTTAGCTTACATACATCATAGCCTTTATACATCGTTTCAACCAATAAAGTATCAAATCATACCACATTACACAATATGCAATAGATCAAAACTTAGAGAGTTCTGGTTGCACGGGACAGGGGTGGGTTTCAAGCGGGGATAAAGCAAGGCGCTTTATAAGAAAGCGTGTCCTTGATTTTGTATTTACTTAGGATTCATGACAGTACTCCCCTCTCAAAAGCCCCCCTAACACTAGAGGGACTGGCTTTGGTTTATCAGGATATTTTTGGTGAAAAAGCTTCACCAAACGTGGAGCATTTTGAAGATTTGCAAGAGGTTCCCATGATCTTTCTTCTTGACCATAACCTTTCCAATCCACCAAATAATGTATTTTCTTTTTGAGTCTTTTTGAATCGAGAATTGTTCGAACTTCAAATTCAGAACTCCCATCGATTTCAACTGCAGGAGGAGGGACATTAATCCGAGTTAATGGATGAAATGGTTTTAATAATGAAACATGAAAGACTGGATGAAATCAATAGTGAGATGGTAAGGTTAAACGCACACTAACTGAATTTAACACCCTTTCTATGGGAAATGGTCCTATGAAGTGAGGGCAGAATTTTTTACCACCTTGAATCTTTAAATTTTTTGTGGATAACCACACCTTATCACCAATGACATAAGATGGTTGAACTGAGCAATGAGAATCTGCTCGCTTCTTTTGGGTTTCTTTAGCACCTGCTAGATGATAACGTGCTTGTTGTTGAATAGACACTAGTTCTTGTACATAAGTAGAGACAGAGGGAGTTAAATTAGTTTGAGGTTTGTTAACACAAACACCCTGCGGGTGATATCCATGAGAACAAAAGAACGGGGACATTCCGATAGATACTTGATCAGAATTATTATATGCAAATTCTAATGCCCACAGAATATCTGACCACTGTTGTACACAACTATTTATCATACAACGTAAATATTTCTCAATGGTCTGGTTAGTTCGTTCTGTTAAACCATCCGTTTGTGGATGATAACTGGATGATGTGCGAATGTCCATTTTTAGGTTTTTTCCTAATTTTTGCCAAAAATGAGAAATGAACTGGGGACCCCTATCCGAAATGACAACTGAGGGAATTCCATGTAATCTTACAACATCTTTCATAAAGATGTGAGTAAAATCTTTAGCTGTAGGTAATTTTTTCAATGGTATAAAATGAGCCATACGTGTGAACTGGTCTATAACAGTTAAAATGGTAGTACAACCAGTTGAAGTCTTTGGCAATTCAACAATAAAATCAAGATATATTGTATGCCAAGGTTGTGGAGGTATTGGTAAAGGATGTAATAAATCACTACAAAGTATACCTTTGTTTTGCCCACATATAGCACATGTTTTTACAAACTGTTTTACATCTTCAAATATGGTTGGCCACCAAAAGGTTCATTTAAATGGTGTAAATGCATTACCTGATTTCGTAAAGATGCATTTGGTACATTTATCTGGTCGCTCATATACAAAAGGTAATTTCTCATCTGTAACATTGGATTCTCTGATTTCAACTCCTGCACAGTCTTAGTCTTCAGTTCTTTTCTTATTTCGAGTATAATGTCATTATCAATTATTCCGACTTGAAAACATTGGTCAGGTAAGATTGTTTGTGATGCTTCCTGAGTCTTAAGGCAATCTTCTGTTACTCCAATTCTAGATAAAGCATCAGCCTTATTATTTTCTTTCCCAGGACGGTACGCAATGATAAAATTGTAATCATTGAAAAACAATGTCCAGCGTAATTGACTAGCAGAAAGAGCTTTGGCTGATGGTAAAGATTGTAAATTACGATGATCTGTATATATTGTAACCGGGTGGCGAGCACCCAACAAGTATTGGTGCCATTCTTCAAAAACTGCTTTTATTGCCAATAATTCTCTATCAGCTATGGCATAGTTTTGTTCCGTAGAAGTTAGCTTTCTAGAATAATAGGCTATTGGATGCATTTGCCCAGTTTCTTTATGTCGTTGAGACAAGATACCTCCAATAGCAAATTGTGAAGCATCGGCTTCAACTATGAACGGCTGAGATGGGTCAGAATGCATTAAAATTGGGGCTGAGGTGAATTGATTCTTTAATTCTTGAAAAGCCTGTTCTGCAGAATGATCCCATTCAAATTTTGCATGTTTTCTCAGTAACTTTGTGATTGGGGTTATAAGTTTAGAAAAATCGTGAATAAACCGCCTATAAAAGTTGGCAAACCCTAAAAAACTTTGGATTTGTTTCACAGACGTTGGGCTAGGCCAGGTGAGTATGGACTGGATTTTCTTTGGATCCATTTCGATTCCAGGTGGAGTAATAATATAACCCAAAAAGTCAACTTTAGTAACATGAAACATGCTTTTTTTCCAATTTGACAAACAGAGAATTTTGTAAAAGCTGTTGAAGAATGGCCCTTACCTGTTTTACATGGTCTTCTTTGTTTTTTGAGTAAATCAAAATATCATCGATATATACCACGCAACAAATGTCTAAAAAATCTCGTAAGACTTCATTGATAAAAAACTGGAATGCTGCTGGGGCATTGCAGGGTCCGAAAGGCATGACCTGATATTCATATAGACCAAACTTAGTACGGAATGCGGTCTTCCATTCATCTCCCTCTCGGACTCGTACAAGGTGGTATGCCCCACGCAGATCCAGTTTTGTGTATATTGTGGCATCTTTTATCTGGTCTAATAAAGTTGGAATCAGTGGTAAAGGGTACCTATTTTTAATTGTCACATTGTTCAGGGTGCGATAGTCTATGCACGTGCGCAAATATCCCCCCTTCTTCGGTATGAAAAAAAAGAGGCGACGAGACTGGGGATTTAGAATGTCTAATGAAACCATTTTCCAAATGTTCATCTAAATAGGTTCTCAAATGTTGATTTTCAGACTCTGTAAGTGCATATATGCGACTACAAGGGAGAGTTGCACCTGGTACGAGATCAATCCGACAATCAAAATCTCTATGAGGCGGTAATGTGTTAGCCTTTTTTTGATCAAAAACATCCAAAAGATCTGTATATTCAGATGGAACTGCTTGAATGGCTAGCAAAGTTTCAGATGTTTTAGGAAAATCATAACCATGTATTAATAACTCAGGAATGTGATGTGGTAGACAACTGGCTTGACAATGCTAAGATTTAAATAACAAAGTCTTTTTTACCCAATCTATCTGAGGATTGTGTAAAGCTAGCCACGGAATTCCTAAAATTAACCGAAACTGTGGTGCGTCTATGATGTCAAAGGATATATTCTCAGAACAAATCATGAGTAAGGTGTCTGTCTGAAAATTGTATTGGGCCTGACGTTAACTCTTTTCCATCTACTGCTCTTACTATTTCGGGGTTATTTTTTTGTACTTTTGGAAATCCTAATTCACATAAGAATTTTGTGTCTATAAAGTTGCCCATTGCTCCAGAATCAATCAAGGCATCTATAGACCATATCACAGATTTATTTTCAGGAGATTGTAAAGTCACTTTGATACTAAGATGGTTTAAAGTCATAGTAGGAACAGTAGAGGCCAAACTTGCTTGCTTACTCGACAAAGCGGCCTCATTGTTTGCCGAGCATTCTAGTTTTCCCACTGATCTAAAAGTGCCACTTCATTACCCTTCCCTTTTACCTTATTAGGACGGGTCGGACATTCTTTTACGAAGTGTCCAGATTTTCCGCAATATAAACATTGATTCATCTTTCTACGTTTCTCTTTTTCTTCTTCAGTGAGAGGGCCTCTCATGGTGCCAATTTGCATTGATTCTCCCATATCTATCTTGAAAGAGGATTCATTCCTAAGTGTAGATTTATCCTTAAATACAAACATTTTAGAGTCAGTTTTGGTCTTTTCTCCTTTTCGTTCACTTAGCCTGTGATTTAACTTTACCACCAAATCTATAAATTCCCCACAGTCTTCAGGTGGGTCTAAGATTTGGGTAACCATGCCCTTTAATTCGTCTCTTGGTCCTCTGTAAAATAATGACACTCTTTTTTCTTCTGACCATTCAGCTTCTATAACTAGCCGATTAAATAAAGAGATGTAATGAATTAAATCAGATGATCCTTGTTTTAAATTAAGAAGTGCGTGATCGGCCGACTGAACAAAGACATATTTAGCAAATAATTTTTTCATGGTTTCCTTAAACCGTCTAAGATCATATAATAAGGGATCATTTCTATCCACAATTGGTACTGGCCATAAGGCTGCATCTCCCCCTAGATATGATAAAATGACCTTAGAAGAGTCATCAGGAAAAGCTGTAGGTTTGGCTATAAAATGAAGGTGACATTGATTCATAAAAAAAGTAAATTTTGTGCTGTCACCATAAAACCGTTCTGGAGGAGCTAATGGAACTGAAATTGGCGTTAACTCTTGAATTTGCGTAGGAGTAGAAGCCGAAGCACTATGCACGGTTTGCATATTTGGAGTAAAACTAGATGGTTTTAAAATGGGCTTTTCTGTAGAGGGACCCCTCCAAGGATTGGCACTAGGAGAAGCTGTGGCCTGCATATTTGTTTGTAAGACCGAAACGTTTCTACGTAATGCTGCATTTTCTGTTTTGATGTCAGTTAACAGTGCAGCTGTATCTTGTAACGAGATCTGTGGATTTTGATTCATAGCGTCCGGGCGAAACCTTTTTCGTGGGCTTAGCCTTCTGTCAAGGTATGCAAGCACTCTCTTACCTTCAGGAGCACTTGATTGTTTCACAGAGACGCTATGAGCCAACTTCCTAGAACTCTACTGGATAACCTATGAATTTTGAATTACACTAGGCTACTAAATAGAGCCCCGGGAGGAGGGCCGGATACTGGACGCACGTTGAAGTCCTGTTGTCGACCTGTGAGGCAACAGAACATATATATAAGCGATGCGATCCTAGTTTTCTATTTTGCGCTAAGTTTATTCTAGCTTTCTATTACTATTTTCTCTTGTTAACAGTAAATATATCGAAGTATTCCTACCTGCGATCTAGGGATTTCTTGATATTGCGTCCAGCAGTCTTGTGAAGGTGTTGGAATTCAGTTTGATGACGTGTAGTTGTGAATACGTGATGTAGCTTGATGTTGGATTGTTTTTATCTAAATAAATAAACACAACCTTTAAATTCTAATCTCTCAATTGAACATTCATAACATATATTTCTATTATCTTTTCTTTACCTACTACGTCACTTACTCTTGTATGATTGTGCCAACAAATCTTTAAGCCTTCACCAGTCCTATGAATAAACAGGGTAAAAACACACTATACAAAGATGCATGTAAATTACTTTTCTTTTTAAAAGTAAATATCCGAGATCTAGCCTATGTAAAACATAAGCGGAAAGTTCCAAAAATTAGTTGTTGAACCTAACATCGGTTAAGTTGCTTCAAGCTTTCTTGCGTTGGGCGCCAGAAACTAAAAATTATTACTTAGCTCTTCTTTCTCTGAATTTCTCTGTCCTTAGATCCCTTTGGTGATGCGATGGTGCCCTCCTGTGGATGAAGACAGAAGACGCGGCAACAACGGAATCCAGGTGAGTTCTTCGTCGAAGTCAGGAAGCTAAGCAAAGGAAATGGCTGGGGGTGACATTAAATACCCATGCCACACCCAGAACGCCCAGAACGTTCCTTACGTTGCTCGCGCACATAGCGCGAGACGCGTCCTTCTGATCCCGGTTAGAGACCGGGTCGGACTTAGTTGCAATGCGCTTCGCTTGCTGCGCGCTGACTCTGCATCTAAGGCACCAGATTGTAAACAATGTTAAAGTATCAAATCATACCACATTACACAATATGCAATAGATCAAAACTTAGAGAGTGCTGGTTGCACGGGACAGGGGTGGGTTTCAAGCGGGGATAAATCAAGGCGCTTTATAAGAAAGCGTGTCCTTGATTTTGTATTTACTTAGGATTCATGACAGTCGGTGCAGACCAGCAAGGTCTGGGGGACTCACCCAGGGAGGGTAAGTCAGGGCACGTCTGGAGCAACCAGGAAAGCCCAGTCAGAAGAAGAGTTGCCTTCGTGGGGACCCACTAGCGAATGGGCTAGCAATCGCAAAGGAGCCTCAAGTGGTCGCACTGGAAACTGGCCCACGGGTCACTCGTGGAGTGGAGGCCAGAAATCTTCAGTGCAGGAGGTGCTCTAGGCTGGGGATACTCAGAGTCCAAAGCACAACCTTGAGGAAGACCAGGAAGATGATGGATCAGCAAAAGATCACAGTGTCCAGGGGTCACGGTTCCACGTCACCCACGATAGCCACGGGCCTCAGCTTTGCTGTGGACTCAGGGTAGGGAGAAGTCTGAAAATCCACCTCTGGGGATGCAGAGACTTCGGCGTCCGGCGGGAGCTTCAGAATTGCAGACCGGATAGTTGCTTCTTTGGTGTCTGCCAAGCAGGGAGTCACTCCTTGACCCCAAGTGAGATTTCTTTCTTCTTCTAGTCGAAATAGAAAGTCAAAGGTCCAGGATATATGTTGCAGAGGTTCGTCCAGGGTAATCTAAAGTCGCAAGGACTGGGTTCCCATTCTTATACAAAGTTTGGGGGTTGGACATACTCTAGAGACCCACCTATGGGAGGGTTTGGAAAGAGGGGTTGTTACACCCATTTCCTTTGTCCAGTTTCATGCCAGAGCAGGGGCAGGTAGCCCCTGCAACCAGTTTGAACTGGACTATGCACAGGGACACCAAGTGTGCCCTCAGTGCAGAACTTCAAAGCACCAAAGAGTGCTCCTGCCCAGCCCCAATACACATCTGCATGTCTGGGGAGGTGGTTACACCTCCCTGGGACAGGAAACCTATTGTCCAGACCTCCCCTGCCGGAGTTTCGGTCAGCAGCAGGAGGCCAGACCCGTGTCTGTGGCATACATTTTGTGATGCCAGGGCTGTAGAAAGTCTTTAACGGGTTAGACCAGTGTGAACATGTCTCTCCCTCTAGAAGGGTGGAATGCTACCCCCGCCGCCAGAACTGGCGGGGAGGTAGCATTCCAAAGCATTTGACACCAAACACGATATGTTTCCGTGCAGCCAGTCCAAAGTTAGCATTTACCGCAAGGTTATAATGCACTTAAGAGTATATGGTCAGGCTGCACCACAAACAGCATCAGAGGAGGTACTCCAAACTAGGCCTGGGCGGTAAATTCCGTTCCGTTTGCGGAATTTGCGGAATTTGGGTAATTTCGCGTTCCGCGGAGAACACGAAATTGGCCAAAAATCTGCGTTCCGCGACTTCGCGACATTTTTTGCTTGTTCGCGTTCTCAATATGCGTGTTCGCGAGATATTTCACCCCGAGCACGCAAACAGCGATCGCGAACAGGAAAAAAGTATCGCGAGCAAGCAATTCCGCGTGTTCGCGGAATTTCTGCTTGTTCGCGGAGATTTTTTACCGTTTCGCGGAGATTTGCGTAACGCGATTACGCAAATTCCGCCCACCCCTACAAACGCTGCAGGACACCCTCTCACATAAAAACCAAGCACTCTGCCTTCAGAATTGTTAAGGCCTGCCATAGGAGTGACTTATAGGTTGTATATGTGTGTGGAATGGTAGTGATATAGGTAACCTATACCACAGTAAGGGGTGCAAGCACCACCTTACCCAGGCTGCAGTAGCAGACCTGTGGTGTCATTTTGGTGTGCTTCCCAGGGGTGGCATAATACATGCTTCAGCCCCTAATAGGCCTCTGAGGTACCTATGCCCTAGGTACATAGTATACTATATACTAGGGGCTGATAAGGCACTCCAGAATCCAATTAGGAATGTACCTAATGTACATGGAAACCATTTTAGAGAGGAAGCAGCTAGGCTGGGGCCCTGATTAGCAAGGCCACAGCCAGACTAAGGTTGAAAAACAGTGAAACACCAGCAAAATGTGGAGGTACCCATGTGAAGCAGATCCTACTCTCCTACAGGTACATTGCAGATCCCCAGCCCCAGGGACCACAACCTCCCCGGGGCAAATTGGAACAAAGGAGGGGTTCCCCCTTCAGTAGCCCTAGATGGCCCTAGGGACCACCACCCCCCAGCGCTGGCTCGAGCAATGACCCTGGGTGCCCACCCCCAGGACATTGCAGTTTGCTATGGCTTTTGCTGGAGCACCACACCCGACAAGCCATGGCAAACAACTGCTCTGATTTCAACAAGCAAGATGCTCTTGATTGTTGAAAGCAGAGCAAGTGTCTGTTTTCCTGCTTACTGTGAAGCAAGCAGGAAAACAGACATTGCTTTGGGACACAGGGAGCTGAATGTCAGCAGCTCTCTGGATCCCAAAGCAATGCCGGGTCCTGCAGGAGTCAGGAAGCCGGTAATGACTACTGCTGCCTTCAGGCTCTCACTGTGGTCCATTGGTGAGTGGGTGCCCTGGAGGCACCCACTTGAAATCGGCAGACCCCTGGGGATGGGGTCCGCTGTGCCCAATTCAGCCCGGGGAGGGGAGCCGCACAGTCCCCATTCCCATCTGTAAAAGACTGCGCTGGGGGATGTTTTTCCCGGGACCAAAATCGACTCGGGGAGGGGGCAGTGTGGCACCCTCCCCTATTTTCAAAAATCAAAAAAAAGGGGGAAATGGCTAAGCCCTGGGGGATGAGGTCCCTGGACCGAAATCAACCTAGGGGCTGCCCTCCTTTTATGGAAAAAAAAGAAATGCCATGCCCTAGGGGATGGGGTTCCCGGGTCCGAAATCGGCCCAGTAATGGTGCTTTATGGCCCCCTCTTTTTTCAAAATATTAAAATTAAAAAAGGGCCTATCCCCGGAGGATGGGGTCCCCTGCTCCGAAAATTGCCCACAAGGGGCCCCTCTCGGCCCCCTCCTTTAATATAAAAAATATATATATAAAAAAGAAAAGGCTGACCCCTGTGGATGGAGTCCCCGGGGCCCCCGTCATCCATTGGAAAAAGGGCTGACCCTTAGGTATAGGGTCCCCGGGGCCAAAAATAGCCTAGAAATGGGGGTCCACACAGCCGCTTTCCCGTAAAATAAATAAAAAAGTAGGAAACAAAATCTGGCAAGCTGTCAGAGGCCATGCCCCCTTCACCACCACTCTGCAAGTATGCCTCCTAGTGCAGTGGTGGTTGGGGATGAAGTCCCCTTAGTAGCTGAGGGTCCTTACTGTCCATAAACCCCTTCTGTTAAATCAAGTCTCAGACAGCAGGATTGGTGTCATGCCCCCTTTCTCCTCCACTCTACTAACATAATTCCTGGAGTGCTTCTGGTTAAGGAATGAATTCCACTTTATTCCTGAGAGCCACTGGACTAAAGTGGACTACTTACTCCAACCAGTAGTGCAACAAGAGGCGCATTTGCAGATTGGTTGACAAAGGGGGCGTGGCCTCTGACAACCTCTCAGCAATCCAGTTGTGTGAGTCTTACTAGAAATGACAGGAGGGTAGTTAGACCCCAAGGACCCTCAAAAGCCAAGGAGACTTCATCCCCCAACTAGTAGTGTGCCAGGAGGTGCATTTGCAGAGTGGTGGGAAAAAGGGCCTGGCTACCAAAAACCTTTCAGCAAACCCACTGGGTGGGACTTGCTGGAGTTAACAGGAGGGGTACTTGGCCCCCAAGGACCCTCTGGAGCCAAGGAGCTTCACCCCCCTGCTAGTAGTGCACCAGGAGACATGTGTGCAGAGTGGTGGAGAGAGGGGGTGTGGAATTTAACAATCTCTCAGCAATCCTCATGTATGGGACTTACTGGAGGTAATAGGTGAGTTAGTTGGCCCCAAAGGATGTCCTTGGGGGCTAAATACCCATCCTGTTACGTCCAGTAAGTCCCATACAGTGGCATTACTAAGAGGTCCTTGGAGGCCACGCCCCCTCTCTCCACCACTCTGCAAACATGGCTTGTGGTGCACTAATGCTTGGGGGATGAAGTCCACTTTACTCCTGAGGGACCTTGGGGGGCCACAAAGCCCTGCTGGTCCCTCCTGTAAGTCCTACACAGTGGGATTCCTGAGAGGTGGTCGGAGGCCCAGCCTTTTTTCTCCACCACTCTGCAAGCACAACTACTAGTTAGAAAAACATAGAAATTCACTGAAAAAACAAAAGTTACAGGGATGTTATAGTTAGGAATTATCATTTAAAAAACTTAGAAATTCACTGAAAAAACAAAAGGTTATACAGATGTTATAGTTAGGAGATGGAATTAAAAAAAACCTCAGGAATTCACTGAAATAACTAAGGTTACAGAGACATCATAGTTAGTCTCAGGTGACATTCATACAAAATCATAAAAATTTAGCCATTATAGTTAGTGAGCTAACTATAACTTGTGCCCTCGCAATGTACTACTAATGACCGCACAAACTACATGACTAAAGACATGGTCATTGACATCACTGATAGTATTACTCGTGGCATCTTAAATGACATAACTGATGACATCCTCCACAAAATCTCTGACGCACCCACTCACTCCACATATAACCTTTCATTCACCCACTCCCACTACCGCACTACGGGGTCGCAAATCCACAAAAAATTAAAAAAGAGTATGTATGATAAAAAAAAAGATTCACTATTGGGTTATAATGTGGCTCTAAAAAAAACCCTTGTTTTCATCATGACTTTGATGGAGCTACATGTAAGTACTGATGCACAGTTTAAGGTTGTTGAGAAACACTCTGTTCCCTTCATCTGTGAAGTGAACTCCATCACTTTTGTAGATGTCATCCATATCAAAACGTACGTTGTTGTTATAGATGTAGCCCATCCTATCGTCTCTTAGGTAAGCAGAAACAGCTTTATTGACATTCTTCCTAGCTTTTTCAATCTGTGGACAGAATTGATTTGACCACTTCCATTTCTGTCTTTGGCATATATTAGAGTATACAAAGACAGTTTGAGGCAAAAGCAACATCAATTGTGCAAAGGTATCCTTCACTAGGATTTCCAGATCTACCCCATTCAATGTGCCTAGGTCATTGCCACCACAGTGCACAATCATGAGGTTAGGGGGTTGCAAAAAGGTTTTAACCAAAGGCATCAATTGGTGCCACTTTATTAGTCTCTGTGCAATCCATTAAATATCCACATTTTGCAATCCTAGTTCTTTGCCAACACCTCTGTATTCAGCATACTTTTTGCACCTGAAAACATAGCTGTGCCCTACAATCCATACTGCAAGCATCTTGAAGGGAAATCTGCAAGGAATGAAAAGATGTCTGTAGCTCATGTAGTCAGTTGATAGAATGAGAGGTATCTAAAATGGTGGAGAAGATTCTGTTTTTGAAAAAGCCAATAGTTGACTATTCAGTAACATTGTGCACTCAAAAATAGGATGCATGTTACTTTCCTGTGGAAGCATGTTTCTTATTGGTTATTAAATAATGTTGGAAAGGTACAATAGATAGGATAAGGTAATATTTTGCAAAAGACAACCACACCTGCTATTTGCATTTGTAAGCTACTGTGTTGAACTTGAAAATATGGTGAACTTGTGACCTGCCTCTACCGTTGAATGTTGTAGAAGCTGTAGTATGTGTAGAAGTAGTCTGTTTTTACTAGTATTATTAGAAATAGGTTTTTGAACTCCCGTAAGGGTTCACGGTTCCATTGGACACTACACTGCAGCACCGCTGTGGAATCGCGATTCCAGAAATTTCCAGAACCAGTTTGGGCACTTTTATAAGATAGCTAAAAAGGGTTAATATGTCTAACCATTAGAAATATGTTTTACAATTTGAAATAATGTAGGAAGCAATGCAATGTGTTACTTATATTTATTTGTCTGCAGAAAGAGAGGGAAAGTTTGCCATTACTGATTTTACATTGTTGAGAGTTGTGTATTACATTTATTGTATGTGAAAGAAAACCTTTTATGAGTTTTGGATATTGCATACTCTACAATACTATTTGAAAGGTGACTTACAAATTTGTAAGGTGTGTTATGCATTATGTTGTAATGCTTTACGGTTGGTAGTGATATTTTTAGATTTGAAAAGCTTTATTTCCAAAGTTTTGAAATTGTTTGAGAAGTGTGATGTTTGAAATATGTTAGGAAATTTACAAATGTGTATTGTAGTTTGTTCTATTGTACAGAAATGATGATTGAAATAGTTAGTTCATACTAATATGTGTACATTGGTAGATGGATTAGTGATTGTTGTAGTTGTATGAGTCTGTGGAAAGGTGCAGTTGAAGTATGCTGCATAATTTAGTTGTCTGTCTGAGATGGGAAGTGCAGTCTTTCAAGTCTTAAGGTCTGTATTGTCCTGTGACTGAGCTATTTCTCTACTTCAATATGAAATCTCATAAGTGTTATGAATCTGAAGATGTTAGACATATAAAACACTAGCAGAATGTACAGACAAATACATGCAGGCTTTCAGCAATATGGTGAGACTTACAACAGAGACATGCTGCTTTATAGTTTATATTTGGCGAGGCCCAACACCCTGAGTAGTAGTAGAATGGTGAAGCTGCAGCACAAAAGAGAGGTTTAAGACATGTTAACAGAGGGATTAGTGATTAAACTACTTTTTTTGAATCTGTTGAAAGGTATGTCTCTGGTTGAAATGGGAAGTGCACTCTGTAAAGTTTTAAGGTCTGCAGGGTCTTGTAACTGAGGTATTTCTCTACTTGCACATGTATTATCATACGTCTTATGCATTTGAAGATGCTAGACATTTAAAACACAGGTATACATCTATTTTTATGTTTCTTTGAAAAATGATAGCGCTAGCAAACTGTACGGACACATGCATGCATGGTTTCAAGAATATGGTGAGACTTACAACACAGATATGCACAGGGTGGCTGCTACATATTTCGCTAAGCCCAACACCCTGAGTAGTAGTAGAATGGTGAATCTGCAGCACAAAAGTGAAGTTTAAG
The DNA here is from genome assembly GCF_964204655.1 of Triturus cristatus. Lineage (NCBI taxonomy): Eukaryota > Metazoa > Chordata > Amphibia > Caudata > Salamandridae > Triturus > Triturus cristatus. The sequence goes on along the minus strand of NC_140589.1, from coordinate 190,261,847 downwards.
ACATGTTGGCAGAGGGATTAGTGATTAGGCTACTTTGTATGAGTCTATGGAAAGGTACACTTAAAGTATGCCGCATAATCTTATGTGCCTGCTTGAAATGGGAAGTGTAGTCTGTGATGTTTTAAGGTCTGCATGGTCTTGAGACTAAGGTATGTCTGTACTTCCACATGTATTCTCATTCATGTTATACATCTGAAGATGCTAGATGTATAAAACCCAGGTATACATCTATTTGTATGTTCCTTTTATATATGATGCCACTAGGAAAAGGTGCAGACACATGCATACATGCTTTCAGGAATATAGTGAGACTTACAACAGATACATGCAAAGGATTGCTGCTTTATATTTGAGTAGGCCCAACACCCTAAGTAGTCGCAGAATGGTGAAGCTGCAGCTCAAAAGTCAGGTTTAAGACATGCTGGTAGAAGGATTAGTAATTGGGCTACTTTTTATGAGTCTGTGTCAAGGTGCATTTGAAGTACTGCACATAATATTACTTGTCTGTTTTGGAATGTGAAGTGCAGTCTGTCAAGTTTTAAGATCTGCATGGTCTTGTGACTGAGGTATGTCTCAACTTGCACATGTATTCTCATACGTGTTATGAATCTGAAGATGGTAGATGTATAAAACATAGGAAGAGGTGCAGGCACTTGCATGTATGCTTTGTGGGATATGGTGAGACTTACAACAGACACATGCAAAGGGTTATTGCTAAATATTTGGCTAGGCCCAACACCCTAAGTAGTTGCAGAATGGTGAAGCTGCAGCTCAAAAGTGAGGTTTAAGACATGGTAGAGGGATTAATGATTAGGCTACTTTGTATGAGTCTGTGGAAAGGTACACTTGAAGTACGGCGCATATTATTACGTGTCTGTTTGGAATGTGAAGTGCAGTCTGTCACTTTTTAAGATCTGCATGGTCGTGTGACTGAGGTATGTCTCTACTCGCACATGTATTCTCATACATGTTATGAATTTGAAGATGGTAGATGTATAAAACATAGGTATACGTCTATTTGTATGTTTCCTTTATATATGATGCCACTAGGAAAAGTTGCATACACATGCATGTATGTATATTTCAGGAATATGGTGAGAGGTACGACAGACACATGCAAAGAGTTACTGCTTTATATTTGACTAGGCCCAACACCCTATGTAGGTGCAGAATGGTGAAGCTGTAGCTCAAAACCTAGGTTTAAGACACGATGGTAGAGGGATTACTGATTAGGCTACTTTGTATGAGTCTGTGGAAACGTACACTTGAAGTATGGCACATAATATTATATGTCTGTTCGGAATGTGAAGTGCGGTCTGTCAAGTTTTAAGGTCTGCATGGTTTTTCTGACTGAGGTAGGTCTCTACTTACACATGTATTCTCATATATCTTATGCATTTAAAGATACTAGACATATAAAGCACAGGTATACGTCTATTTGTATGTTTCTTTTATATATGATGGCACTAGCAAAGCGTACAAATACATGCATGCATGCTTTCAGGAATATGGTGAGACTTACAACAGAGTTATGCGAAGGGTTGCTGCTTTAAATTTGGCTAGTCCCAACACACTGAGTAGTCACAGAATAGTAAAACTGCAAGACAAAAGTGAGGTTTAAGGCATGTTGGCAGAGGGATTAATGATTAGGCTACTTTGTATGAGTCTGTGGAAAGGTACGCTTGAAATGCACCGCAAAGTTCTTGGTGTCTGCTTGAAATGGGAAGTGCAGTCTGTGAAGTTTTAAGGTCTGCATGGTCTTATGACTGAGGTATGTCTGTACTTGCAATTGTATTCTCATGTGTTGTGGATCTGAAGATGCTAGATGTGTGTAACACAGGTATAGAAGCATTTGTATGTTTCTATTATGTGTGATGCCAGCAGCAAAAGGTAGAGATGCATGTATGCTAGGGGTGGGCGGAATTTGCGGAATTAACCTTCGCAAATTATCGCGAGAATGTTTAAAATTATCGCAAACAAGCAGAAATATCGCGAAGATGCGGAAGTTTTTTTCCGGCATGTTCGCGAGATTTTCTGCATGGTTGCGGGTCGCCAACTTACCCATGTGGTTGCTTGCGGGCGCGGCCATCTTGTTTTGAGTTGTTCTCGCGGTGCATGATCGCGAGAAGAAAGACGTGATCGCGCGACGCATGACGTCACTGCGGGCGCGAACTGTCGCGAGACAGCGCAAATGGCTAAAAACAATACAACATCTCATGGAGAACGCGACCGGATCAAGAAAACTTGTCGGCGAACGCAGGGATTCAGGTAAGGCGATCGCGCGCGCGCGAGAATGTATCATTTTACAGCGCGAGCAAGAAACAAATTATCGCCAAGCTGCGGAAACCGGAATTTTTGACATTTTCGCGCTCTCCGCGGAACGCAAAAATGTCAAATTATCGCAATTTCCGCGAACGGAACAAAATTTTTGCCCAGGCCTAATGTATGCATATATTTAGGAACATGGTGAGACTTACAATAGTAATATTGTAAAGATTGCTGTTTTGCATTTCTGTAGTTCTCTTGCTGCTTTCTGCACTTCTCTTGACTGTTTCTGCGCCTATGTTGCTTCTTTCTACATTTATGTTACATCTTTCTGCAACCTTCTTATCTCTGTTGCTTTTTTTCTGAACTGCTCATGTTTTTTTCAGTACCTTTTTTTTATTTGTTATAAAGAGAATAGCAATATAGTTGTAATGAATTGAATGTTTTGAATAGAATTTGAAGATGGCAAGAAGACATGAAAAGAGAAGATAACAAAGAAAACAGAAGTACTTAAACCAAAGTAAAAAGAGTGGACTACAAAAAGACCAAAATGTTACTCAGGATAAAGACCGATCTGGTAAGAGTACTAAACAATTTCTTAAAACAGTTGCAGAGAGATTAAAGAAAGACAATAGTAATTAAAGAAAAAAACAATTTTTAGAACAAAACACAAGGAAACAAACTATTGCAATGGAAAAAACATTCATTTTTTGAAAAACAACACGTCTCAAAAAGACAAAAACTATTTAAACAGATACATGTACGAATGTTTCTAATTAGAGTAATTAAAAATGTAGTAAAAGATTGTAAAAAGTATAAAAGAAGATCAGCAGAGTATAAGAAAAAGCAACACATTGAAAGTGTAGTAGATACTGCTTTTGAATTGAAACGAAAATTATTTACATTAGTTTTGAAGAGAATGAAAACTTTGAATGAAACAATGCTGTTTATGAAGGAGAAAAGCAAAAGAAAATGACTGGTTAATAGAGGTAAGTTTTGTAAAACATTTACTTGTGAATGGAAGCATAATTTCAAGTGCTGAGCCTTTCTTTAATGAAGAAAGCTATTTTCAACACATTAGTTCATGCAGTGGATTCTAGTGGACGATGCTATGAGATGAAAGATGGTTGTCCCAGTCCAAAAGACAAAATGGCTGTCAGGAGTGTAGAAAAAGTAATAGCTGAAGAAGTTTGAGGTAATCGTACACAAGCTCCTGTGTATAAGTGGAATTGTATCAGCATGTGCAGTATTCAATAGGAATCTATTGACATATTGTGAATTTTGTTACGAAAACATGCCAAAAAAAGTGTTAAACAGAAGATTTAGATGTTACAAGGACTAGATCCATGTAAAATAAGAAAATATACTAACTTGCTGGGTCATTCTCTGGCTTGTCTTTCAAGAAAATTGTGTAAAAGTACTTTTAATCATTTACGAATGTTAGCAGTACACCACTCAGAAATGCGTAAGTTAGTAAGGAGACTCTACTATGTAAAAAGTCTGCATTATGTTTAAGTGAAATGAACACAGCTCTTCTGCATGGTTCACTATCAGATGTGCAAAAAGTTTGTGATGATATATAGTTTCGTTTTTTTGGTTCACAAGAGTGTAGAGAAAGTGAGAGCTTGATAAGTGTAGGTGTTGAAGAACAGGTGAAAGAGATCAGTATTGATGAGTTTGCAGAAGAAATTACAAAGTTTAAGACAGTTTCACCTGAAAAACCAAACAATGTTTGTATTTGGTGTCGACGTACTCACTATAGAAGTCAAACTAGGAATGGTGATTTATATTTACCAAGTGATAAGGAAAACAATGATAACTGGCAGCAATTTGGTGCTTATTTGTTGGTGATGGCCGGTTTGAATTGGCTACTGATCAACTTATTTGTAAATATTGTCACAACACATTAAAAGAAAACCAAAATGCCAGCTATAGCAGTTCATAACAACTTATAGTTGGTAGTTATTCCTCAGGAACTGGCAGATTTTAATGCATATGAGTCCATTCTTATTCAATCTGTGCACCCATTTCAGTCTATAGTTCATATGGAGTCTAAAACAGGTAAGCTGCCTCCTACAGATTTACAAAGAGGTCTGAAAGGAAGAGTTGTGTACTTACCTTTAGATTTTAAGAAAAATATTGAAACTGTTGGTGTAGACAGGGAGGAAAATGAGGCAGTAGTTATTCTAGTTAATGGTGTATCAATAAAGTCGAAAAGTATGGCAAGAGTTTGTAGATGTTAATAAACTTCAAAAGGTTACATTATATCTGGTACAGAATAATATTTATTATGAGAATGTAAATGGTGATTAACAGGTAATATGCTTAGAAGCTGAAACAGAAATTTCAAGTGGCCAAATAGAAATAGTGGATAAGTCTAGGAGTGAAGAGATTTATGAACATTATACTATACATTCTCTACATTCAAAAGAAGTTATAGGAAACGGTATTGAACTATTTCAAATGAAGGAAGCAAAGGAAACTACCAAGAGTGTATGGGAAAAAAGTTTAGAAGCTCGTTGTTTTCCACGGTCTTTCCTTACTGGAGAAGGTGGACGATTTGATGAGCGAGCTGTACAGATTCCAGCTTCAGAATACCGCTCGACAAGATTGTACTCTTAAGATCCAAGATTTCGGCTGTGCATTCCATACATATTTAATCTTCTGTTTGAAAGTGATTTGTATACACTTTCATATGCAGTGAACCACATAATAAAAACAGGAGTTCATCCTCCACATGTTTCTGCAAAGAAATTCATGGACAAAGTTCAACAAAGAGAGTGAAATTTAGAATCTCTGTTAATTAATTTGATAGCATGTCAACATGGTAACAATGAGTATTGGTATCATCGTCATGGAGAACTTAAATTCATGTTAGGAAACTTAGGTACTCCTACATGGTGTGTAACACTTAGCTGTGCTGAATATGCGCAGGACGATTTACATGAATTTCTACGAGAAGCAAATTCAAATATTAAAAACATTGAATTGAAGACAGCTGGAGAACTCTGTTCCTTGGATCCTGTAAATATGGGCAGCTATTTTAATCATAGGTTTCAAGCTATGATTAACCCTGGGCGTAGTTCGCGTAGTCGCGCTTCGCGAAGCTTCGCGAAGATGTCATTGCACTACGCGACCTTCGCGAAGCTTCGCGAGCTTGCGTAGTTGCTTGTGGCAACCTGTTCGCGATGGCTTTTTCTTGTTCGCGAGCGCGGTAAGCATGTTCGGGGAACTGTTTGCATGCTCGGGGGATATATCTCGCGATCTTACCCATGCGGTCGCCAATGGGCGCGGCCATCTTGTTTTTCTATAGTCCCGCCCGCTCGCGATGCCTTATTTCCTGTTCCGGGTCGCGGATAGCGTGTTCGCGATGTGCATTGACATGTTCGGGAGCGCATTTTACTTGTTCGCGATAAATTGTACATGTTCGCGAGAAATATCGCGCGAACTTACCCACGCGGTCGCGAATGGGCGCGGCCATCTTGTTTTTCACTCTATGCCATGTTTCTGGGCCTACTTTTGTATCCTCCCTTTATCTCAGCAATCCTTTGTCTTTTAAGCCTTTTTCCTGACTTTTTTTAGTTATTATCTATCTCTCTGTTTGCCTCAGTTTATATTTTGCATTTTATTTCTACTTTTACTGTGTTTTTGTTACTTTTATAAAGTTCTTTCTATCTTCTTCCCCCTAACTTTTTTCCCCTTCTGACTTTTCTTTTCCGCCTCCCACCCACCCCAGAACCATGGCCAAGGGCACACCAAGTCCCAAGGGCAAGGGACCTGCAGGCGCAGAGAAGCGCCGCCTGCCTTGCGGCAGAATGCGTCCTGCAGGGGTGCAGGCCCGGCAACTGTTTGGGGAGGAGGAGGTGGCGGCTCTTGTTTTTTTCATCCAGCGCCTCCTCCCCTTGACCTTGGCAGCAGGCGGCAGGCCCGGCTCCGGGTACGCTACCCAGGAGCGGCACCGTCGGTGGGCGAAGGTGCGCCGGGCCGTGTTCCGGTGCACTGGGATCCGGCGCACCCACAACCAGCTAGCTCACCGGTGGTCCGACATCCTGGACCGGGAGCAGGACCTGTTGGACCTGCTAGGTGTCGAGGTCATCGGGCTTGGTGAGTAACTGATTGTGTATATTAAATTAGATGAACAACAAGATTACTGCTGCGTGCCAAGCGTTGCTGGTATTACGTTCCAAAAAGCAAAATGTTCTTTGATTTAAGGACCCAGGTTCCCGGTGGTACTCTTACTTGTTTGCAACGTAGTTTGCGCTAGCTTGTGCTGATGCTGATTATGTAAGAGTTTACTTTACAGAACTGAAGTTAGGTAATGCGATTTGCTAGAGAGACTCTAGTCCTTCCATTGTCCTACTGTGAAATAGTGGTGGATGGATATTGGATACTAGGTTTAGTTTGTTAGTAGTAGTTACTAATTGTTTTATGCGGTCTGCGTGACGCATCCTCTGTCACTGAGTGCTGCTTACCCCAGTCCTCCGTCGAACCTTTTGTACTTTGTTTAGTGTGTGGTAGGCTTAGCATGTTCAGTCAGTAGCAGAACTAGATCAGCATTATGCAACCAACCCACAATTTGTTGTATGTATGCACTAATGTATGCAACTATGCATGTGTCCTCCATCTCATCATCTATGCATTTGATGGCTGAAAAAAATTCAAGTGCAGACTTAGTGAACAATTGGCCCGTCTGGAATAGGTGGTGTAGGTCAGGTGGTACTTACTAGGCTTTGTTAGTATTTGGAATCAGAATGATCAAGGAACACTGGATTGTTCATAAATAAGTAGACGATCCGTAAATGCACTAGGAAGCAGCCAGTAGTCGATCCATCTGATTAGATAGGGCAATTTTATTGCACTTGTTGTTTCCTAAAATGTTCTTTGACTTATTGTTTTTCCAAATGATTTATTATTTTTCTCACAGCACTCCTTAATGTTGGTCTCTTTCTGTATTATATTTTACATGATCATCAGCACCACCCAGGGGCAAGAAGACGGGGTCGGAGTCGGCGGGGGAACCCCAGGACCTCTCCTCTACTGAGGCTCCTGCAGCTGGCCCCAGTAAGTCCTCCATTGGTTAGATTGACATTTATATTTCCCTAAATGTTATGTTACTGCATCTTTTTTTTCCCAAACTCTAAATTATGGTTCCACTTTCTGAATCTTTTTTACAAAAGCTTACTTCTTTGACCTTGACTATCTGTTTACTAATTATGTTTATCCCTGCCTCGAAGTTGCTTCTAACTCCCTCTGCTATGACTCTCTGTGCTACTAATACTACTACTACTACTATTACTATTATTACTCTGTGTGTAGCGAAGCTTGCACAGTTGCCCACTCTTTAATAGACGGTTTTCTTTGCAACAATTAAACTCTGATTGACCAATAGCTCTAGCCACTGGGTCCTGTCCTTTGGTTGTCCTCTTCAAGTCTTCTCAATGTTGAGGCTTTGACAATTACCACAAACAAAATTCCCAACCAGATATTTGACTAGTATTTTTGATCGGATAGTACATGATACTACTATTGTCTATGATTCTGCAGAGCCACATACAGAACTATGCACAACAAAATAGGATGGTGGTGATGGGAGGTTGGATCTTACTGATCACACCTCAGTCAGAAAAACCCAGGATCCCCTAACAGACTAGCTATAGTGTCTCACATTAGGGTCCCACTCCCGACCCCCCCACGAAGACGATACACAATGTTGATGATGACGGAGACAGAGACAATCCAGAACATAATAACAAACACCATTTTGCGTAAGTCTACTCCACCACACCAAATACCACAGAGTCTATGTGTAAGTTCAAAAGGTTTATTTGAAACAAGTATCAAACTCTGTACATCGTTAATATGAAATTTAATTTACGACAGCCATAGTCAATAAGCCAGCAAAAAGCCTAACATTAAAACAGTAAACATTTACAAGTGCATGATTGACAACAAGAACAAGAGCCAAGATCTTTATAATTGTGGAAGATCCCTCACCGTAGAACGTAGAAATACTGGTTACATCATCTTGCATCCACTATGCTCTGTAAATCTCTGGTTTGTAGAAGGGAATCTTTCGCCTATGATATATGAGAAAAACACTGCGAGTTAGCCGTTAGATAGTATACTGGTGAATGATGCTAGCATTTTGCAGTCATGCCAAAAAGTGTAACATGTATGTGTGATGGCTAAGCAATATAAACTAAACAAAGTCAATATGTTGTTTTTTTTTCGACCTCTTCACTTGTACGCAACAGTCAAGCGGCCTTAAAGGCATCTACTGCACATCAATACGCTGGCAGGTATAATATGCACCAAAAGAGTAGTAGTCGACATGATGAATCTAAAAGGGTTACTCATGGCTCAGGCTAACTTTCAAAAGAGTAGAGTAGGACTAGATGACCCTCGGAAGTGGAACCATATCCTACTAGTGTCTGTCTACTGACTGTACTTACTGTCTAGTGCTGATGTATGTTGCATCGCATTAACTTTTTGTTCAATGTTCCAAGTGAACACTTAAAATAGGGGGAGGTTTACAGGCATCTAAAAAATTTGATGCTTTTTTCTAGGCACACTACCATCCACCAGTGCCGTCGGGGCCAGCGATGCGGCCATTCCGGAGGGGGCAGGCGAACTGGCGGCACCTGCAGGAGACACAGGGCCCAGGGGGGATCCAGCAGCAGTGGCCGGCGGCGGTGAGTTATATTCATTACTTCTTGACATTACAGCTAGATGGAACTGTGTTCACTATTTCACTGTACTGTGCGACATTATACAACGGTTGAAGAAGACACCCTTTACGTAGCATTACCAGCGTGAGTAGAGTAACCAATGGCCTCTTCTATTTGATTCCAAAATCAGCTGTGAATGTTTTATGGAGAAGACAAACTCAGATCAGATGACCTTCATGGATGTGTTGAACATAGAGGGAAAGCACTAAGGGTGGAAGGACGGGCGAGATAAACAATATGACTGACCGGCAGAGAAGGATATGTTGTTGGAAGCATGTATAGGAGTCTGATAGTAATAAGATCAGATGCATGGGTTGTTGAAGGATGGGTGGAAGGTGAAAGAATGCCTGCCTGGGTGGGCGACACAGTATGGGTGGATAGTACTAGATAGCAAGAATCAGCGGTGTTTTTGGTTCAAACTCAAAGCCAAGGCAAGGAAGGAAGGAGCAGAAGCATGGGTGTTTGTTGGTGAAACCAACTAAGGTTTGTTAAGAGATATATACAAAAGGATAGACGTTTACTTTAATGGATGTATGCCTGGATGTACTATCACCAAGAGACAGTATAGGTGGAAAGTGTCACTGGAGATTCTTACCTTGAAGAAAATGTAACAGAAACTGCGCGACAGTAGCAAAGCCTAGAGGAATCAAGGTAGTATTATGAGCATACAGTACACTTGCAGTAGTTTGCAAGCACGTCATATATTATCAAGCGGAAACCCCTTCCTCCCACTCTGGGGACCACTCCCTACCTATTATTATTAATGTATTTTCGATTGGGGCAGCCAGCCTGCAAAGGGTGGCCTATCTCTTGTTTAATGTTTATGTATATTGGTTACACAAGCAATGAAAGCAATGTACCCTCTGCAGTAGCGGTTGGTGGTGGGATTGTTGGCGGGCGGCGACATGGGGAGGGGACGGGTGGGTGGCACTGGCGAGTAAACTGTGTATTACTGTTACGGCCAAATACAGGTAATCAACATAAAAATAAATTAAACTATTTTCAAGGTGCGCACTGCACCGCCGAATGCGATGCAGTGTGTGCTACTGTGTGCAGCAATGTTTTTTTTTTTATGTATTCTTTAATTACCTGTGAATGTCCTTAATCCATCGTTTACTATCCCCACCCTGCACCTTCCCACGTCACCGACCGGCAGCACTCCCACCACCGACCGCTACCGACCTGATGTCATATATCGTATTAGCACTAGCAGCATCTATAATATGAATATAAGCAATGATCGTTGGATCCGATAAATAAATAATCAGCCTTTTTGTAGTACCCATGGTAGGGTGTAAGTGAAATTGTGCATGCCATTTGCCCTCATGTAACAGAGTATGACCAGTGCCAACGGCTGTAAGGCGTCAGACAAAAAGATGAGCTTCCCCACCTGCAGACAGTAGTAGTAAATAAAAGTAACGTGAGTCTGCATCATCATGTGGCTCATATCTGTTTCTCTTGGGTGCAAGCTTAGCTGATGGACCTGGCATGCCGCCTACAACAAGGTTATGTAATTGGGCTAAACTACAGATAAGAACAGCACGACTGGTGTACCGCAGTACATACATAGTACAATTATATTTATAAATAATGTCTGAAACGGTCACAAATGTTAGAGTCCAAGGAAGTAGGATTAGAGATACTTACCCCAGCACCAAATCCCAAATGTTATGAACTGTGCTTGCTAGTGATACTGTGACACTATGTGTTGAATGATTAGTGTTCCTGTTTTGCTAAGAGTATTGGCTCCAACATGTTCTTTTTCTTTTTTGATATAGATGATACTCCTTCCCAAAAACCATCAAGGAAGGAGTTGGCCGCTAGGGCCCGGCGCCGGAAACTGGAGGCCATCTGCGAGCATTATCGCCGGCTGGTGGCTCAGGAGGAGGAGGAGGAGGAGGCGGCTGAAGCTGCAGCCTCCTCCAATGCCCCGGGCCCCAGTCAGGCCCGGCCTCCACTTTCACGGCGCCGTGGTCCGGCATTTGCCCGCCGCCGCGCCTCGATTTCCAGCACTGCTGCCCCCCACCCTGGAAGCAACTTTAGGGCATTTCGCCGCCAGCTGCTCCGCCGGATGGCCCGCTGGGAGGAGAACATGGAGGAGCGGGTCAAGATCCTGGTGGATAAACACCTTAAGGCCCGCCGACAGTAGAGGACCTCGTCGTTTGCCCCTTTTTTAATTCCTTTTGTTGGTGGGTGGGTTTGTGGGCGTTGGGGATTTCAACGGACATTGGGACTTTGGACTTTCGTTTCGTTGGGGTTAGGGAGGGGGGTGGGTTAGGTCAGAGCGGGATAGTTTATTTTTGTTAGGGGATATTAAAAATATACTTACTATTTATTTATATGATGTTAATGTTTTTTGTGGTGGGTTACAGTTTTCCGAATTCAATGTAAGTTACATGGTTGTTTACTTTGTTTCCGTGCTGCTGCATGCCCACAGCCAGTGTTTGATTTAAAAGATCTGCCGATTTTGTAACACACAAACCGATAGATGCAGTACCCCTCACTGAGTTATTTTTAATTGTCATAGTACTGTCAGTCTCTCCACCTAGTCCATACCTCCCACCAAACTCTTACCTGTGATTGATGATGAAGTTCGGCACACTGATGGCTGCATGGTTGGTTTCTCAAATTGACGGAGTAGATGCCATTATAGTGGTGGTAGTAGTAGACACTGGCAATAGCGTTTGAAAAAAGAAAGAGAAAGTCACTTGACTGAGACTCAGGGAGGAGGAGTGGAACAGAACACAAAGTAAACTACAGCATGGGTGGTCAAGAAGAAGAAGATCCTTGCCCTGCCTTAGTTGAAATTGAATTACTGTTGCTTTCACCACATCTGCCCCAGCAAGCGTGTGATCAATTGGTGTACATAGTCATCACATCACACCTCAATATAAATCACACAGCCCGGGGGAAGAGGGTTAGGGATTGATGATTGGATGGGAAGTGGGGTTTTGGGAAAGGTTTGAGAAAGAAAAACAGACAATATGCATGGACACAACAAAAGTAAAACACAATCTTGTAAGACGACCATGATCCATTATCAAAGAAATCAAAGTATGAAGTGAGAGAAAGCAAATGCATGCATGCTGAGGAGGATAACTTGATGGTTAATGAGATAATGAGTTGTACTATAACTACTATGACCCAATGAGACAGTACAGTCAGGGACGAAATTGAAATTTGCCTTGCCTGTCTGACGCCCTCAGAGCTCAGACCGAACCCAATTGCCTGCTCTACCGGGCTTACTTTCATTTTTCAAGCTAGCTAAGGAAACTAAAAAAAAGTTGGATCAATTAACAAACAAACCACAACACACAGTCGTAATGATTAAAGAGAAAAAAGCAAGCAAATAAATGTAAAGACGAATGATGATACTAAAGTTACTGTATTATCCTGGTCCAAATGAGGAGTTGCATCATTCTCGTCATTCTTCTTGGTCCTCCCTTCCATGGACACTCCGCACATCAATCTTGGGTATCACTGCCTGCCTGATGCGTATTGGTAAGGTACGTGTGAGTCGTTTCTCCCACTGTAGCACAGGGTAAAGGGCCGGCCAGCCTGTAAGTGTAGATGGAAAAACAAACGGGGTATTGAAAAATTACAGCCTTTACAACAATAAACTCAATTACAGTGGAGTGCAAGACAACACTCTGGAGAGAACACTTTCAGACTGAGGCAGCTTGGATAGGCTACATAGTGTGTCTACTCTACAGCAAGCATTAAGGTACAACAACAACGGGACAGGATTCAGGAGCCAGCACAGCCACAGGACAGGAGAACCGCGGCACAGGCCAGGCACCCTACCCCTTACTTACATTTTGACCGAGCCAGAGAAATGTCAAATGCACTGCAGCAACCTAGAATTTTCCCAATGAAGTGACTAAATCAATGCGCCACTGTCCGTCATACCACTACACTCTACTCCAGTCCACACCACTACAAGGACATCTAGCCTAGGTCTGCTGTGGTTCTTGTTCAAACTTTTTACCTTTTATGTCAGCCCATCAAAAGCCTGATGCGTATTGGTAAGGTACGTGTGAGTCGTTTCTCCCACTGTAGCACAGGGTAAAGGCCGGCCTGTAAGTGTAGATGGAAAAACAAACGGGGTATTGAAAAATTACAGCCTTTACAACAATAAACTCAATTACAGTGGAGTGCAAGACAACACTCTGGAGAGAACACTTTCAGACTGAGGCAGCTTGGATAGGCTACATAGTGTGTCTACTCTACAGCAAGCATTAAGGTACAACAACAACGGGACAGGATTCAGGAGCCAGCACAGCCACAGGACAGGAGAACCGCGGCACAGGCCAGGCACCCTACCCCTTACTTACATTTTGACCGAGCCAGAGAAATGTCAAATGCACTGCAGCAACCTAGAATTTTCCCAATGAAGTGACTAAATCAATGCGCCACTGTCCGTCATACCACTACACTCTACTCCAGTCCACACCACTACAAGGACATCTAGCCTAGGTCTGCTGTGGTTCTTGTTCAAACTTTTTACCTTTTATGTCAGCCCATCAAACGCCGTTATTCCATACATTTTCTCCAATCCAACTGACTGTGTGCAAAGATAGTATGCTCAGCATCCTCAATGATGGTGACCGTGTGGTACGTATTCTCCAACACCAACTCAGTCTGTAGTGACTGATTAAGTTTATAATATATTCCATATTACCAAATTGCAACGGATATTGGCCGGCACCTGCAGTGGTAGGAGTACAATGTGGTCATTATTAAACAGCAAGGAAACATTAACTGTCACCACACCTGAGTCACTTGTACTTTGTCGGTAAACTAGTATAGTTCTACTTCATGGCATGCACAATTCTTCGTAGTGAGCCAGCATCCAATGCAATGCATGCCACCATCATTCACAATAATCACTCATTACCTGTCTTTGTGTTCTCTTTGGCTGTCTGATCTGATGCCTGCCTAGCCTTCTGCCAGTCAGTGATGAGTTTCTTTCGGATTGGAAACAAAATGGAATATAGGTGGAGTCACGTTTCACTACTTATGGAGGGACTGTTAGAGGCAACATGTATTGTACTATTCTCCATCTCCATCCAATGTCTGACTTGCTTGAAATGTACTTAGGGAGAGTACGGAACATGGAGCAGGACCCTGAGGAGTGGAGTGGACAGTTATGCACAGACGTGCAACTCCAATAGGGAAATAAAAAAAGGAGACTGTTGATGGCATTGTTGTGAATGTAGATTTTGAACCAGAAAAACAGATACACACAGTCACACACAAATAAAGGAAGGGAGAACAATTTGAAAGCCTAGTTGTCAGGGAAGAGGAGCTCGTCCTCAAACTCTGGTGGTTCGGACAGCAGTACGTCTAACAATCCACTACTTATGTCATCAAAGTCACTCTCCTCTTCCTCCTGTGATTCACGTATTTTGTACTCTGGTGGTATAAAGTGTTGATTCATTTTGATCAGGGTTAACCTCTCAACACTTTTGGGCGAGAGACTGGTCCTTTTGACAGTAACAATGGCACCAACAGCACTGAAAACACGCTCTGAAGAGACACTTGCAACAGGGCAAGCCACATACTTTATCGCCAGCCTGCTGAGCACTGGCCATTGGCTTCTTTTCCCATACCAATACAGCAATGGGCTTTGCTCCATGTAGACCTCTGTTGTGTCATCTAGATAGGCCTGAACCATCCGCTCAATGTTCAGGGGTGCTCCGATTTCCTGGGCCTCTTTTGCCTTTGCATCAGTCATTGATGTGCAATACCCTTTCCGTAGAAACCAATCCCCTGCCGTTTTTGGAAATGTGCCTGATGATCCTGTTGGTGCTGTTGATGTTATTGCTGCTGGCAGTGTTGACTGCTGGGAGGCAAACGCACTGCTCTTGGCTTCTGAAGTAGAACTTCGTTCTGGGTGCCCTGCAGTACTTTTTCTGACCTGGAGGGGCGGGCCTTTAATGAAGATCCTTTCGTTTTCAAACTCAGTGGCTTCCTTAGCTATCCAAGTTTTGTACTGGGCAACATTCAATTCTGAAAAAGGAATGACTTCATTACTGCGCAGCAATAATTTGTAACGTGGATCCAAAATTGAGGCAGTAATGTAATGTGGATCTGACAGAATGTTATTTTGAAGCCTTGTATTGTGAGATAAGCGAGCGGATAAGGTGTCTGCCAAAGAATGTGCTTCTACTTTGTCATCCACATCTGCGTACATTTCTGCCACATCCTTCAGCTGTTGCTCTAGCATGTACAACAATGGGATAGCTTGGCCCATAGTACAGTCCTCCCGGCTCACTTCACGGGTGAAGACCTCAAAAGGAAGTAGCATCTCTGTCAGGCTTTTGACAAGGTCCCATTGGGTCATCTCAACTCTCATGCCTTTCACTGTAGGATCCCCTGACCTTTTCATGACATAAGCATTAAGTGGTATATACTGCTCAAACAGACGCTCAAGCATGTAATACGTTGAGTTCCAACGTGTTGGCACCTCTTGGATGAGTGCTTTGACTGGCATTTTATGCTCACGTTGAATCACCCTCAGCTCCTTCCGGGCTTTAAAAGAATGGTTGAAATGTGTGCATATTCTTCTGCAGGTGGTCAGTAAGCTGCTGACTTTGCTTTCATTTTTCAGAAAGTCTTGCACAACAATGTTAATGCAGTGTGCCAAACATGGCACCCTGAAATACCCACCATCTTTCATGGCCCGAACTACATTACTGCCATTGTCCGTGGCAACAAAACCAATGGTAAGACCTCTTGGTCGCAGCCACTCCGACACCTTGCTGTTAAACTCATCCAAAATGTTAGCAGCAGTATGAGATTTCTCCATTGCAAACATGGCTACAGTTGCATGTTTGCGAGTGTCTTTAAAAATCTCAGCGGTGTCAACAACGCCGTCAGATATCTTATCTTTAACACCCGAAAAAGAGACCCAGTGTGCAGTGATGCACATGTAATCAGTGGCTTGGCAACTGGTCCACATGTCTGTTGTCAGGTGTATACTCTGAACAGCACTCTGTTTTAAGGCTTTTCCAAGCAATTCCAGCACGTCGTGATGTAGTGCTGGAACAGCAACTCTTGCAAAATAGTAGCGGCTGGGAACTTTCCATTTTGGGCAGATGGTGGTCACAAACTCAAGAAAACCCACCCCTTCAACAAAAGAAAAAGGGAGAAGGTCCAGTGCTAACATTTTTGCCAGCTTAGCATTGTACAAACGTGCTATTGGGTGATTGCGTTCGTACTGCCCCTCCGGCCTACTAAACATGCTAAGAATGGTAGGCTGCATGGTATTCCTTCCTGTGGTCGACTTCGCACTTTTTGGCCCAGCTTTACTCCTTGGTGTCTCAGGCTGGCTCTTACTCTTGTGCCAATGAGATGTGGCTGAGGATGTGGGCGTTACCACTGCAGTGCTGGGGACAGGGCTACTTTGTCTACCACTAGCACAGAGAATGTCTCCCTCTTCTTCCTGTTCCACCGTGAGCGGACTTTCTACTCGTTTATGCCCAACAGCAATGGTTCCAGTTTTGATGAGCCTAAGGTGCTCCTCCCACTGGATTGCGTGGTGTTTTTTCAGATGGGTCATTTGGCCTCCGGTACCATAGTTTGTACCAAGCTTTCCACGGCTAACAGAGGAATGACAAACGGAGCATACAGCAATGTTCTCCTCCTTTGGGCTAACCGTAAAGTAGTCCCACACTGGGGAGCTTAACTTTTGTCTCCTGCTGGAGGTGCCACTCCCACTTCCAATGCCGGATGAACTGGAGGGTGTGTGTTGAATTTGACTCTGTGCAGGACCACTACCTACTTCTGCTGAGGTGGTGCTTGTTGTGCTGGATGTAGGACGCTGCCGGCCCTTTGCTAATGTAAATATGGAAGCTGGAGGTCGTGTTGGTGTTACCTGTGTTGGAGGTATGCGTGCTACATCCCTCGCATCCATTTTGGATAATGTAAAAATGTTGCTCTCCATCTCCTCAGGCCCGGGAGTGATGTTTGTGATGACTGGCTCATCATCATCATCATCATCAACCTGCTCTTCTACATCAACATCCATAAGTGTAAGGCTTTCTGGAACCTTCCTTTTGCCATGCCTGCTCTTGTGATGTGTTTCCCTCTCAGACTCACTTTGTGGCTTCCAAGTGACATCTAGATCATCAGAAGGGGGGCTTGGTGAAGAACTTGATGTACTAACCCTCCTTTTCCTTGCTGGGGATTTAAAAGCCAATGCAACTTCTAAAGGAGTGGCTTCCTCTTCTTCCTCTGCATGAGGCTCAATTTCCTGAACTGCCCCTACTTCAGGAGGAACAGCTACTATTGCGGGCGGTAGCTGCGGCTGTTGACCACTTATCTGCTGTGTTGATGATGTTCCCTCCTGCGTGGATTGTGTACTACTTTGAGATAGCGATAAGTTTAGTTCAGGCTCAGCATCACTGCTTTCTACCATAAGGCTGGCTACCTCTTCCACACTCATCTGCTTGGGCATGGGTTGGTGGGTTGGGCCCACTGATGTGGAGGTGCTGCCCCCAGCTTGCCCCCCCGACACCGCTGCTGCAGGCCTCATTTTTGGTGAACCAAAAAAGGTTTTGGGAGGCACACCAGACTTAAGTGACACTTCCTTCTTCTTCTGTTCCTTCTTCTCCATGGCAACTTTCTTGGTACCGGAGGACCTGCTACCTGCTTTCTTTGGGGGCATCTTCAACAGATGTCAAAACAGCACTCAGTTGCACAAGTTGCAGAGATGCCTGGTCAGGTCACTGACACGTCACGTTGTGTACACTACAGCAGCAGGACGTCGGTCTGGCACCACAACAGTGGATGATGATGACACACCTCTGTCTTTTGTGCACCTAAAAGCAAAAAGCCAGAAGAACATCAGTCAAAAGATCCATAATATAATATATAATTTATTAGTGTCTCGTGGGTTGTCATCACAATTATTAAATTTCATGCAGTCAGTGAACAACATCAACAGTATAGCCAGCCATTAAGAGACTGACAAGGCCAGGGATCCTTTTGTATTTGTACTGTGTAGTGTACACTTAGGAAGAAGAATAGCAAGGGAAAAAAACCCGCCGTGATGATTGCTGAGTTGTACCCCTGGGCCTACTGTACGACTAGGCCACAAGTTTGGACGCCTATGGCAAAGGCACAATGCATGCCTTCCTAAAATGGCCGCCACACACATGCCCAGCCCCCCCACCACAATAACACACAAAAAGTGATTGGAAAGGACAGGAAGAGGAAGTTGTAGTGTCTGTGGAACTTAATCCCTCTCATAAAAATGTTTTCCAGACAAATAACAGCTTCTCCCTGCTCCAAACCTAAAGCTCAATGACAGCCTGAGGAGTTTTTTGTGCAGAAATGCACAAAAAAGCGTTTTTGAGAAGGGTCTATGTTGCTCGCGAGATATTGTTTGCCAGATTGCAAAAGCTGCGTGTTCGGGATCGCGAACTGTACAAAAAGGCTTTCTCGCGTGCGCGATCACGCATATTGCGAGCGCAAAAATGACGAAAACTGTAAGTCCGCGTTGTCGCGCTGTGCAGAGTTACCGAAAGTTCGCGAGCTGAATCCCTTGCCTTACATGCAGGCCAAAATAGCCCAATTTGTTTAGCACACACCCAAAAAATGCTATTGCACCCCAAACACACCTTTTGCAACAAAATCCAAAGCCATCCATGGAGTAAAGGAAAATCACCAGACAACACCAACTGTACATGTAAAATCACGCACCACAGCTTGGAGGCTGACTACCTCTGGGCCTAGTGGAAGACTACTAGGCCACAAGCTTGGAACCGGATGGCAAAAGCAAGCACACTGCTTGGATGGCTTCACAAAATGGCCGCCACACACCCACAACAACCACAAGAAATGGGAGACAGTCAATGGACGCCTATGGCAAAGGCACAATGCATGCCTTCCTAAAATGGCCGCCACACACATGCTCAGCCCCCCCACCACAATAACACACAAAAAGTGATTGGAAAGGACAGGAAGAGGAAGTTGTAGTGTCTGTGGAACTTAATCCCTCTCATAAAAATGTTTTCCAGACAAATAACAGCTTCTCCCTGCTCCAAACCTACAGCTCAATGACAGCCTGAGGAGTTTTTTGTGCAGAAATGCACAAAAAAGCGTTTTCGAGAAGGGTCTATGTTGCTCGCGAGATATTGTTTGCCAGATTGCAAAAGCTGCGTGTTCGGGATCGCGAACTGTACAAAAAGGCTTTCTCGCGTGCGCGAACACGCATATTGCGAGCGCAAAAATGACGAAAACTGTAAGTCCGCGTTGTCGCGCTGTGCAGAGTTACCGAAAGTTCGCGAGCTGAATCCCTTGCCTTACATGCAGGCCAAAATAGCCCAATTTGTTTAGCACACACCCAAAAAATGCTATTGCACCCCAAACACACCTTTTGCAACAAAATCCAAAGCCATCCATGGAGCAAAG
Organism: Triturus cristatus; assembly: GCF_964204655.1. Lineage (NCBI taxonomy): Eukaryota > Metazoa > Chordata > Amphibia > Caudata > Salamandridae > Triturus > Triturus cristatus. Next base: position 190,242,435 of record NC_140589.1, on the reverse strand, counting down.
GAAAATCACCAGACAACACCAACTGTACATGTAAAATCACGCACCACAGCTTGGAGGCTGACTACCTCTGGGCCTAGTGGAAGACTACTAGGCCACAAGCTTGGAACCGGATGGCAAAAGCAAGCACACTGCTTGGATGGCTTCACAAAATGGCCGCCACACACCCACAACAACCACAAGAAATGGGAGACAGTCAATGGACGCCTATGGCAAAGGCACAATGCATGCCTTCCTAAAATGGCCGTTCGCGAGCTGAATCCCTTGCCTTACATGCAGGCCAAAATAGCCCAATTTGTTTAGCACACACCCAAAAAATGCTATTGCACCCCAAACACACCTTTTGCAACAAAATCCAAAGCCATCCATGGAGTAAAGGAAAATCACCAGACAACACCAACTGTACATGTAAAATCACGCACCACAGCTTGGAGGCTGACTACCTCTGGGCCTAGTGGAAGACTACTAGGCCTCAAGCTTGGAACCGGATGGCAAAAGCAAGCACACTGCTTGGATGGCTTCACAAAATGGCCGCCACACACCCACAACAACCACAAGAAATGGGAGACAGTCAATGGACGCCTATGGCAAAGGCACAATGCATGCCTTCCTAAAATGGCCGTTCGCGAGCTGAATCCCTTGCCTTACATGCAGGCCAAAATAGCCCAATTTGTTTAGCACACACCCAAAAAATGCTATTGCACCCCAAACACACCTTTTGCAACAAAATCCAAAGCCATCCATGGAGTAAAGGAAAATCACCAGACAACACCAACTGTACATGTAAAATCACGCACCACAGCTTGGAGGCTGACTACCTCTGGGCCTAGTGGAAGACTACTAGGCCACAAGCTTGGAACCGGATGGCAAAAGCAAGCACACTGCTTGGATGGCTTCACAAAATGGCCGCCACACACCCACAACAACCACAAGAAATGGGAGACAGTCAATGGACGCCTATGGCAAAGGCACAATGCATGCCTTCCCAAAATGGCCGCCACACACATGCCCAGCCCCCCCACCACAATAACACACAAGAAAGTGATTGGAAAGGACAGGAAGAGGAAGTTGGAGTGTCTGTGGAACTTAATCCCTCTCATAAAAATGGTTTCCAGACAAATAACAGCTTCTCCCTGCTCCAAACCTACAGCTCAATGACAGCCTGAGGAGTTTTTTGTGCAGAAATGCACAAAAAAGCGTTTTCGAGAAGGGTCTATGTTGCTCGCGAGATATTGTTTGCCAGATTGCAAAAGCTGCGTGTTCGGGATCGCGAACTGTACAAAAAGGCTTTCTCGCGTGCGCGAACACGCATATTGCGAGCGCAAAAATGACGAAAACTGTAAGTCCGCGTTGTCGCGCTGTGCAGAGTTACCGAAAGTTCGCGAGCTGAATCCCTTGCCTTAAATGCAGGCCAAAATAGCCCAATTTGTTTAGCACACACCCAAAAAATGCTATTGCACCCCAAACACACCTTTTGCAACAAAATCCAAAGCCATCCGTGGAGTAAAGGAAAATCACCAGACAACACCAACTGTACATTCAAAATCACGCACCACAGCTTGGAGGCTGACTACCTCTGGGCCTAGTGGAAGACTACTAGGCCACAAGCACACACATCCAACAAAGGTAAATCACACACACACACCAACAGTGAAATACACCACAGCCACGTTTAGCATTTCAATCCTATGCCATCCATGCCCTACATGATGTAGAAATTCTACAGACACCACAAAACATGGACCTATGGGTACCCTACTGGCTGAAATTGCAGAGAAAAACAACTAGGCCCATATTGAAAGTAGTACAGGCCACCCACCACAACAATAATTTTTTAAAACAATAAAAATCCCAGAAAAATGTAGGTACAAACAAGCCCCAATGAAACAATCACACCAATTCTCCAACTTACTTGTCGTCAATTAAATCTCAAATCAAAAATTCCTCAAATAAGTCCAAAAAAATGGTGTGATGCAGCAGACAGACACAAAAAGTGATCCTTCCAGCTCCAAATCCAAATGAAAGTGAACAACACATGCACAAAGCACGTGGGAGGAGCCTGCTGGACAGGAACAGGAAGTTGCAGTGTCAGGGGCACTTCCTTCCTCTTGAAAAAAAAGTGTTAAAAAAATTAAAGGACTCTTTCTTACACAAAGACTACAGCAAGATCACAATCTGAGGAGTTTTCTGAGCAAAATGAACATTTTAGAGAAGGTTTTATGAAGCTCGCGAGATATTCTTTGCCAGATTGCAGTTTTTCCATGTTCGGGATCGCGATCTTACCAAAACAGCCGCCGGAAGTCAGTTCGCGCGCACCAATGACGTGTTCGGGGGCGCACACTCTCGCGGGCTTGGGCAGCCATAGTACAAATCTCGTGGCGCTCGCAAACAGACAGAAAAGCAAGTTGGCGATCGCAGAATCAAGGTAAGACATTACCGCGCGCGCGAGAATGAATATTGAGCGCGCGAGGAAGCAAATTTACTACGCTACGCGCTAGATTGCGTAGCAATCTGCAACTTCGCGCTCTACGCGAAGCGCGAAGTTACCAAAACTTCGCAAGCTCCGCGAACGGAGCGTAGTTCAACGCCCAGGCTTAGCTATGATGTCATTTATCTGCAATAAAAATAATCCACCTCTTGGTGAGTTAACAGATTTTTTGGGGAGAAAGGTGTACAAGCCGGAGGTGCTTCTCATATACACATGCTATTATGGATAAAGAATGCTCCAAAATTTGGAACTGATACTGATGAAACTGTTTTGTCTTTCATCAAACAGTATGTTACCTGTGCCATTCCAAGAGAAGGAAGAGTAAAGAGCTTGAGACAAAACGTTTTACGGGTTCAAAGTGATCGATGTGGAAATTACTGTCGACTAGCATACAAGTCTAAAGAGAAATTTTATACAAAATTTCATTTTGAAATCACACGTCCAATAATTTCTAAAGGAAGAGTAAATAGTTTTTTGTCAGCGGTAAGGCATAAAATAACTTTAAAATCTACGAGGAATACATAAAACCTAAAAAGTACTGAAGATCCAAAGTATATTAATGACTACAATCCATTTATTTTGAAAATGTGGAATGCAAACATTGAGATTCAATATGTTGCAGATAATTCAATTGCGGTTGCTCACTATGTTACATTATATATAACCAAATATGAAAAGACAGAGATGAAAGAAATGTGGGAAGAAATTTCACAAGAGAATAGTCTTAGCAAGAAATTGTACAGCTTCAGCTTGAAAATGCTTTGCAATCAAGAGATTGGACCCTATGAATGTTCGGATCACTTTATCTCTGCCAGTTTATATTCAAAGTCAAGAGGAACAACTTGGGCAAGTCTAGGTCTTGCCACCACACAAAATAGAGTATTGACATCTTTGCAAGAAATCGAATACTTAGCACAGAATGAACCAGAAAGTAAAGATATTGTTAAAACTAATATGTTGGATACATACTATCCCAAAAGAGCCCACATCTCGAAAACCTATTTCTGTATGAACTAATTCAACATTACAGGTTAAAAAGAAAGTTACAGAAAATATAAAAAAAGAAAAATATGCAGTAATTGGATTTGACGGATGTTTGGTAAAACATGCAAAAGGAAATTTTATTAACCACAGAAAATTCAGTTGGAAAAGTCCAGGTAAGAGGGAATGTTTTTATTGAGCACTTCTGCAACTGTTCAAGCTTTGGCATAGTAACACGGAATTACTTGGAGATTTCAACTGCTATGAAGATTCTTCTAATGCAAGCAAAGATAGTACTCAGTGCACAATTTTCCCTAGATATCTGCAAATATTAAATGATGAGATTGAACAAGAAACTACTATTGCAGCTGAAATAGCGAGAGAAAGTTTTCAAGATAGTCAAAGTTCTGGTCCACTGAGTCAAGATCCACTGGTACAACCAATTATCGAAAATGAAGCAACAATAGCCATGAATGAGGTAGAAACTAAATGTTGAACAGAAGGAAATATATCTACAAGTCAAACAACAGTTACATGGTTTGCTGCACAAATAAACGAATGCCAATGTTCATCATTTAAACCTATTCTAATGTACATCAGTGGTTAAATTGGAACAGGAAAAAGTTTCTTAATTCAAGTATTGACCAGTTATCTACACAAAACTACAGAATCACATTTATCTTGTGTAGTAACAGCTCCAACTGGATTAGCAGCACACAACATTAAAGGGATTACTTTACATCGATTACTTATGCTACCAGTTGAACATGATAATAAATTGGAATATCAGAAGCTATCAGGAGAAGGTCGTTATGAAGTCTCAAGAGAACTGAAGACAATGAAACTTGTAAACATTGAGGAGGTGAGCATGGTCTCAAACGTAATGCTTGCCTTTGTACATTTAAGAATGCAACTGATTTTAAAAACAAATTACGAGGTTCTGTTTGGAGGAAAACATTTAATTGTATTCAGAGATCTACTACAACTTACTCCTATAAAAGAACAACCTGTTTTTAAAGCACTTGTCCATGAACACACTAGGAAATCTTTGAGAAGAATTGGAAATGTGAACATTTGGTTACATTTTGAATATAAAGAACTTGTCAAGAATATGCGACAAGCAAGTGATGAAGATTACAGAAATATTCTTCAATACATAAGAATTGGAGTTTTGACGAAACATTGTAAACAAGCTTTAGAAAGTTGGCTACTAAGGAACTTATTTACAACTGGCAACACAGCAGGTGAAGTAATGTACAACATGCTTGGAGAAAAGCAGAATACAGTTTGCTTAATGCCTACACTGCAAGACTGTTCTATATTTAATCAACAACTTCTGAAACTGGAAAAAGAAGAAATAGTGGAAATTGAAGCAATTGATAAAATTGAACACCAGGGAGTGACTATTCTTCTTACAGAGAAACTACAGGATAAATTGGATTATTTGGAAAAGTCTGTACCTAAAACTGCAGGCTTAGAAAAGACTTTAAATGTATGTAGAAACTGTTAGGTATTTTCACGGCGTAATTTGAATGTAGAAGAAGGTTTAGTAAATGGAGCAATTGGTAAAGTTGTTGAATTTGTAAAATTGCAGAATATAGATGGAATAGAATATTTTACTGTAAAATGTGATCAGATTAAAGAGGCAAGACAGATTGGGCATTGTGCTGTACGTTTTTTGCTTTAAAAGATTTGTATGTTAGCAGACAACAGTTTCCTTTGTCTTTAGCATATGCAGTAACTATTCATAAAACTATTCATAAATCTATTCATAGGCACTGCTTTTGTACAGTGTTCGAAGAGGTAATGGCATACGTTGCATTGTCCTGGGGAAGAAAATTGTCTGGTTTGTATTTGAAAGATTTTGATGAGAAAAGTAAAAGTACAATCATTTAATACGACTTTATACTCCTGATATAGGTGAATTTCCCATCTATGAAAACGAATAGTGTGTCCAAAACGGAAATATGTCAAAGATGCAATTGAGGTTCAAAAAAAGAAAACAAATGAAGAGAAACCTGAAGGTGTAAAGAAAAATAAAATGGAAACTGCTGATGACATTGTAAGATACCAGTTGGAAAATAGTTCAGGTATCAACTGCTATGCTAATGTGATTTTGAATGTTGTGTTTTATCTACAAGATCCTCAACCAGAAGCCATGGTAAATTGCAAAAAAATATTCTGTTCTTTGCTACATCATATATTTCAACAGTTGGTAACTGACAGAAGTAAAACCCATACTATTTCTGGTATTCAGAAACGTTTGGATATATATACTGCTTCTGTGACATTTACTCTTAATATACAACAAGATGCACAAGAATTTCAAATCATTATGCTTGGAGTATTACAACATGAAGGAATACATATTCAAAATGTATTTGGAATAAGTTACAGATGGGATCATAAATGTGAAGAGTGTTCATTTACTTCCACCACTGAAATACAAACAGGATGATTGATATACTTGACAATACCAGACTGCAAATCAGTACCTTTTAACAAATTGATAAAAACAGCCAATCAGGACAGGAGATGTTCGTATTGCAGATCAGAGATGTTGTCTACATGACATATAGAAACATTTAGAAAATATCTCATTTTAATGCTAGAGCATTGTAGAGCAAATGGCAGAAAATTGGAAACCAAAATGAAAATTTTTAATGCAAGTCAAATATCTATTTCAGTAAGAACTTTTATAGCAGTGGCTATTATTTTCCATGATGGACCTACTACAACATTTGGACACTATGCTGTGTATTTAAAGTGTAATAAAGGATGAACACATTGCAATGATGCCCACAAGGAATTCAACGTTAGATTGCCTTATGAATTACCAAATTCATATTTGTTAATTTTGAAGCCAAAGTTTTGAGTCCATCATTCCACCTATTAGGAAGATGTGAACAGAAAGTAGAGAGGAGTGCAAACTATTAGTATTTATAATTAGTGTTTGGAATATTATTTGCGCTAATTGATATTGCATTTGGAAAATTGTGTTTAAGATGAAATACTTTATATGTTTGTTGTCTGTATTGTACCAGATGTAAATAAGAGTCTCCATTTTGGCAAATGTATTTGAAATAAATAATAGAGTTAATGTAGATGAAGGAAGTGATTAACAAAGTGTAGATAGAAAAACACATATTGAAAATTATGCTCTACGCTGATTTGTTTTTTCTATAATCAATTTGATTGTTTTTTTCCCCACTGTTCAATGATGATACTACATTAAAATGACTGTGTATGGTGAAGTTAAGTGGAATCTGAGAACATCAAAAAAGGGAAACTGAAAATGTTATGTAATTCTAAATTTAAGTTGTGTTCTCAAAAACATAATATTATAACTACTGTAATATATCATTAAATACGTTTTTCTTCTTCTTCTTTATAGTAGGTACTGTTGAAGTTTGAAAAGAGTTTTAATGCTGTTTAAGAGAATACTACTCTAAAATACTTCTACTGAGTAATGTATCTAAACTAATTAAAACATAAGAATACATAATATAATATGCATAATAAAGTGAACAAATGTTTAAAGTTTAATTATATGTTATTTGTTTCTAATACAAATAATGTTGATCCTTTAGACTATTTGAAAATTATCATTATGTTGCTCATGTAAACAGGCAGGCAGTCATCCTTTCACATTGACACTACCCATGCACTCATCTATTCTGTGAAGCACAAGTCTTGCACTAATAGGATAACAAAGGTATTACACTTGCATTCTTTCTTTCAGACAGGCACTACACATGCACTCATCTATTCCCCCAGGAAGTACCCCTGCACTCAGGCACTACTCTTGCATTCAGCCATTCACTCAGGCAGTACCTATGCACTCATCCATTCACTCAGGCTTTCCTGCACTCATACAATCACCTGGACACTACCATTGCACTGATGCAATCACTCAGGCACTACTCTTGTACTCATCTATTCACTCAGGAACTACCTGTACACTCAATCATTTACTCAGGCACTACCCATGCACTCAGCCAGGCATGATCCTTGCACTCATACTTTCACTCTGGTACTTCCCACACACTAATTCAATCACCAAGGCACTGCCCCTGTACTGACCTAAACAGACAGTCATTACCCTGCACTTATGCAATCACCCCTAAACTGCCCACACACTCAGGCACTGCTCTTGCACTCAACCATTCACTCAGGCACTACCCATGCACTTGCCCATTCACTCATGCACCACCTATGCGCTCATCCAATGACCCAGGCATTACCCTTGCATCTATCCTCAACTCAGGCAATACCCATGCACTCATCCAATCACCCAAGCACTACCAATGCACTCATGCAATCGCTCAGGCACTACTGTTGCACTCAACCATTCACTCAGGCACTACCCATGCACTCATGCAATCACCCAGGCAATCACCCAGACACTACCCATGCACTCATGCAACCATTCAGGCACTACTCTTTCACTCAAACATTCACTCGGGTACTACCCATTCACTCATCTATTCACTCAGGCACTACCTATGCACTCATTCAATTACCCAGACATTAGCCTTGCACTCATACTTTCACTCAGATAATTCCCATACACTCACCCAATCACCCAGGCACTATCCATGCACTCATACAATCACCCAGGCACTATCTATGCAATCATGCAACCACTCAGGCACTACTATTGCACGCATCCATTCCCTCAAATACTACCCACGCACTAAGGCACTACCCTTGCACTCATCTGACCACCAAGGCTTTAGCCTTGTACTCATTCTTTTACACAGGCACTAACCATGCACTGATCCAGGCACCCAGACAGTACCCTTCCACTCATGATTTCACTCAGGCACTACCCATGCACTCCTCCAATCTCACAGGCAGTACCCCTGCACTTTTGCAACCCCCGAGGTACTACCTATGCACTCAACCATCCACTCAGGCACTAGCCATGCACCCATCCATTCTCACAGGAACTACCCATGCACTCATCCAATGACCCAAGCATTAGTCTTCCACTTATACTTTCACTCAGGTACTTCCAATGCACTCATCCAATCACCCAGGCACTACCCCTACACTCATGCAATCACCCTGAACCTACCAATGTACTCATTCAGTCACTCAGACACTACTCTTGCACTCAACCATTTACTCAGTCAATACCCATGCAGTCATCCATTCTCTCAGGCACTACCAATACACCCTTCAAATGACCCAGGCATTACTCTTGCAGTCATCCTTTTACTCATGCTGTACCCATGCACTGATCTAAGCACCCAGACATTACTCTTGCACTCATGAAGTCACTCAGACAGTACCCATGCATTCATCCAATCACCCAGGCAGTACCCCTGTACTTTTGCAGTCATGCAGGCACTGTCCATGCACTCATGCAATCACTAAGGCACTACTCTTGCACTCAACCATTCACTCAGGCACTATCCATGCACTCATCCATTCACTCAGGCACTACCTATGCACTCATCCAATGACCCAAGCATTACCCTTGCATCCATCCTACCACTCAGGCAGTACCCATACACTCATACAATCACCCAGGCACTACCCCTGCTCTCATGCAATCACCCCAGCATTATCCATGCACTCATGCAATCACTCGGGCACTACTGTTGCACTCATCCATTCTCCCAAACCCTACCCATGCACTCATCCATTCACCCAGGAAGAACCGCTGCACTCATGCAATCACCCTGCCACTACCTATGCACTCAACCATTCACTCAGGCACCGCCCATGCACCCATCCATTCCATAAGGAACTACCCATGCCCTCATCCAATGACCCAAGCATTAATCTTCCACTCATACTTTCACTCAGGTAACTCCCATGCACTCATCCAATCACCCAGGCACTACCCCTATACTCATGCAATGTCCCAGACACTACCCATGTACTCATGCAATCACACAGATACTATTATCACTCAATCATTCACTCAGGCACAACCCATGCACTCATCCATTCTCTCAGGCTCTTACCATATACTCTTCGAATGACCCAGGCATTACTCTTGAAGTCATCCTTTTACTCATGGAGTACACATGCATTGATCTAAGCACCCAGACTTTACTCTTGCACTTCTGAAGTCATTCAGGCACTCATCCAATCACCCAGGCAGTACCCCTGCACTTTTGCAGTCACCCAGGTACCACCCATGCACTCATGCAATCACTCAGGCACTACTCTTGCACTCAACCATTCACTCAGTCACTATCCATGCACTCTTGCAATCACTCAGGTACTACTGTTGCACTCATACATTCCCCCCAACCCTACCCATGCACTCATCCATTCACTCAGGTACTACTTTTGCACTCCTCCATTCACCCAGGCATTACCCCTGCATGTATGCAATCACCCAGGTACTACCTATGCTATGCCCTCAACCCTTCACTCAGGCACTACCCATGCACCCATCCATTTCCTCAGGCACTACCCATGTACTCATCCAATAAGCCAGGCATTACCCTTGCATCCATTCTTCCACTCAGGCAGTACCCATGCATTCATCCATTCACTCAAACACTACTTATGCACTCATACAATCCAGGAGGCGCTACCTATACACACATTGAATCACTCAGGCATTACCCATGCAGTTATGTTATCACCCAGGCACTAGTCTTATACTCAGCAAACACAAGGAGATGATGGACGGAGAGCTGAAACTAGTCTTGCACTCAACCATTCCCTCAGACACTAACCATGCACTCATCCATTCACTCAGGCCGTACCCATGCACTCATGCAATCAAAGAGGCATTACCTATACACATATGCAATCACTCAGGCATTACCCATGCAGTTATGCAATCATTCAGACACTCCCCAGCACTCAGCCAATCGCCCAGGTACTACCCCTGCACTCACACAATCACCCAGACACTCTCCGTGCACTCATGCAATCACGCAGGCACTAGTCTTACAGTCAATCATTCACTCAGGCACTACTTATGAACTCATGCAATCACCCAGGCACCATCTATGCTCTCACCCAATCACCCAGTAACTATCCATACACTCATTCAATAATCCAGACACTATCCTTGCACTCATTCATACAACACATACAAGTTTGTATATCTTTAACCAAAAAGGCAGTGCTAAAAAGAACCTTTTTTCTTCATTTATTTTCATTTGTTATGTTTTTCTAAATCTTTTAATCATTTTTTGGGGGGTTTTAAAAAAAGTAGTCCATAAAACAAGGCAACAAAGTGCTGTAAAGCAGTAAAAACATTTTGCAACTAGAACGTTATTGCAAAACAAACTAAATAACTAGCATTTATGATTTTTGGCAGTGAGAATAATTCCACGGATCGACTACTCTCCAGCACAAAGACGCTTCTTGCACTTTCAACAGTGTTGCTCTAAACCCACAAATTCAGGTACAAGCAAGGTTGTGTTATCAGTTAAAGTAGAAGTTGCAGATGTGCTAGGTCCTGCAACTTCAGTATTCTCAGATTGTTGTTCCAGTTGTCGCATGTGCTGCTCTCTGGCGAGGCAGTTGGTTGTATTGTCTGTAGATGTTTCATCATAAATGAAGTTTCATAGGAGTATTTTTTCTCGGAGCCCCAAGATAAAACTTTATCACACAAAGCACAAGTCACTTTGCATGTGTTTACTTTTTCCTCTCCAGGGGGTATTAAATTTGTTTTCCAGACATTGCTTTCTTTTCTTGACAAGCTCCTTCTCATCGTGCACATCTTGGACTTCATCTGTGGGTGGATTTCCAGATGCCATCTGTAGTCGTCAGTTGAAACACCCAAAAAATAAATGGAAGACAAAGAGAGAACACAAGAGGTGTTTATTCTCAAAAAGCTCTAGAAAGAAAGAACAAATTAGGTGGGGCCCTACAATTAGTAGGATAGAAAGATTCTTAACCAATGAAATTGTTTCTTTTAAAGTCACATGGGATTCAAGTACCGGACGTGCAGCTACCTCGCACCGGACGCAAATCTAAAAAACATATGTAAACAATATTGTATATCTATTTCAATACCAAATATAGTAGATTTACAAATATGTAAACAAATCTATTGGTATAAGATATGATATAAAATTATATATATGTTTTTTAGAAGTACTTAATTTACGCTGGAGTCGCATACCGATCGCAGACCCGGAAATATGTGCAGGAAGGTAGGCGGGAGCATTGCGACTTCCGTGACTTCATGAGAAAAAGTCAAATATTCAAATTATTTACATTAAAGTCAGTTTTATAAATCTTTTTTATAAAATATATACGATTGATTTCAATGTTGTATATTATATATCATGTGTTTCGAATGCGCATTCGAATCAGACACTGAGACGCTTGATATCGGCCACCGTGCCTTGACTTTGGGTGACTATACATAAATGGTCCCTTTTTGTCACAAGAACCAATTGCTGACACACATATTTTGATTGTGAATGTACATCCTGATTTAACTTTAGAGCCTTGAAGAAGTCCCTTTTAGGGACAAAACGTGTCGGCTAATGGAATGTGAATACTGGATTTTATCTGCTTGATTTATTTGTCGCTTTCAATAAAGAATCATTTTTCAAAAGAAAACGAGAGTGCATGGGCTTGAAGGATCTCTTCAGATTATCAATAATGACTTTGACTTAAATGCTTTTGGAGTGTATTAACTGTTCTTTGTGTGCGGAATTCCTATTTCTCAAGTTGTTGCAATTTTGGGTTTTCCAAATAAGAAGTGGAGAGGGGAGCACTCCCAGGTTTTCCTGCACCACTATTACTGGCCCTAATATTCATTTGAAAAGTGCAGTTCTTGCGAATTGCCTCATCCCTCCTTTTGTTCTTTCTTTATATATTTATTTATATAGTTAGGCCCAGATTTCCCTTTTACCAAATCAAGGCAATTCCGCAGTTATAGTTACATAAGTTAAATATAACTTATGCCCCTGGAATGCACTACTTATGACCTCACATGTTACATCACTCATGACATGGCCAATGGCATCACAGATTACATTAATTGTGACATCTACGAATATATCACTCATTACATCATCCAGTGGGTGTGAGTGTTTTTTGAGAGTTGATGAGTGTTAAGCATATATACTAAGCTACTATAAATATGTATTTAGTATACTAGGTGTACTACTAATGAGTGATAATAATTCTAATCTACATTATGTGAGTGGCTGTGTGCATCTGTGTGTGAGTAGATGACTGAATTTCTGTATGGGTGTTTGAGTGTGTGTGGGAATGGCTGTATGGGTGAATAAGTGGGTGTGTGTGCAGCTGTGTGGGTGAGTGAGAGGCTGTGTAAGAGGCTGTAATCATGAGTGAGTGGGTGTGTCAGTGGCTGTATGGGTGAGTGAATTGGTGTCTGTATATTTGTATGAGTGAGTGACTGGGTGTGAAAGTGGCTGTATGAATGAATTAGTGGCTTTAGAGTGGGTGTTCGGTTAAGTGAGTTAGTGTGTGAGTGACTGTATTGAAGTGTAAGTGTCTGTGTGAATGGCTGTAGGGGTTAGTGAGCTTGCTTGTATGGATGTGTAAATGAGTTTGGAAGTGGTTGTTGAGGTTCTTTAATTTCGACTTTATTTTACATTCACCGCCATTTTGTGTTGCCTTTACACAGGCTGCTCGATTCACAAAGTGTCTCTGCCCCTTGGACTGCAACGTGTCAAAAAAACACTCTGGCCTTGTCTTGAAACCCATCTCAGACACCAGCCGGCCTAAACTAATCCTTGTCTGGACTACCTAATCTCTATATCAACTATCTGTTAGCCTTTAGTATTTTTCTCATGCCGTATCTTATCTTCTGGCCTTCGCTATTCTTTACTTGTATTCTCTCATTTCACAACTGTCCTCCAAAGCATACAAATGTCCTGCCACCTGCAAGTTGAGTTGTAGAGACGACCACTGATTAACCTGTGGGGAGGGGTGACAAAAACAGTTGGAAGAGAGGTTTTTTTGGGTTACTTGATATCTTGTTTTTAAACTTTTCTCATTGGTTATATCTTGTTTTCAAACTCTTCCCATTGGCTAAACATGTATTCATTGGGTGTGTTCTTGGTGAATCTATGTGCTATAAAAGATTGTGCACCATGGAGTAAAGTGGCAGTCTCCTAAGAACATACTGAATGTACTTCTGGGACAACTGTACTTAGCTGCAGCTAATAAACCTGATCTTCTACGCCCAACAGAGTGTCCTGTGTCTCTGTTCAACAAAGCAGGTGAACTCAGAAGATTAAGGCGTACCCTGCGCCACCAGGCCAATTAGGTGCTTGGTTCTTCAAATGGTGCCCTCTGTGAGGCGGCTTCAGAGGTAGCGGTTTTGCCTGAAGGTCGTGAGGAACCCCGCAAGAAAATTCTGGAGGAATCGCGAACCACGTCAAGCGACCCCTGTATGTCAAAGTGGTCCGAAGGTATTTTTCAGCGCGGTTTCTCCTTCCTGACGACTGCTGACTGCTGCCCTGACTGCCGCCTTGCTTTGGCCCTTTTTGGTGATGCATGGTAATGCGAGACGTTAGACGGGCCTCTGTTGGCGTAAGAAGACACTTAGGGCCCGATTCACAGAACTAACTTAAGGCAAAATCCTAAATTTACTACCATTTTCGTATTCACAGAAGGCACTTACTCATTTTGATATTCACAGAAGACACTTACTCATTTCGGTATTCACAGAAGTTAGTAGTCCTAACTTTAGGACTCCTAAATGCCTTCTGTGTATAACGAAAGTCTTAAAATTAGGATTTTTTCTCAGTTTAGGAGTCCTAAAGTTAGGACTCCTAACTTTACTACTACTAAACTGAGAAAAATCCTAATTTTAAGGCTTTCTTTATTCACAGAAGGCATTTAGGAGTCCTAAAGTTAGGAGTTCTAACTTTACTACTACTAAATTGAGAAAAATCCTAATTTTAAGACTTTCGGTAGTCACAGAAGGCATTCAGGAGTCCTAAAGTTAGGAGTCCTAACTATACTACTACTAAACTGAGAAAAATCCTAATTTTAAGGCTTTCGGTATTCACAGAAGGCATTTAGGAGTCCTAAAGTTAGGACTCCTAACTTCTGTGAATACCGAAATGAGTAAGTGCCTTCTGTGAATACCAAAATGGTAGTAAGTTTAGGATTTTGTCTTAAGTTAGCTCTGTGAATCGGGCCCTTAGTTAAGTATTGGTGGGTAGCTCCCACAATTTTGTTTGATTTGGGTCTTTGATTCGGCTATTGCAAAATCCGAAGCCGAGGGGTGAGTACATTTGTGCTGTGTTATTTGATTTAACCCCTTGATGTTTGTGAACAGTCCAGTGAAATAACGATGCGTGGTCTGAGTAAGTTTAGAAAGTTTTGTTGTTTTGGTTGTGATAGGGATTCCCGGCTGGAGGAGTATTGTCCAATTCCTCCGGTTGGAACTATGTGAATTAAATTAGCCGGCTCCCTTGAGGGAATACCTAAATAGGTTTAGGTATAAAAACATATTTCTTCCTTGGTGATTCTGTATCCCCAGGGAATTAAAATATGGACATAATACATACAAGGATCCTTTGTTCTGCGCAATCTTATGAATGGAGTCTATTTTGGCTTCTTGGACATATAGCAGTCTGTTGGGCTGTTTTTTTTTTTTTTTTGCAGTCTTTTGGAACACTATTAAGAAGAGTTTCTTGTAAATATGACTTGCAACTAGTATTTACAAATGGTTTGGTTTAAGTACAGTCTGTGAGCTGTCCTTTTTTTCTGTCTTAAGTGTTTATCTGTGGGTTAAAATGTGTGTTTCTGTGGGTTAAATGTATGTGTCCTGAGTGTTTGACCCCTTTCTGTTTATGTCTGAAATGAGCTCAATGTGTGTGTGGTTTTTCTTGATGTTTTCAGTCTGTTAAGCAAAATGTCAGTTAATTAATATTAAGTAGAAATTAAATAAAAATCCAGAAATGAACCACGTGATATGCTAAATAGCTATATGTTGCTATATAATTTATAGAGTAAGCAACTATGCACATGTATAAACTGTTGAATGCTTAAAAAAAATAAAATAAAATTCACATTCACTAGGAATACTATGGCCTCAAAAACGAAATTGTATGTTTGGTAGAAAAATAAACTTATGGTATTTTTTACTTACATACATTGTATTAGATATTAACAGGCAAACACTTCAGCTGAAGTAAATTTTTGCTGAACTCAAACGCAACACGCATTGATATGTCTTAGTTTGAAAAAAATCTGCCACGTGCTCATGTTACAACACTGAAAGACAAGCTTTTATTGTCGCTAAGCAAGCAGCTCTAATAGACAGGAATGTTTACTCAACCAGGACTTCGCCCTCAGTTGAACACTGGTGAAACTTTGCATTTCAAAATGTTGTTTTAAAAAAGGTTCCAAAACTAAGGTTCATTATTTTGTATTACAGGAAGACATTTCAATTAAGGGTTTGCTCTCTTTAAGCATTTTTATAAAAATATTCTTGGTTCTAATGTTAAAATAATTGTCCTTTAAAAAAAAAAAAAAGTGCCGCAAAAATGTGTCATGTTTCAAGTTACGCTTCTGTGCTTAAACTTAGAAATGAATGCGTCTAAAAAATGATAGGGAAGGTATGAAGCTTGCTTTTATATGTGAAATTATCAAAAATGATTGGGTTTATCAAAAATAATTATTAATTATGAAAAAGAATTATTAAAAACAAGTGCTTCTAAATTCGTTTTTTACTATTTATAAAGCTTAATGCTCATACTGCGACCTCCTAGCATTATAATTTAATTTAAGTTGTGTTGTACTGCATAGTGAGGACATTTGTATATGGAATTTCACTTGGCGCAGGCTTAAAAAAACTCATATTTCTAAAGGATTTGCAAGAGATATGTCTAATATCCAATATCTGCAATCTGTAAAGAACATTCTGAGGATGATTAATATGTAGCACAATTATAAGATATTTGTTTTTAAGTGCCCCAAATATCAAAGTCGAAATTGGGTAAAATAGACTATTTAACAGCATTCTTGCTCTTTACATTAGCTTTAAAGTGCCTTAGGCTTCAGTAAATGCATACATTTAGGTATAATACAAATTTTCAGGTTGTTCCCATTTGGGGTTGCTTTTAATGTCTCAGTGAGCCAATGTGCCCAGTGCAGAGGTTTGAGTTTAATATCAAGATTGAAGGTTCTAACTCTAGCTAGACCTACTGAGACGTTCATCCTTTTAAGGTTGATGAACTGAATACCGTTGCAAAGGGTAGTAACAAACATTTTTTCTAAAGCTAGTATGATATGTTATTATGTTCTGTGAGTTATTCACAGTAAATGTTTTAATAATTTAAGAATATAAATAAATTGTAGCCTCTAACAAAGTAATATATATAACATGTGTTTTTAAATAGGGTTAATTATTGCAGGTTAAAAAGAGTTAGGAAGGCTTTTTGTCTTTGACAGCTTCAGGGTGAGGAAAGAGAGACACGCGAGGCAGATTTTGACCTCGAGGTCAGTAAGGTGGGAGTTAGAAGTGAGTGTAAACAGATGGAGAAACCATTGCTTGGAAAAGCTTCTCTGACAAGAAGACATTAATGCTTTCACACTATAGGAACCTTGAAAAGTGGTGGGGGCCAGGAGTGCTCGCAGTGGCTGGTTCCGCACTGAGGTGCTATTTTTAGCTTTTCTGATAAGATAGGACAGCCGAGAATCGTTACGGAGCCCTGTCTGTTCCCATATTGTTAAAAAAAAAAGGGGTTCTGAGAAGAAAATGATACATTGGTATTTCTGCTTTTGAAAAATAATGTCCACGTAGTTGCCTTCAGTTAACAAATGTGGCATTAGCCTCAGACAAAAAATAAGATGAAGCTCTTTCTTAGAATGTTGTGGGCTACATGCCTAGGTAAAAACAATCAGCAAATTAAGATTCATTTTTCACAGGAGGAATTGTGGCGCAAGGGAACACAGAGTGTCTGTGAAAACGTTTTCCTTTTAGACAGTTAAAATTAAGGTGGCTTAACATGCTTACATGTTTTTGTCATTGCAAAGTTGACAAGATGGTTACAGTTAAGTACCACTAGGTTTGTATTTTCTTATTTTTTTTATTTTTTTGTGTTTTGTTAATGTGTGTTATGTTTTGTCTCCTGATTAAAAATTATAGTTGATATTTTTGTGTGGTATGTGAAGTGATTTTCTTTTGTGTGTTGTGTATTTTTTTGCTTCTGTCCACAGATCATTCATGGATTGTTCTGGGTGGTTCAAGGGCTGACAAGACTACAGTTGGACACGTGAGTTGGTTTGACGAAGATGTCAGTTGTGAGGGAATAATGGTGAAATAAGCGCCCTGAATGGCTATAGGCAGGAAATCAGGGTGAGAGAAGACTAGAAAGGACTAAGAATGTTACAGTAGGTGAAGAGGAGTAGTGAAAAAAGCAGGGGTTAACAGTCAACGAAACAGCAATGGCCCATATCATGAGGTGGTGGAACGAGTGTTCCATATGTCCCTGTGGGACCTAATCAATGTGCAAATTGCAAAAAGGAGGGTGCTGTCAGCTGTGTGTTGAAACAGATGTGTTTTTGCATAACTTCTTTGGAAAGAAATGTTTGTGTTTATTTTTGTGCAGCCTGACAAATTAAGCAGGCCAGAATATTAGTTGTTGAGTTGCAGGTTCATTGTGCATAAAGTACATGACATAGTGTTGTGCGTCACCGTTCATTTACATATGATATTGAAATTTGTCTATGCTGTCTGTGCTTGGTATACAGCAAGTATACCTGATGGCTTGGCATGTGTGTTTTTATTTTATGCACGTTTTTTTGTTTTTGCGTTGTGTTTACGCTTTTGCTTTTAATACTGTTACAAGCTCCCCTGTGTTGTGAGTGGATGGTCATGACGATGCCCATCGCTGCGCAACAGTTGGTTGGACGTATTCTGATACTAAATTCCACAGATAATTATATTTCATGCTGTGAACATGAGAGACAACACTTCACCAGTGCATGTCTATTTGGCTATAATGGTATTGAAGGAAAATAAAAAGAGATATACAGGATCAAAGTGTGTCACCTGCAGTTAGTCACGTTACTGCCCCCTTCCCTTAAGGAACAGGCAGCCCTAGATTTATGTATCCTGATTGGACGTAAGGATAAATTATAGATCTGTGACTCTTGTACATGGTGACCTAATTTCTATATTACATTAGTCAGTTTTGTTCTAGTTCCTAAGTAGTGTATGGCTTTGTTCCTTAAAGGAAACCAGGTCTCATTTTTCCCTGAAGAAGGAACTGGAACATTAGCTGAGATTACCGTATAGGGTGTAGCGGCAAGCAGTAGAGTTAAAATTTGTGTACTATTTTGACTTTTGTGTATCACCCATACTCTTGGTATTGTGTCACAAACTTGACTATCACCCGAGTAATTTCTTGTTCTTCCTATAGATTTTTCTTTTGCCACTTCTCCCCTGATTGATGTCGCATTGTGCCTAGTTATTAGGGATTTTAGCTATGTCCTAGTCCCATTTCTCTTTTTCGAATTCCTTTCACCAGTCAGCCCTTTTATTATTATTGGTGTATTGTTCAGGTTAACATTTCCAGACTGTAGTAATGTACCAGGGACCCCCATATTATGTATAATTCCCTTTTGTATGACCAGACTGGTTTTCAAGAATTTTCCTTAGGCCTACTTCGATGTTTTCCAGTCTGACTGTCAGGGTAGTGATGGATTGGTTAACTGACTCAATACTATAGTAAGACAAGTTTTCTACCTCAATAGGAGATACCTTACATTTTTTTTTTTAACATGACAAATTTTCAATGACTATTTTTAATTTGGTCTTTTACCCTTTTGTTCCTGCTTCTTTAATTTTCAGTGGGATCAGATGTGTTCTAAATCATGGAAATACCAGGACTCTCTAGTTCTTGTCTTTTGTTTCCACATTTGATTATTAGCCTGTGTATTGCATAGTGCATCTGATGCACAGTTATTAAAGGGAGGTATCTACATGTCCCTAATAGTCTGTATCAGGTGATTTCTCTTTTGAGGTGATCTAGATAAGGAATTTAGGAACACCTAGACGTAATCATTAAAAAAGAAAAAAATGTTTACCCCATTAGACAATGCCACCATGTGTGAGGACATCCATTTAGATAGAATTCCCATGTAACTATCTACCCTTAGATGGCAGAGGATAATAAAGGGTACCCAATTGAAGAGACTAGAAGTACTGCCTTTGAGAATGACAGTGTATTCTAGATCAGAGTTGTCCCATGGCATATGGTCACTCCCTCGCAGATTGCAGGCCACCTGCTTGCAGTCCCATTGTTAAATACAATGAACTGTTTTTGTACTAAATTGAAGGAAACTAATAACTGTGTCACATTTCCTACGTCACTAGATTCTGCGGGTATCAAGTCATAATAACCTGCAGAACACTGATTTAAGCCTAATTCCCATCAGTGACAGCTACAGATGAAAGACGGACGTCTTGGCCCTACAGTCCCAGCACCCAGAAAGTAGCAAGGCAGGACAGCGATCGCCAGCGCGCCATCAAAAGCATCGTACTTGCTCCATCAGACAGCATTGGACATCACAAAACCAGAGTTTCAGTGTAAAAGAGCGAAAGAGAAGGATCCCTGTTGTTGATGGCAGGGCTGGTTTGAGGCTTCAGTTTTCTACCTGTCATGTGATGGTAACCTCTGACAGTGTGCAGTCCCTTGAGCCCCTTGGCCTGAGTTTTGGCCACCGCCCCTCTCTTTTCTTTGCTCCAACGGAAGGGCAGTGCACCGGAGGATCCAAGATTGGCAATAGGCACTACATTGTGGTACCCATGATGAAAGGAAAAATTAAATGAAAGAGCAGCCTGAGCATCCTCTGACACTGAATAGCGAGTGTTGGAGCCTGAAAGTGTTGCTGAGCGTGAAAGTCTGTTGTTTTTTCCGATTAATTGTACTTGGGTCTGCATGAGATGATCTGTGCCTACGACCAATGAAGAGCACAATATCTGTAGTGTCTGCCGCAGAGGAGAGACACTGGTGCACTGCATTGAGTCATTGAGACTTTCGAGTGAGCTGTGAGTGTTTGCCAGGAGGGCACTCCAACGGATACTAAGAAGCACTATTTTCATGGAAGGCCTGAATCAAGAGGCCCAATGCGACAATGGAAGCAGATTTGATGGACGATAGAAGCCTACCAGAGAGGCTTAGAACGGACTTTGGGTATAGTTGTGGTTGCACAAGTGTTTCCAGTGCCACTGTATGAAGTGGGTGTTGGATATGTTCATCCAAAATGGTCCTGAAGTAGTGTTCTGTCCGTACTCTGATAAAGGATATTCCCATTTCACCTAGCAATGAATTAGGATTTGCCTGCGTAATGGCAAAAGGAGGGTCTGAGGTTCTTTAATTTCGACTCCATATTACATTCACTGCCATTTTGTGTTGCCTTTACACAGGCTGCTCGATTCACAAAGTGTCTCTGCCCCTTGGACTGCAACATGTCAAAAACCCCCTCCCTCCTTGTCTTGAAACCCATCTCAGGCACCAGCCGGCCTAAACTAATCCTTGTCTGGACTACCTAATCTCTATATCAACTATCTGTTAGCCTTTAGTATTTTTCTCATGCCATATCTTATCTTCTGGCCTTCGCTATTCTCTACTTGTATTCTCTCATTTCACAACTGTCCTCCAAAGCATACAAATGTCCTGCCACCTGCAAGTTGAATTGTAGAGACGACCACTGATTAACCTGTGGGGAGGGGTGACAAAAACAGTTGGAAGAGAGGTTTATTTGGGTTACTTGATATCTTGTTTTTAAACTTTTCTCATTGGTTATATCTTGTTTTCAAACTCTTCCCATTGGCTAAAAATGTATGCATTGGGTGTGTTCTTGGTGAATCTATGTGCTATAAAAGATTGTGCGCCATGTAGTAAAGTGGCAGTCTCCTAAGAACAAACTGAATGTACTTCTGGGACAACTGTACTTAGCTGCAGCTAATAAACCTGATCTTGTACGCCCAACAGAGTGTCCTGTGTCTCTGTTGAACAAAGCAGGTGAACTCAGAAGATTAAGGCGTACCCTGCGCCGCCAGGCCAATTAGGTGCTTGGTTCTTCATTGTGTGGGTGAGTATGTGTATCGTTGTACAGGTGAGCAAGTGGATGTGTTGCAAGGCTGTATGAGTGAGTGAGTGAGTGGGTGTGTTAGAGTCTGTATAGTTGAATAATTGGGTGTGTAGTAGTTCTATGTTTGAGTGTGTGACCGTGTTAGTGGATGTATGGGTGAATGACTAGTTGGATGAGTAGCTGTATGGGTGAGTGAGTGGCTGTGTTATTGGCTGTATGAGTTAGTGAGTGGCTGTGTGAGCATCTCTATGGACAAGTAAGTGTGTGAGTATTTATATTGGTCTGTGAATGAGTATGTGAGTGATTGTGTGGGTGAGTGAATGGGTTATAAGAGGGGTGTGAGTGGTTCTGTCAAAGAATCCATGAAACGTGAATAGGTAAAAATCACAATACACTGCGCCTTGATGACAGAATATCTGAGGTCTAATATAGCCCCCAACGGCCTACTGGTGAAAAACTTCCCACGTCTATTCCTTGAGGATGATGTTTTCAAAAAAGGAATGGTCCCTAGTGGCATGGAATGGAAATGCACTAGGGATTTGTTAATTCTTATAATTAACACAGCTAAAAGGATAGCCGATGCCCTGTTAATAAGGATCCAAATAGTGGAAGGCACGCTTAAGACCACTATTCAAATCACCGATTTCAAATCAAAGTTGACCAAGATAAATAATGAGATTCCTGAGCACAAGGAGTACTTGATGAAGCAAAAAAGTGCAAAATTACAGAATGATATACGCAAGTTTGACACAGAAAAGGTGACCCATACCTTAAAGCAGGCTTTGTTCCCCCTGAAACAAACAACTCTTCCGATGAAAGCTCATACACCACAATGAGGGGCTCATCCACCAACAGTGACTCAAGTTCTGAGAGATGGGGTGGAAACAACCCAAGAAGGGGAGGTCGCCAAGGGTTCTCAGGGTTCTAGGTGCCACAGGACCAGGGACCGGCCTTTTGGCAGTACCCACTGTTCCCCCAAGGCCCCACCCCAGTTCTACCCACCTGGCAATAGCCAACGTTTTTTAGACAGAGGCTGGAGCAAAGGGCACAGGCGAAGAAGAGGCAACCAGCAACAAAAAAGAGGACAATGGGAAGAACCACAACAGAATGTACTGGAGACTCGGAGCCACACCAAGAGGAGAATTTGACAGTCAATCTTTCTCAAAGGGTTTGGACGGACATTAAAAAAAGAGTTCTACAGAAAGGCCTTGGTTATGTACCAACCCCCAGAATAGATAAGTTTCACAAGCAATGTGAAATTCAGAATTGCTTCCACAAAGTATGCCTTACGGCCTTGTTTCATGAGACACCAACGCCCAAGACAAGTGATTCAGGTTTACGCAACCCTTCGACTTTCACACCCAACAGTAGTATGATTCCTAATGAGCTGCTCACCTTTGAACAGGTTGTATGTAAGGACTTAGCAAAGAGCACCACCACATGAGACTTTTGCAATATCTCTACAGCAGAATTGACGGATGTCAGTTCCCTTTCTAATGACACGACCATCACTATTAAACAAGCTGACAAAGGCGGAGCAACCGTGATCATGTCTACCTTAGAATATGACACAGAATGCCAGAGGCAACTCAGTATCCACCAATACTCTACACCGATTGCCAGTAGCCCAATGACACGACTGACCAATACCATTACAGCTATGGTCTTTACAGTAGAAAGCCAGGGCCGGTTGAGCAAATAGGAGGCAGACTTCCTTATTTAAAAGATCCCAAAGTGCCCTTTTTTTACATCTTGCCAAAAATACACAAAGGCACCTCACCTGTCCTGGGCAGACCCATAGAATCGGGAATTGACTCAATACTCGAACCATTGTGCAAATATTGCGACCATTTTCCACAGCCACTAGTCAAACAAAGACCTAGACCTCTGACCCTCGGTCTAGGTCCACTCTCTCCCTGCAGCTCTGCTGTGCCGTTTCTTGCCTCCAGACCCCGACCTCCTCCTTGGGAGGTTCGAGGCTGCTGTCCACTCCTGCGCCTGCTGATCGTTCCAACTGGGACCAGACTGCGTGCAACCACCGCAACCTTTCTCAGCCGTTTTTTCATCTTAATTTTTTCCCTGTTGTGCCACTGTTATTGTGCCCATCTGTGTCTTGCTCTAATTCCATCACTGTTTTTATTTTCTCATGCCTGCCTGTTCATTTCGCCTATCACCGCAGCTGCTCCTGTGGCCCCTCCCCCCTAGAATTCGCCCCGGGAATTCTCCCCCGGAATTCCCCTGCACCCGCCTCCCAGCCTCTCCTCCCTCCCACCTCCCCTACTTAATGGAGGCCGAGCGCAGCAGGCATGCCGCCGGCACACCGAAGTCTCAAAGGCAAGCCCGTCCGCGACCCAACCGCGGCCAGCGCTAGGAACCCTGGACCTCCCACAACCCATCGCTACGACACCACCACCCTCTTCGCACTCAACCCTGGAAGACTTAGAGAATGCTAACAGGCCTCACCGAACAGGACCCTTGGCCAGTTCTCCTGCCTCCACTGCCGCCAGACCCTCACCGCCACCCCAGCCTCCAACACTGCAGATGGCAGCACCGGCGACACCCTAAAATGCATCCTCCTCAACATACTCTCCGTACACAAACACGCCATGAAAATCTGGAACCTACCCGACACTCTATTGCCCGACTTGCCTTCTTCACTGAGACCTGGACCAATGCATCCTCTGCCCTGACATCAGCACCGCCATCCCAGACGGATACAAGATCCAGAGGAAAGAACACCCCAACCATCTAGCAGGGGGCCTGGCCATTGCCCACAGGAGCACCCTCCGCCTCACCACCTCCAGCGAAAAGTTCCCCTCCACTGAACACCTACAATCCAGACCACCCCTAAAGCCACACTCTGAGGAACCCTCATCGACAGACCACCTGCCCGAACACCCTTCGCCACCACCATCACCGACTTCATCGCACCCCAGGCCATCGCCTCAAAAAACTACATACTCATTGGAGACCTGAACTTCCACCTCGACAAACCCAGCGACCCCAACTCCACTATCCTTCATGACAAACTCGCCAGCATCAGACTTAAACAACTCGTCAACACACCCCAGAGCAGGACACACCCTCACCCCATCTTCGCGGCAGGAAACAGCATGGAATTCAGCCACACAATGCAGCCGCCATGGACCGTCCACCACTGCGTACACTTTGCCATCAACAAACTCAAGGCACTCAAACCAGCCCAATGCCCACCACGAAGGAACTGGAGCAAGGTTACCGATGAGCAACTTAACTCCACCCTCAGCAAAGACAACCACACCTGGGCATCCAATGCAAATGACGCAGCCAGAGAACTCCACACCAGGATCTCCAAATGCGCAGACAAGCTCGCCCTGCTATGTATCCCCAACATAAAACGCCCCAGGAAAGTCGCCTGGTTCACCACCGCTCTCCAAAAAGCCAGACACACCGGCAGACCCCTGAAAAAGAACTGGAGAAACACCAAGACAACCGAAACCCACACCACCTACAAGGACACCATGACAGACTACCAAAACCAGATCAGAGCCACCAAGAGGAACTTCATCCACAACGTAATCCTGGTCAACTCCACCAACTCCAAGGAACGTTTCAGTGTCATTCAAGCATTCACCAACCCACACAGCAAAGCCACAGACATCGCCCCATCCTAAGACCTCTGCGACAAGCTTGGAAACTATTTCCACCTCAAGATCAAAAACCTCTACGACAACTTCATTGACCATCCACCAGGCACCACAGACGACCCCCCAGAAACACTAGCCAGCCCACCATCTCCAACTGGACACCGATCACGGCCGAAGACACTGCCTCGACCATGAAAAGCATCCACTCGGGGGCCCCCACCGACCCCTGCCCCCTCACATCTACCATAGAGCCACGGCTGCCATCGCACCCAAACTACAATGCATCATCAACACCACCTTCAAAACAGACACCTTCTCGACTGGAAGCGCGCAGAAGTCAGACCTCTGCTCAAGAAGCCCACAGCTGACCCCACCGACCTCAAGAACTATCCGCCCATCTAGCACCTCTCCTTCACAGCCAAAGTTGCAGAGAAAACAGCCAACAGGAAACTGACACGATTCATTAATAAGAACGCCGTCCTCGACCCATCTCAATTCGGATTCCGAAGCAACCACAGCACAGAGACTGCCCTACTCACCGCCACAGATGACATCCGCACCCTCCTGAACCAAGGCTACTCTGTAGCCCTCATCCTACTCGACCTATCAGCGGCCTTCGACACTGTCTCCCACCGCACACTAGTCGTCAGACTACGCGACGCAGGCATACAAGGAACAGCCCTGGACTGGATCCGAGCATTCCTCAGCAGAAGAAGCCAAAGGATCAGACCCCAACCCTTCCTCTTTGACCCCACGAAAATCACCTGCGGAGTCCCACAGGGTTCATCCCTGAACTCCACCCTCTTCAACATCTACATGGCTCCCCGCGCAGCCATCCTCCGACAACACGGCCTCAACATTGTATCATACGCCGACAACACCCAGCTCATCCTCTCCCTCACCAAAGACCCCACCACTGCCAAACTCAATTTCTAGAAAGGAATGCAAGACGTCACAGTCTGGATGACCCACAGTTGCCTGAAGCTCAATGCCGTTAAGACAGAAGTCCTCTTCCTCGGTACCACCCCTTCTGCATGGGACAGCACCTGGTGGCGGACCACCCTTGGAAGCCCACCTACCTCCTCAGACCATGCCAAGAACCTCGGCATCATACTCGACTCATCACTCACAATGAACCGACAGGTCAACTCCGTCCCCTCCAGCTGCTTCAACACCCTCCACATCCTCTGCAAGACCTTCAAGTGGATCCCCCCTGAGTCAAGGAAGATAGTCACCCACGTACTCATCACCAGCAGACTGGACTATTGAAACACACTCTACGCTGGCATCAACAAGTCCCTACTCCGCAAACTCCAGACAATACAGAACACCGCCCCCAGACTCGTCCTCGGCATCCCCTGACACGAACGCATCAGTCAACACCTACGAAGTCTCCACTGGTTCCCTGTGGAGAAAAGAGTCACTTTTAAACTCCTCACTCACGCCTACAAATGCCTACACAACAACGGACTCAAATACTAGGGGTGGACGGAATTTGCATAGTCACGCTACGCAAAGCTCTGCGAAACGACAAAAAATCTCTGCGGGCATGCAGAAATTCCACAAACACATGGAATTGCTTGTTCGCGATACTTTTTTCCTGTTCTCGAACGCTGTTTGCGTGCTCAGGAGAAATATCTCACGAACACGCATTTTGAGAACACGAACAAGCAAAAAATTCCGCGAAGCCGCAGACCGCAGAATTTTGGACAATTCCGTGTTCTCCGTGGAAAGCAAAATTAGCCAAATTCCGCAAATTCCGCTAGCGGAACGGAATTTACCGCCCAGGCCTACCAAATACCTCAACGACAGAATAGACTTCCACGTACCCAAAAGAAACCTCAGATCTTTCAACTTCACACTGGCCAAAACACCACGCATCCACAGAGCCAGAGCAGGCAGAAGATCCTTCTCTCACATTGCAGCCAAGACCTGGAACGAGCTACCGGCAGACATCAGACCTGTCCACTCCCTGAACACCTTCAGGAAGACCCTCAAGACCTGGCTCTTCGGCTAAGCAGATCTGCAGACCCCCCCTCAGCACCCTGAGACCCTCATGGGTGAGTAGCATGCTTACAATTCCCTGATTGATTGATTGATTGTTTGAATCCCCTCCTTCTTGAAGGATACTGCTGATGCTTTATGTCTTATTGCAGGGATTCAACACACTAGTGACATCAACCTGTTGTCTACCCTTGATGTGGAGGCCCTCTATACCAACATCCCCCAGCGAGCCACCGTGGGTGTGATAGAGGAGGTCTTCAACAGAACCAACTGGGACTCTTCCACCCCAAGCAGTTTTGAATGTGCCACACTCGCGCTCACTGAAAACTTTTTTTAATTCAAGGGCCAACTTTACCACCAAACCCAGGGTACTTCCATGGGAAGTACCTTTGCTCCGAGTGTAGCCTGTTTATACATGGTAGCTTTTGAAGAGAGTTTGATCTTCAATGACTCGAACCCCTACCGCACTAAACTTCTCCTGTGGAAGAGGTTTATTGATGATATTGTCATTTTTTGGTCAGGAGGCTTGACGACCTGCAAGGAATTCTGCTACTGGATTAATACCTTGAACCCCTGCCTGAAGTTCACTAGTACTATATCTCACTCGGAGATCCCTTTCCTTGACCTCACCATCAAACTCGAAGATGGAAACCTAAGCACAACTATCTATAGAAAACCTACAGACCGCAATGGCCTGTTGTTGTTTAGTAGCCATAATACACGAGCATTAAAAGCGAACCTGCCTTTTGGTCAATTTTTGAGGCTGCGAAGAAATTGTAGCAGCTTAGAGGACTATAAAACTGAGGCAAATCTGCTGGATACAATTTGAGCAGACATGAACACCCACAACGCAACATTGCACTCTTTAAAAAAAGAGCTAGGAATAATAACCGCGAGGCTCTACTCGAACCTAGAGAGAAAGAAAAAACAGACACTCTCTCACTTGTAAGTACCTATACACCTGATTCCAAGAGAATGAGGACCATGATAAAAAAGCATTGGGGTATATTGAAAACAGGGTCCCTGGAGCTTGGCATTCCCAGATTTGCATTTAACCGCACAGAAAATCTCAAAGACATGCTAATACATATGAGACCTAAGCCACAGAAAGTGACTTCACAATGGCAATTGTGGGACTTGCCGCCAGTTCAGGGCTATTTCTCTTGCGGGACCGGCATAGTATGTGCATTTACTGAAGAGACTAAAACAATAATTTTTTCAGACTCCTTCACATGGGAAGTACGTGCTCACATGAACTGCAATACATCCAATTGTATCTAAATGATTACCTGCCCATGTGACCTCAGGTATAAAGTTATATAGCTATGACCACCAGACCTGTGAACACGCGCATCACTGAACACCGCAGTAATTTCAGGTGTCATAAACTTAACATGAAAATGTGTACACATTTTAACCAACTGCAGCATTCACCTGACTCCCTACGATGGGTAATACTAGACCCAAGATTAGTAAGGGGGCCCTGTTTATGAAAGAACAGAGATGGGTCTACCGTCTGTCACCAATACACAATGGTTGAATGAGGAAATTCCTTGGAGTACACTTAACACTTGACAATCCAATAGGCCAATAATGCAGAATCCCCATTCACTTTACAACATGCACACTAACATCTTAACATGTATGAGTGAAGGTTAGATAACCCCTCAACCATGGAGATCACCATGACTCCTTTTGACACCTTGGAGGTTTATCACATGTGTGCTTTGTTAGCATCATACAGTAACCCACAGGAGTCATCTTGGAGTCCTGGTACATTTTACCTAACCTCACCATGACTACCTATGACACCTTGGAGGTTAATCACATACCGAGTGCACTCTGTTATCATTATTTTACCTAACCTCTTTAAATAAGGCTTGGCTAATGGATAGGGCAACACGTGAGTCATCGCTATTGGCGCATAATAGCAACTTCATACCACTCCAATATGGCGGTTCCCATGATCAGGATTTCACGTCATCCAAGATGGCCTCCACTGAATACCGGTTTCCCTCCTCTGACTTTAGCAGTATAGTTTGGACTATGAGTTAACTGGGAGCTTCTCGTCAATTTCAGCATTTAAACAGGTCCTCAATCTTTCCCACTATCTCCCAATCCCGGCAGAAGTGGGTAGGTCAGAGAGCCTGTTGCTGATTCAGCAAACGTGAGTACCTTGTGTCCGATAACGCTGTGCTTCTCGGAGTACACTTAGCCCAGAGCCTTCGCAATTATCCTTAATGATGGAATTTGTTTAGCTACTCTGCAACACGCAAGCTCATCTAACATTAGTTTGGTTTTCATCATGCACAGGCTACCGAAACAACGAGAGCTTTTGTACACCTAGCGGGGATCCATTATCTATGCACTTGTTGTACCACTCCAAACAATATTTGGTACCCCCACCACAGACCAAATGTTTCTAGACTATTGTAACCTGACATGTGGCATTTACACAAATATCTCTCCTGACAGGACACATGCAATCTTTAACAAACAAGCTTTACACTCGTTAATGTCTATTTGACCACCATATGATCTTGGCGAGTACCTTTACATTACATATATTAACGGCTGCCTCTCATTTACTGTTGATAGTGTTAAACAACTCCCTCGCTGCTCCATATACCTAATCACGTACCTACAACATTATTTTCTTTTAACCTACAACCCACACAATACATAGGGAAACTCATTGTGGGATATCTGCTGGGTATTGATGAATGAGAAACCCGACTGGGGTGAGTTCATCATTTCTTTCTGCAACTATGGTGGTGTTCCACCATACGTGCCTGTGTAGTTTTCACGATAAAAGGTCTGTGAGAGTCACCCGCATAGCACTCACGTTGTGTATGTTTTTAGCCTTCACCACTGTGTGCTGTGAGCTTGTCACACAGGGAACACAAGAGTTTTGTTTATGCTGAAGTCTCAGGGCCCAATTCACAGAACTAACTTAAGACAAAATCCTAAACTTACTACCATTTTGGTATTCACAGAAGGCACTTACTCATTTTGGTATTCACAGAAGGCACTTACTCATTTCGGTATTCACAGAAGTTAGGAGTCCTAACTTTAGGACTCCTAAATGCCTTCTGTGAATACCGAAAGTCTTAAAATTAGGATTTTTCTCAATTTAGTAGTCCTAAGTTTAGGACTCCTAACTTTAGGAATCCTAAATGCCTTCTGTGAATACCGAAAGCCTTAAAATTAGGATTTTTCTCAGTTTAGTAGTAGTATAGTTAGGACTCCTAACTTTAGGACTCCTAAATGCCTTCTGTGAATACCGAAAGTCTTAAAATTAGGATTTTTCTTAATTTAGTAGTCCTAAGTTTAGACTTAGGACTACTAAATTGAGAAAAATCCTAATTTTAAGACTTTCGGTATTCACAGAAGGCATTTAGGGGTCCTAAAGTTAGGAGTCCTAACTATACTACTACTAAACTGAGAAAAATCCTAATTTTAAGACTTTCGGTATTCACAGAAGGCATTTAGGAGTCCTAAAGTTAGGACTCCTAACTTCTGTGAATACCGAAATGAGTAAGTGCCTTCTGTGAATACCAAAATGAGTAAGTGCCTTCTGTGAATATCAAAATGGTAGTAAGTTTAGGATTTTGCCTTAAGTTAGTTCTGTGAATCGGGCCCTCTGATCTTAATATTTGTATTTATTCCTTCACCAGGTTAGTCATGTTCTATCAGGTACTACACATAGTATGTGTTAGGCTGGTTTAAAGAGGTAGATTATACCATATAACCACCCATGTGTAGATAGATTTGATATTATAAGGTCCTGACGAATCGCCACCAGATTGATTGACTACCTGGCGAAAAACATGTTGACCACACAACAGAGCGCCCTACCCCAGACATAACCTCAGACATGCACCGTTGTTTCTCTTAATCAGGTTAGGAGACCTTTTGGTTAAAAATTTTTCGTTTGTACTTCCAAACCTGTTTTAAACTTCCTTCAGGTTACACACCTCCACTCACTCATCTACAATGGTTACGCCCCTCACCCACACGGCACCAAAGGGTAATTTGGAACAAAAGCTCTCCGCCAAAGAGCCCCTCATAGGGAGCCCGTCAGGTATTGCAGCACCGACCGGACGAGGAGCAGCCCTATGATGAAGCATGAAATCCAGCCTGGTGTGTGAGAGCCCCAAATTCCAAGAAGAGGAATCCCCATCCTCCTACATCTCATGACCACACAAAACCGGTTCCCCTAGTTTTCCCTTGTCTCGTAATTAGGAACAGCATACTTTCTGTATCTTTGTTCTGTCAAAGATGTCATCAGTGATGTCATTTGAGATGTCGTCAGTGATGTTACTGACCATGTCATGAGTGATGAAGTATGTGAAGGTATAAGTAGTGCATTGTGGGAGCATAAGTTATAGTAAGCTCACGTAACTACAACTGCAGAATTTCTATTGTCTTGTATGAGTAAAATCAAAGCCTAACTATAGCATCCCTGTAACCTATGTTTTATTAGTGAATTTCTAACGTTTTTTTAAATTCTATTTCCTAACTGTAATGTCCCTGTAACATTTGTTTTTCCAGTGAATTTCTAAGGTTTTATTCAATTCTATTTCCTAACTATAACTTCTCTGTAACCTTTGTTTTTTTCCGTAAAGTTCTACATTTCTTTATGTAATTTCCCAACTGTAATGTGTAAAGTTTGAGTGAGTATGTGAGTGAGTTCAGGAGTATCTCAGTGAGTGTGTGAGTGTCTGGGTGGGTGCATGAATTTCTGTGTATGTGCCTGAGTGGGTCTGTGAGTAGGTGTTAGAGTGTCTGAGTAGGTTTGCGAGTGCCTCAATGAGTGTGTTAGTCAATCTGTGAGTAAGTGCATAGATGTCTGAATAGGTCTGTGTGTGGGTACTTGAGTCTCTGAATTGGTCTGCGAGAAGGTGTGTGAGTCTATGAGTTTGTCTGTGAGTCAGTGCACATGTGTAGGTCTGTGAGTGGGTGCGAGAGAGTATGAGTGATTCTAAAAGTGGGTGCATGAATGTCTGGGTCTGTGCATGTATATACAGGTCTGAGGTGACTGTGTATGGGGGTACATGAGTGCCTGAATGTGTTCTGCTTGTTCTCTGCTCATTTTCTGTCTTTTTCTGCTCACTTCTGAACTTTATTTTGCATCTTTCTGCTCGTTACTGAACTTTATTCTGCCTCTTTCTGCTCAATTCTGACATCTATTTTGCCTCTTTCTGCTAGTTTCTGATCTCTATTTTGCCTCTTTCTGCTGTTTCTGACCTTTATTTTGCTTTTTTCTGCTCATTTCTAGGCCTGGTGAACTCAGCTCCATTCGCGGAGTTTGCAGAGTTTTCTGCACTCCGCGGAGCTTGGGAAGTGCAGAAAACTCAGCTTTGCGTAGTGCAGCACAGTTCACGCGAACAGTAAGTTTGTGATCACGAAGTGTAAGTTCAAGAGCGCAAGCTGCCACTCAGGTAGGATTTCTACCAGAGCAGCAGGAATACCAGCACAAACTGCAGTTCACCCTGCACTCCGCCACTTGCGGAACTCTGCAGAGTTTTTTTGTAACTTTGCAGAATTCCGCGTAGCAAAACTCTGCAAACTACGCCCAGGCCTGCTCATTTCTAAACTCTATTTTGCCTCTTCAGCTCATTGCTGGCCACTATATTGCCTCTTTATGCTTGTTAATGACCTTTATTTTACCTCTTGCTACTTGTTGCTGATCACTATTTTGCCTCTTGCTGCTTATTGCTGGCCTTTATTCTGCCTCTTTCTGCTCGTTTCTCACCATTTTTGTCTCTTTCTGCTAATTTTTTACATTTCTTCTGCCTCTTTCTGCTCATAGCTGACCTGTATGCTGCCTATTTCTGCTTGTTGCTTACCTTTTTTTGCCTCTTGCTGCTTATTGCTGTTCTCTAATTTGTCTCTAGCTGCTTTTTTCTCATTGCTGACCTTTATACTGACTTTTCTGCTCATTTCTCACCTTTATTGTGCCTCTTTCTGCTTGTTTCTGACCTTTATTTTGCCTCATACTGCTCATATATAAAATCTATTTTGCATCTTTCTGAACTTTATTCACCCTCTGTATGCTAATTTCTGACTTTTTATTTCCTTTTTTTGCTCATTTCTTACCCTTATTTTGCCCCTTTCTGCTCATTGCTGATGTTTATTCTGCCTCTTTCTGCTCATTTCTGAACTTTATTCGGGCTCTTTCTGCTCATTTTTCACCTGTGCCATCTGGTACACTTTTCTGGAAATGTTATCTGTACCATTTCTCTTTTAAACAGCTTTTCTTTTAAATTAATTTGCTGACCTATTAATTTGCTGGCCTTTTAATCTGGTTTCCTCCTGCTTACCTGGTCCGCCACAGCCTGATGGCACGATTGATGTGGAGGGAAGCAGGCAGCCTTTCTCTTCCGTGTTGGGTGGGGAGATGTGCAGGTAGCATTCTATTGGTTAACTAGACGCTACTTCAGGCCATGTGTAAGCGGACATGCTGCGGGCGCGCCACTGGTGCTCAGAAAGTGAGCCTAAGGCAAGCCCATCTGCGCCATCCGTGTCTGCACTGCCTCCAGTGCCCAAACCCTGGTCGGATTAATTGGGAGCATTTATCAGTTACTAAATATTAGAGAAACCTCCTATTGAAGTTAAGAGGTAGGTGGGATTTCTCCTTGTGTACTGTGCTCCCCTTCCTGGACCTCTATGAGCAACAACAATGTTGCTGGTTGACCTGTGGTTTAAGTTAATTAATCCACAAGGCTTGGGTTTTAACAGGTTGGAGTGAAATCCCCAACTAGGCTGTACTCCAAACACAGCTGAAGGTTGCCCCAACCCTACATCAGAAGCTAATTACAAGGGCTTCCTCGTAAACTCGCGCTCACTTATCAAACATATGCTGGAGTTTGCTATTTTTATGACATCATGGGACACCTACTGGGTTTTTATAACTGAGACTTGGGTCAATGAACATCTGTACCTGACCACGTTGATGCCATCAAATGACTTAATCCTAAGAGAGGACAGGGCATATAGGGCGCGAGGGGGTTTGGCTATTATGTATCAAATTCAGTATAAATGTTTGTTGGAATCTGGGGTTAACTTTAAGGCTTGTGAAGCAACATGTTCCTTTGGTGGTCTGCTAGCATATAGAACTCCAGGACCTAGACTCCCTTTTTTAAATGAACTAAGATACCTCATTGAGCCTTTTATTGCTAATAGGTGCCTGACATCCAGGGTGATTTTTATTTTTATCTTGAAGAGAGCACCAACCAAGACTCTCCAGCGCTTATTGAAGCATTGTCCAGTGTGGAAATGACTAACCTGGTGTCAGCTCCCACCATTAGGCAGGTCACACCCTAAATGGTATATTCTCTAATGATGCTAGGGTGTCCTATCACTTAGTCACTCCTCTCAGCTGGCCCGATCATGAATCAGTTGCATTTTCTATGAATTTTCTTGCTACAGCTAGAAGCTGTCAGCACCTAAGAGGAAGACCTGGGTGAGAATTTGGAAAGGGGTTTCAGTTGAAGCCTGAGCCAACACCCTGGATGGCATATCCATTGAGATTACGAAAGATGTAGACAAGGGTGCTGATGCTTTTGCAGAGTGGCTGTAGTTGGCTGCCAACAGGCTAGCCCCCTAAGGGAAGTTAAGCAAAAGAGGCTTCCTCCTTCAGCCCCTTGGTATAACGATAGACTCAGAACACTCAAGCAGGCATGTTGCCAACAAGGGAAAATCTGGAGGAAAAACCAGGAAGAGCAAGAAAAAGTGGTCTATAGGAATCAAATTAGGGAATATAAATTAGCCCTGACTGAGGATAAATCTAAATTTTGTACCCAGAAAATTGAAAATGCTACCTCTGCCAAAGAACTCTTTAGATTGGTCCATCAGATCTCCACCCCTCCAGCTGATGGAGCGCCCGAAGGTTCCCAAAAAGTTTGCAACCATCTAGCTAATTTATTTCAATGTGAATTGTTGACATCAATGATGGTTTAGAAGTGTATAAATCCTCTAATCCCCATGTACAGCAAACCTTGGGTAGAGAACCTCAACCAGCACCATCCAAAACATCTTAGCATAAGGATTAAAAGCCTAAACTCCCATCCCTTACTCCTAAAATGGTGGAACAGTACATCCTTAATATTAAATCTGGGTCACCTCTGGAATCCTATCCTGCAGCAACCCTACACATTGCTGCCAGCAGGGCCGGACTGGCCATAGTCGGCATTGGGCATTTTCCTGGTTGACCACCAGGGTGGGGGCCGGTTTTAGACCCCTGGCCGGCCGTTTTTGTTACTGGGGGCTGGTTTTGCAGCATAGCTGCAATATTGGAGTCCCTGTAACAAAAGATGCACAAAGCTTTCCACTTGCACCTCCTCTCCCTCCCCCGGCTCTCCATGGTCTTTGTCAGGGCAGGTTTCACTCTCCAATTTGATGAATAAAGCTATACTTTCCAGGATGTATCCCCGGTGATGGAAACAGACAGTAAACAGGCCCCTTCTAAAAAAATGAATTTTGACACTAAGGTTTGTAAAAATTATCACCCTATCTCGCTGCTCCTGTGTCCTACTAAAATCCTAGAGAAACATCCAAATATCTGCCTTATGGAATTTGCAGAACAGCAGGGATGGCTGGACAACTCTCAGTTCCGTTTCAGGAAGCATTATGGAACTGAAACTGTGCTGATGTCAGCTACGGCTTGCATTTGGTGCTTAGTAGACGAGGGACAAGGTTTGGCATTGGTACTCCTGGATCTATCAGTTTTGTTTGATACCATCTCACGTTGTTGTTGATTGAGCACCCTCAAGACATGAGTATCACATATCAAGCCCTGGCCCTTCTGTCTTCTTTCCTTATAGATCGTTCATAGTGGGTGATGGTACAGCAGCACCATGTGGAGTGCTGACGGGCTCATCACTAAGCCCTACACTCTTTGACCTCTATGTGTCCCCACTTTCAGATATAATCAGGCCTATGGGATGCAGATATCATACGCCAATGACACACACATCATTGTGTCAGCTAAGAACTTGGCCACTACGGCAGAACATTTCTCTCAATGCATGTCAGTAGTTGGAGACTAGATGGGATGGAACTTTCTGAAATTAAATGGTGATAAAACCGAGGTGCTGCTCATTGCGCATTGAGCTGGAATAGTAAGTGTTGGCCAGACACCTTAGGCACAAGTCCCATCCCAGTGGAGACGGTCAAAAATCTTGGAGTGTTCTTAGATACTGAACTCACACTCAATGCCCAGGCCAATCGCACGGTGGCAACTTGCTTCTGGATCATAAGGATGCTCAGAAAAATGTTTCCTCTTATCCCTCAACCAGCACGTGAGCAAGTTGCATTAGCTCTGGTTATGTCCAGATTGGACTATTCTAACTCACTCTATTTGGACTCCAACATCAGAACTCAACACAAACTCCAAGTAGCACAGAATGCGCTTGCTAGAATTACTCTTGACATTCCCCGGTGCCAATCAGCTGCTATGGTTGTGGGGGCCCTCCATTGGCTCCCCATCAGAAAGAGCATTATGTTTAAGGTGCTCTGACTGGTGCATAAGGCTTTTTTTCTCCCAAGTGTGATGAAGGGGAATATTCAAGCATGTGAATCTCTGAACTATGTAAATACTGGTAAAATACAATGTAAAGGTAAGTAAATTGTTTTTTACAAGACATGAACTTATGAAAACATTAGAATTTCTGAAAAATCCATTACATCTCAGTGTGAAGATGACCGTGCTGAAATCTGATTGACTGCCAACACTACAACCAGGAAGTTTGGCAGGCATCATGCGACTCAGCTTTACCGAGTCCCACAGAAAACATAAAAAAAGAGAAGGGATTAGGGTACCCCTAGGCCTCTGCCATTTGAGATGTCATCAGTGATGTCACTGATCATGTCAGGAGTGATATAATATGTGAGGTCATAAGTAGTGGATTGCAGAGGCATACATTGTAGTTATCTGAGCTAACTATAACATGTCTCTGGCTTTGTAGAAGCGAAATGTGAGCCTAACTATAATGCTCTTGTAACACACACACACACACGCACACGCACACACACACACACACACCCACACACACACACACACTATTTTTGTATGTATTTTAGCATGCTTTGTTGTAATCGGATTACCAGGATAGTGTAACCTTGACAATCAGGATCTCTGAGTTTAACAAAAGAAAGCAAGGAGTTACTGTGATTTATTAGGACTGTGCCTATTGATGTACAGAGGAAAGTTAAGGAGATGCACCTCTTAGAAGTAAATGGGCACAGACTGCTTTCAAGACAGAAGTAGTCACTATTATGTGCAGAGTGGGGCCACTGCTTGGTGTGAAGCTGCACCACAGTTTGCTAAAAGCACGGTCAGAGGAGGACTTACTATAAGTCCTAGAACACCATGGGACTCTCATTAGACTTACAATGTTGTGGTCACCATGGATTAATGCAGGATAAGATTCTCATGTTTCAGGGTGTTAATTGCTAAGCAATCAAAAT
This sequence comes from Triturus cristatus, assembly GCF_964204655.1. Lineage (NCBI taxonomy): Eukaryota > Metazoa > Chordata > Amphibia > Caudata > Salamandridae > Triturus > Triturus cristatus. Next base: position 190,204,842 of record NC_140589.1, on the reverse strand, counting down.
ACTTGAGGCATATTTACTAGAAAATGTCGGAGTGCAGAGCTGCGCCAAATTTGGCAGCACCTCGCTCTCACATTTTTAAAACGTAGGGATCCACCGTACTTACTATAATATGGTGCACCCCTGTGTTTTCCCTAGCAGTGGTGCTAACATTAGATGCCTTGTGCCAACGCAGGCACCCTTGCACCTTAGTCCAAGGGTGCCTGCATTGCAGGGAATGATAGTTTATGTGCAGGAAGGGATTCCTGCACATAAAATTCCATAACGGCTATTTGTCGCTTCTATGTGTGCTGCAGTCTATAACACACACATAAAAGTAGATAATCGTCATTATTTAATGATTGTTTATGTGCAGGAGGGGACACCTTCCTGCATATAAACAGTCATTAATGGTGTTTTCCTCTTTCTATGTATGCTGCAGAATGCAGCACACATAGAAAAAACTGAAACGAGGAGAAATAAAAGCATTTCTCCTCGTGCGCCATTCTAACGCCAGCTCTTGCATGGCGTTAGTTATTGTTGCTGCCTCAGATTAACACCTCCTTTTAAATCTGGGGCACCACCAAAAACAATGGGTGTTGTTGTGAAATGCCCAATGCAACACCCACTGCATGTGCCTTTGCCGCAGAGGACTGGGGTAGAAAGGGGCATATTTACAAGGTGGCATGTAGCCACTCTAAGTGGCCTAGCACTGCCTTGTAAATATTGAAAATGGCGGTACTCCAAAGTAGCATCAAAAAGAGTGCTTGTAAATATGCCCCAACCAATTCCTGTAGCCAGAGTTGGAAGCAAGTGCTACTTTTAGAGATATTGAACATTTTCCAGTTTTCAAAGAAGTATTCTGGGATATCATTTACAATCAACGATTTGGGATTTGGATATTTTTACATTATTTACAGAGTTACCCACCAACTCTAGCTTGAACTATTTACTCAACAAAAAGAATTAGAAGAATACTTATACAGATTGTCTTCATATTTTCTTTGAGGCGCAATATTGTACTATTGAAAATGAAACGTGGACGTGAGTGCTTTTGGCTAAAAAGGAAGCTACCATACTTATGTTTCTTTCTTATATCACACCTGATGAACTTGTTATATTGAAAATCATTTAGAGCACAGACATAATTACAAATCACTGAAGGTAGTTTAAGCTTAGGTATTTACTGTTGCACAGGGTTCATTTGTATGTAAGCACTAGGAAAACCCAGAGTTTTACCCGTTCATCGACAACAATACTGAAATTTACACAAGCTATATTATATGCGATTTTAGTGACAGTGCTCTAGAGCTTGAAGGAGAAATATAAAGAGTTTCTTCTTCTTAAGATGTCAACACCTCTGCAGAGCAAGATGAGTTCAGCTCTAAGAACAGGAAAGATATCCAATGTACCGGTTCTCACTCTTGCCCTATCTTCTTGTCCTGCATCCATAGTATCCTTTGCATGGTTACTAGCTGGTTCAGGGAAGTAATGAGATGAATGTTGTTGCTGTTGTATCTGGATTGTGAAAAATATAAATAAATATAAATGAATGCTAAAATTAGAAAAAGAGTACATATTAATTCTTTAAATGTAAAATATGTAATACCCTATATTGAATTAAAAAAATAATATAACATATGTGCTGTGTTGAATCTATTTTAATCAATTTAAAATAATTTAAACCTATTTTCTATGGAGTTTAATTTTAAGTTCCTACCTCCATTATTTTCTAGATGAGAGTGTTGTAGTTGTAATGGTTAATCATATGAGTGTTGGGATTGCTATTGTTATTTGTAGCAGTAACTTACACTTGGAGTTTGTGAATAGTGAAAAGTACTAAACTTACTCAAAAGTGTAAACGTATCCAGAAGTGTAAGTTATCTTTGTGAATCAGGCCCTAAATGCTCCCATAATCTTATGCACATATTGGGCTTGATTCCCAAAGATTTTTCTGTAAGTAGTTGTGTGTTACTGCAGGTGTAGGTGTGACTAAAATGTGAATTCAGGAAGCAGATATGTTTTGTCAGAGAAACACATTTGCAATCAAAACTAATTTTTTAATGAATGATCACCAAAGATTGGACACTCACTCAATATTCTTTAAAAGGTGATGTTATGTAGAGGTGGGTTCTATCTAGAGGCAGGTATAAGTTTGAGGTGTTGAGGTGGTGATTCTCCTAGTCAGGGAGAGTGTTGCATGCACCAGAAGAACAAAAAACCAAGAGTGAAGTCTGAAAAGGAGTCTCTGCGGACAATGTCCCCACTCTTTCATTAAAAAGGTCCTTGCAATTGACCTCATAAGCAAGAATACATCATTGTTGTAATTTTTGTACGGTGTCATCCGACTTTTAGGTTTATGTGATGATTATACAGTCTGGACTGCTGCCAGTGAGCAACTCATGGATGCGGTTCCTGTTCTCAGTTAGTGGTCAGATTCACTTGAGACAACTGAAGGAGGCACAAAGCAATAATGGAGGAGGGAAGAGCTGAAGGTTAGGGAAGAAAATAAGCTTGATCCCCCGGAATTGAGAAGGAAGCTCACCGAGCTGCTATAAATTAGAGAATGGCTGAGGAAGGAGCCTGGATACTTGTTGATATCTGGATGGTATCCTCTGTGGAACCCTGGAGAGTGATGGAAAGGAGGGAGTGGTGGATGTGGAATGGTGTGCTAAGAGTAAATTGAACTAAATCAAGTGTGAACAAGAATAACTGATGTGAGAATGGGTGGGGTTGTGAATGTGGGTGAAAGAAGGATTTATGAAAGAAATGTAGTAATCCTGGAATAGACGTGTTTGCTGTGTGGGATGGGTAGAGTCTGGCAGGGCAAGAAGAGTGAAGGAAATTGGATAACTGGGGAGTTATGTGTAGAAGCCAGCAAACTGTAATTTGCATTTTCGGTTACAAGACATGGAGTGATAAGATGTTTAAGAGCTTGCCAAAAAGGTAAATATGATAGATGGAGAGTTGTAAAGGGAATGGCCAACACAAATAGAGACGGGGACATTTTTTGGGTGAAGGAGTGTTTATTGGCATGAGCATGCAAACAGACGTAGAGGATGAGTGGAGAGGAGTGTAAAAAGAGTGGAAGGGCAGATGTTTGGGATAGCATTTACATAGGCAGAAAAGAGGGTAGGACAGTTGTTTAGTACTGATGAACTATTGGTAGTTTAATGCTTCTGTACAAAGACCCTTGTATCAGTAATATATCAGTTACACGCCTGGGATACAATGCTTAGTTTTTTGTTAATCCATCAAGTTGCCCTTATTAGGCCAAAGATCCACTGATGTATAAGGTGATAAGACAGGTTGGAATTGCTTGAATGTCAGGTGATGTAGTATGTACCACCAGGAATAGGATGCCCTATTGGGCCCACACAGTGCATATAATGCTGTTGGAGTTGACAGAGGGCACTTATTTAACTAGTTTCGGAGAGCACTGTCCCTGACAAACCATATGAGATCCAATAATTTGATCTCCTCAGTAACATTTACCCCAGGGGTCAAATACCAGTTACATATCTTCACAGATGATTAGGAATGCAATGTACAGGAAAGGAGCACATGATGTACCATGAACCAAAATAGTAAAAGGCATGTTTCTGACTGTCTACACGGTGGTCCTATCATAATATGGTGGGTGGAACCGCCGATTACTTGTCGGGCAGTCCAAATCCTGCTGCGATGGCTGTCAGATGTTCATCAGACCGCCATTGTAAAAGGCATAAAGTGATGGGTGGAAGCATTTCACAATACTTTCGGAGGAAAGGAAAGTTACTGCTAAATATGTGCAGTGCAGTATTTGCGGCAAGCAGTTATCACATGGAACAACTTCTATGTGGAAGTACCTGAAAACAATTCATGAAATGGTGTACATTCAGATGATGAAAGGAGAGAGCAGGTGCAGCAGCACAGTCCACCTCTGTAGCAGTCTTGGGAGAAACATCATCAGGTGCAGTCATTACAATACCAGCTGCCTGGGAAGACTTTAGTGACATGGTTATTTACTGTGTGAAATTCCACATGCTTGTCGCTGTAAAAATGTATTCTGTGGGTGCATTCTTGAAACAGTGAAAAAGCATTGCTGTTCATTATTTTGTTTTTACTTCCAGTTACCAGGAAATGTTTTTTTAACACTGAAGCTAATTACTTCTTTGCATTTCCCTTACCTTACCCTTTAAGTACTATGTTTACCCTTTGTTGAAAAGATAAATAAAATAAACTTGTTAAAAATACCTTCTACAAAAAAGACAGTTCTTTTTAGACCCTCCATCTGCTCAAACAAAGGGCTAACTCTGAGTTTTTAATGTGTCACTGACTGTATCCGTGTGAGGCTGGGTCTGTCAGTGTCTTTAACAATGTGTGTCTGGGTGTGTTATTGTCTATATTAGTGTGTGTCTGGGTGTGTCTGTCAGGAATCACGGAAGGTTTCCTCCTCCTTCTGCTTCCGTGGCCTCTATTCTTTCATTACAATCTGAGAAAGCAGTCAATCCCTTGAGTTGGAGTGCTTGTTGGCATCGTAGAAATTCCAACATGGCTGCCAACTTGCTGCAGCAGCATATTGCTGTTTAGCAGTCTAGTCTTGTAGTGAATGACAGTTGGTGAGGTGTGTTCTAACATTCCATGGTGCACTTCACCGAAGATTCTTCAGGAGCAGCACCTGTTTCTTGCGTCGAGAAAGCTAGTCAGGGTAGTGGCGACATTCTCGGGGTTAGTTTCGTCGGTATAATAAACTAAGGTTAGTGTGAAATGTCAAAGTATAATTAAGCATTCTGTAAAAGTATTGTATTCATGACTTGGTAAAGAAAAGAGATAAATCTGAATTTAGGTAACCTTTTCATCAGCTGATATAAATATGTGTGGAGCGACTACAATTAATGTAATCCTTCAGCAGAAGTAAAAAAAAAAAACTGAATTAAAAGAAAAACTGTGGTAAAAGTCTATAGAGAAAACGCGGGCGACATCTTTCATTTCGCCGTGTTAATAATAATCCCCACTGGTGTTCAAGCAGTTAAAATTCAAGAACACGTAGGCACAGATTCTTTGTGCCATTGTTCAGAGAAAGTTAAAAGAGACGCGCGAGTGCATTTATTCATACGCACCTCACGCTGTGACAGGAATTCTTGCCGGCATAAATAGAGACGTGTGAGCACTAAATTTCATACGGGCTACGCGCACTGACAGAAATCCTAGCTGGTAACAATTTAGACACGTCTATTCTTTAAAAGAACACGTCTTGGGGCAAAAGACCAGCGAAGGCGAACACGCATTACTCGCTTCGCTTAAATTAATCAAAATACCATAAAAGATAGCGGGCACTTGCTAGTCCGTCTAAAATCTTATAGTTGCCTTCTCAATTGGGTAAAATCATAACAACGTTGGGAGATTCATCTCGCCACCAGCAAATTAAACTAAATATACAAAAGTTCCTGATTGACAGTTGAGGCAATATTCTGGAACTATTTAACCATTCAGACTCCAATTACTAAACAACTCTAGAACTGTCCAAGCAGTGAATACGTAGCGTTCCTGTGAGGATAGAACAAGAATAGAGTTAAGACTTCTCTGCAGACACTTTCAACACAATAGAGAAGTAGAAGAGGGGCAAGTCCAAAAACACTTCCTGGTAAGATAAGTCATCTTAAATACTATATTGCGCAGAACAATAACAAATGCAAGTAAGTTAATAAAGTTTAGCCATTTAACCCATGTTATGTTTGCAGCTGACACTACAAGTGAGGAAGGAAGTTTGTGCTGAACTGCTGTGTTTTGGAGCTGTCTCTTCTCTATCCCATCCCCTTTACCCCCTCGGTACTTACCTACTAAGGTGGAAAAAAAGAAACCAAGTGGGGAAGGTTCCGAGAAGGGCATTGGGAGCTTGCGTCATTCTACTCCTGTGTGGTTCGCAATTTAAGGACGCCTTTGACAGTGTCAGTAGCTGTATCAGTATGTGTGTGGGTGTTTGAGAGGCTGTATGAGTGTTTGGTTAAATGTGTAAGTGGCTGTATCGATATGCAAGTGGGTGTGGTATTGGGTGTATGAGTATGTGCCAGGGTGTGTCAGTGTGTGTATCGGAGTTTCTGTGGGTGTGTCGGCAGTTGTATCAGTGTGTGCTTGGGTGTGTCAGTGTCTAACAATGTTTACCTGAGTGTGTCAGGCACTGTGTCAGTGTGTGCATGGGTGTTTCAGTGGCTATATTGGTGTGTCTGTGGCTATATTGGTGTATGTCTGCGTATATCAGTGTCTAACAATGTGTGTCTGTGACTGTATCAGTATGTGTATGGGTGTTTAAGAAGCTGTTTCAGTATTTAAATGAATGTCTAAGTGGCTCTATTGATATGTGCCAGGGTATGTACGTTGCAGTATCAGTGTGTACATGAATGTATCAGTTAAATGTCAGTGTGTGTGTCATTAGTTGTATCAGTTTGTGCTGGATGTGTCATTGTCTAACAATGTGTAACTGGATGTCTCACACACTGCGTCAGTGTGTGGCTGGGTGTGTCAGTGGCTTTATCACAGTGTGTATGGGTGTTTGAGAGGCTGTATTGGTGTTTAGATGAGTGTGTAACTGACTGTATCAGTGTTTGGCTGGGTGTGTGAGTGACTGCATCAGTGTGTGAGTAGCTGTATTAGTGTCTGCCTGGGAATGTATCCTGAGAATGTAGTCCTATTTAACAACATTGAAATAACTAATCAGTAAAGTACATTACTCCAACAGATGGTGCCATTGGTCTGTATAAAAAGAAAAAATATATATCTATAATTATCATTACAATTTCTAGAACTGCAAAAGTAACTTAAAATCTGAACATTACATAAGAACATAATTGCAAGAAATCACTAGACAGTATGTCTAAGGTATGTTATATTATTCAGAAGCATTTCATTTTCCCTTTTTCACTGTTCTCAGTTTCTATATTCATACACAGTAAATAATGTTCTGTTCAAAGATTCCACATTGAACAGAGGGGAAAAAACAACCATAAAGATTGTAGAAAAAAAACTTCATAGTATGTCAATGCAATTAAGCAACACTATGCATTGCACTTACTACAGTTTTTTAAGCAATAATTTTACCTACACTTCTCTTCGTAATGTAAAGAAATATTTCCAGCAAATAAGAACTCTATCATTAGAACTAGTTCTAGATATGTAAGGCACACTAGTTCATGGAAAGCCTTATAGACCGGTAGGCCTGCTAGGCCACATGATGTCATAATTCCTCATCAAATGCAAGCAATTTCAAACTGACAATGATCTAACTCATCATAAAGCTACATATGACATTCCTTCCTTAAGGAATATACTCCCAACACTAACCAATGCTGAATCTACCCATAAACCTTGTGATTTATGAGGACTTCGAGCATATGCCAGAGAAACTGTTTCCGGCACATATATCAGTCTTTCACTAGCTCAAAAAATATACAATGGCCCTTTCAAGATACCTTATGTTATTAATCTGATCAAATTTAATTGCTAGGAGCTGTATCTCACTCCTGTTTTGGAAACCTACTTAAATCAATATTTTTACCTATACCACCATTAACTAATCCTCCCTTAACATTTGAATTTCGATGCAAAATTACTTTACAGTTCTTGTTAACACTTAAAAATGTCTCCAATCCTGCATTTTTTTAAATTGATTCAAAATGATCTTTCGGATGAATCCAATTTTGTTTGCAATCTTTCATTTAGCAATATAGTGACACCCTGGGCCGTCAGTTGCTATATGCCTTCCTTCTTTAACTCCAGAAATCCTTTATTGAAAGAGGCACACTCTGCTAGTGTAGGCATTAGGCACACATTTGGTTTTCCTTCTTGAATGAAAGTGCACATTATCTGTTCTGGTGTCTTGTTCATTGGAATTCGTTTTTTAAGAAGACGACTCTGTCCCTCTTTTGAAATAACACCTATTCTAATATCTTTAAGAATATTCAGCATCAGATGCTTGTTGCATATTCCTAAGCAATTCTTTGTATTAAAAGTTTAACCAAATATTAACATTTCCACTGCTTCCCAATGAATTCTGAGTTTCATCGTGGAGCGGGGTTTGAAACACATGGTGTTCTTTAACTGATGTAAGTTGTAGTAGATCACCAAAGACAATTAAGTGTTTGCCTCCAAATAGCTCATCATAGTCTCATTAGAATCTGTTGAATTATTAAGTGTGCAAGGCAAACATTAACTTTGAGACCGCATCAATGATTAAAACTTTTAACTTCTTCAGTACTCTTTAGACTTAATAACAAATTTCCCTGGATATCTTTAGGTACCCCAGTTTGTTGTTATTTTTCACAGTCAGCATGAGAAGTCGATGTAAAGTAATTCATTTAATGTTGTGTGCAGCTATTCCACTGTGTGATGTTACTAAACATGTCAGATTACACTCTGTAGTCTTCTGTAAGACAGCAATAGAATAGAATAGAATAGAAGGGATTTTTATAAAGCGCATGGCTACCCAGAAGCATCCCAGCACTGTAAGGACACTAGAGTAGGGCCTGCCTTTTATGGAAAGAGCCAGATTTTAAGTTGTTTCCGGAAAGCTAGGTGGTTGGATTGTCTACGCAGCTGCAACGGCAGGCTATTTCAGAGTTTAGAGGCATTATACGAGAAATGCCGGCCTACACTTCTGGCCTTCCTGACCCTTGGTACCACTGCAAGGTACATCTCATCCGAACGAAGGCTTCTGTTGGCCTTGTAAGGGCAGATCATAGATTTGATAATAGGAGGCCCATTTCCACCTAGGGACTTGTGGGCAACATACACAACCTTAAAATTAATTCTTTCCTGCACTGGTAACCAGTGGAGTATGTGAAGTGCTGGCTTTGCTGAGCATCTATTCTGGGTTCCTGTGAGCAGTCTTGCAGCTGAGTTCTGCACAATCTGCAGCTTTGAGATGACATGGTTAGGGGCGCCCAGATAAAGGGCGTTACCATAATCTATCCTGGATAGGATCAGAGCCTGGGCCAGGGTTTTTTTGGCTTGGTCAGGTAATAATGGCAGGACTTTGCGAATCAGTCTTAGCAGGCCAAAACAAAGAGTAGCGTTTTTTCTGGCTTGGACTTTAAATGAGAGGTCTTGGTTCAACCAGACACCCAGACTTTTTATCTCTGTTTTTGGGATGGGTGCCAATCCCATATAAGCTGGCCACATAGTGTTGGCTTTGAAATTTAGCTGGTTGCCAAGTAGCATAAGTTCTGTTTTGTCGCCGTTGAGTTTTAAGTGGAAAAGACTCATCCACTTAGTGACTTCCTCAAGATAGTTGTTGTTTGGCCTGGGTCAAAGCCACCACCAACTGAGTGTCATTGGTGTAAGTGACTTTATGAATCCCAAAGGGGATGACAATCTCTGCCAATGGATGCATATAGACATTAAAAAGGGTTGGGCTCAAGGATGAGCCCTGTGGGACTCCACGCTTGAGGGGAACCGGTTTAGACAGGGTGTTGGCTGCAAACACCTGGAAACACCTATCCTCCAAAAAGGATTGGAGCCACGATAGCACCTTGCCGGATACTCCTATATTCCTGAGACAGTGAGCCAAGGTATAGTGATTCACCGCGTCGAAGGCCGCGCTTAGGTCGAGGATTATTATGGCGGCTGTACCTCCTAAATCGAGAATCTTTCTTGCTTCCTCCACAACCGTCAATAAGGTGGTCTCGGTGCCTTGACGCAGGCAGAAGCCCATTTATGAGGGGTGGAGCAGGTTATTAGATTCCGGGAACGTAGAGAGTGTGTGGTTGACAATTTTCACTGCAAATTTGCCCATTGCTGGGAGGAGCGAGATAGGACGATAATTGCCCAAATCTGCCGGGTCCAGGTTAGGCTTTTTCAGCAGAGCTGATCCTCTCTTCCATTAAGGGGGAACAATCCCTGATGAGAGGGAAGAATTGATCAGGCTAGTCGTAATGAGGGCCACTGTAGATGTTGCCAGTTTTAAGATGTTAAGAGGCGCAGGGTTCAATGGTGATCCCGATTTGACCATGGTTAAGGTAGCTAAGAATGACTCCTGAGTCTGCGGTATGAAGGCCTCCAGATGGTATTTATTTCCATGTCTCTTAGTGGGAGGTGCTTAAGAATATTATGAACTTTGGTGGCAAAGAATTCTGCAAGTTCGTTACAGCTGTCACCTGAAGGGTCGGGTGCTGCTGTGGGGTCTGGGGATTTGAGAAGTTTTTTTGCAATCAAAAAGGTCTCTCTGGAGGAATTGGCTGCTCCTGAAATCTTTTACTCGTAAAAAGTGGCTTGGGCTCGTTTTATTTCAGCCTTATATTTTCCAATAGCTATCCTATATTCCTGTTTCTTAGCTACAGAGAAATCTTTCCTCCATATCCTCTCTAGACGTTTGCATTTTTGTTTTAGCGCCCGCAGCTCTGGAGAGAACCATGCAGAATTGTTGTACCCCCTTTTTGGTAAGCCCTGTGTTCAGTGATTCCTCGTTCCAGTTTGTGAACGTCTGATAGTCTGTGATAGGGTTAAGTTCCAAATTAAGTTCAGTATTTTCCATTTCCTGGATCCACTCTTCCAACAGGAGTTTAGGCCAAGGTTTGATAAGTGTTCCAGTCGACTGTGTGTGCACAGTGGGGGTCAGTGGGGCCCAAATAGTGGGCATTAGGAAATGGTCAGACCATGGAATGGGGATGGGGGCTTCTGCTTTGAGTTCCGTCAGGTTAGATAAAATAGGATCAAGAAAAGCCTTTACTCACCTGAAAAGCAGGGCGTTCAACTTGAGAGATGCGATGATTGTTCACGACTTCCCTCGAGAGCTTACAACTAGGTAGGACTGAATAATTCAACACAGTTCACCCAGGGCAAAATCTTAAGGGAAGGGGGAAATGGGACAAAATAATAAACAGAAAAGACACTCCGAATTGCTGCGTGCTTCTGCTTTTCTCATCAGCTTTTCTTGTGTCCCTAGCACATCAAATGACAAAGAACAAATTACATTTACTAGGATTGTAAAGACTTTTTAAATTCTCAATCTGAATCTAAAGCACATGACAAATTACCTTTGGCGCTTCTAATTCTTTTCTGCGCCAAAAAATGCTTCTTCAGAGTTGTAAACTCTTTTCAGTTTTTGACTATACATTCTGTAATGACATAAATAACATCAACAATATTAAATGTCTAATTATTGCTATGTGGTCCTGAATAAATGTTCCTTCTTGCTCCTGTTATAACTCACAATGAAATCGTTATTACAATCTTAATAGTCTGTTCTTCTGCACACAGGATTGTTGAAGAGGATTCTGCCTAGAAAGCGTCTTTCCAAAGATAAGTGAAGAAAAGTTTCTTTCCTTTTCTTGTTCTAATTGTCCGTTGATAAACAAATCCTGTATTTATTATTGCCAAGGTTCTTTTCACCCAAAAAACGAAAATTAAATAGAATGAACTTACTGCAGTAAATTGTATCCTCAGCTCCAGGCATTTACTCACTACTTTCTTTTTCTCGGTTTTGTTTCCTCTAGAGCGGGGGACGTCTTTTACTGCAACTCCGGTGATTCAGGAAGCGGTTTCCAGGAGGCGAGGGGAAGACTTTGTCCAGCGAGCAGGAAATGCGCATCTGCGCGGAATCGGCACCCGAATGAAGGAAGGAGGGAGCTCCGAAGACTTGTCTCAGCTTCCAGGTAAGTGAAGATCGAACGAACGCAAGCGCATGCTTACACTCACTGGGGGCTTAAATAGTATTCTGGAGGGTGGGGTTACCACACGAGGAATGGAGACTAACACGTGTAGCACCTGTCTCTTGCAGCAACGTGCCTCGGAACTGTCAATTTGAAAACGTGCAGCGTTCGTATACTGAAAGCCTTCTGATGCAAACAAAAACACGTGTGGGGAAAAACAAGTGACTCGCAGAGATGAAGCAAATGAAACGAGATAGGGAACGTGCTTATAGGAGTGAGCCAAGGCTGATCCCATTGATCAAGCAGTGGTACATACAAATAATAACAAATAAATACATAGGGTAAATAACATGAGCCAATAATTATTACCAGAATTTTACAGCATTACTTAAGAGCTTCTCAACATAAAAGTTATTCTGTTAGCCACATAAGCTCAATGTACCCAATCATTGTATTTCTAAACAGGTGTGAGCGCTGTTGCAACAACAACCTCTAACAGAAGGTGACCTTTGATATGAGTAGCTTGGGAGACCTTTTTGGTGAAGTTGACATGTCAATAGGTCTTGTGTTAGTTCAGTCGCTGATGAAGCTAGGAGAACATCAAAATGAAGATTAAGATCTCCAAGGAGAGTAAAGTTAGCCGAGGAGCTAGCCAGGGTCATAACTGTCTCCATCAGGGATTTGACAAATTTGACCATTGGCCCAGGTGGGCGGTAAATAAGTATACCTGTGAATGATAGTGAGGGTGTAAAGTCTATTGAAAAATGAATATTCTCCCTGTCTGATAGTGGACTTTCTAGTAGTCTACAGGTCAAGTGATCTTTATAAATTATGGCAATCCCACCGCCCACTCCTGACACTCTGTCTTTCCTCTGGATTAAGTATCCAGGTGGGAGTGCTTGAACAATATCCGGCTCTGAGCTCACGTTCAGCCAGGTCTCCATGAGAAACAGAACCTCCGGCCCCAGATCTTTTAGCAGCATAAAAATCTTGGTTGTGTGCTTGAGCAGGGATCTGCAATTAAGTAAGAGAAATTGATAAGTGGGCCCCATTGGGAGTGCGGGGTGGGTCACGTGGGGTGTGGGGAAGTCACAGTATGGGCACCTTTCTTGATGCTCCTCCAAAGAAATGGTATACATACACCTGGGACCTGGGGCTCTATTTAACTGCTTCAGCACAGAACTGGAGTAGAAGAGTCTTTCTGGGGGCACAGATACAGGGGTTCTGGCCCCTGGACCCAGTTGGGCACAGATGGGCGCAGACAGGCTTGCCTTTGGTGGTCGCGCCATCTGGCATATTTATGGCGTCAGCTGTGCGTCGGGTTAAGCAACTAGAACGCTGACCCGACGCCAACCCAGCGTGAGCCCTTATCAAGTGCCAATTCCCTCACTTCTTCCTCGGAGTACTGAACACAGCTCCACAAATAAGAACAAATGTGACAGCAGTAAAATCAATAAAAACAAGATACGAGTGATAGCAGCAGTTAGTGTTAGTGTTTAAAAATAAGGGAGGCGATCGTGTGCAAAGATCAGACCCCCCTAGTGAGAACTTGTATTAAAAAGCTTTATCAGGTGCCAGCTTGACCACTGACAGACAACAGTATTCGCTTCAATGATGTGCATGTACACTCTTTTTTGTCTTGGAGGAATCTATGCTGAATTTTGTCTATCACCTCCATATATATTTATTTTTGCTCATCATTTAGATGTGCAACTAACTCCTCCAAATCAATAGTTTCCTGTCTTGCTTTTTGCATTGCAGTATCCAACTCATTCATAGCAATGACAGCTTCATTTTCAATTATTGGCTGCCCAGGAGGATCTTGAACTATAGGACCTGAACTTTGGCTGCTTTGTGAACTGTCTTTAGCTATCTCAGCAGTGATTGTTTCTTCCTGTTCAATCTCATCATTTAACATTTTACATAGATAGAACATACCGAACACTTATTTGTATCCTTTACAACATTGAAACAATCTTCATAGGAGTCAAAGTCACCGAGTAATTCTGATTCTGAACACCAAGGCTTAAATAGTTGTAGAAGTGCCAAATAGAAGGTGTTTGACAGCTGAGTTTTCTATGATTAAGCTGCCTTTCGCGTGTCATACCAAATAACCAACTATTGTGAATTTACCTTCATCTACATTTTCAGGCTTCTCTATGAAAGAAAGCACAGACTCAATCAATCAATAAGCAGCTTTATTCACTCATCTTAAAAAAGAAATCATAAAAGCATACATACCAATAAGATTCATTTTACATTATCACAATACAATTAAAAACCAATTAAAATCAATGATGAACATTGTTACAAATCACTCAGGGGCAGATTTACAATAACTGGCGCATACCTGCATATCAGCAGGGATGCACCAGTTATTTTGCATCATGGCAGACACCTCTTGCGCTACCATGGATGCACCGCATTTACAATGCGGCGCACCATGGGGAAAGAATAAACAGATGCGTGACGCATCTGCTGCCTTAAAGGTGACTCATTGCTGGAGTCGCGTCGCAGCTCCAGCAAGGCTAGGGGTGACCCTAGGCCTAACATGCTGCGTCAATCCTTACACCTGCTTCAAGCAGGCACAGGGTTTTGAAGCAGCATGGCCGTAAAAGTGACTTAGTGAAATCTTGTAGATTTCGCTCAGCCACTTTTAGGAGGCGCTCCTGCGCCAGAACGCCCCCCCCTTGCGCTGGAACGCCCACATGTGACGCAGGGCTTTACAACGTGACACATCTCCCTAGATGCGTCACGTTGTAAATACCACGCAGCATGGCGCTGGCTTTGCGCCGCCGCTGCGTCACAAAAGTGACGCAACGGCGACGCAAATGTGGCATACGGGGCTTGTAAATCTGCCCCTCAGTCTTTTCAGTCTTTTCATTATCCGTATCACAGAAACTAAAAAGCTAGCAATCCTAAAGCAAATCACCAGAGAGTCAGTTGTTTCAGAACAGCAGGGCTGGTTGATGTTGCTTAAAATTCAGATCACGTATGATAAGTAAAATGTAACGTTTGTGTCGTGCAGCATAAAAGGACAGAAAAACATCAAATGGAAGGTGCATTGAGCTGAAAGGCCATCATGGGGACAATTTATCAAATTCCTGCCCAATCATTAATTAGTGGGAAGGTAATTCGATGATGAAAGATAGCAAGTTTAAAAGGAGTTAAAGCAAACCTGTGCTGAGAATTGTGAACAGCAGTAAATTATGGCTGATCCTCATCGGTAACCAGTGTCAATTGATTTTTAATTACACTTGGTTTAGCCATTTCCCTTAAATATCTTTGGTCGCTAAGGTGAGATAAACATTGATTTTTAAGTCTTTTCTACTCAGATTAAATAAAACATCGGGTGTATCATAGTATTCAGGATGGCCGTGATTCATGCAGAAGAGTTTCACATACCATGAAAATGTGTCACAGTAAGTTAATTGTAAGTAATCATACACAATTGTACCATTTAAGACAGTAAATTCGCTAGTACAAATCTTATACCACAATAATAAAGGCTGGATATTGATCAAATCAGTTAAAAATGGAACCCCAACTCTGTATTGCAAACAAAGCTAGAGCAACAGCTAGGGACTGCCAAACTTTTCCTAGGAAAGACATTGTATAAATTCTGGAGTTCAAAAACATTTTTAAATTCCTGACTCTTTAACCATAAAGTGCTATGGATACACATTAAGAATTAAAAATAGTTAGCCTTTCCCCAACTGGTTTAACCCCTAACTTACTATCAAATTTAGGAAGAGCAGAAATAGATGTATTAAAGTTCTGCAATATATTTTCTATGGCAAGAGGTCCATGAACCAAGTTAATCAAATAAAATTCCAAGTTAACAGAAAGTCTAAGTAAATCTTAATTTAACATTATCAATCCTAATATCGCGACACTTCTGCTTGTATTTCCTTAACTTTATAACAAAGGATGTTCTTATGTTAACAGATGACCCAAAGTCGAACATGTAGTCTGCAAATCCATTGAGTAACTGTTGCAGACCCAGTGGAGTGTAAAACATGAGCACGGCATTGTCAGCATAAAGCAGACAAGGTACAGTTCTGTGGCCGATCTGGGGGGGAGGGTTCACAGCAAGTGCTGCATAAGGAGGTCTCTAAACAGTTAATCTGATATTTAAACAAAAACGGTCCATGAACACAACCTTGTCTGACCCTCCTCTCAAGAGCACAAGTGTTAGTGCATTCTCACTTGAGGCCATACCATACTCGGGCCTTACCCTCAGAATATGAAGCATCCAGAAAGGCTATAATCTGATGGCCCATCCCCACTTCCTGTAAAATTGTTCATAGTTTGAAATGCAGGATGTTATCAAAAGCGCTCGATCGAGCTACAAATCTAAAAATAGCTGCCCCTTCTTTATAACCCCCATGCACTGCTTATGATATAATACATCACTCATGACATGTTCAATTACATCACTCATAACATCACTGATGACATTCCAGATGACATAATTGATGGCATCACTGATTTAATTATTGATGCCATGATTCAGTAATCTTCTGTTCGAATTACTATACAAACTAGTGCAGCCATTAAAATATGTAAAAAAGGAAAGCATAAATTATATAAACATACATGCATGTATAAAATATTGTCACTGTAGCTGACTCCCTCTACTAGCTCATTATGTGGCTAAGCCCCTTCTATGCACATTCTTCGTCATGTGCACAGGTTTTCACGAAGAGCCCCAACCATAGCTCCATTAGATGCCAAGGCACATCCGATCAGGCTCATAGTCCTTATAGCTGGGGGCAAGAGGCTTTCTCTCAAGTGTCTTTGTGCATGTGCAATATATCTGTGCCAACCACACAGCCCCAGGTTGGATTGGGTTACTAATGAATGGGTGATATGATGTAGTGGTGTACACAAACACAAACCAAAAAGTCTAACTTTTCCAGTTAAGGGATATCATATACAGAATATACTGGGGTAAGGAAGATGAAAGATGAAATCCACAGCAGATTCTAGTGAGTTGGGCTCAATATGTGAGATGCAAATAAAGCCTTGGGCCATTCTGTCTGGTAGCCTACTAAACAATGAAAAGTAATAGATGGAATTCTTGAATTAATCTGTCATTTAGAATTTCACTAGACTGCATTCCAATACATTTTGTCTCACTGCTCCTCTGTAGAAGAAGACCAACCAAATACAAATCAGTATTGGCCTTGAAGGGGGAAGGGTCTATTCAGCCCAAACTCCTCAGTAACATCCTTTCTGTGCACAAAAACAATTAAACGCAACCCACCTAACTGTTTCGGCATTTGGGAACCTCATCATTAAAGCCATCATGAGTTCTCGGGACAGCAAGTGAAGGAACTTTCATACTGGCACACTTGACCCAATCACATCTTCATTCTGAGCATGTGGAAGACACGACACAAAGAGTGCTGTAAAGAAATGCCCATGGATGTACTTTAATGCCTATTGATAGACCTGCCATCCTTGGCGTGTTTTTCCCCTAACTTTTTGCCTTCAGACCTCCTGTTCTTGCTGATATTGTTTTTGCTGGCCTTAGGAATCTGCACACTTTACCCGTACTAGAGTGCCTGTGCTCTTTCCCTGAAACATTTTAGTTTAGCGTATGCACAATCGGCATATTTAATTTACTTCTAAGTCCCTAGTAAAGTTTTACTACATGTATCGACGGCCTGCAAATTACATGTTATTAGTGAGCGTGCAGCACTGATTGTACCACCCACTTAAGTAGCCCTTTAAACATGTCTCAGGCCTGCCATTGCAGAGCCTGTGTGAGCAGTTTAACACTGGCATGTCAACCTGTCAAAATAAGCCATTTGCCAGGCCCAAACCTTCCTTTTTAATACACATAAGTCAACACTTGCATAGTCGCTGGATAGCCCAGAGGACAGGGTGCAGTGTATTGAAAAAGTAAGAAATTTACTTTTAAGCTTCGCATGTCCTGGTAGTGAAAAACATTGGAGTTGCTTATTACATTTTATAAGTATAATTTTCAAATGGGAAAAGATAACAAGTGCATGTCTGGTGTCTCTGGAATCACAATTTAAAATCCAAACTTATGGTGAGGTCAGATTTTTGCAATTCTAAAAATGCCACTTTTAGAAAGTGGCCATTTTCTTCCCTTAGCCATTTGGTACCTGCAGCCTATCTCTGGCCACATGACTAGAATGTAATTGGCAGTTGGACTTTGTGTATTCCTCATAGACAGCCACACACAATGAGCAGCTCATGTGTGTCTGGTTGGGTCATCACCGGCAGCATGAGTGGGATAAGATGGGCCCGGCCCCACTTACACTTGAATAGGCTGTGTCCTGTCTGCACACAAAGGGCTGAATACTACATGTAAGTAGACTGGAGATAGGGCCAGGGTAGCAGGGCATCTGTACACTTCAAAGGCATGCCTATAGAAGTTTCTCCCCACCTCACAGGCACTACTGTGTGTAAATGAATGACCTCAGACACCAACTCTCCAGTACACATCTGGACCTGTGAAAACTCTGCCAGGAAGAAGGACTGCTGTGAAGCTACAAGGACTACCACTCTGCTGTACAGCTGCACTAAATAATTTTATGCCCTGCTGTGCTGACCTGGAGCCCTCTGACATGGGGAAGAAAAACTAGACTTGCACTTTCATCTTGAACCCAGGACCCGAGAGTGACTACAAGGGCTAGTCTGCTGGCCTACTGATCTGAGCCTCTGGGACATAAAAGGCTCCCAAACCAGCCCCTGTACGACACAAAATATTATGTAGTAAAAGCCCTTACAACAAGTATTACACTTTGGGAATCCCCTTTGCACAATGTTTTTGAAGCATGCATTCCTCTGGGTTTTATTTCCAAAACCTAGGGACAGAAACTAATATACGAGTGAACCTTGATTTAAAATCAGACACCAACCATATGCAAACTAGTCTTTCCCACAATGTATAGTGTATCAAAAATGCTAAAGAAGTGCTTCCCAACATTTTTAAATTGATGATCCAATTTTTAGATCAAAAACATTTGAGCCTCTCCCCAGCTTTAATGGCATGAGGAGGATCATTGGGGCATATTATCAAGACAGGCGATAAAAGTATTGCCACTTTAGCGGCAGAAAACTGCCTCTAAAACGGCTATAATGGGCTTGATAATATGCTCTTTGGAATTCCAATTGAAGCCCATGTCAGATGTCCTTCACATTTAACATGGGCTTCAATTGGAATTCCATAGAGCATATTATCAAGCCCATTATCGCCGTTTTAGCGGCAGTTTTCTGCCGCTCAAGCGGCGATAATTTTATCGCCTGGCTTGATAATATGCCCCAGAGTTCAATATAGCTAAAGCATTATGTGGTAACACACTCATTTAAAGACAGCACATTTTCCAGTGAAATTACCTCATCTTTGCACAGACATATGGTTTTACTAATAAAACTATATTGCACACAAATGATTATGGGAATTGGGTTTCAGTGAATATTTTTTATTGGTGCAACACCATGTATTGTGCCTTGATTTGTGTGGATCCCAGTAACATTTTTGTTTCTATCACACTTTAGAATTACAAACAAATATGTGCTTCATTTTTGCTTTCCTAATTATTTAATATGTACTGTTTAGTTGCAGGTATTTACATTTTGTTGTGTTACAAAAAATGACATTCTATAGCCTTTCCTTTCACACTTTCTGTACCAGAGTGCGATTGCCACATATTTCACTTTACTTTACTTCCTCTGACCGTATTGTGAGAGGAGTTTATAACAACCAATCCCCATGTAAACAAACATAAGCAGAAATTTGAGCAATTTGTCAGGAGAAATATCCTCACATCTGACCTCTGTATTTGAAGGGCTGAACATGTGACAAGATAAATACAGAATTTTAAAGCATCTTTATTAATAACTTGGACTTTGGCAACCAACACTAAATCAGCTCACAGTTCACCCACAGTTTGAGAAACGCAGTGCTAGAGCAAGTCTCATTTGTTTAGTACCACAAGCAACCCCAAATATGTGCCAGACTTGTTAATTCACAATAGTGAGGTACAGCTTGAGTCCTACGACACACAAATTAACATAACTAATGCCTTGGCATCCCCTTCCCATGTGTTGAACTCAGCCAAATTACCTTCACCTTCTATCATCATATCCTATCCATTAGATAAAGTAAAAAAACTGTCTAGTGGCAAACTAAACAAATATGCAAGCAGTGCTGTGGTTAGTGTTGAGATTAGTTGTGATTTTTTTTTAATAAGTTTATGTAATGAACTTCAATATTTGAACAAAAAACTGTTTGTTGTTGGGGACAAATCAACACTATGGGGCATATTAACAAGCCAGGCGATAAAATTATCGTCGCTTTAGCGGCAGAAAACTGCCGCTAAAACGGCGATAATGGGCTTGATAATATGCTCTATGGAATTCCAATTGAAACCCATGTTAAATGTGAAGGACGTCTAACATGGGCTTCAATTGGAATTCCATAGAGCATATTATCAAGCCCATTATCGCCACTTTAGGGACAGTTTTCTGCCGCTAAAGCAGCGATAATTTTTTCGCCTGGCTTGTTAATATGCCCCATAGTTTTAAGCAATCTGAAGAAGGAGATCCGTCAAAGGTATGCCCTTATCAAGAATGACACAGAGTTTTCTTCAAGAGAGGAAGTAATATATAGAGTAGACCTTCCTTACTGTTGCACACGCTGGAGTTGGAATAGTAGATTAAACTATTCCTAAATCCAGCACACCCCCTACTGCAAGTCGTAGAAATGACTTGCGATATAATGGTTTGCATTGTAACAACATAGGCATTGTAACGACCGCGTTGCAATCGCATGCGATGTAGCGCATGCGATGTAACATCGTATATTCAGTAGATCATCACTGTTCATCATGGTCCTAGCAAAGGCTATCAGTGTTGAGATGAAATGAAGGAAAAATCTGCAGGTAATAGGTGACTGTGAGAAGTACAGAGCTAATTTTGATATGATGAGTCCAATAAAAAAATGACAAGACTCATATATTCTTGTCAGTGGTCTGCGCTTGCAGGAGCATGATTTAAAATCTCTCATCTGATGGACCTTTTTAAGTTAACTGAGATGAAAAGGGAGTTAACAAATATGAGACAATTCAACATTTGTGAAGCTCAATTGGCCCCATAATAAGGACTTAGAATTGGTGATTGAAGTGAAGAAGTTTATTTCAAATTAACAATCAAACCAATGTATATGAATATCAAAGGAATATTTTAAAGATTCAGGATTACAGTTGATAAACTGAAATCTTGCAAGAGGTTCAGTCTCAGAAGAATACGGTAAGAAATAATCACAGACACAACAATTCAGAGACTTAGAAACAGAAAAAGATGTTCGATAAAGAAACACTGATGTTCCCTCCTAAAGATGCATCATTTCTAGTCAGCTAATTTAAGTTCTAAGTCAAAAGTAAGGGTGATTTCTAGAGTGGGGTCCCAAGGGAATTCGGAAATGCAAGAAAGTGTCAGCATAGTGAACACTTCAGTAGAATTCGTCAGAATTGGAATCGGTGTTCAGCCTGAAGCTTCACACTTGCAAGAACAAAAAGGAAGCAGAGTGGTCTGTACCTCTCAACGTCCAAGGGAATCTGCTCCCTTTTAAAAGTGTGGACCATAATTAAAACAAGCAGAAACGTTAGCAACAATCATATCTCTTTCCACCCCTCTAGAAACTTATTGTCTCCATCCACATGTTATGCATTTTGCAACATTACTGGACTTTCCCATCCCACATAACTTAGACAGATGCTGTAACCTTAAACATCTCTCTGTTCTTGATACACAATGAATAGGAGGCTTTATCTGCTCATAAGATCTCCACAGTTCTTGCCAAGATTTCTCTTCTCTGAATTTACTATTAAGAATCTAATACAGAGGACAATACTCCTTTTCCCTAGCTAATGAAATCTTGAGGGCACACCTACAAAGGAAAGAACATTCTAACCAAGCAAAGTATGTTTCAAAATCACAAGGCCTTTCTCCAGTCAGGCTATTATTAGCTAAGCATTTAAACGTGCACTTTAAATACGTGGCTATACTTGTGCACATATAACTCAAGAACAAATGCAAATGGGAGTAAAAGCATGTTTACACTTTCAAATAGGTCTTTCCAAATATATGCAAATGTGACTCAAGTATAAATGCAAAGTGAATACAGAATATATATTCATGTTAACTGAAATTAGTGCACACGATTATAAAGCTTCAGTTCTCAGTAGTTAATTTGTATTAATGCGTTTATATGTCAAAACATTAATATTCATTAAGGAACACTGTAGATATAATGTCCAATATGAATGCAAGTTGCGCATTGATAACATCTATGCTCTGTATCGACCACAGGATGCCATGCCTTTGTTTAGAATTATTCAAGCATTCAGGGACTAAAGTTGTACCTCACGATTGAGTTCCAACAAGGCCAAAACTGGCCTGAGATTGCTTGCGTTCCAAGGTAGAGTACCCATGGCTAGGAGCATGAAATGGACTGTTCCACTGGAGGAAGGCCAAAGCTGATTTTTTATGTGGTACATAGCATAAACAATCTTTGAAACAATGGTATAGTGATTCAGATTAATTAATAAATTGCTTTCCATCACATTTTGCTTCTTTATTGTAGACTGCTGTGTTAGTGTATAAACACATTTACCACTATTGTTCCGATATGCATGACAGTTTTCATTATTAAAAACTCAGATAATAAGGGCCTTCGTACGAGTATACTCTCGGTGGCTGTCTGCCGACCGCCACACTGTGGGCCCACCAGCTCTATTACGAGTGCGGCGGTCGGACCGCCAAAGGACAGCTAAATCTGCCGGGGATCGAGGATCCAGCAGCAGTTATGCCGCAGTTAGGGAGCTGCAATATGTTGGCTTCAGCACCACCATGCCTATTATGAGTTACCTGTCTCCCCCCCTTACATGGCTGTGAGCCCCTCCTGAAAAAGGTGGTGGAGAGGCAACAAAAGGGGCCCTTAAAGGACCCCCTGCTGGTTCTGGCCTAGGGGTGCATGCCGGGGGTGGCACAGCATATGCCCCCCTGGATTTGCACCCCCAGTTCCTCCGTGGTGTGGCATGTTCAGTCTGCGCTCCTATGGCGGCGGTCTGCATGTTAGGCTCCCCCATGAGCCTAACAGACCACCACTGTCAGACTGCCGCTGCAACAACCAGCCACCATGGATTACACTCGTAATCTGGCAGGCAGGCACACCAAGGCCTTGGTGGTCTTCCAACAGAGAGCACAGTGGCGGTGCTGCTGGAAGACTGCCAAAGTCATAATAAGACCCATAGTGAATTCAGTTATTGGAGGATTTTTCCAGGTTCATCTTTCATCAAATATCCAAACTCCCAGAACACATTTATGTTTTTATACATAATGAAGGGTTGATGGCGAAATTCACCATTAAGACATGAAAGAACAGCCAAGCCACAAGCTATAGGACTGCCTCTTAGTGAAAATACATATAAGGGCCTATTTATGAAAGGGGTTGTGTTGTGTTTGGACCATGCAATGTGGTGCATGCGTGACACAAACTCAAAATGCACTTTCTCAAGTCACGTTGTGTGGCCCTGAGTGGCTTTATAAATCAGGAGTAACGCAATGCGGGGCAAATCGCTGCTTTGCGTTACTCTGCCTCGGTAAGGCATTCCATGGGCATTGCGTATTTGTTTCCATGTAATTCCAATAAATTTTGATGCATTCCCAGATGTACCATCGCTGGTAGACCTGGGAATGTAGCAAAAAGATGTCCCTTCTCAGGTAAGGCATAATGAGTAGAAATGTCTATATTTCTCCTCATTACTTCCTCTTTGTATGTGTGCTTTATTCTGCAGCACACATAAAAAGAGTAATATGCCACTCTGGATTGTTTTTGTGCAGGAAGGTTCCACTTCTTGTGCAAAAACAATCCTACAAGCAACTGAGGCACACTTGCACCTTGATGCAATGGTGCCTGCATGTATGCTATGTTGCCCATTGTGCTCCAGTGCTTGGGAAAGAACAGGAACCCACCTTATTGGGATAAATAAGGCATATTTTTGGAATGTCTGACATAGATGATGTGCATTAAGGTTTGCGTCCCAGATGTGTCCTTAAGAACATATATGGTGAGAGGATGTCTATTCAGACTACATTATTTTGGCTATATGCCTGTTACTGTTCTTATTTGCCTTTGGCATGGTGATAAGACTATGTCACTTTCTGAATGACCTGACACCTACACAGTTCTTGGAAAGATAAGATCAGACAACATCTGCTTTAAATGATAAGCATGACAATGATTCTGCATAGATTGAAAGGATGGTTACCTCAACTGTCTAAAATGCGACCTCCATGGTCTAAGATGGCGAGAGGAATTACTAAAATGGAGTTAGAAAGGTCAGACCTTAAGGGCTTTACGTCACCCTGGTATCTCTAAGTCCAAAGAGGTAGTGCTAACACTGTCATTTGTTTTGCTGAGAACTAATCTCTGCTAAGCGGTACCAGTCTAACATCTCATTATATTTCCTAGGCTCAGAGGAACGCCATTGTCTTCTGTGCCACAGCAGGATTGGGAATTCATATTGTTCAATGCTTGAGACATGTAAGCTTTTTTGTGGGACAAAAATTTATAACCCTTATTTTGTAGATGGACAAGTAGGCATTCATGATCCTGTGGTAAATATTTCGTTACCGGTACTATTTTTTATGCGGTAAAGTCTATTAAAAATAACTCAGTAAAATGAGAGGCAGAATCCGTGGTATTAGAGGTTTAAAAAGGCTTTTATTCCTATACAAAGGAATACAATTTAAATTGTAGGCGTTCTATTCCATCACCACGAAAGTTCAGGAAGGAAGGGCATATATTATTGACAGGTAATCATTTTTATAGAAAAGGCATTTACAGTAAAACAGATGTAGTAGGCGTATCAACTGATAAGAAAAATAAACTATGCATGCGTAACTAGAACAGGCGTAACTAGACAACGTCATCATACATGATTTCATTAGTGGGTGGATCCATAAGAGAATCCTGCAATGTCAGCAGAAATATTTGGCAGAGATGCGTGCGCAGCCGCATGACGTGTGATTGACGTGCAACTAGAGGGAGAAAGGGACTTGACATTTAGCTCTACATGTGGAAACAAAAGTCTGGGGTTATGTCAACCTAATCCCAAATCATATCTAATATCCTATGTTTAAAGAACTGTGTTATCCAAAAAGAGAGGTCTCTTAGGATAGAATCTTATTCTATACTGACTATACTGACTAGTGCGTGTACAAGCGTCTAAGTGTCTACACTAGATGCGAGGGGGTAGGAATATTCCATGGTAACAGGGCTATGAATTACTTGCATGAGGACAGCGAGGCCTGGCCCCTTTGCACGGTAGCTGGAGGAATGTTTACCTAAACTGCTAGACAGGAATGCCTCGGATGAGGGGCGGAGGAGATAATCTTGAAGGTGAAATACAGTTCTTGGCAGGCGACGGGCTGGATCAGGCACCGTTAGCCGCGCAGGGAGTGAGACAAAGTTCATGGTCACAGATGCTGGCTCAGACTGGAGCTTTCAGAGGCAGAAGGCAGGAAAAGGCTTGATGACAGAATTCGGGCCTACTCGCCTGAATCTGTAAAATGTGGAAAGTGAACCACATAAAGTCGGTGGCCTTTCATACTTAGAAAAGGAATATCTGACCCATTCATGGTGGATCTGAAAGAGGACATATTGACGGTGGACGCACATATATTTGCGTCTTCAAGACTGGAGCAGGAGGGAACATACATGTACGTATAGCATGTACATGGAGCCGTTGGGGTCTACGATAGGGGACATAACTGATCACAAAATTCATATTTCCTCATTCCCTCCTTGTCCCCTTCGGACCCTTAGGAGATATCGATCTTCATCAATCCATCGATCTGTTCATATAGCATCATTTGTTCTTCTTTCTTCTTCCGGGATCTCGAACGAAAACTTGGATGTGGGATACACGAGGTGGCACACAGACCACAAATCGCTGGCCCACATTGTAGACATAAACAGCAACTGAATAATATGAGAAAGCCAATACCTAGGAAGGAGAGCATTCTCCATCCCCAGGCTGACAACACGCCCCAGAACCAACCGGACCAAGTCCAGGTGCCTGGACTCTGGTGTATCTGGCTTACAATCTTATGAAGGCGTGTTATGGCTTTATATACTGACGGCGAATTTTCTGGTATGAAAATGCAACAACTTGATCCGATGACCCTACAAGCTCCGCCCCTATCAGCTAGGATGACGTCAAGGACAAGACGATTTTGAAGCACAACAATCCGCATAGCAGACTGCTCTTCTGTT
Organism: Triturus cristatus; assembly: GCF_964204655.1. Taxonomy (NCBI): domain Eukaryota; kingdom Metazoa; phylum Chordata; class Amphibia; order Caudata; family Salamandridae; genus Triturus; species Triturus cristatus. The sequence continues at coordinate 190,178,922 of NC_140589.1, read as the reverse complement.
AAATTGCCTAAGGCGGAAATAGTTTCGTTCACTACTGCTTCAAGGGTTCTGGTTAGTCTACGTATCAGCTTACTATTAGTGACTGTACCTATATAAGGAAAGAAACCTTTATTGAAATCTGTGTATTTTTCCCATGCTGTTTCAGTGTAATCGACGATTGGGAGATCTCTCTGCTGTCTATTGTGTACTAAATGAGTATTTCTATGATAATCAGGAGGAGCTAGGAAAACAGGTGGTAGAAGGAATGCTATGTAACAGGTACCATCCCAATCTAGAGGTAGGCGTATATATGCGGTCTGGCCACATATAAAGTAGGAATGACGAGAAGCTCTAAATGTAGACTTGCCTTGATCACTGAATTTTATTACAGTGGTGCATTTACTATGGCCCATGTGTATGGAGCCATTCTTTCTTATACATAATTCCCCTTTTACTGGGAATACGGACATGGCGGGCAAGATTGGTGTAGCTTCAGATTCAACGTTCAGGATCATGAGGTTAAGTGTAAAATTACCTAATCCATATACTTCATTTTCTAGATCAGTTCCTGTTCTTTTGGGAAGTCCCTCCTTGTTAGGGTAGCAGACTTTAAGCAAAACTAAGTTCAGGTTTCCCCATACCCAGTTGTCTTGATAAACTGCGGAATTCGAATCTAGGGAATTAATCAAACTAAACCATGCTCCACAGGAGCCATTGTGTGTGAACGGATAGGGAAAGAGGGGCAAAACTCCCTTATAGTTCTGATAGGGAGGGAGTCGGCCACATATCCAACAATTTGTGGCATTGCTGGTTTGATGGGAATGATGTAGCATACTAATGAAAGTGTTATTGCGCAGCGCAAATCTATAAGACAATTCATGTGGAGGTAATTCACTAAAAGAATGTTCTGCAGTTATATTATAAGCATGCTTAGGAATAGGGTAATACATATGCAATAGGATGCTGATAATGATGATCAAAAGACTTAGAAAAAACAAAATTAATAATGTTACTGTACAATGACTACGAAATGATTTACAATACGCATGCTTCTTGAGCAGCATTTCATTATTTCTTTCTCTATTCCGGTCCAGAGGATTCATGTCAGAGACAAATTCAACCGATTCACCTTGGAGAGGACTTAAACAATCAAATTGTCTGACTTACTTGACCTCAATTTTAGTTTATACAGTTCTGAGTTTGATTGCTCAACCAAGGGGAGCTTTGAGTCTGTTTGTGAGGGAATACAGGGTTGAGTCTCTACGCTGGATGGTAGTCCATAAAATTTCTTGATATGGCTCGAGTGCAGCCACCCTTTTCTTCCTTCGATTTTCACAGCTGTCCTTGTGGTAAGTAAAACCAACTTCGGTGACTTCCACCTAGGATCCAGTTGGGTCTTCCGGTCGAAATTCCTGACTAAAACCAGATCTCCAGGAACCACGTCATGGGGTTTCACCTCAGTATTGTCGGGAAAAGCTGCGGATACCTGTGAACGACAAGATTGTAGTGCAGACATCAAGGAAGCCAGATAATCTGTCAGCATATTACAGTCAACGTCAGTTATTTTACGAGGTATAGGCGTCCCCCACATATTTGGTGGTCTACCGAAGATCACCTCATACGGGGATAGCCCTGTTCGAGAATGTGCTACCATTCTCATGTAAAAGAGCGCAACTGGTAAGGCTACTATCCAATCGACTCCTTTCTCTCTACATATTTTGGACAATCTAATTTTCAGAGTTTGATTATGGCGTTCCACGAGACCTGCCGCCTCGGGATGTCGGACACAGTGAAACTTCCATTGGTATCCTAATAGAAGGGAAACGTGTTTCATTAGTTCGGATGAGAACGGCTGGCCGTTATCTGAGTAGACAACACGTGGTAAACCGTACCGTGGGAAGAATTCTCGAACTAACTGTTTGGCAGTACTCGGAGCAGTGTAATCTGAAACCGGGTATGCTTCTGTCCAACGGGAAAGAGCACAGACAACTACAAGAACATATTTGAATCCTCGACATCGTTCCATCTGGATATAATCCATCTGGAGGACTTCAAAAGGGTGTTTGGGAGTTTGGAATCCACCCTGCTCTACGGGGATGCTTTTACCTGGATTAAACTGACAACATATCATACAGGTACGAACTTTTTGTTTCGCTGCGGCTCGCAAGTGTTTGTTGAACCAAATGTGTTGAATGCTGTCTAGCATAGCTTTTTCTCCTAGGTGCGCTGGACTATGTATAGTGTTAATGATGACTTGGACCATTGAGTCGGGAAGAAACCATATAGATTTTTCCTTCGTCATCCATCCTTGATCTGTTTGGATCCCTCCTAATTCAGTCCATTTCTTTATTTCTTCTGGTGTAGCATGTGTCTGTATGTCAATTACATCAAGGGCGGGATCCTTAACTGTCATGCAATGTCTTGGTGTCGGGACTATTGTCTTTGTCATGTCAGTTGTGTGAGTCTGATTCTGAGCAGTCTGTTTAGCTGTTCTGTCAGCTAGGTCATTACCCTGGGAAATAATATCGGTAACTTTTGTGTGGGCTTTGCATTTCATAATCGATATTGCAGTAGGTAGATGAATCGCGTCTAATAGGGCTTGAATGAGGGGTCCGTGTTGGATGAGGGCACCGTGAGAAGTTAAATAACCTCTCTCTCGCCACAGTACGCCGAAGTCATGGACGACTCCGAATGCATAACGTGAATCTGTGTATATGTTGACTTTTTTATTTGTGGCTTGAATACAGGCTTGTGTCAGAGCGATGAGCTCTGCTGCTTGAGCTGACAAAGTGTTAATACAATTTGTTTCAATGACTTCAGTGTCTGTTGTGACTGCGTAAGCGGCCACTAACTCTCCTGTACTTGTTCTCATACATGACCCATCTACATATAATGTCAAGTCTGGATCTGTCAAAGGGATATCTGTCAAGTCTTGTCTGGGTTTCGTCGTGATAGTAATGACTTCGACACAATCGTGTGCCAATGGATCTGTTCCGCCTACTGGTAACAGTGTGGCAGGATTTAACGTATTACAACGTCTGATTTCTATGTGTGGCTGAAACAATGTTAATTCATAACCGGTGAGTCTTGCTATAGTCAAGTGTTGTGTTTGTGTGCGGTTCAAGAGAACCTCTACTGCATGTGGTACTTGTACTGTCAGTTGATGTCCTAACACTATGGCATCGCTTTGTCGGATTGCTAAAGCTGTTGCTGCCACTGATTTTAGGCACGCTGGAAGTGCCTGCGCTACTGGATCTAATGTACTAGAGAAATAAGCACACGGTTTGTGTGATCCTGCTTGTTCCTGAGTGAGTACTGACAAAGCAGTACCTTCGCGTTCTGTAACAAAGAGTGTAAACTGTTTACTGTAACATGGTGTTGCTAGGACAGGTGCTTGACATAAAGCGTTCTTTAAGCTTTCAAAGGCATGTGTATGTTCCTGAGTCCAAGGGAGGACAGTCGATGTGGCTGCCTCCTGTGTTGTCAACTGGATGAGTGGTTTTGCTAGAAATGCATATTGAGGGATCCACTGCCTACAGTATGAAGTGAGGCCTATAAAAGCCTGCACCTCCTTTTGTGTCTTGGGTGGTGGCATGTTAGCAATTAACTGGATGCGGTCGGGTGTAAGCTGCCTTCCCTCCTTGGACAGCGAGTGCCCAAGATAAACAACTCGCTGGACACAGAATTGCAGCTTGGAAGGGGACACCTTGTGCCCCTTGTCGGCCAGAAATTTTAAAACCGTCAGTGACGCTTTTTCACATTCATGTTCGCTTCGGGCGGTGATCAGCAGATCATCGACATATTGAAGCAAGGCAGTGTTAACTGGCATGTGGATACTGTCAAGTTCTCGTTTCAGTGCTTGGCTATAGATGCTGGGGCTTTCTGTAAATCCTTGAGGTGCGCGTGTGAATTTAAAACTTCGTCCATTTAAACTAAAACCGAATAAGTATTGACTTTCTGGATCAATTGGGACACTAAAGAAAGCATTCTTGAGATCAATTACAGTGAAAAACGTTGCTTCTGAGTCAATAGCTGTGAGTAATGAGGAGATATCTGGGACCACAGGGTATTGTGGTACAATACATTTATTTAATTTGCGTAGATCAATAACCAATCGATATACTGGTGGTGCTTTTGGATCCGTTCTTTTAAGAATCGGAATTATCGGGGAATTGCATACATTGGAGTCAGTTTCGACAACCACTCCTTGTGCAATGAGCTCGTCAATGATTTGCAGTAAAGCCACTACAGCATCTGGTGGTAACTTGTATTGTCGCATTCGTGGTAGTACCACTCCTGCTTTCAGTGTAACTCGATATGGTGTAATGTTCATGGAACCAACATCAGTGGGGCCTTGTGCCCATAAATGTGTAGGTAAATTCTGCAGTCGGTGATCCATGTCTCTGGATACGTAGTGACCTTTAAAGTCACGTAAAAATAGTCGTACTCCTTCCGGAGAGCAACATATTATGGCTCCTAGAGCTTTCAATGTTTTTATACCTAACAAGTTTTCTGGACATGATTTAGTAAGCAATAAATCTGTAGTACGTGTTAATGGACCGACTGTAAGTGGAAGAGGTTGTGTTACGTCATTAATTATAGGTTTTCCTGAGAATCCAAGGGAAATATTTTGGGAGCCTGAGAGGGGTGCCCCTGGAACTTCACTGCGTCTTATAGTTGTTCTGCTTGCCCCTGTATCAAGTAGAAACTTTCTGTCTTCCCCTAATAGTTCACTATGTACATAAGGTCCCTCTTGGTCTACAGGAACCTCTATAAGGGGTAAGCCAACTTGGTCTATAGGAACCTCTATAAGGGGTAAGCCAACTTCCCTCTCTAGGCTATCTCATGAGTATCGTTGATAATCGGGATAATCTGTTTGTGCATACTGATACATCTGTTGTGTTGTTGCTTGTGTTGCAGCGACAGGCTGCGCTTGTGGTGGTGCTACGATCTGTTGTGGAGCTGTCTGTTGCGGTGCTAGTTGTTGCGGGGCTAACCTAGGTTGTGCCTGCTGAGGCATTAGTTGTTGATTCTGATCCTGTCTAGGTGGACGTGGTCTCTCATGTGTTCTACCTGTGGCAATATTATGTTTCAGGACTGGACAATCGTGTATATAATGACCTGGTTGTTTACAGTAGTTGCATGTCCCTTTCGCAGGACTTGCGGAATCACCCTTTTGGTGACTATCGGCTGGAACTGATTGTGCAACAAGCATTTTCATTTTTGTATCTTTCATACGTCTTTGTTCATGTTCTTGTTCTTCTCTAATTCTATTGTGGTGATATTGTAACATCTGTAGCATCTGTGATGGGGTATTACCTTGCCAGGTACTTTCGAATTTCAATACTCTATTCTTGACTTGTAGCAGAGAATTTTCAACTAATTTTGTCACAAACAGATGTGGATATGACTCACTACTGACTTTTATACCACTATTTATACTAAAACATTTTTCAAATCGGGAATAGAAATCACTAGTGTCTTCATCTGGTTTTTGTTTACAGGCTGAGATTGCACCCCAGTCTTCCTTTTTCGTAGTTAATAAACGTGGCAGTACCTGTATTAGTAATCCTGCTAATGCTGTAGTCTTATCCCCAAGCCCTGCTCCTGCAGCTCGGGCCTTTTCTTCGTTTTCTAATGCTGTCCAATCTATCTTTTGGTCTCCCACCTCCCATTCCTTTTCTTTGAGTTTCTCATAGACACCGGCGGGTAATAGGACCTTTAATATTTTCATAATATCGGGGTAGGTATACTCTCCCATGAGTAACATGTCTTTTATCTCACGGTGGAAACCTGCTGGGTCCTTGTCATGACTAGGTACTACTTTCTTCATTTCCAATAATTCCAGTTTAGTTATAGGCGTGTATACAAACACGCGTGTAAAATTATCATCGGCACCTCTAATTGGGTGTACTTCGCGTAACGGATTCTGTCTATCTATGTGATACATTTTTCTCCCCATGATGGGAACTGGAACGTGTTCTGGGCATACGAAATTTAAATATTGGTTTCGGGATTCTAGAATTTCCTTAATCAAATCAGTACCTGATCCTCTCCATATGTTCGTGAGTAGTTCTGTCAATATGTCAGGTAAGGGTCCTGGATCGGAGTGTTGGTTTTTATATAATATAAGGAGGTGTTGAATCATGTATATACTAGCTAAACGTTGTTCATAGGGGTCTAGATTCAGAAACGAGTGTGCAAGTACATCGTCATTGTATTCGCCGGGACTGTCAGCCCATTGTACTGCTGACCTGGCTAATTCTTGTTCGTCCATGGAATCGAGCACGTGGTACCCCCTTCGATCTCGGAGTAATTTATCAGCGGCTTGGAATAAGTGTTCAGGGGATTTTGTATTTAGCATAGGGTTTGGAAGATGTCTATTACATTCTGGACGTATTGGACGTATTGGGTCGTTAAAACCTCTGGTATTATTATGGGATCTTCCTCTACCTACATAAGCTATTGTATCTGCTTGGTCTGATTCTTGCTCCCCCTCCTCTCTGTTTAGGTCAGTGGGGTCTACCTCTAATCTTTCTTCGTGTATTCGTTCTACTTCTTTGCGGATCTTTCGGTACATAACTACTATACATAACAGTTTATCATGTCTTCCTTCTGATATATTCTTACCCCAAGTGACAAGTTTTTGCATTTCTTCCGGATTTACCCCTGGCCGGTCTTGATTTCTGATTACACAGTTTATGAGGAAACGTAACAGTTGTCCCTGTACCTCCACTTTCTGGTACTCCATGGCTCTGCTAATACTTTCAGGACCTCGTCCTGACTGGACAAAGTGATATATATTTTCTAAATGTGTAGCCATTCCTGGTAGCTTCGTTAAATATATTGCAGCTCGTCGAATACGTAATGATGACAGCAGCATTTCGTCCCGTTTACCGGGTACAGGATCATATCTACAATCTACTAGAAGTTCCTTGAGCATGTCGGGAGTTGCTAGTTTGGGCGTACGTTGGTGTGCTAATTCTCTAAGGGAAAATTTATCTCCTCTGGGTGGCGTAGAAAAAATGTCTGTCGTACCTCCTATAGCACCGTCTGGGGTGCTGGACGTAAAAGGATTTGTTGAAGGTGAGACAGCAACCGTCGTTGCGGGAAAAACTGTAGAAACAGATGTGTTTGTCGGAATGCGTGTCAGAGCTTGTTGTTGTGGAGGTACAGACGGAGAATCTTGGCGATGAGCATCATCGACAAGCGGTCTATGTGGTGCGGTATTAGCATACTCGGGAGCTGCGTCATCTAAATAGGAGGAAAGGAAAACATCTTGTGCGGTTCTAGGATGCCCCTTGGGATGTGCTTTTATCGGAAACAATGGAGGTGGCAAGTCTTTTGGTATTTCCGGAGTAGCCTTAGGTAACCCTTCGGCCTGAAGTGGATACATACCATTCATAAGAGCGTTTCTTTGTCTGTCTACTTGTTCTGATTTTACTCGGGTACCTTCCTCAAGTAATAGATTTTCTCGGGTTTTATTTGAATTCTCTCTACCTTTCTCTTCCTGTCTGAGTGCTTTTTCTGTACGTCTATATGATTCTTTACGCCATAATTCAATGGCATCTTTCTGTGACTGTCTGGCTTTCTTTTTCCATAATTCTTCTTCTACTCTCATGATGCAATCTGCATCCCAGGTCCCCGCTGCGGGCCATCTCTGACTCTCTGGTAATTCTTTGTTGTAGTCCACCCATAAATCAAGAAATAATACGGCATCTAGGCCATGCTTATGATACATAAAGTACCCTGGAGTGTCCCTCGGTGGGATGGGAACAGCTTCTTCGAGTACTCCTTTTCTAGTTTTGATCTGTCTTAATTTCGAGAAGAGCGGCATTTTTAGACCTTATGACTGGAACACACTTTATAAAAACACAATAATGAACAGTCATTCACACCACAGTATATAGAACGTATTTGAAACATTTAACACTTAACAGTTTTACGAACAATGATAACTAATAGAAAACTAGTTACTGACATTATACTGACACTAGATAATACTTATTTATCTTATTTATACGCAAAACATACTATATATACTGCTAAACAGTACAGATACACTGCTAAAACAGTGCAGACCGGATTTGTGTACCCAAACCCGTCTTGACCGGCACAGACTATGTGCACGTTAAATGCCTCCCCGGTAATGGTACTCACCGGGTAGCTCGGAACGGAAGGCCTCGGAACGGAACTGAAACTGGACTGGACCGGACTGGACTCGGAACTTCGGAACCTGGCGGGTCTCTGTATACCTCGGATCTTGCTCTCTCAGCTAGGCTCTGGTCGGGATACTTCGCACTTCTCACCGCCTCGTCTGGGTGTTGATCGCAGCCTCAGTCGCCCCCGCTTGGCCGGAGGGAGATACAGGAAATCCTGCGGGTACGCGTTTTTGTCCGTTCAGCTGTGGCAGGAGACCGGGCCTGCAACGCACCGCCGGCGCGTGAGATGAGAAAGTGTCCCTATTCGGGCGCCAATTTATGTGGTAAATATTTCGTTACCGGTACTATTTTTTATGCGGTAAAGTCTATTAAAAATAACTCAGTAAAATGAGAGGCAGAATCCGTGGTATTAGAGGTTTAAAAAGGCTTTTATTCCTATACAAAGGAATACAATTTAAATTGTAGGCGTTCTATTCCATCACCACGAAAGTTCAGGAAGGAAGGGCATATATTATTGACAGGTAATCATTTTTATAGAAAAGGCATTTACAGTAAAACAGATGTAGTAGGCGTATCAACTGATAAGAAAAATAAACTATGCATGCGTAACTAGAACAGGCGTAACTAGACAACGTCATCATACATGATGTCATTAGTGGGTGGATCCATAAGAGAATCCTGCAATGTCAGCAGAAATATTTGGCAGAGATGCGTGCGCAGCCGCATGACGTGTGATTGACGTGCAACTAGAGGGAGAAAGGGACTTGACATTTAGCTCTACATGTGGAGACAAAAGTCTGGGGTTATGTCAACCTAATCCCAAATCATATCTAATATCCTATGTTTAAAGAACTGTGTTATCCAAAAAGAGAGGTCTCTTAGGATAGAATCTTATTCTATACTGACTATACTGACTAGTGCGTGTACAAGCGTCTAAGTGTCTACACTAGATGCGAGGGGGTAGGAATATTCCATGGTAACAGGGCTATGAATTACTTGCATGAGGACAGCGAGGCCTGGCCCCTTTGCACGGTAGCTGGAGGAATGTTTACCTAAACTGCTAGACAGGAATGCCTCGGATGAGGGGCGGAGGAGATAATCTTGAAGGTGAAATACAGTTCTTGGCAGGCGACGGGCTGGATCAGGCACCGTTAGCCGCGCAGGGAGTGAGACAAAGTTCATGGTCACAGATGCTGGCTCAGACTGGAGCTTTCAGAGGCAGAAGGCAGCAAAAGGCTTGATGACAGAATTCGGGCCTACTCGCCTGAATCTGTAAAATGTGGAAAGTGAACCACATAAAGTCGGTGGCCTTTCATACTTAGAAAAGGAATATCTGACCCATTCATGGTGGATCTGAAAGAGGACATATTGACGGTGGACGCACATATATTTGCGTCTTCAAGACTGGAGCAGGAGGGAACATACATGTACGTATAGCATGTACATGGAGCCGTTGGGGTCTACGATAGGGGACATAACTGATCACAAAATTCATATTTCCTCAATCCCCCCCTGGAGGTGTGCCGACTCTAGTATGTGTGCGCCTTCTCAGAGTATGTGTACTTAGTGTTTGTGTGAATCTGTAGAGCCTGTCTCTCTCTGCATAGTCTTTATACCTGCAGTGTCTGCAATGTAATGTGGGAATGTTTGAGTGTGTCTGCATGTTTCTGGTTTTGTAAAGGACCTATAGAACTTGCAGATTTTATTCCAACACAGTTTACAGCGTAACAATGTACAGAAACTCCAAATAAAACTGCAGAACGTCCAGAACACTGCTGCCAGACTCTCTCTGAACCTCTCACATCACAGCCACATCTCCTGCCACCTGAGAGACCTTCACTGGATACCTGTCAATAAACTAATCACCTTCATGCTCCTCACGCATACCTACAAAGCCCTCCACAGCGCCGGACCCGCATACCTCAACCACCGCCTCTTCTTCTATGCTCCCACCAGACTTTTCCGCTCTGCCCAACTGGCCATCATCCCACGGATCTGAAAGACCAACGCTAGAGTAAGATCCTTCTCCTACCTCATTTGAAGACCCTGCTTCTTCTCCTCAGGCAATCCCAATTGCTTGCGCAATTTAGGCAGGACCTGGCTCTTCGACTGAACCACAGATCCACCTCCCTCCCCTCAGAGTGTTAAGACCCTAAAGGGTGAGAAGTTGCGCTCTGTAAGATTACTGATTGATACTGAGCTGCATGGTATAATATATTTAGGCATCTACGAAAAATGTAATTACATTTCATGCATCACTCTGATATACATTTAGGAAGGAAAAAAGAGCCACCTAGCACAAGACAACCACAGTTCAAGAAAAATATAAACCAAACCACTTTCTATCAGAGGTAAAAAAAAAGTGCTGGTTTGAAGGCAGGCATGGATAATCAATGGAGTCAAGAGTAAGGGGTAAGGGATGTTAGATTGTACTTAAAGCTGAGAAGCAGGTTTTCCAGCTCTGGGTACTTACTGATGCCCTGTTTAGAATGGACTGTGATACAAAGATTAGCTAGAATTGTAACATTATCAATGTTGATATAAAAGAAATAGCACACTGACCTCTTTCACCTAATCAACCTAACACAGGAATTATGCTTGCAAATGTAGATACACATGTTAGTAGTTCACTACTTTAGATGCAGATTGTGAGTTTATCTGTTTTCTTTCAAATAAAATGTTATATCCTGCACATGTCACTTTTTGGTCAGCCATTATTGGGTGCTCATACCAGGGTTTTCTTAGAACAAGGTATGCAGAGAAACAATGCCCTAAACCATGAAGCAAGAAGGAAAGAGACACCTTTTCAGTTGCTCCCATAATGAGAAATGGTAAGCTGAGAAGATTCTTCCCAAAAAATATACTAAGTCAGTAAAGGCTTTCTACGTCATCATTTGTCTCTTAAAATGCAATACCAAGATTGAACCCTGAATAGTTGAGTGCATTGTATGCCTGGTGGTATGGCTTCTAAGTCTGATTTTCAAGAACCTATGCACAATCTTCAGCCCATTAACACAAACAGAAGCCATGGGCCAAGTGGAGCTTGCTCAGAACAGGAGCTGGTAGAACACATTTGTGAGTACCCATGGCAATTTGAGCTGTGGAGTCCTGTGGCACAAAAAGGACCAACAGAGGACCTTAGCAAGGCCATGGTTTATCCCATTAGAATGCCTTTCCTCAAAAGTGAAACTGGACATAAGCCATCTAACAGCTTTACATGATATAGCCAGGTTCAGTAGATGGTAGAGGCCCGAGATGTCTATTTCAGATCAATGTCAACTTTAAAGCTCAAATTATTGACTGCTTTTGCAATCTTAGTGGCAAACCTTATTTCTTCAGTTTTATAGAGACTCAATTTGAGCAAATGGCTGCCCATCTAACTATAGCCATAAGTTGTCTGCAGAGAGCTTCTGAGAAACCCAATGAGGACAGAACGGATTACAAGAGAAATGACTTGCCAAATTAGAGAGTAAATGAGCCAATATGAGACTAACAGGACTGTCTTGACCTGCTGACAATCCACTGAAACAGAATCCAAGAACGTTAGTGGTGGCAAGGTAGCATATTTAGAAAAAGGTGGATGTCTAGAATAGGCTGTCTAATCTACTTCTGAAAAAGCTCTTTATTCTGTGCACCAGTTAAAATCATTTACATGCGTTAACCAGAATGAAAATGTGATATTAAACGTGCACACACCCACACATAGATGACTTGCCTGATGGTCAGCTGACAAAGCTTACTTAGGTATTTTTTACATATTAATACTATGAAAGCATGTCAGCAGCTTTAAGAGGACCCATAGTCATGATTGACTAACAGTCATTGTCTCATCTCTTTAATGGTTCTTGCAATAGCACCTGCAAATGGGATTAGGCTTGTTATATGGGATGAACAAGCATATGAAATTCATAACTCAAGAAATGTTATTGTTTCTTGGTACTTGTGTGAAAAGCAGTTTACCAATAAAATCTGTTAATAATGATGTGTCAGTAAAAATGTTTTATTTAGAGAAGAGGTGAGACAAGTGGTTTTCTTTATAGGACACTTAGATTTCGTAGTATTTTGTCACTTGGACAAGTAGATTATTTAAAAACTTCCACTCCTCCGTGCAGTTAAAAACCCTCCGAGCCAAAGATGAGTATTCTAGCTTTAGAGCTGTGATGAGTGCAAGAACTCGTTTTAAGCCAGTTCTGGCTCAGGCAGGATAAAGTACATTTTTATAAAATTGATTTATTTTCAACTCAAGCTATTCAAATATTTTTAAAAGTCAATAAGAAATAACTTTGAATGTGTTTGCTAGCATTGTCACAGACAGTGAGTGTTGGACCCGGCCTCATGGCGTGGTTCCGAACCCTCCTACCCGACCCGACGGGGGCAGCCCCCACCCTTCGGGGTCCCTCCGGATTGTACTTTGCTCCCCGCACCAGTCTACGCGACACGGCCCGCCCCGGCCTTGGCCCCAGCGAAGCCCCGACATCGAGGCACCAAGATCCGGCCAGGGGGCACCAAGTGGCCACTCCACCGATCCCGGAGGAGGGGAGTTTCGATGGGACCCCCAACCGTCCCCCAACGCCTGGTTTCGATCGCCCTCCGGCCTTCCTGGGCGCTGGCGCCTCTCCCGCTGGGTGTCTGGCCTCTCCCATTCCGGCCCCTCCGCCCCCCAGGTGTAAGGGTCCGGACATCAAAGGGTTCCAGACCTATATCTGGGGCAGCCTCAAACCAGGACGGCAGTTGTATCCTGGAGTCGAGAGCCCTGCTGATCGGATCGCGGCTGACCCTACGGAGAAAGACTCATTACTTGGAACTTGGAACTCTGAGCCCTGCTGACTGCGTCGCGGCTCCCCCCCCCTTGCTGAGAAGAAGACCCTCACGGAACATCGGAGCCCTGCTGACCTCGTCGCGGCTCGACCTCGCAGAAGTACCCCATCGAAGCCCTGCTGACCCCGTCGCGGCTCGACCTCATCGCAGCAATCCCCCGAGCCCTGCGGACGATGTCCCGGCTCCCGGAACCCCCCAGCTCGAGGATTGAGAGCTCGGCGCAGGGTGTTCCAGTACCAGGCTAATACTGAGATTGTCCCGCTACCCCCTCCCTACAAGACTTTGAGACTCTTTTGGATCCCTCGATCCACCTGTAAATATTACCACAGAAATCTGCCTTGATTACCGATAAAGACTTATGAGAAGTGATACCCTGGTTGTGCCCCTTTGTGGTGGTGGGGTTGCTTGGCTGATACGATCATAGGAGAAGGACCTCGCCCAGGAGGCTTCTCAGCGGCGCTCGGCTACTCGCCTACTGAACGGTGGCCCTCGGGGTGGTCAGTCCGACACCATCTGTCTCCCGGAGGGCGCCCTTCTAACATTGGTGGCCAGCGGTGCGATCCGAGCCCGACGCAGATCGTACAGCGAGTAACTCACCCACTACCTACCTAGACACAGGATAACCATGAACGACCAACAGACCACCCCAACCGCGGAGTTCCAACAAGAACGGTTGGAGGAATATACCCATGAGGAACTAAAACAGTTTTGTAAAGACAAAGGCATCGCGACCACCGGACTAAACACAAAAGAGGACCTGCAAAAAGTCCTAAAGACCTGGGTAGAGTCCGGAGCGGCCTCCCCCCAAACCGGTGCCAAACGTACACCGGCAACCAACCGCAGCCCCGGCAGAGGGGAGAACAACCAGCATAGAGACCGGCCTCTCCCCGGAAGAGATACGAGAACGGGAGAGGGTCAGGACCCACGAGTTGGAGCTCGCCCGACTCCGCCTGGACGGCGAACTCCTACTAGCCGAAAAGAAATTGGCCCTAGAGCAACTGCGGCTGCAAGAAGAAATAGAGGAGAAAAAGCGGCACCGAGAACTGGAAGAGAGGAGGCTAACCCTCGAGCATGAGCGGGGCCTTAAAGAACTTGAAATCCAGTCCAGAAATGGAGAGACCGGCACCCCCGGAAACCGAGACACCCCTCCGCCGGCCAAGGCGAAAGTATATATCCCCAAGGATGTCGTCAAAGAGTACTACATGAACGAAGACATCCAACAATGGTTCAAGGCCTACGAGGTAGCCATGACCGCCCATCGGGTGCCCCGGAAAGATTGGGGTGCCGGCCTATGGGGACGGTTCCTCAGTGAAGGCAGAGACACCCTGCTACAGCTCCCAGACGCAGCGATGACCTCTTATGATCATATGAAGGAGGCCCTGCTCACCCGCTATGGGCTCACCCCAGAGATGTACCGCCAACGCTTCCAGGACTGCAAGAAGCTCCCCGGTACCACCTGGGTGGAATACGTAGACTTTTTTAGCAGAGCCCTGGAAGGTTGGATCAAGGGCAGCAAGGTCACCTCCTACGAACAACTGTTCGACTTCATTGTATGGGAGCACCTCTCCAACAATTGCTTCATCGAGCTAAGACAGCACCTCCTCGACAGCAAGCTGACCGAGCCGCGGAAGCTCGCCGCCGAGGCCGATCGATGGGTGAACACCCGGGTCCCTCGGAACTCGATGGGGGAGTACCAACGGAACACCACGGGGCCCCCCGCCAGCGGGCGGAGGAGGGGGATCGAACAGGAACAGAGACTTTCCAGCGGGGCCACCCCGGAGTCCTCCCCGGGGACCTCCCTCGAACCGCACGTCCCGTCCCTCGTCCGAAGAGGGGCCCCCCAGCCCGACCAGGGCCTCGACCGACGGTGACGTTTTACAACTGCCAACAACCAGGGCACTATGCCAGGTACCCTACCTGCCCCGTGAACCGACGGGCGGGGACCACCGGGCCACCCCCCGCCAGTTGGCGGCCGCTGACCTGGGGGAAGGGGGAGAAGAGGAAGAGAACTACGACGCCGGGCCAACCGTGTGGGAACCCGCCGCCATGACATTGGTATGCCTGGGCAGCCGGGAAATGGTACCCCGGGCTCCCATCCCGAGCAACACCCAGAAGTACCAACAGTGGGTCACCATTAATGGATGCCGGGCCGAGGCCCTCCGAGACACCGGAGCCAGCGTAACAGCCGTCCGCTGCCACTTGGTGACCCCCGAGCAGATCTTGCCTAATGTACTGTGCCCCGTCCGGTCGGCAGACAACACTGAGAGCTTGTGCCAGATGGCCCGGATCCCCTTCGAGTGGGGGGGAGTGTCGGGTATGCTGAAGCTAACCGTCCGCGACGACGCCCCCGTGGACTGCCTCCTCTGGAACGACCTGGAAAGTTCCCCCTGGGCCCACGTCGAGCGCCGAGAGCATCTGGGGATGCTGGGACTGCCCGAATGGGTCTGCGCAACCACCCGGTCCACGACCGCCCGGGCCATCCGACCGAGCGTAGAGGCTCCCCCCGAAGAGCCGGAGTGGCCCGAACCACCACCTCCCTCCGTCGAAGAAGAAGCCGACACCGAGGCCGGGCCGCCAGAACTCGCCCGGACGAGGTCGCCACGCTCGGCGACCTCCCCGAACTCGCCCAATGGCGCCAGGAAGGTGGCCCCACAAGGGAGCAGTTCCGCCAAGAACAGAAGACCTGCCCCTCCCTCGAAGGGACCCAACAGCAAGCAGCCGCACAGGCCGCCGGAGACCAGACGGGGACCCACTGAGTCTATTGGGGCAATGACCTCCTCTACAGCGAGCAGAAGACCGTAGAATTGGGGGCCAGCCACGTGCTGGTGGTCCCCCTCAGATTCCGGGACTTCCTCCTCAATCTGGCACATGATGTGCCCCTCGCCGGGCACCTGGGGCAGGACAAAACATACAGCCGCCTGGTGACTCACTTCTACTGGCCCCGAATGCGGAAGGACGTGGACAATCATTGCCGGACCTGCCCGACCTGCCAAGCCAGTGGGAAGAGCGGGGGAAGGGTCAAAGCCCCTCTCCAGCCCTTTCCAATAGTCAACACCCCATTCGAGCGAGTGGGGATCGACATCGTGGGGCCGCTGGACCCCCAGACCTCCCAAGGACATCGCTTCATCCTCATCCTGGTCGACCATGCCACCCGATACCCCGAGGCCATCACTCTCCGAACAGTGACGGCCCCGTGGTGGGCCGGGCCTTGATGGGAATCTTCTCCAGAGTAGGTTTCCCCCGGGAGGTTGTGAGCGACCAAGGCACCAACTTTATCTCGAAGTATATGCGGTCCCTGTGGCAACAGTGCGGGGTCACCTACAAATTCACCACCCCGTACCACCCCCAGGGGAACGGTCTAGTCGAACGATTTAACCGGACATTGAAAGGAATGATCAAGGGCCTGGAGGAGCCCCTGAGACGCAAGTGGGACGTCCTGCTGCCCTGCCTCCTGTTTGCCTATCGGGAGGTCCCGCAAAAGTCTCTGGGGTTCAGCCCCTTCGAACTCTTGTACGGACACCCTGTCCGAGGCCCTCTCAGCCTGGTCAAGGAAGGCTGGGAGACCACCATCCAAGATGCTCACCCCGACGTCTACCGGTACCTCCTGACCCTGCGAAACCAAACACGGAAATTCAGGGAACTGGCCGAAGCCAACCTCGAGGCCAGCCAGGAGGAGATGAAACGCTGGTATGACCAGAACGCCTCCTCCATCGAGTTCGAGCCAGGCCAGCAGGTCTGGGTCATGTCGCCCGTCGACCCCTGTGCCCTCCAAGACAAGTGGACTGGGCCCATCAAGGTGGTCGAGAAGAAGAGCCCCGTCACCTACCTGGTCGACCTGGAGTCCCCCAGGAACCCCCTCCGGGTCCTCCATGCCAACAGGCTCAAACCCCACTTTGCCCGAACAGAACTTAGCCTGTTGATGGCTACGGACGATGGGGCCGAGGACGACTCCGAGCCCCTACCCGACCTCCTGAAAACCTCCGAAAAGGACGGCTCCGTGGAGGGAGTCATCCTCTCCGCCACCCTGACTCCCGATCAGCGCCGAGACTGTCAAGGACTGCTGCATCGCTTCGCTGCTCTCTTCTCCCTCACTCCCGGAGTCACCCGATGGTGCGTCCACGACGTCGACACCGGGGACAGCCCCCCCATGCGACACCGAGCCTACCGGGTCCCCGAGCGAGTGCGGGCCTGCATCCATGCCGAGGTCGCCAAGATGTTGGCCCTGGGGGTCATCGAACCCTCCAACAGTCCCTGGGCCAGCCCTGTGGTCCTGGTGCCGAAAGCTGCCGCCCCCGGCACCACCCCAGAGCTCCGGTTTTGCGTGGACTATCGGGGATTGAATGCCGTCACCAAAACCGATGCCCATCCCATTCCTCGGGCAGATGAACTGATCGACCGCCTAGGAGCAGCCCGCTACCTTAGCCCCTTCGACCTCACCGCCGGATACTGGCAGATCGGGCTCACCCCCGGCGCCCAAGAGCGTTCCACTTTCTCCACCCCCGATGGCCATTACCACTTCTGCGTGATGCCCTTCGGCATGAAGAATGCCCCGGCGACCTTCCAGTGGCTGGTAAATAAGGTACGGGCCGGCCTAGAGGCGTTCAGCGCCGCCTACCTGGACGATATTGCGGTGTTCAGCAGCCACTGGGCCGAGCACCTGAAGCACCTCGGGGAGGTCCTGACCGCCCTCCAAAGGGCCGGACTTACCGTAAAAGCCAGCAAGTGTCAGATAGGCCGAGGATCGGTAACCTATCTGGGACATCAAGTGGGGAGCGGCCATGTGGCTCCCTTCCAACCAAAGATCGACGCCTTTGTGGCCTGGGAGCCCCCAGGCACCCAAACCGCTGTGAGGGCCTTCCTGGGACTCACGGGCTATTACAGGCGGTTCATTCTGAACTATGGAAGCATTGTGGGCCCCCTCACGGAGCTCAGATCAAAGAAGCAGCCCAAGAGGGTGCACTGGACGCCCCGCTGTCAGGTGGCCTTCGAGACCCTCAAGACAGCGATGTGTACCGCTCCCGTGCTACAAGCCCCCGACTACAGCAAGGAGTTTGTGGTGCAGACGGATGCCTCGGGGCTATCTTGTCCCAAGTGAACTCTGAGGGGGTTGACCAGCCGGTGGCCTTCATCAGCCGGCGCCTGCTGCCCCGGGAGCAGAGATGGAGCACCATTGAACGGGAGGCCTTCGCCGTGGTGTGGGCCCTCAAGAAGCTCCGGCCCTACCTCTTTGGCACCCACTTTCGGGTCCAAACCGACCACCGACCCTTGCGGTGGTTAATGCAGATGAGAGGCGAGAACCCGAAGTTGTTGCGATGGTCCATCTCTCTGCAGGGGATTGACTTCACTGTAGACCATCGGCCCGGCAACGACCACGCCAACGCCGATGGCCTGTCCCGCTTCTTCCGCCTCGGCGAGGAGAACCCCCAAGACGATGGGTGACTCTCCCCGCCTTCAGCTGGGGGGGACGCCTGTTGGACCCGGCCTCGTGGCGTGGTCCCGAACCCTCCTACCCGACCCGACGGGGGCGGCCCCCACCCTTCGGGGTCCCTCCGGATTGTACTTTGCTCCCCGCACCAGCCTACGCGACACGGCCCGCCCCGGCCTCGGCCCCAGCGAAGCCCCGACATCGAGGCACCAAGATCCGGCCAGGGGGCACCAAGTGGCCACTCCACCGACCCCCAACCGTCCCCCAACGCCTGATTTCGATCGCCCTCCGGCCTTCCTGGGCGCTGGCGCCTCTCCCGCTGGGTGTCTGGCCTCTCCCATTCCGGCCCCTCCGCACCCCAGGCGCAAGGGTCCGGACATCAAAGGGTTCCAGACCTATATCTGGGGCAGCCTCAAACCAGGACGGTAGTTGTATCCTGGAGTCGAGAGCCCTGCTGATCAGATCGCGGCTGACCCTACAGAGAAAGACTCATTACTTGGAAACTTGGAACTCTGAGCCCTGCTGACTGCGTCGCGGCTCCCCCCCCTTGCTGAGAAGAAGACCCTCACGGAACATCGGAGCCCTGCAGATCTCGTCGCGGCTCGACCTCGCAGAGGTACCCCATCGAAGCCCTGCTGACCTCGTCGCGGCTCGACCTCATCGCAGCAATCCCCCGAGCCCTGCGGACGACGTCCCGGCTCCCGGAACCCCCCGGCTCGAGGATTGAGAGCTCGGCGCAGGGTGTTCCAGTACCAGGCTAATACTGAGACTGTCCCGCTACCCCCTCCCTACAAGACTTTGAGACTCTTTTGGATCCCTCGGTCAACCTGTAAATATTACCACAGAAATCTGCCTTGATTACCGATAAAGACTTATGAGAAGTGATACCCTGGTTGTGTCCCTTTGTGGTGGTGGGGTTGCTTGGCTGATACGATCATAGGAGAAGGACCTCGCCCAGGAGGCTTCTCAGCGGCGCTCGGCTACTCGCCTACAGAACGGTGGCCCTCGGGGCGGTAAGTCCGACACCATCTGGCTCCCGGAGGGCGCCCTTCTAACAGTGAGAGAAAATTAAATCTATTTTAACAACTTGTTGCCCTGTGCTATTGGGAATATAGCTAGACCGACACCCAGGTATAGCTTTTAAGCCTTCTGTAACAGTGAAGGCACATTTATTTAAATATATAGCGTGCCATGTTTTTAGATATTAGGCATGCTGCCTTGTGGTCTTACAAGGTACAATTTATACTTAGGAGTGTCTTAATAATATATATATATAAAATGTTGTCTGTACAAGGCATTTTTGCTTTCCATGCGTTACTGCAGTGCTTTTAAATTGCAGCCCGATAAGGCCACAGTTGTACTTCTGTGTTAGAATCCGGGTTCTCTGGTTGGCACAGGTAGGTACTTGTGATAAGCAGGGAACCTTTCCTCTAGTCAGGATAAGGGGGTACACTCCTAAAATAACCCCTGCTCACCCTCTAGGTAGCTTGGCACGAGCACACAAGGCTTATCTCAGAGCGTTATAGGTTAAGCATTTGTGAACACATACAGTAACCCAGTGACAGCACTACAAATGAACACCACACAGGTTTTATATTAAAAATTAGGATTCTTTATATAGAGTTACCACAAGACCATTAAACGACAAAAATACACAATACTGTTACTTTAGATGGTAGAAGTTTGCTTAGTTCTCTTAAGTTCTTAAATGCGACACTTTAAGTCAATGTACCTTTTAGATGCAAAACGCAGGGCAACGAAAGTGTTGCAACGATGTTGATGCGATGAAGTTTTTGGTGCAAAGAAATAAAGACGTGAAGATCTTCCAGATGCGTTACGCTTCTCCGATGTTGCGGGAAGACTCGACTCGATGCGTCAGCTACAGCGGCGTCACCCTTTACGCGATGCGACGACAGCGGCCTTGGCAGCGGCACTCTTCTCTGACGTTTGTGAGACGCTTCCGCTCGATGCTATGTTGCAGCGGCGACACCCCTTTCCGCGATGCGACGACAGCCGCTCCGACGGCTGCACGCTTCTCCGTGGATGCGAGACGCTTTTCTTGATGCGGTGCAATGCGACAGCTACGATGGCTGCGATGGCGACACGCTTCTTCTTCGATGCGAGACTCTTCTCTTGATGCGGTGCGATGCGTCAGCTACGATGGCTGCGATAGCGACACGCTTCTTCGGCGTTGCGAGACACTTCTTGGATGATGCGAGACGCTTTCGCTCGATGCGATGCTGCAGCGGCGACACACTTTACAAGATGCGACGACAGCAGCTCCGACGGCGGCACGCTTCTCCTCCTTGAGTCGCGCTTCCAGCTCCTTGCGACACGCAGTCCCTCAGAAGGCCCAACAACAGCAGCAGACACTTCCAAAGAACTCTGGGGAGCTGGGGGTGAAGTCTGTTGTTCCGGAGACTTCAGCAGGAGGCAAGCTCTATTCCAAGCCCTTGAGATCTTTTTAAGCACAAGTTGAAATAAAGTCTTTGTAGTCTTTCTCCTCTCCTTCAGCAGCAAGGCAACCACTGCAGGCCAATCCCCCAGGTCAGGGACAGCACTCCTCCTTATAGCTTTCCCAGTTCCTTCTCCTCCGGCAGAGGTTCTTCTTGTCAAGCAGGATCTAATTTCTTGGGAGCAGGGTCCCAAAACCTGTACCCCTAATTCCTTTGTTCCTCTGGGGTAGAGGGGCCTTTGCCCAGTCCAAACCAGTTCCTGAGCACTTTGTTGACATGACTCTGACTTTCTATTCAGGGTTCAGGGCAGAGACATCAGCCGCTCCACAGGAGGTGGAGCCAGCATTGTGGTTGCAGAGCACAGCCCTATTCAGAGTCCAGGTGCACTCCTCCCACCCATCTGGATGTCAATCTCTCTATTCACCAACAGGCTACCTAACCCTGCCCCTCTGGGTTTCCCCATCCCTGTCACTCACACAAACCAGACAGGCAGATACACATCATAGCAGAGGCGGCCTGAAATGGTTAGGCAAGCAAATACCTACTTTCTAAAAGTGGTATTTGCAAACACAGAATATTAAAATAAACTTTACTGAAAGATGTATTTTATTATTCTGAGTTCAGGCATACTAAACTCGATTTTCTACCATGTTCCCTGAGTCTGTTAGGATCATAGGATGTAACAATTCTAACAGCCCATTCTGGCCTATGGGAACAGGTAGCCTTACAATAGTAAAAAACGAAAATGGCTGTAATTCACTATTAGGACATGCCACACACATCAGGGCTTGTCCTACCTTATGCTTACAATGCACCCTGCCCTTGGGCCCACCATAGGGGTGACTATTATGAAGTAAAGGGAAGGTTTAGGGACTGGGAAGTGGGTGCACTTGCCCAGTCAGCATGACAGTACCAGACTGCACGCAGGTTCTGCAATGGCGGACCTTAGACACATTTTACCAGGCCGCTTCTGTGGGTGGCACAACCAGTGCTGCAAGCCCACCAGCAGCATTTGTATTTACAAGCCCTGGGCACTCCTGGTGCACTTTACTGGGGTCTGACAGTAAACCAAATAAGCCAATCATGGAATCCAACCAACATATACATTTTAAATAGGGAGCAATTGCACTGTGGCACTGGTTGGCAGTGGCACAGTTCTCTGAGCAGCTAACACCAGCAAAACACATGAGGCACAGTGACAAAAAGTGGAAGGGAGACTCACGCCAAGGTGCCAGGTCTAACATTCTGACAGACATATTTTTGTCATATATGTGGGTATTGTACATGCAATCTGCAGTCCACATATTGCATTTAACGACCGTGTAGTTGTTGCAATTTCCCCATCATCTACTATGGTCTTACAGAAAATGTAAATAGACCAATTCAGTGAAACCAATTTTACCAATATCTTTTTAAGGGCAGAGCACATGAACTGTGACACTGAATAGCAGTCTGAATGCCAGCAAAAATAAGGTCCAGAAATGGAGAAAAATCGGTACCATGCTGAAAAAGCAAATTGCGGTTGACATTCCACAAAGTTGAGGCACTTTGGATCCTAATTATTAGGTTTATGGGAGAAAGCTCTAGTTTATCTCAGCAGCTTAGCACAATCAGCAAAGTCTTTATCAAAAGAAATGGTAAGTGTTACATAAACAGCATAAACTAAAAATCATTAAAAGCTTAATACAATAAAGTTCTCAAACCAATTGAGGTAGAAATAACTAACTGTTATGATTAAACGGATACAAAAATAAAGTAAATGTGATTTAAGATTCAGGTGGTATTAAAATGTGAATTTAGATGCTTTTTGAATCAATAGCAGATTTCGGAATTATTACAATTAATACAACTGTGCATTCTAATAAGCTGGCTGTGACTAAAGCATTTCACTCCGCATTGGCACTGAAACAAAGCAGTGCCCTACTCTCCCTTTGGAATGATAATAATTCTTTGAAGTCAAATTTCCACTCCTTGTAGCAAACAGTGTGCTTTTTGAAAAGCAGCTGTTTAATGCATTTTCAGATAAATAGGACTGCTCTATAGTTTGTTATTGTCACACCAAAAGTCCCCAAAGACTCCTCATGGATTCCATGGCACTGATTAAGGAGAAAAAAGCTGTTCACTACTTTTTCAGACCCACAGAAAAAAATTTGATTAATACTTGTTTTCTTCTGAGAAGATTCGTCTTTCATGGATTTGTCCACAAATTCATAGCTTGGCGGAGAGAGGCTCCGAATTGGAGGAGAGTTTCTCCTGATCAGGTCATAGACCTCCTTACAATTATGGGGTCATCACAATGTTAATGTCCTAAATCCACAGAGTATTCTTCCATTAGCCATAGAGTTCCATGCATTCAACGGACGTCAGGAGGCCCTGGACTCTAACTTATGAATGTAAAGTTACTTCTATTAACTTTTCACATTTAGGCACAAGTGTTTGCCACTGGGCAGAGATCTTCTACAGTAAAGTATACGGCAAGAATTGTAGTTTTTTTTACTAAACTTTAATGAAAATAGTACATATATTTTTATGACAATCATTATTGCAAATTAATTTGATATAGTTATGTAAATGCAAAAACAACAGTTGATGGTCAGAATGCAGAACAATGTCATACATTCACCCCAGTACAGAGATCTGGGCATAAATCCATCGTTTTTCTGCTCACCATGCCGTTCCAGTTTGAACCCAGCCACATGCAAATCAGTCTTGACCCTGTGCCTCATGGGAACAGTCCAGCCCGAACTGTAAAGCCAGGTCCTCCCTGGACTGGAAACAAGCATCCTAGGACCGGTTTTGGGGTTTCACCCCTCTTCAGCCAGGATAGCTTGATTCCAGTGGCATGGAGAGCACAAGACCCACGTCTGGGCATACCCTTCCCACTCGGGTGACAAATGCAAAAACAACAGTTGATGGCTAGAATGCAGAACAATGTCATACATTCACCCCAGTATAGAGATCTGGGCATAAATCTATAGTTTTTTTGCTCACCATGCTGTTTCAGTTTGAACCCAGCCATATGCAAATCAGTCTTGACCCTGTGCCTCATGGGAACAGTCCAGCCCGAACTGCCAAACCAGGTCCTCCCTGGACTGGAAACAAGCATCCTAGGACCGGTTTCGGGGTTTCACCCCTCTTCAGCAAGGATAGCTTGATTCTAATGGCATGGAGAGCACGGGACCCACGTCTGGGCATACCCTTCCCACTCAAGGTGACAAATGCAAAAACAACAGTTGATGGATAGAATGCAGAACAATGTCATACATTCACCCCAGTACAGAGATCTGGGCATAAATCCATCGTTTTTTTGCTCACAAGTTGGCAGGGTATGCCCAGACATGGGTCCCTTGCTCACTTTGCCACTGGATTCAAGCTAGCCTGGCTGATGACGGCTGATTAGCCAGAAACCGGTCCCAGGATGCTTGTTTCTGGTCCAGGTAAGACATGGCTTGGCAGTTCGGGCTGGACTGTTCCCATGAGGCACAGTGTGAGACTGATTTGCATATGGCCATGTCTGAACTGGGGTGGCGGAGTGAGCTAAAGAATGATGATGGATTCAACCCAGATCAGTTGACTGGGGGTGAGTGCTTGCAATGTTCAACACTCCGTCCATCATCCACTTTGGTTTTGCATAGTTATGTAAATATAGAACAAGATAAAACATGAATTAAATAAATCATTTCAGGATCTTATTCTTTAAATCCTATTCGAAAAAACTCTCAAGAAAAACGTTTATATTTATTTATTGTGTATAAAAAAACATTGAACGTATTTAAATGAATTACTTTTTTGTTTGAAAATATTAAAGTTACATTTATGTTTACATTTACAAAATGTTTTATAAAAAATATGTATTTGGTATTTATATATCTACATTGCTTAAAATGTAATTAACTTCAAATATTTTTAAAAGCTGAAATAAATTATTTAGTTTTGCATTACCCTTATTTCCAATGCAGTTGCTATTAGGCCACTGTAGAATTTATTTTCAGTGGGAGTGTGTTGCAGAATGAGCAGTTGGCCATGTGGGGTGCTGGACTTACTCTGGGTCTGAGCTGCAGTATATTTACCATAGTTTTGGTCTTTTTTGGCTGTAGTTAATATAAGAATGCAGTTTTTGATTAGCAATGGACTTACACTTTTGTGAGTGGGTGTTTGTCTCTCTCTAATTCCCTCCTTAACCCTCGCTTAACGTTTCCTTTTCGGCCCACAGCCCCTCCCATTGAATGGCCAGTATGACCTATTTTCCAGTTACTTCCTCTCTCACATTTACTACTAAAATGTAGTTGTACCTGTGGAGCTCTCAGCAGTTTGGATAGAAACCTGACATAAAACCACATGCAATCAGATACACTAATGGTTATGTTTCAGGGATACCTGTACAAGGGCAAACCTGGGGAATGTATATTGTGATACTGCATGCACGACTGGTATAGTTTATAAACCAATGTAAGCAAACCATGGCTTGACTTCAGCGGAGTCTAGGTTCACATTTAAAAACTCTTTGCGGTGCAGGTCGGTGAAACGAACAGCGCGGGCCAACCAGTAATTATCGTGTCCTGGGCAGGGCGGGACCCGCGGCCTACCGTCTGTGCTCCGAGCCCGGCCGCTGCAACCTCAGCGGCCTCCCCAGCGTTCCTCTGTGGGGCATAGACGGAGGCTAGCACACCGGGACACAAGAGCCGCCCCTCACTTATGAACTGTGAGGAAGAGTGAGTGTGACAAGTGGGGAGTGTGGTTCCCCTCGAGCTGAAGTCCTAGCAGTGATGGCCCTTTGTATGGGCGGTGCCAGACTGCATAATGACGGAGGAGGCCCAGTGAATTGCAAAGGCCCTGAGGATACTGACCTGGTCTGTGGTGAGTGAGCGGCCTCCCTGTTGCTTCCCTGCACCTGGGACAACCTCCCGCGACGGCACGTGGGCCACTGACACCCCCTGAACCTCCTGGAGGGAGTGACCAAACTTGAATGATGTAGCCAGCAATCAGAGGGTGTCACTTTCCAGTGCGTGGGTAGGCGGTGTGCACTGCCTAGCCCCCCCAGAGGACCTCCAGTCCCCCTCTGCTTCTGGATCCCTCCTGCCTTTGGGCCCCAGCTGGATTGCCCTGCGAGGAGCCCACCCGTGCTCCAGTGACGCAGCCTTAGGCCCTGGCAGGGTCTGGTTATACATTTCTGAGCCTTCTGGCATCACGTCAGCGAGCCAGTGGCCCACACAGGCTGCTTGCGAGACCGGCACGACCTTGCTTGCTTCACCAGTCATGACTCTCTGATCCGGCTCAGCCCAGCCTCCCTCAGCGGTACATCCACGCTGGTATTTGGAATCCCCCTCCAAAGGTCACCAACCAGGAGGCCTGCCCAACCTTCTGCTTACCGTCCTTCTCCCAATCCTTTGGAGACCTTGCCTCACTGCTTGCAGCCTGCCTTGGCCGGACTGACTCATCGCACAGGGTTTCGGAAGACCTCGGTGTTCTGATGGTTGCTGCACTCTCCCTCGGTGCCTCCCCACAGCCGTTTTATACCTCACTGTGGCAACATGAAACCACGGCAGTAGACAAGGCCAAGAAGGACCGATCATTCAAGGAAAGGACATGCTGCTGAAGGGCCCGACACATGCCCAACATGGGAAGGCCCCCATGAAGGACCCCAGGTAGTCGAGTGGACATGAGGGTGTGGACAGTGTGGTGACCCATGAGTTCCTTAAAGCACTTTCTGCCTCTCTCTGTGAAGGTCTTCAAACAGTTAAAAACGACCTCTCTTTGTAGCTCAGGGAGGTGCTCCGGGGCATTGACACGGTGGGGGAGAGAGTGGCTGTGTTGGAAAGAGGCTCACTATCTAGAGACGCAGAAATCGATTCCCTCCAACAAGAAATCATCCACTTCCAGGGCCAGCAGCTAGACCTACAGGCCCATGTCAAGGACCTTGAAAACAGGTCCTGGAGAAATAATATACACATCAGGCGGGCTCCTACAGGTGACAAGAGAACAGCTCTGGAAGGTTATGTGCAGAAGCTGTTTGGGATCCTCATGGGGGTAAACTCTCCTAAGAATATCAAGCTGGACAGATGTCACAGAGTCGGCCCCCCAGGGTGTTTCCCCGCTCGCCAGCAGATATCTTGGTCTGTGTCCACAACTTCACAGAAAAGGAGGCGATCCTTAGAGCAGCCTGAGCAGACCAGAAGCTCCAATTTAGTGGCCACTCCTTCCAATTTTTCCAAGACTTAGCAGGATCCACACTTTTTAAAAGAAAAGACTTCCGACCAATCACGAGCCACCTCCTCTCTCGCCGAATATCCTACTCCTGGGGCCATCGATTTCACCTTATTTACCAATTAAATGGTAAGACCCAGTATCTACGCTCCCTTTCTGAGGCTTACAGGATCCTTGAGATCACACCTCCTGATTCGCCCACCCAGGGGCCCACTTTGGCAGAGAGAGCAGTAAGCGGGAACGGCCGCAGACTGAGGTGCGGCCAAAGATCTAAGCCCTACAGACGATGGCAAAGGAGCACTCGGAGGTGCTGTGTTCCCTCACCGGGGGAGAGAAACAAGACAGGGACCCCCCCCTCTTGTGGTGTTGCACATTCCTATAAGGAGGGCTTATTAATGGGTAGGGGCGGAGGCTTGATCCCACCTTGAAAGGGGATGGCTGCCATCATTGTGGCTGCCCCACTGGACTCAGACTTACAAGTCTTGGAAAACTGTATGATCTGTTGGTTTGTTATAACTCTTTGTATTTGGTTTAGAGGTTAGGGTAATGTTTTGGGACTCTCCTCCTGACTGACTATGTTTGGGAATAGGGATGCGGGTGCGCTTACTGGTGACTTCACCCCTCCTCCTGAGCCCTGAGAAACCGTCCAGCTAGCCCTTTCGTTTGCTCTCCTACATCAGCGTAGCTCTCCTTTTCACCCATTCTATGCAGGTCACACTACTTAGTTTAAATGTAAAAGGCCTTAAAAACCCCACTAAAAGAGTAGCGATTCTCTCTCTCTTGGAGCACTCGCAGGGGGATATATGCCTGCTACAGCAAATGTACCTTTTAGCACAGGACACCCACAGAATGCACTCTCAGGAATATCCCACAGCAGTTTTGGTCGTCAGGGAGGGGTAAGAAGGGTGGGGTAGTGGTCCTTTTCTCTAGTCGTTTCCGAGAGGCAGTACTAGGTACCTGTTTTGAGATAAAGGGTTGCATACTGGCTATATGGGTGCCGCTAGGGACGCTCTACTTCACTTGCACCTCGCTTTATGCCCCCAATGAGCATCAAAAGGCCTTTTTAACTGAGGGGCTGGTGAGGGTGCTCCAGTCCCCAGATCGGGCTCTTTTAGTTGGGGGCGACCTCAACTTAGTTATGGATGGGGGAATGGAGCGCTCTGCACTGTGGACAGGACAGATAGGGGCATTTACCCTAGAGGGGCTGGCCTGGCTGGCCGACTGTGGGTTACATGATGTCTGGAGCTTGCAGCACCCAGCGGAACAGGACTACACACTCTTTTCCTCAGCCCATAGGACCTACACATGACTGGACCACTTATTAGCCTTCCCTGTGGCGTGGGAGCTTACCACAGACTCTTCCATTGAACCCCACTTCCTCTCCAACCATGCAGCTGTTACACTTACTTTCTCTGTTCCTACACGCATCCCCCAGCGACCTTCTTGGCGCTTACTGAAAACTTCCTGCACTCTCCTGATACAATGTCCTCAACCAGACAAGTGATTTCTGACTACCTAGCAGTGAATGACACCGCTGGGGTCCCGCTTTCATTAGTCTGGGAGGCCCTTAAATTAGTTGCCAGACGTGCCCTCATTGCGAAATCAGCGCATGATAACAAAATTTGAAAGGATAAAAGAGAGGAAATAGGGGAAAACAGTGTTAGAACTTTCGTTCATTCACAAACGTACAGGTGCTCCCCGAGTTTGGTGCAAATTAGAAAAGGCCCGGCTTCAACACAAATGCCTTGACCTCTATAGGGCAGGTTATGCCATGCTCCGTCTCATGCACAAATTCCATGTAGGTTTTAACAAGGGGGGTCGGATACTAGCTCACTGACTGAGCAGCACTCAGCATGCCAATACAGGCAAGGGTATTCAAACATGCTCATGCCTGATCACACATTACGCCACAGACATAGCGGCAGAGTTCCAGGCATTCAACACCAACCTATACACGAGAGATCAACTAGCGGCTCCTGACCCACTGCCCTACCTTCAGTCTGCTGCGATCACCCCACTGCCATTGCAGGAATCAGACGCACTCGATCAATCCATCAGGATCGAGGAGGTGATTGCAGCAATTGCTAGACTAAAGCCCATGAAAGCGCTGGGTCCAGATGGCTTCAGTGCGATCTTTTGTAAGACATTTTGCACTGAACTAGCTCCCTTCCTGACCCAACTTTTCAACTCTTTTGCCGAGACCGGATCACTGACCTAATATATGCTGCAAGCGTCCATCTCAGTGAGCACGAAATCTGGAAAAGACCTGGAACATTACAGTTCCTACAGCCCAATATCCCTGCTCAATGTCGACGGAAAACTGTTTGCTGGCATTCTGTCACACCGCCTCAACCCCTTGATGCCAGGTTTGATCAATCCAGATTAAGCATGGTTTAGCCCTTCTTGTCAATGCGGGGACAATACCAAGCATGGGTGTCACCTCATTGACAAAGTACATCGATCCCAGGAAGAGGCATTCTAGCTGGCAGTAGATGCGGAGAAGGCTTTTGACAGGGTGCACAGGCCCTATTTGTTTGCAACCCTTTGGGTTGGGAGGGCGGTTCTTGAACTGGATTCGTAGCATATACTGCGCACCTAGTGCAATGGTCCGGGTGAATGGGGTAAGTTCTGAAGTGTTCCGAGTGGAGCGGGGCACCAGGAAAGGCTGTCCACTTTCTTCACTTCTTTTCGCCATTTACATGGAACTCTACGCTCAGAGATGCGGGATAACTCAAAGGCTGTGGGCATTAAGTTAACATACGCACACATCCAGTCGGGCACTTCTGGAAGAAGAGAGGGAGTGGGTGGGTAAGGGGGGGTTTCTTGTTTAATTCTGAAAGGTATTTTATGTAAATTTGTTTTCATCCTCTTTAGCAAATGCTATGTCTCTACTGCATACAGCAAATCGATGGCATGAGAATTGGTATTCCCCACTGGGTACATTGAATATCCATAACGTGTTTCACCCCTAGGAGAGTCCCCTTATGAGGCCGCCCCAATATGGGTTGTAGGCGACATGCTGTGTACTTTCCCTTCACCCTGAGATCTCCTAGTTAACGCTCCAGGGACAGTTCAATACTATGCACCCGATTTCTGCAGCTCGCCCAGAAGGGGTTATAGGCATCTTGCTATGTGATATACTTGCTCTATTCTATAATAATAAAATGATTTAATCCTAAAATCTCTTTTCATGGAGACCTGTAACAGTAGATCTTTATTACACACCAGCCAGACAATTATAATCATCCAGCCAGTAAGTGATTCATCAACATGCCTAAAAAAGTCAGAGCCTCATTATAAGTAGCTCAATATCAGGTCTGATATTTTTCTTCTGGAATTACCTGGAACATCAGTAACTCTGCGAGGGGAGTCAACAGAATGGCAAGCAAGACCCTGAAGGTCCTCTAAGAAATTGAGCTTGCAGTTCCCCTTATTTCTGCACAGAGTTTCACCCAACCATTTTTCTGGATTGGAGTAGGTGAAATACCCTGGGGAAAGAGCCTTGATCTCCAGTAAATGTACTGATTTTATGAGTACAATTGTTGGACTTGCTTCTGTCTGCAGTGCCATCCCCAAATGTTTTGCCTTAATCCTCCTGTTTTCTGAACCCGGTTTGCAGGCTTTTATGGCTCTTTGAACCTTACCACTGCTAACCAGTGCTAAACTGTGTGTGCCATATCCTTTAAACATAGTGAAATTTGCTTACACCCAATTGCCACATTTAATTCACTTTTAAGTCCCTAGTCAAGTGTTAATACATGTATTCAGGGCCTGTAAATTAAATGCTACTAATGGGCTTCCTAAAGTATGCAAAAATAGATTGATTGAATGCTTGAATAAGTCTCACTCACTGGTAATTACTTTTGGCCGCATCCCAAGCCATTGTTATTTTGCACACCATGCCACCTCATTTTGGACCCAGCAATATGCAAATCGGTCTTGACCCTGCTCCAATGGGAACAGTCCAGTCCAAACTGCCATGCCTGGTCCTCCCTGAACTGGAACACAAGCAACCCAGGACCGGTCTCATAAGTGTGATGGGCTCATCTGCTAGGTATAGCTTGGTTACAGTGACACAGTGGAAATGGGACTCATGTCTCAGCATACTTGTCCCACTTAGAGTGACACACTAAGGTACACAAAAAGTGACAGATGGAATACTTGAGTTAATATAAGCGACTGGTAATTTCTTTGAGCCCTTAGGAACAAAAATAGGATGCACAGGACCACTGTGCCGTACACTCCTGGATTCTTGTATACTACAGAAGAAGGACTTGAAGGACTGCTTGAGGCCTCTCCAACGGCCTGAGAAGGAAGACTGTACCTGCACCTTTCATGCCAAGTTTCCTGAGTGACTCCAAGGGATAGTTGTCTGGCCTCCTTTTCTGAGCTACACGGGCACACTAAGCTCATGAAGCCTCTCTGCAACTGCCCAGCGGATGTGCTGCACTAGACCTGCTTGGACATGCAAGTTGACCTGCCTGAGCCCTGCTGGCCTCTGCTGGAGTGAGTTCCTGATCCCCAAGATGTGCCTCCCAGGTCCATGATCCTTGCTGTGACATCCGTTGAACTCCTCCTAGAAGAAAAAGAGAAGTCCTGAAGTTCTGGGATATTTGCAACCACAAATGGGCCTGTTTGTGTAAAAATCTTGCTTCCCGTTCTTCTGCTATGGCGAAGGAGCATCACATCCCTTGCCAGCAGCATTAAACATGAAAAATAAAACGGTAATAAACCATATTATTTTTTTTCTAGTGGCTGAGTTTTGGTGGCAGGGAGTAGTGGGGGTAGACAAGAGGGAAAGTTTTGCATTGGTATCAGTGCGCATGACGGTTTGGCTGGCTGTCTCAAGGTGGCCAAGGTGTAATGCGCACTGAAGCTGTCTCCAACCTGAGCCGCTTTACTGAGTTGCAGACAGCAGGCACAGGCTCACAATCTAACTGGGAGCGCAAATTCATGGTGTTCAGGCCAATCCTGATGCTACTTTGATGCCACCACCATCAGCATGAGAGAAGCATCAGGATTGGCCAGAGGAGCCTGTGGCTGAGGAGGAGAGGAGCTTAATTGACCGCAATGCTGCAATCGTGTAATGTGGCAGGTAAGTTGTTTTTTTTGTTTTTTTTGCATCGTCCGTCTGTCTCCCACCCTACCTCCTGCCACTATACCGAGATGCCGGCCACTACTGCGGTCTGCCAATACAACGTTCCAGTTAACACGACTCTTCATGGTACTTCGACCTCCAGTGATGTGAGATGTTCACTATACACTACAGCATTGATTACCCGTGGTGACCGCAACAACCATCCATTACACCTGACAGGATCTTCATGCTACAGCCATGGACGTTTATAACTCCCGGCCTGCTCTTCATGCTACAACAATGTACATCCACAACACTTTCCCTGATCCTCAAGGCCTCCTCCCCCGCAAACTTAAATCTTCGCACTGGACTTTAGAAGGTAACTTTATCAGTGGGACTAACCTGGTTCCTGTATTCAGCATGATCTCCAGCACAGTCTGCCTGAACTTGTGACTTCACACGGTCTCGCACGACTAGATAACCACTCGTGGCTCTTTGTCCTTGTAGGTGCTACACTTACTTTAAATGTTTAAAGCTGCATATCTCTGGTTCTACTGATTGGAGTTTTGTTGTTTTGGTGTCAAATGAATTACTAAATTCGACTCTATGGGGGTCATTACGATGGTGGTGAGACAGCCACCCACGATGGTGGTTAGACAGCCACCCACAGGCAGTAAGTCTCACCGCCATCTAGAGCACCTTCACCGCCCGCCACATTAGGATGGCAGACGCTGTGATGGTGATTGGAAACACCGAACGCCATACATCCGATGGGCTCCTTGACCCCGCAAGTGCAGAAGAGGGCCTCGCAATCCCTACAATGGTGGTGGTGCCTACCAGGCACCACTGTAGGGATTTCGATATCCCTCCCCACCAGCCTTTCCATGGCGGTTCACCCGCCATGGAAAAGCTGGCCAGAAGGGACATTGCGGGCCCATAGCGGGCCCCCTTCCCCCTGGCTCTAAGCTGTGGGCATGTTGCTGTACCATGTTGCAGTGACCCCTTTTTGTCTTGCGGCATGTGCTGCAGCCAGCAGCACATGTCTCAATACAAAAAATAGGCAATGCGTCCGCCTCTATGGCATTTGCAACTAAATTCCTACTGTGGAACTGCCGCCTTGTAGGCAGGCGGTCCCATATTGGAAACAATGGCGGATGGACTGAAGTCCATCTGCATCGTTATCAGGCCTTAAGTTTCTAAATTGGTGTGGGGAATTTTCTTGTGTTGTATTTTCAATTTATGACTGTTTAAGTGTGTAGTAATGAACTCCAGACTAGTTGAGGTATTTCATGAGGATTTATTGTGAGTTGTTAAGTAGCCTGGAATAAGCCCCACCAGGAGCAGCCAGCAGGCAGCTCAGCCCCATCATAACTGTGGCTTATCTTCAACCAGCACCCAACATTCCGTAGTGCATCACAGTGCAGAGGCATTCCACTAGAAGGGCCT
Organism: Triturus cristatus; assembly: GCF_964204655.1. Lineage (NCBI taxonomy): Eukaryota > Metazoa > Chordata > Amphibia > Caudata > Salamandridae > Triturus > Triturus cristatus. The sequence continues at coordinate 190,145,355 of NC_140589.1, read as the reverse complement.
GAAGTGTGTAAAGGCATACATAGGAATATACAATAGGCAGGATACAACATACCTCCTTTTCTTCCACAACAGAACAATGAACATAGAAGCATAAAAACTAAAAGAAGGAGAAAGCGTACCGATCATTACCTGCTGACACACACACTGGCCAGACAGATGTGACAGGAGGCACTGCACAGCATGAGGGGTAGAAAATACAGAAAAGAAATGAACGAAGAAAGATCAGGCACATTCCTTCTCTGTAAACACAAAGCAATGCAAATCCATAAAGTAAAACAATTAGACTTGAGGAGTAAAACTCAAACTGTAAACTTGCAAAAGATTTGAATCCATTTGAAAATAGATTTAGATAGATGTAGGAGAGTAGGGTCTGCTATCCTATGCTCACCCCAAATTTTTGCTTTTTGCTTCACTGGTTTTTGACATATTGAGGCTGTGGGCCTGCTAATCAGACCCCAGCCTGCTGTTCTCTCTACTAAATTGACACTATGCACTCTAGGTGCATAACCAATTTGAACTAGATCACCCTGTGAGCCCCCTGTACCAGTGTACACTAGGTACCCAGGGCATTGGTGTATCTAAGGCCTACCAGGGGCTGAAGCATGTATTGTGCCACCCCTGGCCTGGCCTAACAATTTGACACAACTGGCTGATCACTCAGCTGGGGTAAGTTGGTGTATCCACCTCTTACTTAGGTGTAGTATACCTATACCTAACCTTAAATGGGACACATGTTAACCTATAAGTCACTCCTATGGCAGGCCTTAACAATCCTGAAGGCAGAGTGCTGGGTTTCATGTGAGATGGTGCTCTGGCATGAGCTGAGACTGTCTGCAGTGGTCGGAACAACTTCCTTCTACCGTTTCCAGATATCGCCATACCATATACTCTTAAGTGCATTATGAACCTCGCGGTTAAATGCTATCTTTGGTTTGGCTTTATCAAAACATGTCGAGTAAGGTGTCATACGAATTGGAATACTAACCCCTCGCCAAGTCTGGCGATGGAGTTAGCATTCCACCCTTCTAGAGGGACACGACATGTACAGAACCTGAAACCCTGGTAAAATCAGACATAGCCTCAGCTCCACAAAATGGACGCTGCCACCACCGACACAAGTCTGCCCTCCTGCTGCTGGGAGTCCTTTCAGCTTGGGAGACATGGACAAAGGGTTTCCTGCCAGGGGAGGTGCGAGCACCACACCAGACAGGATTTTGTGTATTGGTCAGGTAGGGCTTGAATAGAATCAGACATGCCTGAGGCTCACAAGGAGCCTCGGTGCATATGCCAGTTCAAACCGGTCCTGGGGCACACCAGCCCCGGACCTGGGGGGAGCTGGACAAAGGATTGGGGGTGTAACCACCCCCCTTCCTGGTCCCACCCTTAGGGAGGAACCTAGCAGGTAGTCCGGCCCCTAGAATCCGCTTAAAGGTAGGAGCTGTGTCCTAAGACTTCAGACATCCTGGAATCAACTTGAAACTAAGAAGAAGACGGGAACTTCAACGTTCTGCTGCACAGCAGACTGAAGGAAATCTCCCCTATGGTCAGGGAGTGACCATCTTGCTAACGCAAGCACCAACCAGTGAATCAACGTCTGCTTTGCCGTCGCCTCCTGCCGGAGCCCGAGCCCAGAGCCTGACAAGACCTGGACCTCCAGACCTCTCACAGCCCGATCCACAGTCCCTGCAAAGAAGGAACCCGTGGAGGCACCGAGACACGTGGAGCCAGCCATCTTGAAAGACCCCCGACAAGCTGCAAGCGCAACAACAGAGGCCCCCTCCGAGTTGTGCTTTGGGTCCTGAGAAGCCCAACATCCGAGCAGCATCTGCACCAAAGGTGAGCCCTCCAGCATCTCCACGATCTGCGTGGGGCCCCTCTGCACTTTGCAACTCGACGCGCCTGCCCGGTCCCTGGCCCGTTGGCTAGTGGCCATCTTGGCAAACAATCTTGAAAACTACGATGCTGGTCTGGTTGCTCCAGACTGGCTCCTGCTCCTCTCCAAAGGAGCAGCCCCTCTGACCTTGCTGGTCAGAGCTAACAGCTTACTTCGATTCCTGCGACTCCTGCTTTTGCCAAGGCTTGTTTGCTTCCTTTGAGTCGTCGACACCGCCGACAGCGAGAGCCTGCGTGGGACAGCTCGTGAACCGACTCCTGGACGTCGTCGACCTTCAGGGACCACGTGGCTGCAGAGACAAGCTACACCTCTTCACCTGTTTGCACCCGACATCGCCTGGTACCTACCTGGTGCCACGCCGGTCACTGGCTAGTGACTTTGAACACTGTCCCCTCTGCTTACAGGTCTTCTACACTTCCGATCCACCCTTGGATCCACCGCATCTCTTCTGGACCGACCGCCTGCAGCATCTTTGTCGTCAGGCTCCATTGAACCGATAGACGAAACCCGACGCACTTTGAGCCCTATGCACCCGCTTCCTGTGGGTGAGGTAAAGCTGGCACTCCGGTGCACAAGTGTACAGTAACATCTCTAATGTCTAGGTTTTAAGTCTTGATTTCGTGGTCCAACCAGAAGACCCATTTAGCAGTAACTTTTGAACTTTTACGCACCCATTGAAAACCTTTGGGAGCCCGCGTGTAACTTTCCTCACTGCACACGCGACCCGTGGACCTCCTGGTCACTAACTGAAGTTAGCTCCTTGTAGGCCCAGCGATTCTAGAGGCCCTAGGCCTTTTCCCTTTCCTGTCCGTGGTACTTATACCACTATTTTAGTATTTGGTTCGAGCGGCCACCAGGGCCTATCCATATAAAGTGCAACTTCTGTATATTGTAATACTTTCTTGTTTAACGATTTGTGCTCCTGTGCTCATAAAGAGTCTAGGGGATACTTTGAGTAATAAATACATATATATTTTGAATATATATCTGTGTGGTGTCCTTTCATTGGTATAAAAGGGGGTTACATATGGTAAAACAGCTTGCTTCACATGCCTAAACGAGTTTAGCCTGAAAGACTGCTTAGCCTACGCTACCACTAGGGCAGCTGGTCCGAAAAGGTTGACTTACAACCACACCATAAGGGTTGCTTGGCATGGTACAAGGTGGTCACTTTAATTAGTGAACATCATATACCAGGCCAACTTCTCACATTGGTGAGCAGCGGTTGGGATTCGAGCTTGCTCTTGTTTTACCTCTGTAATCTCTTTGTTACCAATTGAAAGATCATACAGGTACCTGTAGGTACATATAAGACAAGATAAGTTATATACTTAAGTTCTACTGAACTTAGTTGTTATAGAGCAAAGGGAGTAGCACACCCTGACTACAACTACTAGATAGGTTTAGTAGGAAAACCCAAGTGTAGGTAGTTGCAACACATCCACCCACACTTAAGAGCAATGGCTGGGGCAAAAGGGGTCCAACGTACCCATCTCTGTCGAGAGTGACCCCCAGAGGGCACCATCCATCTTTGCTACCCTAAAACAAAATGAGCTCAGGCAGTTGGCTAATTCTAGGGGCCTTAAACAGCCCAAGAACCCTACCTCTGCTGAACTCAGAGAACTCTTACAAGCTGATGAAGATCAGAGAGCTCTCAAGAAAGCCTCCCAGTTAGGCCCCTCAGGGACTGGAACAGGAGGCCCTCCTTCTGAAGATGCTACTGAAGTACCCCTTTCCAATAGTCACCCCTTAGATGAGAATCAGACTACAGAGGATGAAAGTGATAAGGGTACTGATACTGATGGTAGTGAGGATGAAGGGAGAACTAGCCCAGTGCCAAGTGTTATACTTGGCCCAGCTAACTTAAGGCTATTTGGGAAAGACAATGGGGTCCCCCCATTGGATCTCCCCAGTGGACTTAACCAGGGGTCTGAGAGACAGAGGAATCACTCAGGTGACTCTAATGCCTCTCATGCCTCTAGAGGCTCTCAGGGTCATTCCAGAAGAAGGATGACCAGCCCTCAGAGGAGGGAGCATGAGGCCAGAATGCAGGAAGCTCAGCTGAGGATCAGGAAGCAGGAGCTAGAAGTAGCCCTGATGCAAGAGAAACTGAACAAGGCTAGGCAACCTAGAGAGAGTGGGTCTATACCCACTGGTGGCAGCATTGTCCCGAGGGACAAAGAGAGGGTCTTTGACAATAGGAACCTGTCCAAGGTTGTGCCCCCCTACAAAAGTGGGGATGATATCCACAAGTGGATGACTGCTCTTGAGAGAGCCTGCAAAGTGCAGCAGGTTCCTGAAGACCAGTGGGCAGCAATCTTATGGCTCTCCTTTGAAGGTAGAGGCAGAGATAGACTCCTCACTGTTAGGGAGGAGGATGTCAGAAACTACAGAGCCCTGAAGAGTGTCCTGGTTGATGGGTTAGGCTTAACCACTGAACAGTACAGGTTAATGTTCAGAGATACCCAGAAGACACAGACTCAGGACTGGTCTGAACATATTGAATGTGCCACTAAGGCTTTGGAGGGTTGGTTGCTGGGAAGTAAGGTTTCAGATTATACAGGATTGTACAATTTTTTGATGAGAGAACAGATTTTAAATAACTGTCAAAACCAGCAACTGCATCAACACTTGGTTGACTCGGATCTGACCTCTCCCCAAGAATTGGGAAAGAAGGCAGACAAGTGGGTCAGAACCAGGGATAAGCAAAATAACCAGAACCAGGGCCAAGGGGGTGATCAGAAGAAAACAGACCAAAAGGGTGATCAGAAATCCAAAGACCAGAAGTCTTCAACAGGGCCCCAAACTAGTACTAATGAGGGTGGGTCCCAACAACCTAAAGGGAAGTAGAAAGAAGGTCCAAAGAAACCCTGGTGCAAATCTTGCAAGAATACAACTCACTGGACTAGTGATTGTAAGAAGGGTGGAGCCCCCAACACTGTTGCCCCTAAGGCACCTGCTCCCAGTAGTACTGTTAGCAGTGTTGGTCCCCAGACAAAGGGTGTAGTGGGAATCACTATGGGAACTGAAGGAGATTCTGACTTAGACAGAACCCTTACACAGGCAGTCTTGATCTGTGATGGGGACATGGACTTGTCCCTGACTGTGAGCCCCAGTAACCTGGGCAAGTACAGACAGACTCCATTGATAAATACGAAAGTGGCTCAAGCCTACAGGGACACATGTGCCAGTGTCACTATGGTGACACCAGGCTTTGTGAACCCTGGACAGTACATACCAGGTGAGAATTACCTGGTGACCAATGCCAGCAATGCCACTACTTCACATAGTGTGGCTGTTGTTAACTTCTCATGGGGAGGGGTAACTGGCCTCAAAAGGGTTGTGGTTAGTGCAGGCCTCCCAGTAGAATGTTTGTTGGGCAATGACCTAGAGAGTTCTCTATGGTCAGAAGTGGAGTACAGGACACATGCAGAGATGTTAGGTATATCACCACATGTCCTTGCTGTGACCAGGTCACAGGCCAAAAAGTGCCTTACTGAACCTCAGGTCTTGGATCCTGGAACAATGGACCAAGCACCTTCCAAGAAGAAGAACAGGAGGGTTAAGGCTGTGCCTTCCCCCCTGCCTGCAAGTGATGATCAGGCTTGCCAGGAAGATGATCTCGAGACCCCTGAAGGAACTGTCCCTGAAGAGCTTGAACCTGATCAGGTTGAGTTTCTGGGGACAGGGGGACCTTCTAGGGCTGGCTTGGGGCAGGCTCAGTTATCCTGTCCATCTCTTGAACCCCTCAGACAGCTGGCTGCTGCTGAGGCTGCTGGGAGTGCTCCAGGTACCCATAAAGTGTATTGGGATGATGGGCTCCTTTATTCAGAGGCTAGAGACCCAAAACCTGGTGCAACCAGGAGGTTGGTTATACCTCTGCAATTTAGGGGCTTCCTTCTTACCTTGGCCCATGATATTCCTCTAGCAGGACACTTAGGCCAGAACAAGACTTGGGACAGGCTTGTCCCTCACTTTCACTGGCCTCACATGAATGAAGATACCAAGGAGTTTTGTCGCTCCTGTGTGACCTGCCAAGCCAGTGGCAAATCAGGTGGCACAACAAAGGCCCCCCCTAATACCACTACCGGTGGTGGGGGTTCCCTTTGAAAGAGTGGGAATAGATATAGTGGGTCCCCTGGATCCCCCCACTGCATCTGGGCACAGTGTGGAAATATGGATTTTCCTGGTCAGTTATGTCCCCTATCTTGGACCCCAACGGTTCCATGTGTATATCACAAGTACATATATGTCCCCCCCAGTTCCAGTTATGAAGACGCAAATACATGTATGCCCACCGTCAACATGTCCTCTGCCAGATCCGCCATGAATAGGCCGGATATTCCATTCTTAAATATGAAAGGCCACCGGCTTTATATGGTTCACTTATGCCATTTTTCAGTCCAGGCAAGTAGGCCCTGATTCTGTCATCAAACTCTTCTTGCCTTCTGCCTCTAAAAACTCCAGCCCGAGCCTGCATCTGTGACCATGAACTTTGTCTCATTCTCTGCGCGGCTCACGAAGCCTGACATCAGCTTACTCTCTGCCAAGAACTGTATTTCACCTTCGAATTATCTGCTTCCCCCTCAGCCGATGCATTCCTGCCTAGTAGTTTAAGTAAACATTCCTCCAGTTACCAAGCAAAAAGGCCCATCTTCTCTGTCCTCATGCAAGTAATTCATAGCCCTGTTACCATGGAATATTCCTACCCCCTCGCATTCAGTGTAGACACTTAGACGCTTGTACACGCACAGTCAGTATAGAATAGATTCTGTCCGAGAGTCCTTCTTTTATGGATAACATAGTTCTTTAAACATAGGATGTTAGATATGATTTGGGATTAGGTTGACTTGACCTCCCAGACTTCTTGTCTCCACATATAGAGCTAAATGTCAAGTCCCCGTCACCCCCTAGTTACACGTCAATTACACGTCATACTGCTGCGCGCGCATCCATGCCAAGTATTATCTTATAGATCCACCTATACATGACATCACAACCAATCATGTTCCTTTTTACTCATTATTACACCCATTTTCGGTTACGCAAACCAAACGTCAATGTCCTTATCAATTGTTACGCCTACTATATTCACTTCATTATAATGTATGGACTATAAAAGTCACTTCTTGTCAATAAAGTATGTACTTCACTTCCTGAACCCCCGTGGTGATGGAACTTGAAGCATCCGATTATAATCGACCACCGGAATAAAGTCCATTCCGAAACTCTAATATCACGGATTCTGCCTCTCATTTTACTGAGCTATTTTATAATGTTTCTGTATCAAATTCAGTCCCGGTAAAGGAGAAATATTTACCACATGATGGCGCCCGAATAGGGACACTTTCTCATCTCACGCGCCGGCGGTGCGTTGCAGGCCCGGTCTCCTGCCACAGCTGGACGGACAATAACGCGTACCAGCAGGATTTCCTGTATCTCCCTCCGGTCAAGCGGGGGCGACTGAGACTGCGATCAACACCCAGACGAGGCGGTGAGAAGTGCGAAGTATCCCGACCAGAGCCTAGCTGAGAGAGCAAGATCCGAGGTATATAGAGACCCACCAGTCCGAAGTCAAGCCCAGTGTCCGACGAGTCGAGTCGAGTCGAGTCCGGTCCGGTTCAAGTTCAAGTTACTGAGGCCTTCCGTTTCCGAAGCTACCCGGTGAGTACCATTGCTGGGGAGGCATTTCTGACGTGCACATAGGTTGTGCCGGTCAAGACGGGTTTGGGTACACAAATCCGGTCTGCACTGTTTTAGCAGTGTATCTGTACTGTTTAGCAGTATATCAAGTATTCCGAAGTATTCCGAAGTGTCTAGTTATTGTCTAGTTATTGTCGAGAATTAAGCTTGGTGATTAGTTATGCCGACGATCATCATTGTTGTTTCAGTTAATGGTTTAATGTTAAATGTTTAAAGTGTTTAAGTATGTTCTGAATATCGTGGTATGAATGACTGTTCATTATCGTGTTTATTGTATTAAGTCTGTTCAAAATCAAGTATCAGGTCAAAATCAAGTATAAGGTCAGTTCTCAATATGCCGCTCTTTTCGAAATTAAGACAGATCACTACCAGAAAAGGGGTTCTCGAAGAAGCAGTCCCTATTCCTCCTAGGGACACTCCAGGGCACTTTATGTATCACAAACATGGCTTAGACGCTATATTATTTCTTGATTTATGGGTAGACTATACCAAGGGATTACCAGAAAGTCAGAGGTGGCCCACAGCGGGGACCTGGGATGCAGAGTGCATCATGAAAGTCGAGGAAGAGTTATGGAAAAGAAAAGTCAGACAGTCACAGAAAGACGCCGTTGAATTATGGCGTAAAGAATCACATAGACGAACAGAAAAAGCACGTAGACAGGAGGAGAAGAGTAAAGAGAATTCCAATAAAGTTCGAGAGAATCTATTAATTGAGGAAGGTATCCGAGTAAAATCAGAACAAGTAGACAGACAAAGAAATGCCCTTATGAATGGTATGTATCCCCTCCTGGCCGAAGGATTACCTAAGGCTACTCCAGAGACACCAAAAGACTTGCCAACCCCATTGTTCCCAATAAAGGTACATCCTAAGGGGCATCCTAGAACCGCAGAAGATGTTTTTCTTTCCTCATATTTAGATGACGCAGCTCCCGAGTATGCTAATTCCGCCCCACATAGACCGCATACCAGGGAGGTTCAACGCCAAGATCCAGTACCCGTATCCCTGCAGCAACAAATCGAGTCACAAGTTCCGGCAAGCACATCTGTTTCTGTATCCGCTCCTACAGCTACTTCTATGGCTGTGTCCACACCTGCAGTTGCTGTGTCACGTTCGACGAATCCTTTTACACCCGACGCCCCAGATGGGGCCGCGGGAGGAGCTGCCAATGTTTTTTCTACACCACCCAGAATAAATAAACTTACTTTTCAAGAGTCAGCGCATTCACGTACACCCAAACTCCTTAGTGCTCGTGCGCTTAAGGAACTTCTTATAGATTGTAGATATGACCCGGTGCCTGGAAAGGAGGACGAAATGACCCTAGCATCATTGCGTATCAGACGAGCCGCAGTGTATTTAGCGAAGTTACCAGGAATGACTGCGCATCTAGATAATATATATCATTTTGTCCAAACGGGGCGAGATCCAGAATGTATTTACAGAGCTATGGAATACCAGAAAGTAGAGATACAGGGGGAACTGTTACGTTTCCTCATAAACTGTGTGATCAGAAATCAAGACCGACCGGGGGTAGACCCGGAAGCAATGAAAATTCTTACAAGATGGAGCCAGAATATATCGGAAGGGAGACATGATAAACAAAACTGTATAATAGCCATGTGCCGAAAGATCCGTAAAGAAATAGAACGCCTACACGAAGAGCGATTAGAGGTAGACGAGTTCGAACAAAACGAGGAAGAAGGGTCCGGACTGCCCACAGGACAGTCAGACACCATAGCCTATGTAGGTAGAGGAAGATCTTGTAATAGGAATCAGACTAGATGTCATACTGACCCAATACGTCCGATATGTCCAGATAATAACAGGAATTTTCAAATACCTATAATTAACATAAGGTCTAACGAGCATTCGTTCCAAACCGCCGATAAACTACTCCGAGAACGAAGGGGTTATCATTTCCTCGATTCTATGGATGAACAAGATTTAGCCAGGGCAGCTGTCCATTGGGTGGACAGTCCCGGAAAATATAGTGATGATACAGTAGTACGCACATTTTTGAATCTTACCCCAGATGAACAAAGGTTAGCTGGGATTTATATGATTCAACAACTCATTATACTATATCGGAGTCAGCATTCGGACCCTGGTCCCTTGCCTGACATACTGACTGAATTACTTATGAATAAATGGAGAGGTCCAGGTACTGAATTAATTAAAGAAATTCTAGAATCAAGAAAGCAGTATATTCTTTTTGTATGTTCAGAACATGTTCCATTGTCCGTCAAGGAAAGAACTACGTATCACATAGATAGACAGAATCCCTTACGAGAAGTGCACCCAATAAAGGGTGAGGACAATCAGTTTAAACGCGTATTTGTATATACGCCCATATCGAAAATAGAATTGTTAGAAATGAAGAAAGTGGTACCCAGTCATGACAAAGACCCAGCGGGTTTTCACCGAGAAATTAAAGACATGTTACTAGGCCTGGGCGAAGCACTACGCTACGCTCGCGTAGTTTGCGAAGTTCGCGCTACTTCGCGCTACGCGAACTGCACGTAGCACAGTGCGAACACGCGTAGCGTAGTGTTGCGTAGTGCTGCGGTCATTTTTTGCTTGCTCGCGGTCCTCAACGTCAAGTTGGCGACCGCGAGCAAGCAAAATGACATCCTGGCGAGACTTTTTCCTTGTTCGCGATCGCGAGCATGGAAAATAAACCTCCCGGCGAGATTCCCAACGCGAGAAGGTCAGGTTTCTCATTGCGAGGGGTCGCGTATGCTCGCGACCGCTCGCGATGAGAAACTACCAGTTCGCGTTGAGAAAGCTGCAGCTCGAGGAAAAATCTACTCGAGCAGCAGAAAACTACAGCTCGCACTGTGCAAGATGCCATTTTCAATGATTGCACAGTGCCGGTTGCTTGTCCGCACTGTGCAATCATTGAAAACAACATCTTGCACAGTGCGAACATGTTACTTCGCAGTTCGCGAAGTGCTACGCGTAGCTCGCGTAGTGCGAACTTCACTTTGCGTAGCTTCGCGAAGTGCTACTTCGCGAACTACGCCCACCCTTACATGTTACTCATGGGAGAGTATACCTACCCCGACATTATGACAATATTAAAGGTGTTGATGCCTGCTGGCATTTATGAGAAACTCAAGGAAAAAGAGTGGGAGATAGGTGATCAAAAGATAGAATGGTCAGCATTAGAAGCAGAGGAAAGGGCCCGAGGTCCAGGTTCGGGGCTTGGGGACAAAACTAAAGCACTACCAGGTCTACTAGTACAGGTACTGCCACGTTTATTAACTACGAAAAAGGAAGATTGGGGTACAATTTCAGCCTGTAAGCAGAAGCAAGATGAAGACACTAGTGATTACTATGCCCGATTTGAAAAATGTTTTGGTATAAATAGTGGCATAAAAGCAAGTAGCGAATCATACCCACATCTGTTTGTAACAAAATTAGTAGAAAATGCTCTGCCCCCAGTAAAGAATAGAGTATTAAAATTCGAGAGTACCTGGCAAGGTAACACTCCAACACAAATGTTACAAATGTTACAGTACCACCACAATAGAATTAAAGAGGAACAAGAACATGAACACAGACGCATGAAAGACACGAAAATGAAAATGCTAGTTTCCCAGACAGTTCCAGCTGAAGGACATAAAAAGGGTATGACACATTCCGATTCAGCAGGACCTGTAAAGGGGACATGCAATTATTGTAAAAAGCCAGGCCATTACGTACACGATTGTCCAGTTTTAAAACATAATATCGCCATAGGTAAAACACAAGAAAGATCACGGCCACTAAGACAAGATCAGAATGAACAAGGAGCTATGCAGCATGCCCAGGCCATGCCAGCCGCACAACAGCCAATACAGTTTGTGCCAGCTGCACCACCGTTGCCTGCTGCTGCCACACAGACAACAACACGACAAATGTATCAGACCGCACAGTATGAATATCCCGAGTATCAGCGTTACGCATGAACAAGCCTAGAGAGGGAAGTTGACTTACCCCTTATCGAGATTCCTGTAGATCAAGAAGGACCTTATGTACATAGTAAATTATTAGGTCAAGATAGAAAATTTTTACTCGATACAGGGGCAAGTCGAACAACTATAAAACGTAGTGAAGTTCCAGGGGCACCCCTCTCAGGCTCACAGAATATTTCCCTTGGTTTTTCAGGAAAACCTATTGTTAATGAAGTGTCACAACCTCTGCCACTTACGATAGGACCTTTGACCCGAACTACAGATTTATTGCTTACTAAATCATGTCCAGAAAATCTATTAGGAATAAAAACGTTAAAAGCTCTAGGAGCTATAATATGTTGTTCTCCGGAAGGAGTAAGATTGTTTTTACGTGATTTTAAAGGTCACTATGTATCTAGAGACATGGATCCCCGACTGCAGGCCTTACCTACACGTCTATGGGCACAAGGCCCTACTGATGTTGGTTGCATGAATATTACACCATATCGAGTCACACTAAAGGCAGGAGTGGTGCTACCACGAATGCGACAATACAAGTTACCACCAGATGCTGTAGTGGCTTTACTACAAATCATTGACGAACTCATTGCCCAAGGAGTAGTTGTGGAAACAGACTCCAATATATGTAATTCACCGATAATACCGATTCTTAAACGAACAGATCCTACAGCGCCGCCAGTATATCGATTGGTTATTGATCTGCGCGAGTTAAACAAATGCATTGTGCCACAATTCCCTGTGGTCCCAGATATCTCGTCATTATTGACAGCTATTGATTCCGAAGCAACATTCTTTACTGTAATTGATCTCAAAAACGCCTTTTTCAGCGTCCCAATTGATCCGGAAAGCCAATATTTGTTCGGATTTAGTTTAAATGGACGTAGCTTTAAATTCACACGCGCACCTCAAGGATTTACAGAAAGCCCCAGCATCTATAGCCAAGCACTGAAACGAGAACTCGACAGTATCCACATGCCAGTTAACACTGCCTTGCTTCAATATGTCGATGATCTGTTGATCACCGCAAGAAGCGAACCTGAATGTGAGAAAGCATCACTGACAGTTTTACAATTTCTAGCCGAAAAAGGGCACAAGGTGTCCCCTTCTAAGCTGCAATTCTGTGTCCAGCAAGTTGTTTATCTTGGACACTCGCTGGACAAGGAGGGAAGGCAGCTTACACCCGACCGCATTCAGTTAATAACTAACATGCCAATACCCAAGACACAAAAGGAGGTGCGGGCTTTCATAGGCCTCACTTCATACTGTAGACAGTGGATCCCGCAGTATGCATTTCTAGCAAAACCACTCATTCAATTGACAACACAGGAGGCAGCCACATCGACTGTTCTCCCTTGGACTCAGGAACACACACAAGCTTTTGAAAGCCTAAAGAAAGCTTTATGTCAAGCACCCGTTTTAGCAACGCCATGTTACAAAAAACAGTTTACACTCTTTGTTACAGAACGCGAAGGTACTGCTTTGTCAGTACTCACACAGGATCAAGCAGGATCATACAAACCATGTGCTTATTTTTCTAGTACATTGGATCCCGTAGCTCAGGCTCTTCCTGCGTGCCTGAAATCAGTAGCAGCGACAGCTTTAGCAATCGGACAAAGCGATGCCATAGTGTTAGGACATCCATTGACAGTTCAAGTACCCCACGCAGTAGAGGTTCTTGTAAATAGAACGCAAACACAACACTTGACTATAGCGCGACTTACAGGATATGAACTTACATTGTTTCAGCCACATATAGAAATAAGACGCTGTAACACATTGAATCCTGCCACACTTTTGCCAGTAACCGGAACAGACCCACTAGCCCATGACTGTATTGAAGTTATTACTGTAACGACAAAACCCAGACAAGACTTGACCGATGTTCCATTGTCAGATCCAGACTTGACATTTTATGTTGATGGTTCATGCATGAGAACAAGTACAGGAGAGTTAGTAGCCGCTTATGCAGTCACAACAGATACTGAAGTCATTGAAACTAATCGTATAAATACTTTGTCAGCTCAAGCCGCAGAGCTCATCGCTCTGACACAAGCCTGTATTCAAGCCACGAATAAAAAAGTCAACATATACACTGATTCACGTTATGCATTCGGAGTTGTACATGACTTCGGCGTGCTGTGGCGAGAGAGAGGTTATTTAACTTCCCACGGTGCCCACATTCAGCACGGACCCCTCATTCACGCATTATTAGATGCAATACATCTACCCACTGAAATATCAATTATGAAATGTAAGGCCCATACGAAGGTTACTGATATCATTTCCCAAGGCAATGATCTAGCCGACAGAACAGCTAAACTGACTGCTCAAACTCAGACCCCCGACATGACAAAGACAATAGTCCCGACACCGACACATTGTATGACCGTTAAAGATCCTACTCTTGACGTAATTGACATACAGACACATGCTACACCAGACGAAATAAAGAAATGGACCGAGTTAGGAGGGATCCAAACGGACCAAGGATGGATGATGAAGGAAAGGTCTGTATGGTTCCTTCCTGATTCAATGGTCCAAGTCGTAATTAACACTATACATAGTCCGGCACATCTAGGAGAAAAAGCTATGCTAGACAGCATTCAACACATTTGGTTCAATAAACATTTACGAGCAGCAGCAAAACAAAAGGTCCGTACCTGTATGATCTGTTGCCAGTTCAACCCAGGAAAAAGTGTTCCCGTAGAACAGGGTGGATTTCATCCTCCTGATCACCCTTTTGAAGTCCTACAGATGGATTATATCCAGATGGAACGATGTCGAGGATTCAAATATGTTCTCGTAGTTGTCCGCGCTCTGTCCCGTTGGACAGAGGCGTACCCGGTTTCAGATTACACTGCCCCGACTACTGCCAAACAGTTGGTTCGAGAATTCTTCCCACGATACGGTTTACCACGTGTTGTCTACTCAGATAACGGCCAGCCGTTCTCATCCGAATTAATGAAACACGTTTCACTTCTGCTAGGATATCAGTGGAAATTCCACTGTGTCCGACATCCCGAGGCAGCAGGTCTCGTAGAAAGACATAATCAGACACTGAAAATCAGACTGTCCAAAATATGCAGAGAGAAAGGGGTCGACTGGATAGTAGCATTACCAGTTGCACTTTTTTACATGAGAATGGTAGCACACTCTAGAACAGGGCTATCCCCGTATGAGGTGATCTTCGGTAGACCACCGAATATGTGGGGGACGCCTATACCACGCAAAATAACTGATATTGACTGTAATATGCTGGCAGATTACTTGGCTTCCTTGATGTCTGCACTACAATCTTCTCGTTCACAGGTAGCTGCAGCCTTTCCCGACAACACTGAGGTGAAACCCCATGACGTTGTTCCGGGTAATCTTGTCTTTGTGAGGAATTTCGACCGAAAGACTCAGCTGGAGCCCAGGTGGAAAGCACCCAAGTTGGTCCTGTTGACCACAAGAACAGCCGTGAGGTTCGAGGGCCGCAAGGGCTGGATTCATTCAAGCCACATCAAGAAATTTCATGGACTATCTTCGGATATAGACACTGTGCCCTGCACTCCCTCACAGACTGATACAAAACTCCCTTTTGTTGAACCTAACAAATCTGAAAATTATAAACTAAAGCTTAGGCCCAACCAGTCGAGCAATTTGATTGTTTAAGTCCTCTCCAAGGTGAAGCGGTTGAATTGTCTCTGACATGTATCACTTGGACCTGAGTAGAGAAAATACCCGAAAAATGTTGAAACGACAGGCGTATTGTAAATCACTGCGTAGCCACTGCATAGTGACATTATTAATTTTGTTTTTATTGAGTCTTTTAATAATTATTACAAGTATGTTGTTGCACATATATTACCCTATTTCTAGACATGTTTATAATGTTGCTGCTGAACATTCTTTTAGTGACTTACCTCCGCATGAATTGTCTTATAGACTTGCGCTGCGCAATAACACTTTCATTAGTATGTTACATCATTCCCATCAGACTAGTAATGCCACCAATTGTTGGGTGTGTGGCCGACTCCCTCCCTATCAGAATTATGAAGGAGTCCTGCCTTTCTTTCCACATTCATTCACACATAATGGCTCCTGTGGAGCATGGTTTAGTTTAATTAATTCCATAGACTCAGACACAGCAGTTTACCAAGACCATTGGATATGGGGAAACCTGAACCTAGTTTTACTCAAAGTCTGCTACCCTGGCAAGGAGGGTCGCCCCAAAAGAACAGGAACTGATCTAGAAAATGAAGTGTATGGATTAGGTAATTTTACACCTAATCTCATGATTCTAAATGTCGTATCCGAAGTTGAGCTAGTCTTACCCACCATGTCAGTATTCCCAGCAAAAGGTGAATTGTGTGTAAGAAAGGTTGGTTCCATACATATGGGCCATAGTAAATGCACTACTATGGTAGAATTCAGTGATCAAGGAAAATCTTCATTCAGAGCTTCTCGCCACTCCTACTTTATATGTGGTCAGACTGCATATATGCGTCTACCCCTAGATTGGGATGGTACCTGCTACATTGCATTCCTTTTGCCACCTGTTTTCCTAGCTCCTCCTGATTATTACAGAAATATTCATTTAGTACACAACAGAGAACGGAGAGATCTCCCCATTGTCGATTACACTGAGACGGCATGGGACAAGTATGTCGATTTTAATAAAGGCATCTTTCCCTATATAGGTACTGTTACTAATAGTAAGTTGATACGTAGATTAACTAGAACCCTTGAAGCAGTAGTGAATGAGACTATTTCCGCCTTAGGCAATTTAACGGAAGAGCAGTCTGCTATGCGGATTGTTGTGCTTCAAAATCGTCTTGTCCTTGACGTCATCCTGGCTGATAGGGGCGGAGCTTGTAGGGTCATCGGATCAAGCTGTTGCGTATTCATACCAGAAAATTCGCCATCTGTATATAAAGCCATCACTCGCCTTCATAAGATTGTAAGCCAGATACACCAGAACCCAGGCACTTGGACTTGGTCCAGTTGGTTTTGGAATGCGGTATCAGCCTGGGGATGGAGAGTTCTATCCTTCCTAGGTATTGGCCTTCTCATACTATTCAGTTGCTGTCTATGTCTACAATGTGGACCAGCGATTTGTGGTCTGTGTGCCACATCGTGTATCCCACATCAAGATTTTCATTCAAGATCCCGGAAGAAGAAAGAAGAACAAATGATGCTATATGAACAGATCAATGGATTGATGAAGATTGATATCTCTTGAAGGGCAAGTAGGGGACAAGGAGGGAATGTGGAAATATGGATTTTCCTGGTCAGTTATGTCCCCTATCTTGGACCCCAACGGTTCCATGTGTATATCACAAGTACATATATGTCCCCCCCAGTTCCAGTTATGAAGACGCAAATACATGTATGCCCACCGTCAACATGTCCTCTGCCAGATCCGCCATGAATAGGCCGGATATTCCATTCTTAAATATGAAAGGCCACCGGCTTTATATGGTTCACTTATGCCATTTTTCAGTCCAGGCAAGTAGGCCCTGATTCTGTCATCAAACTCTTCTTGCCTTCTGCCTCTAAAAACTCCAGCCCGAGCCTGCATCTGTGACCATGAACTTTGTCTCATTCTCTGCGCGGCTCACAAAGCCTGACATCAGCTTACTCTCTGCCAAGAACTGTATTTCACCTTCGAATTATCTGCTTCCCCCTCAGCCGATGCATTCCTGCCTAGTAGTTTAAGTAAACATTCCTCCAGTTACCAAGCAAAAAGGCCCATCTTCTCTGTCCTCATGCAAGTAATTCATAGCCCTGTTACCATGGAATATTCCTACCCCCTCGCATTCAGTGTAGACACTTAGACGCTTGTACACGCACAGTCAGTATAGAATAGATTCTGTCCGAGAGTCCTTCTTTTATGGATAACATAGTTCTTTAAACATAGGATGTTAGATATGATTTGGGATTAGGTTGACTTGACCTCCCAGACTTCTTGTCTCCACATATAGAGCTAAATGTCAAGTCCCCGTCACCCCCTAGTTACACGTCAATTACACGTCATACTGCTGCGCGCGCATCCATGCCAAGTATTATCTTATAGATCCACCTATACATGACATCACAACCAATCATGTTCCTTTTTACTCATTATTACACCCATTTTCGGTTACGCAAACCAAACGTCAATGTCCTTATCAATTGTTACGCCTACTATATTCACTTCATTATAATGTATGGACTATAAAAGTCACTTCTTGTCAATAAAGTATGTACTTCACTTCCTGAACCCCCGTGGTGATGGAACTTGAAGCATCCGATTATAATCGACCACCGGAATAAAGTCCATTCCGAAACTCTAATATCACGGATTCTGCCTCTCATTTTACTGAGCTATTTTATAATGTTTCTGTATCAAATTCAGTCCCGGTAAAGGAGAAATATTTACCACAACAGATTTATACTGGTGGTAGTGGATCATGCCACCAGGTATCCAGAGGCAATTCCCCTTAGGACCACAACAGCTCCTGTTGTGGCCAGGGCCCTACTGGGAGTATTCTCCAGAGTGGGGTTTCCTAAGGAGGTAGTTTCTGACAGAGGTACCAACTTCATGTCAGGATACTTGACAGCTATGTGGAAGGAATGTGGTGTCAACTACAAGTTTACCACTCCTTATCACCCACAATGCAATGGGCGTGTTGAGAGATTCAACAAGACCCTAAAGGGTATGATCAAAGGATTACCTGAAAAGCTCAGGCGAAGATGGGACATCCTTCTACCCTGCCTTCTGTTTGCTTACAGAGAGGTCCCACAAAAAGGAGTTGGCTACAGCCCCTTTGAATTGTTGTTTAGGCACCCTGTAAGAGGCCCCCTATGTCTGGTGAGGGAAGGATGGGAGTTACCTCTCAAAAAGCCTAAGCAAGACATAGTGGACTATGTACTTGGTCTCCGCTCCAGGATGGCTGAGTACATGGAGAAGGCATCCAAAAACCTTGAGGCAAGCCAGGCCTTACAGAAAGCTTGGCATGACCAAAAGGCTGTCTTGGTTGAGTTTCAGCCAGGACAGAAGGTATGGGTGTTGGAGCCAGTGGCCCCAGCAGCACTCCAAGACAAATGGTCTGGACCCCATACAATCCTGGAAAAGAAGGGAGAGGTTACCTACTTGGTGGACCTAGGCACTCCCAGGAGTCCCCACAGGGTACTCCATGTTAACAGGTTAAAAGCATATGTTGACAGGGCAGACATGGGCTTGCTCATGGCTACAGATGAGGGACAGGAGGAAGAGAGCGACCCTCTCCCAGACCTGTTGTCTCAGAACCCTGAAGATGGTTCAGTTGAAGGAGTGACCCTTGGAAGCAACCTCACTGAGCATCAGCAGATTGAATGTAGACAAGTTCTACAATCATTTCAGCATATGTTCTCACTGATACCTAGTCAAACTGATTGGTGTACCCATGTGGTGGACACTGGTGACAGTCTTCCTGTGAAGAACAAACTTTACAGGCAACCTGACCATGTCAGGTTCTGTATAAAGGCTGAGGTACACAAACGCTGGAACTGGGTGTCATTGGGCCCTCAGAGAGCCCCTGGGCTAGCCCAGTGGTTCTGGTCCCCAAACCTCACACCAAAGATGGCAAGAGAGAGATGAGGTTCTGTGTGGATTACAGAGGACTCAATGCTGTCACTAGGACAAACGCACATCCTATTCCAAGGGCAGATGAGCTCATAGATAAACTGGCTTCTGCTAAGTTTTTGAGCATATTTGATTTGACAGCTGGCTATTGGCAAATCAGGTTGGCTGAGGAGTCTAAGGCCAAAACAGCATTTTCAACCCCAGGAGGACACTACCAATTTTTGGTGATGCCCTTTGGTCTGAAGAATGCACCTGCCACCTTCCAAAGGTTGGTGAATCAAGTCCTTACTGGGTTGGATGACTTTTGCGCAGCATATCTTGATGACATTGCTGTCTTTAGCTCCACCTGGGAGGATCACCTGATCCACCTGAAGAAGGTACTTGAGGCTCTGCAAAAGGCAGGCCTCACTATCAAGGCTACTAAGTGCCAGATAGGGCAGAGTAAGGTTGTGTACTTGGGCCACCTTGTAGGTGGAGGCCAAGTTCAACCACTGGAGAGTAAGATACAATCCATCAAGGACTGGTCTCCTCCAACCACCCAGACTCAAGTTCGAGCTTTCTTGGGCTTGACTGGGTACTACAGGAAGTTTGTTAAGAACTATGGGTCCATTGTGACTCCTCTTAATGATCTGACATCCAAAAAGATGCCCAAAAAGGTTCAGTGGACAGTAAGCTGTCAAAAGGCATTTGATGACCTGAAGAAGGCCATGTGCTCTGCACCTATCCTGAAAAGTCCTGACTACTCCAAAGAGTTTATTGTCCAAACAGATGCTTCTGAGTTGGGTGTGGGAGCTGTGCTGTCACAACTTAATGTAGATGGTCAAGACCAACCCATTGCTTTTATTAGCAGACGGTTGACCCCCAGAGAGAAGAATTGGTCAGCTATTGAGAGGGAGGCCTTTGCTGTGGTGTGGGCCCTGATGAAGCTGAGGCCATACTTGTTTGGCACTCACTTCAAGATTCAGACCGACCATAAGCCCCTCTTGTGGCTAAATCAGATGAAGGGTGAAAACCCCAAACTGCTTAGGTGGTCCATTTCCCTACAGGGGATGGACTTTACAGTGGAGCACCGGCCAGGTACAGACCATGGGAATGCAGATGGTCTCTCCAGGTACTTCCACTTAGGACATGAAGACGAGACTGGTCAAGACTAGTTTAATGTCCCTGCGTTTGGGGGGGGCTGTGTAGGAGAGTAGGGTCTGCTATCCTATGGTCACCCCAAATTTTTGCTTTTTGCTTCACTGGTTTTTGACATATTGAGGCTGTGGGCCTGCTAATCAGACCCCAGCCTGCTGTCCTCTCTACTAAATTGACACTATGCACTCTAGGTGCATAACCAATTGGAACTAGATCACCCTGTGAGCCCCCTGTACCAGTGTACACTAGGTACCCAGGGCATTGGTGTATCTAAGGCCTACCAGGGGCTGAAGCATGTATTGTGCCACCCCTGGCCTGGCCTAACAATTTGACACAACTGGCTGATCACTCAGCTGGGGTAAGTTGGTGTATCCACCTCTTACTTAGGTGTAGTATACCTATACCTAACCTTAAATGGGACACATGTTAACCTATAGGTCACTCCTATGGCAGGCCTTAACAATCCTGAAGGCAGAGAGCTGGGTTTCATGTGAGATGGTGCTCTGGCATGAGCTGAGCCTGTCTGCAGTGGTTGGAACAACTTCCTTCTACCGTTTCCAGATATCGCCATACCATATACTCTTAAGTGCATTATGAACCTCGCGGTTAAATGCTATCTTTGGTTTGGCTTTATCAAAACATGTCGAGTAAGGTGTCATACGAATTGGAATATTAACCCCTCGCCAAGTCTGGCGACGGGGTTAGCATTCCACCCTTCTAGAGGGACACGACATGTACAGAACCTGAAACCCGGGTAAAATCAGACATAGCCTCAGCTCCACAAAATGGACGCTGCCACCACCGACACAAGTCTGCCCTCCTGCTGCTGGGAGTCCTTACAGCTTGGGAGACGTGGACAAAGGGTTTCCTGCCAGGGGAGGTGCGAGCACCACCCCAGACCGGATTTTGTGTATTGGTCACGTAGGGCTTGAATAGAATCAGACATGCCTGAGGCTCACAAGGAGCCTCGGTGCATATGCCAGTTCAAACCGGTCCTGGGGCACACCAGCCCCGGACCTGGGGCGAGCTGGACAAAGGATTGGGGGTGTAACCACCCCCCTTCCTGGTCCCACCCTTAGGGAGGGACCTAGCAGGTAGTCCGGCCACTAGAATCCGCTTAAAGGTAGGAGCTGTGTCCTAAGACTTCAGACATCCTGGAATCAACTTGAAACTAAGAAGAAGACGGGAACTTCAACGTTCTGCTGCACAGAAGACTGAAGGAAATCTCCCCTATGGTCAGGGAGTGACCATCTTGCTAACGCAAGCACCAACCAGCAAATCAACGTCTGCTTTGCCGCCGCCTCCTGCCGGAGCCCGAGCCCAGAGCCTGACAAGACCTGGACCTCCAGACCTCTCACAGCCCGATCCACAGTCCCTGCAAAGAAGGAACCTGTGGAGGCACCGAGACACGTGGAGCCAGCCATCTTGAAAGACCCCCGACAAGCTGCAAGCGCAACAACAGAGGCTCCCTCCGAGTTGTGCTTTGGGTCCTGAGAAGCCCAACATCCGAGCAGCATCTGCTCTAAAGGTGAGCCCTCCAGCATCTCCACGATCTGCGTGGGGCCCCTCTGCACTTTGCAACTCGACGCGCCTGCCCGGTCCCTGGCCCGTTGGCTAGTGGCCATCTTGGCAAACAATCTTGAAAACTACGATGCTGGTCTGGTTGCTCCAGACTGGCCCCTGCTCCTCTCCAAAGGAGCAGCCCCTCTGACCTTGCTGGTCAGAGCTAACAGCTTACTTTGATTCCTGCAACTCCTGCTTTTGCCAAGGCTTGTTTGCTTCCTTTGAGTCGTCGACACCGCCGACAGTGAGAGCTTGCGTGGGACAGCTCGTGAACCGACTCCTGGACGTCGTCGACCTTTAGGGACCACGTGGCTGCAGAGAAAAGCTCCACTTCTTCACCTGTTTGCACCCGACATCGCCTGGTACCTACCTGGTGCCACGCCGGTCACTGGCTAGTGACTTTGAACACTGTCCCCTCTGCTTACAGGTCTTCTACACTTCCGATCCACCCTTGGATCCACCGCATCTCTTCTGGACCGACCGCCTGCAGCATCTTTGTCGTCAGGCTCCATTGAACCGATATAGGAAACCCGACGCACTTTGAGCCCTATGCACCCGCTTCCTGTGGGTGAGGTAAAGCTGGCACTCCGGTGCACAAGTGTAGAGTAACATCTCTAATGTCTAGGTTTTAAGTCTTGATTTCGTGGTCCAACCAGAAGACCCTTTTAGCAGTAACTTTTGAACTTTTACGCACCCATCGAAAACCTTTGGGAGCCCGCGTGTAACTTTCCTCATTGCACACGCGACCCGTGGACCTCCTGGTCACTAACTGAAGTTAGCTCCTTGTAGGCCCAGCGATTCTAGAGGACCTAGGCCTTTTCCCTTTCCTGTTCGTGGTACTTATACCACTATTTTAGTATATGGTTCGAGCGGCCACCAGGGCCTATCCATATAAAGTGCAACTTCTGTATATTGTAATACTTTCTTGTTTAACGATTTGTGCTTCTGTGCTCATAAAGAGTCTAGGGGATACTTTGAGTAATAAATACATATATATTTTGAATATATATCTGTGTGGTGTCCTTTCATTGGTATAAAAGGGGGTTACATATGGTAAAACAGCTTGCTTCACATGCCTAAACGAGTTTAGCCTGAAAAAATGCTTAGCCTACGCTACCACTAGGGCAGCTGGTCCGAAAAGGTTGACTTACAACCACACCATAAGGGTTGCTTGGCATGGTACAAGGTGGTCACTTTAATTAGTGAACATCATATACCAGGCCAACTTCTCACATTGGTGAGCAGCGGTTGGGATTTGAGCTTGCTCTTGTTTTACCTCTGTAATCTCTTCGTTACCAATTGAAAGATCATACAGGTACCTGTAGGTATATATAAAACAAGATAAGTTATATACTTACGTTCTACTGAACTTAGTTGTTGTAGAGCAAAGGGAGTAGCACACCCTGACTACAACTACTAGATAGGTTTAGTAGGAAAACCCAAGTGTAGGTAGTTGCAACACATCCACCCACACTTAAGAGCAATGGCTGGGGCAGAGGGGTCCAACGTACCCATCTCTGTCGAGAGTGACCCCCAGAGGGCACCATCCATCTTTGCTACCCTAAACCAAAATGAGCTCAGGCAGTTGGCTAATTCTAGGGGCCTTAAACAGCCCAAGAACCCTACCTCTGCTGAACTCAGAGAACTCTTACAAGCTGATGAAGATCAGAGAGCTCTCAAGAAAGCCTCCCAGTTAGGCCCCTCAGGGACTGGAACAGGAGGCCCTCCTTCTGAAGATGCTACTGAAGTACCCCTTTCCAATAGTCACCCCTTAGATGAGAATCAGACTACAGAGGATGAAAGTGATAAGGGTACTGATACTGATGGTAGTGAGGATGAAGGGAGAACTAGCCCAGTGCCAAGTGTTATACTTGGCCCAGCTAACTTAAGGCTATTTGGGAAAGACAATGGGGTCCCCCTATTGGATCTCCCCAGTGGACTTAACCAGGGGTCTGGGAGACAGAGGAATCACTCAGGTGACTCTAATGCCTCTCATGCCTCTAGAGGCTCTCAGGGTCATTCCAGAAGAAGGATGACCAGCCCTCAGAGGAGGGAGCATGAGGCCAGAATGCAGGAAGCTCAGCTGAGGATCAGGAAGCAGGAGCTAGAAGTAGCCCTGATGCAAGAGAAACTGAACAAGGCTAGGCAACCTAGAGAGAGTGGGTCTATACCCACTGGTGGCAGCATTGTCCCGAGGGACAAAGATAGGGTCTGTGACAATAGGAACCTGTCCAAGGTTGTGCCCCCCTACAAAAGTGGGGATGATATCAACAAGTGGATGACTGCTCTTGAGAGAGCCTGCAAAGTGCAGCAGGTTCCTGAAGACCAGTGGGCAGCAATCTTATGGCTCTCTTTTGAAGGTTGAGGCAGAGATAGACTCCTCACTGTTAGGGAGGAGGATGTCAGAAACTACAGAGGCCTGAAGAGTGTCCTGGTTGATGGGTTAGGCTTAACCACTGAACAGTACAGGTTAATGTTCAGAGATACCCAGAAGACACAGACTCAGGACTGGTCTGAATATATTGAATGTGCCACTAAGGCTTTGGAGGGTTGGTTGCTGGGAAGTAAGGTTTCAGATTATACAGGATTGTACAATTTGATGATGAGAGAACAGATTTTAAATAACTGTCAAAACCAGCAACTGCATCAACACTTGGTTGACTCGGATCTGACCTCTCCCCAAGAATTGGGAAAGAAGGTAGACAAGTGGGTCAGAACCAGGGTTAAGCAAAAGAACCAGAACCAGGGCCAAGGGGGTGATCAGAAGAAAACAGACCAAAAGGGTGATCAGAATTCCAAAGACCAGAAGTCTTCAACAGGGCCCCAAACTAGTACTAATGAGGGTGGGTCCCAACAACCTAAAGGGAAGAAGAAAGAAGGTCCAAAGAAACCCTGGTGCAAATCTTGCAAGAATACAACTCACTGGACTAGTGATTGTAAGAAGGGTGGAGCCCCCAACACCGTTGCCCCTAAGGCACCTGCTCCCAGTAGTACTATTAGCAGTGTTGGTCCCCAGACAAAGGGTGTAGTTGGAATCACTATGGGAACTGAAGGAGATTCTGACTTAGACAGAACCCTTACACAGGCAGTCTTGATCTGTGATGGGGACATGGACTTGTCCCTGACTGTGAGCCCCAGTAACCTGGGCAAGTACAGACAGACTCCATTGATAAATACGAAAGTGGCTCAAGCCTACAGGGACACATGTGCCAGTGTCACTATGGTGACACCAGGCTTTGTGGACCCTAGACAGTACATACCAGGTGAGAATTACCTGGTGACCAATGCCAGCAATGCCACTACTTCACATAGTGTGGCTGTTGTTAACTTCTCATGGGGAGGGGTAACTGGCCTCAAAAGGGTTGTGGTTAGTGCAGACCTCCCAGTAGAATGTTTGTTGGGCAATGACCTAGAGAGTTCTCTATGGTCAGAAGTGGAGTACAGGACACATGCAGAGATGTTAGGTATATCACCACATGTCCTTGCTGTGACCAGGTCACAGGCCAAAAAGTGCCTTACTGAACCTCAGGTCTTGGATCCTGGAACAATGGACCAAGCACCTTCCAAGAAAAAGAACAGGAGGGTTAAGGCTGTGCCTTCCCCCTGCATGCAAGTGATGATCAGGCTTCCCAGGAAGATGATCTCGAGACCCCTGAAGGAACTGTCCCTGAAGAGCTTGAACCTGATCAGGTTGAGTTTCTGGGGACAGGGGGACCTTCTATGGCTGACTTGGGGCAGGCTCAGTTATCCTGTCCATCTCTTGAACCCCTCAGACAGCTGGCTGCTGCTGAGGCTGCTGGGAATTCTCAAGGTACCCATAAAGTGTATTGGGATGATGGGCTCCTTTATTCAGAGGCTAGAGACCCAAAACCTGGTGCAACCAGAAGATTGGTTATACCTCTGCAATTTAGGGGCGTCCTTCTTACCTTGGCCCATGATATTCCTCTAGCAGGACACTTAGGCCAGAACAAGACTTGGGACAGGCTTGTCCCTCACTTTCACTGGCCTCACATGAATGAAGATACCAAGGAGTTTTGTCGCTCCTGTGTGACCTGCCAAGCCAGTGGCAAATCAGGTGGCACAACAAGGGCCCCCCTAATACCACTACCGGTGGTGGGGGTTCCCTTTGAAAGAGTGGGAATAGATATAGTGGGTCCCATGGATCCCCCCACTGCATCTGGGCACAGATTTATACTGGTGGTAGTGGATCATGCCACCAGGGATCCAGTGGCAATTCCCCTTAGGACCACAACAGCTCCTGTTGTGGCCAGGGCCCTACTGGGAGTATTCTCCAGAGTGGGGTTTCCTAAGGAGGTAGTTTCTGACAGAGGTACCAACTTCATGTCAGGATACTTGACAGCTATGTGGAAGGAATGTGGTGTCAACTACAAGTTCACCACTCCTTATCACCCACAATGCAATGGGCTTGTTGAGAGATTCAACAAGACCCTAAAGGGTATGATCAAAGGATTACCTGAAAAGCTCAGGCGAAGATGGGACATCCTTTAACCCTGCCTTCTGTTTGCTTACAGAGAGGTCCCACAAAAAGGAGCTGGCTACAGCCCCTTTGAATTGTTGTTTGGGCACCCTGTAAGAGGCCCCCTATGTCTGGTGAGGGAAGGATGGGAGTTACCTCTCAAAAAGCCTAAGCAAGACATAGTGGACTATGTACTTGGTCTCCGCTCCAGGATGGCTGAGTACATGGAGAAGGCATCCAAAAACTGTGAGGCAAGCCAGACCTTACAGAAAGCTTGGCATGACCAAAAGGCTGTCTTGGTTGAGTTTCAGCCAGGACAGAAGGTATGGGCGTTGGAGCCAGTGGCCCCAGCAGCACTCCAAGACAAATGGTCTGGACCCCATACAATCCTGGAAAAGAAGGGAGAGGTTACCTACTTGGTGGACCTAGGCAGTCCCAGTTGTCCCCACAGGGTACTCCATGTTAACAGGTTAAAAGCATATGTTGACAGGGCAGACATGGGCTTGCTCATGGCTACAGATGAGGGACAGGAGGAAGAGAGTGACCCTCTCCCAGACCTGTTGTCTCAGAACCCTGAAGATGGTTCAGTTGAAGGAGTGACCCTTAGAGGCAACCTCACTGAGCATCAGCAGATTGAATGTAGACAAGTTCTACAATCATTTCAGCATATGTTCTCACTGATACCTAGTCAAACTGATTGGTGTACCCATGTGGTGGACACTGGTGACAGTCTTCCTGTGAAGAACAAACTTTAAGGCAACCTGACCATGTCAGGGACTGTATAAAGGCTGAGGTACACAAAATGCTGGAACTAGGTGTCATTGAGCCCTTAGAGAGCCCCTGGGCTAGCCCAGTGGTTCTGGTCCCCAAACCTCACACCAAAGATGGCAAGAGAGAGATGTGGTTCTGTGTGGATTACAGAGGACTCAATGCTGTCACTAGGACAGACGCACATCTATTCCAAGGGCAGATGAGCTCATAGATAAACTGGCTTCTGCTAAGTTTTTGAGCACATTTGATTTGACAGCTGGCTATTGGCAAATCAGGTTAGCTGAGGAGTCTAAGGCTAAAACAACATTTTCAACCCCAGGAGGACACTACCAATATTTGGTGATGCCCTTTGGTCTGAACAATGCACCTGCCACCTTCCAAAGGTTGGTGAATCAAGTCCTTACTGGGTTGGATGACTTTTGCGCAGCATATCTTGATGACATTGCTGTCTTTAGCTCCACCTGGGAGGATCACCTGATCCACCTGAAGAAGGTACTTGAGGCTCTGCAAAAGGCAGGCCTCACTATCAAGGCTACTAAGTGTCAGATAGGGCAGAGTAAGGTTGTGTACTTGGGCCACCTTCTAGGTGGAGGCCAAGTTCAACCACTGGAGAGTAAGATACAATCCATTAAGGACTGGTCTCCTTCAACCACCCAGACTCAAGTTCGAGCTTTTTTGGGCTTGACTGGGTACTACAGGAAGTTTGTTAAGAACTATGGGTCCATTGTGACTCCTCTTAATGATCTGACATACAAAAAGATGCCCAAAAAGGTTCAGTGGACAGTAAGCTGTCAAAAGGCATTTGAAGACCTGAAGAAGGCCATGTGCTCTGCACCTATCCTGAAAAGTCCTGACTACTCCAAAGAGTTTATTGTCCAAACAGATGCTTCTGAGTTGGGTGTGGGAGCTATGCTGTCACAACTTAATGTAGATGGTCAAGACCAACCCATTGCTTTTATTAGCAGAAGGTTGACCCCCAGAGAGAAGAATTGGTCAGCTATTGAGAGGGAGGCCTTTGCTGTGGTGTGGGCCCTGAAGAAGCTGAGGCCATACTTGTTTGGCACTCACTTCAAGATTCAGACCGACCATAAGCCCCTCTTGTGGCTAAATCAGATGAAGGGTGAAAACCCCAAACTGCTTAGGTGGTCTATTTCCCTACAGGGGATGGACTTTACAGTGTAGCACCGGCCAGGTACAGACCATGGGAATGCAGATGGTCTCTCCAGGTACTTCCACTTAGGACATGAAGACGAGACTGGTCAAGGCTAGTTTAATGTCCCTGCATTTGGGGGGGGTTGTATAGGAGAGTAGGTTCTGCTATCCTATGGTCACCCCAAATTTTTGCTTTTTGCTTCACTGGTTTTTGACATATTGAGGCTGTGGGCCTGCTAATCAGACCCCAGCCTGCTGTTCTCTCTACTAAATTGACACTATGCACTCTAGGTGCATAACCAATTGGAACTAGATCACCCTGTAGGCCCCCTGTACCAGTGTACACTAGGTACCCAGGGCATTGGTGTATCTAAGGCCTACCAGGGGCTGAAGCATGTATTGTGCCACCCCTGGCCTGGCCTAACAATTTGACGCAACTGGCTGATCACTCAGCTGGGGTAAGTTGGTGTATCCACCTCTTACTTAGGTGTAGTATACCTATACCTAACCTTAAATGGGACACATGTTAACCTATACGTCACTCCTATGGCAGGCCTTAACAATCCTGAAGGCAGAGTGCTGGGTTTCATGTGAGATGGTGCTCTGGCATGAGCTGAGCCTGTCTGCAGTGGTCGGAACAACTTCCTTCTACCGTTTCCAGATATCGCCATACCATATACTCTTAAGTGCATTATGAACCTCGCGGTTAAATGCTATCTTTGGTTTGGCTTTATCAAAATATGTTGAGTAAGGTGTCATACGAATTGGAATACTAACCCCTCGCCAAGTCTGGCGACGGGGTTAGCATTCCACCCTTCTAGAGGGACACGACATGTACAGAACCTGAAACCCGGGTAAAATCAGACATAGCCTCAGCTCCACAAAATGGACGCTGCCACCACCGACACAAGTCTGCCCTCCTGCTGCTGGGAGTCCTTCCAGCTTGGGAGACGTGGACAAAGGGTTTCCTGCCAGGGGAGGTGCGAGCACCACCCCAGACCGGATTTTGTGTATTGGTCAGGTAGGGCTTGAATAGAATCAGACATGCCTGAGGCTCACAAGGAGCCTCGGTGCATATGCCAGTTCAAACCGGTCCTGGGGCACACCAGCCCCGGACCTGGGGCGAGCTGGACAAAGGATTGGGGGTGTAACCACCCCCCTTCCTGGTCCCACCCTTAGGGAGGGACCTAACAGGTAGTCCGGCGCCTAGAATCCGCTTAAAGGTAGGAGCTGTGTCCTAAGACTTCAGACATCCTGGAATCAACTTGAAACTAAGAAGAAGACGAGAACTTCGACATTCTGCTGCACAGAAGACTGAAGGAAATCTCCCCTATGGTCAGGGAGTGACAATTTTTCTAACGCAAGCACCAACCAGCGAATCGACATCTGCTTTGCCGCCGCCTCCTGCCGGAGCCCGAGCCCAGAGCCCAACAAGACCTAGACCTCCAGACCTCTCACAGCCCGATCCACAGTCCCTGCAAAGAAGGAACCCGTGGAGGCACCGAGGCACGTGGAGCCAGCCATCTTGAAAGACCCCCGACAAGCTGCAAGCGCAACAACAGAGGCTTCCTCCGAGTTGTGCTTTGGGTCCTGAGAAGCCCAACATCCGAGCAGCATCTGCTCCAAAGGTGAGCCCTCCAGCATCTCCACGATCTGCGTGGGGCCCCTCTGCACTTTGCAACTCGACGCGCCTGCCCGGTCCCTGGCCCGTTGGCTAGTGGCCATCTTGGCAAACAATCTTGAAAACTACGATGCTGGTCTGGTTGCTCCAGACTGGCCCCTGCTCCC
The DNA here is from genome assembly GCF_964204655.1 of Triturus cristatus. Taxonomy (NCBI): domain Eukaryota; kingdom Metazoa; phylum Chordata; class Amphibia; order Caudata; family Salamandridae; genus Triturus; species Triturus cristatus. The sequence continues at coordinate 190,115,328 of NC_140589.1, read as the reverse complement.
ATCCAAAGGAGCAGCCCCTCTGACCTTGCTGGTCAGAGCTAACAGCTTACTTTGATTCCTGCGACTCATGCTTTTGCCAAGGCTTGTTTGCTTCCTTTGAGTCGCCGACACCACCGACAGCGAGAGCCTGCGTGGGACAGCTCGTGAACTGACTCCTGGACGTCGTCGACCCTCAGGGACCACGTGGCTGCAGAGACAAGCTACACCTCTTCACCTGTTTGCACCCAACATCGCCTGGTACCTACCTGGTGCCACGCCGGTCACTGGATAGTGACTTTGAACACTGTCCCCTCTGCTTACAGGTCTTCTACACTTCCGATCCACCCTTGGATCCACCGCATCTCTTCTGGACCGACCGCCTGCAGCATCTTTGTCGTCAGGCTCCATTGAACAGATAGACGAAACCCGACGCACTTTGAGCCCCATGCACCCGCTTCCTGTGGGTGAGGTAAAGCTGGCACTCCGGTGCACAAGTGTAGAGTAACATCTCTAATGTCTAGGTTTTAAGTCTTGATTTCGTGGTCCAACCAGAAGACCCTTTTAGCAGTAACTTTTGAACTTTTACGCACCCATTGAAAACCTATGGGAGCCCGCGTGTAACTTTCCTCACTGCACACGCGACCCGTGGACCTCCTGGTCACTAACGGAAGTTAGCTCCTTGTAGGCCCAGCGATTCTAGAGGCCCTAGGCCTTTTCCCTTTCCTGTTCGTTGTACTTATACCACTATTTTAGTATATGGTTCGAGCGGCCACCAGGGCCTATCCATATAAAGTGCAACTTCTGTATATTGCAATACTTTCTTGTTTAACGATATGTGCTCCTGTGCTCATAAAGAGTCTAGGGGATACTTTGAGTAATAAATACATATATATTTTGAATATATATCTGTGTGGTGTCCTTTCATTGGTATAAAAGGGGGTTACATATGGTAAAACAGCTTGCTTCACATGCCTAAACGAGTTTAGCCTGAAAGACTGCTTAGCCTACGCTACCACTAGGGCAGCTGGTCCGAAAAGGTTGACTTACAACCACACCGTAAGGGTTGCTTGGCATGGTACAAGGTGGTCACTTTAATTAGTGAACATCATATACCAGGCCAACTTCTCACAATAGAGATGCGCAATTCCAACAGGGAAAACTGCATGCACCCATGAACAAGAGATAATTGTGTAATGCATAAATTGAAATTGAGTAATTGTTAAGTAATTGAACTTTGCAATCCTTGGTAGGCAATGCTGCATAAATTGAAATTGAGTAATTAAACTTTACAATCCTTGCTAGGCAATACTGCATAAATTGAAATTGACTAATGTTGCACAAATAGAAAATGTCAAGAAAACAGAGTAATAGAACTGTGGAAAACATGCAACTTTGAAATTGTGCACCCTGGTCAATCTCGAGCAGAGGTCACTTGTAATGTGTAACTAATCTCTAACATGTACACCATTGAGATAGATTGAAATTGCACATACGCAAACCTGCAAAAGATAGCCATTGAGAAACTGTAACACCAAAATGTGTAACAGTACTAAGCAAAATGTATATAGAGAAACAGGCATAAATACAATTTGTAATAGAATTTGATTTGAAGAGATGACCACGTATGAAAATCACCATAAATCTGACACACACTTGAAGAGAGAATGGAAATAGTCCCCATCCCCAAGATTGTACAATACGTCCAAGTAGATTCTGGAGGGATTTAAAACCATCAACTAACTGGTTCTGTCAATGGAGATGTTGCAATGCGCAAAAAATAAAAAACACCCCTAAATAAGGTAAACAGAACACTGGATACCTCGATAGTTTCGAAGTCGATTTCGAGTCAAGGTGTCCCTTTACTGGGGAGCATCCAAATAAGCACCAAGAACTACGACCAGGGGCAGACACATGAACTTGAAATAGAGTTCACAGTTCTTGGCAGCTGGCCAATGAAAACCGGAAGACACCAGGGCTGGCAGAAAAAGTACTTGGTAGTAGAAACTCACCCAAGAATAGGAGTCAAGGTCCGATGTTCCAGCGAAGAACAACTCACTGCCCAAACGTCAAGACTGTAAAGGCAAACCCTGAGGGACAATATGATCATCTCGTAGAGACTGAAAATGAAAAACCTATGCCGGGAGAGGAGATCCACACATCGCAAAGCTGCTGAGGACTTCCATTTTGCAATAAACTTTATTTAAACAACAAAACGTGGTTGGCGAGAAACAGATAGAAAACGTACATCATTTATGATGAAAGCTGACCGGTATTGCCGGATCCGCCAACCCCAAGATGGCGGCACGCTTCCTGATGCTGCACCGGGAGGCTAGCAGTGAAAGCATGCGGCACACCATTGCACAGGCCGTGGCACAAAGAGGGATGACAGGCAGGAGGTATGTGTGAGATGTGTTGCGCGAGCAGAATTTGAATTTTAAAGCGCAGCGCAACTATTTTTCCTTGTATATTGACCTCAATGTAAAAAACCCATCATAAAACGCTTGTAAATTTCCACATTATGACCCAATATTGCAGCAGGCAGGAGAGACAGCGGTTGGCTTGACAAGGTGACAAAATAAACGTGCCTTCCCAAATCCAATTTTATAACAAAGAAAATTCCGCAGATGAAGAATAACACGAGCATGCTCTCATTAACATCCTGAAAAGACACATGCGTGCTTACACATCAATCAAACGTCGAGATAGAGGCAGCACTAAAAGCAAACTCCCACCTCTTGTCTTTAAGCAGGACGGAAGCACACACCCAAAGCAGGTTAGAAGGTCAGCACTATTTCTCTTGTGCACACAGAGTAGCACACGATGATCTTGAACCCAAATGCCAACAGCCAAACAAAATATCACTGGGGCAGAAACACAGGCAGCCACAGATTACCTTTCTTGTAGAGGCACTGTATACATTATATGTGGCTCCTTAGACGTTTGTTTAGGCTCTGTAGACACTTGTTGCACCTCTGAAAGGTTTTCTTTTGTTTTTGTTGGAGAAACTGTTGAAAGTATGAGTCTACCAGGTGACAGCAGGGTGACAGCTTGACTTGAAGAGAGAAAACTGATACAATAAACTTGAAAATAGATTTGAAAACTACAAAATGTACAAATAATGCACAGATCAAAAAGTCGAGAAAATAAAGTAATTGAACTTTGCATACTGCAAAAATTAGAAATAAAATTGAACTACGTAATCCCTAAAAGGGAATATTGCACAAATTGAGAAATAGAAAAAATCGAGTATTTGAACTTTTGGGAACGTGCAATCTGGACAACCTCGAAAAGAGGTCACTTGATGTCCACAGTAATGGAACTGTGTGGAGAAAAGGTATAATTTTGTATTGAACATGAACCAGACCTACCCTGAAAAGTGAGAGAGTATACCCAAGTTCAGATAACAAAGGAGGGTACAACCCATGAAATTTTCTAAAAAATACATTTGTTTACACTGAGTAATACAAATGAGCAAATGCATATAGAGAAAATAGGACTAACACTTGTTGATATCCCTGTGTAGGGAAAACCACATAAATACATGTAATGAGATAAATGAATAATCAAACTCTTCAGAGAGTGTACCAATGGTCCACCTATGAACCCTGTCGAGTTAAATAGAAATAAAACAACTTGCTAAAACTTGAGGAAATAGAAAGATATAGTTACAACTATTTCTTCATGTCACCAATATTTTAAAAAACGTACCTTTTGAAGAAATAGCCCTAAACAGACTATTACTATAGATTTTTGTATGCAAAGACAAGAAAACTCGATCAAAAAGAATAACCAAACCCCACTGTAATAACAATGTATGAGAAAATTATTTTGTCTACATCTTCATCCGTTAGCTTTTTTCCTAAATGTGTCATTACATGGCAGAGTTCTGCTGCACCGATTTCTTCTTTATTGTCTGTGTCTTCCATTTTCCTTCACATAAATCACCGCAATCTGCGAGACAGGCGTTCAGAAACCAAACAGCACTGTTGTAAAGGGTAGAATACACAAACCCAATATCACTTGGAATAGAAGGGTAGACTCATGGACCAATGCAGGAGGAGCAGAACGTTTACCAAAAGGAAAAACAAAGTACCTGCAGTGAAACACGAGGATCTTCTGCACCGATCCGATCCGATGTCCTCGAAAGAAACGATAACTTTATTGAAACACAAAGATACCAAGTTGGTTGGCAGAGAACTTTTAAAACTAATGAAACAGCGCATCTCCAGGGAATCGGTGTACCTCCAAAGCCAAGATGGCGCCACGTTCGTGATGCTGAGCCGGGCGGCTCACAGCACGACTAGGCATGTAGACGTCCGGAAGCAGCAATGGACATCGAAGAAGAAAAGAGGTGCAAGAAACCATGGAGACATCAGAGAACTCTACGAAGCAGGTAGGACTGTGCGCGCTCTGAATGTCAGCTCGAGATAAATTTGAAAAGGCAGGCAGCGGTTCAACTGTGATTTAGAAATTAGAGGCAGAGGCGCAAATGTAAAAACATGGGAAAGTACTGAAAGAATACATCCATAACACAAGCATTAGTCCTTCCCATATTGAATAAAAGTACCGGATCACCTGGTGGGTTGATTGTCATCCTGTCGAGGGGTAACCGGGGCTTAAATATGACTAATAAACTTACCCCAGAAGTCCACAAATGAACTTCTAGAAGGCATAATGATGTGATAGGACAATGTCTTTGATGCAGCTGGGACATTGATAACCGCAATTCAGTTCGCAGTTCACTTGCCTCTACACTGTGAAAACAGCAAAACAGCTTGTGTGCTCTTCAGGATGCCTGGGTTGAAGCAGACCAATAACGTTGTAGAGACAGCAGAAACTGACCTTTTAAGAGTTGAGAGGACACTGTTGCTCACTGCAAACGCCAACTGCTTAGCTTAGTCCGAAAATAAAAGTATGTCCACTCGCCTCTAGAACTGACAGTACTTAAAACAGCTTGTGTGGGAGCGCACTTCGAATTACACTGTGTAGTGTGAGGCTAAGGCAGCAGCTGATTACTTTGCTTGTAGAGGTGCAGCAGCTTGAATGAGGCATATTTACAGAAAGTGCACATGGGAATAGAGTGCCCTGTGCATGGCACGTGTCAAAGTATTGAAAAAGGCAGTTGCACTGGCAAACGTGGCGAGTATGGCTGGGCCACATTTTAAAAAAAAAAGAAAGACTTACCACAGAGGTGTTTTAGTTGGTTGAGAGACGCCCATCACACTCGACCACTGTAAAAACAGGCTGAAGACTGGATGAAGTCTGTTAGAGTGTGTCAATAATTGGTGAAACATCGCCCTGTTGTTGAAAACAAACTCTTGCCCACGCCGCTCCAGCACTGCACTTGACCCCTGACTACACATAGTCCTGACATCCAAAGTGTAACACTGGTCACACATTCAAATTGAATTGAAGGGCAGCAGGAAATAGTAGGCAGCAGAAACTTCCCTCTTGAGACCCTGTATGAGCAGTGGGCACTAGGAGGCAGCAGGAACTGGAAAGCAGCAAGGAGGCGCAGGCAGGAAGAACTGGCCAATTTTGAATCCCCAATTTTGAATCTGGTTGAGGTTGAATATGCGCAGAACTTAACACCATACTACGCAGGGAGACACAATCAGACAACCACCAGTTACCTTCCTTGTTGAAATGCTGCTGGGTCAAAGTAGATAATTTCACTTGAAGTTGAAGATGTTGAGAAAACACTGGAGTTGATGAAATATTGAAGAAGAATCTGGCATGTGCAGGTAGGGGGCGACAGGTTTGATGGTCACTGGTGGGGCTCAGATGCCAGAGTCTTTGCTTGGAGATTGATAAGAATTGAATATCTTGCCTTCTTGAAGATTGACTTCTTGAGTTGAGCACGTAGAGGGTAAGATCAAATCGTAGCCATAAAAATGTAGTAATGAACTCCAGACTAGTTGAGGTATTTCATGAGGATTTATTGTGAGTTGTTAAGTAGCCTGGAATAAGCCCCACCAGGAGCAGCCAGTAGGCAGCTCATCTCCATCATAACTGTGGCTTATCTTCAACCAGCACCCAACATTCCGTAGTGCATCACAGTGCAGAGGCATTCCACTAGAAGGGCATGAAGTGTGTAAAGGCATACATAGGAATATACAATAGGCAGGATACAACAAAGTGCTACATACAGCTGTGGCTTTGGGCGGTGCAACCAGTCCCACCGCAACAGGCACCAAGCTAGGGGGGCGCCAGTTGCATCGCCCAAAAGCCTGGGTGGTAAGCACCTTTTTCCCTCTATTATTTCCATGATGTTGGTCATTGTGGAAATAAAAGGGGGGCAAGAATATTCACTGGATCATGAGATCGCAGATGACAATTTCATTGCAGGCCCACACACTGCAGTGCATTTATAAAGACATATGCTTATAGGAAGCTGCCCGGGAGGCACAGAACAGCTTGTTCCCATGATTCATTCGAGTATTGGCAGCAGAGCCGAGATCCCACTCCTGAAAGAGCATAAAAGGTCAGACTGACTTGCATTAGCAGTAATTAATGATTAGATTTCAAGGAGCATTGGTTTACTTAGGGTTGGCACCTGGAGGTCGAATATTTCAATGATTCCAACCCACATAAAAGTAGGGAAATCACCTAATGCCAGCATTTTTCCCCTTACTAGTGTTCACTAAGAAGAGTAAATATAAGAAGAAAAGCGTTTTGAAATGTCTTTTCCAGCCTTCAAAAGCTTTAACTGACATATAAAGTAAGCAAAAAAAGAAACGTATATTAAACATTTTTACCCACTAGTACATATAAAATTCCATTGGGACCTTTGCAGAATGGCAAAACATGAACAAATTGCTAGTATTTTTCTCTGGGAAATGTGGTGACTCTAGTGGTCATACATTTGCATGCACTTTATATCCTGTTTTATTACTTGGCTGATAGGGGTTTGTGCTTCTATTGGTGCAGCGTGTGCAGCGGGTGCAGCGGCACCAGGGCCCACTGGGCCCTGATTAATTCTGTATTATATAAATCAAATGGCCAGTGCCAGTTTTAAGCAACATAAGAGCAGCCTACAGAGATCTTTTTGTGCCCAGCTTTTTTCAGGGTATAATAACTGCATGCTAACTTTAGTTGTTAACACATTTAATGGAGTGATTTGTGATTTGTTTAGGGACAGATTTGACTCATGAAAGTGTGAAGGGTTAATGTTCCCACTAGAAAGCACAACGTGTAAAATGAACAGAACACGTTTGAATGTTGTGTAGCTAGCTCTGTGAGTTACTGAGTTTGTCATAGAGATTCTGGGGTATATTCACAAGAACGTGTGATAACTACTGCAAGAGTAGCATAACACAACTTTCTATATCGCAGCCCATTACGGGAAAATAACCCTGTGACAACCTGGGATTCACAACAAGGCGGTAGCATGCGATAGTCTGCCAAAACCGCGGACAATGTCTGCGATAAAACCACCTCGATGGAGATAAAAACACAAACCACAACACCAAAAAACCTGCGATGGGCCAAAGCGCGATGAGGAAATCAGTGATAAGAAGTGCCAGGCCAGCAACACATACCTGGCAGGTGGGAGAAATCTCCATAAAAGCAGAAAAAACACCCACACACAAACTGACCTACACCCAAACACCATGGAGGCAGCCGGAGCGGGCGCAGAGGACGAGCACAACCCCACAAGCACCCTGGACGACCAGCCTGGGACCACGGGGACAGGGAAGGGCAAGGACAAGAAGATGAGGAAGACGAAGTTCAGTCCGCAGGTGAACAGGATCGTAGTCACGGAGGTGATGGAACACCATCAACAACTCTTCGTCATCTCCAACGTGTCACTGGGCACCAAAACTGCAATATGGCATGACATCGTCGACAAGGTGAATGCCGGCAGAGAGCACAAGCGGACAATGGATGAGGTCAAGGCGATGGAATGAGATCAAGCGGAAGTCCAAGGAGAAACTCTCTGCCAACCAGAAGGCAGCAATGCAGACTGGAGGTGGGGGCTCAGCACCACAGTTGGAGCCGGATGACATGGAGCTGGTGTCGACAGTCATTAGCGTGGAGACTGTGGCCGGAGTCGGGGGACCGGACACTGCTCGACAGGACACAACACAACTGAAACAGGGTGAGTGACCACCAGGTACTGAGAGGGCGGGTGGAGATAGCCACAATAGCACACATGCACAATCAAGCAGAGCACAGTGCACACCCAGAATGATTCAGGGTCATCGCCCAGATATACAGACTGTCACAATGTACAATGCCAAGCTGTCTTAATGTCAACCTGTACCATATGTCTACACACATGTGGACACATAGTAATACACAATCTCCCCTTCACATCGCAGGGGCACCATCAACACCTCCTGCAGAGCAGTCCCCAACACTCTTCATGGGTGACGAGGAGGACAACGCCAACATCGACACCCAAACCATCCAAGACATCATTGACCTCATCCGCCACTCACCTCCAGGCTCAGGGCAGCCCAGCTACATCGATGAGACGCCACCCACCACCCAGCAGGAAGCACCCACAGCCCCAGCACCCTCCCAAGACCTCCAGGAACAACACATGGCCTTCCAACGCCGTGTGCTGGAGGGCCAGATGGAGACGGCTGAGCAGGTGCAGGTGGGCTTCGGCATCATGGCTGCCAAACTGGACGCCACCCTTGGGTGTCTATGTCCACTCCATGGTCTCCAACGAGCCTTGACTGACATCGCTGGCGTTATGACGCGGAGAGTAGAACAGCTGTCCACTCAGAGTGGCTACATCGATACCAGCCGTGAGCTGGCACACATACGGAGGCTCATGGAGGACATGGTGTGGCTAAAGGCGGAAAGGATGGCAGCCACTGCTGCACATCATCGAAATGTAGCTGGAATCTATCATTCCCTACAGACCTCCACCATGGCATTGCCGCCACAAGGCATGGCGCCGATGAATGTTGCTACCCCACACCATCCACATCGCCACCCCTTGGTGTATTAGTGCCTCCCAGTGTGGCAGGCGTATCCACTCAGGCCCCTGATGTGTCAGTGGCACACAGTGTGGCAGCCGGTTCTGCAACACCCACAGGTGGGGCAGAGCACACACCAGGGGACGAGGACGTGGATGGGACTGTGGTCAGAAGGACCAGGCACTAGCATTCATTACCACCACCTGGCCTGTCTGCTTGGTCCCGCACATGGCCTCATAACCTTCCACTGACCCACGATACACTCCGCTGTACTCACCTTGGACAGCGACATGGACTGCCACTTCCAGATGACACAGCGACCAGGCTGCGGTCTGTACCCTTCCCTTCAGCAGGACTTGGCATCCCCGGATGGACTCTGGCTGGCCCTCCACAGGCCCATAGTGTGTAGTGTGCTGGGCATTGCCCTGAACAGCTCCGGCTGCATAACTGCACTGGATGTGCAATAAACATCCATTGACGCACTGCTGTGTCATGTTCATCATCAGTCATGTATGCATGTGTGGATGAATGTAGGGACAGTGATTTCCCTTGCGTCAATGATGGTCATCCTGTGGGATGCCAGTCAGAGGGTGCTACATTGCATTTTGTGTACCAGGTCCCGTGGACACTACAACTGAGACACACGCATCACTCGCTTCCTTGTCCGGACATGGAATGAACCAAGCCCAGACCCAACGTGTCATTGTGGCAAGCCCTGCGCTGGTCCGGCATACGGCAGGCCAGACCACTCCACTTACTCTCCGAGGGGGGGCCCTCATTGCTTCCCGTCGCAGGCGAACTCGCTTGTGGTGTGCAGGTCACTGGTCTAGTTGTCAGCATGTCACAGCCACTCCCTGAGGGCAGGTTTGCACGCACAACACACCCGTCTGGCACAGGCATTACAGGCCATGTGACTCTGCCATCATAGGGGGCCGACGACGTCACATTCTCCTCTGCCCATGGTGACTGGATGACGGACGCCACGGTTCCCAATCATGAAGGGCACATGAGTTTTGTTGCAAACAGGGTTAGTGGCAACCCAGCCCTGTGTACGGCACGGGCCGGCCACCACATGGCACTGACTGGGGTTGCAAACAGTGGTGGTGCGTCCATTGTGGGCGCTGGGGCGTTGCCACACGAGCCACATCGCCCTAAACTCGTGCAAGCAAATGAAGCAATTCTCAACTTGAGAATTGCTTCATTTGTTTGCACGAATAAAATCTCAACTCCTCCAGTCTCGCGCAGCCGCTGAAAAAATGTTTATGGAACACGTGTGCCGCGCGCGGCAATCGGCAGATGAAGGGGTGGGGTTGGAGCAGCACTCAACGTGGTTTGAGTGACAGTCAGACTGACAGCGGCGCATAGTGCGCATGTTCGGGTTTGGACTGGTCATTTTATGACCAGCCCGAACATGTGCACTGTCAGCCACTTACTGTACCTTCAGTAGGAGGAGAGCAAGAAAGGGGGGACCCTAGATGCCGTCGCAGCCCCCAGGTCTCGTAGTGGGCGGGCCGTATCCATGCCCTAGCCAATCCTGGTGCTGCTAATGCAGCGTCTGGATTGGCTGAGAGTGAGACACCGGCCGCGCGCAGTCTGAAGTTGTACCAGCCCAGGAACTGGACGTAGAGGCGGTGCGGGACCGGGATCAGGTAAGTTTTTTTTTTACCTCCCCCCTACCCCGCGAATTGCGAGTCACCCTGTGATCATGTATAAGTGTTCAATACCTTCCGGTCGAGTTCGTGCTATAAAAAACGGCAAAGAGCAAAACTACAGGCTGGGCTTGCCATGCAGAGCATAATCCCCGTCATGTTGTCAGCGTGCTTTCTTTGGCATCTAAACCTAGCACCCAACCACAGCAGCTTTTATGTTTAAGTACAGCGTCATCGCCTAGTGCGCCAATGGCTCGTGCAAACAGAGACAAAGACCCGGTAGGGTAACTGAAAAACACCCTGCGACATGTAATTAAGCGGGGTCTCTCTCACAGACAGTTGAGAATTTTAAAAGCCCTACCTTGTTAATGATTCTATACATGTCAGCAGAGGCGCAACTAGAGCCAAATTTCGGGGGGGGCTGAGCAAAAATTTCGGGGGGGGCTGAACTTTAAGCAATAGGCAGAGTGGAGCTGCAGGGGCTCTTAGAAGGGGTGAAACAACAGCAAGGCCTCATTAACATGCAAATGGTCTTTTAAAGACCTGTGAAGTGCTCGGGTGCGGCTGCTTTTTTGCCCGGGAAGGTGTCTCATCCCGGGCTGCCACACACGACGGGGGGGGGCTGAAGCCCTGTGAGTCCAATGGGTGTTGCGCGCCTGCATGTCAGCACATGAATGAGGATGAAAGTCGACATTTAAAAGTGTGATTCCACCCTCCAAAGCGATTGAAGGATGAAACATTTTAGGTGGGTGATGGAGGTTTGCGAAGGGCGCGACCCTATTGAAATCGATGGAATCACGTTGCTCTTGACTCGCGCCTCTTCCGTTTCTTGACCATCAGACTATACGTGTCTATGGGTTGCACAGGTTGATTTATAGATACATCAGCCCTCCATCTGTAGCCAGCTTAAAGAAATCGATTTGGTGGGGTTGTGCTCACTGAGAAAAGGCGGGTAGCAGCGTGAATAGTCACCTGGGGGCAGCAGAGTGAAATGTGGGCATTTCAACAGGAATCTGGTTGAATCTATAAAAGACCAAGGTTGTGGTGACCTAAAGATGGTTGCTTTACATGGTAATACATATGAGAAGTCTAGCCACTTTTGAATCACAAAGCCGCTGCATGTCCTACTCCATTTAAGGTTACCCTTATCCTTAAAATAATTTTCTATTGCGTGTAAAACAGCCGAGTGCGACTGCCTATGTTACGTACAATACTGATGTCGGCTTACAAAAGTGCTTTCATGATGCACTGCAATACCCTTTTAGCGTTTTGGGGATTCTTGTTCTTCTCGCCTTCAGTCAGCCTTCCAAAGCATAAACTGCGGTGTCAATCAAAGGGGCCCTGCTGTGAGTATTTGTGAGGTTTAACCTGCACTTTGAACCCAAAGGGGCATCTGGGGGCTCCCAATGAATATATTGTAGTACTGCACCTCTCCTTGGACTGGTCTACAGAGCTTTCCTCGAAGATCTGAAAGGCTCCAAGCACTTAGAGCTGCACACTCTCCAGAATGTGCTGTCTTTCACAGTGAGCGCATGCATAGCATGTTTCATAAATGGGGTGCACACAGCTACCTACATGTGAACATGCAAAGATTGGGGCTACGCATCCCGCTCGCAAGCATGGCCCGATGACCACATTTGATGCTTTTAGTGAAGATATGGTAGCCTTTGGTGCTGACACCCCAGGTGATGGCCTGGTATAGATTTGCTCTGGCACCGGCTAAGGTTACTTGTAGTTCAGAGCTGCAGCTGAAGAACACGCGTTTAATTCTAACCAAATAACAAATCCTTGTCTGTCCTGGCGTTGCAAGCAGGCTGTGACGAGGGTCAGCGACAGCTGTGAGCCTCTGTGTGCTTTTGCAGACTACAATACAATCAATAAGGTTGCAGAATGTAGGACACGGGTTGTCAATTTCACGGTCACCTTTCCTGCTTCCTAATTGAAACAATCAGTAGGGATTAGCACCAACAGATATCGAAAAATCCACCACAGCTGGGATTTTTGCCAATCACCCCGTTTTATGCCTTCTCTGCAATTCTACTCCTGTTTCTTTTAAAGCCTGGTAAGGCTTTAAAAGAAACAGATGATGCTGCGTGACTTTAGTCAACAATGGTTGCCAGTTCACCTCTGGGCCTGGAAAAGGCCGAGCGCTAATTAGCGCGCGCCGCCATTATGGCGGTCGGACCGGTCCCCGGGCGAAAGGAAGAGGTGGGAGCACTCCCATCTCCCCATTATGCGTCCAATAGGGGCGTCTCAGAGGGGCGTGAACCGGAAGCAGTGTAGTCCTTCCGGTTCACGCGGGCATCCAGCATGGGGTCCGGCTGGTTTAGACCGGCCTGGCCCGTGCACCCCCCTCCCCCCTTTAAAAGGGGGGTGTGGGGAGCAGAACAGTATCTTGTTCTGCTCTCCCCACGGGCTCAGCACCCGGGCCACCAGCAGCCCGTAATGTATTTTCTCTTTTGTTTTCCTGTAGGTCTGTGGCGGCGTGCAAGATCGCACCTTGATCCGCTGGAGAGGTGTGGTGCCGTCTGCGGAATGGTGGAGCGGGAGAACCAGCGGCAGCTGAATCTGCAGCACCGGAGTGCAAGGAGGGGTGCTTCACACAAAAACGTTGAGTACACTCATGCTGGCGTTATTTGTGGCCGCATGACTGTGTAATCCTGGCTATGCAGAGCTGCATTCGAGTGAGACAAGCAACACTAATAAGTGTCCAGGTGATACGGTTTGACTGTGACATTTGTTCAACTTTAATTAGATTTCTGTTTAATTCGCCTTTATTCGAAGAGGATGTCGCCGGGGGACAAAGCCTGCTCCCCTTCTCCTCGCAGTCAGTCGCCCGCCTTGAAAAAATAATTAAGCGCTAAAGCGAGGTGAGGTGACGGGGCGCGTGCGGCAGCAGCTTGGCAGACCTTTTGATCACACGCGGCTGGTACAAACCAACTCTTTCAAGGCGCGCTCCGGTTCAAAAGCGGCGAGGCCCAGACGCGGGAGGAAACGCGGGCTCGGCTGGCACCGCCCTCTCAGGCCTGGTTAGCAGAGTGAGGCTTCGAGTACGGTAGGCCCCGTCTGCCGTTGCCAAGGTTCTCATGCAGCAGTGCCCACCGATGAGACACGCCAGGGGGTGGCAGTTCACACAGCAAGGCCTGCCTAGGTGCAGAGGTGAGTGGGCGAGCCTGATGGTTGCCACTGGTGCACCTCGAGGCCGTCTTGGATAGCATAGTGTGCCGCCGACTTGTATTTTGCTGTTTCGGTCATTGCATCCAGATATGAGTTATACAACAAGTTACTTACAACAAGTCAGGACTATTGATTTTGTCCATGTTGTCTAACAGCCATATTGCGGAGAGGGACGATTATGATGCCCTGCTAGCAAACATTAACATTATAGCAAATTAGCTCAGTCGCTCTTAGTCCGCTCCACTATACACCAAACTGTGCAGGACACATGCAGTAAGAAGAGTGTTTTAATAATTTATCTAGGCCTAGGTTTTTGTTCTGAAAGGTCATGCTTCCAAGAATTCCCACACACGCGCTGGCTGTATTTTACTGCTGCATGATGGTATGGTTCCAGAGACGAGTGAGCGCCAAAGGCAGAATTATTTTAGGGTGAATCTCTGTCCAGCTGTATTGTTAGTCAATCCTAGGTACAGTGGCAGCAAGGTAGCCGCACAGGTTGGTGTCAAAGTATCACAAGGTTGGGCATGGGTTTAAAGTGGTGTCAAAAAGTGCGCTTGTGCTTGTTTATGCGCAGTGGGGTTTTTAAGGTGTATAAAGAAGTGGACCACTGGCGCTCAGCCACTAATTATGACGATTCCTTGCTGCTTGACAGAGCTGGGTTAGCGATGCCATCAGACATGGCACTATGAGAGGACCTTTATTCCACAGGGCATAGGTTACATCCTTTATTTCTTGGGGTTAAACAGTTAAGTGTTGCCCGTCTAGCATTAAAGTTGGGGACAGGTTGAGAGCGTACAGTGGGGTCATGTATGACCTTTGAGGATGCCATTTCGAGCTCAAGAGCATTGGGGCGTTTTTTGGGACCACACTGAGAGGGACGAGAGGTTGTTGTATGTAGCTCTTCACAACACAGTAGTGGCAATTTCCGAGCATGGTTAATAACCGTTATTACTTCATGTATGGTGCCCAGGGGGATTATGAAAAATCACGTGGGTGGTTACTGCTTTGTGGGTGGTTACCGGTTTGGGGGTGGTTTATCGCTCGTGGGTGGTTACCACGGGGGTGTGGTTACCGCGTGGATGGTTACCGCTTTTTTGAGGTTTGCCGCATTGGTGTTTTACTGTGAGGGTGTTACCGCGTGACTGTTACCGTGTGTTAGTCTGCGTAAGGGTTACCTCTGAGGTGTTAACAAGGGGTTGTTACTGCGTGAGTTTTACCATGTGTTATCAAAGTGGCTGTTACCACATGGGTGTTACAGCGTGTGTTACCGCTGAATTGTCAAGCGTCTTTATATCGCCCAGTTACACCTACGCATGTCGGCGTTTGGCACGCAATGTTGGTCGCTTACAAGGGACCCCACAGATTCGACCGGGTGTGGGAATCCAGGGGTGGAGCCAGTATAATTTTAAACCTTCTCACGTGGGTAGATTGAGCGCAGCGGGGTGATATGAGCACCCGTTATGTATAGTGGTTTTGAAACTCCAAGAAGGTTTGACACGCAATGTTGAGAAGTTATTTATTGTTTATAAGGTTTCGCAATAGATTGGAAAGATGTTTCAAAATGTGAATGGGTGTGAAGTTACTCTTCACATCGGACAGTAAGTGTAGCACGATGTAAGCCTGATGGAACCTTGATGCGCACACCGGTAACACTTGGCATTTGTAGGAGGCGCCATGCACAGTATATCAAGCGGTGTTATAGGGGTGGGATGTTCGAGAAGGGCAGCACGCTTTCACACACATACAAGTAGGGATGACTGTCGTGGCAGCAGTGTTCTACGCACGCACCTGAGGCTGCCTTTATAGTGCATAACATGAGTACACAACTATTCCCTTTAAGAAGAGCATAGCGGAGTCATCCCATTTACCATCACGTTAGCACGCTACCTTGTGGCGAGGCAGACTATACAGCGGTTTATGAAAACACGCAAGGCTGATTGTTTGGACACCCATGTCACGCCCAATGATACAGGCCAGAGTGGGTGGTCAGTGAATCTTTTGTGTAACACTCGATGGGAGGGCTTTTGAAATGAGAAATTTATCAACAAGCACTAAGGTCAGCCTATTAACAGTCTAAACAGTGGTTGGGCAGGGGACATTCAGTGATATTGTTGGCCACCACATACACCACCTCTTTTTTAGATACTGTTGAATCTAGGCAGAACACATATCATATAAGTCAGGCGGATGTGTTTCTAATGCAGACTAAGGTTGGGCCTGGGGGCTTAAGGGGCTAATTGTCCACTCTAGGGGCCTGGGTTTGACCTCATGGTCCCAGTTTCAAATCTCGGTGGGTTCATTCAGCCTTTATCCTTCTGAGTTGATAAACTGAATACCATTGAGTTGGGTAACAATAAACATCTGTGATTCAGCGCCAAGTTGCCCTCTGGTGAACGTGAGCTCTGCAAAAAACTGTAGGGGAAGCAACTGAATTTAACAGATAATACGGTGCATAGAAGGTACTTCTCTACACCACAGTGCTCAATAACTGTATTTTAAATGTAAAACAACATCATGGGCAGAAGCAAGAGGCCTTTAGATTCAGGGGCACTACTGAGCAGTGCCGGTAGGGCATATGCTCTCTATCTGATGACAGGGATTGGTTTACCATGGGTGGCATATGGGATCTACTTAGAAAAGTGCAGAGTGTGTGCCAGGCACTCTCAGGGGATGCAGTTGGCGGTATGTTAGGCGCTCTCATTGAAAATCACATGCACTATTCCGTATGTAAGCTATGCTAAGCAGTCAGAATTGAAAGTCCGATTTCAATATTCCTCAAGTAAAGGCAACTGGTGCTATAATAGGTGCGTTTAGTTGTAATATGATTTTCAAAGTGCCTCACGTAATGCAAATGGCACTATGCTAAGCGGTCAGAATTGAAAGTCTGATTGCAATGTTCCTCAAGTACATGCAACTGGTGCCATGCTAGGTGCTCTTAATTGTAATATGATTTTCAATCTTCCTTCCCTCAATGCAAATGGCGCGATGCTAGGCGCTCCTGTTGAAAGTCACATGCAATGTTCCTTATGTAATGCAACTGAGGTAATGCAAGGCGGTCAGAATTGAAAGTCCGATGCAAATGTAAAGTTGTGAAAGCCTTGCTTCAGGTCAGCCAGCAAGGTGTATATATACGGTATATTATCCGTTATTCTTGTAGTTCCGTAAGTAAAGCCTTGTGAATGCGAACATAGCCCTGCTTGTTAAAGCATGAAGACGGTTTGGTTAGCTCGCCCTGATAACGAAATGATAGAAGCATGACTGCTTACTAAGGGCATTACATAAAGGCGTTTCAAACTGGGGTGACGTCACGTCAATATTCTACAAGTCTTTTTGATGTCAGTCTCGAGAGGCGCCTGCCTCTGTGTGGTCATTTACATGCATTATTAGTACTTATGATGTCTCTACATCCCAGACCTCACGGTTACACCTTCGAGAGTCTCATAAGCAAGCGGGTGCTGTTAGAAATATGAATATGAATTAGAAGTCTGTTCTCAAATAACATCTATGCACCCGTCTCAGGTACACGTATGCATTGGAAGCTAGTATGTCACCCTATAGCTCTGCACCTGTGTGCTGGTACACATACGCAAGACAGGCCTGCGATTTGTCACACATTACCTATGCACCCTTTGTACGCATATACTTAGGATGAGTTATGTATGGCATCAAGAAAAATCTCGGCACCCAGTTGCCTGAACGCGGAAGCATTGGGATGGCTATGTCACACGGTACCTATGCACCCTTTGTGCTGGTGCAATCAAGATTTACATGCCTGGGGTTTCGTCAACCCCTTTTTGGGCTCGTACACTTATACTATTAATGTATTGTGTCACACCGTAACTCAGCACCCTAGTGCCTGAACACTTATGCAACGGATGTCCATGCTTGTATCACGGTACCTATGCTTGGGCACATTCCGGCATTAGATGCACAGGTCGTATCATACAATACCTACGCACCCTGGGCCCGATTCACAGAACTAACTTAAGACAAAATCCTAAACTTACTACCATTTTGGTATTCACAGAAGGCACTTACTCATTTTGGTATTCACAGAAGGCACTTACTCATTTCGGTATTCACAGAAGTTAGGAGTCCTAACTTTAGGACTCCTAAATGCCTTCTGTGAATACCGAAAGTCTTACATTTAGTAGTAGTATAGTTAGGACTCCTAACTTTAGGACTCCTAAATGCCTTCTGTGAATACCGAAAGTCTTAAAATTAGGATTTTTCTCAATTTAGTAGTCCTAAATCTAAACTTAGGACTACTAAATTGAGAAAAATCCTAATTTTAAGACTTTCGGTATTCACAGAAGGCATTTAGGAGTCCTAAAGTTAGGAGTCCTAACTATACTACTACTAAACTGAGAAAAATCCTAATTTTAAGGCTTTCGGTATTCACAGAAGGCATTTAGGAGTTCTAAAGTTAGGAGTCCTAAATTTAGGACTACTAAATTGAGAAAAATCCTAATTTTAAGACTTTCGGTATTCACAGAAGGCATTTAGGAGTCCTAAAGTTAGGAGTCCTAACTATACTACTACTAAACTGAGAAAAATCCTAATTTTAGGACTTTCGGTATTCACAGAAGGCATTTAGGAGTCCTAAAGTTAGGACTCCTAACTTCTGTGAATACCGAAATGAGTAAGTGCCTTCTGTGAATACCAAAATGGTAGTAAGTTTAGGATTTTGTCTTAAGTTAGTTCTGTGAATTGGGCCCCCTGTGTTTTCCACACTTTTCACAATAGATACTATGGGGTAGCCAATGGGCCCGGCATGCAAGCCGCATCTTTTACCCAAAGGCGAGGAGCACTAAGCATCAGTGTTTTTAGGTATGGTGGATCCATGGGGGTGACATCTGTGAGGTGCCCCACACCGCAATAACGGCGAGCTGTCAGGGCCACTTCTGCTATGTGGCGATGGGTCACGCCTCACCGTCTTCCAGTTCAAGAGTCATGAGTTTCGCCATCCGCGACGCCGGGTTGGTTTCGGCTGATTTGCTGTAGCCCATCGGTTCTGTTCATATGAATTGCAATTTATCCTGTGACGCAGGGAGAAGTTTGCATCAGTGCACTCGTGCATAGTGTCATGCACAGTAGTGTAAGTTTTAGCCTGGCATTAGGGCAATACACGGACGGATGTTCTATTTTCATGTTTGCATACAGTTTCACGAGGTCATGTGGTGTAAGTTGGGAACAGGAATAGAGTTAGCCCATTGGTTCTGTTTCACGTGAATGGCAAGCTTCTTTACCCTGTGACTCAGGGAGAAGTTTGCTTCAGTGCACTGGTACATAGTATCATGCACAGTAGTGTACATTTGTAGCCTGTCAGTAGGGCAGCACACGGACGGATGCGCTAATTTTATGTTTGCTTGCAGTTTCCCGAGGCCATGGTGCATAATGTGGGAACGAGAGTATAGTTACATGGGCATGCACCTAGGGGGTAACGACCCGGCTCGCCAGGGGAGAAGGGTTGTAGTTGAGTCTCAGGGCAGGCAAGTTACAGGGCATTACCTTCCTAGTGGGCTGAGGGGGAGGACAGATAGTCGGGCAACTATGCTGTCCTGTGGCGGTAAGGTCATGATTGGTAAGCATAGTCTTCGGTCCTTAGCGGTCAGAACCATGTAACTCCAGGGGCAGTGACAGCCGGTAGGTAGGCTGTCGGGGTGCGGGGGCCGGGGGAGTCATTCTTTCCAGTGGGCCTGTGGCCACCCCTGCACGCGCATGCGCATCAAGGCGCAAGTATGCAGAATTTTTTGCAGCCCCCGTTATGGAGTTTAAAGCACAGGGCGCAGTGGGGGGCCCGGGGGAAAGTATCCGTCCGATAAGCTGTACCCCCTGCGCAAGCCAACTCCGGCGAAGTAATTTCGCGTAGTTTGCTAGTTTGCTGGGATCTGGAGGCTTCCAGTCATTGACCGTGCCGTAGGCTCTAGAGGGGACACGCAGAAAGTGAATATATGCATTGTTAGATTTACGGTAGGAGTGTCGGGTTTATTAGAAGTTAAGGATAGCCATGTGACATCATCTGTCTAACAATGTATTTGGACTTTCTGCGTAATTGTGCATAATTTTAATAAATAATGTTTTTTAATTTTGCAATAAATACGGCCGGGGGGGTTACTCTCCCCTAATCCAAAGAAATCCAAAAATTGGTGTGGTCTCAATACTTGCCTTGTAGGAGGGAGGGAGACCTCATCGGGACAAGGGCGGTGGGTACCAAAGGTAAAGAGGGGACTTGGGGGAGTACCAGGCCATATGGAAAAGGCCAAGCGCTAATTAGCGCGCGCCGCCATTATGGCGGTCGGACCGGTCCCCGGGCGAAAGGAGGAGGTGGGAGCACTCCCACCTCCCCATTATGCGTCCAATAGGGGCGTCTCAGAGGGGCGTGAACCGGAAGCACTGTAGTGCTTCCGGTTCATGCGGGCATCCAGTATGGGGGTCCGGCCGGTTTAGACCGGCCTGGCCCGTGCACCCCCCCTCCCCCTTTAAAAGGGGGGTGTGGGGAGCAGAACAGTCTCTTGTTCTGCTCTCCCCACGGGCTCAGCACCCGGGCCACCAGCGGCCCGTAATGTATTTTCCCCACCCACCATCCCCTAAGGCAGGCAATTTAATTATGTTGGTCAGGAAGGTATTTTGGTTTTGTTCTATTAAAAAATTTTCTTGCAGGTATTTCCGGAGATAGGGTTAATGCATACTTGATTGGGTACATTAATGGTGTTTATCAGCAATGTATTTGTTGGGTTCTTTTGATTTTATTGCAGGTATCACAGGAAATGGGAGTAAAGAAAATTTGATAATTTGGTAAATCGTAAATGTGATTGTCAGTAATGTATTTGTTTTGCTCGTTTACTTTTGTTGCAGGTATCTCAGGAGATAGAATTAATGTAAATTGATGATTTGGTACACTATAAATGTGTTTGGCAGTAATACATTTGCTTGGCTCTTTTCCTTTTATTACAGGTATTACAGGAGAGAGTTAAGAAAAAATATGATGTTTTGGTGAATTTATAATAATAAATGTCATTATTAGTAAGCTTGTCAAGTACAGGATTGGTTAATACAGAGTTATGTGATTGAAATATAACGTTTAAATAGATGCCAGTACATGTTATTTGATTTCACGTAATAGTCGTATTTTGCTGTGTGTGTCTCCGGTCAGGCGGTAAGGTCATGATTGGTAAGCATAGTCTTCGGTCCTTAGCGGTCAGAACCATGTAACTCCAGGGGCAGTGACAGCCGGAAATAAACCGTAAATGGATATTACAAGTTGCATGCGCAGGGCATTTCTCACTGGCAGGCTTGATCAGCTACTATAGGAAAATGACAGACATTTATTTTTTTCAGAGAGAACACGAATGGTGCTTTCGAGACAGGGAGAGAGAGTGAGTCTCAGAGTCAGCCCAGTTGGTATCTGGTAACGACATGCCATCATTAGATCTGAGAAATGCGTGTTTAGCACCGTGTGAGCCCTTCATGCTCGACGGAATGTGTTTCTGGAACATGGTAGCTTAAAGATTCGTTTGTGTGCGTGTTGTTTTGATCGTAAAAGCGGCGTGAGCGCCTCCAGCCAGCTAGCCTCGCCATCCTACTTCGTGCATCCCCTGTCAGTGTGTTTCCTGCAACTGCACCCCCTCCTCGCACCCTGTGATCCTCTGCGATCGCATCCTCCGTCCGTGAATCCTGTCTTCACCCTCCTTCTGGGTATTCTCTAATCCTGCAGCCTCCATCTGTGCATCCTCTACCAATGAATTCTTCCTCCGTGTATCCTCTATCCCTGCACCCTCCATATGTGCTTTCTCTAATCCTGCATCCTCCATCTGTGCATCCTCTCTACCAATGAATTCTCCCTCACTGTATCCTCTCTCCCTGCAACCGCCTTCTGTGCATTCTCTAACCCTGCACCCCCTCTCCGTGTATCCTCTCTCCCTGCACCCTCCTTCGTGCATTTTCTAATCCTGCATCCCCCCCCCTATGTACGCTCTCTCCCTGCACGCTCCCTCTGGTCATCTTATTGCCATCGGAGTCGCTCGCTCGCTGTGCTCGCTCGCATACGTTCCTCCATTCTGCATACGCCTCATCAGTTTCAAATTTCACCAGCCGACACCTCTCTCTCTCTCTCTCTCTCTCTCTCTCTCTCTCTCTCCTCTCTTCTCTCTCTCTCTCTGTCTGTCTCTCCCTCTCTCTTCTTCTCACTCCCTCTCTTCTTCTCTCTCGCTCTTCTTCCTTCTTCTCTTTCTCTCTCTCTCTCTCTCTCTCCTTCGCTCTCTCTGCCCTTTGATGTGCGCAGGACACACCTTCTCATCATGTTTTTTCTCTTGCAGGCTGTGACTTACGGACTGTCCCGCGGGGAGCCGCCATGTGTCTTCATTTAATTTCGGTGGTAATTTTAATAAAGGTTTATTTGTTGCTTCGAAAGTGAATGTGTGATGCTCATTTCTGTGACGACACATGCATTTCAGCTGTTGTGATTGTGCGACATCATGCAGAATATTTTGTACATGTTTTTGTGTAGCTGATGTGTCATGTCTTTGTGGGGGGGAGGGGTGCCAGGGAGGGGTGGTCTAGGGGGTGGTGTCGGTGGGTGTTGTGGCCCTCTTGTGTGTCCGGGCAGCATGATGTGTGGCTCCATGGCATCTGTTGCCCTTCCGATGTGGCCCTGGGCTGGTCTCCCTTTTGTGGTGCTGGCTGCCGTCCGCCTTAACACCAGGTCAGAGCATGTGTAGATTTCCTAGTGCTAACGCACCTTATCGCCTGTTTTGTGTTTTTATCACAGATCTGTCTGGTCATTGAGAATGTTGAGGAGTGGTGTGGTCACGGCTTTTGCCACGGGAATGCCCACTCTGCATCTCATTAGCGATAGTTGCGGGGGGCCTCGGTGGAGATGTTTTTTGCGGCTGCTATCACGGGTAAATTGGTGCTGTGGGCTGTTAACACCAGCTTGTGAATGGGGAGGTAAATTTGTCACGACTTTGGCTGTGATAAAGTGCCATTAATCCGGCGATAGCTCCTTCTGAATATGGCCCTCTATTTTTATAAGGAGGTCCTAAGTTACCAGCCTTTTACTATAGCACATTGACCTATTAACTTGCATCAAAGCGCTGCATGCAAATTGCAAGGCATGGGTTTAGAACCTTAGAGTTTTCTCCTCAATCTTTCATTATTCTAAGATTGGTAAAAAAGGGTTCTTTTGTATGACACGCGCAATCATTGTTTACGTTTCAAATCCTGAGTGTATTGGTGGATTTATTAACACTTTGTGCATGGTTTGCATCACAGAAGTGACCTGGTAGAAAGTATTATTTTGGGTTACATATACACCGCAAATCCTGAATTATGTTGGAAAGTGGCCCTAAAGTAACACAAAGTAACACTATACAACTCCTTTGTATCAGAGAGGCATACCATGAGTGGTACATGGACATTCTCATGCACCCACCAATGGATTTTGATGCAAATTAAATTCTACTTACTTTGGTAGAAAGGCATTTGCATAATAAATGATGCCTCCTCAAGGCAGAATTAAAGTTGGAAAAAGGTTTCTTTTCTCTAAACCATTCCAACTTTGTATGTGTGTTGTACAGTGCAGCACACTTGCAAAGTGGTAAAGTGGTAAACTTTGTCAAAACATAGAATTTGTGCTGGAAGGATAAACTTCCAGTATAAAACCTATGCTTGACATCATGCACACACCCTTGCACTGTGGTGCAAGAATGTGTGCATTGGCACAAGGCAACCTAAGGTACATCAGCACTGGAGGAGAGAGCAACAGCACCATATTGTTGTGGATTTTGTACTGTTGTGCTCTCTGTTTTTCACGAAATGCAGCTTAGCAACTTTGGTTACTGCGCTTTGCGAAATTTTAGTAAATTTGCCCCCTTCGTTTTTGTCTACCATTAAGATTGATACGTGACTCCTACAGCTTAGAGTCCTCATTGTCTTACATTTGCTATACATTGATTTGCACACTTGTATGACTTATTATCTCAATATAGTGTTTAGGGATGAGTAGCGCTATACAGTAAATAAATGTGAGAATGGGGCTAAGGGAAGATGAGTGGCACCATTGAAGGGTGGTAGTAAGGGAATCCATGAAGAAGGAGGTCCTGGAGTGTGGGAGTCAACAAAGATTGTTGCACTGGGCGCCACCAATGCTAAAGCTGGCCTTGGTTCCATAAATACTTTACACATGCCGCTATGCTAAGCCTAATTGATTTTGTGTCATGCTACCATAGAGTCTAGCACAGGTTAATTCAATGACTTTTGTGGTCCCCCCTGACAAGTTTTGTGGCATTTGCTTAAGGAGAGCTTACAGGCATCTTAACCAACAACCGGATATCTCACACCCATGATGTTCGGAACTACGGCTGTTGGCCCCATCACAATCAACATAGACTCATAGGGGCTGATTTACAAAGGTAAACTTACAGTTCTGTGAAAGTGTCCTACTTTTAGGTATTCACAAACTATGTGTGGAGTTTTACAACTCTGTATTCCCTATACTTATGAGTATGGAGTTCTACGCACCCAGAGACTCCTCAGTCGGGGTGGAGAAGTTCACACACCTAAGTACAGGGAGTGTGGAGCCTTAAAAACCCACACATAGTTTGTGAATACCTAAAAGACGTAAACGTACACACAAATGCATGTTTACTTTTGTAAATCAGGCCTGTAATGAGATCAAAAGACACACATCTCTGGGCATTCAGTACCAGAGACTCAGGATGTTTTAAACCCTGCCTTGGTAGCAGAAACCAGCCTCCTCAACTCCTCTAGAAGGAAACTTCTAAAAACAAACACTTTAAGCTGCCTTTCTGTTGAAGACCTAAGAACAAAAGGGCAGTGAATGATGAATACAAAATGTTGGTAGATTTTCCAGCACTTGTCTCGCTTGCGAGACACTATCGTCTACAAAAATGGTTTGAAGCCCGCCCATTGCTTACCTTTTTGTACTTCAGTGTCACTTTTCTTTGCAGCATCGTTCATTGTCTAGTGTAGCAGAAAAGTCACTTTCGATGCTTGAATTGGAGAAGGGACCCGGCACAGATTGATTAAACTCAATCCGTACCCATCCGCTGCTCCTGTTGTGATTGAGGTAACTTTTTTCCCCTCACACTCCCCACACTCACGCCGCCTGCTGCTACAACAGTATCACTTTTTTTCTTGTTTTATTGCGCTTCACCTGCTAACCTTAGGCATATATCAATGAACCCTAGTTCAGCATTCTGTAGCACCCCATCCCCAGTTTCCCCCTCCCCCCACAGGAACGTCTGATCTGCCCTTGGGTATGGTGTTTGAAAGGTTGTCAGCTCCTGTGCGGATGAAAGGTGAGAGCCATGTTTCTTTAGGCAGGTTGTGGCGTAGATCGTCTACCCCTCCGCTCTTAAGCTCCCTCTGTAGACATACTTCTTTTGCAACCGGCAGTTTTTATTCCTGAGGAGTTTGACCTGGGTACCTAAGAATAGAAACTGAAGAAATATAGGGGCATATAATCAAGCACGGCGTTAAAATTATCGCCACTTAAGCAGCAGAAAACTGCTGCTAATGCGGCGATAATGGGCTTGATAATATGCCGCAGAGAATTCCCATAGAAGCCCTCTGATGTCAACCTGGGCTGCTATGGGAATTCTCTGCAGCATATTATCAAGCCCATTATCGCCGCTTCAGCGGCAGTTTTCTGCTGCTAAAGCGGCGATAATTTAAACGCCGGGCAGATTTATGAGGTTTTGCCATAGGGAAGCGCAGCAGGCCTTCCTGCTGTGCTTCCCTATGGCAAAAGAAAAGGGCAGGGATGCACCGTATCTATAAAATGCGGCGCATTCCTGTCCTTTTCCCCTTCGCCGGCGCACAATGGGCTGCCTGCGCCAACGCAGGCACCTCTGCACCATGGTGCAAGGGTGCCTGCGTTGCGGAGATGAATATTTTTGTACAGGAAGGGAAACCTTTCTGTACAAAAATAATCACAAGAGGTTTTTCCTCCTTGTATGGGTGCTGCAGAATGCAGCACACATAGAAAAAGGAAAAACGAGGAGAAATAAAGATATTTCTCCCTGTTGCGCCTCCCTTACGCCTCCCCTGGGGAGGCGTAAGCTTTTGGCGCTGCCTCAGATTTACGATTTCTCATCAATCTGGGGCAGTGTCAAAAGGCCATGGGTGTTGCTGGGAACGCCCCCAGCAACACCCATTGCACACCCCTTTAACGCAGAACACTGCGTTAAAGGGACTGATATTTATGAGGCAGCATTAAGCCAAAAAAAGTGGCTCAGTGCTGCCTGATAAATATCACGCAGGCTTCTGCGCCACGGAACATCACAAAAAGTGACGTTCCGATGGCGCAACGGGCCTCATAAATCTGCCCCGCCGTTTCTTGATAATGTGCCCCAAAATCTCTTAGGGGCGGCGCTCATGATCCGCTCCTGGCCCCTGAACCGCAGCCGAGGGAGGTTTTCTGCTGTCGTTCCACACTATAGCTCGCCTTGCACCTGAATCTGTTTGGGTAAAATCCAATCACGGCAATTTTGCAGTGGATTTTTTTTTTTTTTTAAATCCTAGCTCGACACTGACATTTACATTTGCCTTTTTATGTTAGCCTGCCTGTGCTTGCTGAGGCATGCATGCGTACTGATGTGTGCCATGCACATGCCTGCATGTATAATGATGTGTGGTGACCATTTTTAATATACCATTCTGACAAGTCCTTTGTACCTGTAATGGTCACAGCAATCATTAAATATTATTTTTACAGATGAATACGGCCTAAAAACAAATTCGTGTGTGAAGTTTTCTTCTCATGTACTTCTATTGAGCCCCCCACACACCGTGCCGCGCTCTCTCATCGTGTCTTTCTCCCTGCCCCTCCAACATGCACTCGTCATCATATGTTTCTTCGTCACTGTGCTTTCCCATCCATGTGTTTCGCTCCCATTTGCTCTGTGTTTCTCTCTCTCTCAGTGTGCTCCCTTCAGCGCTCCGTGTTGCTCTCTTTTTCCGATTGCATCTCCTCCACACCCCTGCCATCTGTGCTGCCCCCCCTCCCCCCCAGGTTGCTTACCTCCAACCCCCACCTCCCCAGGTTGCTTCCCCTTAACCGCCCTCCAAGTTGCTTCCCCCCCACCAATGCCCTTCTTCTCATTTCCTGTTGCTTCTGACCCCCACGTCACACCACTCTTCATTTTGTAGACGCATACATGCGTAGTGTACAACCTTACAAAATAATGACACGGCCTGTACAGCATGGCAAAGAATAATTTTTTTTTTTTTTTTTTTTTTTTTTTTTGAAACCGTTTATTGCACGATGAAAAAGTTACAGGCATGGGCCTACAACCATCCGGCCGGCCGCTAGAGTAACAAAAGGCATATAACATACATACAGTGAGAGTCTCTTGGCGGAGCAGATTGGCAAATCAGGTGATATCAATAGCGTAGGCCGCATAACTCCTAGCCCACAATACGGTTTCCTTTTGTCAAACAGAACAACACAAAAAAACCACACCCGCAAGGCAACCCGCGATCCAAGTGACAGTACATGCTCCGTAAATGGGGGATCCTAACCAGCAGCAAAACTCTGAAGAGGGGAATGGGAGTATAGCAGGGACTGGGGAGCCACGTGCCCGCGGCTGAGGGAGGGGGTCGGCTAAGGAGATGGGGCTGGCGAGGCTGCCGGTAGGAGTGATGGCAAAGAATAATTGATAAAGTGAATAGGCCTCAAAGGCGCAACCTGTGGGCTGTGGCAATGCTTGTTTAACCCTGTTTCCTAAAATCCTGCAGTGGACAATTGGCAACATAGGCAATTCTTAAAATAGACTAGACCCATAAATAAATCTACACAAAAGTAAATGAAATGTTAGCATTCTGTATTTTACTCCTGTGAAAATATAATTTGTGCTATTTTTTGCATTTTTAGCATCAGTGCATAGATTTTGTTAAACGTCCCAGGCAGTAATGTAGTAATGTTGGTCATACACATTTTCAGTCAATTTACATCCCACTCATCCCCATGCTTATTAATCGTGCTTTAGTAGGCAGTCTTGCTAGGCATTCAGCATTCCCCTATCGACCATGTCAACACTAACTGCTTGAACCGAAACCTTGGCTCTGAAGATCAGCACTTTGCATGCATCTTGAAACACACACGCCTGTCTTTCCACCAAACCTTTCTAGTACATGGAAAGACAGTGCTGGAGGTGGAAATGGATAAACGTTCATTACCACAAGAACGAAAACATTTAGAATAATGCCAGACATATGCCATAGTAAGCACTACATCAAAATCTGCACAAATACAGCAAGTGTTTTTATTTAAGTGCATCTATAGAGTAAAATAAGGTCTAACATACAAGTTCTAAGTACTGGAAAACAGGACAGGCAATACAATGTAAAGACATGAATGAACAAGTTGACATACTACACGAAAACTACAACATAATACATAAATAATAATCCTGTCAATCAACACAGGGCCTTGAAAGCACTGCCCACGGCACGTGCAGGTGGCAGGGCAGACACGCATCATGTCGTCTCCTGTACAACTTCCATCCCCATTTATGAATGTGTTGCAGTTGTCGTACTTATCTTGATAAGATCATGAATTTGCTGTAACATAATAAAAACAAGTATGTATTAATGCTGCCGACATACCTACTACAGAAATCCTTAAAGGAAGTGGTAGTCCATTAGCAGTGCTGGACAGCTTTCTCTTTGGAAAGTGTGTCAGACAGACTCGAGGATACTGTGGTCGATGGCGCCTATGCCTTCATGTCCCTATATATTTCCAAGAAAGAGATACTTTTTTAAGCAGGACTGGTTCCTTTGAGGAACATGAGCTGCTTTGAAGAAAATGTTTCCCATTTGCAGTGCTTAATTTGAGCTGGTGGATTCCGGGTGCTTGGCACCGGCACTTAATTGGTTTCGGTGCTCGGCACTGCACTTATTTTTCAACACTGTATTTACGACAGTCTTCCACATTGTGGCACTGCTTTACTAATTTAGAGATGAGCAGAACAACAGTTGTTTATGAATGAAATATACATTAAACATTACTTACACCTGCCTCCCCAGACATTCCTTCAGCCTTGGGGATCTGCAATAATCGGAACTGTCGCACTTGCAGGCGAGAGAGATGGTGAGTAGTTGTTTTGGTACCTTCATTGACAGCGATGAGGGGGGTGTGGGGGATGGGTGCAACTTGCAATGGCCTCCTGGTCCGTGCCCTGGCACTTATCTTACAAATTAAGCACTGCCCATTTGGGTATGCAGACACTGGCATGGTGGTCTGCTGTTCTTTGCAGGCCACCATCACTTTGTTTCTAGCTATCAAAGGGCAACACAACCTACTGATATTCCTTAGGCAGGTCATTCTGCATTCTTGTGCAACTATTGATTTTTACATCAGTACATAGACCGCATCATAGATTTAGAGAGAAGCACTAACATGTTGGTGAGTAAGTTGCCAATTGTGGCCAGTCGCTTTTTACACCAGGCCCCATTGTTTTCATTATAAAAGTACTAATATATATAAACCCATTTTAATCATGCATGTCCCATGCACATTAATAACCAAAAAACCACATACTCGCAGTTTATAAAAATCCCAATTTTGCTATAGCACAATTTACATAGCAATAATCAATTCATGTTTAAAACTCATAGCAAACTGTGATATGGCCTTGGAATTTGTCATCAGCTCACCTGTCAATAAAATACCTTAGGCATCCTCCTTGCTCATATCCTCTGTATCTTTTAAACAAAGGCTAATAAACCCTGACATGATTCGCAAAGACTGCCATATTATAAGACTCTCTGATGACAAACCGCTGTCTGTTCTTAATTTATAACTGTAGGTGGTATCTACCAACCTTCCCTTCCCAAACAGGCATATCCTAAAACTGTCTCAGGGAACAGGCAGAAATGTTTTCACTATAAAGAAACATCTATGACTGTGTACCTAAATGTTTGTGTTTTGTAATTATATGTTCCAAATTCCAATTAGTTTTTTTTAGTTAATTTGACCGTAACATTAAAAAACGATTTCTTTTCTTATTTTATGATATTTTTCTTTGCATTTCCTGTCTTTCTTTCCTTTCAGAAAATGTAGGTAATTGGAGCAACTCCCAACACTCTACTACAGTTACCTATATCGACCTTCAAGTTGTAAAATAAATGTGCAGACAAGTGTAGGTAATATTTGGAAATATTTACAACGATCCACCTGAGTGCGCGTGCACACACCTCATTTGTACTGTATTTCTCTACACACTCTCCTAACACACTCCTGATGTTTTTGACAAGTGAAACATAACAGAAAGCATGACAATGTTTAGGTTGCATCGCCATGCATATAATGTTTTCCCTTATATCACCGACTTACCTCCGTTGTTCAACATATGGAAACAGAGTTCAACTAGCTTAAGTATAAATTAGTCCCATTTACCGATGTAAATTAGGTTTGAGTGTGTAAATACTCTTTCTATATCAGGTGACTCACTCATAAGGACAACAATTCACCAGTGATCTTGTAATCACGATTTGAAAAAAACACATACCAAGACTTATTCTATTTGCTTTAAATATAACCTAGGTATATATGCAACTCCATAATAGAGACATTCATAATTGCTTCCCTAATCTCTTGTTAATTCTATATATGTTGCAGATTTGTTTGTGTCTTCTCCTTACTTTTGTGAATTGCAGTGTTCACTTTGTGAAAGTCATGAGAAAGAGAGGGCAAAGAAGTCTGACTGATTAAGTGGGGATGCCATAAGCTTCGTCATGTATGCCTATTTCTTTGTGGCATTATCATCCATTACACAGCAGTTACTTCTTAACCCCATTTCTGGAATATACTATGGTTAACAATAGATAAGGATAAGATATACACAAACCCTGCTGCCTGGGGAAGGGTATAGAGGATTGCGATGAAGCACAGACGTACAGGTATGAAGAGAGTTATAGTTTGAATAAAATCAAATCTGCAGAGCAAAAGTCAGAAGGGGCCTGCTCCCTGCCAAAGTGGCGGGCGGGCCGGAGGAGGGAGGGTTGGGGTCTTGGAGACAAAAAATAAAAATGAAATAGAATAACTGAACGCTGCCGCCGCTCGCAACATTGCACTCTTCCACTTTTCTTCTGGGCACAGGCTCCCAGACTGCACTGCGGCCAATCATGATGCTGCATGAAAGCAGCGTCAGGATTGGCCTGAGAGCTGTCAACTTGCACTCCCAGGCAGTCTGGGAGCCTGTGTCTGCTCTCCCTAGCCCCAGCCATGCAGCTGGGGCTGGTGAGTGCTTCAGTGCGCATGACGGTTTGGCCAGCCTGAGACGGCTGGCCAAACCGTCATGCGCAATGTAACAGTGTCCACCACTCCCCCACCAGCAGTGTCATCTCCCTGGGTCCTCCCCAAAGACTCATCAGAGTCCTGGGGGTAAGTCCTGGGGGATTAAAATAAAACAATAATAAAAGGAGTTTAAAACCTGTTTTATTATTGTTTTATTTGAGGGTGGTGGCAAGGTGGTGGCACTCCTCCGCCCTAATCGAGGGGCCGCCACCGGCAAAAGTTCATTGTTTAAAAGTTGTAAGCAAGGCAATGGTGAGGTGAGTGCACGAGTTATGAATTGAAAGTGGGGTTTAATCAAATATAAGGCCAGCTGCAGAATCAAGAGCAGCTTCAAGGGCAGCAGGTTGTTATTTAAACATGCTGTGAGAATAGTGTTCCCAGAGTTAACCCCCCTGAAGAGCACCAGTCTACGGTTACAATTAATAATACTCGTCTTTATGTTCGTGGATGAATGGTTTGAACCCCTTATAGCAGATTTAGCTGGAAGAGTGCATAACTGTAAATATTGTAGGTGTACATATAGTGCTTGAGCTTAGAGTTAATAAAGGAACCTAGGGGCCATATGTATGAACGCATTTTCCCATCGAGACAGAATGGGTAAAACCCTTTGATATACAGCGATTTGCTACACAGAATGGTGGTCAGAGTGCTATCCAGGACTTTGAAAGAGCTCAAACAAGACTGAACTGGGGTGTCACACTGAGTGATTCAGTTTTTAGTGGGCTAAGTTTAACGTGATGGAGAGACATCTCGGCATGGATGTTTCAAGGGTAGCGAGAAGAAGAGAGAAGTTATAATTCCTAGCGATAAGCGCACCATCAAATCATTAGAAAGTCCTAATGTATTGGTAAATTATTCAAAAGTTGAGGTCCAAATTGTGCTCAAGTTGATTCAAGTGTATTCATACCATATACATTCCAAATTCTTATCAAGTTACCTCAGATAGCCATTAAACTAATAAATCATGCTGCCAACATGTGTTTAGTTTCAGAAAATATATGGTCTATAGGAACTTCATATGGTCTTCGTTAAAATCAGTATCCAGCATTTAGTATTCTCCTTTTAGAGGCCATGGATTGAGATCAATTATATATAAAAAAGTATTGCTCCGAAATATCTGGAGTTGCCATGCCTTAATTGGGCATTGCCCCCATATGTCACACTCAACACATGCTTTGTGTTCAGAAGAAATATGTTGAACTGAGAATAACCCTTTAAACAAACTTGCTTGTCACAAGCATATTTGTGATGGGTTATGCCAGAATGGTGTAAGAGGGATTCAAGAGATGTGTGTTAAAGGTTAAATAAAGTGTAAAACTGAGAACAGTCATTATCTTGCTTTAAAGTAACATATACATGTGTTGTTGCCAGGCTGAGCATGCTTAGAAACATATTTACATTTTCAGCAACAAGTGTGGAACTTAATTTTTGATGCATTAAAATTGAATACAAAGGAGCTAGATTCACATAAACTGTTGACATTTACCCCCATATATTTTTATTTTAAACTTACAACAATTTCCACAATTTTCAAGATTTCCTTGATTTCAATGAGTGCACATCCGAAATCTAAGCAAGCTATGGATTTCCATGCATATTCCCAAACCTTTTCCCATTAGTTTTCCACAGCACTGAAAATTCATCTTGCTCATTTGTAGATTTTACTTTTTCTATATATAGAAATCATTTTTCCAGGTGTAAATAACCCTTTTCCTATCCCCCTTTAAGAAGGGAGGTGATTGTCAATTGTCGAGTCCCAAACTGTACACTCAATGCAGTATGTCTTAGGACTAAATATAAAACACACTGGAGTCCATGCTAGTATAACTGCTGAAATTGTGAAGATTAGATGTGTGGAAACTCTGACTATAATTTATAAAGGTGGAGATAGGTCAGTACTAGAAAACTATAGACTTATCTCCTTGCTTGATAACAAAGCTAAATACTTTGCCTCACTACTCCTGCAAAATTTGGCAACCTGGGCAAAAGATGACAAGATAATACCACTAAATCAAATAGATTTCAGCCAGAGGTTAGGCACCTCCAAGAACATCTTACCGCTCTCCCTTGTCATGGTTCACAGTTGTGGAATCATACAAATCTCTATCTTTGTTTTATGGACTTAGGAGCTGCTATTGATAGCATAATATGTGAAAATCCATAGGTAAAGTAAGCTAGCTGTGAAATACCACCACTGTAATCACCACTGTAATTTAAACAGATACAAATTGTGTATACCATCACATGGATAAGGTTAAATGTCTGCAGTGGGACATGTCTCTCAAGTACAAATTGACATGTACACAGACTTGAAACAGGGATGCGTGTTGGCACCAACATTTTTTAATCTCCACCTAGTGGACTTGACTTTACAATGGGATATGTTCAGCTCACATGCCCCAAGACTGGGAACATTCCAATTGTCAAGCTTCCTTTATGCTGACAATCTGATCTTAATAACTAAAACCAAAATTCGTTTCCAAAAACTGATTGACACCCTGACATTATACACTCATGAAAACAGACTAGAAATAAATCTGGCCAAGACCAAGGCAATGGCAGAGGGTAACAGGAAACAAAATACATCAAAATGGAACATATGAGGTATTCAGACTGACACAGTGAGGGAATGTAAGTATCTAGGGGTCCTATTTGATAATTAATGTTTGTTCCCCTAACATTTATATCAGCTTGGAACTAAAGGCTTGGCATTAACGGCAACTTTTCAAAAACTATACTTATCACTGGTGAGACCATCACTTCTCCCAATGTTAAATGCTTTGTCTGTAAAACTGTTACCAACATTGACATACAGTAATGAGGCACTCTGTGGGTTGGATGCCAAGGTTTTGGACCTAATAGTAAACAAAACATGCAGATATATCTCCCTTTTCAAAAATGCATCACTGGCACAGATAAAAATGAAGTTTGGCCTCACAAAACAAGCTGCAGCCAGGCAGTGCTCATTTGTGAAAGGATGCTACAAGTTTAAAAACTCAATGGAGAAATCATTACATCAGCATTTATGGCGTGAAATAAGTAAAGCGACACCAAACTCATGTGCGAGAAGATACCTGAAACAGTCACTGGCAAATTTAAACCTTGCAGCACTCTGGGAACTTCAGTGTACCGTCCCATTTTCGAAGAAGCTTCTGAAGAAGGTGATGGCATTGCAATCCTTGCTTGAAGATGAAACCACCTTCTCAAGGTGATGTCACACTTAGATGCTAATACAGAACTATAAGGAACTGGTAACGCAACCATTCTTTGAAAGCAGGGTTCCCTATTTACTTTATAGGAAAAGGGCCCTTTCTTAAGGGCCACCCAAATGTTTGGCCTTCCTCCTATTTTTCTGACCTCCTTCTTGTTGGCTTATAACTCTGAGCACTTTACCACTGCTAACCAGTGCGAAAGTGCTTGTGCTCTCTTTAAACATAGTAGCCTTGGCTCATACCCAATTGGCATTGAAATTTATTATAAGTTCAGAGTGGACCCAGGGCGTGTAAATTAAATGCTACTAGTGGGCCTAAAGCACTGCTTGTGCCACCCACTTAATTAGCCCCCTAACCATGTCTCAGGCCTAAACCTTCCCTTTCTATACATATATAAGTCGCCCCTAAGTTAGGCCCTGTAAGACCTGCAGGGCATGGTGCAATGTATTTAAAAGGCATAACATGTACTTTTAGGTTTTACATGTCTTGGTAGTGAAACACTCCCAGTTTCAGTTTTCACTAGTGTGAGGCCTATCTCTCGCATATGAGAACATTGGGATTACCTTATTTCCTCTTTTAAGTGTATTTTCCAACTGTGCAGAGATATACTTTTCAAGTTTGGTGTCACTGGACTCACAGTTTAAAACCAAAATATATGGTGAAGTTGGATTTTAAATTACAATTTAGCAAATGCCACCTTTAGAAAGTTGGCATTTACTCACTTTAGCCATTGGTGCCTGCTGCCTGCCTCTGTTTAGTCTGGGTTGGGTGACAGCTGGGCTTTGTGTATTCCCTGCGAGGCCAAATGGTACCACCTTAGTCCTGGACCCTTGGAAGTGAGTCCTAAAGTGTTTCTACATCCAGAACTCATGCATCCGTAACCGCCGCATCTTTGCCTTTGCATGAGTCGAAATCAGCATATTATCATTGCTGCATAGAGTGGCCTCGGCGCATCACCTTTGGATCTAGCACCTCGTCTTCGGAATCGACGCTTTACCTCTTGTGGAAGCAACAGCTTCTCATCGCATTCAGATTTAGCACCTCGTACTAAGGACTAATGCATAAATGCAGTTGTGTGGCGAAAATTGATGCATCCACTGCATGGCTCGACACCGGCACATATCTCCGGCTGCACCTCACATCTTTGGTGACGGCGATGCATCCTAGAAGAAGTAGCCTTAAGGCTAGAGCGATCGACCTTGAAGTGGGGAAACCGGGTTCGAGTCTCATCAACGGCGCTCAACATCCTGTTATTCTGGGTAAATCACTTAATCTCCCCGTGCCTAAAAAAAATGAATGTGTCCTTGTGTAACAAAACTGGTGCTATGTAAAGGGCTCTGATACCCGATATCTTCGGGTCAAGTTCGCACTATATAAAACTCTAAATAATTCTTTTTTTCAAAAAGGCACTTTGGTTCAGCGGGCCCAAGTGTGTCACAGTATCAAACTTAGATGAATTAATGGTACAATACATATATTTTTCTTTTATTTTTTTTTGTGTGATGCTAAATGTGGGTTTGAATCACCATTCTTATACTTTGCTATGCTGCTGAATATATTTCTCTTTTCTTTTTTTTTTTGAGTGATGCTAAATGTGGGTTTGAGTCACCAGTCTTATGCTTTGCTATGCTGCTGCTGTGAAAATGCAGTGTGTCTTCATATTTGAATAACATCATTTACACCTACGATTTTCGTAACATGACTCTTTTTGGGACTCACACTGCATGGTAGAGGATATTCATCATGGAAATGAAAGTAATATGTTTCCATGTGCACGCCTAACTTTTAATATCAGCAGTCCGAACTGTAGGGTTTGGGTAAAAGTAGAACTGTACCTTAACTTTCTTCTTGGCTTCCTTATAGAAAAATATGATTTTTTTTTTTAAATCTCTTTTCCTCTCCGGTTACTCAAATTAAGAATGCAAATTAGATGTGAACAGTCCTTTGGAATGTTTATTAATACTGACAAATGTAACAATTTGTGGGTCATAATCACCTTCCCAATGGACACACTATACCTCTCCCCACGGTCCTCTACGTAATGGTCACCCTTGTCCCCGTGGTCATCTTACTAGTGGACACACCCTTGCTTTACGCTAGGTTACCTTCCCAATGGACATACCCTACATCTCCCTAGGTCACCTTCGCAGTGGACGCACCCTAGCTCTCTGCCAGCGCACCTTCCCAAAGGGCACACCTTAGCCCTCCAATATGTCACCTTCCCACTGGACACACCATAGCCCTTCGCTGGTAAAGTCATGTTGCAAGCCTTAACCCTTCTTCTAAGAAAACATGATGATACGTTTCCCATGGCCATGTGTGGAATATAGGGCTTCAGGCACAAAACATCCTCCTAGCTTGATTCTCTGAATTTTTTTTGCACTCCTAACTGTAACTTACAAACACATTTTTCCTGTTAAGTGGGGCAGGTACGAGAAACTGACTGCAGATAAAATCCCTAAGAATTACTGTATAATTCTATGTAGGGGAACTGACTACAGACCACATTCCTGAACCTTATTACATAAGAACCAAGGGGCATACTTATCAAAGGCAACAAGCAAGAGGACGCAGAGCAATGCAAAACCTAGAATGAGATTTACCAAGCCATGCAAGGCTGTGCAAATCTGGTGTAATGCAAGGAAGCGCAAGACTCTGTTGTGCATTCTTTTGACTCAGGGAGGTGTTCTGTGAGTGGCGCATGGGTGCTCCAAAGCATCCACCCATGATTTTTGGTACATTCCCAGATTAACCATAGATGGTAGAGAGGCATAAGGAGGAGAAATGTCTTTATTCCCCTTGCTTTTTCCTCTTTCATTGTGTGCTGCATTCTGCAGCACACACAAAAAGAGGAAAATGCCTCAGAGGGTTTTTTTGCGTGCAGAAAGGTGTTCCTTCCTGTACAAAAACAATCCCGCCTGCGGCACAGGCGCCCTTGCACCCGGGTGCATGGGTGCCTGCGTTGGCAGACACTCGTGCACCACTCACAGAGGGAAAGAACAGGAATGCATCACCTCTTGATAGATATGGCACTTTCCTGCCCTCTCCCTTTCATGAATCATGGCACAGCAAGGTGTCTTACTGCACTGTGTTGCGTAAAAACAAAAGATGAATATGGCCCTAAATATTCTATGTAGAGGAACTGACTGCAGAACGAATCCCTGAGTACTATTTTACAAGAACCACATATTCTATGTAGAGAAAAGTGCTGGTTATATTATGAAAGGAACATGGCGCTTTAGCAAAAATAAGTACAATCTTCAATCACTAAAATAAAGCTTATTTTGATACTTACTACAAAGTTTGTTGTCACATGCTTGAGGACAGTCACCACATGATTTTCCTTTCTTATATGGTGTGCCAAGCATATTTTGGGTATTTCCCCTGATAATAGAAATATAGAAGAATAAGATGATGCAATATTATTTTAAATTGGTTTCAAATGTGAAGCAGTATGTACCACATAATCTACATTTACATTAGTTGTATTGTTCACAAAGTTTATCTTGCTATATTCCACTTACACAGAGGCTGTTATTCCTGTTCACACATCGAAATCCTATGGCCCTATACTATCTATTGTACAGCCAGCAGACATTTTCAGCTTCCATGGTAACATTGGTCGAACTAAGTTATTAAAGAACTAAAGTTGTTTTATAGAGCAGAACCTGTCCTACTGATTAGGATCATTTTGAATTGTAACTGTTAAGAAATTGGGTTTCTAGTTGGCAGAGGTATGCATCCAGTCCAAACAGGAACCACAATCTTAGACAGGGTAACTCACCACATACCCTAAATGATCCTGTGCTCACCCTCTGGTAGCTTGGCTCATTGCTGTCAGGCTTAATGTAAGAGGCAATGTGTAAAGTATTTGTGCTTCACTTCAAGCAGTAACAAAGTGAAAACACCACAAAAAGACTCCACACTAGTTTGGAAAAACAGAGTATATTTCTATGAACAAATCATGGGCACAATGACAAAAATCCAATAATTAAA
The DNA here is from genome assembly GCF_964204655.1 of Triturus cristatus. Lineage (NCBI taxonomy): Eukaryota > Metazoa > Chordata > Amphibia > Caudata > Salamandridae > Triturus > Triturus cristatus. The sequence continues at coordinate 190,077,059 of NC_140589.1, read as the reverse complement.
ACCGATATTATGAATTTTTGAAGATGAAATGTAGTACTTAGAAAGTTCAACGAGGGCTATCAGTTTGCATTTTACTGGGGTAAATCCGAACGTTCAGGCTGACCGCAATGGAGTGCAGGTTGGATATAGGGACCAGCCTTGGCCCACTGAAAAAGTATGTGAATGCATCACTGACACCGTGGGGAGCTAAGGAGGTGATGCGTTGTCGTCAATCCTAACTATGGAAGAAACACGTTGGTTCCGAGCTGCACAAAGTTGAGGATGTGTCTGGAATTGCGGTGATGTGTTGAGCAGTCAGTGAAGTGATGACTTCGATCATCGTAGTTGCAGTAATGCATCGGCGTCGATGGAGGCACGCCAGTTCCAAAAGGCGCAATGGCATTGAGCTGTAGTCAAAGCGATGTGCTCAATCTTTGTAGCCACCAAGATGCTTCGGCATTGATGGAGATGCATTTCGTTTGGTCTGTGCAATGACGTTGATGCATTGATTTTTGCTGTTGCAGAATTTTATACCCACTTCCAAAGGCACAGGACTGGATTGGTGCCACTTGGCAGGGTAAGACTTACAGCAAGCAAGGTACTTTTGCAGGTTGATGAAAAGTCTTCCATGTCCCTGGGACTTAGAACAGGGTGCAAGCCAGCAAGCCCTTGGAGTCACACTGGGTTCAAGTGAGATTGGTCCAGTCCTTCCTCAGCAGGGCAGGGACTAGCAGGGCAGCACAGCAAAAAAGCAGTTCTTCCAGAGCAGCAGTCTAGCAGAGTAGCAGTCATTGGAAGCAGCAAAGAGGTCCTTCCTCCTGACAGAGTTCTTCACAGCTTCAGTATTGTACTGATTTGTATATATACCCAGTTGTGCTTTTGAAGTGGGGTTGACTTCAAAGCGGGGCATTGATGTGCACAGAGGTCCTCCGTCCCCAGCTTTGGCTCCAGACTCACTCCAGGGGGTTATGCAGCCCTTTGTGGGTGACAGGACACAACTTATTTAGGTATGTCTGCTCCTCCTTCTCATCCATCTCGCTGTGAATGGCCATTTAGTCACACCTAAGCTTTGTGTGTGGCTGTCTAGAGGAAATGACAACGTCCAGCTGTCACCCACTCCAGATGTGTATTGGAGACAGGCTGCAGGCCCACAGGGCTAAGAGCATAAAAATGCCATCTTTCTAAAAGTGACATTTTTAGAAGGATAATGATAAATTAGACATTACCAGTAAACAGGATTTATCATTACCATTTCAGTAATATGGCATGTCTACTCCTTCTCAATCAGAAATGACACCTTCTAAATTGTAATAAGGAATTCCCAATTTCAACCTATAAAATGGGTGGGGCTCACAGTGGTGACAAATAATGTTGGAAGTTTTTCACTACCAGCACATGTAAAACTTAAGGGTACATGTTCTACATTTTGATTACATAGCACCCTGCCCTATGGGATACCTAGGACCTACTTACAAATGTAATAAAAAGGGAGTTTAAGGCTTGGCAAGGGTTTGAAATACACAAGTCGACAGGACAGTGTAAACTACACACACAGAATAATACTGAACAGGATTTGCTGCTACAGAGCAGTGCGTAGCAGGAGCTACTGTGAAGTCAGGCCGACACGTGATGCATCTTAAGGGGTCAACTGGCAGATAGGTCTCAGTCTTTTGCTGGTTCTTCTGGCACTTTTGGTGATTTTTTTTAAGTCCCAAGTTTTAAGGTTAGGCAGGAGCAGCACATATAACAGCACTTCCAGGGGTCCAGGAACTGGGAGGGAGGCAACATTTGGCGGTTATGACTCACACAAACAAAGGACAAGTGCAGAGTAGAGGGACTCTGGAACTTATGTCAAATGGCTCACAGAGGAGACCAGCCAAATAGTCCTTAGAGTCACTTCTGCTGGTCCTGAGTTTAAGGAGATGATTCAGCTCTCCTTCAATCAGCAAGGCAGGCTTTGGGGAGCAAGGCAGCCCTCAAGTTGCACAGCAGTTATTTGGTAGCAGCAGGGCTGTCCTCTGGGGTAAAAGGCAGGCCTCAAGCAGCAGGGTTGTTCTCTGGGGCACAAGGAAGTCCCTCTGTAGTCTTCCACATATCCAGGAACGTACAGAAGAGTGGCTCAGAAGGACCAATATGTGTACGTGGTTCCAGCCATTGTAGTGGGATAACTTCCTCTTCTACCCAAACAATTGGTCCTAGAAAGATCTTTCCCACCCATGCCAAGACTCAAATAAGTCTGGGGTAACAAAAGACTAGTGTGAGGTTTCTTTACATATGTGCTGGAGGCAGCTGTTTGAAGTGTATGTGGAACAGGGGACAGCAGGCAGGTTGTCCCATCCTACAAACATTTAGTCCCCTTTTCTCTCACTGTTTTTAAGGAATACACAAAGTCCAACAGCAGATTCATTCATAGTCATGTGACCCAGAAAACAGGCAGAAGAGACAAATTGTTAGGACAAGGAAATGATAACTTTCTAAAATTACCAGTGTCAGAATTGTGAATTGAACTACGACTTTACAAAAAAAGAGGATATTAAATTACAGTTCATTTGAGTTTAAACATGAGATCCCTATCTGCTCAAAAGTTAACACTTATTAAATGTAATAAGGTAAATCAATGTTATCCAATGGGAGAGCTAGCCATTGGAGTAGTAAAAAACAAGTTTGGGATTTTTTAACTACCAGGACATGTAAAACCTAAGAACAAGTCCTAATTGTTACACACAATGCACCTTTCCCTGTGGTCTTTTATGGCCAGACTTAGGGGTGACTCATATGTATTAAAAAGGATGGTTTATGCCTGGTGAAAGTTTTATTTTGCCAGCTCGCATTGGCAGTTTGAAGCAATACTACAAGCTGAAATGGCAGGCCTGAAACCTGTTATGAAGAGCTACTTTAGCGGGTGACAGAATTAGTGGTCAATTTACAGGTCCTGGGTACATGTAGTACCGTACAATAGGGACATACCAGTACATTATATGTGTCAATCAGCAGTAGGCCACTTTTATTATGTTTTAGGGAGAGTGCACAAGAACGCTAGCACGGGTTAGCAGTGGTAAAGTGTATAGAGCCCAAAAGCAATCAAAAACAAATTCATAAAAAGGAGGGTCGGCAAAACAAAATGGTGCTATAACTATTGGTTCTCTCTGAGCACTTTCTGCTTTTTGTTTCCCAAGGAGGAAAGGAGGGGCTATCTTTGAAGGAGTAGCATACAGGACTGCTCCAGTTCTGCTTCCGGGGTGAAACAATAGACTCATTTGCTGTTCGGGTCTGGATCCTGCTGCTTGTGGCCTCGGAAGCATCTCAGGTGGCAGGAATGGCTGGACTGACTAGACGAGGGCTTTGCTGGTAGTGGCTCCTCTGCGCCAGACTGAGTGTTGAGCGTGCTCCAGGTGCAGTGATGGCACCTTAAAATGCAACAGGTGTCTGTGATCTGGCTGAAACAGCTGCTTCAGGACCTCAAATTGCTGTGCAGTCCCATCTAAGGCAGGACCGCACCAGCAGTGGAACTGCAGCCAAGAAAGTTGAGCCTAAACCCAGTAAAGGAGCAGACGGACTGTCTGGCATGGTGTGGAGGAAGCATATTGGTCAGCACACTCTATCACGGGGGCTACAAGAGGCAGGGTCGCAGCTGCAAATATCAATCACTGAGCTCTTTTCCATGGTCCCCACATCAGGTAACTTGCATGCCCCGCCGCAGTCAAGAAAGCAGGCGGCACCACTAGGGGGGTGGAGCTTGAGGTCACTCAAAAGAATGATGTTGCAGCTGAACACCATGGTCTTGCACCCGCCGAAGGTACATCTGGAGATCCAACTTAGCATTTAATGACTGGTCCCCAGAATATGTGGGGGACCGCAGGACACAGTATCCAGGAGGTGATGGGAACGCTGCAGGTCAATGGCAAGCAAGGAGCAATTGGGTTTTGTGTGGTTGATCAGGAGGCCATGATTGAGCTGGGTTTGTTAGGGACCTCCATCGGCCTGTGGTCCTAAATGAGAGGCCTTCGGGGGCTCAACTACAGGAGAGTACAATTATCTTCAGCGCCCCCTCAAGGTTACAAATGCTGAAGAAATCTTAGGCAGCATTCAAAATAGTAATGCATTTGATCCGAGCAGCAATAATCTGGTCAAGCACTTGGTGTATGGCACAGGACGAGATAAAAGTTTGGACTACTACTATAATGGAGGAGATAATGTTTTCCCACTCACTGAAGGTTCAGAATCCCCATGTCTTAGCCCTAGCCCCAATGACTCTGATGATTACTTTTTTTTTATCTGCCTCAGGGGCCAGCGAGAGCAGTCCTTCTGAAGAATCAAATTCCAAATTCAAGCGACTACAACGGCATGAGAAATCAAAAGAAAGGATTCACACCTCTCTAATGGGAAATGGGTCTCCGTGGGCAAAAGCATTGAAATGGGACTACTCTGCCACACAGTAGTTATATGCTGAATCTCATGGTTCTGAGGTGGCTTTACCCACAGTGGAAAAGAGCTATCTGACACCCACAGAGAAAACAGAAGAGCCCTCATTGAGGATTATTTACAGTTCTATTAAAATAGCATCAGCCAGAGACTCGCCCTGACAGTTGTAGGGCTCGGCTTGCAACTAAGACATTGGAAGATGCACTAAAGAAAGTCACCTGTATTGAGATTAGAGAAAGGATTACATAGTCGAAGAGACTGCTCTTGGGGTACTCAAGGGCCAGGTGGAATCTAAGGAGTCTCAAATCTCTGATATAATGTAGAAAAATGAGGACTTCAAGAACCATGAAAAGGTGGAATAATGTCAGCTTTGTCAGTCTGGCAGGAGGGATAGAAGGCAATAACCCTTGGGCGGTCATGTTGGATCTTGTCAAAGGTGCATTCCCTGAGCTGTCTTCATGGAATTGGGAGTTGGAGGGAAACAGCCATTACAACTCATGCATTACAATGCATGCTTTTACCTTGCATGCCGTTACAATGCAAATGGCTTGTTGCAGGGGGTATTATTATTATTATTATTATTATTATTATTATTTATAAACTTATAATGCGCAACAGCTACCCGCAGTGGGTTTCCCGGCGCCAGGGATAGACTAGAGAAGAAAAAGAGAACACAGTAGCCATGTCAACACCAAATTAAATAACAGGAAGATAATTAAAAAAGGAGAGTCTTTAATTTTTTCGGAAGTCCAGTAAGTTGGCTTCCAACTTAAGGGCAGTGGGCAAAGTGTTCCAAAATTTGGGTCCTAAATAAGAAAAGGACCGTCCACCCATTCTGACAAGTTTAAATCTTGGAACAACAAAATCGCCGTTTGCCGAAGATCTTAACAAGCGGGTGGGTTTGTACGCTTGAACAAGGCATTTTAGGTATTTAGGGGCCACACCATTTTTAATCTTAAAGAGATAACACAGGGCTTTGAATTTTATGCGACTAGCGATTCTCAACCAATGCAGGTCGCGGAGGGCCTGTGTTGCCGAGGATCTCCGTGGCAGATTACATAAAAGTCGAGCGGCTGAGTTTTGTACCACCTGGAGTTTATTTAAGGTAGAAACATCAGCGCCAAGATAGAGAACATTGCCGTAATCAAGACGAGATGTGACTAACGCTTGTACGACAGTTCTCCGAGTAGCGTGGGGAAGCATCCACAGAATTTTCTGCAGCCACCTTAAGATGGCAAAGCAGGTGGAGGCAACCTTGGAAACTTGCTGTCTCATTGATAGCTTGTCATCAATAAGAAAACCAAGATTGCGAGCCACAGAAACCGCTTGTGGAAGGGGTCCCATATTACTTGGCCAGTGCTGAGGGCCCCATAACTCTTTGTTCTTACCTAAAATAACAACCTCCGTCTTGTCGCCGTTCAACTTTAAAAAATGTGTTTGCATCCATTCGGCGACACGGGAAAGTCCATCTTTTAGAACAGAGTCACAGTTGCCTTCACTACTGGAAAGGGAGAAGACAATCTGTGTATCATCGGCATATGAAAAGATTGTCAGCCCAGCGTCCTCAGCGATGGTAGCCAGGGGTCTAACATAGATGTTGAATAGTAGGGGGCTGAGTATAGACCCCTGAGGGACGCCATATGCCGATGAACAGATAGCTGAGGAGGCCTTCGTCGAAAAGACCTGAAAAGTGCGCTCACTCAAAAAGGAGGCAATCCAGGCGAGTGCGGGGCCATCCACTCCAAGGGACCGGAGGGAATTTAAGAGAATGGTGTGGGACACGGTATCAAAGGCCGCACTCAAATCCAATAGGATGAGTGCAGATGTTTCCCCTCGGTCAATACCGTGTCGCAACTTCTCCGTAACCCCTAGGAGAGCAGTCTCAGTAGAATAGTGTGCTCGGAAACCAGATTGAGAAGGGTGTAAAAATTCCGAGCTTTCCACTATTTGATTTAACTGAGAGTTAATATGTCTTTCCAGTACCTTTGAAAGAAAAGGCAACAGAGATATGGGTCTAAAGTTGGACAAGTTCACAGTATCCGCACCGGCTTTCTTTAGGAGGGGGACAACCATTGCGTGCTTCCATTCTGGTAGCACATAGGACTCCGACAAGGACGCATTGAGAAGACTCATTAGAACCCGACGGGGTTCGAAATCTAGTAACTTTAAAACTCTTGCTGGGATCAGATCGCGAGGGGATCCAGATCTGACACTGTTCAAACAGGAAGAAAAGGAGGTATCATCAAACAGCTGCCAGTTAGTGACCTTCAGCAAAGGGGAGGATAGTTCAGGCGCACTCGGTTGCGTCTGGTGAGAGTCCGTTGCGGTCAAGGGAGAACTCATAGAGTCATATATACGCTCGACCTTGGCCACGAAAAACTCAGCGATGGCTATACATTGATCTTCCTCCAAAGCGGGAGGGGTCGGGGCAGCATCAGCTCCTGCTAGTTTTTTTACTACGGAGAAAAGAGTACATGGGCAGTTCTGGGCTTGCATCACTGTACTCACAGTGTAAGAGGCCCTTGCTTTTTTACATTGGGAATGGTACCCTTTAAGGGCTTCTTTATATTCCGCCTTAGAAGACGCAGAATAGAAATGCCTCCATTTTCTTTCAAGCACCTTGCACTTGGCTTTTAGGATTTTTAATTCTTCCGAGAACCAAGGTGCAGGAGGGTGATGTAGTCTGGTGCGCTTAGATGTTAGAGGCAATAAAACAGTTATAGCACTTGTGAGCCAGTGAGATATTGCCTTATTTAGCTCTGAAGCCGAAACATCCGTGTCAGGACAAGTTTTGGAGAGATGCTCATTGAACTCTACAATGTCCAGCCTTCCCCACTGATGAATCAGTTCATTCCCACCACAGCTGCCCATGACTGGACTTCTGAGAAGAGACAGGGAAAAATGAACCGCTGAGTGGTCAGACCACTCTAACGGACGGGCACCTCGTGAACAATCAAGGTGCAAATTTGAAATAATCGGATCCAACAGATGTCCGGCAGAATGAGTGGGTCCAGAGTTCCGAAGTAGTAAATTCAAGGCTTCAAGATCATTTAAAAAATGTGTACTAAGAGTACAATGGGGATCCTCGAGATGCAGATTGAGATCACCTAAAATAGTAAAATTTGCTGCTTTAAGAAGCAACGGGGCTATGGATTCGGCAAAGGACGATATCCAAGTACTCGCGTTGCCAGGGGGGCGGTAAACCAAAAGACCTGAAAAGGTAAATTGGGAATTAATTGCCAGTTGAAATGAAGCGGCTTCGCAACCAGGTAAGGAAAAGGTATCAAATTTGCACAACTAACGAGATTTACAGATTATCGCGATGCCTCCTCCCATTCCGGAGGATCGATCTTGTCTTACTATAGTATAAGTATTCGGAATAGCAATGGCAACATCCGGACCAGAACTGTCCTGGAGCCATGTTTCCGTACAAAATATTGCATCTGGCCTCTCATCCATAATAAAGTCATACATATGATATTTGTGTTTGGACAGAGACCTACAGTTAATGCTCCAGAAATGGAGCGGAGGACCAGCGGCTAGAATTTTAGCAGCACGTCGGTTTCCGCGAGAGCGTGTGCGAGTCAGCGCTTTACAGCGAGTCATTTTACCTGTGTGAAAATTGCAGCCAGAACATTTAAAATTATGGGTCGGTAATATGTAGGGGGTACAATTAACACGGGAAGGAGGGCGCAAATTATATAGTGCCTCACCTGTGTATGGACCGCATCCTGCCTGAGTGTGGCCAGCAGTCATGTTTGGAGCAAAATAAGTGAGTGGCCCCTGGACCCGTACTGACGCAGACGGGCGCAGACGGGCTAAACTCTGGCGTAAACTCCGGCGGAAGTCCGGCGTCCCGCAGCGCGTATCCGCTGCGCGTAGCGTGGCTGCTGTTTTATAGTGGTCTCGTGTCCTTGTGACCCTGTGCCACACCTACCCCACAACAAGCACTGAGCGTGATTCCCCGATCCAAAATGGCCGCCAAACACGAGTCGGGGCAGAGGACCCGCAAAACGCGGTGGTCAAACAAATTATGATGCGGGTAAGCTGGAATGAGTGCGAGTCTGCGAGCAGCCCTAAAAACAAGGGAGAATAAAATAAAATGCAAATAAGATAGTTAACACGGAATTTTAAAAATATTATCTCGGATAATCCGAGCGCCTTAAAAATATCATGGGTAGTTAAGCATGAAAGCGTTCTCTTATGGTTCTCTTATGGCTATAAGGGGCTGGATTTAATTCCAACACCTTCCCTACTGTTGCACACACTGGAGTTGGAATAGTGAATTATACTATTCCAACATCCAGCGCACCCCCGACAGCAAGTGGGGGTAAAAATGTGCATTGTAACAGCATGAGGGGTAAAAGCATGTGTCATACCATCATACAACCGAGTTGGAGGTGCAAAGGGTACACTAATTTTCTTTGATGCTCAAATAATAGGGCCACTCGACAGGAGAGAGTGCTGATGGACCTAGAGATGTGCTTTTGAACTTTGGGGACTATTTAATAGGGCAAGCATTTTTTGAGAAATTCCTCCCCTGATGCCTGGCACAGTTTCAATAGACAGTCTGTTTTTGTACACCCAGATTCCTGCCATATTACAGTTGAGTGTAGATGAAGGCTAAGGCAGCTCATAAAACCATATTTGTTGACCGATCTGGATTTATGAAGGACTGGTCTTTCAAGAGAGGTTTGCTTGTTGTTGATGCAGATTATATTGCCCACATGAATCCCTGGATCCCTGCATTTTTTAAATCTGAAGAGAGGGAGAGCCCCAATTGGAGTAGCATGAAATGCTTTGAAAGCTGGTGTAAGCAGTGAAACCCACAGGTTCAGCTTAAATCGTCAGAAACGACAGCATTTGCTTATTAGGGAGTTATATTGGAAGCTCAGGGTGACTGAGGCTCACCTTACGACTATGGTTTCAACCGGGGATGATCCTGAAATGGCCCAGTATCAGTTAACCTTAGTTAAGGCCAAGATTAATGAAATGACTGCAAACAGAATAGCAGTAAAGAAATATCTGAAATGAAGACAGGAATGCTATGAATACAGCGATCGAGTAGGACATCTCCTCGCAGTGCCTACTAGGCAAAAAGTGACTGCTGGGCAGGAATTATCAGGACAACAGGGTAACAGATTCCGAAGGGATCCATGACGTGTTCCAGGGGTATTATCAAAGGCTTTATTGGGCTCGGGCTAATAGAGGAGGAAAGTCATTGGCAATATCTCGACTCTATACCTCTCGACAGAATCATCCTTCAAGATTGGGGTCCTCTACAATACATCTATTACCATGGATGAAATCCAGGTGGTGCTCAAGGATCTTCCATCTGGGATGGCCAAGGGGGCTGACAAGATCCTGCTCAAATCTTTTAAGGTATTTTTTTTAAGATAATGCTTAGAGCTGGGGGACTGATTTTTGCAAGTACAGGATGGACAATTATCCCCAGACTCATAGTCTTCTGCTAATGTAGTGGATTTTTTAAAAAAGGAACATTTTTGGCAAATTCTTTGGCTATTCCTTAAATTGAAACAAAGTTCAATTGGTCATGAACAGGCATCTGATGCACATGTTGTTGATCAAGCAATATATTTAAAGGTTGACATTGGTTCAGAAGTAGATCAGATAGTGTAGTCTAATCTTGCAGTGGTTATTAGGAAGGCTAAATGTGATTTGGAGAGGCTGAATAATTTACATTTGTCAATTGTCAGTTGGTACAATGTGATTAAAATGCTATTCCTGCTAAATGTCCTGTATCTCTTTAGGGTTATCCCTCTTGGGTTCGAGCACTATTGGTACAAGATGATGGATGATATGGTGTCTAGATTTATCTTGTCATATGCTGAAACCAGAAGGGCACATAAATATTTGACACTTCCTAGGAATAGAGCAGGGTGGGCCATCCATAGCTTTAAATTATACTATTGGGCCACTGCACTATGTGCTCTCTTTTAGGAATACACAGAAAGCTATGGTCTCAGAGAGAACATCCCACCCATTTAAGAACTGTTAATAGGGTAAGATGCTGGAATCTGCTTTTTAAGTTTTACTGAACCTAGCTACTATGACAAGGTTTTTTTCATGACCCTTGTGGCAGCAATAAAGATCTGGGCAATCTCCTGGAAAAAAATGGGCCTATGCAGATTTAATTTTTATACTCCTCTACAGAGGAAACCTCTAAGGAGGAATTCTCTCCTTCAAGTAATTTTTCAAGAATCCAGTATATTAAGTTGAGAAGGGTGTAGTAATGGACTCCAGACTAGTTGAAGTATTTCATGAAGATTTATTGTAAATTGTTAAGTAGCCTGGAACAAGCCCCACCAGGAGCAGCCAGCAGGCAGCTCAGCCCCATCATAACTGTGGCTTATCTTCAACCAGCACCCAACATTCCGTAGTGCATCATAGTGCAGATGCATTCCACTAGAAGTGCATGAAGTGGGTAAAGGTATACATAGGAATATACAATAGGCAGGATGCAACAAAGGGCAGGGGCTATTGAGATTAGGAGATTTTTTCAGGGAAAGAACATATTCTCATTTGAGGAATTATGGGCTGATTTTGCTATCAATCAGAAGGAACTTGATAAATACCTACAGGTTTTTTTTTTTTTTTGTTAACAAAAAATGTGTAAGCCCAAGTGCGTTTTCCAAAGTTCCAGTGATGGAATTGTTAGTGGTCAAATTTATGGTAGGCTGTGTTCTTCCCTGTTGGATGATCTCGAGAAGCATAACAACAAATGGTAGAAGAGACTTGATTCCTCAGATCTCAGTTTTTATAAGATTCTGGAGCTTGGCTGAACCCTGCTGTGTTCGGCTGGTGACAGGCGCAGCATGACAATACAGTCTTTTACCTATATCATACTCCATCTAAAATCACTAAATTGATGGGGTACCTGCTGCCCTCAATGTTTTGTCAAGATGCAGACTTGGCTTACATGTTATGAACGAGCCCGTCCTTAGACGCACTTAGACAGAAAGGGGCATATGCATCAAGCCTTTAGGCCCACGGAATGAATGTGAAAGTATTGCTTAATTGCCAATCGCAATTTGCGATTCACAATTAAGGAATATGTAGGAATCACAATTATTATTGTGAAACCTGCATTTTGAGAGTCCTTAATAGTGATTCGCTAAAACTGGCTATTACGGACTTGCAAAACGGTTTTTTGATGCAAATGCCCCAAAGTTCCTAAATTCATTGGGAATAGTATAAATTCTGATTTTACTTGGATTCCTCATTCAATGCTTCTTGCGGTGTATGATGAGGGTGTTGCTAAACTTGACTAGCATTTCATCTTTATTGTCATGACCATGGCCATGATTCACATTTGTATTGCTTTGGTGTGGCTGGATCCCCAATCGCACACATTTCATCAATGACTTGGGCATTTGTTGCCAATGTTCAATACTGAAAATGCAAGAAAGGCAGGAAAGCTAAGCGGAAGGGTAAAAAGATATTGGCAAACTTTTGGACTGGGTTCATACTAAGACATTTGATTACCTGGTGCAATGCCGGATCATCTGGTTGGACTTTGCCTTGAAAGGCCTCCCAGGAGATTTTCCAGAGGTCGTTGAGCTTCCACTGGCCTCCAGGTTAACCGACCAGACGGCAATGATTTGTGTTGGCACAGAGATGCACAATCTGTACTTTATCTCTGTTATTGGTTTTACAGTTTTTTCAGTGTAAGGATTGAATGATCATTGTTTGCTTACCTTGCACATCAGCCTTATTTGGCTTCTCGAAGGGACTACTATGTCAGGATATTTGCGCACCATGTTTATGGTAAATGTCTGCATACTGCATCATGCTATTCATATAAGTTCTATGCAATATTTAAATTTGAATTAATTAGCATTCATTTTATGCAATATCGAACTTAGTTTGTAGTGATCAACTGGGAATACTTATGCAGAACTATGTACATTTTATTATGTGCTTGGATCATTTTACCTTTCATTATGAATTTTGGCAGGCATGCTGTTGGTATTGGCAAGTTTGGGATATAACTTTCATGAAATGACATATATATAAAACTATGCAATAAAAATATATTTTTTTGTAAAGAAAGAAAGAACAAGCATTGGCATAGCCAATAGGTCTTGCTTTTGGGACTTTATAAGTGTTTAGCCATGCAACAGTTGATGTTGTTGCACCAAGGATATTGTGATGCATAACTAAATATTATAAGGTCCCAAAAGCGAGACCTATTGGCTATGCCAATGCTTGTAGGCAGGGAGAGGTGACGGCTTTACATGTTGCCCCTGTTCAGGTAGGCACTAGGTTGTCTCTCCTCAGGGTGAAGACACCTTATGAAGCAGGGAGTGGGACAAGGATGACACGGCACCGGATGAGCTACAGTAAAGCGCCATTTGGATGATCTTAAGAAATTTAAACACATCTTACCAGGTTTCTTTTTAGGCAGCAAGGAAAATATTTGTGGATTGCAGCTTCTAAATAAAAAATAAAAAAAACAACAACATGTTTTGCCATTTGCGGGCAGATATCGAGAGCGGGCATAAATGAATACAGCCAAACACCGCGTGTATTCTCCCACACAGCAGCTCCTGCGGCCTACATGCACGAGGTTGGCTCATTAAGAATTTGCTGAGACAGCACCTCACAAGTGCTTGAAGCAGCTTAAGGGTGACACTGGCTGTTCACGTTTTGCCGCCTGCTTCTGGAAGATACTGCAGGTGTAGCAGAGAATGAGTTCAAACGTGCTTCCTGCGACATGCAACACGCCTGTCACATGTCAGAGAGCCTGAAACGACACTCATGTGATCCCATGTCTGGTGTCAGATGTTCAGCTACTTCTGCTCACTCCGCTGTGAACTTTGTTTTTTGCATTTCCCATTAGATATGAAGGAGTACATCAGAACGATTACACATATCAGAATGCCAGCTGATGCAAATTAAAAATCCGGGAGTGTGGAACAAATGTGACGCGTTTTACAATGTGGACTTTGAGAGCTCGATCGGATCCAGGGTAGGATTAAATAATTGTTTCACAGAGAGACTGAAAAATTTTAAACATAGTTATGCTACCAATATTCCCTTATTTGGCGCAAGATATCTCCCACTGTAAATAGAGAAACAGTAGAAAGATGAAAAGTAAAGGATTCAAGCATGCGATATTCGAGTTGCACACAGATGTCAGCTGCAGCTGCTCAACCCACTCTGATCCATTCACGACAGTGTCTATCCACAGGAGTAAAGGGTCAGTGAAACCCAGAGGTGGGGATGTCCGCGTGTATTACCATGAGAAATGATGCATGTGGAAAGTGCATGTCATATAACACATTCTAATACGGAAATCTGCCTCCAGCTTTTTGGCCAATTCATTTTTTCAAGCATGCTGTTCTTAAAACAATAGTTTTCTTGTTAGTGCGGTCAAGGTTTTGAAGAAGCCACAGCAACATTATGAAGGAAACGGTTGAGAAAAACACATTGGGCTTGCTTGATGGAAATAGTTTCAGCAACTAGCAACCACCAGAAAATGGAACTGTTAAGTTGTAAACAAATGAAAGAAGGGACGAAGCAACGTCTGGGAAGCCGATAGACGAACTATGAAGGGGGCCCAGATTGGGGTTATCGGTAGGGATGATGGACCAATGGAACCCTACACGGACTCAGAGCATGGATGTGGCCACACCAAGGGTACATGGGATGTGTATGATGTGCAGAGAGAAAGACATGCCGGGTTCACGCTGCTGCAGCAGAGATTGTCGTAGCCCTGTAGCTGGTGGCAGCTCCAGGGCATGCAACCGATCTTCTGATGCACAAAAAAAGCTGTTCCCATTCTTACAAAGACAATCCCCCTCCCACCCCCCAAAAAGCACCACAGCTGCTCGCGCCTAAAAATGACACTGGAAATAAGCTACGAGGGACGGTACTTTTCAGGGGACATTGCTGCACGAGCATCCCTTGAGTGCTTAGCACGTCATCGCGATTGCAGTGAAAACGAAAGTGATCGCGATGATGTGCTAAGCACGCGAGGGATGCGCGTGCAGCAATGATTGGAGAGGCGGAGCGAGGCGTGCGTGCTTGTGCACGTAACCGCAAGCTGGTGGCCGGCGGGTAGCACTTTGAAAAGCCCCTTACTAAAGTCGAGCAAGGAGCGCATGCGCTGCTCTAGGCTCAACCTAAAAAGGAGGGGTCAATGCAAAAACGTTCCAGAAAATACCACACCAAGGATCTCAGGTCTAACAGTACTTTAAAATGTTTGTATTTTTTTAAGGAAGTTTGAAGTGTCAGGCTGGTAGAGGCATTATTCCCTCACCAGTTATGCCACCATTTTGGTGAGCTAGTGTTCAGAGCGGTTAAGCAGATCTTGTCAAGGAGTATTTATTGAGGGCTGCATCCCACCCATGCTACGTGCGTATGGTCTGCCAAAGACAAACCCATGTCAATCCGTCAGAGCTCTTACCATATCCAGGTGGCAATCATGCTGCCGGTTTCCACCTCCATCTGATAACCTATCCTCTAGTCAGACCAACTCTTTGTCAATTAATCTCTACTCCCCATTCCATTCTTTAGACAATGAGGTATCCAACATTCTAAAGGAGTGTGATCTTTATGGTTATCATCATGGGAGGAGCACAGAGCTTATTTACTTATTTATTTCTAATTTTTGTATAGCGCAAATATGACCCAAGGGGTATCAGAGCGCTTTACATACGAGATGAGGTCGACAGAGGTAAATAGCTGTGGGAGAAAAAGCATAAAAATATATATCAGGAACACAATAGTATATTGGCAAGCACACTGAGATCAAGCATGCCATGTAGTGTGTTAAGCAGCAAAACAAGATGGGAGACAAGAGGAGCAAAACTTCTAGTTCAGCACAGTATTCAACAGTAAGGCTTTCACTTCTCTTTTGAAGGCAAATGTTGAGGGAATCAGTCTTGTTTCCACAGGTAGGGAGTTCCATATTCTCGGAGCAATTCCAGAGAATGTACGATTGTTGGTATTCATTTTTTAAATTTCTTCGGCTTGAGCAGAAGTGTGCTGGTGCTCCTAGAGTTACAGGAGGCTCCTGATAATTCGAGCTTATTTGCAAGGTAAAGGGGAGTGTTGTAGTGTATCACTTTATGAGTCAAACATGCAATTTTTAACTGGATCCTTGAGTCAAACGGAAGCCAGTTGAGCGAATTAGGTCTGGAGAGATGTTGTTGGTTTTCCTAGAGCCAGTGATGAGTCTAGTCGCAGCATTTAGCGATGCTCTAATGGGGGCTGAACTGAGATTCGGAAGCCCGCATAGACTAGCACTGCTGTATTCTAGTCTGGAGATGACTAGTGCTTGCACCGCAGATTTGAAGTCATTTTGGGGAAGGTAGGGCTTGAGTTTTCTTAGGATGCTCAGTTGGTAGTTAGCTCCTTTGGTAGATGCTCTGATGTGATCCTGCATGTTTAGGTTATTATCAAGCACAATTTCTAGTGATTTTGTGGAATCAATGATGTGAGGTGTGCAGTTCAGATTTGAGACAATTTTAAGATATTTCTCAACAATCGTGGCTTGCTTAGCGGGAGAAATGAGGAGGAATTCTGTTTTAAGGGTGTTTAGCTTGAGGTGGTTGGATGTTAGACAATTAAGAGTTTTGAGCAGGGTTCCGTTGAGTGACTTGATATCTTCAGGGGAGGCGATTTTCATGTACAGTAGGGTGTCGTCCGAGTACATGTGATACTGGATGTTTGAGTCTTTGAGGATTACAGTGAGTGGTTCCATGAAGAGGTTGAAGAGCGTGGGGGAGAGCGAGGATCCCTGGGGCACACCCAGCGAGCAGGGACTGGAGTTGGATAGTGACAGGGACAGAGCTGGTAACCCACTCTCCTCTGGATGACCTCCGTCACTAAGCAGACTAATGTTTCAGCGGATAAAGACTTTCTGTCAGATAAAGTATTTCAGGTCTTGGCACTGGTTCAGAAATTACAAGTAATGTGCAGTGTGGCCGTTAGATTGTCTCTGAACCTCATTCTTAAAGATTATATTCATCTGGCCCTCTTTGTACTACAATGGCTTCCTGTTCAGGAGAGGATCTTTTTCCAATCAGTATGTGTGGTGCATAAATCTGTCTAATCCACTCAGTCATGAGATGTTTCAATGGTATTATCATGGCCAGGCATAAAAACAACATGTCTCTTAGCTGTTTCCTGATCTAGTTCCATGATTTAGATCTTCGTTACAACAAACAATTGATGGACGGAATGCTGAAAATGCAGACATTCTCCCCCAGTCAAGAGATCTGGGTTAAATCCATCGTTCTTTTGCCCACTACACCACCCCAGTTTAGACATGGCCATATGCAAATCAGTCTTGACCCTGTGCCTCATGGGAACAGTCCAGCCCGAACTGCCAAGCCATGTCTTCACTGGACCGGAATCAAGCATCCTAGGACCGGTTTCTGGCTATCAGCCGTCATCAGCCAGGATAGCTTGACTCCAGTGGCGTAGTGAGCACGGGTCCCATGTCTGGGAATACCCATCCCACTTAGGGCGAAAAGCGTTACAACAAACAAATGATGGACGGAATGCAGACATTCTCCCCCAGTCAAGAGATCTGGGTTAAATCCATCGTTCTTTTGCCCACTACACCACCCCAGTTTAGACATGGCCATATGCAAATCAGTCTTGACCCTGTGCCTCATGGGAACAGTCCAGCCCGAACTGCCAAGCCATGTCTTCACTGGACCGGAATCAAGCATCCTAGGACCGGTTTCTGGCTATCAGCCGTCATCAGCCAGGATAGCTTGACTCCAGTGGCGTAGTGAGCACGGGTCCCACGTCTGGGAATACCCATCCCACTTAGGGCGAAAAGCGTTACAACAAACAATTGATGGACGGAATGCTGACAATGCAGACATTCTCCCCCAGTCAAGAGATCTGGGTTAAATCCATCGTTCTTTTGCCCACTACACCACCCCAGTTTAGACATGGCCGTATGCAAATCAGTCTTGACCCTGTGCCTCATGGGAACAGTCCGGCCCGAACTGCCAAGCCATGTCTTCACTGGACCGGCATCAAGCATCCTAGGACCGGTTTCTGGCTATCAGCCGTCATCAGCCAGGATAGCTTGACTCCAGTGGCGTAGTGAGCACGGGTCCCACGTCTGGGAATACCCATCCCACTTAGGGCGAAAAGCGTTACAACAAACAATTGATGGACGGAATGCTGACAATGCAGACATTCTCCCCCAGTCAAGAGATCTGGGTTAAATCCATCGTTCTTTTGCCCACTACACCACCCCAGTTTAGACATGGCCGTATGCAAATCAGTCTTGACCCTGTGCCTCATGGGAACAGTCCGGCCCGAACTGCCAAGCCATGTCTTCACTGGACCGGCATCAAGCATCCTAGGACCGGTTTCTGGCTATCAGCCGTCATCAGCCAGGATAGCTTGACTCCAGTGGCGTAGTGAGCACGGGTCCCACGTCTGGGAATACCCATCCCACTTAGGGCGAAAAGCGTTACAACAAACATTTGATGGACGGAATGCTGACAATGCAGACATTCTCCCCCAGTCAAGAGATCTGGGTTAAATCCATCGTTCTTTTGCCCACTACACCACCCCAGTTTAGACATGGCTATATGCAAATCAGTCTTGACCCTGTGCCTCATGGGAACAGTCCAGCCCGAACTGCCAAGCCATGTCTTCACTGGACCGGAATCAAGCATCCTAGGACCAGTTTCTGGCTATCAGCCGTCATCAGCCAGGATAGCTTGACTCCAGTGGCGTAGTGAGCACGGGTCCCACGTCTGGGAATACCCATCCCACTTAGGGCAAAAAGCGTTACAACAAACAATTGATGGACGGAATGCTGACAATGCAGACATTCTCCCCCAGTCAAGAGATCTGGGTTAAATCCATCGTTCTTTTTCCCACTATACCACCCCAGTTTAGACATGGCCATATGCAAATCAGTCTTGACCCTGTGCCTCATGGGAACAGTCCAGCCCGAACTGCCAAGCCATGTCTTCACTGGACCGGAATCAAGCATCCTAGGACCGGTTTCTGGCTATCAGCCGTCATCAGCCAGGATAGCTTGACTCCAGTGGCGTAGTGAGCACGGGTCCCACGTCTGGGAATACCCATCCCACTTAGGGCGAAAAGCGTTACAACAAACAATTGATGGACGGAATGCTGACAATGCAGACATTCTCCCCCAGTCAAGAGATCTGGGTTAAATCCATCGTTCTTTTGCCCACTACACCACCCCAGTTTAGACATGGCCATATGCAAATCAGTCTTGACCCTGTGCCTCATGGGAACAGTCCAGCCCGAACTGCCAAGCCATGTCTTCACTGGACCGGAATCAAGCATCCTAAGGTTTCCTTCTAAGTTCCTGCTTGGACAAAAACAATTTTGAGTATACTTACAGGGGCTCTGACCTCATGATTTTAAACAATTCAAGAACTTGTAATCAGATGCTGCTCCCTCTACATAATGAACCAGAGGACTGTTGTGCTGCCAGGAGAAACCACCTTTCATGTGAACTGCTTTGCTGCATTGGCCTCCTGCTTGCTGTTTGCTGGGCGGAAGAAGGGACTGCCAATCTGCCACTACATTTGGATGTGCTGGCCTGCTGCCTGTCATCATTTCCTGTGCCAACTTTACAAGGGCGGGGATTTCTCTCCTTTCCCCTGTCCTGTGGGAATCCCAGGTAAGACTCTGCTTCACCCCGTTATCAAAAGTGGGTGTTGACTGCTTCACATGTCATTTGATCTCTGGGCAAAAATTGCAACTTGGAATGCTCTGTCACTCCAGCCTGAACTCGAGGCAGGTGCTTGCGGCAGTGGAGTACTACTCTACTGTGACATGCGTGGAGAGAGATCTCTATTCCTGAGGCACTTTAGAGTGACTGCATCTG
Organism: Triturus cristatus; assembly: GCF_964204655.1. Lineage (NCBI taxonomy): Eukaryota > Metazoa > Chordata > Amphibia > Caudata > Salamandridae > Triturus > Triturus cristatus. The sequence goes on along the minus strand of NC_140589.1, from coordinate 190,057,789 downwards.
AACTCCGCCATGAGGGAAAGCTTGGTCATTGTATACCACAGTCCCAGCTTGCAAAGGCCCGGCAGCTCTTCTAAAATGCCAGTGCTGAAATCTGTAGAATGCGTGGCTGAAGGAGGGGAAGACCATAGCAGCATCTCCTGCTTCTGAAAGCCGCAACATCAGAAGGTACCTGTGGAGCATGTGGGCCTCATAGGAAATTATGAGGCAGCCTCACACTCTCATGTGGGTCTACCCCTGCCCCTTTGCAAGGAGCAATCCCTAAGGCCTGTGAGTGCCCCTTGCCTCTCACAGCTGCACCGCATGGTCGCAGGCAGCTGCCTTGTTAGTCCTGCATGCGGGGGTCCCTGCGAGATCTACCGCTGGAACCTGCGGGTTGACGGTGACTTTGTGGCCCAGTGCAGGTATTGTTTCCTGCTTCCCATTGTATTTTGCCCTCTGGGGGCTGGCTGATTTCTTCATCAGCTGCACCGCATGCTCATGGGCCACTGCACTTGGGAATTCATCACGCAGGGGACAGGATGCCAACGTGGCATACATTGGTGCCTTAACCCCACCCCCTTTCTGGATAAAACATACCGGGAGGTGCCAGTCCCATGTGTTTGTACTTCATGGGTGAGTCTTCGATGGAGACACCCGATCTAGAACTGGATACCTCTGGACAACTATAAATTACTGCATTCCCCCAAATAGGCATGTTGGTACTGCTATGCCCTATGTTTGGTGCCTAAATTACTGCAAAAGGTTAACAGGAGTGCAGGTGCAATGCACCCTATGTGTTTAGGGCAATATTGGTGATTTATGTGTTTTGGTCATTATCTATTGCGTTACCAGCACTAATATATTGACTTATGTTGTTTTGCCTTAACTTGTTTGGATAACAAGTACTATATAATGTGACTGCATTGTATGCACAGTAATTTTGTTTCCTGATGTTTGCAACATATATGTCTTTCACTTATTGCACTCATTGTGATGCTTGGCAATTGTCTATTTGACACAGTATTTGTGATTCATGTCAAGATTCATGTAAATTTTGCTCTTGTTTTATGTACAATGCAGTCTATTTTCATACAATTCTGTGTTGAGTCTCTTTTGTGGTGTATTTATTGGGTTTCTGTGTGTTGTGCAAATGCTTTAAACATTGCCTGTGATGATAAGCCTGCCTGCTCTGCGCCAAGCTACCAGAGGGTGAATACAGGTTATCTTTGGCGTGTAACTTACTTGCCCTGACTGGAGTGATGGGTTCTGCCTGGCTTAGGTGCATACAGTAGCCAAGCAGAAACCCCAGTTCTAACACAAAGGTTGGCCACATTTTTAGCCATCAGGTTCCCTAATGGGGGGACACTTTGACTTTAGTGCCTGCCCCAGAGCAACCAACTGATTTGCAATATTGCCTTATGTGATCTTTAAAAGGTTCTTTGTGAACTCGAGCTTGATTTGTTTTCTGCAGACATTTCAAATTCTGACTCACGTGAAGAAACAGTGAGGGTTCTGAAAATTTTGAGAAAGAGGGTTTTTAGAAATGGGGTTTCTGGTTGGCTAAGTTATACACCCAGTCCAGGCAGAACCCACCACTGTAGTCAGGGTAATCTGGATACACAAATGAGATAACCTGTTCTCACCCTCTGATCGCTTAGTGCATAGCAGGCAGACTTATCTAAGGAGGCAATGTGTAAAGTATTTATGCAACACACACCCACAGTAACACGAGTACACCACAAAAAGACTCCATGCAGGCTTATGAAAAATAGCCTTTGTATTATCAGTAAATAAAGACCAAATAACAAAAATCTCATAAGTACTTTCCAAGTTATACTGGGTCAAAGTATCTCATGAAATGTAAGATTTCCAATCAGTCAGTTCAATACAGTGCTAGCAGCACTTACGATCAAGTTGTGATTGATGTGTACTATTTCCTCACCATGGCGGGAAAAGCAGTACTCAACACAGCACTTTGGATATGGTTTTGAATGGGTCCTTTGGATCTGGGAAGTCCAACAAAGATGGGCCATCAGTGAGGGCATGGATCAGTGTCTGGGACCTCAGGGGCCCAACTACAGTTTTTTTCCAGCCGTATTCACGTGGGACAGGCGAGGAGTGAGGACTGTCCTTGTTTGGTGGAGGCAGTCGCAGTGGTTTTCCTCCGGATTCACAGCAGCGGTGCCCAAAGGGTGAACATTCCTTGTGCTTCTAGGCACACCACTGGTCACCAGGGCAACGCATCACAATGAAGCCACGCTGGAAGTTGCAGCGCAAGTCGAACTAACTGGAGCAGTGATTCAGGGCAAAATAAAAGCGGCCTCTTCTGCACCCAAGCAGGGTGCATGTCGATAAATACAGTAAGCAAGTGATACAGAACACTCCATTTCTTCTTAGAGCTCGGCCACCAGATCTACAGCGAAGCTGAAGTCTTTGATGATCCTGAGACTTCGATGAACAGAGTCCAGCCAACAAGCCTTTGGAGAACACTGGAAGTTAGTCACAAGGCAAAGGTAGTAGGGAGCAGGCCAGCACAGCAAGGCAGGTTGCAAACTGACAGTCCCTCTTGGTAGCACAGCAGTCCTTCTGGCAACGTTCAGGGGTAGAACCAGTGATGTCTGGTTACAAGTCAAAAAGTGTCTGATTCGATGTGGCGGGATGCCCAATATTTATACCCAAAAGTGCCCTTGATGTAGGGGGTGACTTCAAAAAACCTAAAGTGCACAGGTGCCGTTTCAGCTCAGTCATGTCTGCCAGTCTAGCTATGGGTGGTAAATCAGCCCCTTGTGTGGAGACAGGACACTACCTAATCAAGTGAAGTCTTACCTCCTGCCCTCCCTCTTGCCCAGGATGACCCATCAGTATGCAGATGAATGCAGATGCAGTTGAGCTCCCTGTATTGTGACTGTCTAGAGGGAATGCATAAAGGTATCTGTCACCCAGACCAGATGTGTATTGGAGACAGGTTGACAGGAACACAGAGCAGTAAGTGCAGACAAATATCTAATTTCTAAAAGTGGAATTTCTAAAAGAGTAAAGTGAAATTAACCCTCACCAGTAAGTAGAATGTATCAATGCCATTCCAAACATATGAAACATCAAAAAGCTACTTCTCTCTGATCATGAATTACCACTTAAAAAGGTATAAGGGAATTCTCAATACTAACCTATGAGAGGGGTAGGCCTCACAGTAGTGAAAAATGAAATGGGCTGTTTGTCACTACCAGGCAATGCAAACCACAACAGTACATGTCCTACCTTTTGCTTACATAGCACCTGGCTATTAATGCTACCTAGGTCCTACCTTATAGATGGCTTATATGTAATAAAAAAGGAGTTTCAGGCTTGGAAACTAGTTTTAAATGCCAAGTTGAAGTGACAATAAACTGCACACATAAGAACTGCAGTGGAAGGCCTGAGACAAGTTTGAAAGGCTACTTCTGTAGGTGCAGTGTTGCAGCCCACTAGTAGCATTTAACTTAGAGGCCCCGGGTATATGGTATACCACTTAACAAGGGACTTACAAGTAAATTACATATGTCAATCAGGTATACACCATTAACATGCAAGTTTATTGAAGAAAAACACACACTTTAGCATTGATTAGCAGTGGTAAAATGCTCTGAGTCCTAAGGCCAACAAAAAGATACAGCAAAACGTGGAGGTAAAAAGCAAAAAGTATAGGGGAAGACCACCCTAAGGATGCCAGGTCTAACAGGAATTCAAGAAGACGATCTAGATTGGCATCAGTCAAGGACTATGGTATGGAAGATATGGTTAAAAACTTCATGGAAGGCTGTCTACTCATCCTTACTGTGGTAATTATGTTGACTTGAGGTTGGATTACAATAGGTTTCAGTTGTGAACTGTGTCATTCAGATTGGAGATTAATGTAATTGACCAATGATTTGTCCTAGAATTGGTTTTAATGGCTTTGTATTAGTTGTTGATGGCACAAGTGAAAATATCCAGTATATACCTTATGTAAGGAGCAGCAATCATTTGAATGAAGCATAGAGTGTCCAGGTTTCCAACCACTTGTGTATCCTATTTGTCACTCTGGATTATCATGAAAAGGGTGAAATTGTACACTCTTTTTGTTCAGTGGCAGCTATTGAATGGCAGCCATTCGGTCCCTTTTCTGAGTATCTACCATTATTTTCAACCTTTCTTGGTGCCACGTGATCTTACTGACTGAAAGAAAATGCTTCAATTCCATGTTGGAATCTCTAGATTGCACATTACAAGATAATGAAGTCCCAAAGTTCACCAGAGTGAGTGCAATTTTAGTTGTAAAACAGAGTGTTTTAGCAAAATAAATATTCCAGGGATTTGAGTTTCTAAATTTCATGAAAATCCTAACCTCCAAATCTGAATCCCCAAATTTTATAATGACTCCTAGTTTCACTGACCTGCATTTGCTCTAGTTATCCAATATCCACCCAGATCACCATTAATGTTTGTAATCCATAATCAAGGTCCTAAACTCTTTGGCTATGCCTAACATGACAAAGGATGTTACCAAATTGATAATTAGAAAGTGAAAGTTGAATAAGGTAAGTGTTCTCTGCCACAAAGTGCTTATTGATAGCCAGCTAGTTTTGTCTATCATTCACTTCCAGTATGAACTGAAAACCAACCTCATTATTCATTGCCTCATTATAGTGTAATTTGCTTGTACATTAGACACCCATTAAGGGGGTTGAGCCCATCTCAATCTCCACATCTCTTGTAGCTTCTGTATTCGTCTAAATCCCTTGTCAAATCTCCTGTCTGTTCCTACTCGCAATTCCACCTCTTTAAATCACACCCCCTATATCTGTCCTGTGAAACAACTCCTCACCATATCTCCTCATGAAATTAGAACTACTGGTAACCTGTAGTTGGGATCCTGCTATATACAAACCCTATAATCAAGCATATGTGGGTATGGCTGTAGCATTTGAATTGGTACACCTACAGTACAGTACAATGCCCTTTTGACTACTGGATAGGTTTGAGCTACACAAGAAGCACATTCATGCATGTGCGGGTGTGACTGTTGCATTTGACTCGGCACAGCTACAATACAGTGATATTCTGTCTTTCAGCTAGGTTTCAGAACTACAAAGCCCACATAAATACATACAATTAACTTCAAGTTGAGCCCGGTTCTTGAATACACCCATTATTAGAATGCATGTTCCCAACCATTAGTATTTACACCATTGACAGGAAACCTTTTTGAGGGTACCCATATACATTGGAGATTGAAAACTAGCATAATGTTGATTAACTTAATGCATTTCCATGGCTACAGATGGTTTAAATGCAGGGTTGCATGAGGTTAAACATCACATGTGTTCACTTGTACTGTCATTGCATCTTTTTGTATGCACAGCTTAAGACATATTAGTATTGAAAGAACAGTTAAAAACCAATCTGACGAATACATTGTCTTCTCAGGTCATACTTACGATGAGCAGTAGTGGCAGACATAAGAATAATTTAATGATTTTTGAGAACATTCGGCAACAGCACACCCCATCTGGTGAGAATGATCCGAAACAATCTGCAAGTACAAATAGAATATCAGCACATTATATACAGTAAAATGAAAGAACAGACACATAGTTACATACATTTCAACTTAACCCCCCCACACATATCACAGACAAATTATTAACTATTATTCTAGAATGGAATTATGTAAAAGCACAGAGTGTTAAAACATATTATACAAAAACATGGATCCGAAACATAGACTGCTATTACATTGATCTTTAATTTAAATTGTATTACACAAAATGGAAGAGCCCAGGAATTCACCAGTTAAGGAATAGAGACAAAGCACACCATAACTCATGCTCCCATTCTGCTTTGCTCTTTGTGGACAGCCTTATTTTAACATGCATTTGGGTACGGGTGTAGTGACTATGGCAGGGAATGTGAAATATGATGCATTGTAAATACCATTTCTAGTGAATGTAAAGGCTTTCTTGGATTTGTGTTTATTGAACCATAACTGACCATTACTGTGTTTTTAAGTGAAATAATGGGTTTTATGATGTATCACATTCATCTGCCATGTACCTATTATGTGCTGTACAAAGTGTTTATCCAGGCCCTGAGGCTAACCAGCTTCAGGTGTGCTCAGCAGAGGTTGGTAGGGGGCAAGCCTTGCACTGGGTTTAATTTGTTAGCTGCCAAACGTTATGCAGAATTTTCAAACATCACCATGAAACTGAGAATACAAAGAAGATGTCACCTTTGAAGGACAAATGGATAGTACTTGTGAGAGGTGCTGCTCTACTGTTTAGACTGGCACTGTGGACAGGAGAGAAGCCAGTGGTCAAACCGGTATTTCCAAGGATGTGTAATAATAATAATAATAATAATCCCCATTTGTAAAGTGCGAACAATCACCCGTAAGGGTCTCTAAGTGCTGGGGGCCGGGGATCGAACCGTGATCCCTAGATTCCGGAGTCAGTCGCCCTGGCCGCGGCGCCACCCTTAATAGCCACACCCTGGGGGTCTCAACACAGAGCGAGAGGTCTCATCTTCTTGAAAGTAGGCTGAATGATGCATTCTGGGGATAGCCACACTCCACAGGAAGTAGCAAACAGGTGGAGAGAATGTGGAAGTCCATTGGCTACCAACCGCATCATGTCCTAAGGGCATTTTCTGGGCATAAAGGGGCCATCCCTGGATCCCAGAGATCATATCACGACCAACTTGTAAGAAGGACAAAAGAAGGACTGACCTGCTGCACTGAGGGATCAGCAAGAAGAGGCTGTACCGAAAAAGATTGCACCTGCTGCACATGATGGCTAGCAAAGAGACAGACTGTGCCTGTGATGTTCTGCTCAAGGGGAAGCTGTCTCCATAGCCCAGTCAAGCCAAGAGAACTCCAAGGGCCAGCTGACTGGCCTCCTATTCTCAGCACAGGTACACAACAGCAGAAGAAGCCTGCTGGGGCTGAGCCAAGCTGTTAACCCAAAGTCTTCAAGTCGCACCCACCATCACCGTACAGCACCGAGGAACCAAGACCAAAAGCACAGATTTGCACCCAAGTTTGCTAGGCCCAGGAGTGCTGCTGTAGAGGAGAGTTGCTGGAACTCTCAAAAGTGAAGTTATCTCCCCAGGAAGGATTGGCCTGTGACTGCAACAATGGATGACTGGTAGATCAGTGGCAAATGGACTTTGGCAAGACCGCAGAAGACTTCTTGGGACATCGACCCTGCAACCAGCACCCCATTCCTATCTTCGTGGACTGAAGAAGCCCAGCAGGAAGACCCCCATTGACTGCATCACATCCACAGCAGCTTTGGAGCATCCTTCATCACTTGCATCAGGACCACTCCATAGAAATCCATTGCAACTCAGATAATGTGCCTGGAACTGCTCAAGACCTGCTTCTTCTGTAAAGGTATCTGTTATTGAGGCCCTTGATGGTTCCCCTGACAAGCTCCCTCCGGGAGTTGGTCTACCCACGTACTTCTTACCAAGTGCATTGATACCTACCTAAGTTTCCTTTAAATAAGTTTCTAGGTGTACAAATTGTTGATTTTGCCAAGGCTTGTTCACAATTGAGTAAAATTGCTTTGATTTATTATTGCTTGTAAAATCTATAGCTCCAAAACCCTCAAGTGGATCTTTTTGTTCAAGTGTCTAAGTTCTTATAAAAATACAGCCTACTTTTATGAATTGCTGTCAGACTTCTTAAGTGTCACGTTGATTTCTTCTTTAATTGACTTGGTGCTGTTTAAGTGCTTAACACTTGTTCCTCCGAGTAAGCATTGCTGCTCAGTGCCACAGCTACCCAGGGTTCAGCTGAGGATTGTACAGACAAAACCCACTGGACCTAAAGAAGTTGGGCAGTGTATTACACAATAAGGGTGCAGCACCACACCATATATTACACCCCATTTCCTCACATCCACTCACTTTTTAAAAGCTCACTGCCCCTTAGTGGATCCGACCAAACTTAAACGTACCAAGAAACGGCAAAACAATTTAAGTCCCTGCCAAATATCATGTAGATTCATCAAATGACTCCAGAGGTATTAGTAAATTTAAAATAATTTTAATCTCACTGGTTTAAAAGTGTCCCCACATGGGAAATTCAGAAAACCTAAAATAACTGCACTGGGTGTTACTTGCTAACTGCCTGCCACATTTGAAGCAGATTCATCAAACCACATTAAGTTGAGCCAAACCATCAGTGGGCAGTGAACTCCCACTCCACGCAGCCTTCAGGCTTTTGTGCTTGGGAGCAGACCTTAGTCTCCAGTCAAGCCCTTCACCCATACCTCTGTGGAAGTCCATCTCAAACTGCGCATAGCCTTCAGCCATACTCAGTGAGTGTATTGGGTGCAGGGCCTGGTCTCTTACCAGGCCATTTGTCCAAACCTCCGAGGACAACCAACCCAATCTGTGCATGGCCTTTAGATGTGTACGGCAGAGGGGTGGCCATAGGGCCTGGTCTCCAAGCCCTGCGCCCTGCCTTCTGTAGGTCGTCAACATACTCAGTATACTAGATTTGTGAATTCTGAGGCCCAGGAAGGTCTTCAGGCCCCAGGAAGGAACTAAGATCCACAAATCTAACATGGGATTTGCAAATTTCATAACAAACATTTTTTTTGATAATTATTTTATTATATTTTAGATATATACGCTATCTCTACAATATCTACTGTTTAAGTCACTATTTTAAAAGACAGACCATATCTGTTTTACTCCCTCAGTTTTAAAATATATGTGCAAAGCTGTGATGCACTGCTGTTAGAATGTGCTTTATTAGTGTGTGTAGGTAGGAACCTAACACTAGTAATAAGGCTACAAACACAATATGAGATTCAGTCAAAATATTAATTAATTAATCCCTTGCTCAACTCTTGCTAGCTGGTAACGAGCAGGCAGGCTTAACTTAGGAGACTTGTGTGCAAAGCATTTAAAAACAACAATCCATTAATTAAGTAATGAACAATACACACTTGAATTCCAACACCAATTTATATAAATAGAAAACATTGGAATGATTAAAATGACACCAATATGACAAAAATCCAATGTAGAGAACCAGAAATATGAATCTTTTTAAGAATAAATACTTTCCAGTGTCTAAAAACAAAAAAACCCAATTTGGGACATCTGGTTGTACATGACCTGGACAAAGTCAAAGTTTGAGGCCGACCGAGATGGAGCGCTGGTTGGATACACTGAGCAGAAGTCCTTAGTCAAACTTTACATTTGCACTTTTCTGCTGCTTTTTCTCTCCACGTTATGCGAGGTTCCTAGTCAGGTCGGGTTTCGATTCAGCGTGAGTTCTCAGTGAAATCCTGAGCTTTTAGTGGGACAAACCTGATATATATATAATGCCAAAATATATATTTTTTTTAAATGGAAATGTTTTTTCTAAGGTTTTTAATGGCAATTATATATATATCAGGTTTGTCCCACTAAAAGCTCAGTATTTCACTGAGGACTAATGATGAACCAAGTCGCTGTCATCAACTCGAAACCCGACCTGACTAGGAGACTTTATGTTTTGGGAAAGGGTCCCTAAAACAGATGAAGGGGTCAGAGTACAGGTTCCCTGACCCCATATTTCTGTAAAAGAGTAGCAAAAGTAGGTATGTTAGGTAAGAAGGTACCAAAAAACATATTTTTTCCCACGTGCGAGATCAGAGGAGCCCTTGTGGCATTCAGCGCGGACCCCCATGTAACTCCACAACGGATCTGTGGAGCTCACCATGACTTAAAGAATATATTCTCACTCACCCATTCAGAGAGCCACTCAGACACTCAGACACCCACTCACAGACCCTAACTCAACCACTTACAATCATACACTCACTGACGGATCCACTCAGATACTGTCACACCAACCTGCACACTCACTCAGACAGTCACAAACCCACTGACAGATCCAAACTGACACTCACACACCCACTCACAGCCCCTCACAGATACTCACACACCCACTCAAAGACACACTAATGCACCCACTCACAGACCCACTCACACATTCACACACCCACTCAAAGACCCACTCACATTCACAAACGCAGTCGTAAATCTCATGCAGACCCACACATCCTTGGTGAAATTACATGGGGCCGCACTGAGCATCGCGGAGAATTCGCGGGTTCATGGGAACAACTAGCCACATTGGGCTTCTTTGCAGGAAACATGGAAAGGGTTAAAGAAATACTAACCATTTAGAAGTGGTATAACAAAAAAGAAAGATGAAAGGCAGCTTGTGATCTGTTAACTTAAGCTGCATAAGTAAGAGTTGGTGAGGGGTATCCATTTTGGCTGCTTTTCTAATGAGAAAGGAGGTGGTTTGCAGGAGTGGTAACTGGAGATTTCAGAGGAAAACAGATGTTACCAGACATAGAATTAAAACTGTGAGAACTGGTAAAGTTACGGCCTGAAGCTAAACAATGCCTCCTAAACATTTGGGAGCTCACGGACCTATCGGTAAAAGGCAAATTGAGGGCAACACTGGGGCAGGTGATTGCAAAGCGTAACATAGCGCGCCTGTGGGGGGCGAAAGCGCCCCCATTGCTTGGTGCATGGAAGAAAGACATTGACTGGTGTATGCTGCAGGACACGATAGTGTATGTTTCGAGAGGGTGTCCTGGGAAATGGGTAGTGGTCTGGTCTCCCTGGAATACGTACCGCGGTAACATCTGTGAGCCCCCCAGCTTCTCCCCCCTTGAGGAAATGTTAACCCAATAAAATGATGATATTGTCTGTCCCTGCTCTGCTGTACCATATTAAGTTGCAAGAATGTCTATGGGTCCAAGGCTGAACTACTGTAACTCCAATGACCAAAAACTGTGACGTGACCAACATGTTTATATTTGTTAATAAAAAGAATAAAAAAAAAAAAACTGTGAGAACAGCAAAGAGCTTTTTCATTTATGTGAATTAGGTTGTAGTATAGAAATGTATATTAAGAAAATGAATAGTGAGTGTTTGTAACCTGAAAGAAAATGTGTAGCTTCTAGACATTATACTAGAAGGGAAAATAGAAGGGTGCTGAGATGAAAACATTAACTAAAAATACAGTGAGCAGGAAAGGAGAAAGATGAATTGGTACACTAAATGAATATAATTTTTACTGTACCATTATAAATGAATGTGTTTAATATTAGACGTGGGTGCTTTCTAATAGTTTGTAATTTAATAGTATGTAATTTGCACATGATCATACAGTCAGGGGGGCACTTACCCAGTTACACTCCCACAAAAGCACGTATGTACCCATCACTCATACAGCCAGACAATAACTGCCACACTCACTCATACCCCCATCAAACAATTTACGCACCCATTTACTCACCTGTATGTATATGTTTGAGTACTAGTTTTCCCTTTGGGAGCACATCTGCAGAATGCAATCTGCACTACACAAAGAGTTTTAACAGGAATACTTCAGCACTCTTGAGAAGGGAGAGCCCTGATTGTAGTTGACGTTAGAATCAGGGCCCCTAAAGGTACTGGCGCTGAGAAGGGGGGAAAGCAGAAGATGACTGGGTAAAAGTCTCAGAGGAGAGACGGGATCCACCACAGAGAGAGCTACCTACTGGATTAGATGTAGGAAGTAGTGTCTTCTCCAAACCCAGCCCCTTGAGGAGCTCAAGAACAGACAGGTTGAGAGGGACATGAGGCTGTAGCTGGCAAAGCTGGCTGCATACGAGAGAAAAGCGGAGGCTGAGAGAGCGCTGGAGGAGAAAGGGTCTTGTTGGCTCATGAAGTGACTGTCAAGGAGGTGGACAGAGTCTGTTAGAGTCTAGCAAAAATGGTGGGAGCAAAACTACTGTGTCCAGTACAGAAGAAAGAGTCAACATTCTCAGACACTTAGTGCCTGACAGTAAGGAGGGGGGTTGATATAGACAGGTTATTGTAGGCATATCAAGTAGCTCTGGAGGTACATAGGATCTCTGAGAAGGATTGAGGAGCTGGCCTTTTAGAGTCATATTCCTGGTGATGGAAGGGTTTGAGGGTCATTCCGAGAGAAGGGGAAGAGGTTGAGGTATCACATCATGAAGGAGCCTCTTGTCGGTATGTATGCATTTTCCCCAGACGAGTTCAGGTTGAACATGCAGGGCAACCAGAGAGTGTGTCACCAGTCCTAGGAGGATTTTGTAGGGTACTTTTGAAATATATATATTTTTTTAATGCTGATGTTTTTTAAGAAGGATTTTAAAACAGTTTTATACTTTTTCTTTTTTTTAAAGGGAACTGAGAAGAAGGATGTGGCCTCAGACTGTGAAAAACATGAAGAAATTGATAGGGAGCTAAGAAAATAATCAAATATTTCTGCTAATAGTACTGTGCACATCCATGTAAATGGACCTGCTGCTTTATGCTTTTTCTTCCCTCTGTGTCTTTTGTAATGCTACATGAAATATACTGTTCTAAGAAAGTACTGACTCTTCTGTGTCTGTTTCAAATGTAGGTGCATCTTTTACTCATAACAGCATATGAATATGAGGAGGGTTTCCTGCTTGGTACTCTATTTGTGAAAAGAAATCAGTAATTTCTCCAAAAAGTGGATTTTATAAGTTGCAGATGAAGGAGAGCATAGTTTTAAATCTGTGCTTAAATTGCCTGCAACCATCAGACGGATGCAAACAGCAAAATTCTCCTGGTGTCTTGAATTTGATATATTTAATGTTACAGTTTATTTGTGTGAAAACGTGATGTAAGTCATCTCATGGATATTCTACACAGCTCAGAGTTAGAATCCAAGATTAGGCTTTTATGTACAATCTTTATGATTATTGGTGATTCTTTCGACAGTACTGTCAGGTCCTTTAGGCTAGTTCTGTCATGTATACCCTTATTACATACTTTGTCCCATTCACACGACAATAACGATTCTAAACAAGTGACCTTTTAACTAGTAGCTTGCTCCTGTCTCTTTGATACCAGGCTCTTGGTATTGTATCAAAATCCCTGTACCTGATGTACATAAACATGTCCCCAGGCACAGCAGAATTATTCTGTATGAAGGTCACCACTTTTTTCATCCTTAGCCAACGGCCGGCTATGCATGATCACATTTGTTTAGAAAAGAAATGGTGATTGTTTTTAAAACATTTGTGATTGTTTTAAAAGCATCCATGATTGTTTTAAAAACATATTGATTCTAGAAAAAACTCTTGAGTGACCACTTTAGTATAAAAGACCCTCACACAAATTACATGAGAATTCCTTCCAAGCTGAAACAGGGTCCTGCATTCTGAATCTTTGACAAGCAGCGGTCTGAAATCCCTTGAGGGTTGTCATCCTTGAAGCAGAGATGGGGTCCTTCGTTCTCAACCATCAGGTGAGGGGTCTGGTTTTTCCCTAGGGGGTTCTTGGCTACATACCTACATATACAACTAATTTGCTGCGCACACATTTATAGACTAGGTTCATTTAGGCAAATTACTTAGGGCGTGCATTTTAGGAATATGTAGGTGCTACTGTTTTTATCTGAACTGCTTATGTTTACTTTATTAGGCACTATGTTAGAGATCTATCTACAATTTACAATATTGATACTAGTAATCTCTTTTGTATGCTTCTGTCTCCTGATTGTCGCAGCACACATGTTTTACAAAAGGCTGATGCAGGACCAATAAATACTTATTAGAACATCCTAATCGCCATCCTGTGTATTTTCTGATAGAAAGTAAGCACAAGGGTCTGAGTGAAATGCACTGTACTGTTTTCCACGATTCCTGAGGAATCAGGGTTGTCATGTTCAGTGGATGTCAGAAACTACCTACACCACTGTAGAATGCAGGGGGATGGTAGTGACACTGTAGAGCTAGCTGGTCTAATGGCTGACATAAACTTTGGGGGTGTCCAGAGTCAGTTTGGACACCAAACCCTCAGTTTAGGTAATCAAAAACGTGCAGAGGGGTTCCTAGGAATTACACAAGGGGTACATCAATTTGGTGTATGATTATAGAACCTGAGAACAGTAAAAAATGGGAAAATGCACCCACAGGGGATATTTGGACAGTGACAAGCATATGGCATTTTGTACAGTGAATAAGTGTGTCTGTTGTATCCTGATTTAGTGCTGAACGCAAGAGGTTCATCCTTAAACACAATCTGGGGTTTGAGGGTCAGGCTATATTAGAGCATTTACCATTACCCGTAGTAGCAGAGGGTGATGAACCGTTGAATGATTTTGATCAAGCAATATCAATGTTAGAAAAACAATTTGATGTTGAGAAGAGTCTGGTAGTAGCTAGATATAAGTTTTTTACGAGGGAACAACAAGCGTCGGAAAGCATTGTGTCATATGTAGCATCGTTACGCATATTGGCTTCTGAATGTGAGTTTGAAAATTTTACGTCTCAACTCATCAGGGACCAAATTGTTGTACGTTGCAGAGATAAAAAAGTCCAACAAAAGTTTTTAACTTTAAAAAATCCTTCTCTTGAAGAAACGGTTTCTATAGTCAAGAGCTTTGAGTTATCCTAGACTTCTTTAAATGAGCTTAGATCAGACAAATCTATTATTGGTGTTGTGAATGAAGAAAAAATGCGACAGAGAAGAATAGTGGGTCTGAGAAAAATAGTAATGAGACCAAAGGAAAATTGCCTACCGTTAGACATGATAAGAAACAATTTTATGTTCAAAGGAAAGATGTTTGTCCCAAATGTGGATTTTCTTCGCACTTCCCTAATTCATGTGTTTGTCCTGCCAGGAATGCCTCTTGTAGAAACTGTGGTAAACAATGTCATTTTGCTAAAGTGTGCACCACCAGGAGGAATATTAATGTCGTGTGGGAGGAGAATGACAAAGGGGAAAGTGACACAGAAGTCGTAAGTTCTATGAGTGATTTAATGTTAATGGTCAAAGATGATTGTGAAGAGTGTGCTGATCCCATTGTTGATATTACAGTTGATGGGAAAAATGTGATTACTTGCTGATTCAGGAGCACGTATGACCATGATTACGGAAGAGTTGTTTGGATCCGTGTGGGGTGATAAGCACCTTGAACCTCCTGATAGAAGTCCTGTATCATATGAAGGAAGGAAGATTCAATTAAAGGGTTTTTTCGAAAGTACATTAGTCTTCAAAGACAGATCTATAACTGGGAAGATTTATGTGGCCATAAAAGGGTTAAACATTTTAGGGTGGTATCACCAAGGTTTATTCGGAATGACCCTCAGACCCGGAACAAAGGAACCAGTCTCCATTGTTAATGAAGTTACAGGGGATGTTGAACCCTCTTATTGGGGAAGAAAATCTCCAAAGGTTTTTTGTGACACACTAGGTTTAATTAATGGTTTTAAACACCTCATCAAAGTAAAAGAGGGAGCTATTCCAGTCAAGCATAAATGCGAAACGTACCTTTGAGTGTTAGGGAGGACTTAACGAAAGAGTTAGAGAAGATGTGTGAATCAGGTGTGATTGAGCCCATTGAGTCATCTCTTTGGTTAAGTCCATTGGTGGTCACAAGAAAAAAAAATGGGAATCTCAGAGTCTGCATTGACTTGCGCTGTCTTAATAAAAATATATGGGTAGATTCACACCCTCTACCCCGCATTGATGATATAGTAGCTAAGTTCCAAGGTTTCAAATGGTTTTCGAAGATAGACTTATCTTCGGCTTATCACCAAGTTGAACTGGACGTAGCGCCTAAACATTTGACAGCTTTTGTTTCCCCATCTGGGACATTCCAGTTAAAAAGGATGCCTTTTGGGCTAGCTTCGGCGGCCTCCGTGTTCCAGCGTATTATGGAAAAAGTCCTGGGGGGAGTTAATAACACCAGTGTTTTCCAAGATGACATACTAGTGGCAGGAGTTTGCAGATCATCTCATGACAAAAGCTTGCAAGAGGTCTTAAATAGATTACAAGAAAAAGGCATAGTGGGTAATTTGAGCAAATGCGTTTTTTGTGTGGAGTCCATCGATTATCTAGGACACTGCATATCGGGAAAGGGAATTCTTCCTAGAGTAGGTCTGATAGAGTCCATCGTCAAAGTTCCTTCTCCCGATACAAAAGAGCAGGTTTCTTCTTTCTTAGGGATGTGTGAGTTTTATTCAAAATTCATATCCAATTTTTCAGCCAGAACAGCTCATTTACGTGAACTCTTGAAGAGAGGATCAGTTTTTGCATGGGATCAAAGATGTCAGACTGATTTTGAAAATATTAAGAGTGAACTTGGTTCTTGCAAAATTTTGACTCCATTTGACTCTTCTTTAGAATCTATCGTATCGGTGGATGCTAGTCTGGATGGTCTCGGTGGTATGTTGACTCAAATGGAAGGTGATGTTGAACATACGGTTGGTTTCATTTCTCGATCATTACGTCTCAGTGAGAAAAATTATTCTGTTATCGAGAGAGAACTTCTTGCTTGTTGTTGGGCAATTGAGAGGTTTAAAAGTTTGCTCTGGGGTAGATCTTTCAAGCTTTTGACGGATCATAAACCTCTTATTCCTATTCTTAATGGTGTTGTAGTGAAAGATCACACTCCCAGGATCACTAGATAAAGTTCCAAACTTCTTCAATATAATTTCGTGGTTGAAGAGATTCCAGGAGGAAAAAACATAAGACCTGATCTACTATCTAGACTACCACTACCAGAGGTGAGGAATGAAGGTACTGGAGATGAAGATGAGGAATGTTTAATTGCAAGCATTGATGTGTGTAAAGAGGGATGTTTCAAGGAGGAAGAGTGGTTCGATGCTATGCATTCTGATTCTGTTCTCAAAGAGGTGAGAAAATGTATTATTAAAGGCTGGCCTAAGAAAATCATTTGGATAGTGAACTGCAACCGTTTTCGAAAGTGGCTGATGAATTGTCTCTACAAGGGGGGGAGATGATTTTATGTGGGGATAGATTTGTACCTCCTGCAAGTTTGAGAGATCGTATAATTATGGCCGGACATGAAGGTCATCTGGGGCAAACATGCACCAAACGTAGAATTCGGTCAATTTACTGGTGGCCTTCAATGGATCGCCATATAGAGGACAGGGTTGAGAGGTGTTTTACTTGTTGTGCTAGTGACAAAGTAATCAAGACTGTTATTCCTCCCAAAGTCAAAGCTGATTTACCATCTGATCCTTGGATGAAATTGGCATTGGATTTTATTGGACCGTTCAATGCTTTGCCCAACAAATATAAGTTTGCTTTGGTCATTGCAGATTACTACAGCAAATGGTGGGAGGTTTGTTTTATGACTGATCCCAACACAAATGAAGTTTTAAGTTTTTAGAAAGCCTTTTTGCAAGAGAAGGTTTTCCAAAGGAGTTAGTGTCAGACAGTGGTGTACAGTTTGTCTCCAAAGAAATGTCCAGTTTTTTAAGTCAATTGGGTATCGACCATAGGCGAGTGGCTCTCTATCACCCACAAGGGAATGGTTTCATTGAGCGCATGAACCGCATATTGATGGATTGTGTGCAATGGGCTATTGCCGGAAATATTGATATTAAAGGAGCTGTACAGATTATGCTCTGGGCTCATTGCACTACACCGGGCACTGAGTTTGGGAAAAGTCCTTTTGAGCTATTGAGAGGGAGAGTTGCTACGTTTAGCATGTGTCCAGCTTGGATGAGGCAGTGGGGACTATTGTCAAGTTCGTGGTCGTCATCTTCTCAGGAAAGAGTTGAGAGAGAGATGTATCCTTGTAATAGTGTTGAAGAAGAGATGCATCCTCGTGCACATAAAAATATTGATGTAAAAGAAAACACTTCATATCATTCAGGACAAAGTGTTTACAAAGAAGGATGGTCTCACAAAATCAAGGCGGGTGATTGGGTCAAAATAAAGGTTCCCCATAATGTTCTCAAAGGTCTCTCAAGATACAGTCAACCGATGTGTGTTGATTCAGTTTCACGGTATGCCGTGAGAGTAAATGGGAAGAATTGGTGGAATGTTTCCAGGATTTATAGAATACCTGATAAAGTTGTACATCAAATGGGTTTGAAATTCAATCCCACTGGTATTTCTATGGGTATGAAATTCAATCCTGCTTGTTCTGCTAAAAACTCCTCACCTGATAGTGTAGAGATTGATTTGAGTAGGAAAAGCAATGGTATATCTCAAAATAGGTCAATTCCTGTAGTGAGGAAGAGTAGTCGTAGGAGAATAATTCCCAAACGTATGGATTTATGAAATGTATTTGTTGGTGTGAGATCAATGTAATGTTGTTACCAATAGTTATCTATTGTATTCATCTTTTCTATTTTCTTTATTTAGGCCCTCTCTATCATTGTATTTCTTTTATTCAGTTGTTTTTTTCTGTTTCATTTTCTTTTGCCCATTCAATTCTGATACAAACAAATCTAAGGGTGTGAAAGGCAATGTGGTGCTACCAACAATATTACACAGTATCAGACATGTAAGAACCAATTTCACAGCGGTGCCAACAACAGTGGGAACAACACCCAAGATCCCACAGAGCTCAATACAAGATTGATAGAAATGCAAAATAGGGTTGATGCACACGCTATAAGATTAATGAATATTTCAATAAATCAGATGCAGCGTAAAGCTTCAGTTCTTCTTAGTTTATTAGCGAAATTCTTCCACTCCCCAACGCGTTTGGTCGTTTGGAGGGGATTAACCCATACGACTTCCTCAGGGCTGGAAGTAACACAAATAACAAATGTATAGAAAGATGGCGGCAAAAGACACACAAAAAATATAACACACAGTTCCTTGAAACTCAGAGCAAAAAGATAAATGGTTCAATAACAGGCAAAAGTATGAGTCACAATGAATACATAATGTTGAAACATCAGTGTGAGACATAAATCCTAAACAAAATAGTAATTATGAGAAACACAAATCAGCGGTGGTGTCAGCGAAAAAATACCTCTAAAGAAACTACTCACCAACCCGTGTGAGTCTCGTGCTGCAAATAATTATAAAAGAAATATCTGTACCTTAATTATTCGAAGAACTGCAAACCTACAATAATGCAAATAACCCAATATTAGTCGTTGCGTCACACATGAGGCACGATCAATCATGGTACTCATAAGGTCAAGTAAATACCTGTTGAGATTGGATAATAATCACACGTTCCAATACCACAACCGAGATGCAGCAAAATCATAAGGTGGCCATCCAAGTAAAAGGCCTAAGTAAAGAGCACCTGAAACAATAATATATAGAATTTTGTAACACTAAGATAACGCAAACGCACCTAATCATAGGCTACAAAAAAGTTCTTTCCGACTTACCCTAATCAATATCCACAATATTAGTAACAAAATATCCGATTGCCAGCAAATCCTTAATAAAAGTCGTCCACTCAACGTAGTAGGTGACCTAAAGATAAAGAATCTTAGATTAGCACCATTCTAATCCATTGCTGTGCAAACCTAAGAGAAAACGCTCACGCCAAACGCCATCCCGCTTACCTAAAATGCGGCTTCTGCGATCCCGAGTACAGGAACCAGGTGCTGCTGCCGGCCACTTCCGTAATCATATAACAAAAATTAGTGATAGAAAAGGTGACTCGCAGCAAAATTGAAAAAGGCGCCATGTTTGAACATGTAGTGGAATCTGAGCAAATACTTAGGGCGCCATAGTTAAATGGTCGAAAAGTAAGTAACGCTAATGGTGTGTCCGCAAAGAACAAAATAAAATTCACTAACGCGACAATAGTGCCTTATTAATCGGCTCGTCAAAAGAAATCCGGGCAGAGACTTTATGCGCTGTAGTTAAATAGTCTCTAGACCATGCGATTGGCACTCTAGCCATGCAATATTCACATAAGTGTAAATGTAACTGTGTGCCTGTGGCTTCGATCAAAAAAATATCTTGATCCCTCTATAAAAAATTATTAATCCATTAAAGTAAGGAGAGTTGGTGATTAAACATCATGCACCTTGAAAGCTTAACTTGTGCAACCAACGTCTCATAATTGTCGGCTCGCTACGCTCCTGGCATATCGATCTATGTCATGTGCTAATATTCACGACAAAATCTCACTATCACATAAGTTATGATCGTATATTGATTATTAAACATGGAAAAAATTGAATAACTAACCCATGTGTGACTCAATAGGTGTAATAGTAAATACAGAAATTTCAGAGCCGAATTTGCCAATCATTACAACTACATTGCGACTAAACTAAAACTGTAGTTTTATATTCATGAAACTCCAATGCATACCCAATCTTAGACCAAATGCATATTAAAGAAAAATAATACCCGTATGTGGTATATACAGATGACCAAAGTATCGAGTTGAACAGGGGATGATACTATTATTAATCACCCAAAAAATACTGTAATCCCTGATCATAATTAAGACCAAATTCTACAGCCTTCATACGCATGATCCATCGTGCCTCTCATCTGCGCAATTTCAACTCCCTGTTGCCACCACGTGGGTCAAGCTTCACATGCTCAATGCCATAAAATCGAAAAGATTTGATAAGGCCCTGTGCCTTGCACTCATACACATGTTGAGCTATGGGATATCTCATGTCACAGTTTTTTATAGCTCTCATATGTTCGCTCACACGATCCTTTAAGGCTCTAATGGTGCTACCTATATAAATCTTATCACACTTACAGGCAACAACATAAACCACATATTTGGTGCTGCATGTAATATTTGACATAATTCTGTAAACATGACCATCCTTGTCCTGGAAATGTAAAGTTTTGTCTTGAGCATGTCTGCACATGCCGCAATGTCCACATTTGAAAAAGCCTTTATTCAGTTTATCTAACCACGTCTCTTGTTTTTTCTCTAAGGGGTAGCTAGGACTTAGAATAGAACCAAGAGTCCTACCCCTACGGAAAGTGATTAGTGGTCTATCAGATAAGAACCCTTGAAGGGTCCTATCAGCTTTCAGAACATGCCAGTGTTTGTTCAGACTTTTACGTAAACCTGAACTCAATAAAGTGTAGTCTGTCACCATACGTATTGGCATAGTTTGTGAGCCAGTCACCACGCTTGGCTTGAGTGTAGAATGGCGTTTAATATTGAAAACCCTACGTTTGGCTGATCCAATGTCTTTGTTTGAATAACCCCTTTGGGAAAATCTTTTGCCCATATCATCAATACATTTAAAAAACTCTGCATCTTCACTGCAATTGCGGAGAGCTCTTATCATTTCCCCAAATGGTATTGCCCTAATTTGATGCCGAGGGTGTGCACTGTCAGCATGCAAAATGGAGTTGCATGACGTTGGTTTGCGATACATTTGGCTATGAATTTGACTGCCTCTGATGTACAATTCAACATCAAGAAATACAATGTGTGACATACTTGAACATGAAGTAAACTTAATATTCAAATCATTACAGGTTAAATATTCAATAAATTCAGTCCAGATCATGAGGCAGTCGTCAATGTATCGCCCCAAAAATAAAATTTAATCTTGCCATTTACTGCCTGATGCACCCCAAATTACTTTTTCTTCGAACCAGCCCATATATAGATTAGCAAATGCTGGCGAAAATTTCGAACCCATGGCCACTCCTTGGGTTTGTTTATACCACTCCTGTTTAAAAAGAAAAAAGTTGTTATCAAGGATCATTTTGGTCATAGTAAGAAGCATCTGGGTATGCTCCCATGATCTGGACTGGTACCGAATTGATGTTACAGGAATTTATTGAATATTTAAACTGTAATGATTTGAATATTAAGTTTACTTCATGTTCAAGTATGTCACACATTGTATTTCTTGATGTTGAATTGTACATCAGAGGCAGTCAAATTCATAGCAAAATGTATCGCAAACCAACGTCATGCAACTCCATTTTGCATGCTGACAGTGCACACCCTCGGCATCAAATTAGGGCAATACCATTTGGGGAAATGATAAGAGCTCACCGCAATTGCAGTGAAGATGCAGAGTTTTTTAAATGTATTGATGATATGGGCAAAAGATTTTCCCAAAGGGAAATAATTACTATTTTGTTTAGGATTTATGTCTCACACTGATGTTTCAACAATATGTATTCATTGTGACTCATAATTTTGCCTGGTATTGAACCGTTTATCTTTTTGCTCTGAGTTTCAAGGAACTGTGTGTTATATTGTTTGTGTGTCTTTTGCCGCCATCTTTCTATACATTTGTTATTTGTGTTACTTCCAGCCCTGAGGAAGTCGTATGGGTTAATCCCCTCCAAACGACGAAACGCGTTGGGGAGTGGAAGAATTTCGCTAATAAACTAAGAAGAACTGAAGCTTTTCGCTGCAACTGATTTATATAAATATTCATTTATCTTATAGCGTGTGCATCAACCCTATTTTGCATTCAATTCTGATGTTTCTGTGAGAAAGGGAGATATTGTTGTATCCTTAAGTGCTATGTCATGACATACTGAAGGTTCTGATATTTCCTTGGGAATGGAATGTACATGTTTGAACTGGAGTGTGTTATTCTGATCCATTCCCTGGAAGCTGTTTTGATGAGCGGTAATAAACATCATCTCTCTACTCTCAGGCCGTGTTGGTGGTCACTTCAGTCTCACTTAACTTTTTAAAGAAGGTGGATTATAATGACTGCAGCTGGTGGTGGTGTTCCCCAGGGTGCTGTACAGGTGGACTGTTCTGCTGAACATACATTGTCCTACATGATTTAGTTGTACCCCTGTCCTGGAATTGTTTTTAAGTGCTTACACATAGAAGTTGTCCCAATTAAATACTTTTTTGTAGTGTTCCTGGATAACTGCTTGCTGCAGGTATTGCAGTACATATATTTATCTGCAACCTTTTTTTCCTTGAAAGTATTGTAAGATTCTTCAAAACATCACTTCGATTTTTGTTTCCTGAACTACAAGTGCACAAAAGTGTACTTGTATATAGGTAAATAAATTATGTTATATTTATTTTCTTAATTTTTTGGTTTATCTTGTTTTGCAATGTGTTAATAAAATGTATTTGTAAAGGTATAAAAAATTATTTTTACTTATGTGTCACAAACACACCCTTTCAGGTACTCATACATGAACTTGCACACCTGTAGAGTCATTTACACAGGAACTGATACACCCATACATACACTCAGACAGCCACTCAAAATCCCATACAGTCAGTCACACACCCATCTACACATGCAAACAGCTACTTAGGCTCATACAACCATACAGCCATTCACACACCCACTCGCATGCTCATACAATCACTCAATTTGATGCACCACTCCTGTGTTGAATGGGTTCACCCGACCGGCTCGTGATGCGCTCCCTTGCTCACAGTCACATCTAAATAGCCAATTACCCCGGGGCTCATTCTACAGCTGAGTCACACCTCTGCCCACCGCTTAATTAGTTCCCCACACCGTACCAGTTTCCCGCACTTAGCGCGTCCTCCGAAGCAGAAGGACACGCTCTGCTCTTTGCGTCCATGTTTCCATTTGCTACCCTGTGATCGGAATATTAAGTAAGTGGCATTCACTGCCTTTTCACCTTACAAACATTATTTTTGAGGCTCCCTACCCTCCAGGTATTTCCTGACTGTTAACTCTGCCTTAATTAGATAATTGGCTCAGCGTGCCGCCGAGGGAACAGACTCTGCTGTTCAGTCCTTCAGGTATCAGGCATCTCTATCCTGTATTTTCAGGAAGAGCTTTCGTAGACGACTCTCTGTGTTTTCAAGACGCTCCATGTAGGCTCAATTATTCAAATATACATTCCTTCCCTTAGTTCTTCTTACACCCGGCTCTGCGCGCCACTGGGAGAACACCCTCAGCTGTTCACCCTCTCGTTTCTCAGGCAATCCTGCTAAACTATTAAGTAACTTCCCCACCTGCACTACTATAGTCTGCACAATTGCCACCCGTGCTTTAACCCCGCTCATTGCTCCTTTCTATTTAGCAACCTCAGGTGGACTTAAAATGTATTAATCTCTCCACCGCTCCATAATTCGTGGTGTTATTTTATTCCCCAAAATACCCGCCGGCCCTGTCCGGTTCAAGTAAGTTGTGTACTCCCCACTTCATTTTACTCCTGTGCGCAATTTTCTGCATCTTGGCTCTAGCCACTCTAACTGCTATTTAGCATTTTCTTCTTTCACACCTGGTGCCCCTTGTTTTTAACTTTCACTCTGGTGCTTATTTTATTTTCCAATTGACTTTTAGAAACCACAGACTGAAGCTCTGTAAATCTGAAGGGTTACTTAAAATTGTGTTTGCATGCTGTAAATACGTGACTTTACTATGCATAATTGCCCACTGGGAGCACCATATTCACAAACATAAGGAATGACATTGTATATAATAATAACCAGGGACCAGACTATAATATAATTATTATTCCCTCCCACCTTTTTTAGACCCAGCTTGCTCACCAATTGTATGTCCTGAAGATGATCTCGAATAGCTGAGATGAAAAAGCTGTTGACCCCCTACAACAGGAACTTCTTACATTCTGTAAACTCTTGAGGAGTCCCCATTATTGTTGTCAATGCGATGTTTTTGTTTTAAAGTCACCCTCACTTTTCACACTTGGTGTCACTTACATGTGTGAGCACCTGAATACTATTATCATTTTTCTGAAAATAAATAAGTTATAAGTTAACCTACATGTCCCTCTGTATATTACTTACCGCTTGCTAAAAATATCAATTATTGTTCCCAATCCCACGGAGTCACTTTTTGATTGGACCTTTGGGTCACACCAGAACCATTGTTTTCCTAAAACATTATACCACCCCAGGTTCGCATGTTGGGGTACCCTTGTCTTTCCTTACTACCACACATGCAGTCACTCACACACCAAGCCACACACCACTACAGCTACTCACATACCGAGTCATACACTAGTACAACTACACACATACTGAAACATCCATGAGGACCCACTGAGACACCCAGGCACTCATCGATACAACCAATGAGAGACCCAGGATCACACTGATAAAACCTCTGACAAACCCAGGGATACACTGATACAGCCACAGACATATATCGACAGACACTGATACAACTACTGATACACCCAACCACACTCTGATACAGAAACTGACACACCCAGGCACAAACCTATACAGAAAATGACACACCCAGTCACATATCGATACAGCCACTTAGATATTGAGCTAGAGACTGATATAGCCTCTCAAACACCCACACACATTATGATACAGCCAGTGGCATTTCCTACCACAAACTAATACACACACAAACACACCCAGTGAAACATTGATACATCCAATAAGACACCCATGCCCACACTGATACACACACTGATACACTCAGGCATAACCCGATGCAAAGACAAACACATCAGCAAAAGCAAACAATGACATATCCAGCCAAACACTAATGCAGCCAATAAAACATACAGGCATACACTGACACATTCACTGAAACACCTGTGCATAAACCGATGTATACTTAGACACAGCCAGGCATACAGCAATGCACACACTGACACACCTAGATACACACTGACACACCCAGGCATACTTCACTTTCTTTTCTGAGAGGTGGTGTTTCTTCCTCTTTATCCTCAACAGGTTGTGGATGCTTATCCTGGACAGAAAATGTAGTTTCAGCCATTCTGTTAAGGCAGAGCACCACTGGTTCTCAATTCTAGTTCTAAGGACTTCACTTTAGAAGTAACTGGTTTTGGACATGGTTTTCCATATGCATGGCTGGGTCCTCATATATCCAATCAAAAAACAAGGACTGGGTGTGGTTTCGAGGAAATTTTCAAAACTTGCATAATGGGTAACTTTGATGATAAACGTATGTAAGTTGGTTTATATATGCTTGCAAATATGTTCATGCTGATTTCATTAATAGAAAATGGAGGGGTGTACATATTTGAAATCATTTAAAAACTTTTCTGTGAATCCGCAGATTCAGGCTCGCAGATTCATTCCGATCATGTGATCGGGATTAGAAACTATAGAGTAGTAGTCTGTCTATGTTTACGGACCAGCGGAGGTACTGCTTGCCCAAAAAAAGTCAACATAATTAAGTGTGTTTAATTACTATAAAAAACCTCCAAAAACTTTTCATAAAGTACATATGTGATGTTTACGTTTTTAAATGTATATAAAATATATTTATTAAAAAAAAAGAATGTCAACAGTTAAAAAAAACGAAATAAAAAATCAAAATACACTGTTATACACTGAGGTGCATATTTACTAGAAAATTTTGGAGTGTGGAGATGCGCCAAATCTGGCAGAGCCAAGCTCTGACATTTTCAAAACTTTAGGAAATACGGCGCTCCCCTGTGTTTTCCCGAGCACTGGCACTAACATTTGCTGCCTATTACCAACGCAGGCACCATTACTGTTTATGTGCAGGAAGGTGTCCCTTGATGCACATAAACAATCACTTATGGCTATATGATACTTTTATGTGTGCTGCACGCAGCACACATAGAAGTAGCAAATTGTCATTATTTACTGACTGTTTATGTGCAGGAAGGGACACCTTCCTGCACCTAAACCATCATTAGTGGCTTTTTGCACTTTCTATGTGTGCTGCAGATTGCAGGACACATAGAAAAAGCAAATATGAGGAGAAATAAAAGCATTTCACCTTGTGTGTCATTGTAACACCTGCTATTGCATAACGTTAGTTTTTGACGCTGCCACAGGTTTACACATCCTTGTAAATGTGAGGCAATGTCAAAAAGCAATATGTGTTGCGGTGGAGTGCCCTGAGCAACACATATTGAATGCCCCTTTGTGGCAGAGGACTGCAGCGGAAAGAGGCATATTTACAACGGGGCGTTAAAGAAACACTAAGGGCCTCATGTAGGTAGCCAAATACCGGTCGGTAACGGCCGATTTTCGGTAAATATGCCGTTACCGACCGGTATTCAGACAAGTGAGATGTAGGAGTCCAAAAACCACTTTTCGGTAAATATGAGGCGGTAAATACCGATTCATAGTTACCGAATTCTAAAATACCGATTCATATTTACCGAATACATTATTAACGAATCGGTAAATACGAAGTGGTAAATATGAAGTGGTAAAAATTTAAAATGACATGTAGGAGCAGTCGGTAATTAAGAAATCCAGGAAAATCGGTAAATAAGAGTCGGTAATTAACACGGATGGAAAGCAGGTGGTAACCATCAACAATGCACATAAGCAATCCCAAAATGCAACTGCGTGGACAACATGGCCGCCATGTACGTCATTGCAAGGCGCCTACGTCTACAGGCAGCAGGACTGAGGGTGTGGCGACGGGAGGAACAAATCTACAGACAGCGCATCACACTATTCCAGCTGACTGATGCAGAGATACATGAGAGGTACAGGCTACACCCCGAAACCATCATGGACTTAATCAGGGACCTTCACCCACTCCTGGACCAGCCAATAAGAAGGGCGCACGCCATACCCCCACATGTGCAGGTGCTCTGCAGCCTACATCTGTTGGCATCCGGCAGTTATCAGGTGGTGATAGCTGCGGTGGGTGGGGTATCCCAGAGTTGCCTGTCACGTTTCTTCAGGAAGTTCCTGGATGCCATGATGCAGAGAATGCACCACTACATAAGCTTCCCAAACACACAGGCTGCACTGCAGAAAACAAAAACAGACTTTTATCACATGGCACAGTTCCCCCATGTCATCGGCTGTATTGATGGTACACACATCCCAATCTGTCCACCAGCTGATACAGAGCACATCTACAGGAACAGGAAGTCCACCCACTCCATCAATGTGCAGGTGATCTGTGATGCAGGGAACATCATCACAGATATTGTTGCAAAGTTTCCTGGGAGCACCCACGACTCTTACATCTTCCAGAATAGTGGGATCTACACATGACTGAGAGCCGGAGAAGTCGGAGAGGGATACCTGCTGGGTAAGTAACAGTGACGCCCCTTGAAACCTGCAAATCAGAGTGTATAGAGGCATGTAACTGATGGTTCCCTTTTACTCATCCAGGCGACAGTGCATATGCATGCCGTTCATTCATCCTCACTCCCTACCTACACCCAGCAACCCAGAGTGAGAGACGATACAACGTGGCCCACAAATCTACACGCAATGTGGTGGAGCGCACGTTTGGACTGCTGAAGAGCAGGTTCCGCTGCCTCCACAAGAGCGGAGGCGCACGCCAGTACAAACCCATCACCTGCTGCAAGATAATTGCCACTTGTGCAATGCTGCACAACCTTGCCACGAAAAAAGGTACAGATGTGGAACTAACGGGGTGCCGCCCGTGGTGAAAGACTGACCTCCTGCACGGGGAAACAGCGCTCTGAGGACTGCGAGGCCCAGCAGCCCTCCGCTTCCTGCTGCTGCTGCCTGCCTCTTCCTCCGGACCCGCCCCTGGACACCTGGACATTGATTTAAACCTCGCGGCCCCCGCTTCGCGGGTGCCGCTCGTGGTAAAAGACTGACCTCCTGCACGGGGAAACAGCGCTCTGAGAACTGCGAGGCCCAGCAGCCCTCCGCTTCCTGCTGCTGCTGCCTGCCTCTTCCTCCGGACCCGCCCCTTGACGTCACAATATTTCCCAGCACACACTGATCCGCAGCGCGGATCGCAGCGCGGGCGAAGCCCGGGACAAGGGCGGGACCGTCTTAGGCCGTCAGTGGCCGAAGGAGGCCGGGCTGGGCCCTCTCTCTTGATTCCGTCCCACGCAATAACTAAGGAAATGCCCTCGCCTATACACCGGGAAACCCCCTCTAGGGAAGGAGCCTCCAGCTCTGGGACTTTGGATAACTACTTCAAACCCAATAAAGGTGAGGCGGACATGGAGGGTTCACTAGAGAAACGCAGGGCGGACCGCAGGCGCTCCATTGAATCCATAAAAAATAGGCCCTTGATCGACATCAGCCCCTCCCCCATCACTCAAGAGGGAGGTGTGCTATCCAGCAGTCTAAACATTTCGACACTAGAGGACTTCCCTGTCCTATTATGGGAAATCCCCCCCACCCCAGGGATAGCGCTTGCACAAAACATAGAGCCAGTCCCCCCTGAGACCTCTCATTCCCCCGTTAACCTGGTAACCCAAATTCCACCTATCCAAGTGGCCAATAAGAGTAAGCCCAAAATAAACGTAGTGGTGGAGTTACATAGGCCCCCACCCGGTAAACGTGCCCGGAAATCAACGGGGGGGGCGGGGGAAACCCAAAATATCCCATCTGGACTTTGGCATGAAACTGCCAAATATTGCTCTACCGGGGAAGCACACGGAGATAGTGCCTCCTTCTAAGCTCTCAAACATCGGAATTACTGCCACCGCCAAAGAACAAGAGGGCACTACGTCAAAGCCAAATAATCCACTCTCTGCTAAGGGGAACATTGAATTCTTACTCCGCTCCCTTCTACAGCCCATCTCCGACAGCTTAAAAAAGGTCGAGATTAGGCTTACTTTACTAGAAACTTCTCTTACCACCTTGAGCACTCTAGTAAGTAAGCAGACAAAACTAGTGGAAATCCCTCCCCCGGCTGAGGAACCTTCCAAAGAAGATGCCGCAATTAATGCCACTAGAGCCCCCCCAAGAAGTATGCCATCTGCTCCCCCTCTGCAACCCCTCATGGCCACTCAAATTCAGGCACGGCACAACAACCAAAGCCCCAGACCTACTTATCATGCGGCTTTAATTCCACATAGCCCACAAATAGAGTCCTCTAGAATGCATCAAGGCCAGGTCAATGTTCCCCCACTCACGCCCGTTTGTCCAACACCCAGACCTCGGAGGCCAGACCTTCCACCTGAGGCCAACAGATTAATGGTGGTTCTAGCGGGTGCCCCTCACTTAAGATCAGGGGAAAACGAGGATTACCAGTCACTTAAGAAAAAGGTAATCAAATGGCTCAATTGGAACCGACCTTTGCCTCCCCAGTATAATAATGAAATCATCATGGTGAGAAGGGTCCCATGGCTAGGGAAGACTAGGAAAACTATAGTGGGGGACTGTATCATGGTAACTTTTAAGGATCCAGGCACGGTCCGACATATTTGCAGAGGAATGAACCGTTCCCTGGATTCCACCATACAGACCCTCCCAGTATCTTTCTTCTTTCCCCCGATTCTTAAGCGTCAGGCCCCAATATACGATGACTGGACAAGGGTGGAACATAGACGCAAGCATAAAGGCTCTGTACAACCCCTGTATTTTCAACCACCAGATACACCTTTTTGCGATTTCAATCGCTTCAACTGTCTGGATGGTTTGGATGGGGTCGACTGACTTACCGCCTGTAAGACAGCGCCAGGGGTTTGGGGTTCTCGTGGGTCCTTGGAGCATTTCACTTTGTCCTCCGGCCCAAGTTTTGGCCTATTGAATGACCCACCTACCATAGATCATGGCAGAAACGAATTCTCTCACCAAGCCACTGATGGAGTAGTTGCTGCCGAGGGGATAACTTTGGATCCCCTCCCTGTTGGCGAGGGGGAGAGGGGAGCCATGGTGCCATATGAAACTTACGCTGCCCACGCTCCAGGCTTTGCAACACGAGAGGTGCCAGGACCTACCTCTTCCAACCCTTGTGTTTTGACACCTCCCACTCCTGAACATCTGAGGATAATCTCCTGGAACATCGCGGGACTACTAAACAAATTGGAAGAGCCGACTTGGGAAAAGTATATAGAATCTGGCGACATATGCATGTTCCAGGAAACCTGGGCTAGAGAGGACCATGGACACCAAGGCTTCATATCATTCTCTATTCCAGCTAGGTGGGAAGGCAAAGGCCGCCCTTCAGGGGGCCTTGTGATATGGGTTGCTGTCCATCTGGGCTGTGTGGCATCACGGCTTCCATGTAACTCTGATGACATTCTGGTGGTCTCATTAACATGGCCAAACAAAGTAAAACTCTTGTTGGTTAACATCTATTCCAGGCCGATGGGAAAGGCAAAAGAATCACCGACTTTTAACGAGCTCTCGAACTTCTTATCTGAACTGTCGACTGATTCATACTATGTGGTGGGTGGGGATTTTAATTCTCACTTTGAGCCACTCCCCGGCCTTCAGGGAGGGTTTTTATCAGATGAAGAAGCTAGGTGGGCAGTACCAGGGGTTGATGTTCCATCTCCGAAAGCTTGGACCCCATTAGCGTTGCAAATCACTGCCCTCACCTTAAGGTATGGTCTTAGAGCGTGTAATGGGAGAGTTAAATCGGACACACCAGGCAAAAATACTTACAACCGCCGGGGAAGAGAGTCACACTTGGACTACATTCTGGTCCAACTAGCGAGGTGGTCAACTATACAGGATTTTAGGGTAATAGATAGGTTGGATAGTGACCATAATGCCCTTGAGTTAGATCTTGTTCATCCAGCACCGCAGGGCTTAGTGACCCAGGAAGAAGGGAACCACCCCACGCTCCTTATAGACAACAGTAGGAGAAGAATTAGGTGGGAGCATTTGGTCACAAAAAAGGACAAACTCCCCCTGCTTTATGCAGAGATTACCCCTATCCTGGAAATTGTTGGGGACCTAGAGAGTGTAGCAAGAAAAATAGACATAAGGAGCAAATTGTCTGATGCCCACAAGGAACTTATAAAAGTTGCGGCACCCCACTTCACATGTAAGGTACGAAAGTCAAGAGAGAGGTGCCAAGGCAAAACCCAATGGTACAATGTGGCCTGTAGACGGGCCAAAACAGAACTCCTCGGCGTAATAAAGGAGGGTAAAGGAGGGGAACGCCTTAAGCAATATAGGCAAGCCTATAAGAAACTTCTCGCCCAGGCTAAAATAGAATGGGAGGAAAACCAGTGGGAAGAACTCACCAAGGCCCTAGCAGTGCAAGATCAACGCTTGTTCTGGAGAATGGTGAACGGGGGATCAGGGAGTTTACATTCGGCAGTGGAGCCTAACATAGCTCCTGGAGTGTGGCAGGCCCACTTCCAGTCCTTATATACCGCCGAGCGTGGAGAACTTCCTGTGTCAATTGAACCAGAAAGGCAGGGCTCTCAGGTGGACCAAATAACATTGAGCGAGGTCACTGCTGCTATTTCAGGCCTGGCTTCGGGGAAGGCCCCTGGGCTGGATGGGCTACCGGGAGACCTGTACAAGCAGGAGCCCACCGTCTGGGCGCCCTACCTCGCTGCTCTTTTTAATGGTATCCTCGGTGGGATGGAAATCCCTAGTACTTGGCTGGGGGCTGAGGTGGTCCCGATTTTCAAAAAGGGATCCCCCCTCCTCCCAGCCAACTACAGACCGATCAGCCTGATAGATGTAGCGCAGAAGTTGTTCGGCAGGGTTCTCCTGAATAGGCTTCAGGAATGGATCGAGGAGGCAGGTGCCCTCAGTCCATACCAGGCAGGCTTTAGGAAAGGGGTATCGACTGTGGACCAGGTCTTCAGATTGAACCTGGTGTACTGGAAGACAGTGAGGTTCGAGGGTGGCAGTTTGTACACGATTTTCGTGGACCTACGAGCCGCCTTCGACCTCGTGCCCAGGGGAAAACTCTGGGCCATTCTGGCAGGGATGGGCGTACCACCTGACATCTTATTGACCTTGCAGAGGCTGCACCATAACAACTATGCCCAGGTGAGGTGTGGGAGGTCGGGGGAGCTAACTGACAGATTCCCCGTGGGCAGAGGGGTAAGACAGGGCTGTGTGCTGGCGCCGACCCTGTTTTGCCTCTTTGTCAACGGGGTAATCGCTCATCTGAATGCCACCGACTACACAGATGCCCCCAAACTAAATGGCAACAGTGTGCCCGCAATAATGTTTGCGGATGACACACTGTTGGTATCCAAAACTCCTATGGGCATCCAAAGGATACTTGATGCCTTTGTGGCCTTCTGTCAGGACAGAGGATTGGAAATCAATGCCACAAAAACCAAATATATGGTATTGAATCCAAGCCCCAAACAGCGCCCGAATCCCCTGCTGGGAGCAGCACGGCTGGAAAGAGTAGCCACGTTTGAATATCTCGGCGTGACACTCAACGAAAATATGACCTGGGGGACCCATCAAACCAGGGCTAACCTTAAACTAGTACAAACTACCGGGGGTATTTCCCGGATGATGACCGGTTCGACCTATCGCCCATTGGGGGCCCTAATTCAGATATATAAAGCACAGGCCAGGGGGGCGATCCTCTATGGGGCTGAACTGTGGGGCTACACTCCATGTCGGAATCTGTCATCCACGGAAAACAGATTCTTAAGACAAATTACCGCACTTCCTTCTAGTACCCCACTTCTCCCTTTGAGGCTTGATCTAGGGCTACGGCCTCTCGCCGACGAGATAAGTCTAAGACCCATTGCCTTCTGGCGCAGGCTTTGGAGCAGCGACGATCTCGCCGACTATAGGGCGGAACTGGTCGAACTATTAAAACACCCCAAGGCGCTCAGTATCCCCTGGGTCCAAAATATCCAGTCAACCTGCACAGATCTGGGGCTCCCCGAATTGTGGACTAAACCAGCAGATACAGCACCTAGAATCTCCAAGAGATTTTTGGTGAATCTGTATCATGAACACAAAAGGGTAAGGGCTTTAGCTACCCAGACAGAGGGGTCCCTTTCTGCTAAATTCCTGCAAAATAAGGATGTTTATGCACTTGAAAAAGTTTTTGATCCCATATATCCCGTACTCACTAGAAAGTTATTTCTTCAGTGGAGATACGGTACATTGCCTTTGCGCTCCTTTTCTAGCACCTGGTCGCATGCCCCTTCCACTAAGTATTGCCCCCTTTGCGCTGACAAAGAGGAAAATGACTTACATGTGATCTTTTTCTGCCCAGCATATAAGGCAGCCAGAAAGTACTGGCTGCTGCCTCTGATTAAGAACTTGGGTGGCAGGGAATATATACCTATGTACAGGATTTTAAAATGTGATGTTTCCGGCCCAATTGTTTTTGCGCTTGCCAAATTTTTTACAAATGTATGGCATACGCGTAACCGTCTTTTAAAAAATGCTGGGTAGTCTGTAGATTGCTCTATTTTTAACACTGTTAATAATGTTTGAAGTGGATTTTTAAACTATGCACTGATGTTTTATCAAATGTGACTTTTATGCATGTGTATCTTTTATGACCATACGGTCGAAATAAAGATTGGAAAACGGAAACGGAACTAACATATTTTGAGGACAACGAGGATGAGTCAGGCCAGCCAGAGGGCAGCGCAGCTAGAGTGCCAACTGCAATCGATGGGAGAGAGAGACGGGCAGAGATCACATGCAACTATTTCTGAGTAAGTGAGGGGACACAGCGAGTCGTGAGAAGTCATGACGTAGTTTAATGTGGCACCACGCCATGAACACATGAACAGGCCAATCTGGCAATATGCCATCTATACAATGAGTATGTCCAGGGTTACGTCACCCAATGGCAAGTGGATAAGCAGGGCCACATCAATGTTTGCGCATACGCGCTGCAGTGGTGGATTGCACGGCCTGTGCATCCTCACTAGAGCCAACCCCAAGCCGCCTGCTGCTCCTGCGTGCTTCTGGGACGGGGGGTGTGATGCTGCTGCTGGTGTCGATGCTCTCCGCAGCATCCCCTGCAGCAGTTGTCGACGCCTGACTTGTCAATAGCACCCCTAGTGCACTTGTCACCTGCACCATCCCCCGTGACAGGTCGCTGCAGCACTGTGTTAGGCCCTCCTGCATCGTCACAGAGCGCCGGCAAAGTAGGGAAGTCGCAGTTGCCAGACGGTTGAGTGCCCTGCTGGTAGTGTCCCTTCTCTGGCGTTCCCGGCGCCGTGCTTCGATGTCAGCATCTAATTTGCTGCACAACTGCTGGATTGACTGGGACATGTCCCGAATGCCCGCAGCCATGCCGCCAATGTTTGTGTCCATGTTGACTAAGCTTGTCCTCATCACCCGCATGTGCCTCTGGACTGACATTACTGCCTTTGATTGCAGGCGCTGTTGCTTCAACATTTGGCCCTCGAGCCCCAAGAAGACACCATGGCCGTCAGTGGGTGCTGGTGGACTCTGGACACGCGACCTGCGGCGCCCTCTTGCTCCCGTCTGTGCTGCCTGTGAGGTGTGGGGCACAGTGGGATGGCTCCCTTCCTGGGGCCCGGTGCGGTCTTCTGGGCCCATGCTGTCGTCTGACGAGGTGTCTAAGGCTCGTAGCCTGGCTGCTGGACGCCTCCTCATTCTCACACCTGCAAGCGGAGATGTGGCCGGTGAATCGAACATGAGTGGCGATGCTGGCTCTGGTGGTGGTGATGCTGGCTCTCGGTGAGGTGATGGTGGCTCTGTGTGCGGCGCGGCTGGCTGCGTAGGTGGTGCGGCTGAAAGTGGGCCTGCTCCCTGGTCTGAACTCGTGGTGGCTAGAGGTGATTTTTGTGGCCGGTGTGCCGTCTCCCCTGCAGCATGCCCTGTACTGCATGATGTCACATCTGTGGACAGAAAAACAACATTGGCTCAGTGTCCCCGAAGGGCTGCATTGCAAGCGTCACAATAAATCATTTCACATTCCAATCTGTCCTCTGTCTCCTTGTGCCTCGAGTGCGTGACATGCCTTGTTGCCCTGTGACATTTACGTCATGGTTAGTGTTGCCCTGACTACATCTCCCGGAATGCATTGCCTGTCTGCACTGACACGTGTGGACTGCAGTGTGATTCTCGTTTCACAATGGGGGATGTGGTATAGGGGTAGGGGCGGCTACATTGCTGTGCTTTCGTCTTACCTTGGTGTGTTGCGGCTCTGGCAGAGCTGTCGGCGTCCCCAAGACCCACGACGCTCTCTTGCTCGAGTGTGGCCGCCACCAGCTCCTCCAGTTCGGTGAGGGCAGGTGCCCTGTTGGTTCCACCTCCGGTCTGGCTGGCCTCCTTCTGGATGTCGCCCATCTTCCTCTTGGTCACAATCCTCAGGTCATACCAGCGCTTTTTGAGGACCTCAATTTCCCTGTGGGTCACTCCCACAGCATTGACCTGCGCCTGGATGGCCAGCCATATGTTGCGCTTTTCGGCCTCAGGCACTTGCAGGGATTGCCTCCCAAACAGCTTCTGGTGCTGCTTCACCACCTCCTCCACCAGCACCTGGAGTTCCTTGGGGCTGAATTTGAGCTTCCTCCTCCTTTCCCCTCCGTCTTTCTGTGTGCTCTGGCTGGACATGCTGTTCGTTTCCCGCTCGCACATGCAACTGCTCCCTGCCTCTCCTCTGCACTCCAAGCCTCTCCAGGGTCGGCTAATTATGTACACCTGCCTGGGTGTGGCCACTTCGGCTAATTGTGTACACCTGCCTGGGTGTGGGCAGTTCCTGGTTGGGTGGGCTGTCGTTGCACAGGATTAGCTGTTTCGTCAAGTCATGTGATGTTATTTACCGAATCCGTACGTACCGATTCGGTATTTTCCGATTCGGTAGATACCACCTCGGTATTTTCCGATTCGGTAGATACCACCTCGGTATTTTCCGAATCGGTAATTATCACCTCGGTATTTACCGATTCGGTGAATTCCGATTCGTATTTACCGAATGTTACCGAATCGGTAACTGTTACCGAATTTTTACCTACATATAACTTACCGATTCTAATTTACCGATTCGGTACGGCTCGGTATTTAAGAACCGGTAAAATTTATTTACCTACATGAGGCCCTAAGTAGCTTAGCGCCACCTTGTAAATATTAAAAATCGCACTACACCACTGGAACATCAAAAAAGTGACATTCCAGTAATGAAATGAAATGAAATGAAAGAGGCATTTATAGAGCGCATGGCTACCCTAGGGCCTCCCAGCGCTGAGAACCCGACGGCGGGGGGCAGATAAATTAAGCCTTAGGAAAAGAATGCGTCTTCAAAAGCCGTCGAAAGGGCAGGTATTCCTCCTCCAAACGGATAGAGTCTGGGAGGGTGTTCCAAGTCTTAGAAGCGACATAGGAGAAACAACAACCTCCACATCTGGTCCTGACAACTCTCGGTACCGTAGCAAGGCGCTTGTTTTCAGAGCGAAGGTGCCTTTTAGGATGGTATAGAGAAACTATCTTTTGAAGAATAGGAGGACCATTCGCGGCCATGATCTTGTGAGTGACACAGAGGGCCTTGAATTTGATCCTTTCTGAAACAGGGAGCCAGTGCAATTGTCTGATAGCCTTTTTTGCTGAGTCTAGCCGCGAAACTTGCAAGAGAATTCTTGCCGCACAGTTCTGGACCTTCTGTAATATGCATATTGTAGACTGGGGGGCTCCTAAGTATAAGGCATTAGCGTAGTCCAGACGCGACAGTATTAGTGCCTGGAGGAGTAGTCTTCTTGCATAAAATGGGAGAAGAGGCAAGATCTTTCGTGCTGACTTCAGAATCCCGAAGCAGCACCCAGCTACCTTGCTAGCCTGTGTCTTCATGTCTAATCTTGCGTCAAGCCAGACTCCTAAACTCTTGATGTGTTTTTTAGGAGTGGGCGGGTTTCCCATACAACTAGGCCATGCTAACGGCGTGTCTGGAGGCAGGGGTTTTCCCAGCAGCATAAGGTCTGTCTTAGATCCATTGAGCTGGAGACAGGACTCTTTCATCCACACAGATATCTCCTCCAGGCATCTGGAAAGATTACTTCCTAGATGTCCTGGGTTTTTAAGAGAGACAATCAACTGAGTATCGTCGGCATACATAACAATTTGTATGCCGAATGCCTCCACTATTTTAGCCAAGGGGCACATATAAATATTAAAAAGAGTGGGGCTAAGTGATGAGCCCTGAGGCACTCCACTCTTCAGAGGCACATTCCTAGAAGTCACATTCTCCTCAAAGAGCTGGAATGTGCGACCTTCCAGAAAGGAGGCTATCCATCTCAGTGCGGTACCGTTTATCCCCATCTCGTGACATCTTGTAATGAGAATTTGATGGTTGACGGTATCAAAAGCCGCACTGAGATCAAGGAGGATTAATGCAGCTGATCCTCCTGAGTCCATAATTTTCCTTGCCTCCTCTACAACGGCAATGAGGGCGGTTTCCGTGCCCTGTCGAGATCTAAAGCCAGTCTGTGTTGAGTGCAAACAGTCATGTTCCTCCAAGTAAGTGGAAAGGGTAGTATTGACATACTTCTCTGCTATTTTAGCTATTCCCGGGAGCAGGGAGATAGGGCGATAGTTGGCCATTACCTCCGGATCTGATCCAGGTTTTTTTAGCAGGGCCTTTACCATCGCTTCCTTCCATAGTGAAGGAACTTTGCCTGTTGACAGTGAGGAGTTAATAAGGGTTGCAATAACAGGGGCTACTTCTGGGGCCACCTTGTGCAATACTGTGGGGGGCGCCTGGTCTTTAGGGGAGCCTGATTTAAGTTTGTTAAGTACAGACATCACTGTATCTGAATCCAGGGGCGGAAAGGATTCCAGACTATGGTCTC
Organism: Triturus cristatus; assembly: GCF_964204655.1. Taxonomy (NCBI): domain Eukaryota; kingdom Metazoa; phylum Chordata; class Amphibia; order Caudata; family Salamandridae; genus Triturus; species Triturus cristatus. The sequence continues at coordinate 190,019,659 of NC_140589.1, read as the reverse complement.
GGCGATCTCTAATTTCTTGCAACGAGGCATTAAGGTCAGAAGTGGTGACTGTCAAAAAGGCTGAGTAGATCGCCTGTACCTTATCGTGGAAATATTCTGCTAACTTGTTACAGCGACCTTGTACATCCGTAGAGGTCATCGTGGTGCATGGAGGGGTAGTCAAAGATTTAAAAATTTTAAAAATTTCTTTAGGAGAGTTAGGTGCTGATAAAATCTTTGCTTCATAAAACTTAGATTGTGCTTTCCTAATCTCGGTTTTATACAATTTTAGTGCATCACGATAGACTTTCTTTTTTTCATGTGAAAAGTCTTTCCTCCACTGCCTCTCGAGATGCTTACAATTCCGTTTAAGATCTCTCAGCTCCGTAGTGAACCACGCAACTTTTTTTGGGCCCTTTTTGATATCCCTGAGTTTTATGGGGGCTAATACGTCCAGTGAATTTTTAATCCAGAGATTGAATTGTAAATTTGCCTTCTCAGGGTCAGGGTCTAGACAGGGACGATTTTCTTTGAGAATGGCAGCCCATTCTTCCACAGAAATATTAGACCAATTCCTGTTCATAATTTTGGAATGGTTTACAACTTTCCTACTCGTGGAGGCTGACCAGGAAAATGAGATAAGATAATGGTCAGTCCAGGGGAGGGGCTGTGGGTCATCTACCTGAATGAGGGTGTTGGTAAAGATCGGGTCTAACAGGTGACCATTGACGTGAGTTGGACCCGTCACTTTCTGAGAAAGGAGTAGCACTTCTAAGGCGTCAGATACTTCTTCCACATACGTGGCCGTGCGGGATTCGAGGTGTAGGTTAAGGTCTCCCAGAACAGTGAAGTTTGGCAGGGAGCTAACCAGTAGAGAAGTATTATCCACCAAGTCCCCAAGAAAAGATCCAATCGCACCTGGGGGTCAGTATATTAACATACCTGAGAAGGTGCATGTGGGTGTAAATTTAATAGAAAAAGAGCAGCTTTCACAGTCTCGGATGAGCCCGTCAGAAATCCTGCAGCTAAAGGAATCCCTATGGATAATAGCAAGCCCTCCCCCCCCTGGTAAGGGAGCGATCTTGTCTTTGGATAGTGTAACCTTGGGGGAGTGCCTGAACAACCGCTGAATTAGACCAGTCCGTCAGCCAAGTTTCGGTAAGAAACATTATATCCGGGCTGGTATCTTCTAAGAGCATTCTTATTTCAAGCGAATGTTTTGGTAGTGAGCGGCAGTTTACCAGCTTCATTTTGAAGTCCGAGATTACAGGACATTTCTTCCCTGCCTGATCCTCTGAGTTCAGGAGGAAATTGCATTGAGTGCAGTGAGTCTGGTCAAAGGGGGGGCCCAAAGAGTGTTGACATTGTTGTGTGCCACAAAATTTCCTTAACTGATCGGACGTATAGGGGTGCAGTGTTACAGCCGCGGGAGCAGGGATCATGGCCTCTGGTCTCGGTCGGGCGCGGACGGGCACAGACGGGCTTGCCTTAGGCGCGCCTTCGGCGCGCCAGCGGCGCGCCCGCTGCGCGCGTCCGCTGCGCGCGTCCGCTGCGCGCTCGCCACATCCGCCCCTTTTCAGCCAGGACGCCCAAGCTCTCTGCGGCAGCTGCACCGCTGACCTCCACCTCCCAAGATGTCCGCCGCCCCCGGAGTATAACACACAACTCCGTCCCCGACTGCACGCCACAGATGCCCCACAAGTCAAGAAAGGTAAAGTGCAATTAGAACGATAAAAGATTTAAAAAGTAAAACTTAGCAGCAATTCAATTTTAAAATGTACCTAAGTACAAATAACGCACAGCTCGAGCACGCAGCTTCCTTCTGAGCCGCCTAGGTTCTAATGCGCGCTCGCCACATCCGCACCTTTTCAGCCAGGACGCCCAAGCTCTCTGCGGCAGCTGCACCGCTGACCTCCACCTCCCAAGATGTCTGCCGCCCCCGGAGTATAACACACAACTCCGTCCCCGACTGCACGCCACAGATGCCCCACAAGTCAAGAAAGGTAAAGTGCAATTAGAACGATAAAAGATTTAAAAAGTAAAACTTAGCAGCAATTCAATTTTAAAATGTACCTAAGTACAAATAACGCACAGCTCGAGCACGCAGCTTCCTTCTGAGCCGCCTAGGTTCAGTAGCCATAGGGGCTTGTAAATATGCCCCTTAGTATTAAACTAAAAAAACAAAACATTAGAAGGACATACCAATTTAGAAATGGAATTTGAAAAACGTTTGAAATTCACAAAAAAAACTAAGGTTACAGGGATGTTATGGTTAGTAAATAGAATTTTAAAAAACCTTAGAAATTCACTGGAAAAAAACCATAAGGTTACAGGCATGTCATAGTTAGGCTCAGATTTCACACGCACAAAGCCATAGAAATTCAGAATTATAGTTACCTGTGCTAACCATAACTTATGATGCACTGCTTATGACCTAATCACATATTACATCACTCACAGCATGGCAAGGTTAGCTCAGGTTACTATAACTGCTGAATTTCTATGGTTTCGAGTGTGTAAAATCTGAGCCAAACTTTAACGTCCCTGTAACCTTTGTTTTTTTCAGTGAATATATATAAATATGGTGTTTGGAGAGTATTTTCTTTTTCTTTTTGGTATTGAAGTATTCCATCAACTCTGTGGAACTGAGGTGGCCACCTGTTTCATTTCCAGCTATACCTATTTACATGTGGGCTGGTGGGAGGAACAGGTGCACGGCAGGAATCATAGATGGGCATGGAACCAACGTATAATTGTTTGGATGAGTTTTATAGAGGATCTCTTTGTAGTGTGCAGAGGGTCCATAGAAAGTAGTGAGTTTTTCTTAAAGGCGATAACTACGACGCCTAGGCAGTGAACTCTGCTCCGCTCGTGGACTTTGCAGAGTTGTTGGCACTCCGCGTTATGTGGAAATCCCGAAGTTTCGAAAAAATCTGCTCTGTGTAGTTTTTTTTCATCGCTCGTGCTTGTCAACATCAAATTGGCAATAGAGAGCGAGGAAAATCCACCTTCTGGCAAGATTTTTCCTCATTCGGGCTCGTCAACGTCAAGTTGGATGTGCAAACGAGGAAAATCAACCTCCGGCGAGATTTCTCAATGCAAGTGGACACCTTGCATTGAGAACCTGTTAATTTCTGTTGAGTAAGCTGCCGCTCAACTAGAAAATCCATTGTTTTTTTTGCTCACCATGCCATTCCAGTTTGAACCCAGCCATATGCAAATCAGTCTTGACCCTGTGCCTCATGGGAACAGTCCAGCCTAAACTGACAAGCCAGGTCCTCCCTGGACTGGAACAAAGCATCCTAGGACCGGTTTCGGGGTTTCACCCCTCTTCAGCCAGGATAGCTTGATTCCAGTGGCATGAAGAGCACGGGACCCACATTTGGGCATACCCGTCCCACTCGGGGTGACAAATGCAAAAACAACAGTTGATGGACAGAATGCAGAACAATGTCATACATTCACCCCAGTACAAAGATCTGGACCTAAATCCATTGTTTTTTTGCTCACCTTGCCATTCCAGTTTCAACCCAGCCATATGCAAATCAGTCTTGACCCTGTGCTTCATGGGAGCAGTCCAGTCCGAACTGCCAAGCCAGGTCCTCCCTGGACTGGAAACAAGCATCCTAGGACCTGTTTTGGGGTTTCACCACTCTTCAGCCAGGATAGCTTGATTCCAGTGGCATGGAGAGCACGGGACCCACGTTGAATCTGGTGTCTGCATTGACCCTTATTTATGGTAGTTGGGCAATTGTTTTGGTGGGAATATATAAATATATATATGTATAGGTATATATATTTTTATATATTTATCAATATCTATATGTCTAAATATGTCTATATATATATATCTATATCTGTGTATATATATATTACCTACTGGCGGTCGCCAGTAGGTAGATATAGTTAGGACCTATTTTCCATAGGAAATCCGCAACAGTCTAGGTGGAATAACTTTGGTGCCGATTGACGAATCTTCGCGAAATTTTCCAAACTTTTGGCCAGCTCTGGGCTGCTCCTATCCTGAAAGTTTCACGGTGATTCGGAAAGCGGAGGCCGAGAAAAAAGGGGGGTCCCAAAACACATTTTCCCCATGCATTTTCCTATAGGACCTTTAGCCGCAGCCACAGCCCGAACTGCTGAACGGAAATACACCAAATTTGGCAAAGAGGTAGTCCTCTGTTCAGACTCCTGCCTTTTGCTTAAATGGTGTAAATCCGTTCAGTAGTTCCTGAGAAAATTAGAGTTAAAAGTACATATATATCTATGGCCTCAGAGGATCCACGCACGCTCCCGATCACAAGCTGAATTTTAATTGGCCGCCAACACTCTGAATCAGGAAGTGTTGCCAGCCATCTTGTGCCTCGGTAGAACCGAAGCACAAGAAAGCCAAAAAAACCGACGCAAAACACAAAAAGGGGGTAGGGTAGAAACACCCTGACCCCCTAGGCCTGCTCAGGGGGTCCCACAAGGACCCCGAGGCCCAAAAGTGTTTTTTTTTTAAACGGGAGGATGCGCGCTGGATGCGTGCATCCCCGATAGAAAAAAAAAATCAGCGCGGCCTCCCACGCTGAATATGCTAATGTGCCCCTGGGGGGTCAAATCCCGGGGGCATAATAATAAAATAGGTGTGGGGGGGTCCCAATCCCTCCCACACTGCCCCGGGGACCGCCACCCCCCGGGCCTCTAACATAGTATATGCAGGGGGCTCACGGCTCCCCCGCAGCCCCGGTGACCGCCACCCCCGGGGCTTCTTGAAAATGGGGGGGGGGACTCTCAGCCCCCCCAGCCCCGGGGACCACCACATCCCGGGGCAACTTGAAAATGTGTGAGAGGGGCCATGCGGCCCCCCCTCCTGGAGCCTTGTATAGGCCCTGGAGACCATTACCCCCCAGGGCTGGCTCCTGCAGTGTCCCGGGGTGCCCACCCCCGGGACACTGTAGTTTGCAATGACAGGGCAGGAGCCTCCCGGCTCCCGCCCTGTCATTGCAAACTGCTTTGCTTCATTGAAGCGAGAGCAGGGAAACCTGCTCTCACTTCAATGAAGCAAAGCAGATTGCTTTTCCACATGGGGAGCAGCATGTTAGCTGCTCCCCATGTGTAAATGCAATGCCGGCTCCCGAAGGATGCAGGGAGCTGGGGGGACCGTGTGGGTCCAACTTAGAGGGCCAGCCCCGGGGGGTGGGGACCCTGGGGCTAGTAGTGGCCTAGGAGGGGGGCCACGTGGCCCCCCTCCTAAAAAAAAAGAGAAAAAAAAAGAAACGTCCCTGGGGGATGGGGTCCCCGGGGCCATAACTGGCCACAGGAGGGGGGCAAGGCAGCCCCCCTCCAAAATAAAAATTACAAAAAAAGGGCCATGCCCTGAGGGATATGGTTCCCGGGGCAAATTATGGCCTCGGGAGGGGGGCAACGCAGCCCCCTTCCCGATTTGTATTTTTTTTAAAAACACATTGGGGCAGGCCCTGGGGGATGGTTTCCCCAGGGCCAATAAATTAGAAAAAGAAGGGGGGCTACACAGCCCCCTTCTAAAAAACAAACAAAAAAAACGGGATCGGCTCGAGCCCACGCCCCCTCCTTGCACCACTCTGCAAACGCGCACCCTGGCACGTTTGCAGTGGGGGAACTAAATCCCCTTGAATACTGAGGGCCCATGGGGACCAACTAGCCCACCAGGAACCTCCAGTATGTGCCAGGGGGCTGCGTTGCAGAGAGGTGTAATGAGGCCACGCCCCTTTTTATACCTCTCTGCAACGCAGCTCCGTGGCGCTTACTGGAGGTACCTAGTGGGCTAGTTGGCTGCCAGGGGACCTCAGGATTCAAGGGGACTTAATCCCCAACTTAAAACGCGCCACAGGGCGTGTTTGCACAGTGGTGAAGGTAGGGGGCAGGGCCTGAGGTGATATGTGTGAAAACACGCCCTGTGGCGCGTTTTTAAGTTGGGGAATTCATTCCTCTTCAATCCAGAGGTCCCCTAGGGGCCAACTAGCCTACCAGGTAGCGTTGCAGAGTATTGTAGAAAGGGGCTTGGCCTTTATACACCTCTCTGCAATGCAGCTCCCTGGCGCATACTGGAGGTACCTGGTGGGCCAGTTGGCTGCCAGGGGACCTCAGGATTCAAGGGGACTTAATTCCCAAACTTAAAACGTGCCACAGGGCGTGTTTGCACACGTCACCTCAGGCCCCGCCCCCTTCCTTCACCATTGTACAAATATTCCTCTAAAATCAGCCGAACTACGAATTCCGATTTACCCACCTGTTATCAGGAGAGAACCCAGTGCTGCATCTTTTAGCCCAGCACTGACCCTGAAAAGTAATTCTAAGCGTACTTACCAGTAACTTGTATTTCCTTCCATAGGAATCCATTGTGTGGTTTTCAACAGAAAAGTTTCTAAGTGTCCATTTTTGAAACGTACAAATATTCCTCTAAAATCAGCCGAACTACGAATTCTGATTTACTTACCTGTTATCAGGAGAGAACCCAGTGCTGCATCTTTTATACCAGCACTGACCTTATAAAGTAATTCTAAGCGTACTTACCAGTAACTTGTATTTCCTTCCATAGGAATCCATTGTGTGGTTTTCAGCAGAAAAGTTTCTGTCTATTTTCACAAATTAAAAATTTTCCTAAAAAATCGTCTGTATGACTTAAACACATTCTTTCAACTGTTTACAGGAGATTCACCAGTGCTGGATCCAGAATCCACCACTGAGTAAGAAAAAGTAACAATAACACTACTTACCTGCTAAGGTAATTTTCTGCCATAAGATAACATTGGTGATTCTATGTGAAAATATTTCTGTGTCAACTTTTAAAATACAATAATATTCCTTAAAAATCACTACTGTTACCATTTCTGCATTTCATTTGCTTCTTTCTGTGCGTTTTTTCTTCTTTCTTCACATATCCTACCTCTGTAGGCAAAGTTAGAAACTAGCATTTTAAAAACCTTTGAAATTCACTTAAAAAACCATAGGTATCAGGCACATTATAGTTAGAAATGAGCATTTAAAAAACCTTTGAAATTCACTGAAAAAACCATAGGTTTCAGGCACGTTATAGTTAGAAATTAGCAATTAAAAAACCTTAGAAATTCACTGAAAAAACCATAGGTTTTAGGGAAAGTTATAGTTAGTTGGACATTTCACTCGTACAAAACCAGAGAAATTCCCCCGTTATAGTTAGCTCAGCTAACTATAACTCGCTCCCCCGCAATGCACTGCTGATGATGTCACATAATACATCACTCATGGCATGGTCAGTGACATCACTGATGACATCACTGATGACATCTCAAATGACATCACTGATGACATCATTCATGTGATAATTTGATGCATCTTCTCACACCCTAATATAACCTTTGATACACCCACTCTAAATTACAGACTGCCATTCTCAAAAATATAGACCCTCCAACACCAATAACTACATACCCACTTACTGATTCTTAGGTTTACACACACATCCATTCACTCGCCTGTACAGTCACTCATACTTATGGTCACTCAGTACAGGACTATCATATGCACTCATACACCTATATAGACACTCACACACCACCACTCATCCATAGAGGTACTCACACACCTAGTCAGTCATGCAAATAATCACACTGCCATTTACTCACCTATATAGTTATACACACATCAGCTCACTTGCTCATACAAATACAAGCACATTCTTACGCTCTTATATAATCACTGATACAAGCTCACACTCATCCATACAGCAACTCTCACAACCACACAATCTCATTTATAGCCATTTATATACTCCAACACACATATATACTGCCTTTCACATATGTAGTTCCTCACACATGTACCACTGTGATATACATTCACTCACTAACACACCCATACACACACACACCCCCATACAGTCCATCACAGATGCACTCTTGAAATCATGCACCCAGTGAATCACCCACTCACACATCTATGCAGAGTCACACACACCCCACCCACACAAACACTCAGGCACCCATATAGATACTCAGACAACCAATCAATAACCCATATAGACACTCATGTAGCTATTCACAAACCCATGCAGCCGCTTACACACCAACAGACAGATGGATACAGACATTCACACAGTTTCGTCAGTAACCCATGCATTCAGTAAGATATGTTTAACCACTCACTTATAGAGTCAGTCACGCACCTACTAAATCATCCATTCAGACACCCACTCATTCTTCAATACGCCTTTCCCTATATATATTAAACATATTTAAACTTTACAGAAACAAACAGTCACTGGATGATGTCATCAGTGATGTCATTTGAGATGTCATGAGTGATGTCACTGACCATGTCATGAGTGATGTAATATGTGACGTCATCAGCAGTGCATTGCGGGGGCGCGAGCTATAGTTAGCTGAACTAACTATAACGGGGGAATTTCTCTGGTTTTGTACGAGTGAAATGTCCAACTAACTATAACGTTCCCTAAAACCTATGGATTTTTCAGTGAATTTCTAAGATTTTTTAAATGCTAATTACTAACTATAACATGTCTGAAACCTATGTTTTTTTCAGTGAATATATATACATATATATATATATATATACACACACACATACATATATATATTAACTACTGGCAGTTGTCAGTAGGTAGTTATAGTTAGGACCAAAATTTCCATAGGAAACGTGGTTTTTTTTGGCAATTACTTTGATGCCGTTTGTCGAATCTTCACAAAATGTTCACTAAACTTCCCCTTTTTGGTTCCGCTGTGATGTTGAAAGTTTCACTATAATCTGTCAATTGGGGGCCAAGACAAAAAGGGGGTCCCTAAACAAGTTTTCCCCATGTTATGTTTATGGGGCTTTAAACATATTTGAACACTAATAATGCACGAACCGATGAATGGAATAACACCAAATTTGGCAAAAAGCAGTTGTTGGTCCAGAAAGTGTGATTTATGTTAATTGGCATAAATCCTTTCAGTAGTTTCAGAGATATTTATGTTTCAATAATATAGATATCTGGGAGAACAACAGCCTACTCAGACCCTACTGACATTTGATTGGCTGCCAACACTTCATCCAGGAAGTATTGGCGGCCATCTTGCGACTCGGTTGAACCGAGTCCCACAAAAAAAAAAGAAAAGGGGGCAAGACAGAAATAACCTGACTCCCTAGGCCTCTTGCGGGTTCCCACTCTGACCCCCACAGAGCAAAAAAAGCACTCTAAAAAGAAAGAATTCAGCGGGATACTAGGATCCGGTTGGGATTTTTTTTTTTAAATCAAGCATGGGCTTCTGTGCTTTGTTTATTATCAACACCCAGGTAGGCCAAGTCCCTGGGGCATTGTTTTAATAAAGGAGTCGGGCACATGGGTCCCATCCTGGGGTTTATTATGCCCCAGGGTCCGCCACCTCCCTGGGGGTTCTTAACATATTAATATGGGGTAGGTCGTTTGGACTCCCAGCCATCTCCCCAGGGCTTATTTCATCTTAAATGGCAGGGCCTCTCTGACCCCCCAGCCCTAGGGACCTCCACCTCCCCGGGGCTTTATTTTAATTTGATGCAGGGGGCTGCATGGAACCTCTCACAGCCCTGGGGGCTGCTACCTCCCAGGGGATTAATGTAAAAAAATGCAAGGGGGTCGCATGCCCCCCACAGTACCAGGACCACCACCTCCCCAGGGCAAATTAGAAGATGAGAAGGGAGCCCTAGATGGCCCTGGGGACCACCACCCCCCAGTGCTGGCTCCAGTAATGTCCCAGCCAGGGTGCTCACCCCTGGGACATTTCTGTTTGCCACGGCTTCTCCCGCTAAGCCATAGCAAATGTCTCTCGGCTTCTAGTAAGCAAGAGCAGAAAATGCTCTTGCTTAATAGAAGCGCAGCTGAATTGATTTTACACACAGGGAGCTGCATGTTAGATGGTACTAACGCTGATTATAGGTCATACGGCGTTTTCTGTTTTTGCTCATAAAGCATTTCTGGTCACCATTTTGTGCCGCATACTTTCTCTAAACTTTCAATGGTGTGCAAGTCTCACTCTCAAGAAGAGAATGTGTGGGATGTTTTGAATCCCTGTTAGATTGCTTTGAGGCATCCTCAGTATCAGAATAAACAGAATATATAAACAAATTTGCAATTTCAATGCAAAACGCTGCATTGGTTGTTCTGCACAGCTCTAAGTTAAGGAGTGTGCCTTCTCTGTGGTGGTCAGCACATATACAGCGTTTACACCTCGCTTTACAAAGGTCATATAGATGGCCGATGGGTTGTTATTGGCCCCTTCTATGGCATGGGCACTTTTTATTTCTTTGTTCTTGCTGTTTCGTGCATGCCGAAACTGCCTGCCACATACACCGCACATAATTTTTAACAATGGCGTTTTTTGAATGTTTATCCGATGATGGCAACAGCTATCTGGAGTTCAGTAGCGAGTGTGTATGTATCCTATGTGGGGCTCAAGGGCTCAGCTGAGGGGCTTCCTCTCTCTGGCTGCAAACCAACTTTGATGTTTTTGAGGGCTAGTGGTGGCATGAAACAACAAAACCCTTATTTTGCGCAAAGAATTTGGCCTCTATGCTCCCGTTTGTGCTGCGATTTCTCCAAGTGCTGGCAGAAGATATGCCAGATTCCTGGCTGGGGTGTTGCACATGAATTGTTTTTGTGTATTTTTAGCTCTGGCGAGAGTGACTGCATTTTGTTTTCCAAGTATTAGTTACAGAGGTGCCAGTTACAGCACTGTTTTTCCATCTGTTACTGGCACTTCTCAGCGCTGCGAGCTATGCTATGCATGGCTAAACACTTATAAGGTCCCCAAGGCTCTTAGGAGTTCTGCAGTGTAGTACTTACAGGAGGTATCAGTAGGGCTTCTTGGCCCCCAAGGTCCCTCAGGAGTAAAGTGAACTTTAGCCCCCAACAAGTAGTGCACCAGGATGTGCATTTGCAGAGTGGTGCAGAAAAGGGGTGGGACCTGGGATGACCTCTCAGCAATCCTGCTTACTGAAGTTAACAGGAGGGGTTGTTGGCCCCCAAGGACCTTCAGCAGCCATAGGGACTTAATTCCCAACCAGTAGTGCATGAGGAGGTGTATTTTCAGAGTAGTGGAGTAAGGGGGCGGGGCCTCCAACAAGCTCTCAGCAATCCCACTGTGGGAGACTTACAGGAGGTAACAGGAAGGTTGTAGGCCCCACAAGGGCCCTCAGAGTCTAAGGGAACTTAATCCACAAAACAGTAGTGCACCAGAAGGCGTATTTGCATAGTGGTGGAGAAAGGGGGTAGGCCTTGGATCAAATCTCAGCCATTCTGCCGTGTGAGACTAACTAGAGGTAACAGGAGGGGTTGTTAGCCCCCAAAGACACTCACGAGCTAAGGAGACTTCATCCCCCAACAAGTTGTGTGCCAGGAGGCCCCTTTTCAGAGTGGTTGAGAAAAAGGGCGGGGCCTTCGGTAACTTCCCCCGGGGGCCAACCTATTTTTTGGGCCCCTGGCACCCATTCCCCTGGGGTCCGGCCATGTCTCCTGGGTGCCCTCAGGGTGCCCATTGTTCTACTGGACAGCGGGGGAGCCTGAAGGCCTCAACTGTCCCTCCAAGCTCCCTGCCTCTTGCAGGATCCAGTATTACTTTGAGACACAGGAAGCTGCTAAACATGCAGCTCCCTGTGTCTGAAAGCAATTTGTCGGCTTACCTGCTTGCTTGGCAGGTACACAGATGAATGGTTCCCTACCAGCAAGCTAGAGCATTTCTCTGCTCTTGTTTGCTGGAAGTGGAGTGTTTGATGTGGCATGGCCGGAGCGGATAAAGCTCCCACCAAACCACAGCAAACAGATATGTTTTGGGTGTGGTCACCCTGGAACAAAGCAGGAGCCAGCCCTGGGGGGTTGCAGTCTCCATGGCCATTAATGATTCCAGAAGAGGGGCCGAGCGCCCCCCTCCTTTAATTCAATAGGGCCTACCTTTGGGAGGTGGCAGTTCAAGGAGCCGAGAACAGCCCAGAAGGACGGCTGCATGGCCCCCATCCTATTTTAAAACTACATCTGGCCCAGATGAGGTGGTGGTCCCTGGAACCCAGGGGGTTCCATAAGGCCCCCATAACAAATTAATTATCCCTGGGGAGGTGGTGGCCTGATGGCACCTGGGGATCTACGAGGACCCCATTTCTTTTCTATTATCCCTGGGAAGGTGGCGGTCCCCGGGGCATCAGGGACAACCCCCTGTATCTGTAATACATTTCCAGCTGCATGCCCCAATTACTTCTTGGTAGTGGTAGCACATTAAACACACATTTTCTTTAAACCCGCATTTCGGCTCATCATTGTAGGCCGCTCTAGCATGAGCTGAGCCTGTCTGCAGCTTTCGGAACCATGTCCCTATAGCTGTTCTATGATATAGCCTACCATATACTCTTAAAGTGCCTTATAATCTTAAACGGTTATGGTAACTATGGTTTGGCTTTATCAAAACATGTTGTGTAAGGTGTCTAACACTTTGGAATAATACCCCCATCCCATTTCTGGTGATGAGGATATTATCCCTCCCTTCTAGAGGGAGAAAACATGTTGAAACCTACTTACCCGGTTAAAGTTAACCAGAGCCCCAGCATCACAAAATGGATGCAGCTGCCACAACACAAGTCTGACCTCCTGCTGCTCGGAGTGATCCCGGCACGGGAGGCTTGGACAATAGGTTTCCTGCCTTGGGAGGTGCGAGCACCACCCCAGACAGGCCTTAGTGTATTGGGGCAGGGAGGGTTGAAAGAAACTAGACACTGCCTGGGGCACACAAGGTGTCCCATGCATAGTCCAGTTCAAACCGGTGCTGGGGCACTCCAGCCCCAGTCCTGGCGCGAAACTGGACAAAGGGTCCCACCCATAAGGCGTGACCTAGGCAACACAGCCCCCCAGATTAGTATAAGTGCGGTAGCTGGGCCCCAGGAGATTAGATTATCCTGAACCTGCAACTTGAACAGAAACGCTGGACCTTCGACATTCGACGAAAGAAGAAGACTGAAGAATCTCCCTTGTGGTCAAGGAGTGGTCACCCTGTGCGAATAGGCTCCATCAAGAGACTTGCCCTTTGCTTTGCTGAAGTTCTACGAGGGACCGACTGCAGAGCCTGACCAGAGCCTTGACTTCCAGACTTCTCTGACCCTGATCCACATCCACAGCCGAGCTGAGATCCGTGGAGGAGACGTGGGACCGGCTACCTGGGAAAAGCGGCGAGTATCTTCCAGCGCAGCTTCTGAGGTACCCTCGAGGTTGTGCACCGGGGATTGAGAAGCCCCAACCCCAAGCACCATCTGCACGGTAGATCAGCCCCCCACACTCCACGAGTCCTGCGTGGGGCCCATCTGCATTTTCCTGCTTGCCGCGTCTGTCCGGTTGCTTGCCCGTTGGCTAGTAACCTTTGCGACGACACACCTTCAATTTTCCACTGCTGGTTTGGCTCCTCCAGACTGGCTCCTGCTCCTTTGTAAAAGAGAAGCACCCCAGACCTTCCTGGTCTGCACCAGAAGCAAGTCCTCCATTCTTCGTGGGTTCCGCTTGCCAAGGCTTGGTGAGTCCTAGTTCGACTTCGACGCCGCCGACAGCACGAGCCTTCGTGGGACAGCTCGCCTCCTGGTCCTGTTCGTCCTCGACGTCTCCTGGTACCCGTGGCTGCTGCGACAAGCTTCACCTCTTCACCTGCAATCTCCCGACATCGCCTGGTTCCTTCCTGGTTCCACATGGTCACTGGCTAGTGACCCAGACTCTGTCCCTTCTGCTTGCAGGTATCCTTCCTTCTTGATCCCAACCTAGGGAGCCACCGGACACTCTTCACTGACTGCCTGTCAGCATCTTTCCTTCAGGCATCCATAGGAGTCGACGACGAAACCCGATGCAAGTTCACACCTATGCACCCGCAGCCCGTGAGCTAGGTAACTTGGGTACTCCGGTGCTCATCAGGGTATTGACTATCCTAGTGTCTAGTTCTCAAGTCTCGACTTCCTAGCTACTCCAGAAGTGTCCTAAATCTTATTAATTCTAAACTGTACTATTTCTATCGATTATACGCATTACGCGTGAGTGTTTCCACTCTGCACCTGAATCCCGTGGGCCTCCCACTTCCTAACTGTTGGTAGGGTAGTGGAGCCCCAGCGATTCCCTAGGCCTAGGCCTATCCTATTTCCGTAACAGTGGTCCTTATACCACTTACTTAGTATATGGTTTGCGTGGCCCCTAGGGCCTAACTGTATTACTTACCTGTGTGACTTAATGTATGCTTAAATAAGACTGTGTTGTACTTATCTCGAATCTCATAAAGAGTGCTGAGGGTTTGACTAGAATAAATACACTTTATTTTATATATATATCTGTTGTGGTGTCCTTTCATTTGGTTTTCAAGGGATTACATATGGTATAACAGCTGGCTTCACATGCCATTCAGAGTTTAGCCTAAGACTGCTCTTGTCCATGCTACCACTAGGATAGCTGGTCTATAAGGTTGATTTTACAACCAATCACCATAAGGGTTGTTTGGACTGATACTAGGTGTACACTAGAATAGTGACATCATATATCAGGCCAACTTCTCACATTGGTGAGCAGCGGTTGGGATCTGAGCTTGCTGTTGTAATACCATTGTAATCTTGAGATACTAAATTGAAAGATCACACAGATATTGTTTAGGTACATATAACATAGATTATAAATACTTAAGTCCTACTGGACTTAGTTGTTGTAGGTTGAAGGGCCTAGCACACCCTGACTACAACTACTAGAGAGGTTTAGTAGATACAACTAGTGTAGGTAGGTGCACACACCACACCCTCACTAGATCATGTCTCTGGGAGGAGATCAAGTAGATTCTCTCTCAGGAGGGGTAGGTCTTAGAAAGATCCCCTCTAGATATGATACCCTAACTTTTCAGGAGATGAGACAATTGTGTACCTCCAGAAAGTTAAAACAGGGTGCAAACCCTACCCTCATTCAGCTAGTAGAGATCCTAGAGGAGTATGATGCTCTTAGGGCCTCCCAGGCTGGTACCCTAGGTACAGGTGAGGGTCTACCCACTACAGATGAGTCAGATGGGACTTCAGATGAGGAGGTAGACAGCCAGGTCAAAGTAGGAAGACTTAGCTAGGCTAACTTAAGCTTACATGGGAGTCTGCATGGGGCCCCCCCATTCAGACACCCAAGTGGACTTAACCAAAGAAACAGGAGAGACAGATCCCCTTCAAGGGAATCCATCCACTCCCATGTCTCTAGCATCTCTAATGCCTCTTCTCACAGGGGAATGACTTCCCCCCAAAGAAAAGAGCATGAAGCCAGAATGAGGGAAGCTAATCTAAGGATTGAGAGGGAAGAACTTGCCCTTGCCAAGGAGAAGCTTGCTCTGGCTAGAGAGCAGAAGTTAAGTGTGTTAGAAGCCACTGGTGGCAGCAATATCCCTAAGGATAGAGATAGGACCTATGATAATAGAAACCTGAGCAAGATTGTCCCTCCCTACAAGTGTGGGGATGACATCCACAAATGGATAACTGCTTTGGAGAGAGCTTGCAAAGCACAGCAGGTACCCCAAAGTCAGTGGGCAGCTATCTTGTGGCTCTCCTTCTCTGAGAAAGGTAGAGACAAGCTCCTCACAGTTAGTGATGAGGATGCTGACAATTACACTGTCCTGAAGAGTGCTCTAATTGATGGGTTTGGCCTAACCACTGAACAATACAGGTTGTTGTTCAGGGATACCCAGAAGACACAGACTCAGGACTGGACTGACTTTGTAGATTGTGCCACTAAGGCTTTGGAAGGCTGGCTATTGGGAAGTAAGGTTAAGGACTATACAGGATTGTATAATTTGATCATGAGAGAACAAATCCTTAACAACTGTCAAAACCAGCTACTGCATCAACACCTGATTGATTCTGATCTGACTTCTCCCCAAGAATTGGGAAAGAAGGCAGATAGATGGGTCAGGACTAGAGTTAAGCAGAAAAACCAGAACCAGGGCGGTGATCAGAAAAAGGCAGACCAAAAGGGTAATGATCAGAAACAAAAAGACCAGAAGTCTTCATCAGGCCCCCAAAAGGCTCAGGGGGAGGGTGGTCCCAAAAAGGATAAGAAGAAAGATGGCCAAAAGAAACCATGGTGCAACTATTGTAAGTCAAACTCACATTGGTTTAGTGAGTGCACCAAAAAGGACAAGCCCCCAGCCACCATTGCCCCTAAGGCAACTGTACCCCCTAGTTCAGCTGTAAGTGGTGGTTCCCAGCAAAAGGGTGTAGTAGGGTTAACCCTGGGAACTGAGGAGGATTCTGTCCTAGTCAGGATACCTACTCAGGCTGTTCTGATCTGTGATGGGGACACAGCTTTGTCCTCTACTATAGGCCCCAGTAACCTGGGCAAGTACAGACAGACTCCTTTTATCAACCAGAGAATGGCTCACGCCTACAGGGACACTGGGGCTAGTGTCACAATGGTGACCCCTGCCTTTGTGGACCCTGGACAGATCTTGCTAGGTGAGAATTACCTAGTGACCAACGCTAGCAATGCCACTACTTCCCATAGTGTGGCAATTGTTAACTTCTCCTGGGGAGGGGTAACTGGCCTCAAGAAAGTTGTTGTTAGTTCAGACCTTCCAGTGGAGTGTTTACTGGGCAATGATCTTGAAACTTCAGTTTGGTCTGAAGTGGAGTATAGGACCCATGCAGAAATGCTGGGGATAGATGCACATGTCCTTGCTGTGACCAGGTCACAGGCCAAAAAGTGCAACACTGAACAAGTGCTGGATCCTGGAACCATGGACCAGTCACAACCCAAGAGAAAGAGCAG
The DNA here is from genome assembly GCF_964204655.1 of Triturus cristatus. Classification (NCBI taxonomy): domain Eukaryota; kingdom Metazoa; phylum Chordata; class Amphibia; order Caudata; family Salamandridae; genus Triturus; species Triturus cristatus. The sequence continues at coordinate 190,002,903 of NC_140589.1, read as the reverse complement.
AAGGGTAAAGGCTGTGCCTTCCCCCCTGCCTCAGGTAATGGATCAGCCCTCACAGGAGGATGATTCTGAGAGCCCTGAAGGAACTGTCCTAGAAGAACTTGAACCTGATCAGGTTGAGTTTCTTGGGACAGGGGGACCTTCAAGGGCAGATCTAAGGCAGGCACAATTAGACTGCCCCTCTCTTGAACCCCTCAGACAGCAGGCTGCTGCTGAGGCTGCAGGGAATGCTCAAGGTACCCATAGAGTGTATTGGGATGAAGGGCTGCTGTATTCAGAGGCTAGAGACCCCAAGCCTGGTGCATCCAGGAGGTTGGTCATACCACTGAAGTTCAGAGGCTTCCTTCTTACCTTGGCCCATGATATTCCCCTTGCAGGACACTTAGGCCAGAACAAGACTTGGGACATGCTTGTCCCTCACTTTCACTGGCCTCATATGTCAGAAGATACCAAGGAGTTTTGTCGCTCCTGTGTCACCTGCCAAGCCAGTGGCAAATCAGGTGGCACCACAAAGTCCCCCCTCATACCACTACCTTTGGTGGGGGTTCCCTTTGAGAGAGTGGGCATAGATATTGTAGGACCAATGGACCCACAAACAGCATCTGGGCACAGATTCATACTGGTGATAGTGGACCATGCCACCAGGTATCCAGAAGCTATTCCCCTAAGGACCACAACAGCTCCTGTTGTGGCAAGGGCCCTACTTGGAGTATTCTCCAGAGTGGGCTTCCCAAAGGAGGTCATTTCTGACAGAGGTGCCAACTTCATGTCAGGATATTTGACTGCAATGTGGAAGGAGTGTGGTGTGAACTACAAGTTCACCACCCCCTATCACCCACAGTGCAATGGGCTTGTGGAGAGATTCAACAAGACCCTAAAAGGGGTGATAAAAGGTTTACCAGACAAGCTTAGGCGAAGATGGGACATCCTTTTACCCTGCCTTCTGTTTGCTTACAGAGAGGTCCCACAAAAGGGGGTTGGCTACAGCCCTTTTGAGCTTTTGTTTGGGCATCCTGTACGAGGACCCCTATGTTTAGTAAGGGAAGGATGGGAGAGACCTCTCAGACAACCCAAACTTGATATAGTGGATTATGTACTTGGTCTCCGCTCCAGGATGGCAGAGTATATGAAGAAGGCTTCTAAAAACCTTGAGGCAAGCCAAGAACTCCAAAAAGCTTGGCATGACCAAAAGGCTGTGCTGACTTTGTACCAGCCAGGGCAGAAAGTGTGGGTGTTGGAGCCAGTGGCCCCAGCAGCACTCCAAGACAAATGGTCTGGACCCCACACTATTGTTGAGAAAAAGGGAGAAGTCACCTACTTGGTGGACCTTGGGACCCCCAGAAGCCCCCACAGGGTGCTTCATGTCAACAGATTGAAGGCATATGTTGACAGGGCAGACATGGGTTTACTCATGGCTACAGATGAGGGGCAGGAGGAAGAGAGTGACCCTCTCCCAGACCTGTTGACTCAGAACCCTGATGATGGCTCAGTTGATGGTGTGGTCTTTTTCTGACAGCCTCACTGATCATCAGCAACAGGACTGCAGACAAGTTCTGCAATCCTACAGACATATGTTCTCTCTGACCCCAAGTCAGACAAACTGGTGCACCCATGAGGTGGACACTGGTGACAGTCTGCCTGTGAAGAGTAAAATCTACAGGCAACCTGACCATGTCAGGGACTGCATAAAAGTTGAGGTACAAAAGATGTTGGAGCTGGGAGTCATTGAACCTCCAGAGAGCCCTTGGCTAGTCCTGTAGTTCTTGTGCCAAAACCTCACACCCAAGATGGTAAGAGAGAGATGAGGTTTTGCGTGGACTACAGAGGTCTCAATGCTGTCACTAGGACAGATGCCCACCCAATACCTAGGGATGATGAGCTCATTGACAGACTGGCAGCTGCTAAGTTTTTGAGCACATTTGACCTGACAGCAGGCTACTGGCAAATCAGACTAGCTGAGAATGCAAAGGCCAAAACTGCTTTCTCGACCCCATGAGGACATTATCAATTTGTGGTAATGCCCTTTGGTTTGAAGAATGCACCTGCCACTTTCCAAAGGTTGGTGAATCAAGTCCTTACAGGCTTGGATGACTACTGTGCAGCTTATCTTGATGATATTGCTGTCTTTAGCTCCACCTGGGAGGATCACCTGGTCCACCTGAGGAATGTTTGAGAGGCCCTGCAAAAGGCAGGCCTCACTATCAAGGCCACTAAGTGCCAGATAGGGCAGAGCAAGGTTGTGTACCTGGGCCACCTAGTTGGTGGGGGTCAGGTTCAACCACTGGAGAGCAAGATCCAGACCATAAAGGACTGGACTCCTCCAACTACCCAGACTCAGGTCAGAGCTTTCTTGGGCCTGACTGCTCTTTCACAACTTAATATAGATGGTCAAGACCAGCCCATTGCTTTTATAAGTAGAAGGCTGTCCCCTAGAGAGAAACATAGGTCAGCTATTGAGAGGGAGGCCTTTGCTGTGGTTTGGGCCCTGAAGAAGCTGAGGCCATACTTGTTTGGCACTCACTTCAAGATTCAGACAGACCATAAGCCCCTCTTGTGGCTAAATCAGATGAAGGGTGAAAATCCCAAACTTCTTAGGTGGTCTATTTCCCTACAGGGGATGGACTTCACAGTGGAACATAGACCTGGGACTGACCATGCCAATGCAGATGGACTCTCCAGATATTTCCACTTAGAACATGAAGACTCAACTGGTCAAGGTTAGTTTAATGTCCTTAAGTTTGGGGGGGGGGGGGTTGTGTAGGAGAGTAGGGTCTGCTTTCTATGTTCACCCCCACTTTTTGCTTTTGCTTTACTGGTTTTCGACTTAGATGTGGCTGTGGGCCTGCTAATCAGACCCACAGCCCTGCTGTTCTCTCTCTAAATTAATACTATGTACTTTAGGTGCATAACCCAATTGGATAGAATCACCTTATTGGCCCCTGTACAGTGTACCTTAGGTACCCAGGGCATAGGTGTACCCTAGGCCTACCAGGGGCTGCAGCATGTATTATGCCACCCCTGGCCTGGCCTTCCATTATGACACAACTGGCTGATCACTCAGCTGGGGCAAGGTTGTGTAATCACCCCTTGCTTAGGTGTAGTATTCCTATACCTACCTTATATATAGACACATGTGTACCTATCAGCCACTCCTATGGAAGGCCTTAAAAATCCTGGAGGCAGAGTGCTTGGTAACATGTGAGATAGTGATCTAGCATGAGCTGAGCCTGTCTGCAGCTTTCGGAACCATGTCCTTATAGCTGTTCTATGATATAGCCTACCATATACTCTTAAAGTGCCTTATAATCTTAAACGGTTATGGTAACTATGGTTTGGCTTTATCAAAACATGTAGTGTAAGGTATCTAACACTTTGGAATAATACCCCCATCCCATTTCTGGTGATGAGGATATTATCCCTCCCTTCGAGAGGGAGAAGACATGTTGAAACCTACTTACCCAGTTAAAGTTAACCAGAGCCTCAGCATCACAAAATGGATGCTGCTTCCATGACACAAGTCTGACCTCCTTCTGCTGGGAGTGATCCCGGAACGGGAGGCTTGGACAATAGGTTTCCTGCCTTGGGAGGTGCGAGCACCACCCCAGACAGGCCTTAGTGTATTGGGGCAGGGAGGGATGAAAGAAACTAGACACTGCCTGGGGCACACAAGGTGTCCCATGCATAGTCCAGTTCAAACCGGTGCTGGGGCACTCCAGCCCCAGTCCTGGCGCGAAACTGGACAAAGGGAAGGGGGTGTAACCACCCCCCTCCCAGGTCCCACCCATAAGGAGTGACCTAGCAGGCAACCCAGCCCCCCAGATTAGTATAAGTGCGGTAGCTGGGCCCCAGGAGATTAGATTATCCTGAACCTGCAACTTGAACAGAAACTCTGGACCTTCGACATTCGACGAAAGAAGAAGACTGAAGAATCTCCCTTGTGGCCAAGGAGTGGTCACCCTGTGCGAACAGGCACCATCAAGAGACTTGCCCTTTGCTTTGCTGAAGTTCTACGAGGGACCGACTGCAGAGCCTGACCAGAGCCTTGACTTCCAGACTTCTCTGACCCTGATCCACATCCACAGCCGAGCTGAGATCCGTGGAGGCGATGAGAGACGTGGGACCGGCTACCTGGGAAAAGTGGCGAGTATCTTCCAGCGCAGCTTCTGAGGTACCCTCGAGGTTGTGCACCGGGGATTGAGAAGCCCCAACCCCAAGCACCACCTGCACCGAAGATCAGCCCCCCACACTCCACGAGTCCTGCGTGGGGCCCTTCTGCATTTTCCTGCTTGCCACGTCTGTCCGGTTGCTTGCCCGTTGGCTAGTAACCTTTGCGACGACACACCTTCAATTTTCCACTGCTGGTTTGGCTCCTCCAGACTGGCTCCTGCTCCTCTGTAAAAGAGAAGCCCCCCAGACCTTCCTGGTCTGCACCAGAAGCAATTCCTCCATTCTTCGTGGGTTCCACTTGCCAAGGCTTGGTGAGTCCTAGTTCGACTTCGACGCCGCCGACAGCACGAGCCTTCGTGGGACAGCTCGCCTCCTGGTCCTGGTTGTCCTCGACGTCTCCTGGTACCCGTGGCTGCTGCGACAAGCTTCACCTCTTCACCTGCAATCTCCCGACATCGCCTGGTTCCTTCCTGGTTCCACATGGTCACTGGCTAGTGACCCAGACTCTGTCCCTTCTGCTTGCAGGTATCCTTCCTTCTTGATCCCGACCTTGGGATCCACCGGACACTCTTCACTGACTGCCTGTCAGCATCTTTCCTTCAGGCATCCATAGGAGTCGACGACGAAACCCGACGCAAGTTCACACCTATGCACCCGCAGCCCGTGAGCTAGGTAACTTGGGTACTCCGGTGCTCATCAGGGTATTGACTATCCTAGTGTCTAGTTCTCAAGTCTCGACTTCCTAGCTACTCCAGAAGTGTCCTAAATCTTATTAATTCTAAACTGTACTATTTCTATCGATTATACGCATTACGCATGAGTGTTTCCACACTGCACCTGAATCCTGTGGGCCTCCCACTTCCTAACTGTTGGTAGGGTAGTGTAGCCCCAGTGATTCCCTAGGCCTAGGCCTATCCTATTTCCGTAACAGTGGTCCTTATACCACTTACTTAGTATATGGTTTGCGTGGCCCCTAGGGCCTAACTGTATTACTTACCTGTGTGACTTAATGTATGCTTGAATAAGACTGTGTTGTACTTACCTCGAATCTCATAAAGAGTGCTGAGGGTTTGACTAGAATAAATACACTTTATTTTATAGATATATATCTGTTGGTGTGTCCTTTCATTTGGTATTAAAGGGATTACATATGGTATAACAGCTGGCTTCACATGCCATTCAGAGTTTAGCCTAAGACTGCTCTTGTCCATGCTTCCACTAGGATAGCTGGTCTATAAGGTTGACTTTACAACCAATCACCATAAGGGTTGTTTGGACTGATACAAGGTGTACACTAGAATTAGTGACATCATATATCAGGCCAACTTCTCACAATCATAACAGTCGAGCCGACGTCAGCAGAGTTCTCACTCCAGAAAAGGAAGAGTATGAACCTTGGGTGACTGGGTATTCATTGAAAATAGCGTCCATAAATCTTTGGAATTCAGCAAAGAAAACAGTGACATTTTCAAGATAATAGCTCCAGTCAGCAAGCAGCGGTTTGCCAAACCTGTCATTCCTGCAGTCATCATTCATTCGGGGCCTTCAGATACAGAGCGATGACAGGGATGCACACACATAAAACCAGGAGGAATTGAGTTTAATCTTTTGAATATTGAGTGCATTGTGGTAGCATTGTAAAATAAACCCTTTGCCAGCCCCAAACCTTCCCTTTTTGTACATATAAGTCACCCCAACAGCAGGCCTTGGACAACCCAGAGGGCAGGGGGCAATGCATTTAAAGGGCAGGAGATGCACTTTTATGTTTTATGTGTTCTAATGGTGAAAAACTCTCAAATTCATTTTTCACTACTGCAAGGCCTATCCCCCAATAGGATAACATTGAGATTACCTTATTACATTTTATAATTGTAATTTCCAGTTGGTATGAGATAAACCCTTCAGTTCTGGTGTCTCTGAAATCACAATTTAAAATCCAAAATTATGGTAAAATCAGTTTTAAATCGCAGTTCTGATAATTCCACTTTTAGAAAGTGGCCCGTCTCTGATCACATGGATGGGTGTAGCTGGCAGTTGGGCTTTGTGTATCCCTTCTAGACAGCCACACACAATGGCAGCTTAGGTGTGTCTCAATGCACCATCTCTTACAGTAAAGGAGGGAGGAGCTGGGCCCAGCCTCACTTACACCTGTATAGGCTGTGTCCTGTCCACACACATAGAGCTGCATACCACCCTGTAGTGAGTCTTGAACCAGGGTAGAAAGCTAGGACCTCTGTGCACTTCAAAGGCATGTCTTTGTAGTCCCCCCACTCCAAACCCAACACTGGATATATGTATTGGTCCTCAGACACCACCAAAACAGTACAATTTGGGACATATGGATACTCTGCCAGGGAGAAGGACTGATGTGCTGCCGAAGGACTGCCACTTTGCTGGACTGCTGGTTTGCGGGACTCCTGCTTTGCTGTGCTGAATTGCTGGCTTGCTGACCCCTGCCTGAGTGAGAAGGACTGGACCTGCATCACTTGACCCAAGAACCCAGAGGGACTAGCTGGCTGACCTCCTGGTTGAAAGCCTGTTATGTCCCTGAGGCTTCAGATCAGGCCGCCAGCCAGCTAGTCCTTGGTGTCGCTCTGGGTTCTGGGGTCAAGTGATGCAGGTCAAGCCTTCTCCCCCAGGCAAGGGGGCAAAAAGTCAGTACAGTAAAGCAGGTGTCAGCAAATCAGAAGTCTGGCAGAGCAGCAGTCCTTCAGCAGCACAGCAGTCCTGGACCCTGCCATCTGCAAGTCTACCCTGTCAAGGGTTGGCACCCCAGTCCTGGACCCTTGTAAGTGAGTCTAAGGTGCATGCCAGTGGAACCAAGGCAACTTCTCTGCTGAATGACGCCACCGCTAAGCTGAATGATGCATCTCCTCGGCTGAGAGGCGCATCTCTGAGAAGTCTCGACGCATCACTGTGGCTGTATGGATTGGACCCGTTCCAAAACACTTGCATCACCGCCACCTCCCACATCTTAGGACCGATGCATCGCCTTCAAAACTGCCACAATGTGACACTTTCCCCAGCCCAAGCTCCTTGCATCAGTCATCATTGCATCCTCAACGACAATGCCAAATGGTGCATCAAACCTTCACCCCTCATCTGATTTGAGGTATCACCTCTGCTGCACCAGTATTATCGACACAGAACTTCACATTGCAAGCTCCGTTGACAGTATCCTTGACGATGATGCAACAGGACCTCACACAGCTGCCTTGCTGCATCATGGAACTGACACATAGCCTCTGCTGCATGACACATCTTCAACGATAATCATGCAATTCTCTGCAAGCAGGATGTAGGGTACTTTGTTCAGCAGACCTAACCGGCTCGCTGTAGCCGGTCCAAACTCAATCATGGTCAGTCTGAACTTGTGACTTTATCCTGGTCCGGCAGAACCAGATATCCCTCAATAGTGTTATGTGCACTTTGACACTATTTTTCACTGTAAACTTTAAAATTCAATAACTCTGGTTCTACTGATTGTATTTTTGTCATTTTGGAATTGTTTATTTATGAACAGCTGCTCTGCTTTTCTAAACCTGGTGTGGGATCTTTTTGTGTGGTGTTGCACAAATACTTTACACATTGCCTGAATGTTTAGCCTGACAGCTCTGTGCCAAGCTATCAGAGGGTGAGTACAGGTTCATTTAGGATTTGCCCACCTCATACCCTGACTAGGATTATGGTTGCTGCTTCACCAGGGCTCATACCCCAGTAAACCAACAGGCCAATTTTTAACAGTGATGTTTCATCTCATTTCACCTTATGCTGTATTAGGAAACATTCTAATTAATTCAGAAAGGAAGTATTGTTATTTAAAGTATCTTGCAACAGTCAACCACCTTAGTGCAACATAGACAAAACAAAGTGCTAAAATTGAGTTCAAAAGAAAGATAACTCATACAGTTCCTAAAAATGAAGATATTTGAATACTGTATTGAAATTGAAGACCTACCTGAGCATAATGCCTTATCTCGTTGCCGTTTATCGAAGGGTTTTCAGAGCCGAATGCAAAATCATCCTTCTCACTGTCAAAAGACGCAATCACGTCCCTCCAGTCCGCAAGAAATGGGGACATAAAAAGGTTTTCTCCACATTTGAAATCTCAAAAAAAAGGAAAAAATACATTAAAATGAGTGCACTTCAGAAAATCAATCAAGGATAGCAAAAAATATATAATAATAGTAAAATTAGTGTATGGCATTTCAGAGTCTTTTTTGTCCTATCATAATCTATACTTTCTTTTCTACAGCTAAAACATATAATAGCCATAGTTTGGACAATGAGGATGATTAAAAAACACAAAACACCGCAGGGCTGAGTGTTGTAAATAGTAACACCTATCATCACACAATTTAGGACTGCTTAAATTATCAACTTCAGGAGAATGAAAAGTTTATTTGACCCTGTCAGGCACATTAAATAGCTACAAATGCAAATTTCAGGGAGTCGTTTTGGCAGCAGCTAGTGCACCCTACTTTGGCTTGTATCAAATCACACTTTGGCCCAGATCCACTGAGGTTTTGTGCCATCGCAATGCAACACAAAACAACACATTAGTATTAAATGTTCATGGCAATAGGTATTAGGTCCTTTGTCCAGCTTTGGATCATGTTCTATCAAGGGAGTAGGAATTACTGGGGCATTACTCGAGAGGAATAGGGCAAATGAGCGGATTTTTGATGCAATGCCCTACCTACGGAGACAGCCAGATCTGGCTTTGCATAAAAACTAAAGCCTTCTTGAAGCAGGCATTAACAAGAAGTAGTCTTTTCATTTCTCAAAAACATCCACTCATTGCATGTGTGCTGCAGTTTACCAACACATCCAATGCATGGGATCCATCTAAAATGTTTCCAGGCCAGGCTTCCCCAACGAGTAGTTTGTGAGCTACAGGTTGCTCTCCTGCTACCTGTAAGTAGCTCTACTGCGTGCAGCCCAGTCTACTAAATTAGAAGTTTCTGTTTAATTGAGTTGATATATGTATACCTAAATTGAAAATGTTTCTTCAAGAGAAAAGTGTTTGTGTTTTCAGACTTCATAAGCTGATGTTTAGAGAAAATTGGGTGACTTTTCAATTGAATTTCCATGTCAACCTTCGAGTTGGGTACCTATGAACATATGTTATTTCAGCATCAAGATACCTTTTAGAATGAACGGGAACTTCACAAATACAAGTTATGTTACGTTATGCTATGTTACATATAAAGCTGCAATTTGAGTGATCAATATGCAGCTTTGGGGAGACTTATTATTTCCTTGTTATCGTGTAGCTATGGCTATTATGCATGAATCCTGTACAGAATTCCAAAGTGATAAAGCCTTTTTTACAGTACTACTGGCTATGTATTTGTTTATTTATTTATTTAGTGTTTTATAGAGCGTGAACTTGACCCGTGAGGGTATCAGAGCACTTTACAGGACATACAGAGGTGTACAAACAAAGTCTACAGTGCAGAAATATACAGAACTATACATCAGGATGGCGAGGGGCAGGGGTGTAGGGAACATAGGGGAAAATGGGGATACAAATGTATGATTGCAATCATAGTTAAAGTCGGTCAAAAACAAAGGCCCTACAAATTCTCTGCAGGGAGAGTTGGTGATCTGGGGAAGAAGGGATAGTTTTAGAATCATCAGGCTTGTGGTCAGGCATGGCAGGCATTAGACGAGGAATTAACCCATGAGGAAGGTTTTGGCCTCCTTCTTTAAATTTGCTAGAGAAGGGATTCTTCTGATGGCGGGTGGGAAAGAGTTCCAGATTCTTGGTGCTGCCCCAGTGAATGCCCTATTGTAGGTTCTTTTTTTCTGAAAAAAGGCGGGTTGGAGTAAGAGGTTTCTGGCGGACCGGGAGTTCCTGCTTCCTCCAGATACCACTAGTTTCTGTGCCAGCTAAGCAGGGGAGTTTGAGTATAGAGCCTTGTGTATAATGCATGCCAGTTTCAACTGAATCCTGGCCTCTAGAGGGAGCCAGTTCAGCACTTTCATATGTGGAGAGATGTGGTTGAATTTCCTGGTGCCGGTGAGTAGTCTGGCGGCCGCGTTGAGGCAAGCTTTTATGGGTGCTAGGGAGATCTTGGGTAGACCGGTGAGGGTGGAACAACCATATTCCAGTCTGGAGATGACTAGTGCTTGAACTGCCATTTTTAAGTCAGGCGCATCGGTGAAAGGTTTCAGCTTCCATATGTAGCTCAGGTGAAATCTAGCTGCTTTAGCCATCGAGTTGATGTGGTCTTGCATGTTCAATTTACAGTCCAGGATTATGCTCAGGGATTTGGCAGAGTCCACAATGGTCGGCTGGCAGTTTAGGGCTGTGATGGCCTTGATCCACGTTTGAATCTCAGGGTTGGCTTTAGAAGGGGAGATTAGGAGAAATGTGGTTTCCTTTGCATTGAGTTTGAGTTGGTTAACGGCTAGGCATTGGACAGTCAATTTCAGGGTCTCGTTCAGGGAGAGGATCTCCTCGATCGAAGAGATATTGAAGTATATTTGGGTGCCTTCTGCGTACATATGGAAGGAAATGTTGGCGGTACGAAGAACTTCGGTGAGTGGCTTAAGTAAAGATTAAAGAGAGTGGGGGACAGGTGAGCCTTCGGGGACTCCAACCATGACCGGGGTGGGAGCTAATAGCTTGCCGTTAATGAGGAATCTCTGTGATCAATTATGGAGGAAGGACCTGAACCATTCTACAACCACACCATTAAGATCCATCCTGAGATTGAGGCGTTCGAGAAGTTTATCATGGTTGACCGTGTCGAAGGCGGAGGATAGATCTAAGAGGATTAGAAGGTAGGTTTTGCCTTGGACTAGGGATTGGGAGGCAGCAGTCAGGCAGTTGACAGGTAGCGGGTCATTAAAGTGGTTGTTTGGGGCTTAGGGTAGAGAGGATTTTGGAGATGGAGTCTTCGTCATAATATTCGAAGTCAGTCCACCAGGCTTGGTTTTTAGGTGAGGCCAGAGGGGGTTGAGCGGAGAAAGGGGGCAGGTCTGGAAGGGGTTGAGAGTAGGTGGCGGTACTGAATTTGATTCCTAAAGCAGTGGTTCTATCAGCGAAGAAAGAGGAGAATTCCTCTTACGATATTAGAGATTTGGGGGGTTCTTTTGGTGTTTTAGCCAGTTTATTAGATTGGTGTTTGACCAGTTCAAAGAGTTTACAGGGTCTATTCTTGGCGTTCCCCAATTCCGATCTGAAATATTCCTTTTTTGAATTGAGGATGTGCTTGTTGTAGGAGTTTCTCGCCTGGTGGAGAAGATTTAGATACGTAGCAGAGAGGTGTTGTCTCCAGTTTCTTTCATATTGCCGTAGGGATCTCCTCTCCATGTTAAGGGAACCAGTGAACCAGGGGTTCCTGTCTTTGACTTGTGCTCTTTTTAGCTTTACAGGGGCAAGGTTGTCCAGAATGATTGATATAGTTGACGAGTAATGCTCATTTAGGTCGTTGACCGTGGTTATGTGCGAAGGGGGGGGGGGGAGAGGTCAGATTTGCAGCAGGCCTCCAATTCCATAAGGTCATGGTTCTTAGTGTCTCTGGTCCAGCGTTTGGGAATCACCGGTTGTGGTGTCTTAGTCTTGCGGGTTCCAGGTAAAATGAAGGAGATGGAGTGATGGTCTGGCCAGTCACATGGGTCTATGGAGATGAGCTTGACTGAGGATTCCTTAGAAATGATCCAGTCAAGGATGGCCCCTTTTGAGTGAGTTGACAGAGAGCAGGCTTGAGTCAGAGCTTGGTCAGTTAGGAGGTCTTTGATAGCGTTGACGTAGTGATCTTTAGTGTCATTCCAGTGCAGGTTGAAATCACCCAGGAAAATCTCTTTGGCATTGGAGGAAATCTTAGTTGTGATGATTTCCAAAAGGAGATCGGTAAAAGAGTCATTGGAGCCTGGGGGGTGGTAAAAAATGTGCAAGTTGCAGAGATGTAGTGAGTTGCTGCAAATGGAGAGTGCGAGGTATTTGCAGGAGTCAATGGTGTCAGCCAAGAGTTCAGTGACAAGGAGGGAGGATCGGTAGATGCAGGCAATGTCTCTTCCTTTCTTGTTGGAATGTCTGTCCAGTCTGGTGATTGTAGTTGGGAGGGACAAATACGTCCAGGCAAGGGGAGGAGTATTCACTGAGCCAAGATTCTGTTAGTATAGCTAGGTCTAACTTTTTGTTCAGGATGAGGTCAGCAATATCAGCGGTATACTTGACTGCTGAATGGCAATTGATTAAGAGACCAGATAATGGGGGGCAGGGGGGTGTCAGGGGTCTGGACGGTCAGGACTACAGGCACAAGGTTGCTTTTCATCACACTTCTGTTATGAAGGGTAGGTGGCCTGTTGGGGTTGATGGTGACTGTACTGATGGGGTGACCAGTACTCGCATCTAGTGGACAAGGGATGGCTTGGGCAAAGTTGTGGTCTCAGAGGATGGCTAGGATTTTGTTTCCCGTAAGGTCTAGAGGATTAGAAGTGGTGGTGGCAGAGGTGTATGAGAGTGCGAGAGCTCGGGATTCCTCCTCTGAGAGGTGGCAAGATTGTTTGCACGGGCGAAGATGTCTCAGAGGTAGCGGGAGTGGATGCTTGGGAGGCTCGGTGATCGGTCGGGGGAGGTAAGAGGTAGCTTGGTGTACTGAGGTACATGATACAGATAATCTTGCATGGAGTGCATACTTATGTAACTTCTCTGTTGTGGTCAATATTACAACACTAATAATATTAGCAGCTCTGTATGATTTTCATTTAATATGAGTAGCTCTTATTACAGAAAAGGTTGAAGATCCCTCTTGTAGGTGTAGTAAGTTGTACTGGAATGCTATGCTACCAGTACACATAATATACAAAACAGTGCACTCCCCTCTGCACAATTGTGTGAGGCTATGGATCACACAAAATTACTCTGACATAGTTGTCTATAAGAGTGCGTTCAGGAGGGTGGGGATATGGGGCACAACGCAAGCTGTGTTTATGTAGGCTCAACCATGGTGGTTGGGGCTGGTTACCTCTGTTGTCCTGGCGTCATTGCTGACTCTCAAGCAAGTGAAGGTGAGCAGTCCAAGGTGCCTCAGAGAGGTAGTGTGTGGGATTGAGACTCAGGATCAGATTTGTCAACACTTTGTATCAGTGCAAAATCAGGCAATGTGATACAAACTGGTTGAAAGTGTTAATAAAGTATTTCCAATGCAAAACATTATTTTTACCTGGAAAGTATCTAAAAAAGAATGCAAAATATTGCAAATAGACCTTTGTGCTGCTGTGTGTTACTTTGCATCAAGGTAGCGTTGCACAAGTGGTACATGGGTGTTTTTTTTTAATCAAAGCTACATCTACTAACAATGGTAGACATGGCTTTGTACGAAAAAATTATCCCCTCATGGCAGGCGCTATCAAGGAGAAACATTTTTATTTCTCCTAACCTTTCCCACTTTGCATATATATGCTGCACTATGCAACACCATACAGTGTAGAAAAAGGGTTCCCTTCCAGTGCAAAACCTTTGCTAGACATCATGCACACACACTTTTGTAAATATGTGTGCATGGCTTTAGGCAGCCGGAAAGAACACCAACACTGGGGAAGAGAGCAGCAGCAACATATTTTAGTAGAACTTGTACTGCCCTCCTGTTAGACCTCTTGCCTCAGGATAATCTTCCCCCAAAGCTTTTGCCTTTTTTCCTCCATTTTTGCTGAAATTCATTTCTGTTGGCCATAGGACTTTACTATTGCTAACCAGTGCTAACGTCCTTTTGCTCACTCCCTAAACATGATCTTACACCGAATTGGAATATTTAATTTACTTATAAGTCCCTTGTCGTTTCAAGTACCGTATACCCAGGGCCTGTAAATTAAATGCTACTAGTGGGCCTGCAGCACTTATTATGCCCCCAACTTAAGTGGCCCCTTAAAACATGTTCCAGGCCTCCTCCCATTGCAGCCTGAATATAGTTTTAAACTGCCAAATCGACTTCTGAAAAGAACCCCCTTGCCAAGCCTTAAACTCCCCTTTTTTTGCATATATCACCCCTAAAGTAGGCACGAGGAAGCCCTTGGGCAGGGTACACTGTTATTAAAAGTTTGGACATCTACTTTTTAGTTTTACATGTCCTGGTAGTGAAAAACTGCTAAATTCATGTTTCACTCCTGTGAAGCCTATTTCTCCCGTAGGATAAGGTTAGATTGCCTTATTACATTTAATAAGTTCTAACTTTTGATTGAAGGCAAATCAGAATTTTGTGTTTGGTATCTATAAAATTGTAATTAAAAATCCTCTTTAATGGTAAAGTTGGAGATTAGATCAACATTTTGAAAATGCCACTTTTAAAAAGTTGGCATTTTCCTGCCCTTTGCGATTTGGTGCCTGCAGCCTGACCTAGTTCACACGGCTGGGTGTAGGTGGCAGATGGGCTGTTTTAATTCCTCCCAGGCAGTCACACGATAGATGCATTAGGTATGCCTGAATGGGCCATCTGCTGGCAGCATGGGGGACAGTTCTGGGCACAGCCTCACTTGCAATTGAATAGGCAGTGCTCTGCATCCACACAAAGAGCTTGGCACCACTGCATTTTCCCTGCAGACAGCTTGGAGGTAGGGCAGGGGAATCAGGAAATTCCAAGCACTCCAAAGGAAAACATCTAGGCATTTATCCTACTTCAAAAAAGGCACCAGATATAAAAATTCGACCCTCAGGCCCACTAATCCCTTCACTGCAGAATGTCTCTCAGAGGACGGACTGCTGTGTACTCCACAAAACTGTTTTGTTGTAGCTTGAAGAACTGCTTTGCTGCCTGGAGCGTGCCTTGAACTGAGGAACTTTGATTTTTGATCACGATCGAATCGAACCGCCATTCTGTGGCCCGCCACCATTTTGTGTTGCCATCACTCAGGCAGCACGGCAAACAAAGTCTATTCTGCTTTTTCTGTAGCCTGGTGTTGAAATACGTCCTCGGCCTCTATTTGCAAAGCTGGTGTTAGAACTCGCCGAGTACCCTAATCCCTCTCTGGCTTTTCTAATTCCTGTCTCAACTATCTGTTGGCTCACACTATTCTTTCCTGACCTTATCTTATCGACTGGCCTTCACTGTCTCCTGCTAGCATTCTCTCGTTTCACGACTGTCCTCCAATACACACAAACGTATCTCGCCACCTGCAAGTTAGTTATGAGTCTGTTAATGTATTAGCTTGAGGGTGGGGTGACAAACACAGTTGGAGGAGAGGTCTCTTTGAGTCATCTGATATTTCTGTTTTCAAACCTTTCCTATTGGTTCCGCCTTGTTTTCCAACTTTCCTTATTGGCTCTTTCTTATATGCTCTGGGAGTGTATTTCGTTAATAATTCTATCATTGTATAGTATTTAACCTGATGCATCACAACGTGAAGTGGCAGTCTCCTGAGAACCTACTCTGTGTACTTCTAGGATAACTGTACTAGCTGCAGCTAAATAAATCTGATCTTCAAACGCCGACAGAGTGTCCCGTGTCTCTGTGTAGCGAAGCAGGTGAACTCCGGAGACTTTGGGCGTACCCTGCGCCGCCAGGCCCAAAAGGTTCTGGTTCTTCAACTGGCGCCCAACGTAGGGCGGCTTAAGTGGTACCGGTTCTGCTCGAAGGTCGTGAGGAACCCCGCAAGAAAATTCCGGAGGGTTCGCGAGCCACACTAAGCGACCCCTGTATGTCAAAAGTGGTCCGAAGGTCTTTTGCAGCACGGTTACTCCTTCCTGACGGCTACTGACGACCGCTGCCCTGACTGCCGCCCTGCTTTGGCCCTTCCATTGATGATGTATGGTAAGGCGAGACGATAGACGGGCCTCTGTTGGTGGAAGAAGACGTCCTTAGTTAAGTATTTTTGTGGGTCGCGCCCACAATTTTGTTTGATTTCCTTAGGTTTCTTAGATTTATCCTTTGCAAAAGATAAAGCTGAGGGTAAGTGCATTTGTTCTGCGTAAACTGAGTTTTACTCCCTTGAAGTTTGTGAACAGTCAGGAGACATCTCGAGATGCCTGGTCTGACTAAGTTTGGAAGAATTTGTTGTCTTGGTTGTAATAGGGACTCCCGACTTGAGGACTCTTGTCCGATTCCTTCGGTTGGAACTCCCACATATGAGCTCTATTCAAAACATGGTATCGGCCCCATTGCCTTTAACGAGACATGGACTCAATACACGAAGAAAGATGGTGTTCTCAAATGGCCAGAAAACGGTAGCTTCGATCCTGATGTGCTAGATAATTTAGAAGCAGTTTTGTTCAAAAGAAAAGCCTGGCCGGCAATGTTTGACTCTTTCCGCCTTTGGCGTAAGGAAGCCAAACAGAAAGAAATTAAACAAGCAAAACGAGATAGGAAAGCACAGGGTATGACAATTATACAGGCTGCCCAACAGTTCAAAAATGATGAAATTGATAATGCGACTGAAATTTCAGAAAGACAACATCGTATGGCGATAGATAAATGCTATCCGGTGTTGCCTGTTTCTCCTTCTGATAATAAGAAAGATATAGAAGAAGATCCCCTAATGTCCCATTTATTAAGGTTGCCTCCGCCCTATGCGCAAAATGCCAATGTACCTCAGCTGTTACAGCCTGCTCAGCTGCCAGTGGTACCTCCGCCGGTTCCGGCTCTTCAGCATTTGCCTCCTCCAGTATTAGCGCCCTTGCCGGTTTTACCATTAGTCTCAACTTCTTTGCCTTCATCTCCTGATCTCAGATCTTCTTTGCCTTCTGCTCCTCCTGCAATTACCAGTTCTTCTCCTGTCAGTTCCCCTAATACTCTGTCTCCAATTCTAATGTCTAATTCACCGTCTGTGCGTAAGCGTCTCACAGACTCTGTCACTAGTATTCTATCTCCTTTCTTTGGAGCTTTTAATGTGTCTTCGGCTTTTGCTCGAAGACAATCTCGTAGTCAGTTCCCAGATTTTGAGGAACGAGAGAAGCTAGACTCTCTTGCACGAAGATGGATCAAGAAGGGTCCACAATATAGTGTGCTTGATATTATGCCTACCTTTTTACAATGGAATGCGCCTACGCAAAGATATGCTTTCAATGTAATGTGCGACATTCTCATTAAAGAATGGGAAGATGTGAGTTCGAGTCCGGTCTCACAAGATCTGTTAAATGTTCAGGCTGAATTTGAAAAAGGACTTATTGTCGGTTCTAAGGTTGAGGAAGCTGTAAGGACACTTATCTCTTATAGATCCTTATTGTTTTCTCAGATTTTCCTTGATTCCGATCCGTCGGTTAAACTGACGTCGATAAATTACCCTATGAGAGAGGTTCCTCCAGTATGGAAGGAGGCAGTTGCGGCTGTAGGCGCTAATGCACCTATTCCTGCTCATTTCCAACGTATATGGGTACATGTCCCTTGGAAGAGATCTGAAGTTTTGGCTCTTAAGCAGACTCTACCAGATCCTCGTAAGAACCCTGCAGGTTATTACAAAGAATTATCGCAGACAATTGATGCTTGTATTATGAATCTAGCAGATATTGATATGCTAATGGATAATGTAGTCCCACAGACAATATGGGCTAAAATTCGTAGAGAGGATCACGCACAGGAACTAGGAGCTACTTGGGATGTTATAACTAATACAGATAGAGACCAAGTGGGTGGCGCAAAGCCTGACGCTCTGATCTCGGAACTCCCTGGTAGAATCATCATGTTAATGAAAACTATGATGCCTGCACTGAGAGTTAATTGGGATAAACTAGCAGCATGCAAACAAAAGAAAGATGAAAGTGTCTCTGACTTCTTTACTCGTTTCGAGGAGACATTTATCGACCACAGTGGTCAGGACATGGCTACCGAGGGTGGACAGCGATTATTCGTGGACAAATTTGTATTCAATTTGCTTCCCGAGCTGTCACACAAATTAAAGGATTCAGAAAATTCATGGGCTGTTTCTTCTTCTGCCCAGATATTGGCTACTGCACAATATTATGAAAATAGGGACAAGGAAGAAAAAGAAAAGCAAGAGAAAAAGACGAAAGAATTAAAAACGAAGGTTCTCTTGCAACAAGCCTATCTGCCACGTTATGCTCAGCCTCAAACTCAGCAGCCTCCGCAGTTTCAGAGGTTGTATCAAAAACCTGAGCCATACAATCCGCGACCTTTGTTAGGTCCTAATCAATGTGCCTATTGTAGAGAGGAAGGTCATTTTAAGAATAGTTGTCCAGTTTTATTGCAGCGCAATGGAGCGTTACCTGCTCCACGAGGTCGTGCTGGCATCCAGTCAGCAAACAGAGGTAGAGGACGGGGTATGTTGACTCAAGAACAGCGTGCCCTTCCTTCTCCCAATTCCGCGAACTACTTTGATCAGCAAAATGTGAGATCTACACAGTATTACAATAAAGACCATTTTGTTGAAGGTGAGAATGAGAGTCTTCATGCTAACTAGGACAGCCATGGACAAAGTAAGGGAGTTGTGCCAATCCCAGTAGATCAAAATGGACCTTATGTTAACGTCACTACACTGGGTGTTTCAGAGCCATTTCTTCTGGATACTGGAGCAATGAGAAGTTCTATCATTCATTCTAAACTCCCTGGGGCACCTTTGTCTGGCTTAACAAATGTTTCTGTAGGATTCTCTGGCGCCCCTGTTCGCAATTCAGTTTCTTGCCCTTTGCCTATTTCAGTTGGTCCTTATGATTTAGAAGCTCCACTTCTGTTAACGAATGGTTGCGGTGAGAATCTGTTGGGTTTGGACCTATTGAAAAGAATGCATGCTACAATAAATTGTTCTCCTTCTGGTGTACATCTTACTCTAGGACAGAAATTGATCTCCCCAATGTATTTGTCCAAAGATCAGTTTCCTCCTGAATTAATTTCTCTTCCAGCAGCACTTTGGGCCACGGGTCCGAACGATGTGGGTTGTCTTGAGATTCCGCCTTATGTTGTCACTCTCAAGCCCAATGTTGAATTACCACGCATCCCACAGTATAGAATTTCTGCTGAAGGTGAGAAAGCGCTTTTGGAAATCCTTCATGACTTAATTCGGAAGGGTGTGGTTGAAGAAACAAGAGGTAACACATGCAATAGTCCTATTCTTCCTGTTCTTAAACGCACTGATCCTTCTCAGCCTCCTGTGTACCGTTTTGTAATTGATTTGCGAGAAGTAAACAAAATTGTGATTCCACAATTTCCTGTTGTTCCAGATATCACTGCTTTGTTGACAATGATACCTTCCACAGCAACTTGGTTTTCTGTTATCGATCTAAAGAATGCCTTCTTCAGTATTCCCATTGCAGAAGAGAGTAGGTACATTTTTGGTTTCTCTCTTGGAGGCCGAAGCTTCCGGTTTAAGCGTGCACCCCAAGGCTATTATGAAAGTCCTTCCATTAACAGCCAAGCTTTAAAATGTCATCTTGATACTTTTCATTTGCCGTCTGGTGCTGCTCTTATTCAATATATGGACGACTTGTTAGTCGCCGCTGATTCAGAAGATATCTGCAAAGATGTCACTGTTGCATTGTTATGTCACTTGTTTAAACTGAATCACAAGGTTTCACCTTCCAAACTACAATATGTTTGTCAAGAGGTTACCTACTTGGGTCATCTCCTCTCAAAGGAGGGACGGCGATTGACACCAGAACGAATACAGGCGATTGCGCGAATGTCTGTACCATCCACACAAAGGGAAGTACGTGCCTTTCTGGGTATCACTTCTTATTGTAGACAGTGGATCCCTAACTTCTCTCTGATCGCCAAACCTTTGTTGGCACTCACTTTAAAAGATACGCCTCAGCTCCTTCCATGGACTGATGAGTGCCAAAAGAGTTTCACTGACTTACGTACCGCTTTGTGTTCTGCTCCTGTACTAGGCACTCCAGATTACACTAAGCCTTTTACGCTCTATGTGCATGAGAGAGAAGGTTGTGCATTGTCAGTTTTAGCACAGCAATTTGGAGACAAACAGCGGCCATGTGCCTATTTTTCGGCTACGTTGGATCCCGTAGCTAAAGCATTGCCCAGTTGTCTCAAAGCGACAGCAGCAGCAGCAATTTCTATCCGACAGTCTGCTGGAATGGTGTTGGATAACACTCTCATTGTCATGGTGCCACATGCAGTGGATACTTTGCTAAACAGAACGAAAACACAGCATCTTACGAGTGCACGTTTAACTGGTTACGAGCTAACGCTTTTGGCTAGTCACATACACATCAAACGATGTAATACCTTAAATCCAGCTACTTTGTTGCCCCTTCCAAATGAGGATAGTGTTGAGAATCAGCATGATTGTTTCTTCCGTACTGAGGAAGAGACAAAAGGAAGAATTGACCTGAGAGACACACCGCTAGAGAATCCGGATGGGACTCTATGGGTAGATGGTTCTTGTTTTAAGATGCCTAATGGAGATACAATTTCAGCCTATGCTGTAACTACCTTACAAATGATTGTGGAAACTGCACGCATTAGACACAATTCAGCGCAAGCAGCAGAATTGATAGCATTAACAAGAGCTTGTGTATTATCGAAAAGAAAGAGAGTGAACGTATACACTGACAGCCAATACGCTTTTGGTGTAGCGTTCAATTTTGGGCGTCTCTGGAAGGAGAGGGGTTTCCTCACTTCACATGGCACCAAAATACAGCATGGTCAATTAGTGACTGATCTCCTTGAGTCACTTGCTTTACCCACCCAAATAGCGATAGTGAAGTGCAGTGCACACAAGAAGATTACGGATGATGTTGGTCGAGGAAATGCATTTGCAGACGAAATAGCGAAGAAAACAGCGAGAGATTCAACGAGTCGAATGTATGTGGCAGGTCCTGTGAATTGGGTCAGAGAGAGAGAAATGTATGAGAATACAGTGGAAAGTGTAAAAGCAATTCAGAAAGAGGCTTCAGAAAGAGAGATGAGCAAGTGGAATGAAAGTACTGGAATGTTAGATGAGATGGGTTGTTGGGTGGAATTATCAGAACATCAGCGTTGGCTGTTACCAGATGCCTATGTACTCCCAGTGGTTACTATGGCACATGGTCCAGCCCACTTAAGTGCAAAAGGCATTTGCAAACTTCTGGCTCCAGTGTGGCAGAATGAGAATATCCCAAAATGTGCAGACAATGTAGTAAAGCACTGTATTGTTTGTTTAATGTACAACCCGGGAAAGGGAACCCCAACTCCAGCAGGTCACTTTGCTCCTCCAACATATCCATTTGAGGTGTTGCAAATCGATTACATTCATATGGAGCGATGCAACAACCTCAAATATGTTCTGGTGGTAGTATGCGTCTTTTTGAGATGGATAGAAGCATACCCTCTAAAGGATAACACAGCCTTATCCACAGCTAAAATCCTTCTAAAAGAGTTCTTCCCCAGGTTTGGTTTGCCGCGCATTGTCTGGAGTGACAATGGGAACGAATTTGTTGGCCAAGTCATGCAGAAAGTTTGTGCAGGTCTTGATATTAAGCAAAAGTTCCATGCGGCAAATCATCCACAATCAGCGGGTTTAGTAGAGTGTTACAATGGAACCTTGAATTGAAGTTAGCAAAGGTTCAAGCAAGTACAGGACTCAATTGGCCTGATGCTTTGCCGTTAGCTATGCTATCCACCAGAACTGCAGTACACTCTCGTTTGGGACTAAGCCCTTACGAAGTGGTATTTGGCTGTCCGGCCAACGTATGGGGAATACCTTGCCCTAAGAAATTCTCAGACTTGCCATATCCAATGTTGATTATCTGCATGACCTTATGACTAAATTGCGTGTTCTTCATCAACAGGTTCAGAGTGCTCTGCCGGAGGCCTCCACAGACCCAGGTCACTCCATCCGACCAGGTGACTGGGTGTGTGTGAAGAATTTTCAGAGGTCCAGCAATTTGCAACCCAGGTGGCGGGAGCCTCGAATGGTCTTGTTGACTACAAGGACAGCAGTTAAAGTCGAAGGAAAGAAACATTGGATTCACGGTGTGCATTGCAAGAAAGTACCTTTGCCTTTGCCTTTGCCTTTTGATCAGTGGGTTCGTAGAGGTGTTGATGACTGTGAAAGCGAAAAGACTCCACGATTCGTGCCTTTTAGCGATGCACACCTGAATGGGACACTGTCTGAGAAAAAGGACGACAACATTTTACAGGAAGCAATTCCATCGCATCGTCGCTTGGATACGACTGAACCACGAACATTGTTCCAAAATCAGAGTGTTCCGGGGAAAGAACACTATAATTTGAGACCCAGACCAAAGAACATTTAAGACTTTTCTTCTCCCTTGTGTAGTATTTTGTCCCGGTTGCAGGGTCACGGTAGGAGTCTAGGTCACGACCTGAGTAGTGACAATAGGTCTGCAGGATCTTCAGTGTCATAGGACGGTAGAGCATCGTGACTTCAGTGATTGAGGAAGATTGCCGTGAGCATCCATTAGTAAGATGGAAACTACACTAAGTAATAAAGAAAGAAGAGGTGAAATGAAGAAAGCATCCTGTAAAATAATGTACAGTCGTTTTAGTATAACTTTATGTTTTTTTATATCATTATGTATTGTTTTGGCGATTATTGGTTGGATAATTTATGCTTTGCAGCCAAGAAATACCTCCCCTTCTTCCTCTTTGCCTTCCTCTACTATTTCTCCACACCTCTTTCATACTCTTCCTCCACATGAACTCGTCAGAAGAACTGAGTATTATAACAATTCCTTTATCCAGCTATTACATCAGCACCAATTAGTGGTTAATACAACTGATTGTTGGGTGTGTGGTCTTATGCCACATACCACAGAGAAAGGAATGCCATATCTAGTTCTCCCTTTTTCTTATGAAGGTTCTGCATGGGCTTACTTCGTCATCTTCTCTAATGCTTATCAGAGCAAATTCAGACGACCTATTAATTCACATATTAATTATCCGGATTTTAGTCACAGTTCTTTGATTAAGGGTATGGTAGTTATGGCTAAAATCATGGAAAACAGCAAAATCTCCGTTGACGAAAGAAAAGCATACACTAATTGGAACGTCACCCAATATATGTCTAGTCTCAGTAGTAAGGTTGGAAAACTAAAGTCCTCGCCGATCTGGACTATAGCACATCAGGGTAACTTCTGCTTACAGATAAATAATCGCCCTTCTGACACTACACAAAGGAATAACTGCTCCTACACGCACGTTTATTCCTCTCAGAACTCGCCTCCTCTAGTGCCTTCTCAAGGCACCTATTTCATCTGCTATGATAGAGCTTATACTTGGTTACCAACGGGTTTCTCTGGTACTTGTTATATAGCTTTTCTTCTTCCCCCTACTTACACTGCTTCCGCAAATCATCACCAAACCCGATATGGCAGAGGGATTATTGATTCAAAGGACACAGCAGGACAAGAACGAGGAGATTTCCTTAAAGGTTTTCTTCCCTTCTGGGGTCCCATGACTAACAGCAGAAATATAAGGCAATTGGTCCGTGTCGTAGAGACGACAATAGACATCACTTTAGGGGCCTTAAGTAACATCATGGCAGAACTACAGGAGGATCGTCTTATGACCTTACAAAATCGAGTTGCCTTAGACTTTGTTCTTGCCGATCGTGGTGGAGTGTGCAAATTGATCGGGTCAAGTTGCTGTATTTTCATTCCTAATGACGCTCCAACAGTATACCAAGCTATCTCCAAGTTGCACATAATCTCTGAGTCTATTCATCAGGACGAAGGAGATTGGTCTTTAACGGAATGGTTTTGGGGACTACTGTCCAAATGGGGTTGGAAAGTATTGACGTTCCTTGGTTTAATCCTGACCATTATATTTTCCTGTTGCCTTTGTATGCACTGTGGTCCCGCTATCTGAGATCTTTGTGCTACTATGTGCATTCCAAAACCCAAGCCACAAGTACCAGAAAACATAAGAATGATGTTACAGCAACAGGTCGATGACCTCATGGCCCTTGATGTGGACTCAGATTAACATGAGTCTATCTTGCCTGAGTTCTGGCAAAAGGAGGGTCTGAGGAACTTCGATTTTCGATCACGATCGAATCGACCCGCCATTCTGTGGCCCGCCGCCATTTTGTGTTGCCATCACTCAGGCAGCACGGCGAACAAAGTCTATTCTGCTTTTTCTGTAGCCTGGTGTTGAAATACGTCCTCGGCCTCTATTTGCAAAGCTGGTGTTAGAACTAGCCGAGTACACTAATCCCTCTCTGGCTTTTCTAATTCCTGTCTCAACTATATGTTGGCTCACACTATTCTTTCCTGACCTTATCTTATCGACTGGCCTTCACTGTCTCCTGCTAGCATTCTCTTGTTTCACGACTGACCTCCAATACACACAAACGTATCTCGCCACCTGCAAGTTAGTTATGAGTCTGTTAATGTATTAGCTTGAGGGTGGGGTGACAAACACAGTTGGAGGAGAGGTCTCTTCGAGTCATCTGATATTTCTGTTTTAAAACCTTTCCTATTGGTTCCGCCTTGTTTTCCAACTTTCCTTATTGTCTCTTTCTTATTTGCTCTGGGAGTGTATTTCATTAATAATTGTATCATTGTATAGTATTTAACCTGATGCGTCACAAAGTGAAGTGGCAGTCTCCTGAGAACCTACTCTGTGTACTTCTAGGATAACTGTACTAGCTGCAGCTAAATAAATCTGATCTTCTAACGCCGACAGAGTGTCCCATGTCTCTGTGTAGCGAAGCAGGTGAACTCCGGAGACTTTGGGCGTACCCTGCGCCGCCAGGCCCAAAAGGTTCTGGTTCTTCAGAACCCTCAGAGGCCAGCCCTGCTGCTCAAACCCTGTATCATCAGTTGAACCCAGTTGAACCCAGGACTCCCAGGGGCAGTTCAGGGGCATGTTTGCTGGTCTTCTATTCAGAGCCACAGGGACATTACAGGCTCCCACCATCTCTAACATGCACCTGGACCCAGCCTGGGTGAGTCCTGAACCCCCAAGTGGTACCCCTCCAGTCCTGGACCCTTGGTTGTGGTGTTAAATATGACCAGATAAAATCCAAAACATGTGAATTATTAGCTAAAAACTGCTCTGAGAACAGAGGAAAGATCGTGACCAATCCGCTCCTTGATCTGCTCGAGAGACATCTCTGTGCAGCCTGACATCGGTGTAGCTCCCACTACGTTCTTCTATGTAGCAGAAAATCCTGTTAAGCAGTCACTTGGCAAAGGGGCATCCACCCTGCTGAACTGTTGTTGGCCACATCCTCCAGCTTCATCCCACTGAAGATTTTTGACTTCCAAAAGAGTGACCAAATCAGAACGTTGAAATCTTCACTACGGATTTGTCCAGTGGCTCTCCGACAATACCTCTCCCTCCTCAGACCCCGCTGTAGCATTGCCCTCCTGAACTCTACCTTCTCAGAACATTTTCTTCAAAACCTCATATAAGTCTGATGGAAAACCCCGACTGGGCTCAATCCACTTTTTCCGTATTTTTTAATATTTGACCAGGTCTCGGGCAACCAGATATCTGTGGTTGGAACTTTGAACTTTTAAGTATTGTTTTTTTGCAAAAATAAGTTTATGACTTTGGTTCTTTCAATTGGATTTTTATATCTCTGGTGTCAAATAATCTATTAAAATTTACTCAATTTTTCTGAATTGGTGCAGGGTTTTTCTTGTGGTGTATTTTCACTTTTTACTGTTTGTGTGTCACAATCAACACTTTACACATAGTCTCTAAATTAAGCCTGATTGCTTTTTGTGTCAAGGGTTAAGCACTGCTTAATTTAGTGACTTTTGCAGTTCTTTACTGGGATTGTAGCTGCTTCTTGAGCAGGGGTCGCCTCCCATTCAACCAAGAACTCAATTTCTCAAAACTCTTCTTTCCTCCTAGTGCGACAGAGCACCTTTGGGGCCTTATTACGAGTACAATGGTCCATAGTCTGACAATTTGAATTTTCTGAAATATTTTAGGGAAGTGGCATTGCTAAACTTCAACTTGAATTTTTCGATTTCTGATTCATATTACTATAGTTGACTTGTAATAAATAGCACCCATTGTATCCTTAGAAGAGAATTGTCTTAATAGTCTTCATAAATGGAGAGGATAAAAAGCAATGGCATTGCAAAGGTACCATGGATCCTAATAAAAAGGTGGAAACTGGGCCCCACTGCCTCTTGGCACTGTAGTAAAATACACCATAAGTCGAATGCAGTGAGTCTCTCACATCTGCGGACCATGGTGCCACTCTCAATCTCCTGAAAAAATTATAGCTAATCATGCGTCTACAGAAAATACTTCCTAAGGCTGAGTCAAAAAATTAAGTTTTGCCAGGGCTTCCAGTTGTGTTTCACAAGCAAACTAATATGGTCTTTCTGGCGTGCACAATTTCTCATTGAGGTTTGCTATGCAAAATTGCATAATTCTTTTCGAAATATTGTGCAAAATGATGGGAAAATTGCAAGCAATAATGATTAGATTTTTGTACAGATTTCCACATTTAATAATACATTTCTCTAATATGACCTTCTCTATCCTTTCTAACATGTTTTTATGTCTATAAATTTTAATTCACTGATATTACTGTCCTCGAATTTCAAAATCAATACAGTTTACAGGTAGCACACAGTTATCCATCAATTTAATACTGGATCAATTATAAATCAATTCAGGGTTCTATAAGGACTAAACGTATACTGATGAGCATTGATAAGCCTGCTGCACAAGAGGAGCCATGACTCATGGAGATACTTGAGTTGGGTTCAGTCGATTATGCCACGTCATGGCGACACAACCCAATGGTCAGGGTACAGGGCAGGGTACGTTTTCTTTTTTACCATAGTATGCACCATACGTGGTACCAATTCAGTAAGCGGTCACTGGTGCACAGCAAGATGAAATTTCAGATGTGTTTATTGTATGGTCTTAAGAGATAAACTGCTTAATGTTACATTGTTTAATAAAAAGCCTAGAGTTTGCTTCAAAAGACTGAAAAGTTTTAATGACTCCACATGTATATTTTATATGTTTACCTAACTCCCTAAGAAGAGCAGCTATGTCTCAAAGTTATGTAAAAGAAACAATTGATGGACGGAATGCTGGACAATGCAAACATTCACCCCCAATCACAAAGATCTGGGTTTAATCCATCATTCTTTTGCTCACCACACCACCCCAGTTTGGACCCAGCCATATGCAAATCAGTCTTGACCCTGTTCCTTGTGGAAACAGTCCAGCCCGAACTGCCAAGCCAGGTCCTCCCTGGACCGGAAACAAGCATCCTGGGACCGGTTTCAGGGCATCACCCTTTATCAGCCAGGCTAGCTTAAATCCAATGGTTTAGTGAGCACTGGACCCACATCTGGGCATACCCTTCTCACTTAGGGCGACATATGCAAAAGAAACAATTGATGGATGGAATGCTGGACAATGCAAACATTCACCCCCAGTCAGAAAGATCTGGGTTTAATCCATCATTCTTTTGCTCACCACACCACCCCAGTTTGGACCTAGCCATATGCAAATCAGTCTTGACGCTGATCCTTGTGGGAACAGTCCAGTCTGAACTGCCAAGCCAGGTCCTCCCTGGACTGGAAACAAGCATCCTGGGACCGGTTTCAAGGCATCACCCTTCATCAGCCAGGCTAGCTTGAATCCAGTGGTGTAGTGAGCACGGGACCCACGTCTGGGCATACCCGTCCAGGAAGGACCTCGCTTGGCAGTTCGGACTGGACTGTTCCCACAAGGAACAAGGTCAAGACTGATTTCCATGTGGCTAGATCCAAAATGGGGTGGTGTGGTGAGCAAAAGAATGATGGATTTAACCCAGATCCTTGTGACTGGGGGTGAATATTTGCATTGTCCAGCATTCCGTCCATCAATTGTTTCTTTCCCAAATTTTTGTAAGACACCTGTCAAGTATTTCTTTGTGGGACCACTAGTAATAGAAGCACTTGATGCTGGGATCAAAATAATAATTTTTCAAGGAAAGAGGAAACACAGCAGCTCCATGTTAGAGGACAGGCTTGTTCCAGATCAATAGATACATTTTGCTGCACTAGCAGGGGGCCGTGAAAAGATTGAGACCCTGGGAATAATGTCTTCTATGCCCCACTTCTAATGGCCATCAAGAATAGTTGCCTTCCGGGCACAAGCTGAATGAGCAACATTATGCAACCTCTGTCGCATAATGTTGAGAGGTGTGGCGCAGCGGCCAGAGCAGCTGACTCTGGAGCCTGGGACTCATGGTTCATTCCCTGGCGGTAGGTCAGCACAGCATCATGTGACTCTGGGCAATAGCTCACTTAATGTCCCCAATGGCCCCCAGGCACCTTGAAACCTTAAGGGGTGATATGTTTGCACTTAACAAATATGGATTACTGTATTGAAAAGCAAATTATGGCATGGTTCACATTGTCGGTGTCAAAAAAGAGCCAGATTAGACGCTTGTAATCGAAAAGTTGCTTAATTTACCTTTAATCACTCTCTCATCACTCTCGCTGTGTTCCTGTTTGCAGCCACTCGCCGAACGTGCAGCTGTTTTTGCTGCTTCAGGATTCCATTTCTAAAGTAACAAGATATATAACAAATATAACTTTTAAGCTAAATACAAAACTGATAAGGTACAAGTTTTGGATCCAAATTTATGAGAGCTGCTTAATTTTAACAGTGCCAATTTCCTCAGTAGTGGTAGAACATTTCTGTGGATTGCAGTTGTCAAACATGGCCGGATAACAAAACATTTTTCCCTGCCATTAGTAAGGAAGCGTTTTCTCCAAACACCTATTTCCACCATATTATAGAAGTTGATAATGTGTGACAAGAATGTTTCTGCACATTTAGGATATGCAGACTTCCTAACATTTTGTGCTGGGATTATGTCAACTAATGCAACATGTTTATTTGGGATTTACTTTCCAGCGTAAGATTTTCTTTTTGTTGTTTGTTGTTTTTATTTGTGGGGAAAGTTGTAATGTTTGTGCTAGCATAGTATCTATTACCAGAATGATACCCTTCCAGTACAAAAACTATGCTAGATGTTGCAATGTGGTGCAAAGGTGCGCAAATGGCAATGGGCAGTCTGGTTGGGTGCCAGAGCTAGTGAGGAGAGAAGACCTTCTTTCTCCCTGTCCATCAATGCAGCACTGCATGACTAATGTGCAAATCTGCCCCTTGCTGCATTCCATGTGGTTGTGCTGGTAATGTGGTCTGTCTTTTGTTCTGCTGTTTTTTTG
This sequence comes from Triturus cristatus, assembly GCF_964204655.1. NCBI lineage: Eukaryota > Metazoa > Chordata > Amphibia > Caudata > Salamandridae > Triturus > Triturus cristatus. The sequence goes on along the minus strand of NC_140589.1, from coordinate 189,973,676 downwards.
GGTTGCATTATTGCAATGTGATTTTGTTTTGTCGTAATGCAGTTTTTTGTTGCTATCTTTTTTGACTGTTTTATGTGACGTGCTATGTTATTTTAATTGTGGTACTTTTGGTATGTCAATTAAGTATGTTATATCTCCAGCTAAAAGCTGCACATTGAAAGTTCCTGTGACTAACAACGATGTATCCCTCTCTAAGGGGCATATTATCAAGGGCCTTATCTCCGCTTTTTTGGCTTAAAAAGCCAAAGAAGCGGAGATAATGTATTCGCCCTATTTATAAGGCAGTGCTAAAATGCATTCGCGCATGTTAGCAGCCTTTTTACCTACGCCTCGCTTTGCATCTCTAATGAGATGCAAAGTGGGCGTTTCCTACTAACACAACACGGGAATCAAGGAGTTACAGCACTACTCCCTATCAACAAGCTGGCAATACCTATGTTAGAATCAGCGCTAACCGCGGATAACGCTGATAGCTAACGTCAGCTAAAAAGCAGACTTAGCTATACATATTATGGGAGGTGGATTCTATGGCTGAATCCACATCTCCCTATTAGCAAGGCTTGCCTTATCGCTTCCGTTGTATCGCTGGATTTCCAGCGATGTGCGCGGATTTCACCGCTATCGCCGGATTTGATATCACCGTGGAGATATGCGTCGTAAATAACGCGATATCTCGGCGATTAAATCCGGCGATAGCCGGCGTTATGCTAAACCCGCTCAGCGATGTTTATCACTATTCTTTGTTGATATGCTCCAAAATTAGTAAAATAACACTGCCCCAGCTCTTTAGCACTTAAGACACCAATGAGCCCAAAACTGTGGCCACCACCACCAGAGCTCACATTTGGTGCTACGGCCCTGTGAATCAAATATGCAGCATTTCACACTCAGCAGGTTCATTATAAAGCTCAAAAGTGAGCTGCAGGCTCGTTTTTATACAATATGCAGAAACATATCTCTGTATTTCGTACATCACACATCCATGAAACAATGTTATATTGTCAACGGCACCCAATTAGGTCAGGTGTTTAACCAACGTGACCGCCTGACACTATGAGGTGACTTTTAAACGCATGAAATGGTATAAGTGAATTAGCATACAAAGGCATCAAATAGTTAAAGAGGCAATTTGTTCAATTTCATTCATTGATTAAAATAGATGAAATTCTTGGACAGCAAAAAAAAGGCTGATAAAGGTGCTGTAACCAACACTTTTCTTTCTACTCTCATTTTCACCTTTTCTTTAAAGGAAGTGTGAGGCCTGCTTCAGGGCACAGCAAAGGACAATGGTGGTGGTTGAGGTCTGCCCTAATATGAGTCACTAAACTAGGTCAAGTATCACCTTTCTGATCTTGACCTTCAGGGTAGCAAGGTCTATCAGCCAAACACTTCTCAGGTAGGTAGTGTGGCGGTGGGGGAGCACAAAAGACTCAGAACACAACAATCCACCAAACAGTGCTTATTTTAGGTAAAGAAAATGCCCCTTTTTGTCTGATCACCCCACGCCCATTTTTGGTAGAATTTATTGCTGTGTTTTTTTTTCACTCTGTAAACCCGGAATATACTAACCAGGCCCAAGTGAATGTGCTCTGATCCCTAACACATGACAAAACTGGCTATACTCCTTATTGATTGTCATATTTAACTTACCTGTAACTCTCTAAAATAGGGTAAAAAGTGTTCCCAGGCCTTGTAAGCTAAATGTCACCAGTGGGCTGCAGCACACTTTGTGCACCAGTAGAGCCACAGTGCAAAAAATGCTTGAAGGCTGGCCACGAGTAAACTGACTGTGCAGGTATAAATTACAAATTTGACTTGTCAAAATAACCCCGTCTGACAGGCCAAACCCTCCTTATGTATTTTAACAAGTCACCCCTAAATAGCCTTAAGTGCCCATAAGGGAGGGTGAATATTATTTAAGAGTAGTGAGGAAATTTAAATACGGCCCCATCTTTCCTAGTAACACCATTACGCTGTTGCCCTCACTCAGGCACCTCCAACCTTCGTAGCGTTTCTTTGACATTCTATACTTCTGCGCATATTACACGACCTTTCCTGTTTCCCTGAGCTAAGTCCATTCTGAGACCCGGCTCGAAGGAACTAATCCCCGAGATAACCATCTATTGACCCTTGGTGACCGTTCTCGGCCTCTGCAGTTGTTTTACAAATCACCATCTTCAACACGCAAACACGTCCTGTCGTAAATTAATTTAACCAAGGAATGGCTATGTCACCTGACCTATAGGGTCGGGTAGAGAAAACGACCTTAGGGAAGGAATTTCTATTACCCATTATCCTGTATCTTGTACAAATAATGTTTTCTTGTGGATGGTTTGTATTTTTATTGCACATTGAGGGGGTTGTTGCTTTAGGGGATTCAAGCGCTACAAAAAACTGTGAGCCACGGATTGAAGTGGCAGTCTCCTGAGAACCTACCACTGATGTACTTCTAGGACAACTGTACCTAGCTGCAGCTAATAAATTGAAGTTCCTATGCCAGACAGAGTGTTCCGTGTCTCTGTAATTTGGAAGGCGAACTCAGAAGATTTCAGGCGTACCCTGCGCCGCTGGGCTTATTCAGCCCGGTTCTTCAATTTGGTGCCCTCTGTGAGGCCGCTTCAGAGGTCGTGGGTCCAGCCCGAGGATTTTGAGGAGCCCCGCAAGGAGATTCCGGAGGACACGCACCACGTGATCGACCCCTGCATGTCGTAAGTGGAACGAAGGTTTTTTACCGTGTGGCTTCTCCCTTCCAACGGCTGCAAAGACCTGCTGCCCTGACTGCGGCCACACTTTGGCTCCCTTGGTAATTGGTATCGCGAGACATCAGACGGACCTCTGTTGGCGTACGGAAACATCTGGTTAAGTTAAGTATAGTGGCCACTCCTTTGTCTTTGTTTTGTCTTTGTTCGACTTTTGCAAAAGCCGAAACCGAGGGGTGAGTGCAGTTTTTTGTACTATAAAGTGACTAATTAACCCCTTGAAGTTTGTAAAGAAACTATTGTGGTAGCGATGCCTGGTTTCAGTAAGTTTGGAAGATGGTTTTGTTGTAATCGCGATAGGGCTTCCCGACTGGAGGACTCTTGTCCAATTCCTCCGGCCGGAACTCCCACTTATGAAGTATACTCTAAACATGGTATTGGCCCCATAGCTTTTAATGAGGCATGGGTTTGCTATACTAGGAAAGATGGCGTTTTACGATGGCTGCAGAATGGCAGTTTTGAGCTCAATATTTTAGATAATTTGGAGAACACTTTGTTTAAGCGAAAAGCCCGGCCGGCTATGTTTGACTCTTTCCGCTTATGGCGAAAGGAGGCTAAACAGAAAGAAATAAAGCAAGCTAAAAGAGATAGAAGGGATATGTCTATTTTACAAGCTGCGCAACAGTTTAAAAATAATGAAACCGATCATGCGATTGAGGTCTCAGATAGGCAACATCGTATGGCGGTAGATAAATGTTATCCAGTGTGGCCAACTTCCCCTATGGAGAAAAATGTGGACCCTGAGAAGGATCCTTTAATGTCCCATCTGTTGAGATTACCCCCGCCCTATGCGCAGGGAGCTAATGCACCTTTTGGATTACCGCCTGCCCCCGGAGCGAATGCACCTTTATTATTAGCACCTGCCCCGCCTGTTCCGCCTGTTGTCCCACCTGTCGCTCCTCAATTGGTTCCTGCACCCCCACCACAGTCTTCGCTGGTATTAGCGAGCTCTCCCTTACCTTCGGCTCCCTTCGTAAATGTTACTCCCGCTTCTGCCCCGCCTAATATTCTGTCTCCTGTCCTAATGACGAATTCTCCCTCCGCCCGGAGGCGAATGATCGATACCGTTTCTGGCCTTTTGTCCCCTCTCTTTGGGACATTTCAAATGACCCCTGTTCCTCCTCATAGACAAACTCGTAGTCAGCTCCCAGGTCCGGAGGAACGGGAAGTGCTAGATCTTCAAGCCCGGAGGTGGATCACGAATGGCCCCCAGTATAGTGTGCAAGACATTATGGTCACCTTTCGGCAGTGGGAGGCACCAACGCAGAGATATGTTTTTGATACTATGTGTAACATTTTAAGTCAAGAGAGGGAGGATATGGGATTGGGACGAGCCCCTCAGGGCCTCCTCGATGTACAGGCCGAGTTTGATAAAGGACTGATTGTGGGCGCAGAGGTTGAGGACGCGGTAGGAATGCTTGTCACTTTTAGAATGATGCTTGCCTGCCGGTCCTTGCCAAAACGTGATTCCTCCGTCAGGCGGAAATTAAAACACTATCCCATGAGAGAGGTTCCCCCAGTGTGGAGAGAGGAGGTTGCAGCTCAGGGTGCTAATCCTCTTATACCTGCTCACTTTCAACATGTGTGGGTACACGTTCCTTGGAAACGATCTGAGGTATTGGCCCTTAAGCAGTCCTTACCGGACCCCCGTAAGAATCCTGCTGGGTACTACAAAGAGTTGTCCCAAACTGTCGATGCATGTATTATGAATTTGGCCTATATAGACATGCTAATGGGTAATGTGGTTTCACAACCGTTATGGGCTAGGATTCGGAAGGAGGACCATGTCGGGGAACTGGGGGGTGATTGGGCTCCCATACTCGCCGCGGACAGACTCCAAGTGGGTGGTGCCAAACCTGAGGCTCTAATTACAGAACTCCCAGCTAGGATCATTGCCTTACTGAAAAGTATGATGCCCCCTCTGCGAGTTAATTGGGATAAGTTAGCAGCTTGTAAGCAGAAAGCGGATGAAAGCGTCTCTGATTTCTTCACTCGTTTCGAGGAGACGTTCATCGATGATAGTGGTCAGGTTGTGAGCACTGAAGGTGGCCAACGACTGTTTGTAGACAAATTTGTGTCAAATTTGGTTCCGGAAATATCTAATAAATTAAAGAATTCCGAAAGTGCGTGGGCGGTCTCCTCTTCTGCCCAGATATTGGCTACTGCTCAGTATTATGAAAATAGGGATAAAGAGGAAAGAGAGAAACTTGATAAAAAGACCAAACAGCTGAAAACAAAAGTTCTTTTGCAACAAGCTTATCCTCCTCGCCCTGCCCAACATGAATATCAGCCGTCTCCACCATTCCAGAGACAGTTGCAGAGGTCTGGGCCTTTCGTTCCCTGACCTCCACTGGGCCAAAATCAATGCGCTTACGGTAAAGAAGAAGGCCATTTAAAGTATAATTGCCTGGTTTAGTTGCAGCGCACGAGCGGTATTCCCGCATCACGAGGCCAGGGTGGTTATCAGTCAGCACCAAGAGGCAGAGGACGAGGTACGCCGCCTAATAATCAACGTTCCATTCCCCCTGGAAACTCCACGAATTATTTCGATCAGCAAAATGTTCAGTCTACCAACTATTACAACAGTGATTACTATACTGAGGATGAGAGTCAGAATTCCCAACCTAGCTAGGACAGCCATGGACAAAGTAAGAGAGTAGTATCAGTTCCAGTGGACCAAAGCGGGCCTTATGTTGATGTGGAAGCACAAGGTGTTACAGAGCCATTCCTATTAGACACTGGTGCAACCAAGAGCTCTATGATTCACTCTAAACTCCCTGGGGCACCTTTGTCTGGCTGTACAAATGTTTCTGTAGGTTTTTCTGGCGCCCCAGTTCATAACCCAGTTTCATGCCCTTTGCCCATTTCAATAGGTCCTTACAAATTGGAGGCCCCGCTCCTTTTAACAACTGGTTGTGGTGAAAATGTGTTGGGCTTGGATTTATTGAAGAGGTTGTATGCGACATTACACTGTTCCCCTTCTGGTGTACGTCTTACCTTAGGTAAGAAATTGACCTCACCGATGTACTTGTCTAAAGATCAGCTTCCCCCTGAATTACAATCTCTTCCAGCCACCCTCTGGGCCACCGGCCCCAATGATGTGGGCCTCCTACGGATTCCTCCCTACATTGTAACACTTAAGCCTAATACTAAATTCCCTCGCATTACACAGTATAACATTTTCAGTGACGGCGAAAAAGCTCTTTTGACTATAGTTCATGATTTGGTACAAAACGATGTGGTCAAAGAGACTAGCGGAAATGTATGCAATAGCCCTGTTCTGCCTGTTTTTAAACGAACCAACCCTTCCCAGCCACCTGTCTATCATTTTGTGATTGATCTCAGAGAGGTCAACAAGATAGTGGTACCTCAATTCCCTGTTGTCCCGGATATTAATGCCCTGCGGACAATGATACCAGCCTCAGCTTCCTGGTTTTCCATCATTGACCTCAAAAATGCTTTCTTCAGCATTCCCATTGCTGAGGAAAGTAGGGATATTTTTGGCTTCTCCTTAGCAGGCCGAAGCTTCCGGTTCAAGCGAGCTCCTCAAGGCTATTGCAAGAGCACCTCCATTTATAGTCAAGCATTGAAATCACAGCTCGATACTTTGCGTTTACCACCAGGTGCCACTCTCATTCAATATGTGGATGACCTGTTGGTTGCAGCAGATTCTGAAGACACTTGTAAAAAGGCTACCATTTCACTGTTACGCCACTTATCTGACCATAACCACAAGGTTTCACCATCAAAATTGCAATATTTCTGCCAAGAGGTTACCTACCTAGGTCATCTCTTGTCAAAGGAGGGACGGCGATTGACCCCAGAACGTATCCAAGCAATTGCCCAAATGCCTATTCCATGTACGCAAAAAGAGGTGCGTGCCTTCTTAGGTATTACCTCTTATTGCAGACAATGGATCCCCAATTTTTCCCTTCTGGCAAAACCCTTGTTGGCACTTACTCTTAAAGATACACCGCACCCACTTCCATGGACTGCGGAATGTCACAAAAGTTTCACTGATTTACGTACTGCCTTGTGCTCTGCTCCTGTGTTAGGTACTCCTGATTAAAGTAAGCCTTTCACACTCTATGTTCATGAGAAAGAAGGTTGCGCGTTATCAGTTTTAACGCAACGATTTGGGGACAAGCAACGTCCCTGCGCCTATTTTTCGGCCACATTAGATCCAGTGGCCAAGGCATTACCTAGCTGTTTGAGGGCTACAGCAGCAGCGGCAGTTTCCATTCGCCAGTCTGCTGGATTGGTATTAGATAATACCGTTATTGTCATGGTACCGCATGCAGTAGACACCCTCCTAAATAGAACAAAGACCCAACACCTCACGAGTGCACGCCTTTCGGGGTACGAATTGACGCTTGGCTAGCCACATACACATTAAGCGATGTAATACCTTGAACCCGGCAACATTGCTGCCAATTTCAGTAGAAAATGACACTCAGGAGCAACACGACTGCTTCCTCGCACGGAGGAAGAGACAAGAGGCAGAATTGTTTTAACGGATACTCCACTCCCGGACCCGGATGGGACCTTATGGGTGGACGGTTCTTGTTTTAAGCTTCCCAATGGAGAAACGACCTCAGCCTATGCAGTCACTACCTTATACACTGTTGTAGAAACAGCACGTAGTATACATAACTCAGCCCAGGCAGCTGAATTGATAGCACTGACTGGAGCTTGTGTGTTGGCTGAAGGAAAAAGGGTGAATGTGTATACTGATAGTCAGTATGCGTTTGGAGTGGCCCATAGTTTTGGCCGCCTGTGGAAGGAAAGAGGGTTTCTCACATCCCTGTGAGCCACGGATTGAAGTGGCAGTCTCCTGAGAACCTACCACTGATGTACTTCTAGGACAACTGTACCTAGCTGCAGCTAATAAATTGAAGTTCCTATGCCAGACAGAGTGTTCCGTGTCTCTGTAATTTGGAAGGCGAACTCAGAAGATTTCAGGCGTACCCTGCGCCGCTGGGCTTAATCAGCCCGGTTCTTCAGTAGGACATGTAAAAGTTTATTGCTAAACATGTCCTGACAGTGACAATGCCCTAAACAGATCCTCCAGCAATTCACAATTTTGTGATTTGTTAAATAGTCGTGAAATCAGCTAAGGAGCCCGATGAGCGCAATATTGACCATTTTGTCTGCGAACAAAAGGTCTCCCGGCAGAAAGTAAAAAGGTTCCTGGCTAACGGGGATTTGTTTACATGATTTGCTTCCTTGTTGAATAAAAATGGTGACTTATTGGCTGAATGCAATAATGCTGCAAACTTTCTAATTTTCTTGCTGCAAAATTTCCATATAGGTGCTTAAAAGCTTTTTCTTTTTTTACTGTCGCAGGGTTAGCTGTCCTGTAGTAACTCATTGGGAGCTCATATTAAAAATACCATTTTTATCTTAACCTAGGAACTAGGTAAAAAAATTAATTCTAGGACTTTATCAAATATTTTTTACAAATCCAATTAATTGATAAAGTCAGATTTGTACTAAATATTTTACTAAATGCACTCTGAAAAAGTCACCTTTTACCCGTCTAAAGCCTCTAAAAGCTAATTTTCATGAGTCTCCAACTGTCACCCTGGAGCTGAATAATTCCTTGATGAGGTATGGTCTTGCTTTCAGAACTTAGACAAAGGTTTAGGTGTAGGGATGTATTCTGACCCTCTGAAAGAATAATCATACAGGCTTGCCCAGGAACTTAATTATCTTCAAAGTGTCCTACCCTGTAACAAGCAGATAACACTGGCCCTTTCCCTTGTTCCCCGAGGCAGTCAGGCACCAGGATCAGAGTGAGGGGAATTGCTACCAGAACTGTTTTTGAGTGACTACAAAGGAAAGCTTGCACATTTCCTTGGCCCCACCTCAAGGGAGGGCACAGGAGCTCTACCATCTTGGGTTTTAGGTAGAGATGTGCACTGTGGTATTGTTTGTAGTAAGGCACAAAGGGACTGCTGCAAAAGTAGGATATTTCTTTACCTATTTGTTAGGGAAGGCCATGCTTCAACCCCACCCATGTGCTAGTGCAAGGTATAAACATAGCACCCCTAGGCATCCTCTTCAGACCACTACTGGACCTGTGGAAGACAGAAGAAGCACTTCACCTACTGTAGAGGCCTGTGAGGAGAACCCTACATGCTGGTCTTGAACCTGCTTTTACCCAAGATAAAGAAGTGGACTCCAAGTGTCCATTGGCCGAGCTCCTGTTAAGCTAGAGGGACACAACATGTGCAAGAAACCCTTTTCATGAAGCCCAGCTGACCAGTTCCAACTGGACCTGCCCCTGACCCTGCTGGTGACTTTTGGTGGAGTGAGTCTTGACCCACAAGTGCTGTTCCTGAGGTCCTGGCTTTGTCAAAGTGTACTCCTCACCTCCTGAGAAACCTGGGACTTAGAAATCCTCCATTGCCTCCTTCCTTAGTCCTATGTGTTCCCCGGATCTGGATTATCTTAAGGGGATATCAGTGTTGGGCATCATTAGCACGCTTGTGAGTTCACTAAGTAATCACTAGGCAATGTCAACCCTTAGGATAATTTGTGTAATCCTGAGCTAAAAGAATTCATGTTGGTATTGTTAGGCTTCAACACAAATGGGTTGTTATATTTCAAGAAACAGTCTGAGTCTATTTCTTTCAGACCTTCATTATTTGTCAGGGATATGAATGTAGCAGCTCTCGCATGTGTGCTTGTCTGTTTTATGCCTGAGGCACCGTGGGTCATCCTCATTCTTCACTGGAGGCACCTGAGTGCACACAGTGGCTGGCCTGGTTGGGGGGTACTGTCTTCCTGGGCAGTGGAAGTCTTTAGGTGAAGTTCTGAACTCCACAGTACAGCAATAATGGAAATCCTTTTAGCATGTTCCTTGATGAACAGTGGCAGCCCTCTTCCCCATCAGATAAACTTCAGATATGCTAGACAGCATGGTAGTCTTGAGTTGCAAGTTTCTTCATGCAATGCACTACATGAATCACGGAGGGAGACCAGCTGATCTCTCTTATCTTGTTTGGTAACATTTAAGCTCCCTAAAGTAGTCAGTCTCTTCTGTGTACTCCACAAGTGAGAAACATAACTGGAATTCTCCTAATAAACCAACTCTCCGCCAACAGGGCCTTGCATACAAGCTTCTAGGTGCTAGACTGACCCTCCCCTACTCCAGCAAGTTATGTAGACTTCAGATGATGTTCTATCTCCGGGAAATTGATTGCCATGCAGGCACCAGCCCTGGTCTCACCACCATGCTTATAGTATTCTGTAGGATATTACATTTTTTGATCAGTGAAGGAGCTTTAAAAAGTAGGGTGGTTTGTTCCTGTTTTAATACGTTTATTCCAAACTGACGATGTTGATCCACTGCCTAATGTTCTGAAACCAGTTTAAGATGATCCCCTTTCCAAAATCATTTTCTTGCTGTACTACAAACACAGCTTTTGTACAAGGAGATTGCTCTCACAGCAGGTAGTAAAGGTGCTGGCTCAAACCGGTGTATCCAAAACATGTTCCTGGACAATCATCAACAGACACCTCACCAATTACCTCAACAACCACAACCTACTCGACATCACTCCGTCAGGTTTAAGACCCAACCATAGTACAGAAACTGCCCTCATCACTGCCAAAAATGTAATCTGCATTACTCTGGACAGAGGAGACATGGTGGCCCTCTTCCTCCTTGACCTCTCCGATGCATTTGACACAGTCTCCCAAGCCATCTTCTTCCAATGCCGACACCACATCTAAGGACACACACTCTGATGGATCTGCTACTTCAGACCCAGTCAGTCTGCCTGGCACTGAACCCCTCAGGTGACGGTGACCTGCAGAGTTCTGCAAGGATTCTCCCTGAGACCAACCCTTTTCAACGCATACATGATCCATCTATCCAGCATCATCCACTCTCACAATATCAACATCCTCTCCTACGACGATGACACATAACTCACTGGAAAGATTCCCAGTACCTGGGTCAAGTTCACTGTGTGAAGACCAACTGTCTAAAGCTTACCACTGACAAGACAAAAAGCGTGATCTTCAGGAAGAGCACATTACTGCTCTCTAGCACAGGCATTGGATAGGAATCTGTCCCAAAGGCTGCTGGGACCAGGAAGAGGACACACAATAAAGATTATATATGCCACGGTGCAAGGGGTGCCTTCATTGCAGGCAGGATTGTTTTTGTGAAGTAAGGGGTTCCTACCACCACAAAAACAATCCTGCGAGTCATTTGCCTCTTTCCATGTTTTCTGCAGAATGCAGCACACATGGAAAGAGGAATAAACGAGGAGAAATTTAAATTTTTCTCCTCATTACGCCTGCTCTGGGGAGGCATAAGGTTTTGTTGCTGCCCCAGGTTTACTTTTTTTTTTTTTAAATATCTTTATTAAGATTTTAATCCCCCATTAACCATGAGAGATCAGTGCAGGTACATAATATCATACAGCAAACAAGTATCCACAAAATAATATGTCTGATAAGGCAGATAGCAGATCCTAAGAAAAAGGAGAAAAATAAGTGTACAAATAACAAAAAGAGAAAGAGAAGGAGCGGGAAGCAAAAGAAAATAATAAAATACAAATAAAACATTCCTATAAAGCATTTAAGAGAAAACCTGTTTCACCCTTCTTCCTAACCATCATTATCTTGCTAAACAAAATTATGTTAATTCCTTCCATTTTATTAAAGGTGCCCAAATGTTTTTACCCAGTAATTTCGCTTTTTTCCCCTTCCTTTCATAAATTGCACTTTCTATTGTATATAAGGAGAGTAAACGGGCTAGCCATTGTTGAAATGTAGGGGGAAGGGGATCTAGCCAGGCAGAGGCAATGTTTATCCTTAAAACCGCCATAGCAACAAAAATAAATTGATAAGCAGTCTTATTTTGATTTGAAGAACTTAATCCTAACAAAATATTTCATGGGTTAATATTGTTTTTACGGCAAGTATATGATCTAAGTATTCCATAATTGAATCCAACAGTGCCTGCAGCCGCGGACAGGAAGCAAACGTATGCACCAAATCTGCTTCCAATCCCCCACACCGTGGGCATACAATCCCTGTAGAGGCGCCCCATTGTGCTATTTTGGCCGGGGTATAATATAAAGAGAAAACAGTTTTAAAATGTTGTGCCTGAAGCCCAGCCAAGAATAGAGCTGACTGACCCAGCTTTAAAGATTTCACAACTGTTCCGGGGGCAGCCCCAACACGCTCAGCCCACTTACCCTCATGTTTAAGTAAATCATCTTGTTTCAGATTTATCAAATCTGCATAAATTAGCTTGATCATCCCCTTAGCGCCACTTTTCATAATATCAATTATGCTATTACTAGCGAACCCCCATGCCCCACCAATTTTCTTACAGAAAAAACTACGAAGTTGTAAGTACTTAAAGAAATTACAACTTTCCAACCCAAAGTCCTTCTGTATATCTTTGAATTGTCAAAAACCTTGCTTTCCTATTATATCCCCAGGCCTGACGGATACCCTTGCTAGCCCAACCAGCCATAACTTCATCCGAAAGTACCTCGGGAAGCATTGGATTTTTAAACAAAACTGTGTAAAAATTAAGCCTCCCTAATCCAATCTTTTTCTTTAGCCCCCCCCAAATCTTAAAAGCAGCCATCAGCGTCTTAAATTTTGTATGTTTGTAATAACTGGGTTCTGTAAATTTGAAAAGACAATATTCAGCATTTTGACCCAGTAATAGTCTATAAACATCCGGGAGATCATTTTCCCTTTCCATTTCCCTGGAGCACGGCCCAACCAATATCCTCATATATTGCAGAGCTGCTGCCTAATAATAGCTACGAAAATCCAGCACCGAGAATCCTCCTTTCTCCCGTGATAAACACATGAACCGAAGAGCCCGCCTAGTTTTCCCATGTGCCCAAATAAACCTATCAACTAAACCTTCTAAAATAACAAACCAGGATTTTTGAAATTCTAAAGGAATTGACCTAAATAGATACAATACTTTAGGTAAAAACAGCATCTTAATGAGATTACACCGACCCACAAGAGAGAGATGGAGATTATTTAATCTAACAAAATCCACCCTCGCTTTGCTGATTACTGGCTCCATATTAACGGCCACCAATTTCCCAAGATCTGAAGTAACACGTATCCCCAAATAAACTGCCGAATCAACAACCCGAGCATCTTCAAAATTAATGAAGCGATTCTTAATAACTTGAGTCTTAGTTTTATTTAACGCGTATTCTGTAAACATACCAAACTCACTAGAAATTGACTCAACCCTTTCCAAAGCCAATTGCGGATCCGCTGTAACAATAGCCACGTCATCAGCATATGCAAGCACTTTAGTTTCTATCCCCTGACATACAACTGATCGGATTCCACTATTGGCCTCAAATAATCGTAACAGGGGATCAATATAGATGGCAAACAACAGTGGAGACGAGGGACAGCCCTGCCTAGTCCCCCTCTGTATATAAAATGGAGATGTATAGTTGCCATTAATCTTCAAACGAGCTGTTGGGGCCAAATATAATACTTGAACAGATTTAATAAATCCTTCTCCCAATCTAAACCAGCTCATAGCCTCCCAAAGAAAATCCCAGGAGACCCTATCAAATGCCTTTTCAGCATCTAGTAATAACACAGACATAGGGTCCCCTGAGATCTCCGTTACATCAAAAAGAGTGATCAATCGCCTTATATGTTGCATGGTTCCCCGGCCCATAATGAACCCATGTTGACACGGATGGATAGTTTTTCCCAAGATACCATTTAATCTCATGGCCAAGATTTTTGAAAATATTTTAACATCACAGTTCATTAGGGTGATGGTGCGATAGGAGCCAGGATCCTTATCTGGTTTATCCTTTTTCAAAAATATGACGACATCTGCCCCCGCCCAGGACTCGGGGGTAGAGTCCCCCTTTTGTGCCGATATCATAACCTCAACCAGATCCTGTCCTAATGAATCAATAAAAATTTTATAAAATTCCAATGGAATCTGATCTGGACCGACAGCCTTACCGGACGGTAATTCTTGTAGAGCACCCCTTATTTCTTCCTCGGAGAAAACCATCTCGAGTTCCTCCCTATCTATAGGGTCAACCTTCTGGTTGGGTATATTATCTAAATATTCACGAATGCCACCAGGTATAGCGGCCGGTCCACCGGAGTATAATTGCTGATAGAATAACCTAAAAACTTCCCGAATACCTACTGAATCAGTAATAACCTTTCTGCTGGTATCATAGATTTCAGAAATCGTCCCGGCCGAGGTTTTCTGCCTAGCTCTAACTGCCAACATGTGGCCTATTCTCTCATTAAATTCATGGCAATGCTGTTTTTTAGCCAGAAACATTTCTGCTGCCTTTTTAGCCAAATGTTCACCTATCTCGGCCTTTTTAATAGCCAGCTGTGAGAGTATCCTATCTATTCCTACACCGGTGCTGATGACTGTAGCTAAAATTCCCTCAAGATGATTTAATTCCTCCCTTATCTCTCTCTCTCTTAATCTTTCCATCTTTTGTCGCCGTAAGCTTAAACTTAAAGTTTACCCTCTAACCCTTGCCTTAAAGGCATCCCAAACAACTCCAACCCATGTGCTTCCTCGATTAAACTCCCAAAATTCTTTAACCCACCCCTTCATTTTGACAATATAGTCTGGATCATATAATAACCTCCTTTCAAAGGTCCAGCCAATATTCTTTTTTTCCAACAGACTAATATTAATTGTCAAAACTAAGGGATTGTGATCTGATAAGATGCGTGGGTGCTTCTCGATACCCAAATTAATAAGAGGTTGATTGGATACAAAAAAATAGTCCAAACGGGAAATAACTTTGTGTGGAGCTGAAAAAAAGGTGCCACCTAAATCAGTAGGTTTTAAATGAGCCCAAGCATCTATCAAACCATTATTGTGAACTAGATTATATAGGGCAGTACTAGATTTCTTTTTCTTTCCTAGATAGTTATTCCCTTGACTATCCCATTGTACCCCTAAGCCATTGATGTTAAAATCTCCACATAAAACAACAGGGACAGACCATAATGTCAATCTTCCGTCTAAATACTCTAACAATTCCGGATCGTCACCGGTTGAGCCATACAGTGAGCAAAGTGTAAATTTGAAGTTATTAACCAAACATTCAATTATTACCCAACCACCCCATTGATCAGCTGATTTGCGAAGAACTCTTATATCACTTCTTCGAGTGAGGATTGCCACCCCACGAGTTCGAGCACCTTGTGTGGTATATGCAATCAATCTAAAACCAAGGTGCTCCATCAAATAAGCTCTATTACCCTCTATATGGGTTTCTTGAATACATACTAAGTCTATTTGTAAAGACTTCAACCAAATCGCTACCTTATTCCTCTTTCTCTGATCGTTTAGCCCACAGATATTAATTGTCAAAATCCGGAGATTCATGTTTTAGGATTGAAGTTTTCTCGCTTTACATTCGCACAGTAGACCCATCTGGCTACTAATCTGACAGACCTTGCCTTGCCATCAGTCCTCATTTTCATTTTCCAAACCTTACCAATTATCCTAACCAACACATATTTAACACCACTCTTCTGCCTCTTTGATTGCCTCTTTATTTGCCTAACAATATGAAACACCTTGACCTGCCATGATCCCCCCCACCCCCTAAAACCGTACCCCTAACCCCGCCCCCTCTTAACCCCCCCTTACCTCCCTTACAGGCAATTAGGTCACCCAGACCTAAATATGGCCGAGACGTCTTGCGTTAAGGCAGCGCCCGACCCCCTCCTCCCATCAAGAAAAACAAGTGTAAACCCCAACAATAGTATGTATCACCACAAAATAGACCCCACCATATAGAAAAAATCTCAGCATATAATCAACATTTAAAAATCACATCACACTTTTCTTTGATCGTCCTTATTGCCCTTATTGCTTTCCCCCGTGCCAGACAATGCCCTTAGCCCACGTGTCTCAGTCAAATCAGTGAGAAACTCTTGGGCTTTAATCTCTGAAAAAAAGATTCTCGCCCGACCTCTATGAATAACCTTAAGTCTTGCGGGAAACAGCAGAAAGGCATCACATCCTGCCCCTTTAAATGCAGATATCAGCTGGCGCATCCTCCACCTCCGCTCGACCGTGGTGTGGCAAAAATCCGGCCGAGCAAAGAAGGTATGCCCCTCTGCTGTTATCTTAGAATCAGGTCTAGCGCGGTCCAAAATTGCCTGTCTCAGCAAAAAATTTCCAATAAAAATAAGGATCGCTCTAGGATGTTCTCTTTGATTATTAGGCTGATGTTTCCTAAACATTGGGAAACGGTGTGCCCTCTGCACTTCCATCTCCCAGTTCCAATAAACCAAATCTGGGAAAGCTGCCTTCATTAACTTCACCACAAAACTCAAAGTGTTCTCCCCCTCCACTTTTTCCTCCAAACCAAGAAGTCGGATATTATTCTGGCGCTGCCGATTTTCAAAATCCTCAAGTTTCCAATCCACATCCTGTGAACGCTTTTCCTGAGCACCTTTACCCACAAGTAGTTTCTCTACATCTTCCTCTATGGCAACAGTCCTTGCTTCAACCTGGGTTATCCGCTCAGACATATCAGAACATAATTTATTTGTTTTGCGAATTGCCCCTTGTAATTTTTTAGTAGCAAGCTGAGATCTCTTACTCTCCTGCAGGGCCTCGCTCTGCATTTGCTTTAGTGTTGCATACAGCAACTCCAACGTTGGTGGTGAGGGCGCGCTGCCTGGCTTGTTGACACCTTCTGTTCCACTGCCACCCCCAGGCCTGCTACCTGAGCAAGCTATGAGGGTTGAGGCAGAGTAATCCCACTCAAATCGTCTGCTGGTTGAATCCGAAGATTGACCTTTTCCCCTGCAACGACGCTTGATAGTCTTGGATTTCAGCTTGGACTGAGTAGTATCCTGCTGAGCCACCAGGGACTCCTCTCCAGAGACACTCTCCTGTGTCGACTCAAAATCACTCTCCAGAGATGACTCTGAGTCATCATTCAGTGAAAAAAACTGATCACCATCTGGAGAAAGCAATGGGACACATGCATGAAGAATATTAGACTCCTGGTTATCTATCTTACTGAATGTGCCATTAAGATCACCAGATTTGAGAGCAGGGGACCCCACATTACCATAAGACTGTGCAGATATCATAAGGTTATTTTGACCTGTTTCAGGGGGCGGCTCAGTAACCTCAGCCGTGTCTTCTATGCAACAGTCATCTGTTACCGCCTTCTGACAGCCACTTCGAACCTCATTTAGCTCCTCTCCATCGCTACTGTCGAGGCTACTATTGTCACTGCATATGTCATGGGGTTTTAACACAGGATTTTCTCCCTCTATCACCCCTGCTGTGAGAATTCCAACAGAGCCGTCCGATATTGTATCCACATGCTGCTGTATAATACTAGTGTCCAGATCCATAGACTCAACCTGTAGATGCAGAGATATAAGTGGACTGCATTTCCCAGAATCCACTGGTAGAGTAATTGATGCAACCGGATTGTCGCTTAGTAAGGCTGCGTCAAGCTTATGGGAAATTGCTTCTGATAGCGGGGATATATCTGAGGAACATATAGGTGTTTTTACATTCCCCCCAGAGAGTGCCTTTGTCACATTCACCACACTAAATGCCTCGATGACTAACGGCTGCCTGAGAGCGCCCTCATTGGCTTTTCCAGCCCGCAGTCTTGTCACGCCTGCTACTCCAGTAGTCCCGCCATCAACCGCTCTGCTCCCCTCACCTTTCCTCTTGGAACCGCCATGCCGTGTCCGTCCCTGTGTGGAAAATAAAAATCTATGAGGCCTATATGTCCCCATGTGCCCCCCAACGCCTATGTGCGCATGCATGTAACCTATGCATTTCCCCTCCATGGCCTTTCCTATCATGTTACCTATGCTATAACGTGGCCTGTCATCATTCAGTTCCCCATGAGAGAAACGACAAATCTGTATTAAGGCCTACACGTTTTGCATCATGTTTTCCTGCACCACATGCAAACCCGTGTTTGTGGCTCAGATAGACCCGTACAGAGGTTTCAGGCCTCAGACGTTCAGAAAGCTGCAGCTGCGTATCCTTGGCCTTACACACTTGGGCCTCAGCCAAAGGGGCCCTGTCACAAGGTACCGAGACAGTATTGAGCACGGTTATCTGCTTACTCCTACAGAGCCGCATTCCTGCCTGGTGAAGGAGGAATGAACGCGACCCATCTGCAAGGAGGGAGCCCAGCCTTACTGTCTCTCTTTTTGAGATTGCAAAGCTCACGTCAGTAAAAAGCCCATAGCCCCCATGTAAGGCCTCTGCAGTAAATGAAGTAAATGAAGAAATAGATGCCACATCGGCTCTTGGTGATGAGCAACCTATGTCACAAATCAGTCCCTGCTCCAGACATCGGATATCAGATAATACAAGATGTGCTGGTCGTCCTGACACTGAAGGCCTCACTTCCAGACTTGTCCGGTTGCATAGCAACCCTCCCCACGTCAGTTACACGTCATGCTCGAGTTGAGCACAAGTAAGGCAAAGTTCCAGTAAAGTTCCAGCAGATCACGCAACCCCCTCCAGGTATCCACCCACACATGACAAATTACCCATTATCATCAAGTGGACGCCCACATGGATGCCCACCTTCACACCCTCTTACACGCCCACATGCTCTTATCTCACTCTCTTTTGCTCTTTTCGTTTCAGATGTATATATACTGTACTCTGTGAATAATGTTTTGAGAATATTGAGAATACTTTTGAGTCCCTTCCAGATCCTTTGTGGTGATGGTAATATTCTCCCTTTGACTCGAGTTATTGGAATAAAGCCCTTTATGAACCTGATACCACAGACTCAGCCTCTTGCTTTATGCATGATCTTATTGATATTATGAAATTATGAGAGCGTAATATTTTATTCACGACATAATGGCGCCCGAACAGTTCAATCTCTTTCCCCACACGCCGGAGATGACGGTCCAGTTTTGCCCCCTTCCATAGCCGTGACGGACTTCAAGCACGCACGTCGCGGGTCTTCCCGCCAACTCCCTCAGGCCAACGAAGGGGACGGACTGCGACCAGGCATCCAGACGAGGCGGTGAGGAACGCAGATTGTCCTACCCAGAGCCCACCTGCGAGAGAGCTGTGTCCGAGGTATACAGAGGCCCACCAGATTCCGAAGTTCCGAAGTATCTAAGTCACGAGTCGAGTCCAGTCCAGTTTGGTCTAGTCCAGTCCAGACTTCCGAGGCCTTCCGTTCCGTGCTTCCCGGTGAGTACCGTTGCTGGGGACGCATCTAGACGTGCACATTAGTTTGTGCCGGTCAAGACGGGTTTGGGTACACAGACCTGGTCTGCACTGTTTCAGCAGTGTATCTGTACTGTTTAGCAGTACATCCAATATATTTAGTATCATGCAGTTAACTAGTTTTATTCTAATTATTATTGTTCGTTTCTAAAAAGTTTTTGATATGTTTTAAATGTCGTGGTATGAGCGATTGTTCGATCTTCATTATTGTGTTTATTGTAATTATTGTGTTCAAGACCGAGTAAGAATTAAGTAGCAAGGTTCAAAATGCCGTTATTTTCAAAATTAAGACAGATAAAAACTAGAAAAGGGATACTCGAGGAAGCTGTTCCTATTCCACCTAGGGACACTCCAGGGTACTTTATGTACCATAAATATGGCCTAGATGCCGTATCATATCTTGATCTATGGGTGGACTACACCAAGGATTTAGCAGAGAGTCAGAGATGGCCCGCTGCTGGGACATGGGATGCAGATTGCATCATGAGAGTAGAAGAAGCATTATGGAAAAAGAAAGCCAGACAGTCACAGAAAAATGCCATTGAATTATGGCGTAAAGAATAGCATAGACGCATAGAGAAAGCGCTCAGAAAAGAGGATAAAAGTAGGGAGGATTCAGACAAAGCCCGAGAAAACGTATTAGTTGAGGAAGGTATCCGAGTAAAAGCAGAACAAGTAGACAGACAACGAAACACTCTTATGAAAGAGAAAATGTAGACCAGCTCGGAAGGATGCCATTGAGTTTTGGCGCAAGGAGTCACATAGGAGGACAGAGTAAGTGTTTCACGAAGCAGAGAGAAGTAGACTGGAGTCTGGAAAAGCCAAGGAAAAGATGTTACAGGAGGAAGTGGAGCAGGTAAAATGAGCGCAGGCTGACAGAGAAAGAAATACTGACGTTGCTGGTATTTATCCCGTCCTTTCAGAGGACCTAGCAAGAGTGGCCCCAGTAGAAAGACCAGTTAGAGTGCCACCGCAAGTACCACGATACATACAATAATGATATAGTAGCCCAAAGGTTCTTGAGCCTCCCACCAAACGAACAGCGCATAGCTGGTGTTTACATGGTCCAACATTTGACTACGTTGTCAATAGGAAATTGAGAGGGGTGTAGCTAGAGAAGGAGCAACACCTGTGATTTGATGACACCCCTAATGTACAAAGTGTTAACGAAAAAATAATTAGTGAAAAGTTTAGCTTGAAAAAAGAATTGTGGGTATTTCGAATTTGCAAATTGTTCAAGAATACAGGTTTGTGTTCTTGGTGGTCCAGTGAGCCAATGTGCTGGGTCAAGTCGGTAAGATTATGACCCCCTGAGTGCAAATTGTATGTAAAAATAATTTTTCAATTGGGCGAATTATTGCAGTTTTTATGGAATTGAGTAGTCTTTTTGTCTTTGACAGCTTCAGAGTGAGGAGAAGGTGGGGGCTGTGTAGAGCAGAATGTGATACAGAAATCGGAGACAGATTCTGACCTTGTAGCCAGTGTAGGTGGGGGCCGGTGAGAGGAGCAGAACAGAGGCACTGCTTAGAAAGCTTCTCTGACATCGCATCTGTGTAATGCCTGCAGCCGGAGAGCCTTGGGGGCCAGGAGTAGGAAAAACAAAAAAGTTGGCTGGCAGCCCAGGCTCAGGCCGCGCTGAGGGGCTATTTTTAGCTTCTCTGATAAGACAGGGCAGCTGAGAAATGTAAGTCGAGAAAGATTCCCTTGTTCTATTCTGTGCAAAACCAGTGCCCCGAGGAAATGTCTATGGAGAAGATTTGTTTTATTTTTTAGCAAATGTTATATTGCTTCTGGCCAGAAAGTAAAATGTTGCTCTTGCTTGGAATTTTAAGGGCTATATGCCTATATAAAAACGATTTTCAAATTCAGACATTTTGAATTGTGGCCACAAGCTGCCACCAGTTGCATTGGATAAATGATCCAGTGGTTACGGGTCTGTGAGGAAAGATGGGAGATGCATCTTCGACTAGGACATGAGGGTACATTGTGTACGAAGATTCATAGCTCATTTTTATAAAAAAAAGACAGGTTCGTGTGTTCTTCATTTTTGATTATTGTTGCTGATCCTGTGTGTCAGACTTGACACGGTCATCATTGGGATGACCCACTGTCAGATGGGGGTGTATAGGGCAGGTAAATCAGTTATTGATTATAAGCCTGACAAATTAAGCAGGCCAGAATGTTCGCCTCTGAGCTGTAGGTACTGTAATTGCGCATCACTGCTCATTTATATATGTTAGTGTAATTGTCTATGCTTTCTGTGCTTGGTATACTGATGGCTTGGCATATGTATTTTATATATGTTTTGTTTTTGTGTTGTATTGACCAGTATGTTTAGCATTAATACAAGTTCTCCTGGGCGTTACAGAGATGGTCGTGACGACATAAATCTTTGCGCTGCGCTTGGCTGGAACTTGTTCACAATTACTAAATTTCACAGACATGATATTACCTTTATCATGCTGTCAAAATAGCAGACAACACATTATCAGTGTATGTCTAATTGGTATTGGAGATGAATAAAAGAAGAAAAAAGTTATGCAAGACTAAAATATGTATCACATGACTGCCTTTCTCTTATAGACAGGCAGCCTCGGTCATATGTTTCCAGATTGGACATTAAGGAACCATTATGATCTGTGCACTCGCATCTTAACTCTTGAAAGGCCTGTTTTAAATAAGGACTGCCACCCCAGAGTGACAAATGAGGCTCGGTATTTAGGGTAATGAGAAAATATCTGACAGGGTTTCCTTTTTAAAGTTTGCTTTAGTAAGCTCATTCTTGTAAGTGGTGGCCCCAAAAGTTGACTTGTTTTTGAATTAGGCTATTTATTGTATAGGTGGAAATTATTGCAAAATGACTGATTTCTTTAGCAGATAAATTATTAATTATCAACATTAACAACTGTTCTTAAACTTGGTTTTCCGAATATTTAGGTAATTTAGCATTCCTATTAGGGCCTCCTAGCATTAATATTGACTTCAGGTTGGTGTAGGTTCATGTAATAGGGACATTTGCATATGAGATGTCATTTGGCCAGCTTATGAGCTAACACAATGAGGTTTGTACATTAATTTGAAGGATTTCTCGCCGTTTCAAATACGCTGTGTATCTCCTATAATTTTGCTTACGCCCAGTAGCTACACACAGGGATTAATAGTGTTGACAAGACACAGGGTTTGATAGTGTTTGACAGCAGTGAAATCTGTTTCAGATTTCCTCCTGTCAAAAAGGGGGGAAGGAGGAGAATATTGGCTTTCTGCTGGCCCCTGAGGAGGTTCGCTTCCCGCTAGCCCCTTAAGAAATTAAGCCCCTTAGAAATTAGCCCCCTTAGAAATTAAGCCGAGGAAATAGGTATGGTGCTTTCCCCTTTTTCTCATGTTTTATTGTGATCTTTCAGGGGAATTAGTTGTGGGCACCGGAACGTATTCAATTGATTTCTAGTTTTTCACAGCCCAAGACACAAAAGGAGGTACGTGCATTCATTGGCCTCACTTCATATTGCAGGCAGTGGATTCCCCAGTATGCTTACATAGCCAAGCCCCTAATACAGTTGACGACACAGGAGGCAGTTTCTTCTAAAGTCCTCTCTTGGACACAAGAACACACTGTGGCATTTGAAGAATTAAAGAGAGCTTTATGTCAAGCACCAGTTTTAGCAAACCCTGATTACAACAAATCGTTTATGCTTTTTGTGACAGAGCGGGATGGAACAGCACTATCTGTCCTAACACAAGATCATGCAGGAAAACACAAGCCCTGTGCTTATTTTTCTAGTACATTAGACCCAGTAGCACAGGCTTTGCCTGCGTGCCTAAAATCAGTTGCAGCAACGGCCTTAGCCATAAGACAAAGTGACTCGATAGTGCTGGGCCACCCTCTGACAGTACAAGTACCACACGCAGTAGAGGTTCTCTTGAACCGGACACAAACACAACACCTGACTGTAGCTAGACTGACAGGCTATGAGCTAACGTTATTTCAACCACACATAGAGATCAGACGATGCAACATACTGAATCCCGCTACCCTTTTGCCCTCCAGTACAGAAAGCGTTTCACCACACGACTGTGTTGAAGTAATACATACCGTGACTAAACCAAGACAAGACTTGACAGACGTTGCACTCGCAGACCCCGACCTAACACTATAAGTTGACGGCTCATGCATGAGGACAGGGGCGGGAGAATTAGTGGCAGCATATGCAGTGACTACTGATACTGTAATAATAGAGACTAAAAGAATAGACATATTGTCAGCACAAGCAGCAGAGCTCATCGCCCTGACACAAGCGTGCATAAGAGCTAAGCACCTGAGAGTAAACATTTACACCGATTCTGTGGAGAGAAAGAGGTTTCTTGACCTCTCATGGGGCCAAGATACAGCATGGCCCCCTTATTCAAGCCCTACTGGAAGCAATACATTTACCAACAGCCATAGCTATCCTAAAATGTAAAGCACATACTAGAGCAACAGATACCATTTCCCAAGGCAATGATCTGGCAGACCGAACTGCTAAACAGACAGCTCAGACCCCACTAGACATGACAAAGTTACAGGTTCAATCAGTGTCCAACGCCATGACAGTTAGGGATCCTTCCAAGGATGTACAAGACATACAGACACATGCTACTATGGACGAATTAAAGAAATGGTCGGAACAAGGAGGGGTACTGACTGATCAGGGTTGGATGAATAAGGGCAAATCCACATGGTTTCTTCCTGATTCGATGGTACAAGTGATTATAAATACCGCACATAGTCCTGCACGCTTAGGAGAGAAAGCAATGATAGATAGCTTACAGAATATATGGTTCAACAAGCACCTGCGTGCAGCAGCGAAACAAAAGGTCAGAACATGTATGATCTGTTGCCAATTCAATCCAGGTAAAGTCATTCCGATGGAACAAGGTGGATTCCATCCACCTGACCACCCTTTTGAAGTGCTCCAAATGGATTATATCCAAATAAACAGATGTAGAGGTTACAAATATGTCCTGGTACTAATGAAGCAGGTGTCCCTTCTGTTAGGGTATACCTGGAAATTCCATTGTGTGCGACATCCTGAAGCAGCAGGCCTTGTAGAAAGACATAATCAGACATTGAAAATTAGACTAGCAAAGATTTGCGCAGACAAAGGTGTAGATTGGATGGTAGCCCTACCGGTTGCCCTCTTTTACATGCGAATGGTAGCTCATTCTAGAACAGGCTTATCTCCCTATGAAGTGGTCTTTGGTAGACCACCAAATATGTGGGGCACTCCAATGCCTAAAAGATTACTGATGTTGATAGTAACATGCTGACAGATTACCTGGCTTCCTTGATGTCTGCACTACTCTCTTGTTGTTCGCAGGTTGCTGCCGCCTTCCCTGACAACACCCAGGTCAAGGGACACTCCATCGCTGATCCGGAACTTGGATAGATCAAGCCCTCTTAAGCCGAGGTGGAAGACGCCGAAATTGGTGTTGCTAACAACAAGGACCGCCGTTAAAGTCGAGGGACGGAAAGGATGGATACATCATTGCAAACGTTACTTTGGGAATAACTGTACTTTCCAAAAGAACACTGACTGCTTGGACTTTGAGCCCCCTTTTCTAGAGGAGACTCCCCAGCAGGAGTTAAACTTAGATCTAAAAAGTCAGAACCCGTTTGATCAATTAAGTCCACTAGGTGGTGAAGCGGTTGAACATGTATTCTGGCTTGCATAAGATCTTGGACAATAACATAAAAAAAAAAAAGAGCAAGATAAGAAGCAAATACTGTAAAATATTACGTGGTAGATGTATAGTGACTGTGATTTTTCTATCTCTTCTGTGCATCACGATAATATGTATCAGCTTAATACTACATGCTATTTTTCCTTCTATTGCCTCACTCTTATACTTCTCCACTAATGATACCATAAAGCACACATTTAGTGATCTGCCATCCCATGAGCTATCATATCGACTTGCCTTACGCAACAATACCTTTATTCAGATGCTGCACCATTCACATCAGACTAGCAATGCTACAGACTGCTGGGTCAGTGGCCGACTTCCCCCGTATCAGAAGGTGAAGGGAGTGTTGCCTCTTTTCCCTTTTCCGTTCTCCCATAATGGTTCTTGCGGAGCATGGTTTGCCTTAATGACATCCATCAACGGTGATGCCAAAGAATGTCAAGACAAGGAGTGTAGGGGCGAGTGGGTATGGGGTAACTTGAATAAAGTCATGAACAAAGCATGTTTCCCAGATGAAGAGGGTCTTCCCCAAATGAAAGGTACAGATCTAGAAAATGAAGAGTATCTGCAAGGAAATGTGACCCTCGACTTTATAGTGTTGAATGTCAAGCCCATACACGATTTAGGTCCATCCTCAATTACAGTCCTGCCAGTAAAAGGGAACTTGTGTGTCAGAAAAGAAGGCTCAGTACATTTGGGGCACAGTGAGTGTAATACTATAATAGTATTCAAAGACAAAGGAAAGTCCTATTTCAGAGCATCACGACACACCTACTTTATTTGTGGCCAGACAGCCTATGTGCAACTGCCCTTAGACTGGGGTGGGACGTGCTACATATCATTTCTTTCATTCCTAATAACGCACCGTCTGTATACAAAACAATAACAAGGCTCCACAAGATTGCCCAAAGCATACATCAAGACCCAGGCACGTGGACATGGTCCGGTTGGCTCTGGGGATTAATATCGGCTTGGGGATGGAAAGTGTTGACCGTCTGTGGGTTGATACTATTAATGATATTCAGTTGTTGCCTATGTCTGCAGTGTGGCCCGGCCATTTGTGGCCTGTGTGCTACTGCATGTGTTCCACATCCCCATTTACAAAGCATTGAAAATGGAAAAATAATGCTGCAAGAACAGATCGACTGTCTCATGAAAATAGACGTTACATAGGGGGTTCACTAGGGTACAAGGAGGGAATGTGGAAAATAAAAATCTATGAGGCCTATATGTCCCCATGTGCCCCCCAACGCCTATGTGCGCATGCATGTAACCTATGCATTTCCCCTCCATGGCCTTTCCTATCATGTTACTTATGCTATAACGTGGCCTGTCATCATTCAGTTCCCCATGAGAGAAACGACAAATCTGTATTAAGGCCTACACGTTTTGCATCATGTTTTCCTGCACCACATGCAAACCCGTGTTTGTGGCTCAGATAGACCCGTACAGAGGTTTCAGGCCTCAGACGTTCAGAAAGCTGCAGCTGCGTATCCTTGGCCTTACACACTTGGGCCTCAGCCAAAGGGGCCCTGTCACAAGGTACCGAGACAGTATTGAGCACGGTTATCTGCTTACTCCTACAGAGCCGCATTCCTGCCTGGTGAAGGAGGAATGAACGCGACCCATCTGCAAGGAGGGAGCCCAGCCTTACTGTCTCTCTTTGTGGGATTGCAAAGCTCACGTCAGTAAAAAGCCCATAGCCCCCATGTAAGGCCTCTGCAGTAAATGAAGTAAATGAAGAAATAGATGCCACATCGGCTCTTGGTGATGAGCAACCTATGTCACAAATCAGTCCCTGCTCCAGACATCGGATATCAGATAATACAAGATGTGCTGGTCGTCCTGACACTGAAGGCCTCACTTCCAGACTTGTCCGGTTGCATAGCAACCCTCCCCACGTCAGTTACACGTCATGCTCGAGTTGAGCACAAGTAAGGCAAAGTTCCAGTAAAGTTCCAGCAGATCACGCAACCCCCTCCAGGTATCCACCCACACATGACAAATTACCCATTATCATCAAGTGGACGCCCACATGGACGCCCACCTTCACACCCTCTTACACGCCCACATGCTCTTATCTCACTCTCTTTTGCTCTTTTCGTTTCAGATGTATATATACTGTACTCTGTGAATAATGTTTTGAGAATATTGAGAATACTTTTGAGTCCCTTCCAGATCCTTTGTGGTGATGGTAATATTCTCCCTTTGACTCGAGTTATTGGAATAAAGCCCTTTATGAACCTGATACCACAGACTCAGCCTCTTGCTTTATGCATGATCTTATTGATATCATGAAATTATGAGAGTGTAATATTTTATTCACGACACCTGACTTGAACCTGTTTCTGTAGCCGAGCACGGCAGCCGTTCCTTCCTCAGCTCTTTCTGATCTCTGGCAGCCTCCCGCATCTTAGTTATCTTCGGAGCCATCCCCCAACGTTGGGAACGTGAAGTAATGTTCCGCACCAACCGAAAAAGAGATGAGGCGGAGAGGTATCTGGACCCACGAGTTCCCCCGCATCGAGCATGGTGACCGCGGAGATAGGCAGGCAGAGACTTCAGAAAATCTTGGCAGTTCAAACTGCAGATTTTCTTTAAGGTGAGAGCCGGTGGGGGAACTACTCGCTGAGAAGAGTGTAGAAAACGAAGAAATAAGGGCTTGTAGCATAGCTCTTGGGGTTATTTTTTACCGAAGTAAATCATTAAGAAGGGAGAGAGGTCAGCGCTGCCTTCAGAGGCGGTCAGTCAGTGGCCATC
The DNA here is from genome assembly GCF_964204655.1 of Triturus cristatus. Lineage (NCBI taxonomy): Eukaryota > Metazoa > Chordata > Amphibia > Caudata > Salamandridae > Triturus > Triturus cristatus. The sequence goes on along the minus strand of NC_140589.1, from coordinate 189,946,169 downwards.
TGCCCCAGGTTTACATGATTAAGTAAATCTGGCGCAGCTTCAAAATCCATGGGTGCTGCATGGGAAAACCCATTTCAACACCTATGGAATGCTTCCTTGACACAGTAAAGCAATGCAGTGACTTGCACAGCTTTGACTAACTCATTATCTGAGGCCATGCAAAGCCATGCAGAGTATATTTGCGTCGCATCATAAATATGATTGAAAGGCTTGGCGACGGAAGTGTCTCATCAATAAGCCCCTCTGTTACTGAGCAGAGGCGGGTTGCCCACTGCTGTCTGTGTCAATGAGCTGTAGCTTGAATGTCTTGCCTTTTTTGCCACTCTGTTTTAAACCTGACCATTTTTCCAATTGAAGAAGCTAGTAAAACTAAAAAATATTTATATGTATATATATATTTATATTTATAATTTTATATATATATATATATATATATATATATATACACACTTAAAAAAACATAGGTTTCACACACGTTATAGTTAGGAATTAGCATTTAAAAAACCTTGCAAATTCACTTAAAAAACCATAGGTTTCACAAATGTTATAGGTAGGTGGACATTTCACTCGTAAAAAACCAATGAAATTCCACCGTTATAGTTAGTTCAGATAACTATAACTCGCGCGCCCGCAATCCACTGCTCATGACATCACATATTACATCACTCATGACATGGTCAGTGGCATCACTCATGACATCACTTATGACATCATCCTTGTGATAGAGTTGCGGTCGCGCGAGTTATAGTTATCTGAACTAACTATAACGGTGGAATTTCATTGTTTTTTTTACGAGTGAAATGTCCACCTAACTATAACATGTGTGAAACCTATGGTTTTTTAAGTGAATTTGCAAGGTTTTTTAAATGCTAATTCCTTACTATAACGTGTGTGAAACCTATGGTTTTTTAAGTGAATTTGTACGGTTATTTAAATGCTAAGTTATGTACGTATTATTATTTTTTTTGTTTATTCACCGTGCGCGCACCGTGCGCGCACCTCGCGATATTTTTTTTTAAAAATTAAAATGTTTTTTCACCCTTCGGGGTACTTTGGGAACCCCATTACAAAGGTCAGGAACTCTCTACCCTGCCCCCTTTTCACGTTCGCCACCTCTCTTTTTCACTCTCGCACCCAAAACAAACAAAATAGCAGCCGACACTTCCTGATTTCGACCGATTCGAACGTTGACTGACATGTAACAACCAATCAGAATTACGCTCGCGCGCGGTGCGCGCACGGTGCGCGGCTATAGATATTTATATGCTTTTAAATGCTATTTTCTCAGGAAATACTAAACAGATTGACTCCATATATGCAAAAGGCACTTCCTTGACCTGAGGACTACCACTTTGCCAAATTTCAAGTAATTCTGTTCAGCCGTTCAGGCTGTACCATCGACTAAAGGTCCTATGGGAAAATGCATGGGGAAAATGCGTTTTGGGACCACCCTTTTTTCTCGGCCCCCGCTTGACGAATCGCCCCGAGACTTTCAGGGTAGGAGCTGAGCGGAGCGCTCCATTAGATTTGAAACTTTCGCGAGGATTCGTCAACCGGCGCCAAAGTTATTCAAAATCGAATTTTAAGATTTCCTACAGAAACACGATCCTAACTATAACTATCTACTGGCGACCGCCAGTAGATAATATATATATATATATATATATATATATATATATATATATATATATATATATATATATATATATATATATATACATATATTAAGTGCCACGCAAATGAACCATGACCTTAACAGGGCGGCCAGTGCAACTGGTGCGAGGCTTCCAGGAAAACATACCATCCAAGCCTCCTTTCTTTTCAAAGAGGCACACCAGCACTGGCTGTGATGCAATAAATCATTTATTGGTAGAACAACACGAAGGCAATAGGCTTCCTTATCCCAACGTTTCTGCTCATAAGAGCCTTGATCACGGGAGGCAGTCTCTGATTTTGAATTCACCCACGTGATTTACTTTTAAACAGCGTGGGCCGTATTCTCTCACAGAGTGCGCAAAGGAAATCTTTTCAGGCTTAAATGTAAAGGGCACCTTAATCCAATGCCTTTGAATGTTTGTAATACACCCCAAATTATTCTTTTTTCTTTTTCCATGCCTTTTCCGTCACGCAAAATTGAAGTCAGATTCATTGCACAGTTCGTAATAATAATGTTCCACTCACTTGATTTTAAAGCAGCACCAGCCCGCAATATTGGATAAACATCCTTCTGCCCCCAAACTCGCCACAAAATATATATATATTACCTACTGGCGGTCGCCAGTAGGTAGTTATAGTTAGGATCTCGTTTCTATTCAAATCGCGTTATTTCTTTTTTCTTTTCCTAATATCTTTGGCGCCGGTTGACGAATCTTTGAGAAATTTTCAAAACTAATGGCCCGCTCTGGTCAGCTCCTATCTTGGAAGTTTCGGGGTGATTTGTCAGGCTGGGGCCGAGAAAAAAGGGGGTCCCATAACGCAGTTTCCCCATGTTAATTTCCATAGGAAAAATTGGAACAGGCTACAGCTCGAACTGCTGAACGGAATTACACCAAATTTGGCAAAAAGGTAGCCCTTGGTTCAGAAAGAGCCCTTTTTTAAATGATGTAAATCCATTTAGTAGTTCCTGAGAAATTACAATAACAAAGAATATCGATATCTGAGCACAGGGAGGGTTCGCAAACCCTCCCGAAACAAGCTTCACTCTGATTGGCTGCCAACACTCGGTTACCGAGTCACAAGGAAAGAGTTAAAAAAAGGTGAAAAACAAGAAAAGGGGGCAGGGTAGAAAAACCCTGACCCCCTAGGCCTGCTCAGGGGGTCCCTTAAAAAAAGCATTTGTTTTAAAACAAATCGGCTGAATTCACGCTTGGGTCGTGAATCTGGCCGAGAAAATAAAACAAAACGAAGAGTGGGCTCCTACGCTTTGTTGTATTTAAGCCGCCAGGTGGGCCAGGTCCTGGTGCACTGAAAAAAATGCATGGGGAGGGTCCCAATCCCCCCACGCTGCCCTGGGGACCGCCACCTCCCCAGGGCTCAGTTTAAAAACAATAAACAAATGTGTGGGGAGGGCACCAGTGCCCCCACATGCCCCTGGGACCACCACCTCCCTGGGGCACTGTATATTTAAATTTGGGGGTTCATTACAGACCCCCAAGCCCCGGGGACCACCACCTCCCTGGGGCTTCAAACACGTTGGGAGGGGGGCCACGTGGCCCCCCTTCAGAGCCATCGATGGCCCTGGGGACTGCCACCCCCCCCAGGGCCAGCTCCCAGGGTGCCCACCCCCAGGACACTGCTGTCTGCTATGGCAGGACGAGAGCCATGCGCATCCCGCCCTGCCATAGCAAACACTGGTTTGAATTTTGGAAGCAAGAGTAGGTTTCCTGCTCTCGCTTCCAAAATCCAAACCAGATTGCTTTTCCACAAGGGGAGCTGCATGTTAGCAGCTCCCCTTGTGGAAGAGCAAAGCCGGCTTCCGTAGGAGGCGGGGAGCTGATGGGACCATGGGGGAATTTGGGCTCCCCCCACGGTCCCCAACAGAGAGGCCAGCCCCAGGGGATGGGGTCCCCAGGCTAGAAGTGGCCTGGAAGGGGGCCACACGGCCTCCCTCCCTAAGGTAAAAATAAATAAATAATTTAAAAACCGGCAGGCCAGCCCCAGGTGATGGGGTCCCCGGGGCCATAATTGGCATAAGGAGGGGGGCCAGGCGTTGAACCATTGAAATTCACTGAAAGAAACATAGGTTTCAGGGACGTTATAGTTAGAAATTAGCATTTAAAAAAACATTGAAATTCACTGAAAAAACCATAGGTTTCAGGCATGTTACAGTTAGAAATTAGTATTTAAAAAACCTTAGAAATTCACTGAAATAACTATAGGTTTCAGGGACGTTATTGTTAGTTGGACATTTCACTCTTACAAAACCATACAAATTCCGCCATTATAGTTAGTTCAGCTAACTATAACTCGGACCCCCGCAATGCACTGCTGATGACTTCACATATTACATCATTCATGACATGGTCAGTGACATCACTGATGACATCACTGATGACATCTCAAATGACATCCGCATAGGGGGATTGAAAATTAAGGGGACCCAGGAAGCCTAAGGACATTATTTCCAACACAGGACCATCCGCCTTTACAATTGTCACCTTTACCCTGGTGACATGGACACGAACTTTGTCTTCCCCATGCACAGCCTATCCCGACCAAGTGAATTCTGGCACCTGTGGTTAAGATTCGAAAACTACAGAGGGCGTGCATTCAGGCGATCGTGGGGCTGAGCTCTTAAACCAATGGGAGCACGTCGGGACAATCAAAGGTGTGGGTGGAGCAGCGCCGTGAATGTAGAGGCATCTGAAGAAGGCGGTCAACGCTAAAATGCATATTGCCTTACAGTCCTATTAAAAGGCTTCGAAACTGAATTCCCCGAGTGGCCTCTTACCTTTCGTGATTGAAGGGGTGTGTTTGTATATATATATATATATATATACATATATATATATATATATATGTATGTATATATATATATATATATATATATATATATATATATATATATATATATATATATATATATATGTATATATTACCTACTGGCGGTCGCCAGTAGGTAGTTATAGTTAGGACCCTCTTTCCATAGGAAAACCGTAACATTCTATTTGGAATAACTTTGGCGCCGGTCGACAAATCCTCGCGAAATTTTCAAAACTAATGGGGCGCTACGCTCCGCTCCTACCCTGAAAGTCTCGGGGGGATTCGTCAAGCGGGGGCTGAGATAAAAGGGGGGTCCCAAAACGCGTTTTTCCCATGCATTTTTCCATAGGACCTTTAGTCCGAGCTACAGCCCGAACGGCTGAACTGAATTACTTGAAATTTGGCAGAGAGGTAGTCCTCAGGTCAAGGAAGTGCCTTTTGTAGGTTTGGTGTAAATCTGTTCAGTAGATTCTGAGAAAATAGCCTTTAAATCAATATATATATCTGAGCCAGCGTACGGTGCGCTTACGGTGCGCTTACCGTACGCGTACGGTGGCGTGCGCGAGCGCGATTCTGATTGGCCCTTAGATCTTAGTAAACATTCGAATCGGTCGAAACCAGGAAGCGGCGGCCGCCATTTTCTCTCTCGCACTCTGACAGGGGGTTGAAAAACAAAGTGCAAATCATGTAAAGGGGCTGTTTACACAGCTCCCAAGCACCTAGCCATGTCGAGGGAGTCCCCAACGATCCCCCAAGTGAAAAAAGGCAATTTTAATTTTTTTGAAAATTTCGCCGATTACGCTTACCGTACGCGTACGGTAAGAAATAATAAAAAAATAAAAAAATATCCACATTCTCCCCACCCCGTGTGCAAAAGGAGCCCGAAGGGCACCTTTTGTGCATGGCTCATCAGAGATAAACAAAACATATATTTTACCTGTCACAACGATGCTCATCATATGACCTCCATGTGCGCACGGTGCGCGAAGCGCATCGTGCGTCCATGGCCCATCTAGCGTAACGTGGACACGCGCACGGAGCGCACCGTGCGCGCACGGAACGAACTGCGTTAAGTGGGCGCGCACGCCACAAATGGCGTAAAGTAACTTAGCATTTAAAAAAACGTACAAATTCACTGAAAAAACCATAGGTTTCACACACGTTATAGTTAGGAATTAGCATTTAAAAAACCTTGCAAATTCACTGAAAAAACCATAGGTTTCACACATGTTATAGTTAGCTGTACATTTCACTCGTAAAAAACCAATGAAATTCCCCCGTTATAGTTAGTGCAGGCAACTATAACTCACGCGACCGCAATCCTCTGCTGATGCTAATACTGTATTTAGACACTTATTTGCCCATGTCTTCTTCCATTAAATTTTAGCTATACATATATTACAAATATTTTTTTTTCATAAAGACACATATGTCATCAGCAGAGGATTGCGGTCGCGTGAGTTATAGTTGCCTGCACTAACTATAACGGGGGAATTTCATTGGTTTTTTTACGAGTGAAATGTACAGCTAACTATAACATGTGTGAAACCTATGGTTTTTTCAGTGAATTTGCAAGGTTTTTTAAATGCTAATTCCTAACTATAACGTGTGCGAAACCTATGGTTTTTTCAGTGAATATATATATACATATATATATATATATATACAAAGTTGTGAGACACACATTTTTGCTACCCTACACATCTCTTGATTAACATTTGTGACATTCGGATAGTATCTAGATGTCATGAAAGGCCATAGCTCTCCCATGCTGCTTCGCTGCCATGCCACTTCCCTATTTTCTGAGTGCTTTCTCCTGATTTTGCCTAATTTTTCTTTCTTTCTCCTTCCTCCCCACCCCCCATTTTTCTGAGAGCTTTTCCCTCATTCTTTATTGCTTTCTCAGTCCTTCCACCCATTTTTCTGAACGCTTTTCCTGCTTTTGCCTTTTACTGCTTTCTCCTTCCTTTCCCCCTGTTTTTCTGAGTGCTTTTCCTGCTTTTGCCTAGTTTTTTACTGCTTTCTCCTTCCTTTACCCCATTTTTCTGGGTGGTTTTCCTGCTTTTGCCTTGTCTTTGACTCCTTTCTCTCCTCTTTTTTTTTAGTATTTTCTCCTGCTTTTGTCTTGTTTTTTGCTTCTTTCGCCTTCCTCCCGCCCATTTTTCTTAGTGCTTTCTCCTGCGTTTGCCTCATTTTTCACTGCTTTTTCCAAGAAACAGCTATCAACTTCAGCGTCTTGAGACCCTCACAGGTGCTTTGCCGCACTTTATAAAATCCGATTTATTGATTTGTGATAAGAAAATATGTGAAATACAAATGAAACAATGAATTTGTTCACATAATACTTCCATTTCCAGTTAGGTATCTTATACTATATACAATGAGAGATTGTTTTCGTACCATTTTTAGCATGTTACTGGCCGGTGGATCCACAGCTCTTCTAAAGGCATTATGCACTTCAACAATTAACTCCTGGACCGTTGTATTTTCAGTTGAAACCACAGAAAATGGTTTGCCATCCTGGAACAACAACAATGGTATTCAAATGTCTGACATTCTTGAACAGTTCAGCATGAATTCTTCTGCTTGGCTCAGTTTCAGAAGATTTAGGCATTCATTAAAATTATCTGCTGTAACCGGACTACAAGGTATCTTTATGTGTGTGGCAACATATTCTTTCTGAATATAAAATCATATCAACTTGTTTAGAGCAGAACAATTAATCAAATTCCTTAGGTTACAACCCATAAATACTAGTTTTGGTCTTTTCTGGAATCTTTCTCAGAACACATAATTCATGCAGACACTGATGAGGAACAGAAATGTTACTGCTGGAGAAAAGTGCAAAGATGGGGTGTAGGAGAGTAGGGTCTGCTATCCTATGGTCACCCCAAATTTTTGCTTTTTGCTTCACTGGTTTTTGACATATTGAGGCTGTGGGCCTGCCAATCAGACCCCCAGCCTGCTGTTCTCTCTACTAAATTAAAACTATGCACCCTAGGTGCATAACCAATTGGAAGTGGATCACCCTGTCAGCCCCTGTACCAGTGTACACTAGGTACCCAGGGCATTGGTGTACCCAAGGCCTGCCAGGGGCTGCAGCATGTATTATGCCACCCCAGGTTTGGCCTAACAATTTGACACAACTGGCTGATCACTCAGCTGGGGTAAGTTGGTGTAATCACCTCTTACTTAGGTGTAGTATACCTATACCTAACCTTAAATGGGACACCTGGTAACCTATAAGTCACTCCTATGGCAGGCCTTAACAATCCTGAAGGCAGAGTGCTTGGTTCCATGTGAGATGGTGCTCTGGCATGAGCTGAGCCTGTCTGCAGTGGTCGGAACAACTTCCTTCTACTGTTTCCAGATATCGTCATACCATATACTCTTAAGTGCATTATGAACTCGCGGTTAAATGCTATCTTTGGTTTGGCTTTATCAAAACATGTCGAGTAAGGTGTCATACGAATTGGAATACTAACCCCTCGCCAATTCTGGCGACGGGGTTAGCATTCCACCCTTCTAGAGGGACACGACATGTACAGTACCTGAAACCCGGGTAAAATCAGACATAGCCTCAGCTCCACAAAATGGATGCTGCCACCACAGACACAAGTCTGCCCTCCTGCTGCTGGGAGTCCTTCCAGCTTGGGAGGTGTGGGCAAAGGGTTTCCTGCCAGGGGAGGTGCGTGCACCACCCCAGACAGGATTTTGTGTATTGGTCAGGTAGGGCTTGAAAGAAACCAGACATGCCTGTGGCTCACAAGGAGCCTCGGTGCATATGCCAGTTCAAACCGGTCCTGGGGCACACCAGTCCCGGGCCTGGGGCGAGCTGGACAAAGGATTGGGGGTGTAACCACCCCCCTTCCTGGTCCCACCCATAGGGAGGGACCTAGCAGGTAGTCCGGCCCCTAGAATCCGCTTAAAGGTAGGAGCTGTGTCCTAAGACTTCAGACATCCTGGAATCAACTTAACACTAAGAAGAAGACGGGAACTTCGACGCTCTGCTGCACAGAGGACTGAAGCCAATCTCCCCTGTGGTCAGGGAGTGACCACCTTGCTAACGCAAGCACCATCCAGCGAATCAACGTCTGCTTTGCCGCCGCCTCCCGCCGGAGCCCGAGCCCAGAGACTGACAAGACCTGGACCTCCAGACCTCTCACCGCCCGATCCACAGTCCCTGAAAAGAGGAGACCCGTGGAGGCACCGAGACACGTGGAGCCAGCCATCTTGAAACGACCACGACAAGCTGACAAGTGCAACAACCGAGGCTCCCTCCAAGTTGTGCTTTGGGATCTGAGAAGCCCAACACCCGAGCAGCATCTGCACCAAAGGTGAGCCCTCCAACATCTCCACGATCTGCGTGGGGCCCTTCTGCATTTTGCCACTCGATGCGCCTAACCGGTTGCTGGCCCGCTGGCTAGTAGCCATCTTGGCGACGAACTTCATAAAATACACCGCTGGTCTGGTTGCTCCAGACTGGCCCTTGCTCCCCTCCAAAGGAGCAGTCTTTCTGACCTTGCTGGTCAGAACCATCAGCTTATTTCATCTCCTACAACAATTGCTTTTGCCAAGGCTTGTTTGCTTCGATCAAGTCCCCGACACCGCCGACAGCGAGAGCCTGCGTGGGATAGCTCGTGAACCGACTCCTGGACGTCGTCGACCTCCAGGGACCATGTGGCTGCAGAGACAAGCTACACCTTTCTTCCTGTTTGCACCCGACATTGCCTGGTACCCACCTGGTGCCACGCTGGTCACTGGCTAGTGACTGTGAACACTGTCCCCTCTGCTTACAGGTCTTCAACATCTCCGATCCACTCTTGGATCCACTGCATCTCTCCCGGACCGACCGCCTGCAGCATCTTTGTCTTCAGGCTCCACGGAACAGATAGAAGAAACCCGACGCACTTCGAGGCCTATGCACCCGCTTCCGTGGGTGAGGTAAAGCTGGCACACCTGTGCCCAAGTGTAGTATTACATCTCTAGTGCCTGTGTTCCAAATCTTGAGTTCCTAGTCCATCCGGAAGATCCTTTTTGCAGTAACTTTGTACTTTTTACGCACCCATTGAAACCTATGGGAGCACGCGTGTGACTATTTGCTCTGCACACGCCACCCGTGGACCTCCTGGTCACTAACTGAAGTTAGCTCCTTGTAGGCCCAGCGATTCTAGAGGCCCTAGGCCTTTTCCCTTTTCTGTTCGTGGTACTTATACCACTATTTTAGTATATGGTTTGAGCGGCCACCAGGGCCTATCCATATAAAGTGCAACTTCTGTGTATTCTACTGTAATCTTGTTTGACGATTTGTGCTCCTGTGCTCATAAAGAGACTAGGGGTTACTTTGAGAAATAAATACATATATATTTTGAATATATATCTGTGTGGTGTCCTTTCATTGGTATAAAAGGGGGTTGCATTTGGTAAAACAGCTGGCTTAACACGCTTCACGAGTTTAGCCTCAAAGACTGCTTAGCCTACGCTACCACTAGGGCAGCTAGTCCGAAAAGGTTGACTTACAACCACACCATAAGGGTTGCTTGGCATGGTACAAGGTGATCACTTTAACTAGTGAGCATCATATACCAGGCCAACTTCTCACATGGGGGAAATCAAACACGGGCATTAATGTGCTAACTGTTGACTACTGAGCAGGTCAAAAAGGTAATTTTCACTGACTTGCCTCTTTGTTCTTTAATTGTGACAGAGGCCTATTAGAAGAGCAAGATCTAATAACTAGCATTTCCCAAAACTAAGCACTAGGTCTCATTCTGCACCCATTGAAACTACGTTTTATTATTTTTTCAGGGCTATGCATTAATACAAACCACACATCAATATGTCATTTCAGTTTGAAGATATACTGAAAAAATTTGGAAATATCAGATTCGCTCTTTATTTTCTTGCATTTATAAAAAGGACAAACATAATTTCCAGCACACTGAGAAAATGCTGCCCTGAAGGCCTGGATTCCTGCAAAATCAAACATGAGTGGGTTTTTCTAGCAAATATAGTGTGTAGACATAATAATGTAATATCAGTGCAGATCACGAAAGTTGGGACTATATAAGACGTATAAAGCTATGGTAATCTATTGGTGTAAGCTGGATCCCTTTTGCTCTCACTGGCTGGTTGGTAGCAAGCACTGAACATGACATTTGTCAGAATATTAGCAATATTTTCCAAAATACAGTAATTTCCTCCAGTTCCATCACATAGAAAATGACCCAACCAATGCATGAGCCCCTAGGCAGTCCTCTGTCTCTGATGAGAGTGGGGCACCAGATTTCTTTAGGTTTTCTTTCAGATTACCTACAAGAGATTACCTGATTTAAGCTACCTTGCTTTTGCTTTCTGGTATCACAAACGGGCTTCATTGAAACATACCACAATCATATACTTTTGACAGCCACACATCCAAAGTTTTCTTTCATTGTGTGCCAGGCTACCCTAACTCAGATTTGTGACCTGAAGATTGGACTGAATGTGACCTTTGTCATATTTTTTTTTGTTTTCCAAATCATGGTAATTACCCCCAGTCTCCTTCATGTAGGGACATATCTCTGCAAAGATTTCACTGCAGTTTTGTTCCTCAGGGTATCCTAAGCATGAGGATACCAGACACAAATGAGTTTACTGTGGGTCCAGGATGTGCACATTGCATTTTGAAAATATGGAAAACTATTGACAGCAAAAAGATGTTTTAGGCTACTTGTTTTTTAGTTGCAGGAATCACCACTGGTCATGGTGCCCTTTGCCAAGTTAATATATACATACGCACACCTGTGGGCACACACTTGTGAGAGGAGCATCTTGGTTACATATCATCAGTTATGTGACAATTGACATTTGGCTATAAACTGCAAATCAACTTTCACAATTCCCTCACCCCTCCCATTCTCCATTTTCCTGAGTTGTGCCCTAGTTTAGCTTGGTTATCCAGCTTCTGAGTGGCGGTCGGGTCCATAGAATATCGCTAGATAAGATCTCGTATCTGTAAGGGGTGATCTCCTATCTAGTAATTTCCACCACAATGGGGGGGGGGCAGTGTATGATGGTGAGTGGGCCATTACTCATAACCTCCCAGCTCGCTAGCAACTTGAGGCAGTGTGAGGGGGACCTCATGGCGTGAGATCCTCTGCCTGTGACTCTCAATGTTTTAAGCTGTCAACCAGTGCTTACTAAGCTCGGGCTCTATCTATAGATCCGATGCCTCTCATTGCGTTCCAAAATAGCATCTCTCCTTTGTATCCTGTTCATTTCTCAAATTCTTTCTTCCATGTTATGACAGAGGGCCCTCCTGGTGCTTTCTAGTTCAAAGTGATTTCCTGTTTAGCCAATATGTATGCCACAATCTGGAAGCTACCTGTTGCCCATGTTTTAGAAGTATGAGGGAACCAGCTAAGCAGGCAGTGACCTGGTGTGCAAGCAATTTCCTCCTCTACTGCCCTCTCAACTGTCACCATTACCTCTTCCCAATAGTGTCATAGCTGGGGAGAGTGCCAATTTGTATGTATTAAGTCTGCCCCTACGGTCCGGCACCTTGGTCAAGTGGCTTCTGTCTTGTTAAAGTACCCGTTAATATGGTCTGGCATGAGGTATCCTCTACTGAGTATGAAAACACTGATGAGATTGATTCGAGCATTTCTTGATATCTTGGGTATTCTTCCCAGAATGCGACCCAGCTCTCCCTACCATGTACCTCTGAGTGTGTCTAGTGGCAGCAGCAAGTTGGCTCTTATCACTAGATAAAAAGCTGATACTACTCTACAGAATCCTGAGGCTGACACCACATTTTGGCATGTTTTGTGTGGTTGAAGTTCTTTCAAGCTCATTTTCCAGTGTCTGCGGAATGCTATTATCATTGCCCCATGTAGGAGGAAGTGGCCCTGCGGTAGGTCAAATTCTGTTCTGAATTCCTCCAAAGAGATCAGCTCTCCATCTCTGAACAGATGCCCCACTTTTGTCGTCCATGCTGCAACCCACTCCGTCAATCCTCCCAAGTTTCCCCCATGTGGTAGAGAGCTGATCATTGAAATGGGCAGGTCAGGCAAATGAAAATTTTTACCTCTCGTGTTTTGGAGGCAGAGGGTCCAGCACTTACCAATGGCTTGAAATTCCCTTGTATCACAGTCTTCATAATGCCTTATTTGCAGTAGCACCTCGCACAGCTGGTCCGATGTGGGAACAAATGGCCCTAACATTTTCTCTATGTTCTATCTCCCTGCTAACCATTGTGTAAACCACTGCAATTGCACAGCCAGATAATATGATTCAAATTATGGAGTCGCTAGACCGTCATCTGTGACCGGTCACTACAGTGTGTGATTAGAGCTATTCATCTACACCCAGCCCCCCATATAACACACATTACCAGGGACTCCAGTTCTATAAACATTGCTCTTGGTATCTACAGTGGAGCACAGTAAAGTAGTATACCAGCCATGGGAGTGCCACCATCTTTAACAGAGCCACTCTGCCGGCCTCAGAAATCGGGAGTCCTTTCCAGAAGTCCAGTTTGTGTCTTAGTGCAGTAGGTTTATGTTGCCTTCTAAGAGGTCATCCTGGTCTTGGAAAATTCGAACCCCTAGATACTGTTAACAGCAAGGCTCCCACCTCAAGCGATCTAACCCCAACACAGTTCCTCGGATAGCTACTTTTGGAAAAGGGATGGATTTCTGCCGGTTGACCCAAAGTCCAGACAGGGCCCCAAAGTCATCTAGAATATTCTCCCCAGCGTCGCTTAGGAAGAGTATAAGTAATCCCCATAGGGGTCTATGTGATGATGGTAGTCGCTCAATCAAATCCCCTGGTACCAATGTCCTTTTCTGGCTGCACAGGCCATGGGTTCCATTGATAGAATTAATAGAAACAGGGACATCGGATACCCCTGGCTTGTCCCTCAGTCAATATGGTATTTGTCAGAGATGGATTGCCCCGTGCATACTCTTGCTATAGGGTTTTTGTAGAGCAGACTAGTCCATTTCAGGAATCCTCGTCCCAATTGCATTTGTTCCATCACTCCGTCGAGGTATGACTAGTCAAAACAATCAAATGCCTTTTCAATGTCAACACTAAATATCACCACTTGGTCACTGTTGTATGTATCGGACACCAGTATTGCCAGTAGTCGTCATATGTTGAGAGCAGTATTATGGCCAGGGATAAATCTCGCTTGGTCTTGGTGCACCAATTTGGGAATTTACAGTAGGAGCCTGGTTGCTAATATTTTACTCAAGAGATTGCAGTCTATGTTAAGCATAGATAGCAGTCTATAGACCGTGCAGTCATTTGCCGGGTTTGCCCTGTTTCAGTATTGGGATCATAATTCCATCTGTAGTGGACATGGGGAGGTTCCCAGTCTCCCTCACTGCCTTGTACAGCTCCTCCAGCTTCAGTGCTAATAGTATATAGAACTTGGTATAGAATTTCACTGGCAGTCCATCAGACCCCGGTGTCTTTCCTACAGCTAAACCCTTAATTGCCCCTCTGATTTCCTGAATCGAGATATCTGCCACCAGTTCCTGAACCTTCTCTTCAGTAAGAGTAACAAGAGGTAGAGGTTCCAGGTATTACCTTATCAGCCTGCCGCTGGGTTCTCTGGAGCTTGTGTATAGTTGCATGAAACATTTAAGGAAGTGTTCATCTCATCAGTCTGAATCTATACTAACATTAATCCTCTCTTCGCTGGATCGGCCAGCCACACTGGACCTGTGCCAGTCCGGTATTGCTCTGCATGAGCCTTAACCATTTGTATAATCGAAACATCAGAGGCGTTCTACTTGACTCGCTGCTCATTACTTACATTCCAAAGCTGCTAGTGAAGCTCCAGTCGTGCTGGCCTACTTTTCTGTACCTCTCTAAGGGCTTCTGCAGCAGTTTGGGTTTCTTGTAGCAGTTTTTTCCTAACACCCAAGGACTTGACTAGACATTTATCCCTTATGATCACTTTAAATGCGTCCCATTCTGGTAATGTGAGGATGCTGTTCCTCTGTTTTCGGCAAATTAATTATTTTTATTATCCCAGATAGTTTACTCTTGGCGGGATCATCTCAGGATTCGGGCCTAGGTTTCCAGGTAGGAATGCAGGGTGTCAAGAGTTCCCGAGTCAAGAGGAGAAGTGCAGGATTGTGATCAGAGATGGTACGGGACAGGTATTCAACCTCATGGGAGGTTGCATGGACGTCTGGGGTGCATAAGAATGTGTCTAATCCTATGTATAGTTCATGGAGGTTTGAGAAAAAGGAGTAATCTCTCATCTGAGGATTTAATCGGCGCCTTGTATCTATCAGCCCCATCTAAACTGGCAGTCTCGAAAAACACAAGTGGTGCAGTCCATCGGAGCCTACAGCTATGGAGTATAAGAGCAGTCCAGCTCGGGGTCCGTCACGCAGTTGAAATCTCCTCCCATTAAAGTTGAATGAAAAAGGAACACAGCTGTTATTTTTTGTGATGTTTCACTCTTCCAATCGGACAGTCATTACCACATGCCTTTCCTCTGGGTCAATCACGTGCCCCATGTGTTTGAAGGGTACCCCAGCTCTGACCCAGATTAGTGTGCTGTGCACATATGCAGAGTAGGTGGAGAAATAAGCCTGACCCCTCCAATGCCTCTTCAGTGCCATAACTCCTTTAGATGTTAAGTGTGTTTCCTGAAGGAGTGCCATGTGAATGCCTCTTCTGTTAAGAAATTAAAAACACCTTATATTGTTTCACCATCGTGTTCATGCCCCTAATATTCCAGGAAAGTAATCTATGCATCATTGGAGACCCCAATGTTGCAAACTCCAATTGCCAATATCTCTCCACCTCTCTAGGGGAACCCCTAATCTATTTTCAGATTATTTCACGGCCTAGCCACCAGCCAAGCATTCTTTCTGGCACTACTCAGCATCTCGCTCACTTTTAACTCCCAACTAATACTCCAACGGTGGCAGTTCCTCTATGCTTATGTCAGCCGTGGTGACCCGCTCCACTCAGCGATGATGGTCATCTTTCAGGATCCCCTTGTCTGCTACCAGATTATTAATCCTGGCCTCCCATGCTTCATGATAGGCCGTTGTAGCTTGCATAAAGTCCTGCAAGATGGGGAACCAGGGGGTGCTCCTGCTGAGCGCTGCTTTCTCCTTCATCTCACTTACTGTTAGAAGCGCCATCTTCCTCATGGGCGTCAGCAGCATTTCTTTCTTCTGAACCGATATACTCATTTTATGCTCTGTGTGGTGCTTGGAGGAAAGGGCTGGGGCAGTCAGTCCACTTAAAGTGCTGCGGCATGGCTGTCAAGGTCTTCAGAGTGACACTGCCTCTCTTAGTCTGCTTGGATAGGCCACCGGGGATCCCGGGTTCAACACCATGGGTAGGCGATCAAGGTGGGTTCACCAGAACCAGCTGTCTCTTGGTCTTTTCAGGGGTGGTCCTCTGTCCCACTCTTGCTCAGTCTGAGGCATGTAGGTGCGGGGGAGGGGATTCTGCTATCTCCTTGACAATCCCCCAGAATCCCGGGCCCCAATTAATTAGTAATGGTGCTCCGCAGGGAGCTCCCTGCCTGCTGCGTGGCCACTAGGAGGCCAGTGGGTTCAGTGGCAGAGGACCACTCCGCTCCCTTCCTGGTCAATCTCCATGCTTGTGTGATTCGCAGTGGCAGCTGAGCCACCTCTGGTCATCTTCTCCCCCGCAGTCCCCAGGACAGCGATCTGGCAGTCAGCTGGTGAGGCCCTCAAATAGTTAACAGTTTCTTCTTGGCTCCAGCATTTTGATATGCACTAATGCTACTCCAGGGTCTATAGCCCTCGAGGCATTGGCCAGTCCTCACTGATGGACTGCACCAGGGTCACTCCTCTTTGGGACTGGTTGGGCCTCCTGCTTCTAGCTCTGTGAATGGTCAGTGGGTGGGAGGGCAGGCAAGGAGAGTGGAGTGCATGAGGATGAGAGTCTCTTCACGAGGGGATGGCAGCCTATCAGGCACGTGAACTACTGTGCCCCCCTCAGCTTCGGCGCTTCCCTTCAACCTACCTCTGGTCCTCAAGGGCACTGTCTGCCGCAGTGTCCTTCCTCCACCCGGGGCAGCTCCTGGGTCATGTCTCTCAGGGTCTGGAGAATGGGTCTCTTCCCTCGTGGGTATTTCCGCCCTTGTCTCTTCTGCTTTTATTGCATGGCCTCTACCACTGCAACTGCTGTTCAAAGGCTGTGGCATGAATCTCCTTCCTCACCAGCCCCGGGCCCCCTTTCACCCAGATGGCAGGCCACAGGAAATGAGGTCGAGCACGGCTGACTGCAGTCTAATCACTCGCAGTTATTGCCCCAGTGGGTCAGGGCCTCTTCTGGGGTGTCCTTTGCTGCACTGCTATTCCGTCTCCATGGTCTTCAATATAACTCAAGTGGGTGACATTTTTGCAAGGCCGGTCGCCGCTCGCCCTATGTCTAGGCTTGCGGCGGCTGATCCAGGGCCCCCGGCATCAGGAAATATCCATCCCCGTCGAGCCTGCACCACCAACAGTTGGCTCCTTGCAAGTCTGTGCCCCGTGCACTGGCCAGAATCATGAGGATGCGGTCTGATGGGGATCTGTTGGCGGGAGCTCTGAGTTTTGTTTTCTATGCCATTGGCTTCAAGCCACACACCCCCCGGCCACCCTACCATGATGTTTATATATTCAATAAGGCAGCAAAAGGGTTAATGATAAACTCCTCTGCCTTCCAGGCATTTTTTTGTGTGGTTCTGTGGAAGACTTTGTAGGTTTACTTGATGGTTTTGGAAAGAGGCATAACTGTCAAAACTTATAGTAGGTCAACAACCATAACAGAAACATCTGGTATGATGCCATCTTTGGAGGTGGCACCCAATGAGCATCTTATAGCCTTAATGTGGCTTCACTGACAAAATATTGACCATCAAAATTTTGTGGATAGTGGAGGAGTAAAATTTACTATTCCTACTGCACTCAGTACAACAGGAGAGAAAGTGTTGAATTGCGGTGGGTAAAACTTTCTATTCCCACTCCAGTCAATAAAACAGTAGGGAAAGTGTTGGATTGCGGAAAGGTAAAATGTACTATTCCCACTGCAATAAATGCAACAGTAGGGAAAGTGTTGGATAGCGGAAGGGTAAAATGTATTATTCCCACTCCAATAATTGCAACAGTAGGGAAGTGTTGGATAGCAGAGGGATAACATTTACTATTTCCTTTCCAGTCAGGGAAACTATTGGATATACCAGAGGGGTAAAATGTACTATCCCCAACCCAATCAGTGCAATAGTAGGGAAAGTGTTGGATGGTGGAGGGGTAAAATTTACTATTCCAACTCCATTCAGTCAACAGTACGGATAGTGTTGGATGGCGGCGAAGTATAATTTACTATTCCGAGTCCAATCAGTGCAACAATAAAATGAAGCAAAATATCTGAACAAAATAAAATTACTTCAAGAACAAATCAAATTAAAAAAATATAAATATGTAAAGAAATACAAATATATTTGTTATTAAAAATGTAAAAAATAAAAACATAGTACAATGTTAAATACATAACACAAATTCCTACAAATATTATTAGAAGTAAAATACAAAAATAATTTTCATACAAATATTAGTTTTTATTTTAAAATCATTTTTCAACCAAACATTTATTATTACATTCATTTAACTTGGTTACTTCCCACTGTATATCCCCACAAAAATCTCAAAATTCACCAAAAATTACCTTTAAAACAAACAAATGTTTACATACTTTATATAAATATTTCTCAACAAACCAATTATCATTAATTTAATATTAATTATTAATTAATTATAATGAATAGCCTTCCCAAAATATACCCCAACAAAACACACAACACACTCATAAAATGTAATAAAACTTATTTACACAAATAACTTCATTATTTATCAAATTAGTAAATAATAATTTAAAATATAATTTATAATTACTTAAAATGTATTTACTTCTTACCCTAAAACCCTGCAAAACCCATAAACCACATATAAAAGTTAGGAAAAAAATCAATTAAAACAATTAACAAAATTATTATAATTTAAAAACGTTATTACATTTTTTATCTGAATTCACATTTCCTCGTTGAGTGGCCTCTTTTTGAATGGGTGTTAATATAACACTAACTACAAAATTTAAAAAAGGGAAAATAATCTGGAGCAAAAAAGCCATTCCGCTGGGCAACCAAGACTGGGCAATTATTGTTCCCTATAGATGCATTATAACAGGCAATCCATCAAAAATATATCACTTTAAACTAGTTTTGAAAAGGATGAAACCCAATACTAGCTCTTGCACCATTTGTGGCTCTGAGAAAATGTAAGTGTCAATCTCCAACTGGTAATGGACTAGAGAGGTACAGCTAGCTATTGCAAATACAGATGTGAGTAAACAGGCATTTTTAGGTCTCGCTGAGACAGCAAAAGCTGTCTCTTTGAGACATTTTGTAAGTGGGCTTTCAAAAGTGCTACCCACATGGTTTTGCTGGCCTAGGGCTTGAGTGCACGATGGCGTGCACGTGCACAGCTGCTCCTCTGCTCCTTGCATTCCCCCCTCCCTTCTCACCCAGCCCTTTGATGCTCTGCTCGATTACTTTCACTTTAGCCGCTTTGACCCTTGCATTCCCCCCCCTCCCTTCTCACCCAGCCCTTTGATGCTCTGCTCGATTACTTTCACTTTCGCCGCTTTGATGTTTCATCTCAAACGCGATCACTTCCGCTTGGCATAGCCTGTACTTGTTCTCTTTGTCCTCACATATGCTCTTCCCTCTATGTTTTTCTCTCTGGTCTCACATGTGCTAATCCCTCTGTATTTTCACTCTGCCCTCACATGTGCTTTTCCCTCTCTATTTTTCTCTCTTTCCTCACACATGCTATTCCCTCTGTATTTGTCTCTCTTCCCTCACATGTACTCTACCCTCTGCATTTTTTCTCTATGCTCTCACATGTGCTCTTCGCTCTGTATTTTTTTCTCTGCCCTCGCATGTGTTCTTCTCTCTATATTTTTCTCTCTGCTCTCACATGCTCTCTTCCCTCTATGTTTTTATCTCCGGTCTAACATGCGCCCTACCCTCTGTATTTTTCGCTTTGCTCTCACATGAGCTCTTCCCTCTCTATTTTTCTCTCCTCCCTCACATGGACTCTTCCCTCTGTATTTTTTTCTCTGCCCTCACGTGCTTTTCCCTCTGTATTTTTCTCTCTGCCCTCACATACTCTTCCCTGTATGTTTTCCACTTTGCCCTCAAGTGCACTCTTCCCTCTGATCACATGCATACACAACTATGCACACATACAAACACACACATGCATTTACACACACATATGAACATATACAAACACACACAGACATGCATAAACATATGCATATACATGCACACCAACACACCAACCCCACATACACATATAAACAAGCACGCACACCAACATACTCAAACACATATACATACACACAAACATGCATACACAGACACAGGTATACACACAAACATATGTGTACACATCCATGAAAACAAATGAACACAATGACACACCCATACTTGCACACCAACACACACCTGCATACACAAACATATACACATACAAACACACACACATGCATACACACACAGATATATACATATAGACACACACACTATGCACACACAAGCATCTCCCGTACTGTCTCAGGGAAAGAGTCGGTGTCAGCTGTCTCCTAGAGGGAGATCTCGCATGAGACAGTAAGACTCAGAGACATGTGGCGGTGGGGAGAGACAGACATGCCTCCCTTTAATTGTGTTGTTGCAAAATGGTGACTATCTTCTGCCACTGGTGCATTCAGATAAGCGGCAGGAAGTTCGTCGGACACATGCACTGGTTTCAATTTCGAGAAAGTGGGGTGAACGTTTCACAGATCGGGAGTGTGTCTCAACACGTGTTTCTCCTTCACGGCAAGGCCAATCAGTACGTTTTGTTTAACCGTGTGGTCATGAATCCTTTAATTGCATAAGTGAGCGGGTATGGATGTAAACAAAAATGTAACACTAATACCACATTTTCTGTCACTCTTGTGAACAGGTTTGCTGTGAATGTATGAATGAGAATAGCGTTTTAGAATACGTTGCATGGAAAAGGGTCAACATGGTGTATACGTGTTTTTTTATTTTTTTTAAATTTATTTTTTATTGCAGGGTTAACGTCATGATATACCGGATTCGGATGCTTCATTGCAGATCAGTTGTTTGGCCCGTGGTTATTTACGAGTTTGGAAAATACTTTTGTATTGTTTCGATTCTTTTTGTCTCTGCCCTATCTCTTGGCTGCGTCCTTACTCTCTCCCATCTTCTCTCTCCACCTCTTTGCTACATGTTCTCTCGTAATGTTTTCATTTTCCCCAACTCTCCTCTTTACTCTAATTCTTTTTTTGCTCCTTTTCTGTCTCTGTCCCTTCTCTCCTCTTTCTCTCCCCACCTGTCCCTTCTCTAACCCCACTCCTCTTCCTCTGCCCACCCCCCATCCCTCTCTCTCGCAGTACTGCAGCATAGGCAGCACCAGGTCTCTGATGCCTTCTCAGTGTTGGCCCTGGGGGTGGAGGAGGTAAGTCAGCCCCCCAAGTGAATCCCATTATCAACAGATAGTGAACCTATATTTACCAACAAGCACGGAGCGGTCTCGGGTGACGGCTGATGCGAACAGTGATCTGCTCTCGGCCCCGGCAGGGCCTGTGGGGTGGGGGCATTACCTTACACTAGGAGAGGAAGTAAAAGTGATATCCTCCCCCCCCACTCCACCACTGTCTCTCCTCACCCTCCACCTCTCTCTCCTGTGGAAATATGGATTTTTCTGATCAGTTATGTCCCCTATCTTGGACCCCAACGGTTCTATGTGCATGTCACAAGTACATGTATGTTCCCTCCAGTTCCAGTTATGAAGACGCAAATACATGTGCGTCCACCGTCAACATGTCCTCTGTCAGATCCGCCATGAATAGGCCGGATATTCCATTCCTAAGTATGAAAGGCCACCGGCTTTGTATGGTTCACTTATGCCATTTTACAGTCCAGGCAAGTAGGCCCTGATTCTGTCATCAAACTCCTCTTGCCTTCTGCCTCTGAAAACTCGAGTCTGAGCCTGCATCTGTGACCATGAACTTTGTCTCATTCTCTGCGCGGCTCACGAAGCCTGACATCAGCCTATTCTCTGCCAAGAACTGTATTTCACCTTCGAATTATCTGCTTCACTCCTTAGCCGATGCATTCCTGTCTAGCAATTTAAGTAAACATTCTTCCAGCTACCGAGCAAAGGCTCGGCTTCTCTGTCCTCATGCAAGTAATTCATAGCCCCGTTACCATGGAATATTCCTACCCCCTCGCATTCAGTGTAGACACTTAGACGCTTGTACACGCACGCACAGTCAGTATAGAATAGATTCTGTCCGAGAGTCCTTCTTTTGTGGATAACATAGTTCTTTAAACATAGGATGTTAGATATGATTTGGGATTAGGTTGACTTGACCCCCCAGACTTTTTGTCTCCACATGTAGAGCTAAATGTCAAGTCCCCTTCACCCCCTAGTTGCACGTCAATTACACGTCATGCTGCTGCGCGCGCATCTATGCCAAGTATTATCTTATAGATCCACCTATATGTGACATCATAACCAATTATGTTCCTTTTTACTCCTTATTACACCCATTTTCGGTTACGCATATGAATCGTCATTTACCTTATCAATTGTTACGCCTACTGCATTCGCTTCATTGTAATGTATGTTCTATAAAAATCATTTCTTGTCAATAAAGTATGTACTTCACTTCCTGAACCCCCGTGGTGATGGAACTTGGAGCAACCGATTATAATCGATCATTGGAATAAAGCCCATTCCGAACCTCTAATACCACGGATTCTGCCTCTTATTTTACTGAGCTATTTTATTATGTTTCTGTATCAAATTAAGTCCCGGTAATGAATTTTATTTACCACATGAATGGCGCCCGAACAGGGACACTTTCTCATCTCACGCGCCGGCGGTGAGTTGCAGGCCCGGTCTCCTGCCACAGCTGGACGGACAATAACGCGTACCAGCAGGATTTCCTGTATCTCCCTCCGGTCAAGCGGGGGCGACTGAGGCTGCGATCAACACCCAGACGAGGCGGTGAGAAGTGCGAAGTATCCCGACCAGAGCCTAGCTGAGAGAGCAAGATCCGAGGTATACAGAGGCCCACCAGTTCGAAGTCGAGTCCAGTTTCCGACGAGTCGAGTCGAGTCCAGTCCGTTCCAAGTTCAGTTGCCGAGGCCTTCCGTTTCCGAAGCTACCCGGTGAGTACCATTACTGGGGAGGCATTTCCGACGTGCACATAGGTTGTGCCGGTCAAGACGGGTTTGGGTACACAAATCCGGTCTGCACTGTTTTAGCAGTGTATATGTACTGTTTAGCAGTATATCAAGTATTCCGAAGTATCTAGTTATTGTCAAGAATTATGCTTGGTGATTAGTTATGCAGACGATCATCATTGTTGTTTATTTTAAAGGTTAAAAAAAAAAAATGTTTAATGTTTAATGTTTGATGTGTTAAACGTCCTGCATATTGTGGTATGAATGGTTGTTCATTATTGTGCTTTTGTATTAAGTGTGTTCAAGATTAAGTATCGGATCAGTTGTCAATATGCCGCTCTTTTCGAAATTAAGACAGATCACTACTAGAAAAGGGGTACTCGAAGAAGCCGTCCCTATTCCTCCTAGGGACACTCCAGGGCACTTCATGTATCACAAACATGGCTTAGACGCTATATTATTCCTTGATTTATGGGTAGACTATACCAAGGAATTACCAGAAAGTCAGAGGTGGCCCGCAGCGGGGACCTGGGATGCAGAGTGCATCATGAAAGTCGAGGAAGAGTTATGGAAAAGGAAAGTCAGACAGTCACAGAAAGACGCCGTTGAGTTATGGCGTAAAGAATCTCATAGACGCACAGAAAAAGCACTCCGACAGGAAGAAAAGAATAAAGAGAGTTCAAATAAAGTTCGAGAAAATCTATTAATTGAGGAAGGTATCCGAGTGAAATCAGAACAAGTAGATAGACAAAGAAATGCCCTTCTGAATGGTATGTATCCCCTTCTAGCCGAAGGATTACCTAAGGCTACTCCAGAGATACCGAAAGACTTGCCACCCCCATTATTCCCAATAAAGGTACATCCTAAGGGGCATCCTAGAACCGCAGAAGATGTTTTTCTTTCCTCATATTTAGATGACGCAGCTCCCGAGTATGCTAATTCCGCCCCACATAGACCGCATACCAGGGAGGTCCAACACCAAGATCCAGTACCCGTATCCCTACAGCAACAGATCGAGTCACAAGTTCCGGCAAGCACATCTGTTTCTGCATCTGTTCCTACAGCTACTTCTATAGCTGTGTCCACACCTATAGTTGCTGTGTCACGTTCAACGAATCCTTTCACACCCGACACCCCAGATGGGGCTACGGGAGGTGCTACCAATATTTTTTCTACGCCACCCAGAATAAATAAACTTACTTTTCAAGAGTCAGCACATTCACGTACACCCAAACTCATAAATGCCCGTACGCTTAAGGAACTTCTTGTAGATTGTAGATATGACCCTGTGCCCGGTAAAGAGGACGAAATGACCCTGGCATCATTACGTATCAGACGAGCCGCAGTGTATTTAGGGAAGTTACCAGGAATGACTGCGCATCTAGATAAAATATATCATTTTGTCCAAACAGGGCGAGATCCAGAATGTATTACCAGAGCTATGGAATACCAGAAAGTGGAGATACAGGGGGAACTGTTACGTTTCCTCATAAATTGTGTGATCAGAAATCAAGACCGACCGGGGGTAGACCCGGAAGCAATGCAAATTCTTACCAGATGGAGCCAGAATATATCAGAAGGTAGACATGATAAGAAAAATTGTATAATAGCCATGTGCCGAAAGATCCGTAAAGAAATAGAACGCCTACACGAAGAAAGATTAGAGGTAGACGAGTTCGAACAAAGCGAGGAGGAAGGGTCAGGACTGCCCGCGGGACAGTCAGACACCATAGCCTATGTAGGTAGGGGAAGATCTTGTAATAGTAATAGATGTCTTACTGACCCGATACGTCCGATATGTCCAGATAATAACAGGAATTTCCAAATACCTATAATTAATATAAGGTCTAACGAGCATTCGTTCCAAGCCGCCGACAAACTACTCCGAGAACGAAGGGGTTATCATTTTCTCGATTCTATGGATGAACAAGATTTAGCCAGGGCAGCTGTCCATTGGGTGGACAGTCCCGGAAAATATAGTGATGATACAGTAGCACGCACATTTTTGAATCTCACCCCAGATGAACAGAGGTTAGCTGGGATTTATATGATTCAACAACTCATTATACTATATCGGAGTCAGCATTCGGACCCTGGTCCCTTACCTGACATATTGACTGAATTGCTTATGAATAAATGGAGAGGTTCAGGTACTAAATTAATTAAAGAAATTCTAGAATCAAGAAAGCAGTATATTCTTTTTGTATGCTCAGAGCATGTCTCATTGCCCGTCAAGGAAAGAACCACGTATTACATGGATAGACAGAATCCCTTACGAGAAGTGCACCCAATAAAAGGCGAGGACAACGAGTTTAAGCGCGTATTTGTATATACG
The DNA here is from genome assembly GCF_964204655.1 of Triturus cristatus. Taxonomy (NCBI): domain Eukaryota; kingdom Metazoa; phylum Chordata; class Amphibia; order Caudata; family Salamandridae; genus Triturus; species Triturus cristatus. The sequence goes on along the minus strand of NC_140589.1, from coordinate 189,921,060 downwards.
CCCATATCGAAAATAGAATTGTTAGAAATGAAGAAAGTGGTACCCAGTCATGACAAAGATCCAGCGGGTTTTCACCGAGAAATTAAAGACATGTTACTCATGGGAGAGTATACCTATCCCGACATTATGACAATATTAAAGGTATTGATGCCTGCTGGTATTTATGAGAAACTCAAGGAAAAAGAGTGGGAGGTAGGAGACCAAAAGATAGAATGGTCAGTATTAGAAGCGGAAGAGAAGGCCCGAACTGCAGGAGCAGGACTTGGGGATAAAACTAAAGCGCTACCAGGTTTACTAGTACAGGTACTGCCACGTTTATTAACTACGAAAAAGGAAGATTGGGGTACAATTTCAGCCTGTAAGCAGAAGCAAGATGAAGACACTAGTGATTACTATGCCCGATTTGAAAAATGTTTTGGTATAAATAGTGGCCTAAAAGCAAGTAGCGAATCATACCCGCATCTGTTTGTAACAAAATTAGTAGAAAATGCCCTGCCCCAAGTAAAGAATAGAGTATTAAAATTCGAGAGTACCTGGCAAGGTAACACTCCATCACAAATGTTACAAATGTTACAGTACCATCACAATAGAATTAGAGAGGAACAAGAACATGAACACAGACGCATGAAAGACACGAAAATGAAAATGCTAGTTTCCCAGACAGTTCCAGCTGAAGGACATAAAAAGGGTATGACACATTCCGATTCAGCAGGACCTGTAAAAGGGACATGCAATTATTGTAAAAAGCCAGGTCATTACGTACACGATTGTCCAGTTTTAAAACATAATATCGCCATAGGTAAAACACAAGAAAGACCACGGCCACTCAGACAAGATCAGAATGAACAAGGAGCTCCGCAGCATGCACAGGCCATGCCAGCCGCACAACAGCCAATACAGTTTGTGCCAGCTGCACCACCGTTGCCTGTTGCTGCCACACAGACAACAACACGACAAATGTATCAGACCGCACAGTATGAATATCCTGAGTATCAGCGTTACGCATGAAAAAGCCTAGAGAGGGAAGTTGACTTACCCCTTATTGAAATCCCAGTAGATCAAGAAGGACCTTATGTACATAGTGAATTATTAGGCCAAGATAGAAAATTTTTACTTGATACAGGGGCAAGTCGAACAACTATAAAACGTAGTGAAGTTCCAGGGGCACCCCTCTCAGGCTCTCAGAATATTTCCCTTGGTTTTTCAGGAAAACCTATTGTTAATGAAGTATCACAGCCTCTTTCACTTACGATAGGACCTTTGACCCGAACTACAGATTTATTGCTTACTAAATCATGTCCAGAAAACTTGTTAGGAATAAAAACACTGAAAGCTCTAGGAGCCATAATATGTTGTTCTCCGGAAGGAGTAAGGTTGTTTTTACGTGATTTTAAAGGGCACTATGTGTCTAGAGACATGGATCCCCGACTGCAGACTTTACCTACACATCTATGGGCACAAGGCCCTACTGATGTTGGTTGCATGAATATTACACCATATCGAGTCACATTAAAGGCAGGAGTGGTGCTACCACGAATGCGACAATACAAGTTACCACCAGATGCTGTAGTGGCTTTACTACAAATCATTGACGAGCTCATTGCCCAAGGAGTAGTTGTGGAAACAGACTCCAATGTATGTAATTCACCGATAATTCCGATTCTTAAACGAACAGATCCTAAGGCCCCGCCAGTCTATCGATTGGTTATTGATCTGCGCGAATTAAACAAATGCATTGTGCCACAATTTGCTGTGGTCCCAGATATCTCGTCATTACTGACAGCTATTGATTCCGAAGCAACATTCTTTACTGTAATTGATCTCAAGAATGCCTTTTTCAGCGTCCCAATAGATCCGGAAAGCCAATATTTGTTCGGATTTAGTTTAAATGGACGTAGCTTTAAATTCTCACGCGCACCTCAAGGATTTACAGAAAGCCCCAGCATCTATAGCCAAGCACTGAAACGAGAACTAGACAGTATCCACATGCCAGTTAACACTGCTCTGCTTTAATATGTCGATGATCTGCTGATCACCGCGAGAAGCGAACCGGAATGTGAAAAAGCATCACTGACAGTTTTACAATTTCTAGCCGAAAAGGGGCACAAGGTGTCCCCTTCTAAGCTGCAATTCTGTGTCCAGCGAGTTATTTATCTTGGACACTCGCTGTCCAAGGAGGGAAGGCAGCTTACACCCGACCGCATTCAGTTAATAGCTAACATGCCAATACCCAAGACACAAAAGGAGGTGCGGGCTTTCATAGGCCTCACTTCATATTGCAGGCAGTGGATCCCTCAGTATGCATTTCTAGCAAAACCACTCATTCAGTTGACAACACAGGAGGCAGCCACATCGACTGTTCTCCCTTGGACTCAGGAACATACACAAGCTTTTGAAAGCCTAAAGAAAGCTTTATGTCAAGCACCTGTTTTAGCAACGCCATGTTACAGAAAACAGTTTACACTCTTTGTTACAGAACGCGAAGGTACTGCCTTGTCAGTACTCACACAGGAACAAGCAGGAGCACACAAACCATGTGCTTATTTTTCTAGTACATTAGATCCCGTAGCCCAGGCTTTGCCTGCATGCCTAAAATCAGTGGCAGCGACAGCTTTAGCAATCAGACAAAGCGATGCCATAGTGTTAGGACATCCATTGACAGTTCAAGTACCACACGCAGTAGAGGTTCTTGTAAATAGAACGCAAACACAACACTTGACTATAGCGCGACTTACAGGGTACGAACTTACATTGTTTCAGCCACATATAGAAATCAGACGCTGTAACACATTGAATCCTGCCACACTGTTGCCAGTAACCGGAACAGACCCACTAGCCCATGACTGTATTGAAGTTATTACTATAACGACGAAACCTAGACAAGACTTAACCGATGTCCCATTGTCAGATCCAGACCTGACATTGTATGTAGATGGTTCATGCATGAGAACAAATACAGGAGAGTTAGTGGCTGCTTACGCAGTCACAACAGATACTGAAGTCATTGAAACTAATCGTATAAATACCTTGTCAGCTCAAGCCGCAGAGCTTATCGCTCTGACACAAGCCTGTATTCAAGCCACGAATAAAAAAGTCAACATATACACTGATTCACGTTATGCATTCGGAGTTGTACATGACTTCGGCGTGCTGTGGCGAGAGAGAGGTTATTTAACTTCCCACGGTGCCCACATTCAGCACGGACCCCTCATTCATGCCTTATTAGATGCAATACATCTACCCACTGCAATATCAATTATGAAATGTAAGGCTCATACGAAGGTTACTGATATCATTTCCCAAGGCAATGATCTAGCCGACAGAACAGCTAAACAGACTGCTCAAACTCAAACCCCCGACATGACAAAGACAATAGTCCCGATGCCGACACATTGTATGACAGTTAAAGATCCTACTCTTGACGTAATTGACATACAGACACATGCTACACCAGACGAAATAAAGAAATGGACTGAATTAGTAGGGATCCAAACGGACCAAGGATGGATGATGAAGGAAAAGTCTGTGTGGTTCCTTCCTGATTCGATGGTCCAAGTTATAGTTAACACTATACATAGTCCAGCACATCTCGGAGAAAAAGCTATGCTAGACAGCATTCAACACATTTGGTTCAATAAACATTTACGAGCAGCAGCCAAACAAAAGGTCCGTACCTGTATGATTTGTTGTCAGTTTAACCCAGGAAAAAGCGTTCCCGTAGAACAGGGTGGATTTCATCCTCCTAATCACCCTTTTGAAGTACTCCAGATGGATTATATCCAGATGGAACGATGTCGAGGATTCAAATATGTTCTCGTAGTTGTCTGCGCTCTGTCTCGTTGGACGGAGGCATACCCGGTTTCAGATTACACTGCCCCGACTACTGCCAAACAGCTAGTTCGAGAATTCTTCCCACGATACGGTTTACCACCTGTTGTTCACTCAGATAACGGCCAGCCGTTCTCATCCGAACTAATGAAACATGTTTCACTTCTGTTAGGATATCAGTGGAAATTCCACTGTGTCCGACACCCCGAGGCAGCAGGTCTCGTAGAAAGACATAACCAGATACTGAAAATCAGATTGTCCAAAATATGCAGAGAGAAAGGTGTCGACTGGGTAGTAGCGTTACCCGTTGCACTCTTTTACATGAGAATGGTAGCACACTCTCGAACAGGGCTATCCCCGTATGAGGTGATCTTCGGCAGACCACCAAATATGTGGGGGACGCCTATACCACGCAAAATAACTGATATTGACTGTAATATGCTGACAGATTACTTGGCTTCCTTGATGTCTGCACTACAATCTTGTCGTTCACAGGTAGCTGCAGCCTTTCCCGACAACACTGAGGTGAAACCCCATGACGTAGTTCCGGGGGACCTCGTCCTTGTGAGGAATTTCGACCGAAAGACTCAGCTGGAGCCCAGGTGGAAGTCACCCAAGTTGGTCCTGCTGACCACAAGAACAGCCGTGAAGATTGAAGGCAGAAAAGGCTGGATTCATTCAAGTCATATCAAGAAATTTCATGGACTACCAGCCGATGTGAATACCCCACCTCGTGTGACTTCACCCATTGACTCAAAACTTCCTTTTGTTGAACAGAGTAACTCTGAACACTATAAACTAAAGCTTAGGCCCAACCAGTCGAGCAATTTGATTGTTTAAGTCCTCTCCAAGGTGAAGCGGTTGAATTGTCTCTGACATGTATCCCTTGGACCTGAGTAGAGAAAACACCCGGAAAATGTTGAAACGACAGGCGTATTGTAAATCACTGCGTAGCCACTGCATAGTGACATTATTAATCTTGTTTTTCTTAAATCTTTTGATAATTACTGCAAGTATATTGTTGCACATATATTACCCTATTGCCAGAAACGTTTACAATGTTACTACTGAACATTCTTTTAGTGACTTACCTCCGCATGAATTGTCTTATAGACTTGCGCTGCGCAATAACACTTTCATTAGTATGTTACATCATTCCCATCAGACTAGTAATGCCACTAATTGTTGGGTGTGTGGCCGGCTCCCTCCCTATCAGAATTATGAAGGAGTCCTGCCTTTCTTTCCACATCCGTTTACACATAATGGCTCCTGTGGAGCATGGTTTAGTTTAATCAATTCCATAGACTCAGACACAGCAGTTTACCAAGATCATTGGGTATGGGGAAACCTGAACCTAGTTTTATTCAAAATCTGTTACCCTGACAAGGAGGGTCGCCCCAAAGGAACAGGAACTGATCTAGAAAATGAAGTATATGGATTAGGTAACTTTACACCTAATCTCATGATTCTAAATGTCGAATCCGAAGTTGAACTAGTTTTGCCCACCATGTCAGTATTCCCAGCGAAGGGTGAATTGTGTGTAAGAAAGGTTGGTTCCATACATATGGGCCATAGTAAATGCACTACTATAGTAGAATTCAGTGATCAAGGCAAATCTTCATTTAGAGCTTATCGCCACTCCTACTTTATATGTGGTCAGACTGCATATATGCGTCTACCTCTAGATTGGGATGTTACCTGCTACATTGCATTCCTTTTGCCACCTGTTTTCCTAGCTCCTCCTGATTATTACAGAAATATTCATTTAGTACACAATAGAGAGCGGAGAGATCTCCCCATTGTCGATTACACTGAGACGGCATGGGACAAGTATGTAGATTTTAATAAAGGCATCTTTCCCTATATAGGTACTGTTACTAATAGTAAGCTGATACGTAGATTAACTAGAACCCTTGAAGCAGTTGTGAATGAGACTATTTCCGCCTTAGGCAATTTAACAGAAGAGCAGTCTGCTATGCGGATTGTTGTGCTTCAAAATCGTCTTGTCCTTGACGTCATCCTAGCTGATAGGGGCGGAGCTTGTAGGGTCATCGGATCAAGCTGCTGCGTATTCATACCAGAAAATTCGCCATCTGTATATAAAGCCATCACTCGCCTTCATAAGATTGTAAACCAGATACACCAGAACCCAGGCACTTGGACTTGGTCCAGTTGGTTTTGGAGTGTGATATCAGCCTGGGGATGGAGAGTTTTATCCTTCCTAGGTATTGGCCTTCTCATACTATTCAGTTGCTGTCTATGTCTACAATGTGGACCAGCGATTTGTGGTCTGTGTGCCACATCGTGTATTCCACCACCAAGATTTCATTCGTCACGGAAGAAGAAAGAAGAACAAATGATGTTATATGAACAGATCAATGGATTGATGAAGATTGATATCTCTTAACGGGCAAGTAGGGGACAAGGAGGGAATGTGGAAATATGGATTTTTCTGATCAGTTATGTCCCCTATCTTGGACCCCAACGGTTCTATGTGCATGTCACAAGTACATGTATGTTCCCTCCAGTTCCAGTTATGAAGACGCAAATACATGTGCGTCCACCGTCAACATGTCCTCTGTCAGATCCGCCATGAATAGGCCGGATATTCCATTCCTAAGTATGAAAGGCCACCGGCTTTGTATGGTTCACTTATGCCATTTTACAGTCCAGGCAAGTAGGCCCTGATTCTGTCATCAAACTCCTCTTGCCTTCTGCCTCTGAAAACTCGAGTCTGAGCCTGCATCTGTGACCATGAACTTTGTCTCATTCTCTGCGCGGCTCACGAAGCCTGACATCAGCCTATTCTCTGCCAAGAACTGTATTTCACCTTCGAATTATCTGCTTCACTCCTTAGCCGATGCATTCCTGTCTAGCAATTTAAGTAAACATTCTTCCAGCTACCGAGCAAAGGCTCGGCTTCTCTGTCCTCATGCAAGTAATTCATAGCCCCGTTACCATGGAATATTCCTACCCCCTCGCATTCAGTGTAGACACTTAGACGCTTGTACACGCACGCACAGTCAGTATAGAATAGATTCTGTCCGAGAGTCCTTCTTTTGTGGATAACATAGTTCTTTAAACATAGGATGTTAGATATGATTTGGGATTAGGTTGACTTGACCCCCCAGACTTTTTGTCTCCACATGTAGAGCTAAATGTCAAGTCCCCTTCACCCCCTAGTTGCACGTCAATTACACGTCATGCTGCTGCGCGCGCATCTATGCCAAGTATTATCTTATAGATCCACCTATATGTGACATCATAACCAATTATGTTCCTTTTTACTCCTTATTACACCCATTTTCGGTTACGCATATGAATCGTCATTTACCTTATCAATTGTTACGCCTACTGCATTCGCTTCATTGTAATGTATGTTCTATAAAAATCATTTCTTGTCAATAAAGTATGTACTTCACTTCCTGAACCCCCGTGGTGATGGAACTTGGAGCAACCGATTATAATCGATCATTGGAATAAAGCCCATTCCGAACCTCTAATACCACGGATTCTGCCTCTTATTTTACTGAGCTATTTTATTATGTTTCTGTATCAAATTAAGTCCCGGTAATGAATTTTATTTACCACACTCCCCTCCACTTCTGATTCCCTTCCAACTCGTTCTCTCCTTACCCTCCACCTCGGTCTCTCCTTACCCTCCACCTCGGTCTCTCCTCACCCTCCACCTTGGTCTCTCCTCACCCTCCACCTCGGTCTCTCCTCACTCTCCACCTCGGTCTCTCCTCACCCTCCACCTCCGTCTCTCCTCACCCTCCACCTCTGTCTCTCCTCACCCTCCACCTCGGTCTCTCCTCACCCTCCACCTCCGTCTCTCCTCACCCTCCACCTCCGTCTCTCCTCACCCTCCAACTCTGTTTCTCCTCACCCTCCACCTCACCCTCCACGTGTCTCTCCTCACCCTCCACCTCACCCTCCTCACCCTCCATGTGTCTCTCCTCACCCTCCACGTGTCTCTCCTCACCCTCCACGTGTCTCCTCACCCTCAACATGTCTCTCCTCACCCTCCACGTGCCTCTCCTCACCCTCCACATGTGTCTCTCCTCACCCTCCACACGTGTCTCTCCTCACCCTCCACGTGTCTCTCCTCACACTCCACACGTCTATCCTCACCCTCCACACGTGTCTCTCCTCACCCTCCAGACGTGTCTCTCCGCACCCTCCACATGTGTCTCTCCTCACCCTCCACACGTGTCTCTGCTCACCCTCCACACGTGTCTCTGCTCACCCTCCACATGTGTCTCTGCTCACCCTTCACGTGTCTCTCCTCACCCTCCACACATCTCTCCTCACCCTCCACACGTCTCTCCTCACCCTCCATACGTCTCTCCTCACCCTCCACACGTCTCTCTCCTCACCCTCCACCTCACCCTCCACACGTGTCTCTCCTCACCCTCCGTGTCTCTCCTCACCCTCCGTGTCTCTCCTCACCCTCCATGTGTCTCTCCTCACCCTCCACGTGTCTCTCCTCACCCTCCACGTGTCTCTCCTCACCCTCCATGTCTCTCCTCACCCTCCACACGTCTCTCATCACCCTCCACATGTCTCTCACCCTCCACACGTCTCTCCTCACCCTCCACACATGTCTCTCTTCACCCTCCACACGTGTCTCTCCTCACCCTCCACACGTGTCTCTCCTCACCCTCCACACGTGTCTCTCCTCACCCTCCACACGTGTCTCTCCTCACCCTCCACACGTGTCTCTCCTCACCCTTCACACGTGTCTCTCCACACCCTCCACACGTGTCTCCTCACCCTCCGCCTCACCCTCCACATGTGTCTCCTCCTCACCCTCCACATGTGTCTCCTCCTCACCCTCCACAGGTGTCTCCTCCTCACCCTCCACAGGTGTCTCCTCCTCACACTCCACATGTGTCTCTCCTCACCCTCCACACCTGTCTCTCCTCACCCTCCACACGTGTCTCTCCTCACCCTCCACTTGTCTCTCCTCACCCTCCACGTGTCTCTGCTGCACGCCTCACACTGCTGCACGCCTCACACTGCTGCACGCCACACACTGCCTCACACTGCTGCACGCCACACACTGCCACACACTGCTGCATGCCGCACACTGCTGCACGCCGCACACTGCTGCACGCCACATACTGCTACATGAAACATTGCTGCACGCCACACACTGCTGCACAGCACACACTGATGCAACCGGCACACTGCTGCACGCCACACACTGCTGCACACTGCTGCATTACTCACTGCTGCATGCTGCACGATACTGCTGCACGCAGCACACTGCTGCACGCCGCACACTGCTGCACGCCGCTGCACACCACAGTGCTGCATGCCTCACACTGCTACACAAAACACTGCTGCACGCCACACACTGCTGCACACAGCACACTGCTGCATGCTGCACACTGCTGCACGCCGCTGCACGTCACAGTGCTGCATGCCTCACACTGCTACACGAAACACTGCTGCACGCCGCACACTGCTGCATGCCGCACACTGCTGCACGCCGCACACTGCTGCATGCCGCACACTGCTGCACACCTCACACTGCTGCACGCCTCACACTGCTGCACGCCGCACACTGCTGCACTCCACACACTGCTTTTATGCGAGTTTATGCTACTGACATTGTAAATGACAATGCCTTTTATTTGTTTTAAAACCAAAACATAAATAAAAGGCATTGTAATTTTACAATGCCAATAGCTCAAACTCTTATAAATGCGAGACCTATTGCATTGCAAATGCTTGTTATATTTACCTTTGTGAAGGAGAAACACATTTTCTTTTTGTTTGGCAAATATAGTGATTTATTCCATTCTTTTTAACTTGTCATATAAAACTACAATTGCACCTATTTATAAAATACACTAATTAAAAGAACGAGTTGTGGCTGTCTTTTTAAATATAATGAGATTATGATGTAGAAACCAAAGCAAATCAGTGTTATTTGTAACAGAAAAAAGCAGGTGATAATGACTCAAGGTCTCATAATGATATCCCAGTTCTCACCACCAAATTTGAGAGGCCCACTTTGAATATTCCTATTGTAGTCTTCTGAGAACAAGACCATTGCAACCTGCACACAGGTGCATTGAATTCTTGCCCCCCCCACCGTTCAACAGGAAGCTCAGGTTCACCAAGAGTGCGCTAAGCTCCACGGTCAGTTCTTCTCACGCTAAAAAGCTATATTTCACAGACCGTAAATCTCTTGCAGGATGTGTCAGAAGTTCACTTGGAAAACCTGCATTCATCAGATGCGATAGAGCTCTCTAGCGCGGATAACATCTGTTCTGCATCGCCAGCCCCCTATCTCCTGACATCAGGAGCGAGACATTTCCCTTCACTCTCATACAGACAGAGTAACAATGCCGATTCTTGACATTCACACACATGCGCAGAACGTACTTTAACCCCTTGCATGCTTCTGACGGAACCACTCCGTCACGAGCCACGGGCGCCGTGTGCTCATGACGGAGTGGTTCCGTCATGCTGCGGCCGTTGGCGGCCGCTCCGCCCACGCGGCGCTGTTTCCCCACCTGTGCGGGCGATCAGCGCAAGTGGGTGGAGTCATGAGGGAACCACGCCGTCATGAGCACAGCTCGCCCGTGACTCATGACGGCGTGGTTCCGTCATGAGCATGGCGGCGCCGCAAACCGGCCAAACCGCCCCAGCGCTGCGGCGGAATTTGCGCCGCAGCGAAGGGGTTAAACACCCGGCATTGACATGTCGCGCAGTGACGCCTAGTTTAGAGCAGCGGCACAATGTCACCTGTCACCCCCTGTAGGTCAGCTTAAAACTCAGTCAGAAATGTGTCAAAACATATTTCTTTAACTTTTACTGACCGAAAATTGAGTGTTCTTTGGTTTTGGAGTAAGGCTGCTTGCTGATACACATCCATGAGCGTTGCCATGACGACTGGAGGAGCTGGAGATGTAGGTGAAGACAGGGAAGAGTTGACCGATACCCCACTACCATACAAGAAACCCTCGGGTACTGTGGGTTCTGCTCCTGTGGTGAGTGGGTAGCACAAGTCAATTGGTAGGGTTCCCCAACTGCACCTGCTGCTAAAATGAATGTGGCTTCAGTGCTTACTTTGTAAAAAAAAAGTGCCAGCACCCTTGTCAGAAAGTCACTGAAGCTCGCACCACACATTGTCCCAGTCAGCACTGCCAATGACAGTAGCGACACAACTGCTAACCATCACACTTCTACAAGTGTGACAGTTCAGACGATTCTAGGCCCTCAAAGCTATAAAAATGGCGTGGGTGGTAGGTATTTGTCATTTCTAATGTATATTGTATTGATAAACAACTGTTGTCGTGCTTATCTCTAAATTAGACAAATAGTGCCACCATGTGGCAGACTCTCATAAGTGTCAGTGTTGAAATTTAAGTGCAGGTGCCGAGCACTGGAAGTCACTGGCTCAAATTAACCACTGTATGCTCTGTAAAAACTCTGCCATTAGGTTTGTAATGTGTGATATTGGTATCACAGTTTTTAACTACTGTCACCGCATCAGTTTTCCCTACCCCTCCATCCACCATGTCCTGCTCCATGAAGTCCATGTGAGTGACGTCTTTATTTATCAAATGACGCAGGGAATTACGCAATCCTTGTCCTTAACTGTAAATGTACGAGTGAAGGTTTGCGCAGTGCTACTTTTTGTTCAGGGCAGTAAAACGTTTAGGCAATGAAGTCTCGCCTTCCAAGTCGCTTCAGAAGCGATCACTACACAAAAGAAGCACTGGAAAATCAAATAGCCCTGGCGTTGGCTGCAGCCTATTGATGCTGACAATACTTTTTAATGAAAACATTATTGCAAAAATATTTTTTAAATTGGCTGCTCATACACGCACGTGTGTGCATGCACAGGAGGTGCACACTTGGACAACTTTAGTGAATTGCATTTAGTCATGCGAAAATATCTGTACAAATATTTTCAAATGAGAGCTCTGATAACACAACTGCAAACTGGTTTTTTTTCCGCATGGAATCATTTTTGCCATTAGAGAAGTGGTTGAAGGAGGCTGACCCACTTCCACATAGTGTATATTGTAAAGCCCCTATAACTACAGTACACATATAATTTTAGTAAAATTAAAAGGTCTTGGCAAACGCCAGACCTAAACAATCTTACTCGGAAGCCACCTATGCTGTCCATCTCTCTGACATGGTAGACCAGCTCTCAACCTTGCAGTTCCATCCTTGGTGGTTTTATCTCCAGCATGGACAGGCATCTCCTGACTATACTTGCTCTATTCCCAGCTTACTTCCGGCAGTGTCCAGGAGGAGGGTCCAGCCTGAATCTGTCATGCATAATGTTTTCGCTCATATGATTGATATCCCACCCAGGTACATCATGATCTAGTTCATTTCGTTTATAACTGTAGTTTACATTGGGTCACCTATGCTACCACTTTCCAAACATAAATTCAATTACTTTGATGTCTGAAAATAACTGCACAATATGTACTATTATATATTTATAATTGTATGCATTTTATGCACACACTCAAGAACTGGGGTGCTTTATAGAATACTAAATCGAAACATAGCATTAATAAAAAGCGACAGAAGAAAATAAATAAGAAACTAACTATGGAAAAAAATGCAATACAAAGGAAAATAAGAAAACAGGTTTTTCAATTCTTAATAAGCAATTAGGTAGTCATAAAAGAGCTCAATTGATCATAGGAAGAGCTTTTCCAAAAAGAAAAAAAAATACATCGTTTTTATCCAATGGTGGAGAGACAAATCTCAGAAGGCATGTATTTTCATTGCTGTAGATCAGTCACAAAAACACATAGGTCCCGATGTACTAAAAAACTGGTTACAAAAAAGGGGTCATAGATTGCACACCAAATTTTCCGACCAGTCTTTAATTATGCGATATGGCCTGTGTGCTGGTTGCTTTGCAAAATCTCCAGATATAGTCGGTCTCAGAAACACTTACCTAATGAATATTAATTAGGCAGGTAGCTGGGCGCGACCCCTATTGATTGGTTGCAAACACAGGGAGGGTGGCCTACAGGAAAAAGCAGACTATCATCCCTGCGTTTGGATTACCAGATTGGATGTTTTTAAGGAGCTTTTGTTCATTATAGGAGCTGGTAATGCTTTAAAAAAAATTCCAGTGAAACAAAACAATTCACAAATGGGGAGTGGACCGACGTTTTGCAATCGCAATTTAAATGCGATATACTTTTATTAGAGAAAGAAAAATATTTAAAAAAAAACAAAATGAAAAAAATGAAATAAAATAAAAAAATGAGTTTACAAAATAAACCAAACTCATAACATTGTCCCCATTGGCTATGACATTAGTACTCCAATTTAAGATACTGGAAGAGTAAGGGCAGCCTCTTTTGACGCTTCAGTCACTAGATCACTTTCACTAGCCCAATGACCCAGTAGCCTGTCTACGAATCTCAAATTGCCTCAGTCTTAGGGAGTGCTGTGTAGCTGGCGCAACACATGCTGCGGTGTATTTGGCAATTTCCTATAGTGGATAGTGAAATAGTTTCAAGGACCACAGTGCCCATTTATTATTTAAATACCGTAGCTAAATGACATTTTAGCATTAAATATATAATCCTGCTCTGCACGAATGGGCATAAAAGTAATGTTATGTTAAAAGATTTGTAAAGCGCATGGCTGTCCTGGCAAAAGGATGTCCCAGCGCTAGTTGCGGAAAGGAGAGTGTGGATGCATGAAAGGGATGCGAGAATAAAAAGTTGGTGGGCCCATTTGGTTTTCCACAGCTTCGACCTTTTAACTCTGCTGGAAGAGAGTGGCCATGTTATATCCTCCAGGGACCCTCCCACATGCAAGTAAGAGGGTGAACCTTTAGTAATCCCTGTAAAGACAAACTGGGATTCAACCAGCGAAAAGATGGTTTATTTGATAGGATGTCTGACCTGTCACCAGCAGCTATGTAATGCTAATTCATGAAAGGAAACTGCTCATGACAGCTACCCTCATGCAAATGACGCCTACTCAACAGGTGTTGAGTAGCGCTGAAGAGAGGCACAGGCCGACAGCAGAAATGTATTGGGAAGTCTACACAAGCTGATCCTAACCTGGGGCCTGCATAGACTTGGCAGTCTGCGATACCTACTTAGGGATACTGCGACTGTTTAGAAAACTGAATAATATTAGTGGATGACTTAAGTATATATAAATAAAAAAAACACATTTGGGAATTGTAAAAAGACCTGTGAATACGTAGGAATTTGAAATTGGAGTCTACAATTCAACTTGGTATCCTTATCTTTATTTGTGGGAGCAGTGCAAGTACAGCAAACAGAATCTAGCATGGACGGTTTCTAGCCTCAATTGAGGCGCTGGTATCTGCCTACAAATATAGAGCATTCATTAGGAGCAAAATGGCAAAATGATATTCTAGATTCTACAATTTCACTTCATCTTTTAGAAATAAAACTCAATTTGGAAAGTCCATTTTTTTGGTTGTGAATTAAGTCACATAATTCACAATTTGTGTATGTATTTGATATATGCTTTTTTCTACATTTTTGTGTATTGTTTTGTGGTTTAAATTGTAAAAATTGCTAATGCAGGCCCCCCATCCTGCAATAGTGATTAACCGAGAGTCCACATCAGTTAAAAGGTTAAGAACCATTGGTCTAGACTACCAAATGCTAGCTACAGATATCAGACAACCCATTTTGTGCAGTGAATTCCTTCACATGACATAATTTGCCTATCAATAAAAAAAGCTTACTTTACTAGATATGCTGGAGCAAACATTATTAATGCATTGCATTGAAATGATTCCTTAAATCTTACAAATATAAATTAGGTGACACTTTCGAACTTGCAAACATAATTTCAGAACCGATATATTTACCATTTTAAAAATGTTTTCCACAGGTATCGTCGCTCGTCTTCCATTCGAGCTTACTACATGAACTTCTGATCTTTCAATGATTTTATTGTGTGAAATTGATGAACGTGAGGCCACATCATTCTGTCAAAATAAAGATATGCTTATAGCTTTTTTGTATAGTTACAAAACATTGATGCCTATCTGCTTTAACACACCAATATTAACATTAATAATAACTTTCTTTTTTTCATAGTGCTTCATGGGACATTTTCGGAGCTTTTTCTAAGGCCCTTGACAAAACAGATGCCATCATCACCCAATGTATTGGTGGAATTTATCCACCTCCAAGCGAGTAAAGACTATGGTGACCTTCCCGGGGTTTGACCTCTATAGATTACCACATATGTCAGAGAAAGGCATTCCACTCCTTGCTTGCCTAAGCTATTCTAAGACTTCAAAATTACACTTCCAGAGGACAGGGTCGCTGATCCCCTCCACCCCCCCCCCCCCCAAGTTTTATTTTAATGTATTGGGTTAATTCTTTGCAGAGGGGCAAGGAAGACCATAGTTGAGCTTCTGGTTTACTAATTCTGAGTGACACACAGTAAAAGGTACATTTTTATTCCACTCTCAAATCTGTTACTATAGTAAAGGCTGCTAAAGGTCTGGGTGAAAGTGTCATAAAGTGTTGTAGAACTTTGTACCAAAAGCAGCCCTGGTAAAAACGCTCAAAGCAGCCCCTCTCTTCGTCTCCTCACACAATCTCACTCTTCCATCCACTCATTCTCTCTCTTTCGTTTTCTTTCTCTCTGATCGCTTTCTCTACCTTCTCCCTCCCCCTCTTTCTCTCTCTCTGTTGTAGCCTCCTCGTGCCGGCTACAGTTCACTTCCTGGAACTTGGTGGAAAGTGACAAAGGCCCCAGGAGTGGGCCTGCACTTTCAAAACCGACCACCAGGGGCTCCAGCTCCTCGTGGAAATGCCAGGTGAAATAAAAGGCCTGTCTGAGTGCGGTTGTGAAAGAGCGCTCTATCCGTCTTTCACTCTCATGAGTGAGTTTGTTTTTCGAATGTACACACGTCAAAAATGATCAATTTGCCATTTATTCATTTTGCGTACAAGTAATATATCTAAGCAAGTTCTTTGTATGAGATCTATGAAATAAATATATAGTGACATGCAAGAGGGATCTGAGAGATTCCTTGAGCTTGCTGCCTCTGAAATGGGAGAGTCATTCACCAAGGTCCTTGCAGTAATTGTGATCCTGAGTACCAGCTGTGAGGGCGTGAGCCAGGACAGGTCTGGAAAAATACATACTTAACCCCTTCAGTGCCCCGCCCTTTCCCCCTCCTGTGCCGGGCCTTTCATTAGCGGGCGGGTTCCATGACGAGACTATCTCGTCATGGGCATAGAAGAGGTTAAATCATCACACACCCATTATATAACCAGGGAAGGAATGGGTGTAAATCAGTGGAATGGAGAAGCAATGCTTACAGCCCAAACCTTGATGCAATGATTGGATGGAATCTACTAACAAGCATTGATAAATGCATAGGTTTTGGCTATCTGCCTATTTCAAATAAATATTGCAGGATGTATCGATGCTTTTGTATACATTCAGAAACAGAGATGTGTAATGGAATAGTCTGAATTGTCGCACTTGAAGGAGTGTGATGGTTAGTAGTTGTGTTGTTACTATCATTGGCAGCATAGCATCATTGCACCTGTGTCCCATGCAGGATTGTTTTTGTGCAGGAAGAGACACCTCCCTACACAAAAAGGCAGTTTTCAGCTCACATAGAAAGAGG
The DNA here is from genome assembly GCF_964204655.1 of Triturus cristatus. Classification (NCBI taxonomy): domain Eukaryota; kingdom Metazoa; phylum Chordata; class Amphibia; order Caudata; family Salamandridae; genus Triturus; species Triturus cristatus. Next base: position 189,904,586 of record NC_140589.1, on the reverse strand, counting down.
AAGAAACAAGGAGAAATAGAGATATTTCTCCTCGTTATGCCTCCCCTGGGAAGGCTTAACTTTTTGGCTCATTCCCAGGTTTACCAGTTCTGGTAAATCTGTGAATGCATACAAAACCATGAGAGTTGCGTGAGAACACCCATGCAATACCCATTGAAAGCCTGCCCCGGGCAGAGTACAACAACGCAACGATTTGCGCTGCGCCGCGTTACTCCACATTTATGAAGCCATGCAGGGCCATGCAAGACGGCCTTGCGTGGCCTCATAAATCTTACCTAAGGTTTGTGTTGTGCATATACCACGTTGTGTGTTGCAAACCTTTGCGTAAATATGCTCCTAGCCATATTGGAGTTATACGAATTTAATCATGTTGAAAGGAGAAGCACAGACTCTTTACCACTGCATAGTGGGGGTAAATTGCCCAGAGTTCAACAGTCAGAAAAATCAACTAAGGCAAAAATCTGCGGGCACTCCATGCAAATGAAGTAGCTTGCTACAGTTACTGTCTACGGCTACATGTAAGGAGCATGCAAAGTTGTTACCTGAGTATCCCCTAGCCCTAGCCTATGTTATTGCACCAATCTACTTAACCAAATTCAGATGTGCAATGCCCATTGTCTGAATGGGCTACAGCCTCCCCTGTACTGTGTCTTAGCTGGGGCTCCTGAAGCTTTAGGAATACCCATAATTCTTTGGGTGATGCCTGCTGCACTGTGCCAGAGAGGGGGCCTCAATGACAGCCTCTTAGAAAGTATTTTGTAGTTCATCCAAAAGTTGAAGTGCATCAAACATATATGGGAACTGAGATCATGAGTGCGATAAGGGAAAAGTAATTGGCTATAGGGGTGAAACCAGATTTGTCAGTGAAAAGAACAAAATATTCTGCAACTATGTTGTTGTCCTTTGATCTTCAGGTAAACACATATACACACCTTAAATGAAAAATAAATGCATGTTAAAGTAATCGAAGGGAACTACATGTTTTTATGTTATGACAGTTTGTATGTTTGAATTATCACTGCAGATGTCTGTGGTTGTAGCCAGTAAATCACAGAACTGTATATTGGTTGGTGCGTAGGCATATAGTGACCTGTATTTATAGAGGTATATGGTCCCAGCCTGCGAATATGCAAGCCATTAGTTTAGAATTGTATTACACACTGTTTAAGATAGGCTGCAGCAAAACGTGCATAGAGACTAAGGGCCTTATTTATAGTTCAGTGGATGTTATACTGTGTCAAAAACATGCTGGATAACCTGTTCACCCTATACAAGTACCACATGCTATAATGAACCTGCAATATGGCCGACCAACATCTGCCAAATTTGTGACTGAGTGTTATGTCTGCCAAGCTCTAAATAAGGTTTTTAGAAAACAACGGTTACTAAATGGCCAACGTGGTCCAAGGTAGACGCAAGAACTGCGCGCGAATTAGAACAGTATGTCTCAATCAGAATGGACATTTAGTGCCAAAAGGAGACGCAAGGAATTTTGTTACCAGGGACACATTCCAGTCAAATAATACATGCTATTTATTTCCAACAATATGCAAAAATAGTTCAGGTGCGCACATAAAAAGTGACAGCAAGCGTGATGTGGTGAGTGAGGGTTACTTTAAAATATATACATTGCATTGACAACACAAAAGGAGACTACTAATTAACAAGTTATAAACAATGCACGGAGTTTTTGTTGTAGGGGGTCGATGCCGTTTAGATCTCAATGACTTTAGATCATCTTCAGGACAGAGCGTATGTGAGCAAGAGAAATTAGGAAAACTGGGCGAGACCAGTGTTATCAGAAAAATCATTAAAGGTAGACATAATGAAGGCGTCGGGCGGTAAGGAGATATTACTCTATAACAGGTGGACGCTTAGGTGGGCGTCTGAAAAAGGGTGAAGCACTGGCCCAGGTGAATGGAAAATATTCTGGGGGTGTGTTCGGAGAAGTGCTTAATTGCTAATTAATCCTGCATGGGAGCTCTCAATACGGCTCCAAACAGTTGTATTAGTGGATATATTATCTGGTTGGCCGATCAATTAGGTGCAAAAACATGACGGTATTAATTCCATCAGAGGAGAATTAGTCAACTCCTTTCAGTAGCATTACTTGGTGCAAGGCAGCATGAGTCAGTCTGTGCTCGCTGGACAGGCTGCAGCTCCGTCTTGGAATCCTGGTGCGCTGGATAAACAGCTCTAAAAAAGGCCCTAAGTGTTTAAGATAAAACAAGTGCGTTATAATTAGGGCTCCCGGTTTTATGGTATTTATATTTTTGTCATTTCCAACTGTATTTATCCATATTTATTTTTTGCTCATTTTACCGGTATTTATCCATATTTATTTTAGGTTTTGTGAAAAAATGACGCTGAAATGTGTATATTTCTGCATTTATTTAACCAGTTAATGTGCACTCATGCCTGAACGCCTGACAGGTTTCAATGATATATACACACTCAGATGGTAAAATATGCACTTGCAAAAGTATGTGTCAAATCCCATTTAAAGGGAATATCACCTGGGAAATATCAGCCTGCAGTTCCTGATTCCATGGGGACTAACTCATAATTGCATGGTACTGGTTGCTTGTTATGGCAGGTACTAGTAATTACTAAGGCAGAGTTTGCACTCAGTCCGTACCATGCAATCTGTAACGGGGCCAGGGATACATCAACAGGTGCTGGAAGTCCGGGTTATCAAATCCCATCGCATCTTCAAATGCACAGCAGGGGCACTTTACGAAAATGTAACCTCAACAAAAGACAGCGAATGCAAGAGTCCATCAGAATGTACTAGAGAGAGGTTACTGAATGGTCATTCATTTAGCACTTTACCAACCCTTGAAAGAGCGTGGCAGAAACTTTGCTTTGTTTTATTTTGTTAATCCTATGAAACTTATTGCTAAGATCAGGCACTATTTAAACAGAATTAAACAATGAAACGCCAGGGCAGTATCACATGATGGGCCAAGGTAAACACTTGCGAACATCATATTTCGAGGGGCAGATTTGCAAGCCCCTTGGCCTTCTTGTGCCGTTATTGCATCACTTTTTTTAAGCAACGGGGACGCAAACAATGCGACCTATTTACAACATGACACATCTAGGAAGATGTGTCCCGTTGTAAAGCCGTGCTTCACATTATACCTGCGTCAGGTATAATGTATGCATGGTGGGCGTTCCCACACAGGAAGGCATCGTAAAAATGACGCAGTGAAATCTACAAGATTTCACCGTGCCACTTTTAGGATGCCACTGCGTCAAAACATTACGCCTGCTTGAAGCAGGTGTAAGAAGTGACTCAGTACAGTAAGTATAGGCCTCAAAATACATAGCTGGAGTTGCGTTGTGCTTGCGACACAACTCCGTCAATGCGAGACTTTTGGGCCAACAGATGCGTAAGAATTTCTGATTAATCTGTTAATCTCTCTGTCATGGTCCGCGGTATTGTAAATAGAGCACGCCCATTGTGGCGCAAGGACATTTGACGCTGGCGCAAGGAAACTGACGCATCTATGCAGATGCGTCAGTTCCATGTAAATCTGCCCCCTAATCTTTAGTAAATAGTGCAATTACTATTGTTGTACTTTTGCTGACAGATTTGGTGGCAGGTGTATTAAAACTTTGCAGCGCTGCAAAGCCACAAAAAGTGACGCAAATCGGAGCAAAGGCTTGATAAACTGTTTATTTTCCATCGCAAAACGCCTTCTGTGCTGGGAAGTTGTCAAAAAGTAAAAACAATACAGCTTCATGCGGCTTTGTCCCACTTTGCATCAATGTGGTATTCTTTCGATGTGCGTAAGCATTTTCATGCAACCATGTATGGGTTTTGACACCATTCTCATACCTTTTCCAACAGTGCATGTGTAGCATTGCGCAGAATGCATCATATGTGGAAAAGTTTTAAAGTTAGTCTAAGCACAGGATTTTGTGCTGGAATGCCCTTGAAGTACAAAACATACACTAGACATAACAGACACACCCTGGCACTATGATGCACATGGCGCAAGACAGGGTTAAAGAGTTCCAGGGCATTGAGAGAGAAAAACAGCTTTATATCTTTGTAGCTATGGCGCGGCCCTATTATATTCCTACCACGCATGCAACACAGCGCAGAAAACTTGATTTCTGTGCTACTTTGCCAGACAAATTTGTTAATCTGCCCTTTTCTTGCTTCTCTCTCTCTGCCTTTTGCTACAGAAAAAGTCAATATCTGCATAGCTATTGACACATTAATTCTGTTTCATTAAACATAAATAATCAGTATTTCTTTGTTTTCAATGTATGTATTACTCTGCTTAGGAACATCATGTTAATACAAATGTAACTGAAGCCCTGACAAACCTTACATCAGCAGTCAACGTCTCCATTATTTTAGCATGCCTGCTAAAGTTGAGGAATAACTGGTGGTGACGTAACCATCAGTTATTTCTGCAAGTAAATGCTACTGAGCAGAACAAATATCAAGTAACCTGGTGAAGATAATGGAGCCTTACTCAAAAGCATTAATGAATATGATGTAGCAAAATAGCAGTATTATTTTACATACTTCCGCATACCTTCGTGAATCTGCACTAAAACTGTTTTCTACTTTTACTAACTTTATATAAATAATCCATAAATATTCCCATTCTAGTTGTTTTGGTTCATTTCTCCCTGGCATGTAGGAGTACATTAAAGAGTGATACAGGTGTCCTACTTTACACACTCAAAATGACTTTGTGAATAGGCCCCTTTGCATTCTCTGCAGGAAATCCACCCACTTCTGAGTATACTGTTATACTTGCTGTTATATGTCTTTTACACGCAATTCACACGGAAATTATATGTGCACTCTAAAACAAACACACAGGCGCTCAGTCCCTCTCTCTGTTTGTCTCTGCTTTGGCCCAACAAAGCAACCTTTGTTTTTAATACATTTACAAATGGCTCAACCTTTCGACATTTATTCATCATTTTGATTCCATTATTTGTAAATTGCGTTATTGAGTCTTGATCCAGAATACAGGAAAGCATAATGGTGCAGAATAAGTACAGAATTCTAGGTCTTAAAACATCAAATTAGTGCATCTTACCAGTCTTCGACTTTTGATTCTGGGTTTTAGCACTTGGCTATCATTGTGTTTTGTGGTGGAAGCTGCTGCTCTCTCTGTGGCAGCACTCTCTGACGTTGATGATCCCGGGATGGCATTTGACTATGAAAAATAGTTGTTCAATAGGACTGTTACCATGTGTTCAATAAGAAATATATAAACTGCTTTGTCTTTCAAAAACAGTAGGGCCCAAAATTAACCATCATTAACAGATATCTTAAAGAACAATTAGTCCCAAGTGTTAGTGAATGTTTGTTTAACTTTCTTGACTCCATAACAAAGAAAAGACCATTTGCGATAACTCTGTGTATCCCTAGCCTGTAATAAATTATGCTCATGTTGTAATGCCTACAGTCTAGGCAAGGACGCAATCTAACTATATATAAATCTTAGTAACTATATGCAAAATGCTAGTTCAAACGCTCTCTATTAAGATAAATAAAAAGGGGTGAAGGGGTGGATGTAGGATAAGAGCTTTCCAGTTGTACTCTCTGTGTCATTTTTAGGCCTGGGTGGTAAACTTTGCTCTGTTTGCAGAGTTTTCCACCCTTGGCAGAGCACGCAAAGTTCCAAAAAACTCTGCTCAATGTACCTTAGCAAAGTCTTTTCCTCGCTCGCCAATGTTAAGTTGTGTTTTTTGTTCACTTCATGGAGTTCTCGGCAAACTCTACCCAGGCCTAGCCATTTGTAGTCTAGTTCATGTACCCCGATGGTCTGTAGAACTCTCTGGAACCTATCCGGTGTGGTTCCCCATGTATGATAAAACTGATAAATGAATAAATGAGGACAAGAGAACTGCAATGAATATTGAGCCTGGAAAGACTACATTTAAAGATAAGCTATGCAAAGAGACGTTTTAAGACTTTGCAAAGTGGACTGTGGCCCAGGTCCCCAACCTTTCAGGGGGGCCCCTGAGAGAGAACCAGCTCTGTTCTGCAGAGTCTTGCCCCGATGATCTTGAATAATTCTGAAACAGATTGATTTAAATACTGTTTTCTTTTAGTTAATCTTTAATGTGAGCTACGTGTGAGAGTCTATGTTAATCATTTTGCAGAGAAATGTGTTTAGGTTTCATGCAACATCTGTAAAAAAATGTTTCTTTTAGATCAAAACAGGACCTCACATGTGAGAAATGGGAGGGTGTCACAGAGTTTATTTGCAGTAATGTTAGTGAGCTGCTGCTGTGTTATATAATTGAAAACACACCTCTGAGGTAATTCAGTTTTAACTCCATTCTGTATTCTGTCGCCATTTTGTTGCCCTCACTCAGGCAGCACAATGAACAAAGTTTTTCTGCTGATCTTACTACGACGTGTCAAAATAACCTCCTGCCTCTGTTTACGAAACTAATGTCAGGGACTGGTTGAGTCCACTAATCCTCGTCTGGTTTGACTAAACCCTGTCTCGACAGTCTGTTGGTTCGCACCATTCTTACTGACTTTATCTTATCTTCTGGCCTTCGCTATTCTCTACTTGTATTGTCTCATTTCACAACTGTCCTCCAAAGCATACAAATGTGTCCTGCCACCTGCAAGTTGAGTTGTAGACACTACCACTGATTAACTTGTGGGGAGGGGTGACAAAAACAGTTGGAAGAGAGGTTTATTTGGGTTACTTGATATCTTGTTTTCAAACTTTTCTCATTGGTTATATCTTGTTTTCAAACTCTTCTCATTGGCTAACCATGTATGCATTGGGAGTGTTCTTGGTGAATCTATGTGCTATAAAAGATTGTGCGCCATGGAGTAAAGTGGCAGTCTCCTAAGAACATACCGAGTGTACTTCTGGAACAACTGTACTTAGCTGCTGCTAATAAACCTGATCTTCTACGCTCAACAGAGTGTCCTGTGTCTCTGTTCAACAAAGCAGGTGAACTCAGGAGATTAGGCGTGCCCTGCGCCGCCAGGCCTGTAAGGCCCTGGTTCTTCAATTGGTGCCCTCTGTGAGGCGGCTTCAGAGGTAGCGGTTTTACCTGAAGGTCGCGAGGAACCCCGCAAGAAAATTCTGGAGGAATCGCGAACCACGTCAAGCGACCCCTGTATGTCGAAGTGGTCCGAAGGTCTTTTTCAGCGCGGTTTCTCCTTCCTGACGGCTGCTGACGACTGCTGCCCTGACTGCCGCCTTGCTTTGGCCCCCTTTTGGTGATGTATGGTATCGCGAGACGTTAGACGGGCCTCTGTTGGCGTAAGAAGACACTTAGTTAAGTATTGGTGGGTAGCTCCCACTATTTTGTTTTGATTTGGGTCTTTGATTCGGCTATTGCAAAAGCCGAAGCCGAGGGGTGAGTACATTTGTGCTGTATTATTTGATTTAACCCCTTGATGTTTGTGAACAGTCCAGTGAATTAACGATGCCTGGTCTGAGTAAGTTTAGAAAGTTTTGTTGTTTTGGTTGTGATAGGGATTCCCGGCTGGAGGACTCTTGTCCAATTCCTCCGGTTGAAACTCCCACTTATGAGCTTTATTCTAAATATGGTGTTGGCCCCATTGCCTTTAATGAGGCATGGATCCGATACACGAAGAACGATGGGGTTCTGCAGTGGCCACAGAATGGTAGCTTTGAACCTAAAATATTAAATAATTTGGAAGCAATTTTGTTTAAAAGAAAAGCCCGGCTGGCAATGTTTGACTCTTTCCGCCTTTGGCGCAAGGAAGCCAAACAGAAATAAATAAGACAAGCAAAAAGAGATAGGAAGGAAAAGGGCATGACTGTTATACAGGCTGCCCAGCAGTTTAAAGATAATGAGAATGATTATACAATTGAGGTTTTAGATAGACAACATCGTATGGCAGGACATATAGCAGTCTGTTGGGCTGTTTTTTTTTGCAGTCTATTGGAACACTATTAAGAAGCGTTTCTTGCAAATATGACTTGCAACTAGTAGTTACAAATGGTTTGGTTTAAGTACAGTCTGTGGGCTGTCCTTTGTTTCTGGCCTAAGTGTTGATCTGTAGGTTAAAATGTGTGTTTCTGTGGGTTAAATGTATGTGTCCTGAGTGTTTGACCCCTTTCTGTTTATGTCTGAAATGAGCTCAATGTGTGTTTGTGTTTTTTCTTGATGTTTTCAGTCTGTTAAGCAAAATGTCAGTTAATTAATATTAAGTAGAAATTAAATACAAATCCAGAAATGAACCATGTGATATGCTAAACAGCTATATGTTGCTATATAATTTATAGAGTAAGCAATTATGCACATGTACAAACTGTTAAATGCTTAAAAAATAAAATTAAAATTCACATTCACTAGGAATACAATGGCCTCAAAAAGGAAATTATGTGTGTTGTAGAAAAATAAACTTATAGTATTTTTTTACTTACATACATTGTATTAGATATTAACAGGCAAACACTTCAGCTGAAGTACATTTTTGCTGAACTCAAACGCAACACGCATTGATATGTCTTAGTGTGAAAAAGACTGCCACCGTGCTCATGTTACAACACTGAGAGACATGCTTTTATTGTCGCTAAGCAAGCAGCTCTAATAGACAGGAATGTTTACTTAGCCAGGACTTCGCCCTCAGTTGAACACGGGTGAAACTTTGCATTTCAAAATGTTGTTTTAAAAAGGTTCCAAAACTAAGGTTCATTATTTTGTATTACAGGAAGACATTTCAGTTAAGGGTTTCCTCTCTTTAAGCATTTTTATAAGAATATTCTTGGTTCCAATGTTAAAATAATTGTTCTGTTAAAAAAAAAAAAAAAAGTGGCAGGCAAGGGATGCAGCTTGCTTTTATATGTGAAATTATCAAAAATGATTGGGTTTATCAAAAATAATTATTAATTATGAAAAATAATTATTAAAAATAAGTGCTTCTAAATTAATTTTTTTACTATTTATAAAGCTTAATACTCATACTGTAACCTCCTAGCATTATAATTTAATTTAAGTTGTGTTGTACTGCATAATGAGGACATTTGTATATGGAATTTCACTTGGCGCAGGCTTAAAAAACTCATTTTTTCTAAAGGATTTGCAAGAGATATGTCTAATATCCAATATCTGCAATCTGTAAAGAACATTCTGAGGATGATTAAGATGTAGCACAATTATAGGATATTTATTTTTTAGTGCCCCAAATATCAAAGTAGAAATTGGGTAAAATAGACTATTTAAACAGCATTCTTGCCCTTTACAATAGCTTTAAAGTGCCTTAGGCTTCAGTAAATGCATATATTTAGGTATAATACAAATTTGCAGGTTGTTCCCAGTTGGGGTTGCTTTTAATGTCTGAGTGAGCCAATGTGCCCAGTGCAGAGGTTTGGGTTTAATATCAAGATTGAAGGTTCTAACTCTAGCTAGACCTACTGAGACGTTAATCCTTTTAAGGTTGATGAACTAAGTACCGTTGCATAGGGTAGTAACAAACATTTGTTCTAAAGTTAGTATGTTATGTTATTATGTTATGTGAGTTATTCACAGTAAAAGTTTGAATAATTTAAAAATAGAAATAAATTGTAGCCCCTAAAAGAAGTAATATATATAACATGTGTTTTTAAATAGGGTTAATTATTGCAGGTTAGGAAGAGTTAGGAAGTTTTTTTTGTTTGTGACAAGCTTCAGGGTGAGGAGAGAGACAGGGCTGAGGAGCGCAGAGCGCGAGGCAGATTTTGACCTTGAGGTCAGTAAGGTGGGAGTTAGGAGTGAGTGTAAACAGATGAAGAAACCATTGCTTGTAAAAGCTTCTCTGACAAGAAGACATTAATGCTTGCACACTATAGGAACCTTGAAAAGTGGCGGGGACCAGGAATGCTGGCAGAGGCTGGATAGCAGCCCAGAAAGTTCTGCTGAGGTGTTATTCTTAGCTCTTGGAGGACTGTGCAAGGTCGAGAAGTGCATTCCTGCACGGCCTTGCTCAAAGCAGGGCCTCAAAAGGGGCAATACATTCATATTTTTGCTTTTGAAAAATACTGTCCATGTAGTTGCCTTAATTTAAGATGGTTGGTTACAATTGATATTTTGTGTGTTATGTGAAGTATCAACAATAAACAACAGGAGAGAGAGGGTATGTCCACACTCTTGGTCCCCCAAAAACAATGTAACAACAACAAAAGAGCGTGACACAATCAAAAGATCGGATGTACCATAGTACACCATGTGCTTGGAAAAAGGTGTGAAGGAAACAGAATCAATCTGATGAAAAAATAAAACCCTCACTCACCAACATAGTTGGTGACATGCTTCATCATGGGGTTTTAGCCAGAGTAGCCTTATGCAACTCTGGTGTGCTTCGACGCTTCAAATTAAGGCGGAGCAACAATTTCAGACTAAAGTGAAGTGAAGTGATAAGTGTGAAAAAAGTGGAAAGGATTTATTAAAAAAACCATGTGTCGTACACCAAAACACTTTAATAGTGACGAGACAGGAATATGTTAAAAACTGTGAAGGATAATTACTACTGACATTAATTTGGTCAGATGTATCCTATGAGTGGTCAAGCGGTCGACATCTTTCAGCTTATAAGGTGTTTGTTCACTAAGCTTTCATCAGGACCTAATTATACAACAGAAAAAAGCACCTTGGCGGTATAGGCTCGCTAAGGCCTACCCTAACCTCAGGTGCAGAGAACCGATAGACTCACGGTTCCAGTGGAGGTCTCCCACAGTTCTGGAAACAGACCTCGTATTTCTGAAAAAAATGGATTTCATTAAGGAGACACATAATAGTTGCCTTATATTCATCAGATATACACGAAGCCAAGCCTAGGAGACCGGATCAGTCCCCACGTTATTAACATAGTCTGTATAAACTTGTAGCCATATTCTGTGTTACAAGAAGATCAATAGAATTACCAAACTTTGTAAACATGCCAAAATCCATATAATCAAACAGTATATGGATAGAGTATTTCCACACTTTGGTCGATACTCTGGCCAAACGAGATTCTTAGTATTGATAGAGATCACATATATCGTAGACACTGTTAAAAATGCTTAACAACTTCAAAGAAGGAAAGCAAAATTTGAAATGATAAAAACGCTGGCAGCTTACGTATAAAAGAGTGGGTGTGCGCTCCTTGGGCAAGAGGCGGATTGCGGGACTACAGAACAGCTGTGGCAACAGAAGGAGAAATGCGGGGTAAGCGTTAAATATAGCATCACACCGTCCCTTGCACAGATTGTTTGCCACAATATTCTGTATAGTATAATTGTGAGGGATCGCATTTAGTGGGAGGATAGTACTTACATCATCCAAGTCCACAGCCAGCAGTCTGCACCTAAAAGGTCCGCCGAGCCCGGAGGTAAAGGCATAATGACGGGCTCGTGTTTAAATGCAGATAGTGAGCCGCTGACGACCCGGAAGTGAATGTATCAGTCCTTCCCAACACGTCTCTGAGTTTGAGACAGAAAAGAAGGACTATATGAATGCAATCTACTGAAAACGCTAGAGCGCTAAAGGCTCCTTTCAACCTAAAACTTTATTCAACTCAAAAACGCCGTGCAGCGGCAACTCGATATTTTAAATCCGACTGCCGACTACCATCTATTTCCCAAAGCGATTACGGAGATTCAGTTATTTAGTAAATTCATTGCCCCAGGGACTCTGCAAAATCTTGGGTTTCGTGACAAATCAAAACCATATTTAGCCTGATCTATATAGTGGGGATGATCAGACTCATCCACAGAATTTACAATGTGCAAAATACCACAGATGATCAAAGACCCAAAGTGGCCATAATACAGAGTAGGTCCATAGGTCAAAAAAGGGGGGTTACACCATTGTAATGAACCTGGATATTTAATTTGAAGGCTCTTGTTTTAGCGTCTTAACACTGTGCCCCAGGGAATATTGTCGTTAAGTCCTGACAGATGTGTAGACAACCTATAGACCCAGCGTTGTTCTTTTTCGAACAGTGAAGTTGATTTCACCTGTTCGATAATGGTCCAGTGTAGATCGTCTGCAGTGTGATTCTGACGCAGGAAGTGCTCAGTCAATTTGGTTGCACTTCTTTTGCATCGGACATTACTCCGGTGTTCACCGATCCGTAGTTTAATCTTTCTTGTAGTCATGCCCACATATTTTAGGTTACATGGGCATGTAATAAGATAGATCACATCTGCAGTATTGCAGTTCGTGTGGCTGCGTTGAATCCAAGTTTTCCCGATTTCCAAAGATAAGGTCTTTGTGGGAGACGTGAGATGACAGATGCTGTAGGACCCACAGGGGTAATGCCCAAGAACAGGTGGCAAACCCCAGGTGTCTAAAACTGAAACAGTAGTCGGTATGTTACAAGTTCTCGTCTCGTGTGAACTAGTGAGTCCTTAATACTCCTAGCCTTCCTGTAAGAGAATAGAGGTTTGTCCCACTTGATACTGTTACTTTCCAAAATACGCCAATGTTTCTTAATCGATTTAGAGATTGCATTGGACGCAGTATTAAAAGTAGTAACACACGTTAGTGGAATCTCAGTGAGCTGTCTAGGAGAATCTTGTAAAAGAATCTCTCTAGGTTGGTTTCTTGCTCGTTTACAGCTCTTATTCAAGATGGTGTCAGGATAGCCTCTCTGTTTCAATTTACACGTAAGGTCTTTTGATTGTCTACGAAAATCATCCACATGGCTGCAGTTGCGTCTGATTCGCAAATACTGGCCATAAGGGAGGTTTTCGCGTAGTGGCCGAGGATGAAAACTGGAAAAGGCCAAGAGGATATTTTTGGCTGTCGGTTTGTAATGAGTTTTAGTCACAAGAGTTCCCTCAATTTTGGTCACAGTTACGTCCAGAAAAATCATTTCATAGTTATGGTAGGTATGAGTGAACAAAAGGTGGGGATCACACGTGTTGATCCATGTCAAAAATTCAAGTAAAACAATCTCCGGACCCTCCCAGATGATAAAAATATCATCAATATACCTCTTCCAATAGGAGAGGTAAAGGAAAAAGTGGTTATCCTGACTCAGAATGAATTTGTGTTCAAAATTTGAAACATAAAGCCCTGCCACACTGGGCGCAAAAGTGCTGCCCATCGAAGTACCGGTGGACTGTAGGTACAGGGCACCTTGATATTCAAAAAAGTTTTTATTAAGTGCCAAGGTGGCACAATCAATGATGAAACCCTTCGGGGTCTGAAAGGACCAAGTGATGGAATCCAGAGCTTCCCCAATGACCTTGATGGTATCATCCTGGGGAATGCTCGTGTAAAGACTCTCAATATCAAGAGAGACAAGGATGGTATTGTTATGATCCACTCTCAGATCTTGTAAGGAAGCCAAAAAACTTTTGGTGTCTCTGAGATATGTGGGGGTATCCTGGATTATAGGTTTCAAAAAGAAGTCACAAAAAATCGAGAGAGGTTCCAAAAGGGAGCCTATGCCCGATACAATTGGGCGGCCCGGAGGTGGAGATTTATTTTTGTGGATCTTCGGCAGTGTGTAAAAGTATGGGATCACACCTTTTCCTTTCGTCATGAAATCTGCTTCATGCTTACTAATGAATCCACTGCTTTCAGCATGTTCAACAAGATTACATATTGTGATTTTTTGTTCTGAAGAGGGGTCGGTAGCGAGAGGAGTGTAGTTCTTCCGATTGTCCAGAAGACGTCTGCATTCTGAATCATAATCTCCAACATTCTGAATGACAACACCTCCCCCCTTGTCAGCTGGTTTTATCACAATAGATGGATTGGTTTGTAAGGATTGGAGAGCTTGAAATTCAAGGGCACTCATGTTTTTATAGGCTCCTTGGTCTTGAAACGCTTCTACATCATTGAAAACAGCTTGTTCAAATGCAATGATCCCCGCTGGAACCAAGTGTGGGGGAGGTGTAAATGTAGATTTTAGACGTAAAGTTGTGTCACTAAGATGCTCTGCAGGGACATCTGATTTGTTGTTCTCAAAGAAAAATTTCAATTTCAATTTTCTGAAAAAATCAGATAATTCACAGTGTAATCGGAAGCGATCCAGCCGTGCAGTGGGCACAAAGCCTAGTCCTTTCTCGAGTACTTCACTTTCTGCCTGTGTCAAATTGTGTGAAGAAAGATTCAGGACTAAACTCTCTGGTTGCTGGTTCCTGCTTTGCTGCGTGTGTTGTGCCCTGCCCCCTCCTCCTGTTCCCAATGTACTTGGTTGTTTCCCCTTCTTCGCCCACGTCCTCGCCTGCCTCTGCCTAAAAAAGGAGGGCGGAACGTATTAGATTGAAAGGGAGGCATCGGAGCAAAACCCGGGTTCCAACCCATCATTGGGAATTGCGGTTGTTGGAACTGATTAGGGTAGCCTGAGTTCATTGGGTTAGGAAAGGATTGCCAATTAGATTGGTATTGGTAGGGTCTATTCTTCCCTCTACCTCGCTGTCTGGATCTTGTGCTCTCATTACTGGAACCACTAGAGAAGGAATCATTGTCATCTGTGGTATCTGCCTGATCATTCTTATCAGTTGGAGGGACATAGTCAGGATCAGAGTAGGGATATACTTTGGTGAACGAGAAACGTTTCAGATCTTTTTGAAATTTTTGAGCCTTAGATTGTGTTAAAGAATCTTTATATTCGTTCATTTCTTTATTAAGCTCATCCAGGTTCTTTTTGTAACCGGTCAGTGTTGTGCGAAAATGCGTTTCTGTTAGTTGTATTTCAACCATAAGTGCTTCTGAGAGTCTAAGGGCTGTTTTAATGATTAGGACAAGCCAGTCGCGGGTGCAGTGCCACGCGATCTGGGCCCAATCCCTACGAAAAACTGGATCTTCAAGAAAGATACGTGGAGCATTGGTGACCAGAAGGCCCTTTGGTGCCACATTATTTCTTAGATACTCAGTTAATATGGTACCATGTAGAATGGTACGAATCCGACATCATTTTTGTTCAGTTAGTTTGTCCCACTCACTAGTCTGGGAAATTGTTTGTGCTATTGAGGAGTCCGCGAAAAGAGAAGAATCAGCCAGGAGGGCATCCACCTCTGCATCTGTATACGTAAGCCCCGGGTTTTCCATTTCAGTGCCAGTTAGATAATGAATATGTGATCACACTAAACTAAAATCAGGTAGTCTCTCGCAGCTGTGCGCTGCCTGAATACAACAATAAACAACAGGAGAGAGAGGGTATGTCCACACTCTTGGTCCCCCAAAAACAATGTAACAACAACAAAAGAGCGTGACGCAATCAAAAGATCGGATGTACCATAGTACACCATGTGCTTGGAAAAAGGTGTGAAGGAAACAGAATCAATCTGATGAAAAAATAAAACCCTCACTCACCAACATAGTTGGTGACATGCTTCATCATGGGGTTTTAGCCAGAGTAGCCTTATGCAACTCTGGTGTGCTTCGACGCTTCAAATTAAGGCGGAGCAACAATTTCAGACTAAAGTGAAGTGAAGTGATAAGTGTGAAAAAAGTGGAAAGGATTTATTTAAAAAACCATGTGTCGTACACCAAAACACTTTAATAGTGACGAGACAGGAATATGTTAAAAACTGTGAAGGATAATTACTACTGACATTAATTTGGTCAGATGTATCCTATGAGTAGTCAAGCGGTCGACATGTTTCAGCTTATAAGGTGTTTGTTCACTAAGCTTTCATCAGGACCTAATTATACAACAGAAAAAAGCACCTTGGCGGTATAGGCTCGCGAAGGCCTACCCTAACCTCAGGTGCAGAGAACCGATAGACTCACGGTTCCAGTGGAGGTCTCCCACAGTTCTGGAAACAGACCTCGTATTTCTGAAAAAAATGGATTTCATTAAGGAGACACATAATAGTTGCCTTATATTCATCAGATATACACGAAGCCAAGCCTAGGAGACCGGATCAGTCCCCACGTTATTAACATAGTCTGTATAAACTTGTAGCCATATTCTGTGTTACAATCAGAACAAGAAGATCAATAGAATTACCAAACTTTGTAAACATGCCAAAATCCATATAATCAAACAGTATATGGATAGAGTATTTCCACACTTTGGTCGATACTCTGGCCAAACGAGATTCTTAGTATTGATAGAGATCACATATATCGTAGACACTGTTAAAAATGCTTAACAACTTCAAAGAAGGAAAGCAAAATTTGAAATGATAAAAACGCTGGCAGCTTACGTATAAAAGAGTGGGTGTGCGCTCCTTGGGCAAGAGGCGGATTGCGGGACTACAGAACAGCTGTGGCAACAGAAGGAGAAATGCGGGGTAAGCGTTAAATATAGCATCACACCGTCCCTTGCACAGATTGTTTGCCACAATATTCTGTATAGTATAATTGTGAGGGATCGCATTTAGTGGGAGGATAGTACTTACATCATCCAAGTCCACAGCCAGCAGTCTGCACCTAAAAGGTCCGCCGAGCCCGGAGGTAAAGGCATAATGACGGGCTCGTGTTTAAATGCAGATAGTGAGCCGCTGACGACCCGGAAGTGAATGTATCAGTCCTTCCCAACACGTCTCTGAGTTTGAGACAGAAAAGAAGGACTATATGAATGCAATCTACTGAAAACGCTAGAGCGCTAAAGGCTCCTTTCAACCTAAAACTTTATTCAACTCAAAAACGCCGTGCAGCGGCAACTCGATATTTTAAATCCGACTGCCGACTACCATCTATTTCCCAAAGCGATTACGGAGATTCAGTTATTTAGTAAATTCATTGCCCCAGGGACTCTGCAAAATCTTGGGTTTCGTGACAAATCAAAACCATATTTAGCCTGATCTATATAGTGGGGATGATCAGACTCATCCACAGAATTTACAATGTGCAAAATACCACAGATGATCAAAGACCCAAAGTGGCCATAATACAGAGTAGGTCCATAGGTCAAAAAAGGGGGGTTACACCATTGTAATGAACCTGGATATTTAATTTGAAGGCTCTTGTTTTAGCGTCTTAACACTGCCCCAGGGAATATTGTCGTTAAGTCCTGACAGATGTGTAGACAACCTATAGACCCAGCGTTGTTCTTTTTCGAACAGTGAAGTTGATTTCACCTGTTCGATAATGGTCCAGTGTAGATCGTCTGCAGTGTGATTCTGACGCAGGAAGTGCTCAGTCAATTTGGTTGCACTTCTTTTGCATCGGACATTACTCCGGTGTTCACCGATCCGTAGTTTAATCTTTCTTGTAGTCATGCCCACATATTTATGTGAAGTATCAGCAGTAGGTTGAATCAAGATGATTTTTTTTTTGTATGACTCCTTTGAAAACAAAACAAAATGTTTGTGTGTTTTCCATGTTTTTGCATTTTGTCCTTCTATGGATTGTTCCTTCTGGTCCTGTGTGTCTGAAGCGACACAGTAAGTTATATTTGACAGCCGGTCACCACTAACTGGTGACCAGCTGTCAAATGGAGGGTTAGGAAAGTAAAAAAAGTGTAATTTTCACTTTAAGCCTGACAAATTAAGCAGGCCCGAATATTGGGTTTTGGGCTGCAGGTTCATAGTGCATAAAGTACATGACATGGTGTTGTGAGGAACTGGAACATTAGCTGAGATTACCAGATATGGTGTAGGGGCCAGCGGTAGAGTTAACATTTGTGTACTATTTTGACTTTTGTGTATCACCCATACTCTTGGTATTGTGTCACAAACTTGACTATCACCCGAGTAATTTCTCGTTCTTCCTATAGATTTTTCTTTTGCCGCTTCTCCCCTGATTGATGTTGCATTGTGCCTAGTTTTTGGGGATTTTAGCTATGTCCTAGTCCCATTTCTCTTTTTTCGTATTCCTTTAACCAGTCAGCCCTTTTATTATTATTGGTGTATTGTTCAGGTTCACACTTCCAGACTGTAGTAATGTACCAGGGACCCCCATATTATGTATAATTACCGTTTTGTATGACCAGACTGGTTTTTAAGAATTTTCTTTAGGCCTACTTCGATGTTTTCCAGTCTGACTGTCAGGGTAGTGATGGACTGGTTAACTGACTCTATACTATAGTAAGACAAGTTTTCCACCTCAATAGGAGATAACTTACAGTTTTTTTTTTTTGAACATGACAAATTTTCAATGACTATTTTAATTTGTTTTTTTTTACCCTTTGGTTCCTTCTTCTTTAATCTTCGGTGGGATCAGATGTGTTCTAAATCATGGAAATACCAGGACTCTCTAGTTCTTGTCTTTTGTTTCCACATTTGATTATTAGCCTGTGTATTGCATAGTGTACCTGATGCACAGTTATTAAAGGGAGGTATCTACATGTCCCTGATAATCTGTATCATGTGATTTCTCTTTTGAGGTGTTCTAGATAAGGAATTTAGGAACACCTAGACGTAATCATTAAAAAAAATATATATATAAAAAAAAATGTTTACCCCATTAGGCAATGCCACCATGTGATAGAATTCCCATGTAATTATCTACCCTCAGATGGCAGAGGATAATGAAGGGTACCCAAATTGAAGAGACTAGAAGTACTGCCTTTGAGAATGACAGTGTATTCTAGACCAGAGTTGTCCTATGGCGCATAGTCACTCCCTTGCAGATTGTAGGCCACCTGCTTGCATTCCCATTGTTAAATACAATGAACTGTTTTTATACTAAACTGAAGGAAACTAACAACTGTGTCACATTTCCTACGTCACTAGATTCTGCGGGAATTAAGTCATAATAACCTACAGAACACTGATTTAAGCCTAATTCCCATCAGTGACAGCTACAGATGAAAGGCGGACGTCTTGGCCCTACAGTCCCAGCACCCAGAAAGTAGCAGGGCTGGACAGCGATCGCCAGCGCGCCATCAATGGTATCTCCAAAGCATCGTACTTGCTCCATCAGACGGCGTTGGACATCACAAAACCAGAGTTTCAGTGTAAAAGAGCGAAAGAGAAGGATCCCTGTTGTTGATGGCAGGGCTGGTTTGAGGCTTCAGTTTTCTACCTGTCATGTGCTGGTAACCTCTGACAGTGTGCAGTCCCTTGAGCCCCTTGGCCTGAGTTTTGGTCACCCCCCCCCTCTTTCTTTGCTCCAACGGAAGGGCAGTGCACCGGAGGATCTAAGGCACTACATGATGAAAGGAAAATTAAATGAAAGAGCAGCCCGAACATCCTCTGACACTGAATAGCGAATGTTGGAGCCTGAAAGTGTTGCTGAGCGTGAAAGTCTGTTGCTCTTTCCGATTAATAGTACTTCGGTCTGCACGAGATGATCTGTGCCCATGACCAACGAAGAGCACAATATCTGTAGTGCCTGCCGCAGGGGAAATATATTAGTGCACTGCCTTGAGACATTGAGACTTTCGAGTGAGCTGTGAGTGTTTGCCAGGAGGGCACTCCAACGGATACTGAGAAGCACTATTTTCATGGAAGGCCTGAATGAAGAGGCCCAATGCGGAAGAAGACAACAGAAGCAGATTTGATGGACGATAGAATCCTACCAGAGAGGCTTAGAACGGACTTTGGGCATAGTTATGGTTGCACAAGCGGTTCCCGTGAAATTGCATAGAATGGGTGTCAGGAGACTGATTGTTATTGTTTTGCTGGCATTGTTTTAGAGTAGTATTCTGTTTAGTAAAAGCAGAATGAAGTCTATCCTCTGTTGAAGAGTATCTCCATTTCACCTGAGAGCATTGATAAGGATCGCCACGGTTTCACCTGAGTATACAATAGTCACTGAAATGCATAGGAGCCCTGAAAAGGTTCGCTAAATAATTTTAGGATTTGCTTTTGCCTAGGGTTGTGAAAAAATGATAATCCTGTTTATAATAGTGGTCATTACTTTCTTCTGCTATCTGAATGTTAATTATGACCCGATGCTTTGTTCTCTTTGTATCCCTGTTGATAGCTTACATATAATGCTTAAATGAAATGTGTAGAATGGAAAATGCTCACCTAGCAATGAATTAGGATTTGCCTGAGTATTGGCAAAAGGAGGGTCTGAGGTAATTCAGTTTTAACTCCATTCTGTATTCTTTCGCCATTTTGTTGCCCTCACTCAGGCAGCACAATGAACAAAGTTTTTCTGCTGATCTTACTGCGACGTGTCAAAATAACCTCCTGTCTCTGTTTACGAAACTAATGTCAGGGACTGGCTGAGTCCACTAATCCTCGTCTGGTTTGACTAAACCCTGTCTCGATAGTCTGTTGGTTCGCACCATTCTTTCCTGACTTTATCTTATCTTCTGGCCTTCGCTATTCTCTACTTGTATTCTCTCATTTCACAACGGTCCTCCAAAGCATACAAATGTGTCCTGCCACCTGCAAGTTGAGTTGTAGACACTACCACTGATTAACTTGTGGGGAGGGGTGACAAAAACAGTTGGAAGAGAGGTTTATTTGGGTTACTTGATATCTTGTTTTCAAACTTTTCTCATTGGTTATATCTTGTTTTCAAACTCTTCTCATTGGCTAACCATGAATGCATTGGGAGTGTTCTTGGTGAATCTATGTGCTATAAAAGATTGTGCGCCATGGATTAAAGTGGCAGTCTCCTAAGAACATACGGAGTGTACTTCTGGGACAACTGTACTTAGCTGCAGCTATTAAACCTGATCTTCTACGCTCAACAGACTGTCCTGTGTCTCTGTTCGACAAAGCAGGTGAACTCAGTAGATTAAGGCGTGCCCTGCGCCGCCAGGCCCATAAGGCCCTGGTTCTTCACCTCTCCATCCCAGAATAGTAGGCACAAAAACATTTAGAATTTGGAGGCGTGCACCTGTGCACTGTCAGTGTCCTGGCCAAAGAGGGAATGAAAGTGCTGAAACTGGATCATAAATTCAAAGCTGTTCTAAACAGGGTCCCCCAAAATACGTTCACCCTAGACCCCCAAAATCCTTAAGATGTCCCTGGCTAGACATCTTTGGCCATTCAATCCTTCATAGTATTGCTGTACTTTATTTCTAGAGCTGTTATCACCTGTGTCCAAACCTCCTGTGTTTGAGGAAAATGTGTCACGTACCTTTACCATGGATAGGTGCAGAACCAAGGCCAAACAGATGGCAACCGGCAGCAGGCCTGCATCTGAGAAATACAACAAACTCGCTTTAGCGCCTAGAGCCAAAAAGACATGAGCATGCGCAGAGATATCGTCAGTGGTTTGGCCAAACAAAATAAACATTAGAAAAGTGTGTCATTCCCCAATAAATTAGCCATTGTAGGTAATATCTCTGCTGCCTCACCCAGGCAGAGATATGAAAACACTGTGAACTCTTTTCTTTGTCTGACTAATGGAGATCAGCTCCGGCAGCATGTAGTGGCAAGCGCATACTGGAATGAAATCAAACAGTGTCATTTATATAGAAGGGAGAAGCGTGGAGAAGAGAAGCACGTTCCTAGGTGTGTCCGTGCATGGGCGATGCCAAAATAGAAGCTGTAAATTAAAGTTAGTGGCTTTACAAGGCGTTTGTTATCATAACATATCAACACATCTGCACTCGAGGAGTCTAATGAACAGTTGCACCTCCGCAGAGCTGAGCTGCTGTGCTTTGCGCAGTATAAAGCGCCCACATTTACCTCAGAGTTTCTCTGAGTTAGTGCCTGCTTTTCAGGCAGCGCATCAGTGGTTGCTTCTTACTGTTTCCGAACTGTGCTGTTTAAAATATCAGGCACTAACTAGGAGAAATTCACCGTGAAATATCTGCCTCTCAAACACTGGAAACACATAAAAGAGGCGTTGTTTGCGCACTGACTGAGCCAGCGCATTGTTCATGACGTCACCCAGTATTCTAGAAAACCTTAGCCAGTGGCGGCCCATCGCAATGGCGGAGGAGCGTCTCCCCACTGCCTGGCTCAGAGCCGGCAAATGTAAATGAAAACGGTGTTCTTCCATCATTTTATTTTACATTTGCCACCTCTTAGCCAGCGGTGTTGGGAGTGGCGCGGACGAGGCATAGGCAGGGGGAGGAGGAGTGCTCGTGCACTCCACTCCCTCAGTGCGCATGTGTGTTTTGGTCGGCCTGAGATGGCTAGCCATCTCAGGCCGACCAAAACACACATGCACACTTAGGTTTTCTCCATCCCAGCTGCATTGAGTAGCCGGGCTAGACAAACCCCACAGGCCCCTGGTCTGAGTAGGGCGTCTTTTCTGCCTGCTGAGAACAATCCCCACACTGCTCTACAGCGCGGGAATTGGACATGGAGTCTGTCCCAGGGGCTGCTGGGACCTGGCAGGAAGAGGAGAGGCGCTGGCGAGGAGACACGATGCTGGAGGTGGCTGGTGGCAAAAGATTTGTTTATTTATTTATTTATATTGTATTTTTTACCCCCGGCGCGACCCCACCTGCCTCACCACCCTTTGTTTATGGCGACCGCAGCTGTTAGAGACAGGAAAAGTGAATGCGTCACCTGCACTATTCAAACCTTATAATGAAAGCGATAGATTTCATATCTCCTTACATATCTCCCTCTACCCCAGCACTCTTGGATAATGTCAGGATATTATATTTAGAGAGCGTTGTCTTTAGGAAATGTCAGGCTCTCAGGATGACTCCCCAGTTACTCACCTGCAACCCTGTCATGAAAGCAGTGCTGGCTCACAGCAGAGCTGAAAGTCAGTTTCAAGCACTTGTACATAGTCATTTAGGACCCGATTTGGTCAACTTTGGCCCAATGCAAAGCAGGATGGGAAGTCGCAGCACCGTGTTGCATTGAAGGGAAAGAGCAGAAATGCGCCATATCTGCTATGTTATGGCACCGTTGTGTTCTGTCGTAGCACTGGCGACTTCTGGTCGCCTAGCGCCAACACAGGCACTCTTGTGCAATGAGGCAAAGGTGCCCGTGTTGTGGACAGAACAGTTTTTGTGCAGGAAGGGATACCTCAGTGCACAAAAGCTATCCTTGGAGGCGTATTCCTCTGTTTACGCCTGCTGCGTCAGGGCCCGTGGTTGGTAATTCAGCCGCCCCTGTTGCTGACATTTTTGAGTCTCCAAGAAGCTGTCCATTTGAATCCTGAATAAGCCAACTTGGCCCTTAACTCTTCGTAACTCAACGCACAGAGTTCTACTGAATTGCATAATACCAAACACCTCTCATTATTTACGGAGCCTACCACTAGGCGTAGTTGCCATTCTAAGCACTATGCAAGAACTTATAATTAATGTTTTAAATTACAGTACAGGCATTTGTGCAATAGGCAAACAATGGGGCAGATTTACAAGCCTCTTGCGAGACATTTACGCCGCCGTTGCGTCACTTCTGTGACTCAGCGACGGCGTAAACCATGCGCCATGTTGCGCCTTATTTACAACGTGACGCATCTACGGAGATGCGTCACGTTGTAAAGCCCTGCGCTACATTAAACCTGCGTCAGGTTTAATGTATGCAGGGTGGGCGTTCCGTCGGCAAAAGCCTCGGAAAAGTGACGCAGTGAAATCTACAAGATTTCACTGAGTTCACTGATCCGACGCTGCTGCGTCAAAACCCTGCGCCTACTTGAAGCAGGCGTACGGCATGACACAGCATGTTAGGTATAGGCAGCCCCTGAGCATTGCTGGAGTTGCGTCATGCTTGCGACACGACTCCAGCAATGCGCCGCCCTTATGCTGTCAGATGCGTCACGCATCTGTTTATCCTTGCGCCACGATACACTGCATTGTAAATGCAGCGCATCTGTGGTGGCGCAAGGGTAAACTTGCGTGACGCATCTTTCCTGGCGCATCCCTGCTGATTTGCAGGGATGTGCCAGGAAACATAAATCTGCCCCAATGTTTCCTGAGGGCTCGCATCAGGCAGTGTGAGGGTGAATCACAGTGTGTCAATGTCACAATCACGTTCCATGAGAAATGACTCTGGAACCTACATTCGTTCTGGAATGGCTGGCACGTTGTGCAAGGGTTGACTTGGAGTCTGAACTTTGGAAAAAACACAGCGACGCCTCTAAGGCAGGGGGTAATGCAGGAGGCCCCCACGGTGCAGGGGAGCCCCCTTCCTGGGGTGGGGTGGATGGGTGCCTTCAGAATGGACTATGAATATCTCAGGGCACGAGTCAGTGGTACACGCAGGCACAAGGAGTCCACCCACTATTTTCACAGGGTGAACGCCGCCCCCAATGCCAAGAAGTTGGGCCCCACAGAAATATGCTGAACTTCTCCTGGTGTAAGACACCGGGACACGTTCAGAAGCGCCTGCACATTGTCTGCTTTCCATTTCCAGCAGCAACGTGCAGACAACTAGGGAGCTTTTTCTTTACCTCCATCAGGGCCGACGTTAAGGGTCCATCAGGCCTCCTTTTGTTTGAATATCTGGACTGGAGGCAGCCTGGAACCTCACACTTAAATGTAAATGCCTCGGAGGGATAACAAAGTCAAACAGCTTGCTATCTCTTCACAGGTACTTAAGAGAGGCATGCTTTTGCCTTTGTTCAGTCCCTGCATATAAGAGATGCATGCATGCACTGTAAGAATGACAGATGTGTTGGCCTGTCCCATTACTTACACAAATAATTTAAATAACACTATTTTATTTCTTTTATAGCGCTACGTCGTGACATCATGTGCTGTGATGGCACACGTCATGATGTCACTTGAATAGTGTCTAACTTGGTCAGTCCCCCACTTCTTTTTATACGACTTGTGCCCTGGAATATCTGTGAGTTACTGAAATCTCCGGGGTTTCTCGCCCCCTTCTGTTGGTAGGGGGCATACTTTTGAATCAAGCCACTGGTCCAGGATTGTCAACATCCTCAACTTGTATGTGAAGCTGAAGAGAAAAATGTGCCTTTAATGTGGACACGTGCAACTGGCAAACCATTGCTTCAGTCATCAAACTGCTTTGAGAGACAAGCACCAGGGGGAATGCAGTATGCTACATGTCACGTCCCCTCTCAAGTCTGACTCTCAACAGCACAGACAGGGCACCAAGCCATTCAAGCTAAGGGGCAGATTTACAAGGCCCTTGCGCCACTTTTGCGACACTTTTAACATGGGAAAAGTGAAGCAAAACTGGCGCAAGGGGTTTGTAAATCTGCCCCTAAGTATTTTAGACAAAATTGCAATGTGGAAATAAAAATGATGTAAAAAATGTGTTTAGTGACTTACCATTTCAAAATATTTTAATACTAACAATGGTGCGATTTATTTACCATACCGTATAAAGTCTTCCATGAACGCAATGAAGTAACAGTTGGTGCTATTAAATAAGACAATAACAAATGTGGTACATTAAATAGTAACTCTAGCATCGTGCTACAAAGAACCACAGACACTTTTAGTGGTTTATCAGGAGCTTTATTTCTTTGCCTCTTGTCTCTACCTTGTCCCTACACTAACTGCCTCTTCCTATCCTGACTCTTCCTCTTCCCCTCACCCTACTCGCTCCGCCCTCCAACTACTAGACTGCTAACCTCATTACATCTCCCCTCTTCTTGATAAAACAAACACACGAACAGTGCTTCAGTCCATCTCTTCAATGAGTCTCTTTGGTGGCTGGATATCGCGACGTGTCTGCAACGATGTGTTCCCAGTGGACACGCTCGGCACGGACTCACTCTGCTGAACTCTGCCCCCCGTATCACTAGGATCAGGTTCTTCAACTGCTGAAGTGTCAGTCAGACTCACCTCAGGTCCTTTTGTGTCTCGCAGATACCTCTTGACGTGGGATGTGTTCCTGGGGATTCTGCATCGTTCGGATTCCGCCGTCAGCATCGTGTCTTTCTGCTGAATAGTTGCTAATGGCTCGTCACGGACTTGGGGATTAGTTTTTTCCTGCTGCTCCTGGCTCGCACAGACATGATCACATTCATGCAAGGATAGAGACCTCGCCCTCCTCTTGGCCTCGGCATACGATTTCAGTCTATCCTTGTCATGCTTGTCAGTCCCAGCTATTTCCTGGTGCATGTGATTTGGTGATACCGCTTGCAGAGCACCTTCCCTTCTCAGGAACCGATTTCCCACTGGCCGCCCTAGCATGAGGGTCGCAGGACATTGTCCGGTGGTTGAGTGGGGAGTTGTCCTGTAGGCTCTGAGAGCTTCGTTCAGAGCTGCTTGTAGTTCTCCCCTCCCTGCAGTGACTTGCTGAAATGTCGTTTTGAGCGTAGTCATAAACCTTTCCATGGGGCCATTCGCTTGTGGCCAGAGTGGTGAAACTGTTCGGTGCTCAAAGTCCATGTATTTCGCGAAAGCACTGAATTCGTGACCATTGAATGGCGACCCATTATCAGTTTTGACTTCCTTGGGAACACCCCATGTTGCAAATATCTCATATAGCACCTTGAGAGTGCAGGAAGCACTTGTAGACGATGTTATTTGTGCAATGGAAAATTGTGAATATTCGTCAATGATGGCGACCACATATGTTCCAGACTGCAGAGGTCCATGGAAGTCTAGGGCAACTTCTTGCCAGGCTCCACTGGGTAGGGTGGTCATTTGTAGTGGTGCCGGTGGATCGCTTTTGCTAGTCGACTGACAGGGGTGGCAATCTTTCAAGATGGTGTCTTTGGCGGTGACTTCCCGAATGGCGTCCATGTACTTCCCATCAATCAATTGTTTGGATCCTGACTACGGCAGAGGGTGGCGGGACATGTAGTCAGCCGTGTTCTTCGCCTTCCCCGGTTTGGGAAGTAATTTGGGAGACTTGCTGGCACAGTTCTTACTGTCATTGACTGTGAATAAGACTTCCACCAGATGAAGACGCTCCGCAGTGGGGAGGCTAAGTAGGCAGTCGGCTTCCGGCCCTTTGATGACGTGTATGACTGCCGGTATGGTGATGTCATCACAGGTGAGAGTTGTGTGGAATTTACCCAGACAGGGGAGTGGTGTTTTGGACATCCACGTGAAAACACGGACCGGTGCAAAAGTTAGTGAGGGCTTCGGGACCATTTTCTCATATTCCGTAATTGGAATATAGTTCAGCGAGGCTCCGCTATCCCATATGAATTTGGTGTCGTGATTCCCCACTCTAATATCTAGGCATGGATACTTCTTCAATTGATCAGGGTCCGCAATCAGGTTCAAGTGTTCCACCGTGTAGGTGGAGTCTTTGGAGGAAGATGATTTCGAGTCCCAAGATGGGGATCGGCGTCCCCAACGTGACCTGCATGATTCCCGGCTGGAATATGATGAGCCTGGGGACCGCACAAGTTCTCCTTGAACGGCTCGTACGTGATGTTTCCGAGTGTCTGAGCGGGACGACCTCGTCGGTTCACTCTGCCTGTTTCGGTGGTAGTCCCCACACATTGCCTCGAAGTGATTGGACCGCCCACATTTCCTGCACCGTTGGCCCATGGCCGGACAGGTGTCCACATGGGGGTAGTCACGTCCACACCGGTAACATCGCTTCGTCCTTTCTGTCTTCCAATCTCTTCGCCTGAGCTCCCGTCTCCCATACTCCGGACGCTGTTGGTGAGACGACGAGCTATTATCTTGCTTATTTCTCGGCCTGCGAGGTTGCGGAGGGCAATTAACTTCTCTTTGTCTTCCGTCACCTTGGATCCCTCAACATAGTCTTCGAATTCTTCTAACCATTCCTGCCACTTGGGGACCATGCTCCCTCCTGTGGTCACGGTCAGACATTCCGGCGCTCGCAGGTGTGATCCTCCCGCAACCAGGGGCTTCCGTTGTGGTGAGGTCGCCATTGCGTCGTTGTCTTCTTTCCCCTCCCTCGATTGGTCTGGTTTCTTGGTGGGTTCTCGCCAATGCTTGTTTACTCGCTCTCGTCACTGCGTGTTTATTTATTCTTGCCAATGCTTGTTTATTTCTTCTTAGCAGTGCTTGTTCGTTTGTACTTGCCAATGCTTGCTTGTTCTCGTCAATGCTTGTTTATTTTCTTCTTGCCAATGCTTGTTTATTTATTCTTGCCAATGCTTGTTCGTTTGCACTTGCCAATGCTTGCTTACTTGCTCTCGCCAATGCTTGTTTATTGTCCTCTTGCCAATTATTGTTTATTTATTCTTGCCAATGCTTGTTTGTCTGTTCAATGCTTGTTTATTTATTCTTGCCAATGCTTATTTGTCTGTTCTTGCCAGTGCTTGTTTCGGTTACTGTGTGTCTGACTTCAAAATGGCCGCTCCCCGAAAATCAAGGGGTCTGTCTCGAAGGCCTGCCTGACTCCAAGATGGCCGCCGCCACTGCACACACACACGAGGCTTTTCTTCGGGCTCATTCAGTCTTTTCCATGCTGGACTCACCGGCGGGCCTCTTCAAGGGTGGCACCCTCCAGGCTCTGCTCATTCACGACGGCGACAGCTATCAGGTGAGGTCGGGGTGGGCTCCCGCCTTATTCTGCAGCTTCCCGCTTTTTCTTCGCACCGAGCATGCCAAAGCTCACGCATCGGGCGTGAGATTAGCCGGCAACAATGAGCTTCCAGCTCACCTTTCACCGCGCTCAACAGCGCTTGTTAGCAGGCTTTCGGAGACAGCGTCTCCAACGTCGAGGCACCTCTTTCTTCACTCGGGGGCACAAGGCAGGGTCGGGGTGGGCTCCCGACTTCTGTACTCACTGGTGGTATCCGGATTACACGCATCCAGCGTGAATCAAGCTGCGAGGTGATCAGTCACTTCAGGCAGGTCCGGTTCTTCACCAACTCCGGGGCTCCGTGAATGGTGTGGGCTTGTTCATCCCACCCTCGTCGCCAGTTGTAGCATCGTGCTACAAAGAACCACAGACACTTTTAGTGGTTTATCAGGAACTTTATTTCTTTGCCTCTTGTCTCTACCTTGTCCCTACACTAACTGCCTCTTCCTATCTTGACTCCTCCTCTTCCCCTCACCCTACTCGCTCCGCCCTCCAACTACTAGACTGCTAACCTCATTACAGTAACGTGTATGTTATACGGAGAGTTACACTCAGTTGCATGAGAACTGCAGTTCCTTTGACAGAGGACTGGTAATTGGGAGGGCGGGGAGTACCTGGGCCCAAATTACCGATTTTAAGATTCCCAGTAGCACCAGTTTAAATCGGGAGATAGTGACAGAAATGCATGCGGGTTTCTAATGCACGCGGTAAAGTCATCCCCGGCATTCTTACACCTTTTGAATTTCAGAGAGGGAGCACCGCGTCACTCTGAATCGTCTGGGCGGTCGGTGACGCTCTGACTCACTTGTAATGTGGAACTAAATGTGACGTCATCTGCAATCTGCCGTTACAATTTATCGTAACTTCATCTGTGGCGCTCAAAAAATCATTTGAGATGTTAAAGTCACTAACTGGTTTAGAATCCGAAAAAGTGTATGTTTTCCTTCACAAATAAATGTGAAAATACAGCACTTTGGTCAGGTTGTTTTGCTTTATGTATTCGTAAATCTAGGAAAAAATGTTGGGGCACTTTACATACCTGTGCATAAAACTAGGCGTGTACGTAATACTACAGCCCCGAAACAATGTCAAATAAAGTAGAATGCACAAAATTCCCCCAATTTCACAGGTTCTTGTTACTTTTAGTTTGAGAAGAACATGTCTCACATGAGACAAATTTATGTAGAAAATGTGCTGGGAAGACATTTCTGACACAAGCCAGTTCCCTTATATATCTTGCATGACTTTTGAGTTGGAGGCATGCACCATATTACATTTTCACGAGAATCCCACAAAATTAATTTCGTGATTTTTTTACATTCTTGCATATAGCTCATGTTCTCCAATATTACATGTGATGTACACAAGCATTATCAAATTTAATATTGCAGCCCAGTGTTTCCTATGAAACAATCAGCTTTACTACAGTGAAAAGAGCTATTAGGACATAGTCACAGTGTTGTGTTTTGATTTAGATGCCCGTACATAGATTTCCCTGAATCATGTCCTTATATAGGCACGATTCGCATTGCCCTGATTTAGGCATAGAATCCCAGTCCTTATTTAGGCATTCGCCATGCTATCCAAATACAGGCATGGTCACCTACATCCGTCCATCCCATGTCACAACGAGTTCTTAGAAACCAGACCCTTAAGCCATCGGGACTTTCCCTAGCTAGGATTATTGATTTCTCCAAGAACTCATCTATTATGCATGAACTACTATTCCTTAGGGGTTCATTCATGACGTCTTCCTCTGCCCGACTTTACGTCAATGCAATCATTCCTAAGCACATTCCAGGTATAAATATACCTTCCCTTACCATGGCAAGCACGGCTCGGTTCGACTCGCCTACACAGCTCAATATAGCTCGCCACGGCAAGTTCGTTAAAAATTCGAGTTCCCGCCTGACGCACTGACCAGACGCTGTCATCCCTGCTCGCAGAGAATCAAGCTTTCAGTGTTCTGACTCCCTTCGCGGGGTGTTGGAGTTTGAGATTCGGAAAAAGATTCCCACCTCTCTCATTCTAAGGTATGGTGCTGATTTGAACCTAGAGGGACTCTCGGCATATAAACTTAGTATATACCATACTATAGAAAACAGCACCTACTTCTTACCCTGTACTACACTTAGGTTAGGTACACTGGGGTAGAACTATTTAGAAGGATCAGACGAGTATTCACTTTTTAGCCTATGTTATTTATTTATGTATATATGAATATATGTCATAGCTAAATGACAATGCAAATGCAGTATTATTTCTTCTTACTGCTTACGGTGTGCGTATTATATCTTGCTTACTGTCTGATGATTGTAACAGCTCATATCTCTTACACAAGAAACAAGACTGTTCAATAAATCCTTTTATTGAAACGCCCGTCTATCTATTTCTGTGTAACTCTGAAGAAACTAAGCATGCACGATTGACTGAGTGAAACTGTTATTTATTGTTTCCACGATTCTGAGACACGCTCCGATTCTAAGGAAAACAAAGTTGTCATGTTTATGCGGTTGTCAGAAACTACTCCCTTCTTGTTTATTCGAGAAGTTTCTAGTGACTATAGTGTATATTATTCCAATGCGCAGAGCCTATAAGGGAAATAGGAACTACACCACAACAGTAAGGGCGTGTAACCATCAGTGGTGACTCCTCTGCTATGGCGGAGAAGCATTGTCCCACTGCTTTTAGGCAGTACCAAGTACAAAAATAAAATGATAATAACTTAGAGTTATTATCATGTTATGCTTTGTGCCCTGCTGCTTTGCGGGAGGGCGGGTTGTCAGGGCTGCTTTGCTCTTGGAGTAGGGGAGGAGTTGTTTGCCCACTCCTAGGTGTGCAATCAATGTTTGGTCGGCTCTCCCGGGCTGCCCAAACCAGTCATGCCCATTTTCCCCGTACTCAATGCAGGCTGTATTACAGCCTGCATGTAGAACATGCCCACCCCTCCAGAACATGGCTGAGCGCCATCTCATGGTGCTCAGACCAATAATAATGCTGCATTGCAGCGTTGTGATTGGCTTTGAGGAGGGAGCCGGGCTGCCTGCTTTCTGTTACTGGAGTCAGATGAAGGAGAGCAGGAGCAGAGATGCGGGACCCGGCCTCAAACTAAGTTTCTTTTTTTAATCCAACCCTGCACGCCCGCCCCACCGCAAACCTCCCTCCCCTCACCTCCCCGCGCCCACCCCGACACTCACGAGTCATGCCAGCCGCCACTGCATGTAACAAAGTTTCTACATCTCCTACTTTTAAATACTATGCACTTGCCTTATGGGCAGTACAGCCTACTTACGAGTAACTTAATTATATTCTAAGGGAATGTTTAGACCTACCAAAATGGTTTATTTTGAAAAGTTAAATTGCAGTTTAAAAACGTCAATGGTTGAGTAGAAAATGTTTACATGAGTACGGTTTAAGCAGGAAATATTTCCACCTGAGCAAGTTGCTCTGTACATATCTTGCGTGCCTTTTTAACACAAGGCATACACTCACTTTTTAATAAGAAATACTAGAACATTAAATTCATGATTTCACACACCCATACACATAACTCTTGGTCCCCAACATCAGCTATGCTGCACAATGAACTTCAATGGCTGTTCTGAGATTCTTAGTGTGTGGATGGAATATGATCCATATGAGCACTCGCTGCCTTAACCACAAACTGCATGTCCCAATGCTGTGATAACTCTTTTATTTCATTACTCTAATATCAGTACTCCAGATGCAAAGGTGAACCCACACACCATCTGCATGTGACTAAGGCCAGATCCCTTTACTTATTGGGCTCTAAAAATCTTCTGAGACTAGAAATCAACTTTCTGAAGAACTCACAACACATTTCAATTAGCTTGCCTACTGACATGCAAGGTTGCAAATAACCTGTGACTATGCAGAGCCAAATCCCAAGGCTATGGCCCCATTCACTGCCAGCAGTCATCATGTCAGTTTCCAAAGATAGTATCTGCTGGCTACATACAAGTACCAGGATGCTGTCTCTCCCCAACAACAAGTGTTATTTATCATCACAAAGAGGATGAGACAATCCATTAGAACCTAGGCATCGCCCACGCCTGCCTTCTGCTGCAACAATTCCAGTGGTTATCCTCGTTGTGTGAAGCAACACCTTAAAGCACCCCCACATGGCACAAATGTGGTTTGTAGAACTTTGCCAAAAGTAAATTCAATAGATTAAACAACACCCTTGCCCTTGGCTGAGTCATAGAATGAATTACTCTCACAGTTCATACTTTGGCAGTCTCTGAAAATGTCATTCTTACATACAGTTTTCCTCTAATTAAATAAATAGCCTACCTTCGCAGATAAACGTTCACCCCAATTAATGTTCAGCCCTCAGTTTCTTTAGTCATAATCTTTGATTATCCCCTTTCTGAGTCCATGCATCAACTTCACAAGGGATTGAATTTAACAACATTCTAAAACATTTGTTGAATGGAAAGTAAAATGTGTAGCCTATGATTCCAATAATCTGTAGACGCCCTTTTGCAATTTAGCTTATTTCTTCTGGGTTTTGACAGTGCAGCTGTCAATCAGACATGATGCTAGAAATATACATAGAGTGGACTAGGGTGCACCGCTCTCAACCATTGGCTTCCTCTGACCAGCCACTTTCAACAATTATCTTACGATGTTGTCTCTCACTTCTTACTTCAGTCCAGGACTGTTTTCATCTCTCACCCAACGCTATTGGGTGTTGCTGTGCATCCTTCCACCTCCACTCAAGTGCTCGCATTGAACTTCATGACGGTCTACCTTACAACATAAGTAATGTCTATGTCCTTCTGCTGACTCCCTCCTGTATTTCTTGTCCTAATATGCTAATGCTGCATACGCCCAGACCTACTAGCTTTGCCAATGCATGCTTTATATTTGCTGGTGCCGCCCCACAATAGTAATGGCATTTTTTGAAAGAGTATGAGTTTTTAGTGTTCAAAGTATTTTATTAAGTGCATAAACATATCGTTATAAGACATACAATACCAGAATATGACATATTGAAATACAATCATTACAAGTAGATGGCAAAATAATTCGTATAAGGTTTACAAAAAATTCTCACAAAACCATAATGATAAATCGATATACATAAGTATAGGAGAACTAAGAATGAAATCTGCCATCATATGTAGTAAGGTGGGAGCAGAAGAAAAAGAGGTTTTGTATACCAAAGGCTTCCCACACCATAGGAAGTGGGTTATGGAATATGATATTTGCTTGTTTAGTAATAATTCCAATGTTTCTACCTTAGGCAATAAACGTTAAATAAAATATACATTTCAATAACACTTCTAAAGCCTACAACCAAACCAAAAATGCATTGAATTAGTAAAAGTTGACAACAAAAATGTCTCCTACCTTTCATTGTTAACCACGTTTGAAGAAGATGCCTGGTGAGATCGAGGGAGACAAAGGTTCCTGTGCTCTGTGACAGAGGCAAGCTCAGATGCAAGTATATATATACACACACACACACACACCTGCCGTCCATGCACGACTTCCTGTTCACTTAATTAGCATTGAATAGAAATGATCCATAGAAAGATAACAGTAAACTCGTGATACATACTTGGCAAGCTGTTCACCTTTCTATAATGAGATCCCCTCCAGCTATTGGTGAAACGTGCATTGTAACAGTGAATCCTGAGTGTCGTTGTACTATGAGTAATTGCTGGAGCGGGTTATGCTAAATTTTGTATACCCACCCCATTTTGCATGTTATTTTATTAAGAAGATTAATTAATTAATTATAATTGAATTAATGGATTGGAGTGATGTGGAAAATATTTACCAATCTTACTAATGTATGAATTACATGTGGGATTTGCATCTGCATGGCTTAATTAAATACGTGAACTAAATTTCGTACGCATATTAATGATAAACAATTAGAATATTGCATGATATATGTCGCTTTTGTGATGTATTTGTGATTCGGGCTTTATTTTAGTAAGTATAAACCGCACTGAGTGTTGTTTTTGCTAGATAAATACACACACATATGGGTGTTAGCAAGGGAATAACATTTGATTAGTCATTTCTATGTATTAATTACGTTTTTGTTTTTCTTTGCTTAAGTTGACCATTATGGCCTATCGAAAGATGGTTGCCTTTGGTGCCTAACCCGACTGCCAACGCTGAACAAGGCTTGGGTGAAGTGCGCCTGCGCTGACAACAGATACACAGTGGCCTGGACCTGACCCCAGATGAACATGTACCTTCCAGGGACAGCCTGGGACATCGTCCAAATATTCCGAGCAAAGACTGTTGTGTGAACCGGAACTGACAAGGGTCATAACCCAAAAAACACTTTCGTGAGAACTTAAAAGGATGATCCCTGATTGTCCAATCAGCGAACTCGGATGCCCAAAACTTTGATACATTTGATATTGATTTTACTATAAATTATGGTAGAATAGAGAGGTGGTAGGCGGGTTCGTTTCTGGCCTTTCTCAATTTCCTGACGTTATGCTGACGGAGAGGACGGTGACACTGCAGGACAGCTGTTAGCCTGAATCTTTGACGGACTGAATTAATGCCCAAACTCCTGATGAACTGAATCTACTAAAATCGATGGGCATAGATTTGCGAGACTGCCAGATTTGACATAGAGGACGACATAGCCAGAATAGGTAAATATGAATGGCAACTTGATCAAATGAATGATTTAATTTGCAATATTAATATAAATTTGATTTTGAACATCTACAGAAATGAGTTGGGTTGTTTATTCATTTGAAATGTGTTGATAAAAAGGTTCATTAGAGAATTAGAAAGTCACTTAAACCTACAACTAACTGATCCGTCCCGTTTTATGAGAGGAATACTAAAGGTGAAGTTTAGGGCCTAAAGAGTATTAGAAGGATGTGTAGATTTGTAGCTCATTAGGGTAGATTGTGGTAATTTTCCCTCTCTCATTTCCAGCGCTTGGAAGGATAATCGCCTCCCGCACGGACTGATGGTGAGTGAATGTTGGTGTTATGGGCCCCACCAGCGAATGTATGGATAGTGTGTGTATGTGAGATCTTTGGTCCGTGACGGTAGGGAGGGATTTTGCACTCCGTGCTGGAGCAGTTTTCTGGTAGCAGGATGATGGTTTGTTATTGTTTTGGTTTAGTGATTATTGCTTGTACATTGCTTATTGATTTTGGTTATTGATTGGTATTGATTTATGTACTAACACTCTATGTTGAGTTACGTTGAGTTATATGTTGTTTGCACGGCTTCTGGGATGTAGGAAGTCGGAAGTTTGTAACGGTTCCGTAGACGGAATTGTTGTTGCCCTGTAGGTACACAGGGGAAATGTGTGACAATTGAAGTTGCATGGCGCATTGTCTGGGTTCGATTCGGTGGCATCGTCGTGTGTTGCCATTAGAGACATTTATAGTGTGAGAGAAGCGTGTATGATAGCGAAGGTTACCTGCGAAGTTCTGGTCTTAGGTACCAGGGATCCAACTGGCATTCCGATAATGTTTATCACTGGAAAGGTAATAGGTACTCTCTGAGCTTGTTAGAAGGACAAAGGAGAGGTAAGCGCTGCTTTGTTAACGTATGTTACAATTCTGTAGTAGGACAGACTGTTCGCTGTTCTCGGGAAAGACAGGATTCTGTGTGAATGTATTACATTTTTCTTGTATGAACGAGTGCGAATGTAAAGGCATTTGGGTTGATTGCGAAACTCTAGGTTTATTTCTCAGGAGCATTGGGTCTCCAACTATGTGTCTTAAATGCTAGAGAAACAATTAGCTAATGCTTGTTAGAAGGGTGAAGTAGAAGGATGTGCTACTTTATTAACGGAAGTAATTATTCGGCAGTAGGGCAGAGGTAAGTGCTGCTCTCGGGAAAGACGGAATTCTCGTGAGAAAGGTCTTTTTCCTGTTCTTTGATTAGCGAAGCGGACAATGGAGATGTTTTTATGTTGTTACTAACAGAAGTGTAGAAATTGAAACAAAAACTTATTGAGCGGATTTGTAAAGGAGGGGTAGACAGAAGCAGGAGCAGGAGCTGCCGCAGCGGCTGCTGACATCAAAACGACCGCTCTGGGATTGGACAGTTGGTCAGAACTGTGAAACGCCCCAGATTGGTGCGCTAGTGTACGCCGCGCTAGGATTGAAGGAAAACAGGGTGACGTAGATGCTGCTTATTGGTGCGTTAGTGTGAGTCGTGCTGGGATTTGAGGACTGTGACAGTGACGTGGACGCTCAGAATTGGTGCGTTAGTGTGAGTCACGCAGTGATTGGACAGACTAGCGGTATAGTTAAAAGAGACTAGTGATACCAGAAAGACAAGAAAATGTATTACGACCCACCAGAGAAAGAAAAGAAAACTTGGTTAGGGAGAATCAAGAAGTGGTTTAAGAAGGACAAACCAGTTAAGACTAGGGAAGGACAGTTACTTCCTCCACCGAAAACCCCTGCATCCTTAATGATTGCGAAATATGGGTACCATACTTGTATTTGGTTGGATAACTGGGTGAGATATACCAAGGATAACGGAGTATTAGCTTTTCCAGAGCATGGTTCATTTAATTTGGCTGTTTTAAGAAATTTGAGGGAAAGGATGATGAATTTGGAACCAAGACCTAGACCGACACAGTTTGAGGCTTTGACGGAATGGGAAGACAAAATGCATGAACGAGAAAGACAAAGAAGTGGTAAAAGATATAGGTACTGGTTTGGAAGACCATACGGACATGAAATGCATGGCGATCGAATGAAAAGATGGCGAGATGCGAGTATGACTGAGGGTGTGTTCCCTGTAAGAACTGTAGGAGAGAATGAAGGACGAACGTGTGTAGAAAAAAGGCATAATATGGAGTCAAGAGGGTATGGAGCACATGAGTCTGTGGATGATGTTCTTGATGATATGTTCTATAAAAATCCACCACCGTATCGACCTGAACCAGAAATGTTGACTCCAAGTGCCCCAATGAAAGAAACGATGCGAATTATAAAATCGGAACCAGAATCCCAGAGTTTGAGTAAAAACAGTGTTACCAGGGAAGTAGAAAAGAAGGTCAGAAGGAAGAACAGATGGAGAAAATTCTGTAGAATTAGCGAAAACAACCCTGGAATTAACTGAGAAAATAAGAGAATTAACTAAGAATCTAGAAGCGGTAACTGTTCCCGTAACGATAGGTCCAGTAATGCCTATTTTTGACAAACAGAAGGACAATGAGCATTGTTTGACAGTCCCTTACAGAGGTAATAAACCTGTAGAACAACCAGGAGTGAGTCAGAATGAGAACCCATGGAGGCAGACTATGAGTATAATGGAACCAAATTTTACAAATAATCCATTTGTAGATCAGAATTTTGCAGAAAGATGAATGACAATGATAGAGACAGTGCCAGAAACACAAAAAGATTTTGGACACGGGAGTATAGAAAAACCAGTAGGACCATCAACAGACGAGTTAAGTGAATGATTGAGAAGCTTGCAGAGGAAAGACAAAGAATCCCAATCAATTGATGTGGCCAAGTTACGAATGGTATTGGAAGAATTAATCGTAGGGACTATCCCGACAGAAAAATTGAAAACCTATCAGGATGAAGAACTATTATTTTTGTGCAAAAGTGTGACCTGGAGAGAGAAAAATTTGCATGAAAGGTTAGAAGAAGTAGCAAATGAAATGGGTATTGATTTAGAAAAAGTAAAAGCCTTACAGAAACCATATCGAGTAGAATTCACTGAAAAGGACATAGAGAATATGAACACCACAGGCCGAATAGGTCAAATTAAGGACATAATCATTTTGTTGAGAAAATGGGGAGACGTGGATAAATGGAGAAGCAGGTGGTGTAGAAAACGAGATGATGCCTCAGATAAGACATTATCAGCTTTTCCTGTAAGAGAAAAGGAGAAGGTAGTGACAGAATGCCCTATGAGAGAGATTCCAGGAGGAGGATATGTACATGTTCCATGGACGAGACAGGATATTTTGTCTTTTACGAATGACTTCCCTTGACTACGCGAAAAGCCTGTCGAGTGGTACAGACAGGTAGACAGATTTGTGAAATTGTCTAAAGTACTATGGATTGATTTGAATAGCCTATTTGACATAATCGTACCAGCACATCTATGGTCAGAGTGCAAGCTGATGATAAATTGGCCAACCAAGGAATATCCTAGGAATCCTAAAACAGGAGCACCAGACCCAGAGGTAATGAAGAAATATGAGCAGGTTATGGTATTTCTGGAAAATAAAGTGCCCCCTAATGAGACAGACTGGGTAAAAATTGATCGAACACACCAGGAAAGTAAAGAATCAGTGCATGCATACTACGAGAGGCTAATACAAGCTTTTAAGCAGTTTAGCAGAGATGAGAATCTGAGTGAAAAGAATTTGAGCCATTTTGTATACAGATTTGTATATGGTTTACAACCAGAAATTGGTGAGATGATAAAACAGCATACGGTAGATTGGCAAAACAAGAAAATAGATGAAATATTGAGACATGCTAAATACTTCAGTGATGAAATTGAAGCAAAACAGCGGAAGTTAAAGGAGAAGGCAATGTGGGCACAGGTGAAGGTAGCGGAGAGACAGGAAGCACAATTGATGGAACAAGCAGGGACAACGCCAAAATGTAATAATGGGAAGTACAAAGCGAACATTGAAGAAGCTAAAAAGAAATTTCCGTGTCATAATTGCGGCAGGATAGGGCATTGGAAATCTGAGTGTAAGTTTCCCCCGAATACTAACAATGAAAATCCATCATTGAACACACAGGTGCAGCATGAGGGGAGTGGTCAACTGCAGCAACAGCAGCAAGTTGTTTCCCCACAGAATCAGGTGCCAAAACCGCCTTTTCCACAGAGCAGAAACACACAGAAGTATAGTAGTGAATCGGGATTCTACAATGAAGAACAGGTAAATAAGCTGCCACGCGCTAGCGTTGTCTCGCAGTATGGGCTGCGACGCGATGAGAGTGACGCAGAAGAGAGCTATTGACGGTGCCGAAGGAAGGAAGAAGAGTGCGTACTTGGCGCAACTCTAGAAGTAGACCAGACAGACCTTTTGTAGATGGGAGGGTTAATGATGAAAATATTACTTTCCTAGTGGATACTGGCGCTACTCGATCAACTGTTAGATCAGCTGATGTTAAGAATCTTCCTCTCTCGGATGAAATGATCCAAGTAGTTGGTGTGTCCAACAGACAGATTAAGACATACCTTACAGAACCAGTGAAAGTTAGCATAGGGAAATTTTCAGAAATGCACCGCTTTGTGGTGTGTGACTCCAGTCCTGTGAATTTATTAGGTAGGGACCTGTTGTGCAAAATGAATTGCACTATATTTTGTACTCCGGATGGAATAGCTTTTGAAACACCAGATGATGATGTATTGTATAAGATGACCCTAGCCAATGGAGAAAGTGAAGTTACTGAAACATATGGTGTATTCAACCCTGATGAATTACCCAAAGAACTGAGAAAATCTGTAAAAGCAGAAGTTTGGGATTTCACTGGAGAAGATGTAGGACTAATGAGAAATGTCGATCCAGTTAAAATAACTGTAAAAGAAGGATTAACATATCCAAATGTTCCATAGTACAGATTGACACCTGAAATAATTGAAGGTGAAACTCCTTAATTGGGAGAAAATGATCAGGCAAGGATTTTTGAGAGAAATAATGAGTAGCCCATGTAATTCACCGATAATGGGACTGAAAAAGCCTAATGGGAAATTCAGGATAGTGCAAGATCTGAGAAAGGTGAATAAAATTGTGGTATCATGTTTTCCCATTGTACCAAATCCATCAGTGATTTTATATCAGATTCCCCATGATGCAGAATGGTACACAGTGATTGATCTGTGTCATGCTTTCTTTTCCATCCCATTGCACCATGACAGTCAGCAAATGTTTGCATTTCGTTTTGGTGAGCGTATTTTGGCATGGTGCCGAATCCCATAGGGGTATACAGAAAGCCCTTCAATATTCAATCAGCTATTAAAGAAGTCTTTGGAGAGTCTAGAAATGCCTGAAAGCTCTGTACTGGTCCAGTATATTGACGACCTTTTGGTAGCGTCAAAAACACGCGAAGCCTGTGAGGTAGATACAATAGCCTTGCTGAATCATTTGGCAGATGGAGGACTTAAAGTGTCACCAGCAAAATTACAGTTTTGCAAGAAGGAAGTACAGTATCTGGGACACAACATTGAGAAAGGACTAAGGAAAATAACAATACACAGAATTAGAATAATAAAAGGAATGAGAGCTCCCATGACGCAAAGAGAAGTGAGAATGTTTTTGAGAATGGTTGGGTACTGTCGTCAGTGGATAGGTAACTTCTCCTTGATCGCAAAGCCTTTGGTGTGATTAACGAGAAGTGATGTAAAAGATCCCCTTGAATTAAACAAAGAAGAATTAGCAGCATTTAGACAATTGAGAGATGGTTTGTGTGAAGCACCTGCATTAGGTATGCCTGACTATGAAAAAGAATTTGAGTTGTATTGCAGTGAGAGAAATGGATGTGCACTTTCTGTGTTGACCCAGTAACATGGAAAAATGAGAAGACCAATTGCATATTTTTCATCAATGCTAGATCCAGTAGCTGTAGGTTTACCTGGATGTTTGAAAGCGGTGGCTGCAACATGTCGAAGTTTGGAGCAGAGTGAAGGAATTGTGATGGGATATCCATTGAAAGTGTTGTACCCCATAATGTAGCAATTCTGTTGACAAGGAGTCGTACTCAAAATATGACACACAGTCGGCTGACTAAGTATGAAAAGGTCATATTGGGTGTAACTAATGTGAGTCTTGCAAGATGTGTGAATGTGAATCCTGCAACGTTGTTGCCTGATGCTGAAATTGTGGAAGTGAGAGATGAAGTGGATCATGATTGTCTGGATGTACTTGATTTTTGTAAAAAAAAAACGACCAGATTTAAAAGATGTACCTTTGCCAGAAAGTGATTTTGTGATGTTCGTTGATGGGTCATGTTTGA
The DNA here is from genome assembly GCF_964204655.1 of Triturus cristatus. NCBI lineage: Eukaryota > Metazoa > Chordata > Amphibia > Caudata > Salamandridae > Triturus > Triturus cristatus. The sequence continues at coordinate 189,863,458 of NC_140589.1, read as the reverse complement.
GAACAGATGAAGGAGTGCTGAGTGCAGCGTATGCAGTATGCACAGTCGCAGCAGTAATAGAAGCATCATATTTGAAAGGAGTGAAATCAGCCCAGGTAGCAGAACTTGTAGCTTTGATTAGAGCATGCAAAATTGGGAAGAGTGTGAGAGTGACTGTGATAACTGACAGCCAGTATGGCTTTGGAGTCGTCCACGACTTCGGCCAACTATGGCTACAAAGAGGTTTCCTGAACTCGAGTGGAACTCCCATTAAGAATGCAGAAGTGGTTGGAAAGTTGCTTGAGGCGATACAGTTGCCTAAACAATTGGCTGTTGTAAAATGTGCTGCACATAGTCAAGGTGGTCATTATATGGCCACCGGGAATAGGTATGCTAACGACATGGCGCAGTATTGTGCACAAAATCCGAATTCGGTCAATCGGGCTAAGGAAAGAGAAATGTCTTCTTGCTCATTGATGTTCACTAACATTGTGAGAACTTGGGAAGAGGTAAGACAATTGCAGGATGAGGCAGGAGATGAGGAAATGAGACAGTGGGTAAAGGCAGGATGTGCCCCAAGGGAAAAGGATCATGTGTGGGTCTATCGAGATGGAAGACCAGTTATGCCTGATAGCATGATGTCTACCATGGCACGGATCTATTATGGCCAGGGACATATTGGGAGAGATGCCATGATCAGGTCATTTAAGCAGACCTGGTACAATGCAAAATTCAGACTTGTAGCAGAAAGTCTTTGTCAGAGATGCTTAATATGTCAGCAGTACAATCCTGTAAGGAAGACAGTAGTGAGTCTGGGAACAATAGGTCGAGAAGGAGGGCCTTTCACCAGAATGCAAGTAGATTTCATTGAGATGCCTCCCTGTAACAGACTGAGGTATGTTTTGGTTGTGGTCTGCCTATTCTCCAGGTGGGTGGAAGCATTCCCAACAAGAAGAATTGAAGGGTTGACCGTAGCTAAGCTACTGCTGAGAGGGTTCATCCCCAGGTTCGGGTTCCCAGTGACAATTGAGTCAGACCGAGGAGGACATTTCCGTAATGACATTGTAGGATTAATTTGTGAAGCATTGAATGTACAACAAAAACTACATTGTGCCTACCGACCAGAGGCTTCTGGTGTGGTTGACAGATGAATGGTACTATCAAAAATAGAATAGGGAAAATATGTTTTGCCACAGGTATGAAATGGCCTGATGTCTTGCCTCTAGTACTCATGACAATAAGGTCAATTCCAGACCGAAGTACAGGATTGAGTTCTCATGAAATGATCATGGGACGTGCTATGAGACGTGTTTATACCAATCAACAAGCTGATGACAATAACTGATGACATGGTGTTGGAATACTGTAGAGGCCTGGCTGACGCAGTTCATTCTGTGTTTCATCAGGTTGGACCAGATGCCACCACACTTGAAAAGAAGCAAGCCCATGATCTGAGCCCAGGTGATTGGGTAAGGATAAAGGTCCACAGAAGAAGAAATTGTTTGGTTCCAAGGTGGGGAAAACCACGTCAAGTCATTCTGACCACGACCACAGCTGTGAAATGTGCTGGACTGAAAAACTGGATCCATGCAAGTCATACATTGAGAATTCCAAATCCGGTGGACAGCACAGGAAAAGAATACTTTGATGATTCAGAATCAAGTGCTGAGTAAGATGACGAAGGGTCAAAGACACGAGGAAACTCTGAAAGGGGGGAAACAGAACAGTGTTCAGCTTTAGTCCCCAGAAGTAGCTCTCTGAGAAGAAGATCACAGATTTCTGAATCCAGCGATTCTGGAAACAAGCAAGAAGCACAGGGTTCTTAGAAATAACACAGGAAGAAATTCGTGAAAAGGAAGTACCGGATGAGAGACTGAGAGAAATTCCACCTGAAGTAACACATTTAAGTGAACAAGGGACAGGTACAGAGAGAGAGGGACAGATTTCTGCAGAAGACCCCAGAGGAAGTGTAGGGAACTGCAACATCCAGTTAGGTGAAGGGACAAGTAGCCAGCAGGAAGATTGCGTGTCGGAGATCCGAGGAGGGACAGAAGTAGGGAAAACAAACCAAGTGGTGGAAGAAGAAGTCACTGAAAAGACAAAGCAAGTTGAGACAGAGTCTGAAGAGAGTGAAAATGAAATACCTGAAGGTTGAGTTCTAAGAAAGAGAGCTTGGAGGAATGAAAAGAATTTCAAAAAAACGGAGAGGGACCCCTATGACAAAGGAGAGGGGCACCAAATATGACCTTAGTCAAGAAAAAACCTCCTTGTCACCAACACATTCAAACCAACACACCTTTCGTACCAAGGGGATGAGGATGGACAGCAACAGCATAAAAACCAATAAGAAGAAATAAATCAGATAAATTTATTAAACATAGTATAAAATAATATACAGATACAAACGATGTACAGAGTCAAATAGTTAATAATGGAACAAAGACAGTGTTATGATATCAATATATAGATATTAAAAAGCAGTCAATCTGATCAAAGATAAGAGAGACCTATACAATAGTACACAACACAACATTTAAAATTGGGAACAACATAAAAGGAAAAAATTCTAATAATAATCCTATTGACTTAAGGAAAACACCAAATCAAGAAGTTTATCGATTGTGACCCAGATTAATGTCCTTTTCGAATATATGTCACACAAACCAATATTCATAGATTTTGAGTGGTTTCCTTTTTTAAAAGCATCAATGCTTTTTAAAAAAGGAAACCACTCAAAATCTATGAATATTGGTTTGTGTGACATATATTCGAAAAGGACATTAATCTGGGTCACAATCGATAAACTTCTTGATTTGGTGTTTTCCTTAAGTCAATAGGATTATTATTATAATTTTTTCCTTTTATGTTGTTCCCAATTTTAAATGTTGTGTTGTGTACTATTGTATAGGTCTCTCTTATCTTTGATCAGATTGACTGCTTTTTAATATCTATATATTGATATGATGACACTGTCTTTGTTCCATTATTAACTATTTGACTCTGTACATCGTTTGTATCTGTATATTATTTTATACTATGTTTAATAAATTTATCTGATTTATTTCTTCTTATTGGTTTTTATGCTGTTGCTGTCCATCCTCATCCCCTTGGTACGAAAGGTGTGTTGGTTTGAATGTGTTGGTGACAAGGAGGTTTTTTCTTGACTAAGGAATGAAAAGAATGACAAAGGGAGCAAAGTAAAAAGAGTTGCAAGAGATGATGTTTGGCCCAATAAAATAAGGAAACTGAGATACCGACTGACACAAGTGAATTCACCGAGAGCGGAACAGGTGAATGAAGTGACAAGTCAAGAAGAATCAAAAGAAGACGAATTAATTGAAGACAAAGAGAGTAGAAGAACAAGGAAACCTAACCAGAAGTATAAGTCACCAGAATGGATGTACGTGGCTCTGCCTGAAAAGGGAGAAGAGGCAGATAGTCAAGGAAATCCAGAGGAGGCTGTACTGAAAGTGGTTGAGGATGAAATAGAATCGGAAATCCTGAGAGTTCTCTTGTCCGACATTGGAGAAGAAGAAACGGAAGTTCAGGAAAATCCATATTTGGATGACGAGAGGAAAGTGAAGAACGATGAGATGCCAAACTGAATAAGTTAAGAAAACTATTGATGAAGAAAACAAGATATTAAATCAAAAGATAGAGACTGGTAGAACCAAATAGGTGTTAGAACCTTAGGTTAGAAAAACTAGTTGTGAAGTAAAAGAGGCTAAGTCAAAAGACACAGTCCATTTTAACAAAGATGGCTAACATAGAAAGTAGTAAAGGTAGATGTACATTCATGAAAAGATGGTGTAAAATGTGTTGTTGTTGTACAGGAAGATTAATGCTTTTATGGAGCATTCTTACTCTTGTCATTTCTTTTAAGGCCACTATAGATACATTAGAAGGACATAGTGAGAACAAAACTAATATAGGGAAAATTCCAAAGGTAGTTCCAACTAGAATAGATAATAATTATTTGCATAAAGACAGGTCAATAACAGATTTTTCTAATAATGTGTTTTCAAAATTATTGTATGAATATGTAAAGACAATGGACGTATGGGGCTGCTACGTATGTATGCAGTTACCTGCATCTGTTTCTGAGGGAGTGACGTATCATCACCTTCCAGCAACGTATGGAATAACATGTAGTGTAATAGCTAGTTTATTTTATGAGACAGGGAAATTAGAATATTATTTTTCAGGTGTAGATAACATTTTTGCGCAAGTGCCTTCTTATAATAAATTGAACAAAGTGAAGCCTGCTAAGGTATTAGGCGAATTCTTCTTAGAAACTAAGGAACTAACATTAGAGTATATTTTTAGAAACAATCTAACATGCAGTTTGAAGAAGTAGGAAAAGACATTCCTAGACATGGTAGAGGAAAGAAGATTGAAAATGCAAAGAAAAGCAGCAGAAGGAAAGGTGGAGAAAACAGTCTGGGATATAGAGAAAGAAAAACATTTAAAGGGAGAAGCTAGTCCAACTATAGCTTTAGATTGGCCTCAGAAAGGGAAGTTTTGCATTCGAAGGAATCAAACTGTGTATGATAATTATTTTCTAGGTAATAGTGAGTGCCATGATACATATCGAATCATGGGTGGATGGGGATTTAAAGGTGGAAGAGATCCAGTCTTTCCTGGATTATATTTTATTCGTGGGAACAGGGCATATTATCGTTTGCCAGACCATTGGTATGGCACATGTTACGCAGGCCTGGTCTTACCGAAAATCTTTCATATGGATAGAGGAGAAGATGGTGTACATAGTTTAAGTAATCATTTAGCAAGAACCAAGAGAGAATCTTGGGCAGAAATTGTAGGTGACATTTTGCAGGCATTGATACCAGCAGTGGGAATAACTCTGAATGCAAACAAAATTAGAAAATTATCAGCAGTAGTGGATCGCTTGTCAACAAGCACCGCTGGAGGATTTTTATTGGTTAACACTGAAATGGTTGCCATGCGTGCTAGGATAATGCAAAATCGACTTGCCCTTGATATATTATTGGCAAAAGAGGGTGGAGTCTGTGGAATGCTGAAAGTTCAACATTGTTGTACTTACATTCCTGACAAAAGCAAAGATCTGAAAACTTACATTAAGAATATTACTGAATTGCTTGATGAACTTGCACCACTGGAGGTTGAAGGTGTTTGGGAAAGAATTGAAAAGAAAATAGCTGCTATTAAAGATTTCTTAGTAAAAATAGGTAGTACTTTCATAGGTAAAATATTGTTTCCATTAACATGTGTAATTTGCATAATTTTAGTGATAAGATTAGGTTGTATGTGTTGTAGACACAAGAAAAATAAGAAAAGAATAAAAAGCAAAAATTCAAAAAGAAAAGATAAGAAACATGAACGAGAAATTGAGGAAATAGAATTGGAGGAGGGGAAGGAGAGTATGTATGAATCAGTAAAAAGAGAAGACGTAGGTGAAAATGAACTATGATTAAGAGCAAGAAAACATTTTAAAGATACCGTAAGACAGAACAAAATTTTGGGTGGTATGGTGATAAAATCACCAAAGGGGTGATTGCTGGAGCGGGTTATGCTAAATTTTGTATACCCACCCCATTTTGCATGTTATTTTATTAATACGATTAATTAATTAATTATATTTGAATTAATGGATTGGAGTGATGTGGAAAATATTTACCAATCTTACTAACGTATGAATTACACGTGGGATTTGCATCTGCATGGCTTAATTAAATACGTGAACTAAATTTTGTATGCATATTAATGATAAATAATTAGAATATTGCATGATATATGTCGCTTTTGTGATGTATTTGTGATTCGTGCTTTATTTTAGTAAGTATAAACCGCACTGAGTGTTGCTTTTGCTAGATAAATACACACACATATGGGTGTTAGCGAGGGAATAACATTTGATTAGTCATTTCTATGTATTAATTACGTTTTTGTGTTTCTTTGCTTAAATTGACCATTATGGCCTATCGAAATATGGCTGCCTTTGATGCCTAACCCGACTGCCAACGCTGAGCAAGGCTTGGGTGAAGTGCGCCTGCGCTGACAACAGATACACAGTGGCCTGGACCTGACCCCAGATGAACATGTACCTGGGATGTCGTCCAAATATTCCGAACAAAGACTGTTGTGTGAACCGGAACTGACAAGGGTCATAACCCAAAAGACACTTTTGTGAGAACTTAAAAGGATGATCCCTGATTGTCCAATCAGCGAACTCGGATGCCCAAAACTTTGATACATTTGATATTGATTTTACTATAAATTATGGTAGAATAGAGAGGTAGTAGGCGGGTTCGTTTCTGGCCTTTCTCTTTCTCGATTTCCTGACGTTATGCTGACGGAGAGGACGGTGACACTGCAGGACAGCTGTTAGCCTGAATCTTTGACGGACTGAATTAATGCCCAAACTCCTGATGAACTGAACCTACTAAAATCGATGGGCATAGATTTGCGAGACTGCCAGATTTGACATAGAGGACGACATAGCCAGAATAGGTAAATATGAATGGCAACTTGATCAAATGAATGATTTAATTTGCAATATTAATATAAATTAGATATTGAACATCTACAGAAATGAGTTGGGTTGTTTATTCATTTGAAATGTGTTGATAAAAAGGTTCATTAGAGAATTAGAAAGTCACTTAAACCTACAACTAACTGATCCGTTTTATGAGAGGAATACTAAAGGTGAAGTTTAGGGCCTAATGAGTATTAGAAGGTTGTGTAGATTTGTAGCTCATTAGGATAGACTGTGGTAATTTTCCCTCTCTCATTTCCAGCGCTTGGAAGGATAATCGCCTCCCGCACGGACTGATGGTGAGTGAATGTTGGTGTTATGGGCCCCACCAGCGAATGTATGGATAGTGTGTGTATGTGAGATCTTTGGTCCGTGACGGTAGGGAGGGATTTTGCACTCCACGCTGGAGCATAATCACCAAATAATTATAGTTCTGCGAATGTGACAGCAGCAAGGATTATACAACACGGTGTATAGGATGTAATACATGTTCCAGGTTCATCGTCTCCAGAACGTTTATTGGAAATGGCTTATTGTTGTGGAAATTCACGTGCTCCTTGGCTTATACTGTGTCATCGGAGTGTGACTGGACTACATTATCCAATGGTACCACATCTGCCAAGGTTTAATGTGTCACATAAAATCCAGTACAGAATATCTGCTAGCTAATACCTCTTGCACGTTATCTAGTTCCCCTCGTTTTTGAGTATTCTGAGATTGCAGGACAAAGGTTTTATCTTTTGCAGTGGTATACTTCATTACTGGCTTTCCCCATTCCTATATGTTGTTTGGAGTTAAAAAAAAAACTCACTTTCTCCACTGATGTATGCCTACATGTATAAAACTATTTAATTGATAAATAATGTCTGATTCTTCTTTATTACCTTAGTATGGTGAACAGGTGTTGGACCTTGCCCTCTCTGTAGGGTCACCCCCAAACATTTAGCCTTTTCCCTCCAGTTTCTGCTGAATTTGTTTTTTTGGTCTTAAGACTCTGTGTACTTTACCACTGCTAACCAGTGGTAAAGTGCGTATGCTTCCTCCCCTAAACATGGTTTGATTGCCAGATACACAATGTGCAGATTTAATTTACCTATAAGACCCTGGCAGATTGATATACCATAAACCTAGGACTTGCAAATTAAACACTATTAGTGGGCCTGGAACACTTTGTGTGCCACTCACTTAAGTAGCACCCTAAATCACGTCCCAGGCTTGCCACATGTTCCAGGCTTGCCATTGCAGCCGGAATGTAGTAGCACACTGCCATGTCGACTTGCCATTTAAACCCCTTGCCAAGCCTTAAACTTCCCTTTTATTACATATGAATCATCCCTAGGTAGTCCATAGGGAAACACACCGCGTAATTGAAAGGTTGGACACGTACTCTCACGTTTTGCATGTATCAGCAGAGAGAAACTCAAATAATAGTTTTTCACTACTCTGAAGCCTTCCCCTCCCATAGGATAACATTGGGGATTTCTTATGAGATTTAATAAGCTGTGATTTCTAAATGAGAAGATGTCAATATATCATGTCTGGTACCTATCAAATTGAAATAATAAACCATCTTTAATAGTATATTCTGATTTTTCATTGCAATTTTGGAAATGTCACTTTTATAAAGTTGCCATTTTCTTGCCCTTAGCCCTTTTGTTCCTGGAGTCTGACCTGGCTCACATGGCTGGGAGTAATTGGCAGTTAGACTTTGTGAATTGCTCTCAGACTGTCACACTATAGAGAGATTAGGTGTGCATCAATGTGCCATCTGCTGGCAGGATGGGGGGCAGAGCTAAGCACAGCCCCACTTAAACCTGATTAGCTTGTGCTCTGCCTCCACACAAATGGCTTAATGACACTGTATTGTCACTGCAGCCAGCTTGAGCCAGAGAAGGGGACTCAGAAAGTTCCACGCACCTCAAATAACCTTTCCAGAGATTTTTCCCACCTGCCAGAAGGAGGGCACAAGAGTATAAAAACTGAAACTTCAGACTCACTCTTTAGTTCATTACTGGACCCGCGGAAGGACAATCAGAGGACTGCCTGCTACTGTGACCTGTTGTGCACTTTGCTAGACTGCTGCTGTACCTTGAAGTCCTGTTGTGCTGCCTGGAGTCTGCCTGGAACCATTACAGGCCAGCTCGGCTGTTGAGCACTGCACCAAGGGCTACCAGCAGTGACTCCAAGAGATAGTTTGCTGACCACCTTTCAGAGCCACAGGGAAATAACAGGCTCTCACCATCTTGAACCTGCACCTGGACTCAGCCTGAGTGAGTGAGTTGTGGTGCTAAAGGTGCTCAGATGGACTTTTTACAAAACTGGGGGCTTAGACAAAATTAGGCCAAAAAGTGCTCTGAGAACCAGGAAGAGAGCGAGACCAACCTACTTGTCAAATCCACCTGACGTGCATTGCCTTTCGGAATGATTTTGCGGCTTCTCCCATTATGTTCTTTTCTGCAGCAGCAAATACATTTCAGCCATCCTTCGCAAAGTGATATCCAAGCTCATGGGATTGTCTTCGGCTACAGCCTTCTGCCTCGCCCTCCTGGAGTTTTTCGACATCCATTTCATAGACTAAGTCTGAATGTAGAAATCTTCACTGCAGTTTTGACTCAAGGCAATCCAAAGAAACCGGTCCCTCATCAGACACCTCCTGCAGTCTTGCCCCACTGAACTTTACATTCTCAGACATTTTTCTTCAGAAATGTCCTAAGTCCGAAGGTAAGCGCTGGCTGGGCCCAATCTACTTCTTGTATACAATCATAGTTTGCTTTAACTTTTGACTTTGACCCACTCTTGCACATCTAGATCACTGTGGCTGGCGCTTTAATCTTTTAGGCGCCCTTTTGAACCTCAAACTTAAAAAATCCATACCTCTGGGTTTGTTGTTTTTGTGTCAAATATTTTACTAAACCGTAATTTCTTTTTTTAAATTGGTTTGCTATTTTTCTTGTGTTGTGTTTTCATTTTATTACTGTTTGTGTGCTACATAAGTACTTTACACATTTCCTCTAAGTTAAGACTGCCTGCCATTTTATGCCAAGAAACCTCGGGTTAAACATAGGATCATTTAGTGACTTTTTATAATTCACTCTGCAAGGGATTGTGGCTTCTGCTTGACCAGGCCTCACAGCTCAGTCAACCAACAACCCAATTTCTCACATGAGGAAAATACACATTCCAAATGTGTAAACATGCCCTGCTTTTACTTATAGAGAAAGTTTGATCTGAGAAATATTTACAGACTCTACCCATGACAAGGGTGGTATGTTAGAAGTTCCCCAGAGTGTGTAACAGGCAGATGCATCCCCAGGCAAAATTTGGCATTAAAAAAGGGTCTGCAAATGCTTGAGAAGCTCTTTTTCTAGTACAAATTGAGTCAAAGCTAGATGTGCACTTCAGCAGTCTCAAGAGGACATTCCATCATATGCATGGGATGTGGCCCCATGGAAATGAGAAAATACCTTGAGCCAAAACAGTATTACAGAGGCAGATGCAGAAGCGGTCAGGTGGTATACTCACAGTGCACCACCATACTCAGTGTGCCCAACATAGAGGTGGTGCACAGTTGATCCACCCAAGGATGCCCCTACTAACTGTATGTATGGGGTCCTAGAGACCTCCTAGATGTCCAAGTGTGGCCACTCTACACCTGCCATCAGGGGGAATATCTGACACCCTTATAAATGGTGACTGAGCTTCCACCTGCACAGTGAAAAGTGAATCAGTGACTTCAAACAGCCAGTTCAGGTTTAATTCATCAACTGTTCTCAGTGCAGGCATGTGTTTGTGACTGCAGGGGAGACAGAGCATTTGCTTTGATGTGGCTCACTGTCCCTCTCTTTTTCTCACCACAACCACTCAAGTGTGCACCACAGAATAGAGTGGGACAGTGCTCAAGAGCTATAATATGGCCCCAGAGTCAGCAACAAGTTGCGGATTGCTTCTCATCTCTTCCACTGGCTTACAGAGAATGGTGATTTCTTTTTTGTATTGCTTGCTCACAAGAACGTGACAGTCAAGTAGATAGACCATGATCCATATGTTTCCCTCATGTAGTGATGTATGAAGCGAATAGAAAATTGTACAGGCTGTGTACTTCCTAAGCACAAAGCAACATTTCTGATCTGGGGCATTCCTCCATTAGTGAACTTATTATTATTTTTCAGCTTATAGAGCGCCTGGTTACTCCAACGGAGTGTCCCCGTGCTAGAACACCAACTATGCCTTGACAGCTGGCCTGACCACCCACCCTCCCTACAGCCTAAGTCCCCCGAGGAACAGCTACAGAGGCCTAATTTCGGCCACCAGGGGGGTGCTGGAAGAGCAACGTTTTAATTTTTGGGGGGAACAAGGTCTCAAACGGGCACGTCCGTAAGTCAGCAGGTAGGTCATTCCAGGCCTTAGCCGCAAGGATGCCAAAAGAGCTCCCACCAGCCGGTACCTTCCGCACCTTAGGCACAATCATCTTTGCCGTGCCCAAGGACCTACAGGTCTATATGCGGGAAGAAGGGGGTGCAAAAAGCTAGGACATTTCTTATTGAAAATCCTGTGGCCAAAACACAAGGCCTTAAAGGTGACTCTAGCCTGTATGGGGGGCCAGTGTAATTTCCTCAAGGCCTTCTCCACGAGGCCCGCCTAGGAATATTTAAAATTAACCGAGCTGCAGCATTCTGAACCTTCTGCAGGATGTTCATATTTTTTGTGGTCACCCCTAAGTACAGGATGTTGCAATAATCTAGACGGGAAGTGACAAGGGCCTGTACAATGGTTCATTTGGCATCTAATGGAAGTAAGTTCAGGATTTTTTGCAGCATTTTAAGAATGCCAAAGCAGGCACCAGCCACAACTGATATCTGCTCTGAATAGGAGAGGGTGTCATCAAACCATACTCCCAGATTCTTGACTTTAGCCTTAGGGGTCGGAGTAGGTCCCAGCTCCTCGGACCACCACAAATGTGACCATAGAGAGGGCTGCTTACCAACTACCATCACCTCCGTCTTTCCCGCATTCAGCTGCAGACAGATGAACTTCATCCAGTTGGCAAGCTTCCCCAGGCAAATCTTGAAATCAGAGGCTGTTCCTGCCTCCTTTTGCTCCAGGGTAACAATCAACTGTGTGTCATCGGCATATGACACCAGTTTTAACCCGTGTCTCAACACAATATCTGCCAAGGGGCGCATGTGGATATTAAATAGGGTAGGGCTGAGAGCCCAACCCTGAGGAACCCCTTGAGACAGAGAACAGACTCTGGATTTAAAAGAATGTTGTAGAACCTGAAAGGATGAATTCTCCAGAAAATGTTTAATCCACTCCCATATCCCTCCACCGACCCCGGCCTCCCCCAGCCATTCCATCAGAAGTGCCGTGGGAGACCGTGTCAGAAGCAGTACTCAGATCCAGAAGGATCAGTGCAGTAGCTCTTCCCTCATCGGCTGCAGTTTTCAGGGCCTCTGAGGCAAGAAGAAGGGCCGACTTGGTACTATATACCTGGATTTCACGGAGATAATGTCTCTCTTCCAGAAACATGGACAGTTGACTGTTAAAATGTTTCTCTGCGATTTTAGCAGCATAGGGTAGCAGAGATATAGGTCTCAGGTTTTCTGAGAGAGCAGGGTCTAAGGAAGGTTTCTTTAACGTAATGGTTTCTTTAACTTAATGATTAAAACAGCTTTATCTTGAGGTGCTTTAATTTATAAGTGCACAAGCAGACTTCAACATTTTGAACTTCATGAAATTGATAAATGATCCGAAGATGGTGGCTCTAGTAGATCTAGACTAGAGGTTGGTCTAGCCTAGAGGTTGGTCCACCCTAGAGGTTGGGTCTGCTCCATTGACTGAGACTCTGTATCAGTATCTTTGTCTCCTATTGCCAATGTTCATGCCATTATTCTAGTAGCCCAGTGTCCATTTTGCTCCCTCCCTTATATATGGTTAGATGCATAATGTTCCTGTAATTCTTTCACTCTCCCAGTTCCATGCTTGTCTCCTTGAGTCAATGTTCATAGTTCACTATGCCAGAGCTCCTCTAACTCTGTCTCAAAACCTGAACTTTCCTAAAACCAGAAAACATGCATCATTGTCAATGTGTCAGAGTCCGTGTCTCTCTGTCTGTGTGTCCATGCACCCTGGACCGACGTCCAAGTTCACCTTTCATTGTCAGTGCCTCTCTGACCCTAGAGTCCATGTGTCAGAGTATGTGTCTTTCTGCATCCATGTCCAAGTTCATGACTAATTGTCCACGTGTCAGGTTCCGTGTCTTCCTGTCTGTGTGTTTATGCACCCTGATCCATGTCCATGTTCATGTCTCATTGTCCATGTATCAGGTTCCATGTCTCTCTGTCTGTGTGTCCATGCATCATGGACCGCCGTCCATGTTAATGTCTCATTGTCGCTTTGTCAGTGTCTCTCTGCCTCAGATGCTGTACTGTCCTGTTCCACTGTCCATGTGTTTGTGTGTGTGTATGACGAGAATGAGGTGGAAGGGCAGGAAAGGGATGAGACTCTGTCCTGGACTGCTTAAGAAAAAGGGCAGCAATGTTGAAAGTCTGGATCAGTAAGGTGCTTTTTTGGGGGCTGCAATAGCGTTGGAGGCCATGGGCGACTTGGGAGCGAGATGGATGGGGCAGCAGGAAGCATTCACTTTCTCTGATTATGAAAAACCATGAAATGTAATCAAAATGTTTCCTATTATGAATATAGGTTTCTAGAACATGCAGTTTCTCCTCCGATGTAGCAGGTTTTCCTTGCAGTTCTATCTAAGGCAGTCGATCAACAAGAGGCCATTTACCCAAGCCTCCCCAAATCTGGAAACCATGGGCCAAATGCACAAAATGAGCCCAGACATCTATGTACAAAGGTTACTTACCGCGCACTAGTAAAAATGTCTGACTATTAGGAACTTTTGTGAATTTCTTACATTTCACAGACATGCATGCTTTCCGCATGGACAACTGTACAGAGTGCACAGATGTGCAATTGCAAACCTCACCAGATGTGTGCAGTATCTTTTTTTTAATCCTTTCCATTTTTCCAACAGTAAACACATTTTTCCATGAAGAAACCCCTGACACTACACAAGGTTCTACTTTAAAGGAATATAATACTGGAGATATTAGTGAATAAAGATAGGGAGGAGGAAAGGGGTAACAAGAGTGCATTTATACATTTTGGAGACTAAGAGGCATGCGCCACTTGGAGTATAAAAGTCAATCATTTCTAAAAGTGTGGAGGATCATGTTTTTAATGTTCTTATGAAAAGTGAAAGGTGTGAGGGAAGGTTTCATGTGGATATTATGGAAACACTCATTGCAAACATTGCTAAAAGTCCTCTATTGGCTTCCAGTCACCCTGAGGATGCTCCGCTTCCTTGACCATCAGAGGTCATTCTTCATACATAAATTCTCCATATTATATGTATAAATCAGCATCCACTAACCACAGTTCTCATCATGGCCCAAATATCAAGCTGCAGAGATGTGATGACAAAATCATGCTGGTTCTTGGGCTCCGTGCTCATCATTTTTGTGTCTGCTTCATGCTCAGTGATCTCCTACCTCTGTCTCGCAGAAGACCAAACTCTGAACCAGCTGATCCAGTCTAGCAATGACGGTCTGAAAAACCAGGCTGCAATCCAACTGCTTGAGGCAGCATTATCACGTGTGAAGATCTGGCTTCTTTTCCACTGCTCCAGTATATCTTGTGTTCTGTCATTCTAGCCTGGTAATTGAAATCCTGGTTAACAGGCTTCTATTCTGCCTTTCATTTGAATATTAAAATGCAAAATACTTCTGTTATGAAAACTGAGTGCAAGAGTTTTTATTTTCTTAAGTGACTTTTTCGTTCTGTCTCTTTTTTGTGATTTAGACGGCGAATCTTTCTGACTCCTGTGTGACTTCTGGAAGAGATCACACTTACTTCAAGCCATTGAAGGATCGACCCAAACATTCAGCCTTTAAAAGCCATTTATTCAACAGCTTTCATAAGAACCTGATCTTTATAGGACGTTCCCTGATAAACTAACTTTGAATGCCCTACTTCTGCTGTTTTGTTCCCTTCCATCGTTTATAAGAGCAAAACGCCCAGTGGAGGAGCTAACTTCCGACTGACGAGGAGGTAAGGAAAACCAATTCTAGAACATGGTCTCATGGAAGGGACACGCGGCATAAAGAAACACAGAAAGAAAAAAAGGGTTAAAAGCAATGCTGCTATACTTTGACAGAAAACAGTATAGCAATGCATATGAAAATCTCAAAATACAACACATCTCCTCCAGTGGCGGCTAGAATACAAGATTTATGGTGAGCGCGATGGCCCACAACTTATTGAAATGAGCAGGAGCACGACTGATTCAGCACTTCTCTTCCAGGAATCAGATCCTGGTTGTCCACGAGCAGGAGAGGGAAGGACTTCCCTTCCTACTAAATGGAACGTGATCCAGCTAATCCTGGAGCTACTCTCATAAGCATGAGAGTAGCTCCAGGAGTGGGGGGATACCACACCAAGGATGTCAGATCTAACACTCTGTAAATGAGAAAGATATTTTAAGTGCATCCAACAAAAACCTAAATGCTTGCAGAGTCAATAAATATCCACCAGGGTCTACAGAGGGTCCAAAAAAGATTTGTAGAGACACCAGCAGCACAAGCTTGCTAGAACTCATCTCATCCGACATACTTACCCAGTCTAATAAGAAGTGTAACACCATGGCTATGCAACCTAGGCTATATCAGAGGATTACATGTACCAATCGATAAATTGTACATCTGAATCAGTTGCCTTAAAAGGGCTATAGGAATAAAGGGCCAGATGTACATAGACTTGCGTTTGCGATTTCCTAAAAGCGAATATTTGCAATTCTCTATTAGAAAATTGCAAACAGCTATGTACAATAGTATTTTTAACAGTTTGCGAATCCCAGTGGGTCACAAGGGACCTGCCTCACAACCTCCATGAGGCAGGTCACAATTTGCAGCCCTTTGGGAATGGCTGGTGCTCACAGGGATGGCGGCCTGCTGGGGTCAGCGGACCACCACGTCTTTTAATGCTTTTCAAATAAAGCAGTTTTTAAGTTTGAAATGCAGCCCATTTTCCATAAAGGAAAAAGAATGCCTTTAAAAAATTAAATGAAACTTTTCCTTTTCATTTTTTATCAGCATGCATGAGACCACTGCCTCCTCCTAAAAAATGTTGGTGCTCAAATTTACAAAGGGGAAGGGGTCCACATTCCGGTCGCCAAACATTCATACATGCGCCTACAACTCGTTATTAGGAAGGGAAGCCATTGGCGAATCAGACCATTTGCAAGCTGAAAAAACATCTAGCACAAAGTTCTGTAAATGAGAATGCCATGGAATCTCCGTTCAAACCCCCTTTAAATCAAAGAAAGCAGATAAAGGTGAGTTATCAGGTCCAACGTTTATGATTTCTGAAGCAGGTTCTACCAAACTGATGCTGACCGTCATCTGAAACAGTTGATGGATAGTGAGATCATTCAAGCTGAATAAATGTCTAAATAAGAAAAGCTGGCACTGAGGTCAACATATTGATGTATAACATAGTGGGTCTCAAATAGTCAAAGTCCGTCCCTGACAGCCCCAAGATCTTCTGCAGGATAGCTTGATTATTTCTAGAGAGAAAGAGTTGGAAAATAGGTTTCAAATACTCACAAGCATGTAACTCTATAGACTAAGCAAGGATACAGAAGTCCATGGTGTTGTTGCCCTGGAGAACGCACTCCTTTCCTAGACGAGTAAATGTATTCCCATAGAATCCAACTGTGGTGCTTATAACATAATAGACAATCAGGTTTTTCCTTAGTTCCCAATTACATGAAATATGTATATTTAGAACCTGAGTCACAAAGGTAACTTAGACTTTTAAGTAATTTATACTTTTGAAGGACTGTCATCTATTCACAACATCTGACAATGAGTTACTACTAAAACAGTAGCAATTCCAGCACATGGCCAAACACTGGCACCTCAACACTCTCCTATTGAAAATAATGGAGATAGGGAACTAAAGTAAAGCCCTCTAGGAAATAATGGTAAATTTACGTGACAATAATTGTTTCTAGAACTTGCTAAAATGAACTTGAATTAATTTTATACATCACTTTTAATAATTGATAATTCATAACATGTATCTGTTGGTAGGAATGTATTTTTTAATGCAAACTTGAAAATAGTATTTTAATTTAATTTAATATATTTCCATTAATTAAAGATGAAATTATAGTGCTATAATTTTGGTTCTACATTTAAAATAAATATAATGAACTTGCATTCAATTAAATGTCATGTAACATTTTTAATTGTTTCTTTAATAAAAATCGTTACAATTGAAACAGTGATGCAATGTGTAGAACCCAGTTCATTAATCATTTGGACTTAAAATATGTTAATTAACTAGAGCCATTAGAAACTCCATTACCGTTCCTGATTATTCAACTGAACAAAACATGCTTCATTAGTTACATACCATACTGGGACATTTATACCAAATATGCACACCTTTATCACAGCGGTTAGTTGCTCATAATACACTTAACATATAATGATTAAATAGCACCATAAACAATTTCAAGAACTATAACCTTTGTGTCCTATTGTGCAAATGAACAATAATGTGCTTTAGTGCATGCTCATGATCAGTAATGCCTAGTCTCACAGAAGACCCAGACACTGACTTATATAGAACTATAATATATATTTCACAATAAAATGATTTTATAAAACTGTAAACATTATATACCACTGTCCAAACTACAATAAAGTGCCTCAGTGCTTACATGTATTCCTTGAACCATACTCTCTAGTTAGCCATGAAATTCTCCAGTATGAAGCATTACTGTATATCATCGTAAAGTTAGCAAGGTGCTTCTCATAAACACATCTTTCTTGTGGTAGACCATTGATCATAATGGGCATACCACGTGGTTATTCGATTTTGTACCATTGTGCAAATGAGTTGTAAAGTGTCTAGTTGCTTACACATATTTAATAAAGCCTGATTTTAGAGCAATCAAATACCTACCCTGAATAGAACCTTAGTATATATTATTACTTTGCAGAATATTGTTCAAACATCTTTTTCTGCACTCCACATCAATTTATATAGATTTTATATCTAAATTCAGCATGTTATCAGCTAGAACAATGAACTAAGGAAACTGAGGAGTCAAACAAATTGAACTTCCAGATAGATAGAGATTTATGGCTTGACGACATGTTCTCACTCCATGTTCTATAAACAATGGTTTCAGCAAAGTTTGCCGTGCTTGGAGGAGTCGAGGGCAAGCACACATTATATGCAGTAAAGTTTCTTTAGAGAAACCGCAAAGTCTGCAATAGTTTGCTGACCATTGTTGTATCCATTTAGGGTTTCCATCCTTTGTTGTATATCTGCCAATTCTTAATTTAAGAATAAGGTTGTAGATGAGCCCATAGATAGGGTTGAGCTCAAGTTTCTCAAATGTGTTAATAATGGTTGAGGCATGATTTTCTGCTGCTAAGGGCTCTTTGCCCTGCATAAAAGAAAATAAATTTGCTGATCTGTATAAGCGATACTTAATTATGGATTTACTTACATCCAGTTGTTCAAAATGATGAAGATTGAAAGTATGTAAGTGCTCTGCTAAATAAGATCTCCAAACATTTTGATAACCATATTTTGTAAGTTCTTGCCAGCACAGATTGGCAATGGTGCCGCAGTCAGATAAAAACAAAGAATATACATTTTTTTTAAAACAGATTGTTTCACCACATTTCCACTGGTCAGGCCAAATTCTAATTAGGTTTCCCCAGCACCGATGTTCCTCAGAACCTTACAAATAGACTTAAAAGCTTTAATTTGTAATTTATTCAAGAGTTTGAAGTCCTTGCCTCATAAGATTACTGATCCATAGGCCAAAGAAGGAATTAGATTCACCTTCATCACCTTTGCTAAGTGTTCATAGCTGAGGCATAGAAGCTTGTTTTAAAAGTGAAGTAAGTGGGGGGGCGTGGCTTGGACGCCGATCAAGATGGCCGCCTGAGCCCGGAGCTCCCTACGCCGCGGCGGTGTTTTTCATCTCCCCATCGCTATCTGCGACTGTTTCGGCTTCTTCCTTGTGGTTCCTGCAAGCGGATATCTCCGAGCTGAGGATGTGACCGCCGGACTTCGTCTTTCAGCAGTTTTTTGCCTAGTTCCCGCTCCTCGGTGTAAGTGCCTCAGCGCGGCCGCCATTTTGAAGTAGCCGCGATGTGTGCGCGACGCTGAGGTAACTGCAAATATGTTCTCCTTGTTTTTCCTTCTATTCCTGGACTTTATCATTGACAATTAATGGCCGCTCTGTCACCGCGCTATGCCTGAATGATATTCTTCATGCTGCTGCTGCTTTCTGGGAGACCCCTACATCCATGTTCTCCTCATAGGATGTTACGTTTGCTGTGCTCTTCCCTGATGTCTTACTTCAGTTCTTCTAATGCGTAAATCTCCCTACATCCTCATTACGCCCCCATGCTGGATTTCTGCTGCAATTCTACCATTAAGTCTCGGCGCATTTGGCGTTTGCGCTCACTGGTGACTTCTCTGTCAACACTGGAAGTAGCCTTTTATTCCTTCCTTGCATCTCCTCTGTGCCTTGGGACTCTGGTTTTTGCTGTTATCGCTTAGTGCTTCTGTTGATCGCTGTGTTTTTCATCTATACATACTGACACTTGCGTACAAGACGTTGCATTGGAGCACTTCTTCCTCATCTTGCCCCTGGCACGTTCAAGCTCCTATGGGCAAACTACGCAACCCAAAGTTTGTCTTTGTGCCCTCGAAGAGCTCTCCTTCGTCCGCCTCTTCCTCAACGGCCGGTCACTCTGCCCATCCTTCTCCCACGGAGCAAATGGCGACGACATCATCCATCCGTTCTTCTCCTTCACAGCCTGCCCCAAACAAACCTTCTCCTTCTGCCTCCTTGTCTAAGCGATTGAAGCAAGACTCTCCTCCACCTCCACCTGAGACGCCTTCGTCCCCTATATCTATGGAGCTGATATTGGAGGAGATTCGCGCTCTACGTCCGTTTGTGGAGGAGACTAATGCGAAGATGCAGCTCTTTGAGGCTAAATGGTCAACGATGGAAACTCGTGTTTCTTCCGTGAAGCAGCAGGTCACTGAGATTCAGTCAAACTCTCAGCGCATCTCTTCTCTGGAAAAGTCTCTTCTAACCCTCCAACAGCACACTGAGGATTTGGAAAATAGGAATAGGAGGAACAACCTGCGTGTTTATGGCCTGCCGGAATCCTTGGAAGGAGATGATCCTGTAGCGTTCTTCTCCTCTTTTCTTCTGAAACTTCTGGATCTTCCTACTACTACTCCTTTAAGTATCCAAAGAGCTCACAGACTTGGCCCTCGCACCTCCTCCTCAACCAAACCGCGAGGGGTCATCATCCTCTTCCTCAAGTTTACTGATCTCCTTCTGGTCCTCTCTACAGCTCGAGCGAAGCGCCAAATGTCCTGGATGGGTCAGAGAGTTTTTCTCTCTCAGGACGTTTCTAATGTCACTGCTGCCAGAAGAAAAGAATTCTTATCTCTTCGTGCTCCCCTGCGCTCTATTGGAGCTAGATATGGCCTCTTTCACCCCTGTACCTTCAAGGTAACTCATCAAAACAACACCTGGACTTTCCAAGATCCGGCGGAACTTAAGAACTTTATCCACATTCAGACCAATGCTGGCATGGACACATCCAATCCCCCTACTGGTTGATTATTTGTCTGTTTGGTTTTTTCTCCTTACAGGTTTTTTGCTGAAATTTCTCCCCCCTTGGTTTGATTCTTCTTCTGCTTGATGTGATTATATAACGGTTGTTGTTTGGGTTTTCTGTTTTACATATAATGTCTGCTTTTGTACTGTTTATCTCACCATGACTTCTGCATAACACGTTTCTTTTTCCCTCCCTTAGATTTTTATTCGATAAACCCTCTTGTATTCCTCTTCGTATCATACGATTCGTCTTCCTCATATTCCGTCCTGGTGCGGTGTGTTGCTCTCCGGCTTAGGAGGCCGTTCTTGTCGAATCCTTCCATACCCCATCGTCATCTTGTCATCTCCCTCCCCCCTTCAGGTATGTTTTCCTCAGTCATCCGTTTTGGATATGTACTGTCTCTTCTTCTATTTCTCTTTTCCCCCTTTTTTCCTCTCTTTCCTTATTCTTTGATTTCTCTTACTGTATCTCCTGACTTTCTTTTGTCTTGCTCTTTTCTCTTATTCACTTGTTGTTCCCCTTTATGGCGTTCTTGGTTTTATGCCTTTTCTCTGTTCTTTACACATTTTATTGTTATTTAATTCAAAGTTATGTCATGGAATGTGAAAGGTTTTGTTAGCCCTATTAAACGACAGAGAGTGCTTTCCCATCTAGCCTCTTATACTCCTGATTTAGTTCTTTTACAAGAGACTCACCTTTCTGAGACGGAGTCTCTTAAACTAAAGAGAGGCTGGGTGGGAACGGTTTTATTTTCTCCTACATCCAATAAAAAGAATGGTGTGGCCATTTTGTGTCACAAGAAGCTCAAATGTAAAGTTCTCTCTCAAGAAAATGATACCGAGGGTCGTTGGGTCTTAGTTAAGCTGTTAATCAATTCTGTATCCTTGACTGTTTTTAATGTATATGGCCCCACTCATCCTGATTGTAATTTTTGGCCTCTAATAACTTCTGTTTTCAATATAGTGATTCCCTGTTCATTTTGGGGGGGGATTGTAATCAAATTGTTGATCCGTTTCTCGATCGCAAATCCTCTGCCCGCTTTACCCCCCACAAATCACATACACAATTCCTTGACACCATCTCTAAATCTCACCTTCTTGACTCATGGAGACTGTCCCACCCTGACTCTCTGGACTATTCCTTCTTTTCACCTCCTCATGCCTCTTTTTCTCGGATTGACTACATCTTCCTTTCTCAATCTCTTTCTCAAAATCTTCTCTCCTCATCTATAGAGCCGATAGTTATCTCAGACCATGCTCCCATTGCCACAGTTCTTGATCTTCTTCCTCCTCATCCCAAATCCTCCCGCTGGCGTTTCAATAACTCTCTTCTCCTAGATCCCCTCTTTTCCTCTTCTTTTCTTTCTTTTGCTACGGAATTTTTTCTACTCAATTCTGATCCCTCTTTACCCCCTCACGTTATTTGGGACTCTTTTAAGGCTACCGCTCGCGGTTTTGTGATTGATTTTGTCTCAAAGAAAAAGAAGTCTTACCTTAAGAAACAGAAAGACCTCCTCTCCCATATTAAATCTCTGGAGCATAAATTCTACACCTCTTCTACTAAAACGGTTTTACCAGACCTTATACACGCCAAACTTGATTTTAACAAAACCACCGCTGATAACGCTTCCTCTATATTACTTCGCAGCAGCGCCCACTACTACGGAGGTCGCAACAAGTCAGGTAAACTATTGGCCAACTACCTTAAGTCTCGCAAGGAGCGCAATCTGATTGATTCGATATATTCCACCGATAATCTTCTCTTGCATAAGGAGCAGGATATACTCGCCCAATTTCAACAGTTTTACCAATCTCTTTATACTCCTGAGTCCCCCCCTTCGGCTGCCCTTATTCAATCCTACTTGGATAAAATCCCTGCCCCCTCCACTTCTCATCTTAACTTCCCTGATCTTGAACTTGACCTTTCTATTACCGAACTAGACAGCGCCTTAGCATCTCTAACCAAAGGTAAATCTCCGGGTCCGGACGGTTTCTCTGTGGAATTCTACCTACATTTCTCAGATCTTCTGCTTCCTAAACTTCTCTCCCTCTTCCAATCCTTCTTTACCTCTGGCACAGCTGCCGGTACCTTTCACAAGGCTACGATCTGCTTAATACCTAAAGAAGGTCGCGACCCCCAATTCTGTAAAAATTATCGCCCAATATCCCTTGTTAATGTAGACTATAAATTATTTGCTAAACTTCTTGCCCGGCGCTTAGATCCTCTCCTCCCTCATCTCATTGGTAAGGAACAATGTGGATTCGTAAAGGGCAGACTCACCTCGGATAATTCCCGCCTTTTTCTTAATGTTCTCAATAAGGTACCTTCTCTCAACATTTCTCTAGCTGCCATCTCGGTTGATGCTGAGAAGGCTTTTGATAGAGTAGATTGGTCCTTTCTGTTTGCCTCCCTACGTTGGCACGGTTTTGGTCCTAATTTTATTTCTCTGGTTTCTTTACTTTATTCCTCCCCTAAAGCGTCTGTTTTAGTTAATGGCCATCTATCCCCCTATTTTCCCTTGCGGCGTGGCGTCCGTCAGGGCTGCCCTTTGTCCCCTCTACTCTTTGTCCTAGCTTTAGAGCCATTTCTTACGTCTATTAGAAACAACATTTCTATTTCTGGCTTCCCTTACGACAAGACTCATTTGAAACTCTCTGCTTATGCGGATGACATTCTTTTGTTTATTTCTGACCCTGACCAATCCATCCCGGCCTTACTACTTGAGTTTAACTCCTTTTCCCAAGTTTCTGGTTACAAGATTAACTCTGATAAAACTGAGATTCTTCCTCTTACTAAATTTTGTCTCCCTCATCAGTTTTCGACCACTGGTTTTGCATGGAATTCCTCTAAAATTAAGTATCTTGGAATTTGGTTCTCTAACTCCATCTCTTCATCTATTCGGTTGAACATGTCTGCTGTATTATCCCGTATTGATAAGTTGTTCTCTTCTTGGAATCCTCTCTTTCTCTCATGGTGGGGTCGGCTGGATTCGGTCAAAATGATGATATCTCCCATTCTTATATACATCCTTTCCATGCTCCCCATTCATATCCCTGATATCTATTTCAAACGCATTGATTCCTGTCTCTCTAAGTTCCTCTGGAATCATAAAAAATCGAGAGTTGCTCTAGTTGCTCTTCGTAAATCGAAATCCAATGGCGGAGTCAACTTTCCGGATTTCCGTCTCTACCATGAATCTTTTTCTCTCCGTCAGGCTTCTAATTGGCTTGGTCTTGCACCCTCCCCTCTAGCTCCTCTTTGGCTCTCTATTGAACGCTCACTCCTCTCTCCTTTCTCCCTATCTCAAATTGTACATTTTTCGGCTAAGAACTTAACCACTCCTCTACCCCTTTTCAAACACACTTCTTCTCTTCTACATGCTCTGGTCCGTCCTGACCCGGTCTCTCGTGAATCCTTTTTGGTTTCCCCTATCTGGTACAATTCGCTTATTCTCCTCAATAACCGTCCTATTTGTTGGACTGTGTGGAGATCAAAAGGTCTGATATGGGTTAACCAACTTTTCGATGGCTTTCTCCCATGTTCTTTTCCTTGATTCCGATTTCTGTTCCACTGTCCCCAGTCTTTTTTCCGCAGATTCACTGTCCTCATGGCCATCATACTTGATGTTTATTATTCACTCCCCTCATCATCCTCTCCCGTATCTCATTCCCCACTCCTTCAGATCCTGTCTACTCTTCCTAAAGCCTCTCTTATTTATAAATTCTTCTCCTCCCCCAATCCGACACGCCCGAAATCTAAATTGGAACTTGCTTGGGAGCTTGATTTGGGCTGTGACTGGTCTATAGCTGTTTGGGACAAAATCTGGGCCAGGTCCTTAAAAATTTCCCGTTCCGCCTCACTAACTCAATCTATGTTCTTTCTATATCATAGGCTTTATCTCTTTCCTGTTTCTATTTCTCGTTTTTCTCCTGATAAGGACTCTGCCTGTTGGACCTGCTCTGCTCCTAATGCTGATCTTTTTCATCTACTTTTTCTGTGCCCTTCTGTTCTCGCACTTTGGGATCAGGTGTGGTCTCATATCTCTCGTCTATTTTCTATCTCTATTCCATACTCTATCCCTCTTCTTTTTTTAGGTAGTATCTCTGATACTCTTGATATTCCTTCTCGCTCCTCTGGTCTATTAGATCTTATGTTGGCTCTGGCTTTCCAACATATTTCTTCTAATTGGAAGGACCTCTCTAAGCTCTCTATACAATGTTGGTGGAATTCTCTCTGTCACTATCACAGGCTTGATGTTCGTTTTGCTGCTGCCTCCACTCCTACCCTCAATAGAGATTTATTCTGGTTGCCTCTCACAGCATATCTTGACCGCATGGCTCTGAAATCGAAATCTGTCTCTCCTTTATCCTCTGAGAATTTCAAACCCCCATAAGTGACTCTTTCCCTTTCATATCTTCTACATTTACATTTCTCTTTCCTGCCTTTCAACTATTCCCTACCCTTGGCTTGTTTGCTCTTTCTATTCTACCTAGTTTCTCTCTGTTCTCTTTATCTATCCTTCTCCTAACGCCTCATATTTACCTTTTTCTTTCTCCTCTCCCTTCCTTCCCTTTCTCCTCCTTTTTTCTCCTCTTTCCCCCTTTCCCCCCTGGTTGGCTTTAAAATTTTACAAAATGCTTTTTAATTTTTCCCTCTGGTTTCTTATGTTTAACTCATGATGATCCTCTATTTTTTCTCTTTTTGATTCTGTAGGACAATGTTCTTTCTATGATCTGTATTTTGTTGTTCACTATACTTTTTCCTCAATAAAGCATTTCAAACATAAAAAAACGAAAAAGAAAAAAAAGTGAAGTAAGTGAAGTAGTTTTAGCCTCTAAATTATTAACATGTTGTTTAAAAAATTCATTTACCTCCTCTGCATATATTTCACACGCTCACCTGTGGAGGATGGGTGTCATCCAGTCCCCTACGTGCCTCAGATATAGCAATGTGGAGGGAACCTTCTTACATATGGTCTGGATATGTGGTGCACTGCAGCTATTTTGGCGTAAAATCTCGTCCTGCTTGGGCCGGGCCTTTTCATGGGATCTCCCAATGGACCCTAAGCTGATTTCTGCTTCATAGTATTGAAGGGATCGGCAGGAACCACTATAAACAACGTTTACTTTTTTGGGGCCTCACACTTGCCAAACAGGATATTGCCCAGACTTGGAAAGGGACATCCCCACCAGCAATAGGTGGCTGGAAGACGGCCATGGACAGATGCATGGGAGCAGAGATAGTGTTTTTTCAGGCACGGGGCTTCCCACAGAAACATAGGAAAATCTGGTCCTGCTGGGCAACATATCCGGCATAGACCTACCCCCGCCACAAACAGACCCTCCATAAAATTCGGCTTATACATCTACCTTATTACTAAGATGCCCAATTTGCGTAGCACTATCATCAGTACATATGCACCTAGACACTCTGCTATCAGTGAATTATGTGGTAGCCTGTGTTGTTCTATTTGTTCAGCCTGCAGGTTTGCAGGCTAAATAGTTGTATGAAATTATTGGAACTCTTGATCCAAAATGTCTTTACAATGTATGCGGTGGGCTCTGTCCATCATGTGCCATGCATATCTAGTATATATTTTTTAAATGTCATTTAAAAGACACTCTATCATCAAATGTGATTCTTAGATACTTATAAGACCTCACCGATTCAATCACTGTTCCACTAACTTTCCGTTCTCATGTTCTTGATTAGATCGGCATAGTTTGGGTTTTCTTTCTATTCATTTGTAAATGATTTAGGGTGATATAATTATGAAAGAATTTTATTAGCCGCTGTAAACCTAATGGTGTATGGCTTAGTAGTATGGTATCGTTGGCATCCTGTAAATATTTTATGTTACAGCCAAAAAAATTAGGAGAATGAGCATTAATATTTTGCAGATGGAGAGGTAGATCATCCATAAATAGATTAAAAAGACATGGTGCTAATACGCGGCCTTGCTTTAAACCGCTTAATGTTTTAAATCAATGTGTCAAAGGGCTGCTGTCCTCCAATTTTACCTGGACCTTTGTGTTTGTATGTAGGAGTATTATCATATCTAGTAATTAATACAGCACTCCCCATGCTGCCAACTTTGACCATAACAAATTACGTGGGACAGTATTGAAAGCAGCTTTCAGGTCAACAAACCAAATGTATAACTTCTGCTTTTTATATATTGCCCTCTCTGCCATCAATATGATTTGATTCGATTTGATTTATCGATTTATATAGAGAAACGTATTCTCGAAGGTGTCTTGGCGCTGGATTTGGTCAGAGATATGTGTAGACAGGTTAGAGTCATATTCCTCTGGGATTCAAACAGATCAATTCGAAAATAGCCATGTTTTCAGCAATCTTCTGAAGGAGATAAGTGACGTACTATTTTTTATCGATAATGGCAGGAGATTTTAGGGTTTCGCAGTTCCCAAAAGGAAGCTTCTACCTCCCCATCAAACCTGCTTTTACTTGGGTATATATGAGGGATAGCAGATATATAATTGTTTACTGTCCATTCCAGAATTGATTGATATATTGATATTATGTTTGATGATGATGCCTATTCTTCGAGGTCCTTAAGCAGACACGATGCAAAGGCCTTCGTCTCCACATTGGTTAGGGCTATAAGCCTATAGTTAGCTGGATTATCTGGAGGGCCCTTCTTCCATAAAGGCTGTAATATACTCCCTTGCCATTATTCTGGAACCACCTTTGTTGCTACTACATCTCTGAATAACTGAGTCATTACTCTTGCCCACACTTCTGGGTGGCTTTAAAAACAGCATTGGGGATGCCCATCGGGCCGGGTGCTCCATTAGATCCAAATCCTTCTATAGTTGGTATTTACATTAATATTACGAAGATTATTATGATCTATTATTGAGTTAAATATTTTTTCTTTATTTTCCCTATGCTATGCCATAGGGAGATTTCCCATTCAGGGAGTAAGTCTGTGTGAGTAATCTGTAACCACACTGCTTATGCTGAAAATAAGACACCTTCAGAAGTTAGCCTGATCTTAATAAGAAGCCAGTGGCACATTAAGAGAGCTCTGTTTGCTGAGTGGGAACAAGATCATGTTTTTTAGATTGAACAGAACTCACAGTGTTGAGCTTTGAAAGCATTGCAAGTGCTGATACTCCTTTTCTGAAAACCTGTATATGGTATTAACAACATCCAACCAGTATTGCAATTTCATTAAAAATAAAATGTATGTGACTTTGAGCTCAAATTCGTTATTGGTAGTTTGGTGACAGAGCAAATTCCTCTGTCACCTCAGCGGAGGTCCTGACTGCCAAGTTTATAAATAGCCATTAAGCTGGCCATCAGGACGTATGAGCAGTCTAATCATGACGGAGACACACTAGTCTAAACCTGGTCACACAAATGGGCGGCACGCATGTAAATCAGAAGATTAGACCATTATCTTGGCGGTAAAGATATTCTGTCACCATTGCAAGTGAGCATCCCTGTCATTAAGATATAAATCGGCCCCTATTTCCACTACTCAAGGATGCAATATTGGCTGTAAGACCCATCTTGCCACCATTAGCCACTATGATTGGCCAGGTGCTGTCTAGCTTTTCTTTGACATTGTAATGTGGGTAGCATGGACATTTTAATCTCACATGCACCACATGACAAGCATATCAGCATCCAAATGGGCTCAAATGCCCCCTCCACCAGCCTTGCTACTTTGTCCTTCTCCCCTTGGAATAATCTGGGCAATAATTCTATTGTGTATGTAACACATAGCTAGTGGCTCTCTTTTTCTCTGAATTCATTGTATCCAAGCTGCTACCAATATTATGTGATGCAAGCTATGTAGTCAAACATCAATATGAGATCATAGATCTCTGGAAACATAATAATCCGGGTATATGCTGTTAAATAAAAACTCGGGTCAGCAAATGATATGAACCATTCTTGGATGAGCAAATCGTAGACAATTATAATATTGAAGTGCTACCTATTATGATATGTTTTGATGTAATGAGAGCCAGAGTTGAGAACCTTTCTATGTCACAGCCTATGGAACTTTAGCTAGGTCATCAAAGAAAGATTCTGGGGTTGGCAGTTGCTGATGAGAGAAAATGTATTGACGCTGGTGGTTTCTGTACTCCTAATGTTAAAGAACTCTGATCACTTACCACTGCTAACCAGTGCTAAAGTGCATGTGCTCTGTCCCCCAAACATTGTTTGATTGACTTATCAACAATTGGCATATTTAATTTACCTAAAACTCCCTAGTAGCTTGCACTACATGCTACTAGTAGTCCTGCAGCACTGATTGTGGCATTTGAAACCCCTTGACAATCCTGAAATTCTCCTTTTTGTTACATGTGAGTGACCCCTAAGGTAGGCCCTAGGGGTAACCTTAAGGAAGGGTGCTCTGTAATTGAAAGGTAGGCCAAGCAATTTTAAGTTTTTTTATGTTCTGGTAGTGAAAAACACCCAAATTGTTTTTCACTATGTGAGGCCTACCCCGCTCATAGGTTAACATTGTGAATTCCTTATTATTCTTAAAAGCTCAAATTCCTGATTGAGAAAGAGTAGCTCTGCCATGTTTCATATCATTGGAATGGCGATGATAAATCCTCTTTACTGGTGAAGTTGAATTTATCACTACAATTTAAAAAAATGCCACTGTTAGAAAATGGCATGTTTTTGCTCTTAAGCCCTGTGTGCCTGCAGCCTGTCTTGAATACACAGCTGGTCTTTGCACATTCCCTTTAGACAGCCACACACAAAGGCGAGCGTTGCATACACCCTTGGAGTGTGCAGCCTGAGCTGAGAGGGAGGACTACTGTTCACTTAAAAGCCCCTCATTGAAGGCACTCTCACTTCAATGGCACAAGTGGGTATAAGTATTGGGCCTCTGACTGTACCACTTCAGTTCACTACTGGACCTGTGAAGAACTCTGCCAGGAGGAAGGAGCGTTGTGCTGCTACGAGGCCTGTGGCCCCTGCTGGACAGCTAATCTAGAAGTACTGCTTTTCTGCTGTGCTGCCCTGCTGCCTGCTACCCTTTGCCCTGCTGAAGAAGGGCTGGAGCCATCTCAGTTGAACCCAGAGTAATTGCAGAGGCATACTGGCCTGCCCCCTGTTTTAAGTCCCTGAGACATCAAAGACTTTTCAACAACCTTCAACAGTACTTGGACTTTTCTGCGTGCTGCTACTCTTGCTCTGCAAACTGGTGGCAATTAGGCCTGGGCGAAAATTCCGTTCCGCTTGCAGAAATTGCGATAATTTGACATTTTCGTGTTCCGCGGAGAGCGCGAAAATGTAAACATTTCCGCAATCCGAATCTTAACGGAATTTTTTTTCATGCTCGCGCTGATAAAAATACATTCTCGCGTGCGCGCGATCGCCTTACCTGAATCCCCGCGTTCGCCGACAAGTTTTCCCGATCCGGTCGCGTTCTCCACGAGATGTTGGATTGTTGGTAGCCATTTGCGTTGTCTCGCGACAGTTCGCACCCGCATTAATGTCATTTGTTGCGCGATCACGTAATTCGTTGCGTGATCACGTCTTTCTTCTCGCGATCATGCACCGCAAGAGTATGAGATGATTGAGATCTCGAACACGTCATTCTCCACCGCGAGCGAGAGCATGAGGATGCGGGCACGTCATATTGAACGCGAGCGGGCGGGACAAGTGAAAACAAGATGGCCGCGCCCTTGAGCAACCACATGGGTAAGTTGGCAATCCTCGATCACGCAGAAAATACCGCGAATGGGCGGGAAAAAAACTTCTGCGTCTTCGCGATATTTCCACATGTTTGCGGAGATTTTTAACATTTTCGCAATAGTTTGCGAAAGTAAATTTTGCAAATTCCGCCCACCCCTAGTAGCAATCCAGTCTTGGGTCCTTTGAAATTAGTATAAAGTATTGCAATCACCAGAACCCACCCATCGACGATGTTGCGCTAATTGGAACCAGCTCATCTCCCTAGATGCCTAAGCATTACTGCTACTGCAGGATTATGTCCCCACTTGATTTGTTGTTAATATTTGAAATATTAAATTGATCCCGTTCAGCTGGACTGCAAAAATATGGTACTGATTCCTAGTCTATATTCATTTTTCCCTGCTCCTATTGTTCTTGTCTGGGACCACTATGTTTATAATTTACTGCAAGGACTGAAACCATTGCATCACCAATGGTGCATTGCCTCTAGTTCCTAACTCATCGTCTTCATTCTGTGGTTCAACAAAAACACATCCTTGATTTGTGTGGCTCGACAATGAGAAATGTATTACCCACAATACTGTGGTTTGACGACAACACGTCACCATATGCTTTGCGTTTCTCGTTTCTGTCAACAACACATCTGAGGTACTTTTCAGCAGACCCAGGCTGGTCCTGTATCCGACCTGCTGTACATTGCGGTTGGCCTGAATTTTCACATTTGTCCTGATCTAGTGTGACCAGCTAGCTTTAAGCTAGACACACCACTTTTAGCCAGATTGGTAAAAAACAAATTGAGATCTGTTTAAGGCACTTCATTAATTCAGTATAATTTTTATTATAGTTTACATTATCTCTAATTGCAGTATGTATTACTGTATTTGTTTTATTTTTGCTGTGTATATTCTTAATTTGTTTGTTATTCTTGGGTTTTTTTTGTACTGGGGAAAGGTATGATGTGATCTGTTTTCATTTTATGGGGCCAGGGCTGAGAACCTTTCTATTTCACAACCTATGGAACTTTAGCTAGGTCATCAAAGGAGGATTCTGAGGTTGGCAGTTGCTGATGAGGGGAGCTGTTGAGGCTGTTGGTCCCTGTACTCCTAATCTAAAAGGATATACTCAATTTATCTCTTTCTGGGAGTCCATCTGGTCATTCAGGAGTGCAAATGTAATTCTACTAGTATTATACAAAAAGGATTTAAAAATCAACACTTACAAAGTTCACTAATGTTTATAAGCTAAGCTTTTGATTTTGAATACAAATTTATCCATCAGACCTTTAATTTCCAGCTTATTTGCCGGCCTCCTCCACCCCCAGGCTTGAAAAGAGAAATGTTACTGTCCTGGGAGATTTCAACAGTTAGTTGGAGTTCACTTCAGTATCAGCTCTGACTTACATAAACACTGTCTCAGGGCACGATTAACAATGAGCCACCGCAGTCATGGTAGAGGCTCCTCATTCGTGATGGAATCTCTGCAATGAGAATTCGTATTGCAGAGTTTTCGCCACAAGGACCGCAATTATGCCATGACTGCAGAGCCTCTGCAACAACTGCCGAGACTCTTTGGGAATCGGGCACTCCGTCTTCAATCTAATTTTAAGACGCTATGAATCATTGAGGCCATCTAATTCATGCAATGTTCTTGTGGAAAATCTCATTCTTGAAATAGGGACAAGATTACTTTTGGTCTACATTTACCATCTAGCAATTTCTTTCAATTTGAAAGTCCATAATACAAGAAAGGACATTAATTTGTGACAGTAATTTGACCTAATACCACTTTTATCTAATTTGATTAACTTCAGCAGACAGGACAACCCAATCAGACTTGAAATGTATTTAATGATAATCTTACAAATTTGTAGACAAGACTTAGCCCATGAAGTCCCATAGCCACCACTGTGGACCTTAACACGGTCACACTTCATTGTTCTCCACTGAACTTGCTAAATTCAAATTAAAGGTACATTAGGTGGGGTGGAAATGCAGGAAGACATAATTTTCCAATCCAGAGATGCTACGCTTTGCCAAGTTTGCAACTTTTAATTAACAGGTACAACAAGCCAACAATAAGGGCCAATGGTATTTGTAGATTAATTAAAGCGCTAAAATCTCATCTGCCATCACAAACTTCCATTTCACCTCCACAAGATCTATGTCATTTCGAAAGATTTGAAAACATAAAAGGGAGCCCTTGCCTGCTCCCAAAATGTCTTCCCAAATGGGAAAGATTTATGTTTTTTAAACCAGCACTGGTCCTTTAGGGTCAGTTCCAGACTGGGAACAGCAACCAGCCCTGGTAGGTTGTTGCTTGACTGGCCCTGGGGGGGGATGAGCCAGGAAGCACCGCACCCGCTTTTCTTGCGGGGGCCAATATTGAGGCACTGCTTCAAAACAAGCCCCCTGTTAGAAAAGCGGCCCCTGCGTCCACAAAATTGGCCCCTACTCCTTCGAGCCAACAGGGAAATGCCTGGTACCTGCTGCGGGCAGTCTGGCCCTGTTTAGGGTACATGGACTGCTGTAAAAATAAAAGATTCCAATTTGGCAAACAAAGGCAGGGATGGTACTTTGCTTTTCTGTGCAGGCCACCGTTTTATAGTCAATCAAGGGGGTCATGTATAACAACTTTCCAAATTAACAATCACTAGGCAGGTTCTTTTGCAACACCATAGCACTGGGAATTTTACAATGTGACCTGATAGAAGATAGTTTGCATTGCAAAATCAGAGCTAAACAACAAATAGTGATGTGCAATTTGATACCACAATTTACAGGCTGTCTCTTTCAAATTCTGGCCAATGATTCTTAGAAAGACATATAGAACACACTTGACAACCGATTGATTTATCTTTCATAAATTAGTCATCTTACACAAACTACTAGACTTCTCCTAGAACTTTCCAAGTAAACAGTATTGCATTAATTAAAGTTCATTTTCAATGTAACTTTTTTTGACACTTAATAAACTAAATCTGTGTTTTATATAATAGGTGCAAATGTAGCTTTTCACAAGGATCCATAGGTGTGTGATATCATGGCTCATCTGTACATACATGCTATATACACTAAGTGCCTCATTCATGTGGTTTTGGGGTAGGGAAGCGCAGCAAGTCACCTAAATGGACTGCCCTATGTAAAAGTAAAAGGGCAGGAATGCACCATATTACAATACAGTGCATTCCTGCCCTTCCCTCTGTGCTGGTGCTGTTTCTGCAGCCTAGCACCAATCCAGGCACCCATGCACAATGGTGTGAGGGTGCCTGTGTTGTCGGCATTGTTTATGTGCAGGAAGGGGCACCTTCCTGCACAAAAACAATTCAGTGAGATGTTTTTCTCTTTCCATGTGGGCTGCAGAATACAGCCCACATGGAAAGAGGAAAAAAAGGAAAAATAAAGGTATTTATCCCCGTTGCACCTTTCCAGGAGAGGAGTAAGGTTTTAGAACATCCCAGGTTTACATGCTTTTGTAAATATGGGGAAGTATCAGAATCCATGGGTGTTGTGTGGAAACACCCACTGCAATGCCCATGGAAGACCTCTCTAGTGCAGAGTAAAACAACATAGGGGTTTGCGCTGCCATGCCTTACTTGATATCGATGTGGGTTTGTGTGGCCTCATAGATATGATTTTGTACTGTGTGCAACCAGAGCGTCACAGAAAGTGACGCTCCAGCGGCACAAGGGGCTCATAAATATGCCTCAAAGTTCATCACATTTACAACGTCCTTTCAAGAAATATGGGTCGACGTTAACACAATCTGTAACCGACAGCTGAAGTTTTACCACTATACATTGGTGCAGTGTTCTGACTTATTGCACAAAGGTTTCGAGAAGTGCCAAGAAAGCCTGTGAGAGATTCAATTTTGCAAGAGTACTGCTGAAATCCATTTGCAAATTTCTGCTTGGTCACACAAGAAGGCATTCCAACAAATGTAAATTTACTGAGTTTACACTTGCGAATGCAAACATTTTTTGAATAAGTGAAATAGCACTTGCTAACTTGCATTTTTCGTTTTCTTTATTTTCCTATAGTGAAAATAAATGTGTTTTCTTACAGCAACACCTCTTCTCTTTCACCCCCACCATCTTTTTTGAGCTATTCCTTCTGAATCCTATTTTGGAAAATGTTTTACTCCTCCCTTTTGCAGGAATAAGTCCAAGCTGGAGGAGGGTTGAAGGAAAAATGGATGAATACTCATAAATGCAGAGGTTTGTGGATATGCAGAAGACTATGCTGGCATTCCCGTCTTTACCAGGAAGCCACCGTGTGACAAATTCTTTATATCCTAAAGTATATAGAAAAGTGATGGAGGGAATGCTTGAATGAATCCCAGCCACTAAAAATCTATCGTGGCCTCATCCTAGACTGTTGATGCTTTGCACACCATGCCACTTCAGGTTGGCAAAACTGGTCCTAGGTTGCTTGTGTTCCTCCGGTTCAGTGAGAACATGGCCTGGGAGTTTGGGCTGGACTGCTCACATTGGTACAGGTTCAAGGCTGATTTTCATATTTCTGGGTCCCAACTGAGGTGGGATGGTGTGCAAAATAACGATGGCCTGGGATGAGGCCCGAGTAATTACATGTGGATGAGATCAAATCAAACATTCCATCTGCCACTTTTTTGCATACTTTAGAAATTCTTTTTATCACCATAAAAAATATTGCAGTTGAATATTTGGCATTGTACTTTTAGGAGTAAGCTAAACTTGGTCCACAAAGCATTATTATTTGGGATGGAGGACAGTCACTTTTCATAAAATGAGTTTGTTCTCTATGGATATCAATTTATACAATTGTAGCTTATGAACAGACACCAAATGTCAATATTACAGTATTAATATAAATCTATAAAGCAAATAGATTAATTTAAAATGTTAAAGATCCTTAATTTTTCAGTGATTGATTCGATTCATTTGAGGTTTACAAAATCATTTGGCAGAAAATATTTGCAAAGATTTCTTTTATGTTACAAAAATTAAAATCATGGCATTCCTTACCTGTGACCAGAAGTTATGCGTTCAGCACTCCTTGATTCTGTGAAGCTGTTGAGTTGTGTTAGTCACAACTGATCGATGCTCATTTATGTAACATTGCCATTTCCTGTGGGGCGTCCATTTATCGTGCTCTGATGTTTTAATCTCTGCCAACAAGTTTAAAAACAATGGAACCAGAGCACGCACCTGTAAACACAAGAGCGCCCATGTACAAAGGAGGCATTAAGAAAAGCAGGACATAGTTAGGACGTTTCCAGTGTGCTTTTGGCTAATAGTTAATCTGTTTTTTTACACAAACTTGACAGAGCTTTCACAAATAAGTACAGTAAAAATCATTAAAGGCAGCCCCGTCCCACTCGGGGGACAAATGCAAAAAGAACAATTGATGGACAGAATGCTGATCAATGTCATACATTCACCTCAGTGCAGAGATCTGGGCCTAAATCCATTGTTATTTTGCTCTCCATGCCAACCCAGTTTAAACCCAACCATATGCAAATCAGTCTTGACCCTGTTCCCAATGGGAAAGGTCCATCCAGCCTGAACTGCCAAACCAGATCCTCACTGGACTGGAAACAAACATTTTAAAACCCGTTCAACCCCTAATGTTTGATTCCAGTTCAGGGAAAACCTGGCTTGGGAGTTCAGGCTGGACAGTTCCCATGAGGAATAGAGTCAAGACTGATTTGCATATGGCTGGGTCTGAACTGGGGTGGTGAAGTGAGCTAAAGAACAATGATGGATTCAACCCAGCTCTGTGACTGGGGGTGAGTGTCTGAAAGGTTTCAGCGCTCTGTCCATCATTTCCTTGTGTTTGCTTTCTTTCTTTAAAATGACAGCAGGCAACACAGTAGTGCACACTTAAATGCATTAGGTCTACTGGGCCTCTATACCTACATGCTCTATTATACAGTAGGGATTTACAGCTAGGCTATCAGTACCAATTGTAAATAAACCTAATTACCATACAACCTATAATCAGAGCACTGGCCCTGGGTCTGGTAAACAGAGCCCAAGGCAGTCAGAGTACATTCCCACCAGTATCCGGCAACAAATGGGGGTAATCAGGAGCCACCAAACCCTAGCAAAACTTTCTGCATGTAAAGCCTGTATCAGGGACAATAGTCCCAGCGGGACCCCGATCTGATGCAAAGCCACCCAAAGTTTTGCCCTTGGGACAAGAATGAATGCAGCTCACAGATCCACAAAGGCGACATACAACAACCTACTCAATCAATATCTACTATCTTCCACTTAATGGACAAGAATCGCACAATCGGATCAATCAGTCTAATGTTGGATCTGAATCTCACCTGTAAGTTGGATAACACTTTGGCTTGGGAAATTCAGCCCCTAGATTAGATTTGCTTGCTATAGACGTTTTGGATATTGTCAATCAGACGTATTGGTCTGTAATTATTTAAAAATAGTGATTATTTCTGCTCCTTTCCAGGACTGCGTTTGACAGGCAATTTATACAGGGTCCCCAGACCTGTGGCTCATTCTGGAATAATCTGCTGGGATTCTATCCAAGCCAGAGGCTTTGCTAGATTTCTCTGCCTGGATTGGATAAAAATGTTCTTTTAGTATGAATGACTTTACCTTCTCTCCAGCAGAATCTATAGTACAGGCTGGCAAGTTCTCTAATGACCCATTTCCCAAGCTTGCCTCCTCATAGAGTGTCGAGAAGTGGTTCACCCAAGCTTTTGGTGCGATATGGCAATCTGGGTGAGTTAAGAGTATGCGGCCGTCATGTGCAACCAATTGCCAAAAGCAATTATTGTCTCTGAGCCTGACTGCCTCTAATCAATCATTCCATATGTCAGCCTCCCATTGGGCTTAATAGTATATTGCCTTCTAATTTTAATGATGAGTGTTCTTTGATTACTCTTTAGGGCATTTACCAAGGCGAGTTTGCACGATTTGTTGAACCACTCCCTCACTCTTGGTCTCCGGGTACCATTTCCACTTTTGCAGTCCTTTACAAACAGGTTGCCACATTTTCATAATAAATTATCATGCATTGTCATAATCTGGGTAGAGAATAAAGCATGGCACTCAAAAATGTGCAATTCCTCTAATACCAACTTATACATTTCGGTTATGGCCTCTTTGGATCTGGAATTTCACCTTATGTTTGTTATTACTAATCACCACAGGACTCTATAGATGAGGTGATGTTAGACTCTCCCTATTCCTTGTCTGTGACTTATCCCAGACTAGTGCAATAGGATAATGATCTCTATCATGGAGATCAAGTACTTCCATATCTTTTATTTTGTGCCATACCCCAACATCCAAAAGAATGAAATTAATGTGGCTATAATATTCGCGCCTCCTGCATATTGGCTTAGCATCAATATCTGATGGAATGCGACCATTGCATGGCCTCAGACCAAAAGAGACCAATAAATCAATAATATGGAGGGTAGCAGAACTAATTTTGGGTGGTTTCCTATGGACGCAAAGTCTAGGTATCCTTCCAGATTAATCCTCTTCCTTAACCAATTCCAAGAATAGGGTATATATGGTTCAAAAGATGTAATAAAAACTCCTGCAATGATCACGTTATGGCCAGGGCCAAAGTCTTTCAAAAATTCAATCAAGGTTCTGGGACAATAGGAGGGTTTGGAAAAAGGAGTCGACCAATTTTAAATGGTAATCAACAAATATGGAACCCCAGGCTTGGATTTCAAGCTAAGAATTAAGCCCCCCAGATGGCCTACACACTACTGATGGCAGTCCTTCAATGCTATGTGTTAAGAAACCCTTCCTATATATTTTAGCTAGTGCCTAAGTCTCATGGAAGATGTAGAAGTCGAAATTATCAATAAACAATCCCCAATCCCCGTGGTTCATTTTTGACAGAATCTCAGCAATGTTCCAGGAGTTAAGATGGAGAGTAGAGGCTGGATTTGTTGGCTTCTGCATGGACCTCTGATCAGACAACATTGGTAGCAGAGAATTAGTTGTCAGTTCAGGGTCATTTGTGGACCCCATGATAACTGGAGCAGGGATGGCCTCCTCCTGCCTAGGTCCTGAGTAAAAGGCCATTCTGGGTAGTCAATCAACTTGGTTCAAAACATCAAAATTGTTGAACACAGGAACACTATAAAGCTGACAATCATTCCAGAACGGGTAAAAGTTCCCTTCTTAAAATCCCTTCTAGTCTACCAACTAGATCCTCTACCAAATCAACCACCCAACTTGGTTTTATACTGCGGTCCACAAGACCCATGGTAGAGTCGAGGTTAGCAGGTGCAAGGGTGGAGAATGCCGAATTAATTTGAGTGCTATTCTTCGGCTGCTTATTTCAGACAGATTTCTTTGGTCTTTTGGCAGCTTGTCAGGGTTGCTCATGCAGAACCTTGGGAAGTAGTGTCTGTTGTGAGTTATCAGGAGAGTGATCATCATCCAACACATAAGACTCAACCCCCGGGTACTTTGTGTTGGAGCGGTCACACAGGCGCCCGGCAATGATTGTGCAAGATTCTTTGGGCCCATGGAGAGTCTTCTCTCAGTTAGCTCAATTTCAGAAGCTATGACCCCGATTGCTCTCTGGAGCATTAGATCTATCGATCCCCCCCCCCCCCCCCAGTGTATTTGCACTTGCCCATAAGATCCTCTCTGTAGTAGCACCTCAAATAAAGGCAAGCTGTTGGCACAAAGCAGGCTCTTCATGCAACAAAGAGAGGGTGAGGTTGTAGGCCAGAGTAAAATCAACATCAAGGACTAATTAAATAACAGTGGCAGGAATGTGTTTGATGAAATGGCAATGCATCACACCAATAACAGCTGCAGAGCACAACAGCAATTAACCACTTACCTCCTCCCCTGATCTTGACGCACCACCGCCACAACCACATATGCAGGAGCTGTGTTTCAATATAAGTGTGAATGCAACTGAAAGCTGCAGAGAGCACTTAATGCAAGGATGAAAATTGCTTGATTCATTAATTGCTTGATTCGTTAATTAAACCAAGTGACAGCGTCAAAGGCAGAAGCGCAGGTACCGACAATCCTATTAAATTAATCCACGTAGAAACAGCAACGATGCAAGGATCTCAAAAGCCAAAAGTCACATACATATGGCCTGAGGACATCAGGAGCACAGAGGAAGAAAAGAGGAGGTGAAGGTATAGCCCCCTGTAGCCGCACCACATCTGGCACCAAGTTAAACCCCCCACGTAACTCTGCCGCACACCCTCACCCACCAGTCTCAAAGGTGGCAGCATCAGGATCAATGGTGACCACAACTGCAGCTAAGGCACCGGGGGATCACAAGGAAAGTTTGTTTAGCTAGAATCAGCTGCAGCCCTCCTCAATCCACACAACCTTCACAACTTGCACTGATACCAGTCTGGGGCGAATTTATGTTATGTTATGTTAATGGGTGACTTGTATAGCGCACGGCTACTCCGAGGAGTGTCCCGGCGCTTTCTGACCCATTACTGAAAAAAGAGAAAAGACAACAGAAACATAACAGAATTACTGATTAAAAAGCCAGGTTTTCAAGGCCTTTCTAAAGGCAAACAAGTTGGGAATGCGACGGAGATCAACAGGAAGGGAGTTCCATAGTTTGGGGGCGAGATATTTAAAGGAACGTCCACCTATTCTGACTTTCCTAATGGGAGGCACCATTGCCAGGCCAAGATTTTCCGACCGGAGAGATCTGGTGGGTTTGTAGAAGAAAAGCCGTTTCTGAATGTAGGAGGCCCCCACCAAATGGAGTGCCTTATGGGCCAGTGTAAGCGCTTTGAATGTGATTCGCTTCTTGATCGGAAGCCAGTGAAGGGAATTTACCCAGGAGATTTGTGGTCCGATTATTTCTGGCAACACACCATCTGCGATACACACAGTCTTGACTCCAGCCACCAGCTCCTTCTGAAGTGAGACACGCGTGGGAGTGGCATGAGCACGGCATAGCATCAGGGGATGAGCAGTCGTCTTGTGTGAAGTTTCCAACGTATCTCCCTTTACTTTTAGGATGAGAGCATCGTGTCACACATTGCTATGAACAATATCTGTGTAGGTATCTATATATTATGAGGGGACCTGAATAACGGCATATAACAGAATTAAATGAAACATCTGAAGACTAAATACTTTATTGTGGATTTATATTTTTCATGTGCTTGAGGCTGTGTAATTATCACCTGATGGCGATTTTTGATGAACACTCCCCTTTTCCATCAATAGAAGATCTTTCATCTATTACTCAAGAAACAAGCATTGAGAGATTAGACGGTATATTTCTAACATGGGGTGTTCCTGTGATGTTAAAATCTGCCCACCTTTCAACAGTCAATAATACAGAGACTTTCCCAGTCATCTTAATGTAAAGCATCAGATGAGCAGCTTCTTTCCCCACAGGCCAATTGCCTTCTCGAACGTATCATTAGTACTCGTAAGAAAGCTTTTCAGCATGCTGCATTGGAAAAACTCAACCTTAAACCTACATTGAATTCTACTCTTCGAGCTTACTGTTAGACACCTCACTTGACCACAGGTGAAAGCCCTACAACCTTAACGTTAGGGACACCCATGACTACTTTGGGCCAGATGTAGGTTAATTCAAT
The DNA here is from genome assembly GCF_964204655.1 of Triturus cristatus. Classification (NCBI taxonomy): domain Eukaryota; kingdom Metazoa; phylum Chordata; class Amphibia; order Caudata; family Salamandridae; genus Triturus; species Triturus cristatus. Next base: position 189,822,958 of record NC_140589.1, on the reverse strand, counting down.
TTAGCGAGTCCTTAATAGCGACTATTACCGAATCGCTATTAAGTATTTGCTAAATTGAAGGTAGGTAGGAATCGCAAAAATATTTGCGATTCGTTAATATTCCTTTATTGTGAATCGAAAATTGAGATTCGCAATCAAGGAATACCATCTCATTCATTTCTGTGGGCCAAGAGGCCCATAGGAATGAATAGGATTTGCGCCCACAATTTGCGAGTAACCAAGAGGCACTCGCAAATTGCGGGCGCAATTTCAAGGGTGCAAGGGTTCAAAAGGACACCCTGTTGCACCCCTGAAATGTGCATGTGTGCACATGTGGCGCACATACATGCCCTAAGGGCATGAATGTGTGCCACATGGCACTTTTAAAAAAGCCAAAAAGTGTTTTTTCTAAAGGAAATCGCTAATTACCACCAACTTCAAGTTGGTGGTAATTAGCGATTCCTTAAAGCTAAAGTGCACTTCCTTTTGTGCTACTTACATTGCATTTAAGGAATCGCAATTTGTGATTCCTTAACTGCAATTGCAAAATAGGGAATCGCAATTTTTGCGATTCCTTATTTTGCGAGTAGGTTTAATATTACCTACATTGCTCAAAGCCAAATTGCGATCGCAAAGGTTGAAATTCTGTGGATTTCGGCATTTGAGATCGCTATTTGGCTTCCTTTATCTGGCCCTTAGTTACCTCAATAAACCATTAAAGATCAAGTACTGAAGAAGAAATCCACGTAAAAGACTTGGGGGCATATGTACAATCCCCTATCGCCACCACAACGTCACTTTTACAGACGTGGTGGTGATAGGGGCTGCACCTTATGTACAAGGCAGCATTAAGCCACTTAACTTGGCATAACGCTGCCTTGTACATAAAGCCCCCTTTCATGCCATGGATAGCGTGCTATGGGCGTGCAGTGGGTGTTTTGGTGGGCGTCTCATCGCAACACCCATTGTATTTGACGCTGCCCACTATGTATATGGGTGGTGTACATAGAAGGCAACGCCAAAATAAAGACCAGGAAAAAACAGGAAAATGCTTTATTTCTCCTCGTTTTTGCTTTTTCCATGTGTGCTGCCTTGTGCAGCACACATGGAAAAAGCAAAATACCATGGTTTGTTTATGTACAGGTAGGTGTCCCTTCCTGCACATAAACAAACCTTTAAAAAAAATGCCATTCTGTCACTTTCGTGACAGAATTGCATTTGAGGATTGTTTATGTGCATGAATGGACACCTTCCGACACATAAACAATCCTCCCCTGCATGCAGACACCCTTGTACTCTGGTGCAAGGGTGAATGCGTTGGCGCTAAGTTGCTAAACTTAGCGCCATCGCAGGGGGAAACACAAGGCTGCACCACATTCTTGTAAATATGGTGCAGCCTTGCGTTTCAGAAGTGGCAGAGCGTGTCGTTAAGCCACGGAGGCTAACGACACACTCCGCCATTTCCTTGTACATATCCCCTTTGGATCGTAAAAGGAAAATGAATGCCTATACAGACAAGCGTTGACATGCAAAGGATGTTATTTTCACTAGAAGAGATTGAATGCTTATCCATCAATCTGGAAAACAAAAATCTGATGCTCCCTTTAATGCTGAGCCCTTTCATATTGTAACCAGGAAAGGACACAAAGTGACTACTCAACATCCTGAGAAGTCCATTATAGAAGATTCCATGCATTTCCGACACGTGCCTCATCGCTCGTCAGGCAGTGATGTTGATACAGAGACTATGTCAGAAAAGGCAATTGAAAACCCCTTGACTGTTGTTGCTGCTACATCCCCAACGCAGATCATGGACTCTTCTACTGTCTGTCCCCAGTTTCTGACAACACGATCAGAGCACCACAAACACTCATTGAAGAGCTATAATTGTGTATATATGTTTGCAAAAATGTTTTAAAAAAATGTTAACAGAGAGGGATATGTAGTGTTGTGAGAGTTAGCAATGACAGAACCCTTGTGGCTCCAAATGGACTCCGTAGAACTGTGACATAAGCGTTAGAGCGTAGTGAAAAGAATGCAGGTTTAGAATGTTGAGTTCACAGTTACATGCAGATGAATAAGGATGTGTTATACGAAGCTCTGTGCTTGGCGTAGTCATTTGCAAGTACCCAGGCTGCGGATGACGCTAAACCAGCCATACAGATGTAGACTGGGTTATGCTTTAATTTCTCTTATAAGATCAATAAAAGTGATTCTAAAATAGGGGAGTGGCTCGTGAGTTGAAGACAGGCTCGCCAGACAGGTTTTGCTATCTTGAACTTTTGGCTCCTTGGTAATAGTACAGCAAGGTAAAGAGGAGGTGCTGCAAAAACAAGTTAGTGGAATTCGAGAAATAGTTAGGATTTGGTGGTAGAATTTCTCCAATCACTGGCTAGTGCACAGGATAAATCTGGCACCGCCACCTTCTATGAACATTCTTGGACCTGGGAAGACTTCGTCTGGAGAAGATGAAGCTCCTGCTGCGAGAAGGCTCCTCGCTCCTACTTGAAGAAAAGGACTCACAAATTCAATGACCCCCTAACTTCTACTGATACCCAGGTGCTGGACCTGGTCTTAAAGGATCAAGTAGTTGCCCACCTGTTTTTATGATTCAGGAACATAAAAAGACCCCTGACCCAAAAAGGCCCAGCTAACCACTGTGGACTGAACCATGTGGGGGATTTACTGGAGAGAGATCTGGTACCTAAAAGGCATGCCCTGAGGAGCTGAGGGCAAAAGAGCTGACTAGAAGAAAGTTAAGCAGAATTTTGAACTAGACAGGACTTAGTCCTTTTTTGCCCTCTGAAAGACAGGAAAATTGAGCAGAAGTGGGCCCATGGAGCTTACAAACAAGTCAGCCAAGAACATCAGGTATGTCTTAATCAGTGTTTTTTCCACACTGAAATCTTATAGCATATATTGCCAAAACCAACTGCTTTAGTGGGATCTCCACAATAACACATCGAACATCAAGGGTTCCTCACTGGCCACGGTCTTGGACCTTGGCCTGTTGGAAGATTTCAATTTCCATAAAAAATATAAAGTCAGAAGCTACAAACTTTGACTGGGGAAACCTGCTTAGTGCATTCGACCTCTGCTCTATTGCAATTCACCTGAAATCACTCCTGGGATCCGGTCAACTACAAACAGTGACTTTTAATATGTGCTTTACTTTTTGAAGTCACTCTTTGCCCTAGATATTCAGAAATTCATAGCTCCTGTTCCACTTAACCTATTTTGATGACTTTGGTTGATTTTTGCTTGTTGCATTTCCTCCATTTTCCAAAAAGGTTTAGGAGAATTATATTTTGTTGTGTTCTTTACTTTAAAATTGTCAGAAGTGCTTGGACTTAGGGCACATTTCTCAAATGATTGCCCTCTGCTTGGGACATAGGTACCAGGGGCTGATCAGAGATTCTCTTAGAAATGCAGCCTGTGGGTTTATTGAGTTTGTAGGAATACTCCCATCCCAAATAATATCCCTATTTCTGACAATTCCCTTAAAAGTGTGTGTTCTTAAGAAAAGTGGCGGAAAATATGAGTCTTAATTTCATTTCTGGCATTTTTGAGTCCAAGGGGTCTATTTTGATGTCGGTCGGATCGCCAATGCCCGCATGGTGGTGACGATCCCCCCGACATCATCACCCTCCCGCCTCTCATTTCCCCCCTGCCATATTATGATCGCTTGGGTACCGCAGCGGAAGGGAAGACCGTCCGGCGCTTTTCAGCCCGGTCGACGAGGCGACCGGACGGAAAAGGATTGAATATGGTGGCGGTGTCTGCTAGATACCTCCATCCATATTATAATGTCAGTGGGAAGCAGCCTTTCCGTGGCGGAAAGGCATGCGGATTCCTCAGTTGGGGGCCCGTTGCGGGCCCCCAGGATGTTGGGGGGTGAGGGGGCACACCTGCATTTGCATGGATGACATGGCAGGCACCACGCAGTGCCTGCCACGTTGTGCATGCAAATGCACAAATGCCTTTTTTGTATTGCGGCGGGTGCTGCTGACAGCACCGCCCGCCGCAATGCAGAAAATGCGGAATGCGCCCTCCAGTGTGGCGGGCGCATCCTAATTGCACATGCGGAACCACCGCACACATAGCAGGCAGTCCCATTTCCCGGGGCGATTGTCCGCCCGCCATTGTAATAGACCCCCAAATGTTTTGAAATGCTTCTTTCAGAGACCGTTTTGGGATATATCCCCAGGTGCTTCAAGCCTAATTTGTTCAGAATGGTTTATAAGTAAGTAAACTGGAGAAATCATATTAGCCTGCTATTATTTCAGTGTTGTCTATTCTCAGTTATGATGAGTACAATTTGGGCAGTTCAACACTGACTTACTATATTGTCAAGGGGTACAAATTTTGGTTTATATCTACCTTTGAACCACGGTGGGCTAGATGACAAATCGTTGGCATGGCAAAGCGACTGCCTCTGGCAGGCCAATAGTTGTTTGCCCATCATACGTAGACATTTCTTTTGGGTAGGGGTATTTTCTGTCACCGGAACAGCTCAAGCCAACATGACAGAAGCCATTTCAGTGAAAACAAACAATCCCTGATGGCAGATACCAAAAGCAAATATCGGTGTTAAATAAAACGTTATTACATGCTGGTAGTTTTCTCTCTATGTGTAAGGGATACTGCTTGGTTTTTCTTGTCTGGTACTAGCAAAGCATTCATGTAGGTAAGGGACATGAAAAAAACAAAAAAACAGATCAACTGGTATTAGAAGGACCTGCATGGATAGAGCAGGCTTTCTGACTCTTTCTGATGTGAGGGATCAATCCAAAGAACACAGGGGGCGATTCACAAAAGTAATCTGAGACACAATCCTAACTTTACGACTTTCGGTATTCACAAAAGGCATTTATGAGTAGTAAAGTTAGGATTCCTAACTTTACTACTCCTAAACTGAGACAAAATCCTAACTTTATGATTTTCGGTATTCACAAAAGGCATTTAGGAGTAGTAAAATTAGGAATCAGCACCAATCATGCAACAGGCACACATTTGGGAGGAACTTTACATGTTGGGCCTCTATGAACAACAATTATCCAGAACATAGGAAAGGTTCTGGTCAGTACTATCAACCAGAGAATGATATTCTGCCACCTCTCTTAATGTATATGACCCAAGATAAGGAGAGTAGTTTTATATCAACTAGGAGACCATCTGATGTGCCCGTCCTGGCCACTGAGCTAGGCTGTGGGTCTCCCAACCCCGTTGAAAAATATACACATCATCACGCATGCATGATTGTCATGTGTGTTGGGCCAAATAAAAACGTATAACCTACAAATGGGAAAAGTCTGCTCAGGACCTGCAAACCTCTCATTCCAAGAAAGAGGCATTCCCTTATCAATACACAGTATTAAAAACTCAGGGGCAGATTTCCAGTGCCCTTGCGCCACGTTTGCGCTGCCGTTGCGTCACTTTTGTGTCGCAGCGGCGGCGTAAACCATGTGCCACATTGCGCCCCATTTACAACGTGACACATCTAGGGAGATGCGGCACGTTGTCAAGCCCTGCGCCACATGAAACCTGCGTCAGGTTTCATGTGGGCGTTCCAGCACATGGGGGGGGGGGCGTTCCGGCGCAGGAACGCCTCGGAAAAGTGACGCAGTGAAATCTACAAGATTTCACCCAGTCACTTTTCCGACTCTGGTGCGTCAAATCCTTACGCCTGCTTCAAGCAGGCGTAAGGTGTGACGCACCATGTTATGGATAGGGCAGGTTGGAACAGTTCTGGAGTTGCGCCGCGCTTGCGACACAATTTCAGCACTGCCCCAACATTACACCGGCAGATGGGTCATGCATCTGCTCATCCTTGCGCCACGATGCACTGCATTGTAAATGTGGCGCATCAGCGGTGGTGCAAGGGCAAACTTGCGTGACGCATCTTCCCTGGCCCATCCTTGTTTATTTGCAGGGATGCACCAGGGAACTTAAATCTGCCCCTCAGTATTTTTGTAACATGCTATCCCAAGAACATTCTCTTTTTCTGATTCATGCTGCTATTTACTCGTCTGATTCCTAGCATCTTATTATGGGCTAAAAGGAGCCTATATTTGAATTTAATTCCATCTGCTTGAAAGGTAAACTTTCTAATCCCTTCATATGCCCCTTAGGTAGATGATGATGATCCACCCTCAGCCTAAATGGTGCGGATAGTCAATGAGCTGGGAATTCAGCTGACTTGCATAGTGTCCCACAGAATACAGAAATTCACCATAGGCAACTTAATCCAGGTTTGTATAGACTGTTGCACCCCAAAATGTGAGGGTTGCCACTTTGGCATAGCATGAAAAGTTGCACGTAAATGATGCAATGGTATAATCAGTAGAGAGATACGACTGAGCTAAGGAACAGTCTGCTGAACATGAGCAAGAGCAAACACTAATAGATGATCATGAATCAATAGACACGTTTTGTGGTTTGTGGATGATGTTGTACATAAACAGTTTTACAATTTGAAGGAGAGGGTGTAATATCAGTAAAAAGCAGATATTTACTTCAGATTCACCATTTTGGGGCCGATTCCGATTCCAGCCGCAAAACGAACTGACTGACACGGACTCGGACCGAATACCGACCGACACGGACCAGCACCGTACGACCCGTGCAACGCGTGTGAATTCCAACCGACACGTACAGAATACAAGCCGTACGACCGAGCCATAGGGAAAATAGTGATCCGGCTGGAAAACCGACGCGATTTTCACTGAGGCGGAGAAGCCCGCACGAGACAACAGCAGCGTCCGTTTCCATCACATGAACGTCTCCTTCATGCCTACAAAACACAACGGAAAAAAGACAAAAAAGGACCAAACAAGCAATGACAAAACCATTAAATACCAAATAAAAAATACATGGGACAAAGACACACCCACAACTCCAACTATATAAACGACTACAATGACTACCATCATCCCTTGCAAACAGGAGACACAGCCAGCAGCAAACACCAGTACACAACAACCACAGACACACTCACAACTCCCCCATCACACAACTAACACACCATCAGCACCTCATACAAAAGCACACACACATATACACAGCAAAAACAACACCAACCCACCATCACTTGCACCGTCACACACACATCACTCACCACCACCACCCATCACCATGCCTCCAAAGAAGAATCCAAAGTTCACAGATAGTGAGTTAGAAGTGTTGGTAGACGAGATCATCAGAGTAGAGCCACATTTGTTTGGTACATTGGTTCAAAGGACCCCATCTCACAGAAAACCAAGATGTGGGCGAGGATTGTGGACAAGGTGAACGCAAAAGCAACAGCAAGGCGCACAAAGGACGACATCCAGAACAGGTGGTATGACGTGCGCAGGAGGGTCAAGAAACTCATCGAAAAAGATCACGCCCTGAGTCAGTGCACCGGCGGTGGCCCTCCTGCCATACCAGTCTACTTTAGGACCTGGGAGAAAAAGGAGCGGGACATCCTACCACCAGAGAGCATACATGGCCTAACACACATCCCAGAGCCTGGTGAGTACACAAACAACATACCCAAAATTGTGTGGCAAGGGGACAGTGAAACCATGCACCCCAAGCAAAGATACACTAACCGATAGATAATCAGCCCAAGATGTGTATGCCAGTCAGACACACACAAACCCTGCCATCTCATAGTGACTCGGGACTGTGTCATGACATGCACCAACCTACAAACAAATAGAGCAAGCCAGTGGCACAAAGCCAAATACACCCTGCCAGACAGTTTGCCACCACAAACACACCACCTCATAGTGCAGCTGACTGTCAGGAAGGAATAGTGGGGATGCAGGTGAAGTGAGTGTAGCCAAAAGCATGATGGGGCTTGTAGTCAAAGATAATGCACACCCTCCTGATTGGCCAATCAAGACCTCTCTGAAACATGCCCACATCACAGGGTGTGGAAAATGACTGACAAGATGGCTGACATTGGGTCCTGCTGTGGGGAGCACAAGGCCCTGCTAGGGCTTGTGTGCAAATCAGAAGCAGGACACCACTGACTGACATCCTGAAAGACAACTTGCATGCCCTACAATGGAAACACGTTTCATGATGGGAAGGAGGACTGACAGCTCTGACCATACTACTCAGCACGGGGAGACACCCCCTCAACACAAACCCCACATAACTCACCGGGTACAATGCATTGACACACACCTCATTGAAATATCAGCAAAAGATACCCCGTACTGGGTGCTGCTGTGTGAAGCACAGGGGCTCACTTGGGACTTGTAGTCAAACAAACACCATGATTTCACAGTCAGCCATCTTGCCATTGCTGTCACACCCCCCTCACAGGGAGGAAGTATGGGCATGCTGGGAAGGGGGGTGTAGCCAAGAGTATGATGGGAGTCACAGTCACAGACAACCTACACCCACCCACATGGCCCAGCAAGATCAAACTGAACCATACTCGCATCACAGGGAGTGGGAAGGGACTGACAAGATGTCTGACACTGGGCTCTGTCGTGGGGAGCAAAAGGCCATTCTGGGAAATGGCCAACATCATACATCAGGACTACACAGTCAGCCATCTTGCCATTGCTGTCACACCCCCTCACAGGGAAGCAGAGCCAAGAGGGAGGAAGTATGGGCATGCTGGGAAGGGGGTGTAGCCAAGAGTATGATGGGAGTCGCAGTCACAGACAACCTACACCCACCCACATGGCCCAGCAAGATCAAACTGAACCATACTTTCATCACAGAGAGTGGGAAGGGACTGACAAGATGTCTGACACTGGGCTCTGTTCTGGAGAGCACAAGGCCATGCTGGGAAATGGCCAACAACAATATCAAACTCTGTCTGTGACAAGCTGGGAAAAAGCAGTTTACAGGCAGGCATCTGTTTGAAAAGTAGAAAATGTCATGTTTGTGATCCTACGATGCATGTAGAAACATAAATCACATTGTGTGTCTCTTCCAAACACAGGTGGTGCTGGGCACCCAGGACCAAATGACGAGGACACCCAGTCCCAGACTCTGGTGGGCACTGAGCTCTCTGGTCTGACTCTCTCACTGTCCTCTTCAGATGACGACGACCAACCTGGCCCCTCCGGTGTGAGTCATCATGCAGCACCAGCAGCATCAACATCTGCCCCCTCTGTACCCACGTCTCCAGTATCTGGACACCGACAGGGCACCCCTGCCAACACGGACAGACCAAGGACAATCAACACCCACAGCACAGGAATACAGGACCCCACGGAAGCAACAGCCAACAACACCAGCAACACCACCCAAGGGGTCCCAGTGTCACCTGTGCGTACCGCCGCTGATCCTGCCCATGTGGAGAGGGGTGCTGGGAGGGGTGGGAGGCACAGGGCACGCCTTGCAGAGGGGTCTGGGCTGCATGATGACCCCCAACTGGCACACATCTTAGATGCGCACCAGGATAGCACAGGAGGATTTGGCCAGGTAGTGGGGATCCTCAAGGACATGCAACACGAGCAGGTCGCCCACCATGCACCGCATAGAGGCCAAGTGGGATGACATCACTGCGGTGCATCGGGACATACTACAATGCCTCCGCCAGATCAACACCAACCTGTCCACACTCCCCTGTTTGCCCACAACATCTGTTGCAACACCATCTGCCAGCGCCACAGGGAGGGAGGAGGAATCTGGCGGAGAGTCCCCTGCACCGCAGAGGCCTGCACATGTGGATCCCCCCGGAAGAAGAGGGGTCGTCCGAAGAAGGACATGTGAGAGGCAAATGTCCCAGCACATCCCACAGGGCCTCCAAACCTGTTCTGGACAATGTTCTTTGTGTACAACCCGTTCACCTTGTCCAATTGCACACAACTTGCCCACATGACATGGAGGGTTCATGTTGGGCCAATGTATCAGATGACTGCGGACTTTACTCTGGACATTTCATCTACAAGCGCTTCCAACTCCAATGTGAACTTTGGATTCCCAAACCACTGTACAGCACCCACCACCCTGTGCACTTCCCTCACACATGTTTGTAAATAAACTCACCAGTACACCATACGTGCCTCTGTTGTAATTCCAACTTGTCATGTTCAGGGAGATGTCGATCTGCTACACAACACAGCGCATGCCAAATACTGCAACAATGTGACCAACGTAAGGTGAGTCATGGGGATGTGACACATGTGAGGGACACACACCACTATGGCAACACAAAACATACTCACCATGGCCATGGTACTCATCACACACAATGATGTTGACCTGAAACACATTGGCATGCACAGACACAACAAGCCCAGTCAGTGGTAACAAGTCCACAGGTGAGGTAAGCAGATGTCACTCAGATGTGGGAAGACAGACAACGCACATAACAAAGCGTAGCACAGGTTCATTAAACATCAGCAACACGTTTATTCCACACTAGTTGCACTGTAATTCTACGTAACAGTGGACACACGCTCACAATGTGTTGGAGAATGGAAGTCCAGGGATGTGTGGTACATCAGTTGATGGGAATTGTCAACTTCCACACTGGTGTTGGCTTCTGGGTGTTGGGGGTGAGTGTTGACCACACAACAGGCAAAGTACCCTGGGAAGGACTGACAAGATACAGTCAAAAGCACAGAAGAACAGGAGAGAAATGCAATACACATGCACAAAACATGTTGCAAAACACCTACACAAACACTAGTTAGCAGTACTACCCTATTGTGGAGTACACACCACCTGAATGGACACATCACAGCACGCATCCAGTCAAGTGGCACACAGACACACTCAGACAGCAACAGAGCTGGCTCAACACATTCCAGGCTACCTCCATACATTCACATAACAACGCTGGAAACTCACATTCAGGTGAAGAAGTTGTTGATGAGCTGGGAGCGGACGTCACCATCATCTTCATCATCACTGGCATCTTGGCCCAGGCCGGGATCCTCCACAGGTGCCGGAGGTTGGTCGTCGTCATCGTCATCCTGGATGAGAGGCACCACCTTCCGCACCGCCATGTTGTGTAGCATGCAGCAGACAAGGATGATTTTGCACACCTTTGCAGGCTCATATGGGAGGGCCCCTCCGGTCTTGTCCAGGCAGTGAAAACAGCTTATCAGGAGGCCGAATGTCCGCTCAATCACCCTCCTGCTCTGACCATGTGCCTCATTGTAGTGCAGCTCGGCTGGTGTCACAGGGTTCCTGAGGGGTGTCAGCAACCATGGCATGTTGGAGTATCCGGAGTCACCTACACACAAAAAAATGAACAATTAGCTGAGTTTTGTAGGAGTGCAGAATACAACAGTGACAAACACACACAATGAGAACCGTGCACACACGTGTGATCGACATGTCAGCAAGACAGACCACCAGAGCATTGATCAAATGGTAGTGCTTCCTGTTCCGGTATGCCTGCTCAAGTGCCTGTGGTGGTATCAGGGCAACATGTGTCCCATCAATAGATCCGATGACGTTCGGCATCCTCCCCAGTGTATAAAAGGCATCCTTAATTTCAGGGAGTTCATCTGGGCTCGGGAACTTGGTATACAGGTCGAGGAATTGCAATATCCACTCCAAGACATCGTGTAGCACCCAACAAAACATCGTTTGCGACATACCACCAGCAGTAGCCACAGTGTACTGGAAGGTACCAGTAGCAAAGAAGTGCAGGGCTGCCATCACCTTCACCTCCGGGGTCAGTGCTGTAGGGTATGTCTGGCCAGGTAGCAGATGTGGTTCTAACTGCTCCGCCAATTCCGCAATCAGTGGCCTGGTGAAGCGGTACCGTCTGATGCAGTCGCGTTCCTGTATGGTTGCAAGGTCTGGAAACGGACAATGGACAGCTGGTGCCCTGCAGTACAGAGATGCACAAAGGAAGATTGTCCGTACATCCACCCATGTGGCCATGACCACGATCACTATCACATGCTAGTTCATGACATTATACAATGTACTGAGGTGTGTACTGTTGGGCATGGACACATGTGTCACCTACAAGACCACCACCTCACATCTCAATTCCACATGTCCACATGAGTCCCATGTAGTTCAATGGCCAATCATCTGGCTGTGTCACCCGACCTATGTGCTGCTACAACGTTCAAAAAACACACCCCAGTGACAATTGAGGCCTCATGTCTCCCAGGCATCACAGATCTTTGCCATGCAGAAACCCAGGCTCCCTGTATTGCCACATCAACACAGCAATGGACATGGCGTAGCATGTACACACCACAAGGCAAGCATAAGTCCCACAGGTAGTGGCCACTGTTGTTCATGCTGGCCCTACATGTACATCTCTTAGACATACACCCCATCAAGGTTGATGCATATACCACATGGATGTGGAGACTGTTACCCATTGGCAACATGTGATCAGACACATCTGAGACACAACATGCACACTGACTGTGGGTAAACATCAGTATTGTGGCTACAGGTCTCACTGTGATGTACATGCCATCACCCCCAGGACTCAGGGTGTATGTGACATGTCCTAAACATATCCAACCTGACACTGTGGCCTTGACTCATGCCCATTACTGTACAATTGCACATCACAGTGGTAATGTGCACAACACACAAAGGATTCTGCCCCCATGTACACATGCACAGCCTAGGAGTGGCTGCACAAAGTGCCAGCCAAAAAAACTGCAGTGGCCCCCCAAACACCCAGGGAATGCAGCCTTACATGCCATGGGACACTGTGTGGCCAATGCTATAGTGTGGTAGGTGTGTGCAGGTGTCCATGGCCAGTATATGTGTGTTGCATACGTATAATAGTCACACTAATGAGGTCCGACGCGGGTGACAATGGGTACGCATTGCACAGGTCATGTCCGAGCCGTGCGTACGCTTTGTCATTGAATGCAATGAGGTCCCACGCGGGTGGCAATGCGTACGCATTGCAGGGGTCATGCCCGAGCCGTGCGTACGCTTTGGCTTTGAATGCAATGAGGCCCGACGCGGGTGACAATGCGTACGCATTGCACGGGTCATGTCCGAGCCATGCGTACGCTTTGCCATTGAATGCAATGAGGTCCGACGCGGGTGACAATGCGTACGCATTACACGGGTCATGTCCGAGCCGTGCGTACACTTTGTCATTGAATGCAATGAGGTCCGACGCGGGTGACAATGCATATGCATTGCACTGGTCATGTCCGAGCCATGCGTACGCTTTGTCATTGAATGCAATGAGGTCCGACGCGGGTGACAATGCGTACGCATTACACGGGTCATGTCCGAGCCGTGCGTACGCTTTGTCATTGAATGCAATGAGGTCCGATGCGGGTGACAATGCATATGCATTGCACGGGTCATGTCCTAGTCATCCGTACGCTTTGGCATTGAATGCAATGAGGTCTGACGCGGGTGACAATGCGTACGCATTGCACGGGTCATGTCCGAGCCGTGCGTATGCTTTGGCATTGAATGCAATGATGTCCGATGCGGGTGACTATCATGCATACGCGTCGGACAGGCATGGTCCGAGACAGGCATACGCTTTGGCCATTGAATTGTATGGAGACGGGTGCATGTGTACATTCAAAATACGCGTTGTACAGTCAGTTGAATGAGCCGTGCGCACCCATTGTCTCTGGACTGTCATGGAGACAGATGCGGATTCAAAAGTTGTACGAGTTGTGCACTGGAAATTCAGTTGGATGCCTACAACAATGTTGCAATTTCAAGTGTTCCATGAAGGTGAAGATTGGAACGATGCGGAAGGCTTGTACGAGTCGTAATTTTAAATGGATTGGCCAGATTCATAGAATGCAACTGTGTTGGACCTATCACTTGGGACACATGGCACAGAGTCTGCCTCTGCGGCACAGATATAAGGCTGGCTGGCCCCCAGGGAGCTCACTTACCTGCACTACATGCTACTGGACCACATCCTTGCTACTACTGCTGCTGTCTATGCATTCTCTGGCTCCTGCTATGGCACGTACTCTGGAGAGGGCCCCAGCCTTCACTGAGGAGGAGAACCAGGCCCTGCTGGACGGGCTCCTTCCAGAGTATAGAAAGCTCTATGGGAAACCAGGGGAGCAGGTGAGTGTGCAGTCCACTGCATTCCTAATTATGCAGGTTGTCTGACTAGCAGTACTAGCAGTGTGTACACCAGTGGCAAGCAGTCTCAATGACTGCTTTCATCCCCCAAAGTGTGTAGGTACATGCAATGAATAGTATTCCTGCTACTAAAGTGCATTATTGCAAGCTCAAACTATCCAGGCATTGTTAACATGTGCTTTTGCAAACTCCATGGTTGCACTACCTGTGTAATTTATTTCCTGTTGTGATGATGACATGTCTATCCAAATGTGTGCTGCAGCAATCTGGGGCATGTGTGTTAATGTAGTTTTCATTTTGTCCTCCTCACAGGTTGATGCAAACCAGAAGCAGGAGATCTGGCTGACCATCACACGGGCTGTTCGTTCTGTGGGGGTCTACAAGCGCCGGATCCGCAACTGCCAGAAGAGGTGGCAGGACCTTCGGGGCTGGACCCGGAGGGTAGCTAGAGTCCAGCTGAAGCTGTCACCTCCACGCAGGAGGGGTGGACACCTGACCCTGACTCCCCACATGCTCCGGATCCTGGCAGTGGTCTTTCCGGACCTGGATAGGCAGCTGAAGGCCAGTCAGCAGCAGGAAGGGGGTGAGTCCATGTCTGACCTGTGTACTATGTCTGATATGCAAATAGCAGTCTTTTGTCCTGCTCACACTTCCAAGTTACATAGCTCTTGTAGTCCCAAACTCAGGTCCCTCATTTGTGTGATGCACCCTCCTCATCTGTTCCACAGGTGTGGCCCCTCCAATCTGTTGCTTGTGTCACTAGGGCACTGTGTCCCTGCAGTCAGCTATGCTTCAGGTACCTGTCAGCATCAGTTCCCATGAATCTGTTGTGTGTTTCATGTGTGGGTCAATTGTTTACACAATGCCTGAGATCTGACATGTGATCTGTGTGTGCCCTTGAGATGTGTACCAATTGCTGGTCTGACTCGCAACATGTGGCTGGGGTATTCCAAACAAACCCATGCAGCAGGGGACTCGAATGTAGGGGCCTCAGGAGTATGTATAGCAAGTATGTCACACTTGATTAGCCACCTGACTACTGTCCAGGGCCAAACACTGTTCCACTTAGTCCTGGCCAGTCATGCCCCCTCAAGGGCATTTACAAACACTCTGTAATCCCACACCTGTGTATGAAATTGCAGTTTGTGATCAGTGACATGTGTCCTTAGGTGTCTGCCTCTGTGTCATCAGGGTGTGGCTTGTTCCTACGTAAAACTGGGGTGTCCATGATTCAATGATTCAGAGGGTCAGCATGACATCTGCAATGTGATTGTGAGAGACAAGACCTGTGTGACATATAGGTGTGTGATCATCTGACAGTGCACAATGGTGTATGCAACTGTGTCCTTCATGCAGCTGGGTTACATGCATGGCAGACTGTGATGTGTTAATGTACAGGGATTTGTGTTTGCTGACACTCATATGTCTGATTTGCATGATGTGGGGTCTTCTGGGTCCTGGATATGTTGTTTGCATGGGATGGGCAAGTGCGCTGGTCATCTGCTGAGTTTGCTTTACCCCAGAGCTAGGATTGTGAGTCAGTGCATATTGTTGTTGTCTGGATGCCCTGCCCCTGTGACAGGAGACATTGTTGACTGACTTTCAGGGCATACCAGTGTCATGGCATTTAACTTGCTATGAGTGAGCCTGCATTGTGTTCAAGTGTGCACCATGCACCACATTGTGGCATTGACCATCAGGACAGGAGTACATCATAGTGTGTGTTGCTGGCATGCATCACAAGCATGTGGAATGAGTCTCTGCCCATCCCTTCATCCGGACACCTGTACTGAGTCAGTAGCAAGAGATGTGCTGTGTGTATAGTGACATACTCCTACATGTTCACTTGCATGTACAACTGATGTGTGGGTGGTGCATGTTGGAACATTGGGGTGTTAGCATCCAACATGCAACGGACATCTGTGTGAAAGTCAAGGAGAGATATGTGTGCCATGGTTGATGTTGAGAATGACAAGTATCTTATCCTAAATAGTGTTGGCACTTTGAGCTGTGTTCAGCTGATGATGCCAGGGCTTGCCCTGTGATGTGATGCACTCACTGTGGTGTGTGCAGTCTGTGCAGGTGACTGATGTAGTTCTGTTACTTCCTATTCCTATCCAGATACATCCACGGCCACAGGAGGGGACAGCTCCATGGACCAGGAGGAGCCACAGAGCCTTACAGGGACAGTAGGAGAGGTGTCGGGTGGACCCAGTGGCACGGAGGGTGAGTTGAGCCACACAGAAGAGTCGTCAGCTGTGCTTGTAGCAGGAGGAAAGGCAGTTCCAGGAGGAAAAGGGTCCTACCGTTGAGCTTGGGAAGGTGCAGCAACAGTTGCTGTTGCAGAGTCCGGGGTGCAGTGCTCAGAGCTCAGCGGCGGTGAATCTGCTTGTGGCAGGAGAGCCAGAGTTCCTGGCGCAGTTCTGGAGCAGATGGTCACAAATGGGCTTGCCTTGGTGCGCCAGTGACTCGCCTGATGCCCCCCCAGATTAGGAAGTGGAACGAGAAATATGTTTTTTGTCCATATTTATTCCTCTTTCTATGGACTTTTTTTGTGCAGGACGATGTTTGTCTGTGTGTGTGACGGGTGTGATAGTGTCTGTATGGGTCTGTGAGAGGGTGTGAAAGTATGTCATTGGCTGTGAGAGTATCTGTAAGGGTATCAGAGTGGGTGTGAGAGCATCTGAGTGTGTGAGTGGGTGTGAGAGTGTCTGTATGGGTATGTGAGAGGGTGTGAGAGTATCTGTATGGGTGTAAGAGTGGGTATGAGAGTATATATATATATATATATATATATTTCTCATACGTGCAACATCCACGGACCCTTAGCAAATTTACATGGGGGGTACACAGGGCCTCGCCACTGGTCCAAGATTCTTATGCATGGCTTAAAACTCATTTTATACCATTTTACTGCTCATTAAAGATGCTTTTTCCTCATTTATTACATACATAAGGGGTTTGGAAAGCTCTAACCTGACCCCTTCCTTCCAAATACAACAAATCTTTCAGCCCCGGGGACAGTTTACCGATATAGGAAATGGCAGATGCATTGCGTGGGCTCGAGTTATAGTTAGCTCAACTGACAATAAAGGCTGGATTTCTCTGGTTTTGTACAAGTAAAATGTCAGCCTAACTATAAAATTCCTGAAACCTGTGGTTTTTTCAGTGAATATCTAATGTTTTTAAATGCTAATTCCAAACTATAATGTCCCTGAAACCTCTGTTTTTTCAGTGAATTTCTAAGGTTTTTTTAAATGCTAAATTCTAACTATGCCTACATAGGTAGGACATGTACAGAAAGGCGAAGAAAGAAGCAAGAGAAGTGCAGAAAAATGCAAGAGACGTGGAGAAAGAGGAAGAAATGTGCAGAAAGAAGCAAGAAAATGCAGTAAGAGGCAACAGAAGTCCTGAAAGAGGAAGAAAGGTGCAAAAAGAAGCAAGAGAAGTGTAGAAAGAATCAACAGAGATGCAGAAAGAGGCCTACTTCGACTGTACCTTACCAGAGACTCATACAATGTAGCCTAATCACTAATCCTTCTCCCAAGATGTATCAAACCTCACTTCCCTCTTGAAGGTTCACTGTTCATCGACTGCTCAGAATGTTAGGCCTACCAAATGTAAAACAGCAATCCGAACCATATCACTGTTGTAAGTCTGACCATGTTTGTGAAGGTTTGCACAAGTGTCTCTGCATTTACCTAGTGACATTTTTACATAAAATTAAACATACAAATACTTGAATGCCTGTGTTACAAACAGAATACTCTGTACATTTGTGTACAAAAAGATAGAAGCAAGAGAAGTGCAGAAAGAGGGAAGAGAGGTAGAGAAAGAGGCAAGAGAAGTACAGAAAGGAGCAACAGACATGCAGAAAAAGGCAAGAGAAGTGCAGAAAGAGGCAACAGAGGTGCAGAAACAGGCAAGAGAGGTGCAGAAAGAGGGAACAGGGGTGCAGAAAGAGGCAAGAGAGGTACTGAAAGAGGTAAGACGGGTACAGAAAGGGGCAAGAGAGGTGCAGAAAGAAGCAAGTGAGGTGCAGAAAAGGCAACTGAGGTGCAGAAAGAGGCACAAGAGGTGCAGAAAAAGGGAAGAGGGGTACATAAAGAGGCAAGAGAAGTGCTGAAAGAAGCAACAGAAGTGTAGAAAGAAGCCAGAGGATTGATGAAAGAGACAAGAGAGTTGCAGAAAAAACAAAAGAGGTGCATACAAAGCAATAGAAGTGCAGAAAGAGGCAAATGAGGTGCAGAAAGAGGCAAGTGAGGTGAGAAAGAGGCAAGTGAGGTACAGAAAGAGGCAAAAGAACTTCATAAAGAGGCAAGAGATGTGCAGAGAGAGTGTAGAGGGGTGCTGAAAGAGGCAAGAGAAATACAGAAAGAAGCAAGAGAGATACAGAAAGAGGCAAGAGAGGTACAGAAAGAGGTAAGAGATGTGCAGAGAAAGAGAAGAAGTGTACAGAAAGAAGCAAGAGAGGTACAGAAAGAAGCAAGAGAAGTGAAGAAAGAAGCAAGAGAGATGCAGAAAGAGGAAACAGGGGTGCAGAAAGAGGCAAGACAGGTGCAAAAAGGGGGGAAGATGGGTACAGAAAGAGGCAAGAGGGGTCCAGGAATAAGCAAGTGAGGTGCAGAAATAGGAAACGGAGGTGCAGAAAGATACAAGGGAGTTGCAGAAACAAGCAAAAGAGGTGCAGGAAGAGGGGATGGGGTGCAAACAGAGACAAGAGAGGTGCAGAAAGAGGGAAGAGGGGTGCAGAAAGAGGCAAGAGGGGTGCAGAAATTTGCAGGAGAGGTGCAGAAAGAGTATGTAAAGTGCTCTGATACCCATGGGTCAAGCTAGCGATATATAAAACTTTTAAATAAATAAATAAATAAATCAGACAGAGGCATGAGAAGTGCAGGAAGAGGCAAGAGATGTGCAGAAAAAGGAAGAAGTGTGCAAAAAGAAGCAACAGAGGTGTAGAAAGAAGTAAGAGAAGTGATGAAAGAAACACAGTGGTGCATACAAAGCAAGAGAAGTGCAGAAAGAGGCAAGTGAGGTACGGAAAGAGGCAGAATAACTTCAAAAAGAGACAAGAGAAGTGCAGCGAGAGGGAAGAGGGGTACAGAAAGAGGCAAGAGAAGTACAGAAAGAAACACAAGAGGCTAAGACAAGATGGCTGATTGGGGAGGAGCTCACTAAGAGCGCTCTGCTTGCTGAGGAGCTCATTTTTTAAATATCCCTGTTTAGTACCATCGGAACTTGCGTCTGAGCGGGCATCCGAGTTACAGATGTAAAGAAGAAAAGAAGAAGCAGCGTGTTGACAACTACCAGCGTTACCCTGACGGCTGAGCTGGTTGAAGAGTGGAAGGAACCAGACTGCATCGCATCACACCGACGGATTGTTTTTCTAAATGCCCGATCATGCTCGTTATAGTGAGAGCAGCCTCCAGCTCCCCCTGACGATGCGGCAGATTCTCTAGCTCACGAGTCATAGCGCACAGTTCTCGGCAGACAATTTACAGTTCCAGAATATTTACTCTTGCTGGCTAAACATGTGAGTCTCAGTATGTGTGACAGTCTTGGCTGACCTTTAATAGGGCAGGATTAGTTGGTTAATTAAAAGCCCGATCTACTCACAGGGAGAGCCCATCTTCATATTTGTAAGGGGCCGAGGAGGACTCTATGCCTCTACTCACATTACAAAATGGCAACAGCTAACATAGCCAGGGAGAAAGGACTAAGCCAAACAGGGTTTTAGCTAGAAAGAGACAGAGGACTCCCCCACCCATTGCAGGTCATAGAAAATAAAGAAAGGACCACACACTACAATACAACCAAAAACAGAAATAGGACTACCCTCTAAGAGGACCAATCAACTGCAAGAGAAAAAGGACTTCCTCTCAGGAACAGAACCTGATAGTAAACACGGTGGCCATCTTGAACTAACTTTCTGAACAGGATCTAGAACAGGGAGCTAGTGCAGAACGTATGGGCTTACTATAGAATCTTTGTTTAAGTCTAACCAAACTGGCCTCCCCGGTCTGCTGACTGACTCCTTAATGTTTTTGGGCTTACTGTAAAAGCATGGTTGGTGGGCCCCTGATCTCTTTAGAGTTTAATGTATGAACTGCATATAAACATCTTATACTGCATATAAATGTCTTCAGAGTTTATTGTTTATACTGCATATAAATGTCTTATAACTACCACCCCAGTCTGCTGTTCGATTCCTGATTGCGACTGGGCTTTCTATAGGATCGCGCCTGGCGCTTCTATTGCCTTGGTCTCGCTCTAAGCTGAAACAACCCAACAGCGGAAAGCATCGCGTTTCCTGATTGTGACTGGGCTTTCTATAAGAACGCGCCTGGCGCCTCTGTTGCCCTGATCTCGCTCTAATTCCGAATGACCCAACAGCGGAAAGTATCACCCTTCGCCTATGTTAGGTCTATGATTGTCTAAAATTGGCTGCTCCTGACTGCTATTCGGTTTGACCTTCAAGGAAGGAAGCTCTCCTCCCTTCAACTCTTACATCGATCTCTCTTCCATCAACCATGCACCTACCTAACCCCACCCAGAACTCTAATCTCATGCGTTACGGACCCAACTCCTGGTCCATTAACTATGCAGACAAAATGACCAGTAATGCTAAAAAGAACTTCTAGCACTGTACTCTTAAACAATACCTGGAAACACTCATAGTAGATAACTACCACACAGTGACCAGTGGCAACACGAAAACTAACTTAATTTTTACACTAATCGCCCGACTAGATGGAAAAACACCTTCTTTCTTCACCTTCAAGTTGCCAAGTCAGTAATCATTCCCTATGGTGAAAAAATCTCCACAACCATCTCCCCTACCTTCAAAGGGGAACTCACCATTTCCATCTACAGAACTGGAACCATTCTCATACAGGCCACCGACCCGCACCTCACCACTTTTGACTGCCACTTCCCCACACTACTCTCCTCGTTAACTCAACTGAGCTATCAAACCCAATCACCCCTATCACCCTCCACCCTCACTAATAACGTGAAACCGATCCAATCTCCCTGCCCTGAAGACCCACTCTTCAACTCATGGACATCCACCATCACTCACTACAATCACACTACCCCTATCATTACTCTCTGTCACCAAACACCCACCATTATTACATCAACTGATCACACCAGGAACGGCAAACTCACAATTAACAAACACCACAAGGCTGATCTTGATCTAGACAGCTCGGACACTAACCACAGCCCTCCCACGACTGAAATCACCACAGGCACCCCCCTCTCGACCCCCTATAATCCGAACCCTCCCTCACAAACTACCCCTTCCTCCAACACACGACCCTTTTCTCCCGTTCCCTACTTCCCCCATGTCCAACATCATCACCAATCCAGCGGACACTCACTCCCCTACTACCACTGCCCACTCCCCTTCCGCTGTCCCACATCCACATGCACAACCTGTCTCCACCGCTAATCTCACTGACAATCCCTGTGACATCCCCATGTCCAACATCATCACCAATCCAGCAGACACTTTCCTCCCTATCACCACTGCCCACTCCCCTTCCGCCGTCCCACATACACATACACAACCTGTCTCCACAGCTAATCTCACTGACATTCCCCGGAACTCTGATTCATACCTAACATTTCTGTCCCTCCTCCCTTGGACATTAGACCCACTACTACTCCTCCGAACACCTTGAATGGTAGCATTACTAACCCGGCTCCTCGCGTCCAACAACTCCCTTCTCCTAATCCTACTGATTCCGTCCAATCGCTGACCCCTGTTCTCTCTCCTTCTACAGACCCAAGTCATTCTCGGCCCCTGCCCAAAACATTATGCTTTTTCAGCTCTATAACCCAGCAACTGAACAGAATGGAGCAGAAAATTAACTCCCTTGCTGCTGATTTCCTACACTTACAACAAGACCTTCTCAACAGGGTCAAGCCTCCATGCGCCGACTCCCCAGGTAGATTTGCCCCTACCCCCCTCAATACCTCTCCCATGGCCCCACAGAGCACTCCTCGGCCGTCCATTCCGTTGGCTAGTCAGGCACTTCGACCCAACCGAGATCACCACCCCTTTTCTGTACCGAAACCTGATGAAATCAACAACTCTTACCTCACTTTGAGCCTGAATACTGCCCCTTTCACTATCCCTGTTACTGTTGGCACTAACAGTATCCCTAAAACTGTCCACTCGCCTAGACCTCCTGCCCAATGCACCTCTATCCACTCAGCTCCAACCCATCATCGAGGCTCCCCGCCCTCTCTCTTGCATGCTCCTTAACTGCAGATCAGCAGTGCAACATGCCACAGACATTGCTAAAGCTCTTCTCGCTGAAGAAATAGACATTGCTTTCCTCACAGAATCCTGGCTCAATATCCACTCCACCCCCATTCTTGACATTCTCACCCCTCCAGGGTACAACATCATCAGAAAAGACAGGCCGATCAAAGCTGGTGGGGGACTAGCCATCATTCACAAAGCTGGAATACAGGTTACCAAACTTAAACCTGCAGAATACCTATTGTTTGAATACCTGGGTGTTGAACTCACTGCCAAGGGCACCTCACCCATCAAATTTCACACCATCTACCATCCTCCTGGAGAGCGTGCCCTCCTCACCGAAGAACTAACAGATCTAATAACACGTTTATCCCTGACAGACACAAAAGACGTGTTCCTGGGGGACCTCAATATTCACTGGAACGACCCAGAAGACTCCACTGTCAAGAACCTATCCAACCTACTTGAAATATACAACCTCAAACAACTCTGCAATGAACCGACTCACATCAAAGGTGCAACGCTGGATGCGATCATTACCAAAAATGAAGTGGTCTCTCTGAGAGCGATTTCTCCCATTGACAGGTCTGATCACCACCTCATTCTGTTCAAGTTTGACGCATTTGTCAGCCACCAACCTATTCTTGATGACATACCTAAACACTGGACCAGAAACATCAAAGAAGTTGAATCCAGGATTCATGCCCATCTACAACTCCAACCCTCCACCTGGATGGCCGATGACCTCACTAAACACTTTAATTCAACAATGACAGAGGTTTTAGACCAAGTAGCTCCACTCAAACTAAAACAAATGAGGCGAATCAAATCTAAACCTTGGTTCAACGTGGATCTGAATAGCGAAAGGCGTCAACTGAAACAAACGGAAAGGTCTTGGAGACTAAACCCTTCGACCTTGCACCTAGCGCAACTTAGATCTGCTCGGCTGGCATACAAAAAACACATTTTTAGAGAAAGGGGTCTTTCTTCTGCAGCCAAATAGATCTGGCGAAAAACAGACCGAGGGAACTCTTCAACATTGTCAAAAGCCAAACAAACTGCACTCCCTCTCACGAAAGCCACCAAAGAGCGATGTGAAGAAATTGCCACCTTCTTCTCTAATAAAGTCTCAAAAATTGAACAATCCTTCATCCAAACCTCAAATTCTCCTTCCCTCTTATTTTTCCCCCCTTTAATCACCCTTGTCCAATCAGAAAGAGTTCTTACCAAGGACTATCAGGTCTGCCTCCAGCTAAAAAACAATGCGCATTGGTCCAACTTCGAGCTAATGTCGGAAAATGAGGTTTTCAGTATAATTGAAAGCCTAAAACCTTCTTCCCACACTATGGACCCCCTCCCATCGACAATTATAAAAAAACTCAAGCACACCATTACCCCTTTCTGGACAAAAATCATCAACTCCTCTCTCATTCCAGGCTGTGTCGCAGACTCCCATCAACTAGGTCAAATCACACCCATACTCAAGAAACCAGGGTCCAACCGATCTCAACAACCTCAGACCTATCTCCAACCTCCCGTTCCTTGCAAACGCATTGGAGAAATGCGCTCTCCACCAACTCAACAAACACATTGATGAGTTCAACCTCCTCGACACCTTTCAATCAGGATTCAGGAAAGGCTGTAGCATTGAAACAGCTATGCTCAACATCTCTGACGATATTCACAGAGCCTTAGATGAAGGTGGTGTCTGTCTACTCATCCTTATTGACCTATCTGTGGCATTCAACACAGTAAATCATCCAGCTCTGCTGGAAACCTTGAGGAGGCGCTCTGGCATTAATGGCACAGTACTAAAATCGTTCACTTCCTTCCTTCAGCACCGCTCGCAGCAAATTAAAATCAACTCTTGTCTCTCGAAGCCAACAAAAGACACACTTGGGGTCCCGCAAGGCTCGATCCTCTCCCCCTCCCTTTTCAATCTCTTCATGTAGCCCCTCACAATTATCTTGAAAAAAGCAGGAGTGAATTACTACATTTACGCAGATGACACCCAAATCTATTACAAAATCAAATCACCCAGCGACACCCGACACCTCAATGTCACTCTAACCGAGATCCAAACTTGGTTCAACGCTAACCACTTAAAGCTCAACCCAGATAAAACAGAATTGATTCTATTCTCTTCAAAAAGTAACCACCCTCCAATCCAAGAGTGGTTCAAGCATCTGGATGCCCTAAACTGCCCCCTCGTCCTATCTGACTCAATTAAGTCGCTAGGCATTACCCTTGACAAGAACTGATCAATGGAGGCCCACATCAAAAATTCTGCAAAAGGTGCGCTTTTTCTGAGAAGTTGGCCTGGTATATGCAGTCCACTAATTATAGTGGGCATATTGCACCAGTCCAAACAACCCCTTATTGATGATAGGTTAAAGACAACCTTTATTGAAAGCTATCCTAGTGGTAGCTATGGAGAGCAGCCTTCAGGCTAAGTCTTGAAGGAATGTAAAGCAGCTTGTTTTACCAGTCTATAATCTTTTGAATGGCTAAAGGAAAGGCAACCACACAAGTTATATATATAAAATATATGTATTTATTTCTAAACACACCCTACTAGTCTCTTTATGAGGCTAGAGGTCCAAACACATAAGTTACACTTCAAATATTACAGTAAAATAGCACAAATACACGTTAGGCCCTAGGGGCGAGCCAAACCATATAGTAAAATAGTGTTATAAGAACCACAACTTCACTAGACACAAGGCCTAGAGCCTGTAGAATCGCAGGGACCCCAAGGAACCACCCAAGGTAGTGACACAGGGGACCCACGGGGGCCGTGTGCAGTGTAGGAACACAGCCGCAAGCTCCCTTTAGCTTCTATGGGGAAAGTCGCGGTTAGATCTTTAAAGATTAGGGACACTTAGAGATGAGCTAGGACCAAACCCTTTTGGACTTTGGAAGTTCTAGGGTCAACACCCATGGGGCACCGGAGTACTCGAGTCACCTTACCCAGGGAAGCCGGGTGCATAGGTGTCAAATGGTGTCGGGTCCCATCGTCATTTTCAATGGAAGCTGGCGAAGAAGTGCTGCTGTCGGGAAGATGCGAGGTGTGCGAAGAAATCCAATCCTGGATCGAAGATGAGAAGAACCTGAAAGCAGAGGGGACAGAGTCTGGGTCACTAGCCAGTGACCAGGGGCACAATAGACGAATGCCCACCGATGTCGGGTAATTTCAGGTGAAGGAGGTGAAGCTTGACTCTTCAGCCACGAGGACCAGGAGAAGTCGAGGATGACCAGGAGCTGGATTTGAGCTGCCCCACAAAGGATGTCAAGTGCTGCAGTATTGGTGCCCGGATTGGACACAACAAGCCTTGGCAACAGCAACCCACGCAGAAAGGAGAAAGATGCTTTGGTGCAGACCAGCAAGGTCTGAGCGACTCACCACGCAGTGGGGTGTCAGGGCAAGTCTGGAGCAACCAGGGAAGCCCAAGGAAAATCAGAGTTGCCTTCACAGGGACCCACCAGTCGACGGACCAGGGATCACGAAGGAGCCTCGAGCTGAAATGCAAGAAGCGGGCTCACAGAACACTTGTGGAGTGTAGGCCCACAATCTTCGGTGCAAAAGGTGCTCGGGGCTTGGGCTACAAGTAACCTAAAGCACGACTTTAACAAACGTCGAAAAGTCAATACACTTGCAAATGTGCAAGGTGACCAGGAGTTCTGGTTCCACGTTACTCACAAGAGCTGCTAGTCTCAGCTTTGCTGGGAACTCGGGCCGGCGTCTGAGAAGTCTGGAAATCCTCTTCCTGGGCTGCAGATACTTCGGAATCCGTCGGGCGCTTCGGAGATGCAGACCGGCAATTGCTTTGTTGGTGCTGTGGAGAGCATCCTTCAGGCTAAGTCTTTAGAAGAATGTAAAGCAGCTGTTTTACCTTATAATCTCTTAAATTACTAAATGAAAGGACACCACACAGGTATATATATTAAATATACATGTATTTATTAATAGACTCACTCTACTAATCTCTTTATGGGATTAAAAGTCAGGAACATATGCACAAATCAACGTTTCACAACAAGTTAAGCACAAATATGGCTGTGGCCCTAGGGGCGTACCAGACCATTTACTAAAATAGAGGTTTAGGAACAGTGACTTGAGAAGGGACAAGGCCTAGGGCCTTCAGAAGCGCTGGAGCCTCACTAATCCACCCAAGGCAGGTAAGTAAAGGACCCACGGGAAATGCATGCAGTGTGAGAAGACAGCCGCGGATCCCAATAGACTTCAATGGAGCAAGTCGCGGTTGGAATTTTAACGTTTTAGGATACTTCGGGAGAGTCTACAAGCAAGTCACTTACAGAGTAAGTAGTTCTAGAGCCAACACACACAGGAGCACTGTAGTGCTGGAGTTACCTAACCCCGGGGAGCCGGGTGCATAGGTGTCTTTTGGTGTCGGGTCGCGGCGTCGTTTTCCATGGGAGCCAAAGAAGACTTGCTGCTTGTGAAGACAGAAGAAGTGTCCGGTGGAATCCAAGGCTGGATTCAGAAGAAGGAAGCAGAGGAGACAGTGTTCAAAGTCACTTGCCAGTGACCCGGGGCCAGGAAGCTGGATGCCCACATTCGTCGAGTGATTTCAGGTGATCATGGGTGACTTGCCTCTTCAGCCACGAGGTCCAGGAGGTGTCAACAATGACTAAGAGCTGGATTCGGCATGTCCCACGTAGTCTGCAGCTTACTGCGGTATCGGCGACCAGATTGGAGCCAACAAGCCTTGGTAACAGCAAGTCTTGTGGAAAGTGTAAAAAGTCAGCGGTGCAGACCAGCAAGGTCTGAGGGACTCACCCAACAAGGGTAAGTCAGGGCAGTCCTGGAGCAACCAGGGGAGCCCTTTGGTTCTGTAGAAAAGTCTTCTGGGGACCCAGAAGCCAACCGGCAAGGGATTGCAAAGACGCCTCAGGAGGATTCACTCAACAGGAGCCCACAGTCACTCGGGACAAGATAGGCCTCTGATCTTCAGTGGAAATCCTGCTGAAGGATTGGACCATAGGTGGTCAAATGCACAAGTTTTTAGAGTGCCGTGAAGGGGTTGCACTTGAAAATAGTGCCTGGTCCCCAGGTATTGTGGTTGCTCATCACTCGTGGGGTCCACTTGCCTCAGCTTCGCTGGGGACTCACAATGGCCTTGGAGAAGTCAGAAAATCTACTTTCAGGGCTGCAGGGACTTCGGACTCCAGCAGGAGCAGGAAAGTTTGTGACCATTGATTCAAAGTTTTGGTGCCTGCCAAGCAGGGGAGTCACTCCTTGACTCCAAGGGAGATTCTTCAGTCTTCCAGAGGTAGTGGAACATCGAAGGTCCAGGATTCTTCTTCAGAGCTTCGTCCAGGGATATCTAGTTTATAATGGCAAGGGTTCCCTAACTTATACTACAAGGAAGGGAGGGACTAGCTCTATGACCCCTCCTATGGGAGGGTCAGGGGAGTGGGTGGCTACACTGATTTCCCTTGTTCCAGTTTCGCGCCAGAGCAGGGGCGGGTAGCCCCTGAACCAGTTTGAGCTGGCATATGCACAGAGGAGCATACTGCTCCCCCAGTGCAGGACTTCAAAACACTCTAGGTGTGCATTCACCCAGCCCCAATACACTAAACCCTGTCTGGGAGGTGGTTACACCTCCCTGTGACAGGATGCCTATTGTTGGGCCTCCTCCACTTCGAGTCTCAGTCAGCAGCAGGAGGGCAGCCCAGTGTCTGTGCTGGTGGCATCCATTTTGTGATGCCAGGCTCTTTCAGGATTCTCCGGTGTTTCCACAGTAGATACATGTCTATCCCTCTAGAAGGGTGGGATCATACTCCCACACCAGTTACTGGTGTGGGGGTATGATTCCAAAGTGTTTGACACCAAACACGACATGTTTTGATGCAGCCATTCCAAAGTTGGCATTAACCGCGAGTTTATAATGCACTTAAGAGTATATGGTTTAACCGGATCCACAAACATCCACAGAGAATGGACTCTGAGAGCTGCAGAGGGGCCCTGCTCAAGAAGAGGCACCCCCTCACATGGAAACCAAGCACCCTGCCCTCAGGATAGATAGGGCCTGCCTTAGGGGTGACTGATGGGTTTATATATGTGTGCAGGTAGAGATATAGGGAACCTATATCTCAGTGAGGAGTGCTAACACTACCTCACCCAAGCTGCAGTAGCAGGCCTGTGGTGTCAGATTTAGTCTGCGTCAGGAGTGGCGTAATACATGCTTCAGCCCCTGGTAGACCTGTGAAGTGCCTATGCCCTTGGTACCCAAGGTACCATATACTAGGGGCTCATAAGGTACCACAGTATCCAATCACTAATGCATCTAATATGCACTCCAAGTTGTTTAGAGAGAACAAAGAGGCTGGGGCCCTGATTAGCAGGGTCCCAGCCAGACTATAGCCAGAAACCAGTGTTAACATCAGAAAAAAAGTGGGGGCAACATAAGTCCAGATCCTATTCTCCTACACTTACCCAGGCTGCAGTAGCAGACCTGTGGTTGCATTTTGGAGGGCTTTCCAGGGGTGGCATAATTCATGCTTCAGCCCCTGGTAGTCCTCTGGGATACCTACGCCCTGCTTTCATAGTATACCATATACTTGAGACTTATAAGGGCACCTCAGAATCCAATCTGTTATGTACCTAGGGTACAGGGAATCAATTTAGAGAGGAAGCAGCTAGGCTGGGGTCCTGAATAGCAGGGCCCCAGCCAGACTAAAGTCGAAAAACAGTGTTACAGCAGCAAAAAGTGGGGTTAACCATAAGAGGCAGATCCTACTCTCCTACACTTTTCTCACTAAAACATCTAAAGAAATTGAAACCTTTTCTTCCCCATGATGATCTCAAGACAATAGTTCAATCCCTAGTTCTCTAAAATTGACTACAGGTACGCCATCCTAACAGGGACTCCAAAAGCTCACCTAGCCCCGCTAAGGGCATTGCTGAACATGGCTGCTCGACTCATATCTGGGGTAAAAAGATTTGAACACATCACACCAGCTCTCAACTCCCTCAACTGGCTTCCCATGGAAGGGAGGTGTATTTACAAACTGGCCTGCATCACACACAAAACCCTTCACTCTCTGTCCTCCAAGTACCTAAACAACAAACTGGTAAAAGCAGGAAATTCCAGAACTCTGGGAAGCTCCAACTCAGTCCTTCTTATCCCACCATAACTGAAAAAGAAAACCACTCAGTACCGATCATTTTCTGGCAACGCTCCCAGGATGTGGAACGCTCTCCCTAGAGACCTCAGATGCAACCCCTCCTTCTCCTGTTTCAAAAGGGACCTGAAACTCCATATCCTCAACAAATACTTTCCCGTCCAACGTCAACAAAACTAGACTTCAATATCCGAGTTGACTCCTCTCTCACTTGAAATTCAAGTATAGTTGTGAACGGACTATGTTAGCCACCTTCGTTTGTTATCTCTCCATCCCCTGCACTGTTTACCTATTTTTATGTTGTATTTTTATCTCTGTTTTGCTTACTTACCGCCTTCCTACTGTGTAATGCAATTTTCTTCTGTCTTTACTGTGTGTATGTAAAGTGCTCTGATACCCATGGGTCAAGCTAGCGATATATAAAACTTTTAAATAAATAAATAAATAAATCAGACAGAGGCATGAGAGGTGCAGGAAGAGGCAAGAGATGTGCAGAAAAAGGAAGAAGTGTGCAAAAAGAAACAAGAGAGGTGCAGAAAGAAGCAAGAGAAGTGCAGAAAGAAGCAAGAGAGGTTCAGAAAGAGGGAAGACAAGTGGAGAAAGAGGCAAGATGGGTGCAGAAAGAAGCAAGAGAGGCACAAAAAGATGGAAGAGAAGTACAAAAAAAGCAACAGGGATGTAGAAAAATGGTAGAGGGGTTCAGAAAGAGGCAAGCAAAGTGCAGAAAGAAGCAACAGAGGTGCAGAAAGAAAGAAGACAAGTGGAGAAAGAGGCAAGATGGGTACAGAAAGAAGCAAGAGAGGTACAGAAAGAAGCCAGATAAAAGCAGAAAAATGGTAGAGGGGTGCAGAAAGAGGCAAGAGAAGTGCAAAAAGAAGCAACAGAGGTGCAGAGTGAGGCAAGAGAGGTACAGAAACATGCAAAAGAGGTGCAGAAAGAGGGAACAGGGGTGCAGTAAGAGGCAAGACAGGTGCAAAAAGGGGGAAGATGGGTACAGAAAGAGGCAAGAGGGGTCCAGGAATAAGCAAGTGAGGTGCAGAAATAGGCAACAGAGGTGCAGAAAGAGGCAAGATAGTTGCAGAAACAGGCAAAAGAGGTGCAGGAAGAGGGGATAGGGGTGCAAACAGAGACAAGAGAGGTGCAGAAATGGACCAATGGTAAATATGTTTAAATAAAAGGGGCAACAGTATCTTAGATCCGGACTCAGCTTGCTGTGATACCAGCGTTTAATTCTAGTTTTAAACAAAATGCCGTCTTTAATTTCTGCAGAGTGTAAACCAAAATGAATTTGTTGTAGGTAATTGTTAGAGTCGGGGATCTCTGGTTGCCGCAAGGTTGCCCTTGTGTCAAGCAGGAACCCTCTCCTCCACGTCAGGGCGCAGGATAACCCCTCGCGAATGACCCTTGCTCACCCTCTAGGTGCGTGGCGTGAGCAGCCAAGGCGATTCCTCAGGCGTTGTTGGTTAAGCACTTACAATCATACACACAGTAAATACATCAATCCCCCCAGAAACGGACACCAGACTTGGATATATATAAAAATACGCTTCTTTATGTAAAAATAGGTATATATATCTCAGCAGACTTATCACAAGACCAATAACGTTTTCGCTATGCCACCAGGTTGTAAAGCAGGCAAATGTTCTTTGTTCGTAGCTTCAAATGGAGACCTTGTAGTCTCTTGCAAATGTTACTTGTGGTTCCAGTACTCACAGAGATCGGCTCCTGCGAACGGGGAAATAAGGCGTTGCGGGCCCCGAGCCTGATACTGGAACTTCTTTCGTGATGTGGAGAGTCGGCACAGGTCGGTGCGACTCTCAGCTTGGGAAGTGTTCTTGGGTCCTCAATCAGCAGGTGTGGGCAGGTAGGCAGGCGCGGCCAGCGACCCTTTAGCACGGCGGTGCCAGAGGGTCTCCACAGTGGGGGCGGCGCGGCCTGAGATGTCCGGGGATAGCGAAGCGGGGTCGCAGGGCACGGTCAGTGCAGCTGGATGACCCGGCGTAGATCACAGTCGTCGGACGGTTTCCGGCGGGAGGGGTGATAGCGCGGTCAGCGCGCTCCAGTAGCAGGCGGTGACAGGGATGCAGGCGGCCTGGCCCGGGGACAGAGAGCGGCTCTGGACGGAGCGGGGCTCTCACGGGTTTGAGGCAGGCAAGCTTCTGAGTGTCACGGCCCTAGGAGGGGCGATGAGGGGCGCAGTCTCTTTCCAGCGGGATGCACACACGGCTCGAATTGGAGGACGAGCAAAAGCACAGAGAACCCACTGGTCCTGGGGTTCAGTTCAGGGGGCAAGCTCAGATCAAGCCCTTGGAGAATGTTTAAAGCACAAAGCAGCAAAGTCTTTTCAGTAGTCTCTTCCTCTCCTTTCTCAGCAAGGCAAGCAGCAGGCCAGCTCCTCCAGCGTCTCCTTCTCCTTCTAGTCGGGCAGAGGTTCTTTGTGGTAAAACAGGATTCTGATTTCTTAGGAGCCAGGCTCCTACTTTTATACCGTGATTCTTTTGTTCTTTAGCGCCAGGGGGCCTGGGCCTGGCTCAGTCCAGTTCTGGAGCACTTTGTTATGGTGACTCTGCTCTTTCCTTTCAGCAGCAGGGCAGAGACATCAGCCGCTCCACAGGGGGTGGCGCCGGCTTTGTGGTGGCAGAGCACAGGTCTATTCAAGAGTCAAGGTGTACTCCTCCCACCCATCCTGGTGTCATCTCTCTACCCACCACCTGGCAGCCAACCTGTCTCTGGGGATTCCCCAACCCTGCTCCTTACTGTTGCTAGGCAGAACACACACACACAGCAGAGGCGGACTGAAATGGCCAGGTCAGTAAATACTAACTTTCTAAAAGTAGTATTTACAAACCCAGGATATTAAAATAAACTTGACTACAAGAAGTATTTTATTATTCTGAGTTCAGGCATACTAAACTTGACATTCTACCATGCTCTCTGAGTCCACTGGGGTCACAGCGTGTAGTGACTCCAGCAGCCCATTCTGGCCTATGGAGAGCAGGTAGCCTTCAATAGTGAAAAACGAAAATGGCTGTAATTCACTACTAAGACATGCCACACACATCAGGGCATGTCCTACCTTATTCCTACAATGCACCCTGCCCTTGGGCCTACCAGTTGGGTGGCTAATATGTAGGTAAGGGAAGGTTTAGGGACTGGCAAGTGGGGGCACTTGCGCAGTCAGCGCGACGGTCCCAGACCGCGCACAGGGTCTGCGGTGGCAGACCCTAGACACATTTTACAAGGCCGCTTTCTGTGGGTGGCGCAACCAGCGCTGCAAGCCCATCAGCAGCATTCGTATTTACAAGCCCTGGCACTCCTGGTGCACTTTACTAGGGGCTGATAGTAAACCGAATAAGCCAAACATGGACACCAATCAATGTATACATTTTACCATAGGGAGAGCATATGCACCTTAGCACTGGTCAGCAGTGGTAAGGTGCCCAGAGTCATAAAACAGCCAACAACAGGTCAGAAAAAATACAGGAGGAAGGCAAAAAGTTTAGGGATGACCCTGCAAAAAGGGCCAAGTCCAACAGTAATGTTTGCTCTTGGAATGCATGTTGATGGCAATGTTAAAAGGGATATTATCATGTCAATGCGATTAACATTCACATCAGAATTTCAGCAGCCACACTCAGCGCGCCAGCCTCCCGACAGCATCGCTTCCAGGGGTCATCCGAGTTTATGCATGCAGCCCTAGCTGCTTATCTGACGTAGCCCAGGGAGGGTTTACTCCTAAAAGACCCCCTGCCTTGTTTGTAGTTTCAAAGAGTGTGTGGCGCATCCGGCTATGCAACAAAACATGACTGGAAAATGCCTGGCGGAGGTGCGCATTGAAAGTGTCCTTATAGGAAACCAAAATGTAGGCAGTGTAAAAAACATAGGGGACCGATTCATAAACAGCTTCCGCAGTCCCTGGCGCCACGACTGAGGAGGTTCTTTCAAAATCAGCCCTTTGGCGCATTCGGTTTTTATGTTATTTTTTGCAGTTTCCTACAGTTAGGAGCACTTTGCAAGCGCACCAGTTACATTACACAAGGGCACAACTCTTTTTATTATGATTAGGAACGATAAATTAAGTGATTTTCCCCAGACTAACAGGACAGCCATCGGGTGGTGCCACAGCGTACTAGGGCCAGCCGGTTCCAGGATATCCGCTGACAGCACACCGTGTGGTTATCTCTGTTTAATTACAAGAAGCGTACACTAAAGAGTTAGAGAAATAACTACAAAAATAAAGAGTTAGAGAAATAATTACAAAAATACATTCTGAAAAGCTCAGACCAACTAAACGTGGCCTCATCATTGGGCAGAACAATGCAGATTGGAAAGTGAGTGATACATTGTTTCATTTAGAAATGCTGCGCTATCCTTTTCGGATCTGCAGCCAGGAAATTGCTGTGTATTCCTGCCCGGGCCTGGTCAGCAGACGCCGGAGGTGCGCTTTTCAAATGTTCTTATAGAAAAGCAAAATGTAGGCAGTGTAAAAAACATAGGGGACTGGTCCATAAACAGCTTCCGCAGTCCCTGGCGCCACGACTGCGGAGGTTCTTTCAAAATCGGCCATTTCGCGCATTCAGATTTTATGTTATTTGTTGCAGTTTCCTACTGTTAGGAGCGCTTTACACGCGCACCAGTTACATTACACAAGGACACAACCCTTTTTTATTATGATTAGGAATGATAAATTAAGTCATTTTTCCCAGACTAACAGGACAGCCATTGGGTGGTGCCACAACGTACTAAGGCCAGCTGAGTACAGGATATCCGCTGACAGCGCACCGTGTGGTTATCTCTGTTGAATTACAAGAACCGTACACTAAAGAGTTAGAGAAATAACTACAAAAATAAAGAGTTATATGTGAGTGATACATTGTTTCATTTTGAAATGTTGCGCTATCCTTTTCGGATCTGCAGCCAGGAAATCTAAGGCCAGCCGAGTCCAGGACGTGTGGTTATCTCTGTTTAATTACAAGAACCTTACACTAAAGAGTTAGAGAAATAACTCGAAAATAAAGAGTTACACGTGAGTGATACATTGTTTCATTTTGAAATGCCGCGCTATCCTTTTTGGATCTGCAGCCAGGAAATCTAAGGCCAGCCGAGTCCAGGATATCCACTGACAGCGCACCGTGTGATTATCTCTGTTTCATTACAAGAACCATACACTAAAGAGTTAGAGAAATAATAAAGAGTTATTCATGAGTGATACATTGTTTCATTTTGAAATGCCTTGCTATCCTTTTTGGATCTGCATCCAGGAAATTGCTGTGTATTCCTGCCCGGGCCTGGTGAGCAGACGCTGCTCGCAGCACACAAAGCGTTTCCCTTACGGGAGCGAGCCAGGGGCACCATGTGTTTGCAAGTTAATTACAAACATATGGTGTCAAGCTCGCTCCCGCAAGGAAATCGCCAGACGTGCACGCATTGCCATTGAAGGCAATGCAACGCGTGCACTTTTTTGGGACAAAAGCCGAAGCGATTGCTGCAGGTCTTTTTCCTAGGCAACGCATACGCGCTGCGTAGGCGAGACCTAAAAAACACTCTATGGAAGCCCCTTATCAACCCCGGAAGAAATGCACTCACGGGGGGGGCGGGAGAGGGGGGGGGTGTACAGGCCCGTCCCCAGCACCTCTAGTCCAAGGTATTAAGCACCCTTCCCGCCGCATGCTGTGGCAAACTAAAAACTAGAATTAAAGGACTCTGTGCAAGGCTGCAGATAAGGTTTTGAAAGGGGAGGTTTTTAGCCCTTACCTTTGGAAAATGACGGTAAAATGTTTTCTTAAGGATAAAGGGGGTCGAAAATGCTGTTTTTGGCTCTGCATCATCAGCTAGTCTGATCTGCCAGTAGCCAGCTGTCAAGTCAAATGTGCTAAGGTACTTGGCTGAGGCCAAAGTATCTATAAGCTCATCTGCCCTTGGAATGGGATGGGCATCAGTCCTAGTAACTGCATTGAGACCCCTGTAGTCCACACAAAACCTCATCTCTCTTTTCCCACCACTGGTGTGAGGTTTTGG
Source organism: Triturus cristatus (assembly GCF_964204655.1). Taxonomy (NCBI): domain Eukaryota; kingdom Metazoa; phylum Chordata; class Amphibia; order Caudata; family Salamandridae; genus Triturus; species Triturus cristatus. The sequence goes on along the minus strand of NC_140589.1, from coordinate 189,787,518 downwards.
CACAAGGACCACTAGACTAGCCCAAGAGCTATCTGAGGGTTCAATAACTCCCAAATCAAACATTTTCTGGACTTCTGTTCTGATACAGTTCCTGACATGGTAAGGTTGCCTATAAATCTTATTTTTAATAGGCAGACTGTCCCCAGTGTCCACTTCATAAGTGCACCAGATAGTCTGACTTCGAGTCAGAGAAAACATGTTTCTGAACTGATTGAGCACCTGTCTGCAATCAGTTTGCTGCTGGGCAGTGAGGCTGCCTGCCAAGGCCACACCATCAACTGACCCATAATCAGGGTTCTGTGAGAGGAGGTCAGGGAGTGGGTCACTCTCTTCCTCCTGCCCCTCATCAGTAGCCATGAGCAAGTCCATGTCAGCCCTGTCTACATATGGCTTTAGCCTGTTGACATGGAGAACCCTGTGGGGACTCCTGGGAGTTCCTAGGTCTACTAAATAAGTAACCTCTCCCTTCTGTTCAACAATAGTGTGGGGTCCACTCCATTTGTCTTGGAGAGCTGCTGGGGCCACAGGCTCCAACACCCACACTTTCTGTCCTGGCTGGTAAACAGTCAGTACAGCCTTTTGGTCATGCCAGGCTTTTTGTAGTTGCTGGCTAGCCTCAAGGTTTTTAGTTGCCTTTTTCATGTACTCAGCCATCCTGGAGCGGAGACCAAGTACATAATCCACTATGTCTTGCTTTGGGGGCTTGAGAGGTAACTCCCATCCTGCCTTCACCAAACACAATGGACCCCTGACAGGGTAACCAAACAAAAGTGCAAAGGGGCTGTAGCCAACTCCCTTTTGTGGCACCTCCCTGTATGCAAACAAAAGGCAGGGCAAGAGAATGTCCCATCTTTGCCTAAGCTTCTCTGGGAGTCCTTTAATCTTGTCCCTTAAGGTTTTGTTGAACCTTTTAACTAAACAATTGCATTGTGGGTGATAGGGAGTGGTGAACTTGTAAGTCACACCACACTCCTTCCACATTACCCTTAAGTAACCAGACATGAAGTTGGAACCTCTGCCTGATACCACCTCCTTAGGAAAACCCACTCTTGAGAAAACTCCCAACAGGTCTCTTGCCACCACAGGTGCTGTAGTGGTCCTAAGGGGAATTGCTTCTAGGTACCTGGTAGCATGATCAACTACTACCAGGATAAACCTGTGCCCAGATGCTGTTTGGGGATCCATGGGACCAACAATGTCAATCCCTACCCTTTCAAAAGGGTACCCCTACCACAGGTAGTGGTATCAGGGGGGCTTATGTAGTGCCACCTGCTTTGCCACTGGCTTGACAGGTTACACAGTAGCGACAAAACTCCTTTGTGTCTTCAGACATGTGGGGCCAGTGAAAGTGAGGAACCAGTCTGTCCCGAATCTTGTTCTGGCCCAGGTGACCTGCTAAAGGGAATATCATGGATTAGGGTCAATAAGAAGCCCCTGAACTTCAGAGGTATAACCAACCTCCTGGTGGCACCAGGCTTGGGGTCTCTAAACTCTGAATTCAGGAGTCCATCATCCCAATACACCTTATGGGTACCACTAGCCCTCCCAGCAGTCTCAGCAGCAGCTTGCTGTCTCAGGGGTTCAAGAGAGGGGCGGCTCTGCTGCTCCTGGCTCAGAACTGCCCTGGAAGGGCCCCCTGTCCACAAGAACTCAACCTGATCAGGCTCAAGCTCCTCTGGGACAGTTCCTTCTTCAGTACTGTGATCATCTCCTTCAAGAGACTGATCCTCCTTCTGAGTCAGGGGGGGAGGCTCTGCCTTAACCCTTCTGCTCCTCCTCTAGGATGGCACGTGGTCCATTATTTTAGAATCCAAGGCCTTTTTAGTTTCAGACATGTTGGCCTGTGACCTGGTCACAACAAACACATCTGCAGGGATGCCCAGGATTTCTGCATGAGTCCTGAGCTCTATTTCTGCCCAAGCTGAAGTCTCTAGATCATTGACAAGCAAGCATTCAACTGGTAGGTCTGCACTCACCACAACCTTCTTAAGGCCAGTTACCCCTCCCAGGAAAAGTTAACAACTGCCAGAGAATGGTCTGTTCTGACATTGCTAGCATTGGTCACTTGGTACATTTCACCAAGTATAATCTGCCCAGGATCCACAAGATCTTTTGTCACCATAGTGACACTTGCTCCTGTGTCCCTGAATGCCAAAGACTGTACTCCATTGATTAAAGGCTGTTTTCTGTACTTGCCCAAGTTACTGGGACTCACAGAGGGGGTCATATCCATGCCCCCATCACAGACAAGAACAGCCTGAGTGGTTTCTCTGACTAGGCCAGAGCCCAACTCAGTACCCAAGGTCAAGCCTACTAAACCCTTTGGCTGTGTATTCCCACCACCAATTGTAACTGCACTAGGGGGAGCAGGTGCCTTAGGGGCATTGGTGGGGGCTGGAGTATTTTCTTTGGACTTGGTGTAATCACTGGTCCAGTGTGTCGTTTGCTTACAGACTTTGCACCATAGTTTCTTTTGGCCTTTCCCTTTGTTAGCCTTTGAATCCCCACCTGAAGATGATTTTTGGGGCCCTTGAGAAGATTTCTGGTCTTTACCCTTGTCCCCACCCTTGTCAGAGTTCTTAGAATCTTGCTCCTTTAGGTCACCACCTTGGTTCTGTACCTTCTGCCTCACCCTGGTTCTGATCCATTTGTCTGCCTTCTTTCCCAATTCTTGGGGAGAGGTCAGATCAGAGTCTACCAGGTACAGGTGCAACAGCTGATTTTGACAGTTATTAAGAATATGCTCCCTCATTATCAGATTGTACAATCCTATGAAGTCACACACTTTACTGCCCAATAACCAACCTTCCAGAGCCTTAGCAGCACAGTCCACAAGGTCCACCCAGTCTTGATTTTGTGCCTTTTGGATATCCATGAACTTTAACCTGTATTGTTCGGTGGTTAGGCCAAACCCATCTATCAGTGCACTTTTCAAGACCTGGTAATCATCAGCATCCTCTTCTCTTACAGTAAGGAGCTTATCTCTACCTTTGTCTGCAAAGTAGAGCCATAAGATTGCTGCCCACTGCCCTTGGGGGACCTTTTGTACTTTACAGGCCCTCTCCAAGGCAGTTATCCATGTGTGGATGTCTTCCCCACTCTGGTAGGGAGGGACAATCTTACTTAGGTTTCTATGGTCATAATACCTCTCCCTATCTCTAGGGAAATTGCTGCCACCAAGGGACTCTAGTCCCTCCTTTTTGCTAGCTCTTTAGAGCTCTAGGGCTTTCCTATCTAGGGCCATCTGCTGCTTTCCGAGGTTGAACTTATCTTGCTCATACTTCAGCAGTCTCTCTCTCCTCTCCTGGGAGGTTTCCCTCCCTCTGTGAGAAGAAGCAGAGGTCCCTACAGATGAGGTAGACTGAACAGACTCCCTTGAGAGAGATCTATTCCTTCAAACCCTACTTTCAACTCTCCCCGGAGGGACAAAGAGGGGAGCATTGGGCTCTTCCTTATCATCCTCATCCAGTTGAGCTTTGGTCACCAGATCCTGATCATTGTCATCAGTCTGGTCAGCAGCAGAGTTTGGGCCAGGGGGAGTTCCACCCCCAGATCCACCATCAGCTGCTGCCCCACCCAGCAAGGGTGTACAAGATGCTGAGTGGTTGGGCTTTTGCCTGTCTTCAGCTTCCTAATGGAACATAAAGCCCTAAGCTGGGCAAAGGTGAGATCCTCATATTTATAGGGGAGAAGCCCACTGGCTTCTGGCAGGGACCCACTGGTTCCTGGCTGATTAGACATTACTACTGTGGTGCGGTGTATTGTACTGCCTACACTAGTGTGGCTTACTAAACTGTCTTGAGGTGTAGAAAGCATGTGCTATCCCTTAACACACAACTCTAAGTTCAGTCGAACTTACTGTATACTAAACTTGATATTATATCTTTAGTGGTTTTCAGTTGATAAATTCAATTGAGATTATCTGATAAAACAATAGCAAGCTGGAATCCCACACGCTGCACACCAATGTGAGAAGTTGGCCTGATATATCCTGTCCACTAGTTATAGTGGGCACCCTGTATCAGTCCAAACAACCCCTTATGGTGATAGGTTAAAGACAACCTTTTTTTAAAGCTATCCTAGTGGTAGCTATGGAGAGCAGCCTTCAGGCTAAGTCTTGAAGGAATGTAATGCAGCTTGTTTTACCAGTCTATAATCTCTTGAATGACCAAATGAAAGGACATCCACACCAGGTATATATTTAAAATATATGTATTTAAGATAAAACACACCCCTCTAGTCTCTTTATGAGGCTGAAGTTCGAAGTACTTAAGTTACAAGTCAGTATTCAACAGTAATAGCACAAATACACGTTTGGGCCCTAGGGGCGTACCAAACCATATACTAATAAAGTGGTATAAGAACTGAGCTAGACACAAGGCCTAGAGCCTGTAGAAATGCTTGAACCACAAGGAACCACCCAAGGTAGTGACACAGGGGACCCACGGGGGAGGGACGCGTGCAGTGTGAGAACACTGCCGCAAATCACTGTTTACTTCTATGGGGAAAGTCGCTGTCGGAAATGAAATTTAAGAGTTTAAGGACACTTAGAGGATGACTACGAGCGAACCCTTTTGGACTTAGAGGTGTCTAGGGCCAACACCTATGGGAGCACCGGAGTACGCAAGTTACCTCACCCAGAGAAGCCAGGTGCATAGGTGTCAAATGGTGTCGGGTCACGCCGCTGTTTTTAATGGAAGCTGCTCAGGAAGTGCTGCTGCCGTGAAGAGGAGAAGTGTTCGAAGTGATCCAAGCCCGGATCAAGGATGGAAGGAACCTGAAAGCAGAGGTGCAGAGTCTGGGTCACTTACCAGGGACCAAGGGCACTATAGTCCAATGCCCACAGATATCGGGTGCTTCAGATGAGTTGACTGGTGTCTTGATTCTTCAGCCACGTGGTCCAGGAGGTGTCTACGACAACCAGGAGCTGGATTCAAGTTATTCCACAAAGTGTGTCAAGTGCTGCAGTGTCGGCGACCAGATTGAACCCAACAAGCCTTGGCAAAGGCAAGTCACTTGGAAATAGAAAAAGGATGTCGGTATCAAGGTATGCAAGCACTCTCTTACCTTCAGGAGCACTTGATTGTTTCACAGAGACGCTATGAGCCAACTTCCTAGAACTCTACTGGATAACCTATGAATTTTGATTTACACTAGGCTACTAAATAGAGCCCCGGGAGGACGCACGTTGAAGTCCTGTTGTCGACCTGCGAGGTAACAGAACATATGTATAAGCGATGCGATCCTAGTTTTCTGTTTTGCGCTAAGTTTAATCTAGCTTTCTTTTACTATTTTCTCTTGTTAACAGTAAATATATCGAAGTATTCCTACCTGCGATCTAGGGATTTCTTGATATTACGTCCAGCAGTCTTGTGAAGGTGTTGGAATTCAGTTTGATGACGTGTAGTTGTGAATACGTGATGTAGCTTGATGTTGGATTGTTTTTATCTAAATTAATAAACACAACCTTTAAATTCTAATCTGTCAATTGAACATTCAGAACATATATTTCTTTTATCTTTTCTTTACCTACTACGTCACTTACTCTTGTATGATTGCGCCAACAAATCTTTAAGCCTTCACCAGTCCTATGAATAAACAGGGTAAAAACATACTATACAAAGATGCATGTAAATTACTTTTCTTTTTAAAAGTATTTTTCTTTTGAGTAAATGTCCGAGATCTAGCCTATGTAAAACATAAGCGGAAAGTTCCAAAAATTAGTTGTTGAAACTAACATCAGTTAAGTTGCTTCAAGCTTTCTTGCGTTTCGCGCCAGAAACTAAAAATTATTACTTAGCTCTTCTTTCTCTAAATTTCTCTGTCCTTAGATCCCGTTGGTGATGCGATGGTGCCCTCCTGTGGATGAAGACAGAAGACGCGGCAACAACGGAATCCAGGTGAGTTCTTCGTCAAAGTCAGGAAGCTAAGCAAAGGAAATGGCTGGGTGTGGCATTAAATACCCATGCCACACCCAGAACGCCCAGAACGTTCCTTACGTTGCTCGCGCACGTAGCGCGAGACGCGTCCTTCCGATCCCGGTTAGAGACCGGTTCGGACTTAGTTGCGCTGACTCTGCATCTAAGGCACCAGATTGTAAACAATGTTAAAAGCGATAAACCTATGTTGCAAACGGACTAAAAAAGCATTGACAAGTAAAAATCATGAATATAAACACGAATATCACCAATCATGAATTCACGAAGCATTGGCAAATGTTAGCTTACATACATCATAGCCTTTATACATCGTTTCAACCAATAAAGTATCAAATCATACCACATTACACAATATGCAATAGATCAAAACTTAGAGAGTTCTGGTTGCACGGGACAGGGGTGGGTTTCAAGCGGGGATAAAGTAAGGCGCTTTATAAGAAAGTGTGTCCTTGATTTTGTATTTACTTAGGATTCATGACAGTACTCCCCTCTCAAAAGCCCCCCTAACACTAGAGGGACTGGCTTTGGTTTATCAGGATATTTTTGGTGAAAAAGCTTCACCAAACGTGGAGCATTTTGAAGATTTGCAAGAGGTTCCCATGATCTTTCTTCTGGACCATAACCTTTCCAATCCACCAAATAATGTATTTTCTTTTTGAGTCTTTTTGAATCGAGAATTGTTCGAACTTCAAATTCAGAACTCCCATCGATTTCAACTGCAGGAGGAGGGACATTAATCCGAGTTAATGGATGAAATGGTTTTAATAATGAAACATGAAAGACTGGATGAAATCAATAGTGAGATGGTAAGGTTAAACGCACACTAACTGAATTTAACACCCTTTCTATGGGAAATGGTCCTATGAAGTGAGGGCAGAATTTTTTACCACCTTGAATCTTTACATTTTTTGTGGATAACCACACCTTATCACCAATGACATAAGATGGTTGAACTGAGCAATGAGAATCTGCTCGCTTCTTTTGGGTTTCTTTAGCACCTGCTAGATGATAACGTGCTTGTTGTTGAATAGACACTAGTTCTTGTACATAAGTAGAGACAGAGGGAGTTAAATTAGTTTGAGGTTTGTTAACACAAACACCCTGCGGGTGATATCCATGAGAACAAAAGAACGGGGACATTCTGATAGATACATGATCAGAATTATTATATGCAAATTCTAATGCCCACAGAATATCTGACCACTGTTGTACACAACTATTTATCATACAACGTAAATATTTCTCAATGGTTGGTTAGTTCGTTCTGTTAAACCATCCGTTTGTGGATGATAACTGGATGATGTGCGAATGTCCATTTTTAGGTTTTTTCCTAATTTTTGCCAAAAATGAGAAATGAACTGGGGACCCCTATCCGAAATGACAACTGAGGGAATTCCATGTAATCTTACAACATCTTTCATAAAGATGTGAGTAAAATCTTTAGCTGTAGGTAATTTTTTCAATGGTATAAAATGAGCCATACGTGTGAACTGGTCTATAACAGTTAAAATGGTAGTACAACCAGTTGAAGTCTTTGGCAATTCAACAACAAAATCAAGATATATTGTATGCCAAGGTTGTGGAGGTATTGGTAAAGGATGTAATAAATCACTACAAAGTATACCTTTGTTTTGCCCACATATAGCACATGTTTTTACAAACCGTTTTACATCTTCAAATATGGTTGGCCACCAAAAGGTTCATTTAAATGGTGTAAATGCATTACCTGATTTCGTAAAGATGCATTTGGTACATATATCTGGTCGCTCATATACAAAAGGTCATTTCTCATCTGTAACATTGGATTCTCTGATTTCAACTCCTGCACAGTCTTAGTCTTCAGTTCTTTTCTTATTTCGAGTATAATGTCATTATCAATTATTCCGACTTGAAAACATTGGTCAGGTAAGATTGTTTGTGATGCTTCCTGAGTCTTAAGGCAATCTTCTGTTACTCCAATTCTAGATAAAGCATCAGCCTTAGTATTTTCTTTCCCAGGACGGTACGCAATGATAAAATTGTAATCATTGAAAAACAATGTCCAGCGTAATTGACGAGCAGAAAGAGCTTTGGCTGATGGTAAAGATTGTAAATTACGATGATCTGTATATATTGTAACTGGGTGGCGAGCACCCAACAAGTATTGGTGCCATTCTTCAAAAACAGCTTTTATTACCAATAATTCTCTATCAGCTATGGCATAGTTTTGTTCCGTAGAAGTTAGCTTTCTAGAATAATAGGCTATTGGATGCATTTGCCCAGTTTCTTTATGTCGTTGAGACAAGATACCTCCAATAGCAAACTGTGAAGCATCGGCTTCAACTATGAACGGCTGAGATGGGTCAGAATGCATTAAAATTGGGGCTGAGGTGAATTGATTCTTTAATTCTTGAAAAGCCTGTTCTGCAGAATGATCCCATTCAAATTTTGCATGTTTTCTCAGTAACTTTGTGATTGGGGTTATAAGTTTAGAAAAATCGTGAATAAACCGCCTATAAAAGTTGGCAAACCCTAAAAAACTTTGGATTTGTTTCACAGACGTTGGGCTAGGCCAGGTGAGTATGGACTGGATTTTCTTTGGATCCATTTCGATTCCAGGTGGAGTAATAATATAACCCAAAAAGTCAACTTTAGTAACATGAAACATGCTTTTTTTCCAATTTGACAAACAGAGAATTTTGTAAAAGCTGTTGAAGAATGGCCCTTACCTGTTTTACATGGTCTTCTTTGTTTTTTGAGTAAATCAAAATGTCATCGATATATACCACGCAACAAATGTCTAAAAAATCTCGTAAGACTTCATTGATAAAAAACTGGAATGCTGCTGGGGCATTGCAGGGTCCGAAAGGCATGACCTGATATTCATATAGACCATTCATCTCCCTCTCGGACTCGTACAAGGTGGTATGCCCCACGCAGATCCAGTTTTGTGTATATTGTGGCATCTTTTATCTGGTCTAATAAAGTTGGAATCAGTGGTAAAGGGTACCTATTTTTAATTGTCACATTGTTCAGGGTGCGATAGTCTATGCACGTGCGCAAATATCCCCCCTTCTTCGGTATGAAAAAAAAGACGCGACGAGACTGGGGATTTAGAATGTCTAATAAAACCATTTTCCAAATATTCATCTAAATAGGTTCTCAAATGTTGATTTTCAGACTCTGTAAGTGCATATATGCGACTACAAGGGAGAGTTGCACCTGGTACGAGATCAATCCGACAATCAAAATCTCTATGAGGCGGTAATGTGTTAGCCTTTTTTTGATCAAAAACATCCAAAAGATCTGTATATTCAGATGGAACTGCTTTAATGGCTAGCAAAGTTTCAGATGTTTTAGGAAAATCATAACCATGTATTAATAACTCAGGAATGTGATGTGGTAGACAACTGGCTTGACAATGCTCAGATTTAAATAACAAAGTCTTTTTTACCCAATCTATCTGAGGATTGTGTAAAGCTAGCCACGGAATTCCTAAAATTAACCGAAACTGTGGTGCGTCTATGATGTCAAAGGATATATTCTCAGAACAAATCATGAGTAAGGTGTCTGTCTGAAAATTGTATTGGGCCTGACGTTAACTCTTTTCCATCTACTGCTCTTACTATTTCGGGGTTATTTTTTTGTACTTTTGGAAATCCTAATTCACATAAGAATTTTGTGTCTATAAATTTGCCCATTGCTCCAGAATCAATCAAGACATCTATAGACCATATCACAGATTTATTTTCAGGAGATTGTAAAGTCACTTTGATACTAAGATGGTTTAAAGTCATAGTAGGAACAGTAGAGGCCAAACTTGCTTGCTTACTCGACAAAGCGGCCTCATTGTTTGCCGAGCATTCTGGTTTTCCCACTGATCTAAAAGTGCCACTTCATTACCCTTCCCTTTTACCTTATTAGGACGGGTCGGACATTCTTTTACGAAGTGTCCAGATTTTCTGCAATATAAACATTGATTCATCTTTCTACGTTTCTCTTTTTCTTCTTTAGTGAGAGGGCCTCTCATGGTGCCAATTTGCATTGATTCTCCCATATCTATCTTGGAAGAGGATTCATTCCTAAGTGTAGATTTATCCTTAAATACAAACATCTTAGAGTCAGTTTTGGTCTTTTCTCCTTTTCGTTCACTTAGCCTGTGATTTAACTTTACCACCAAATCTATAAATTCCCCACAGTCTTCAGGTGGGTCTAAGATTTGGGTAACCATGTCCTTTAATTCGTCTCTTAGTCCTCTGTAAAATAATGACACTCTTTTTTCTTCTGACCATTCAGCTTCTATAACTAGCCGATTAAATAAAGAGATGTAATGAATTAAATCAGATGATCCTTGTTTTAAATTAAGAAGTGCGTGATCGGCCGACTGAACAAAGACATATTTAGCAAATAATTTTTTCATGGTTTCCTTAAACCGTCTAAGATCATATAATAAGGGATCATTTCTATCCACAATTGGTACTGGCCATAAGGCTGCATCTCCCCCTAGATATGAGAAAATGAAAGTCACCTTAGAAGAGTCATCAGGAAAAGCTGTAGGTTTGGCTGTAAAATGAAGGTGACATTGATTCATAAAAATAGTAAATTTTGTGCTGTCACCATAAAACCGTTCTGGAGGAGCTAATGGAACTGAAATTGGCGTTACCTCTTGAATTTGCGTAGGAGTAGAAGCCGAAGCACTATGCACGGTTTGCATATTTGGAGTAAAACTAGATGGTTTTAAAATGGGCTTTTCTGTAGAGGGACCCCTCCAAGGGTTGGCACTAGGAGAAGCTGTGGCCTGCATATTTGTTTGTAAGACCGAAACGTTTCTACGTAATGCTGCATTTTCTGTTTTGATGTCAGTTAACAGTGCAGCTATATCTTGTAACGAGATCTGTGGATTTTGATTCATAGCGTCCGGGCGAAACCTTTTTCGTGGGCTTAGCCTTCTGTCAAGGTATGCAAGCACTCTCTTACCTTCAGGAGCACTTGATTGTTTCACAGAGACGCTATGAGCCAACTTCCTAGAACTCTACTGGATAACCTATGAATTTTGAATTACACTAGGCTACTAAATAGAGCCCCGGGAGGAGGGCCGGATACTGGACGCACGTTGAAGTCCTGTTGTCGACCTGTGAGGCAACAGAACATATATATAAGCGATGCGATCCTAGTTTTCTATTTTGCGCTAAGTTTATTCTAGCTTTCTATTACTATTTTCTCTTGTTAACAGTAAATATATCGAAGTATTCCTACCTGCGATCTAGGGATTTCTTGATATTGCGTCCAGCAGTCTTGTGAAGGTGTTGGAATTCAGTTTGATGACGTGTAGTTGTGAATACGTGATGTAGCTTGATGTTGGATTGTTTTTATCTAAGTAAATAAACACAACCTTTAAATTCTAATCTCTCAATTGAACATTCATAACATATATTTCTATTATCTTTTCTTTACCTACTACGTCACTTACTCTTGTATGATTGTGCCAACAAATCTTTAAGCCTTCACCAGTCCTATGAATAAACAGGGTAAAAACACACTATACAAAGATGCATGTAAATTACTTTTCTTTTTAAAAGTAAATATCCGAGATCTAGCCTATGTAAAACATAAGCGGAAAGTTCCAAAAATTAGTTGTTGAACCTAACATCGGTTAAGTTGCTTCAAGCTTTCTTGCGTTGGGCGCCAGAAACTAAAAATTATTACTTAGCTCTTCTTTCTCTGAATTTCTCTGTCCTTAGATCCCTTTGGTGATGCGATGGTGCCCTCCTGTGGATGAAGACAGAAGACGCGGCAACAACGGAATCCAGGTGAGTTCTTCGTCGAAGTCAGGAAGCTAAGCAAAGGAAATGGCTGGGGGTGACATTAAATACCCATGCCACACCCAGAACGCCCAGAACGTTCCTTACGTTGCTCGCGCACATAGCGCGAGACGCGTCCTTCCGATCCCGGTTAGAGACCGGGTCGGACTTAGTTGCAATGCGCTTCGCTTGCTGCGCGCTGACTCTGCATCTAAGGCACCAGATTGTAAACAATGTTAAAGTATCAAATCATACCACATTACACAATATGCAATAGATCAAAACTAAGAGAGTGCTGGTTGCACGGGACAGGGGTGGGTTTCAAGTGGGGATAAATCAAGGCGCTTTATAAGAAAGCGTGTCCTTGATTTTGTATTTACTTAGGATTCATGACAGTCGGTGCAGACCAGCAAGGTCTGGGGGACTCACCCAGGGAGGGTAAGTCAGGGCACGTCTGGAGCAACCAGGAAAGCCCAGTCAGAAGAAGAGTTGCCTTCGTGGGGACCCACTAGCCAATGGGCTAGCAATCGCAAAGGAGCCTCAAGTGGTCGCACTGGAAACTGGCCCACGGGTCACTCGTGGAGTGGAGGCCAGAAATCTTCAGTGCAGGAGGTGCTCTAGGCTGGGGATACTCAGAGTCCAAAGCACAACCTTGAGGAAGACCAGGAAGATGATGGATCAGCAAAAGATCAAAGTGTCCAGGGGTCACGGTTCCACGTCACCCACGATAGCCATGGGCCTCAGCTTTGCTGTGGACTCAGGGTAGGGAGAAGTCTGAAAATCCACCTCTGGGGATGCAGAGACTTCGGCGTCCGGCGGGAGCTTCAGAATTGCAGACCGGATAGTTGCTTCTTTGGTGCCTGCCAAGCAGGGAGTCACTCCTTGACCCCAAGTGAGATTTCTTTCTTCTTGTAGTCGAAATAGAAAGTCAAAGGTCCAGGATATATGTTGCAGAGGTTCGTCCAGGGTAATCTAAAGTCGCAAGGACTGGGTTCCCATTCTTATACAAAGTTTGGGGGTTGGACATACTCTAGGGACCCACCTATGGGAGGGTTTGGAAAGAGGGGTTGTTACACCCATTTCCTTTGTCCAGTTTCATGCCAGAGCAGGGGCAGGTAGCCCCTGCAACCAGTTTGAACTGGACTATTCACAGGGACACCAAGTGTGCCCTCAGTGCAGAACTTCAAAGCACCAAAGAGTGCTCCTGCCCAGCCCCAATACACATCTGCATGTCTGGGGAGGTGGTTACACCTCCCTGGGACAGGAAACCTATTGTCCAGACCTCCCCTGCCGGAGTTTCGGTCAGCAGCAGGAGGCCAGACCCGTGTCTGTGGCATACATTTTGTGATGCCAGGGCTGTCGAAAGTCTTTACCGGGTTAGACCAGTGTGAACATGTCTCTCCCTCTAGAAGGGTGGAATGCTACCCCCGCCGCCAGAACTGGTGGGGAGGTAGCATTCCAAAGCATTTGACACCAAACACGATATGTTTCCGTGCAGCCAGTCCAAAGTTAGCATTTACCGCAAGGTTATAATGCACTTAAGAGTATATGGTCAGGCTGCACCACAAACAGCATCAGAGGAGGTACTCCAAACGCTGCAGGACACCCTCTCACATAAAAACCAAGCACTCTGCCTTCAGAATTGTTAAGGCCTGCCATAGGAGTGACTTATAGGTTGTATATGTGTGTGGAATGGTAGTGATATAGGTAACCTATACCACAGTAAGGGGTGCAAGCACCACCTTACCCAGGCTGCAGTAGCAGACCTGTGGTGTCATTTTGGTGTGCTTCCCAGGGGTGGCATAATACATGCTTCAGCCCCTAATAGGCCTCTGAGGTACCTATGCCCTAGGTACATAGTATACTATATACTAGGGGCTGATAAGGCACTCCAGAATCCAATTAGGAATGTACCTAATGTACATGGAAACCATTTTAGAGAGGAAGCAGCTAGGCTGGGGCCCTGATTAGCAAGGCCACAGCCAGACTAAGGTTGAAAAACAGTGAAACACCAGCAAAATGTGGAGGTACCCATGTAAAGCAGATCCTACTCTCCTACAGGTACATTGCAGATCCCCAGCCCCAGGGACCACAACCTCCCCGGGGCAAATTGGAACAAAGGAGGGGTTCCCCCTTCAGTAGCCCTAGATGGCCCTAGGGACCACCACCCCCCAGCGCTGGCTCGAGCAATGACCCTGGGTGCCCACCCCCAGGACATTGCAGTTTGCTATGGCTTTTGCTGGAGCCCCACACCCGACAAGCCATGGCAAACAACTGCTCTGATTTCAACAAGCAAGATGCTCTTGATTGTTGAAAGCAGAGCAAGTGTCTGTTTTCCTGCTTACTGTGAAGCAAGCAGGAAAACAGACATTGCTTTGGGACACAGGGAGCTGAATGTCAGCAGCTCTCTGGATCCCAAAGCAATGCCGGGTCCTGCAGGAGTCAGGAAGCCGGTAATGACTACTGCTGCCTTCAGGCTCTCACTGCGGTCCATTGGTGAGTGGGTGCCCTGGAGGCACCCACTTGAAATCGGCAGACCCCTGGGGATGGGGTCCGCTGTGCCCAATTCAGCCCGTGGAGGGGAGCCGCACAGTCCCCATTCCCATCTGTAAAAGACTGCGCTGGGGGATGTTTTTCCCGGGACCAAAATCGACTCGGGGAGGGGGCAGTGTGGCACCCTCCCCTATTTTCAAAAATCAAAAAAAAGGGGGAAATGGCTAAGCCCTGGGGGATGAGGTCCCTGGACCGAAATCAACCTAGGGGCTGCCCTCCTTTTATGGAAAAAAAAGAAAGGCCATGCCCTAGGGGATGGGGTTCCCGGGTCCGAAATCGGCCCAGTAATGGTGCTTTATGGCCCCCTCTTTTTTCAAAATATTAAAATTAAAAAAGGGCCTATCCCCGGAGGATGGGGTCCCCTGCTCCGAAAATTGCCCACAAGGGGCCCCTCTCGGCCCCCTCCTTTAATATAAAAAATATATATATAAAAAAGAAAAGGCTGACCCCTGTGGATGGAGTCCCCGGGGCCCCCGTCATCCATTGGAAAAAGGGCTGACCCTTAGGTATAGGGTCCCCGGGGCCAAAAATAGCCTAGAAATGGGGGTCCACACAGCCGCTTTCCCGTAAAATAAATAAAAAAGTAGGAAACAAAATCTGGCAAGCTGTCAGAGGCCATGCCCCCTTCACCACCACTCTGCAAGTATGCCTCCTAGTGCAGTGGTGGTTGGGGATGAAGTCCCCTTAGTAGCTGAGGGTCCTTACTGTCCATAAACCCCTTCTGTTAAATCAAGTCTCAGACAGCAGGATTGGTGTCATGCCCCCTTTCTCCTCCACTCTACTAACATAATTCCTGGAGTGCTTCTGGTTAAGGAATGAATTCCACTTTATTCCTGAGAGCCACTGGACTAAAGTGGACTACTTACTCCAACCAGTAGTGCAACAAGAGGCGCATTTGCAGATTGGTTGACAAAGGGGGCGTGGCCTCTGACAACCTCTCAGCAATCCAGTTGTGTGAGTCTTACTAGAAATGACAGGAGGGTAGTTAGACCCCAAGGACCCTCAAAAGCCAAGGAGACTTCATCCCCCAACTAGTAGTGTGCCAGGAGGTGCATTTGCAGAGTGGTGGGAAAAAGGGCCTGGCTACCAAAAACCTTTCAGCAAACCCACTGGGTGGGACTTGCTGGAGTTAACAGGAGGGGTACTTGGTCCCCAAGGACCCTCTGGAGCCAAGGAGCTTCACCCCCCTGCTAGTAGTGCACCAGGAGACATGTGTGCAGAGTGGTGGAGAGAGGGGGTGTGGAATTTAACAATCTCTCAGCAATCCTCATGTATGGGACTTACTGGAGGTAATAGGTGAGTTAGTTGGCCCCAAAGGATGTCCTTGGGGGCTAAATACCCATCCTGTTACGTCCAGTAAGTCCCATACAGTGGCATTACTAAGAGGTCCTTGGAGGCCACGCCCCCTCTCTCCACCACTCTGCAAACATGGCTTGTGGTGCACTAATGCTTGGGGGATGAAGTCCACTTTACCCCTGAGGGACCTTGGGGGCCACAAAGCCCTGCTGGTCCCTCCTGTAAGTCCTACACAGTGGGATTCCTGAGAGGTGGTCGGAGGCCCAGCCTTTTTTCTCCACCACTCTGCAAGCACAACTACTAGTTATAAAAACATAGAAATTCACTGAAAAAACTAAAGTTACAGGGATGTTATAGTTAGGAATTATCATTTAAAAAACTTAGAAATTCACTGAAAAAACAAAAGGTTATACAGATGTTATAGTTAGGAGATGGAATTAAAAAAAACCTCAGGAATTCACTGAAATAACTAAGGTTACAGAGACATCATAGTTAGGCTCAGGTGACATTCATACAAAATCATAAAAATTTAGCCATTATAGTTAGTGAGCTAACTATAACTTGTGCCCTCGCAATGTACTACTAATGACCGCACAAACTACATGACTAAAGACATGGTCATTGACATCACTGATAGTATTACTCGTGGCATCTTAAATGACATAACTGATGACATCCTCCACAAAATCTCTGACGCACCCACTCACTCCACATATAACCTTTCATTCACCCACTCCCACTACCGCACTACGGGGTCGCAAATCCACAAAAAATTAAAAAAGAGTATGTATGATAAAAAAAAAGATTCACTATTGGGTTATAATGTGGCTCTAAAAAAACCCTTGTTTTCATCATGACTTTGATGGAGCTACATGTAAGTACTGATGCACAGTTTAAGGTTGTTGAGAAACACTCTGTTCCCTTCATCTGTGAAGTGAACTCCATCACTTTTGTAGATGTCATCCATATCAAAACGTACGTTGTTGTTATAGATGTAGCCCATCCTATCGTCTCTTAGGTAAGCAGAAACAGCTTTATTGACATTCTTCCTAGCTTTTTCAATCTGTGGACAGAATTGGTTTGACCACTTCCATTTCTGTCTTTGGCATATATTAGAGTATACAAAGACAGTTTGAGGCAAAAGCAACATCAATTGTGCAAAGGTATCCTTCACTAGGATTTCCAGATCTACCCCATTCAATGTGCCTAGGTCATTGCCACCACAGTGCACAATCATGAGGTTAGGGGGTTGCAAAAAGGTTTTAACCAAAGGCATCAATTGGTGCCACTTTATTAGTCTCTGTGCAATCCATTAAATATCCACATTTTGCAATCCTAGTTCTTTGCCAACACCTCTGTATTCAGCATACTTTTTGCACCTGAAAACATAGCTGTGCCCTACAATCCATACTGCAAGCATCTTGAAGGAAAATCTGCAAGGAATGAAAAGATGTCTGTAGCTCATGTAGTCAGTTGATAGAATGAGAGGTATCTAAAATGGTGGAGAAGATTCTGTTTTTGAAAAAGCCAATAGTTGACTATTCAGTAACATTGTGCACTCAAAAATAGGATGCATGTTACTTTCCTGTGGAAGCATGTTTCTTATTGGTTATTAAATAATGTTGGAAAGGTACAATAGATAGGATAAGGTAATATTTTGCAAAAGACAACCACACCTGCTATTTGCATTTGTAAGCTACTGTGTTGAACTTGAAAATATGGTGAACTTGTGACCTGCCTCTACCGTTGAATGTTGTAGAAGCTGTAGTATGTGTAGAAGTAGTCTGTGTTTACTAGTATTATTAGAAATAGGTTTTTGAACTCCCGTAAGGGTTCACGGTTCCATTGGACACTACACTGCAGCACCGCTGTGGAATCGCGATTCCAGAAATTTCCAGAACCAGTTTGGGCACTTTTATAAGATAGCTAAAAAGGGTTAATATGTCTAACCCTTAGAAATATGTTTTACAATTTGAAATAATGTAGGAAGCAATGCAATGTGTTACTTATATTTATTTGTCTGCAGAAAGAGAGGGAAAGTTTGCCATTACTGATTTTACATTGTTGAGAGTTGAGTATTACATTTATTGTATGTGAAAGAAAACCTTTTATGAGTTTTGGATATTGCATACTCTACAATACTATTTGAAAGGTGAGTTACAAATTTGTAAGGTGTGTTATGCATTATGTTGTAATGCTTTACGGTTGGTAGTGATATTTTTAGATTTGAAAAGCTTTATTTCCAAAGTTTTGAAATTGTTTGAGAAGTGTGATGTTTGAAATATGTTAGGAAATTTACAAATGTGTATTGTAGTTTGTTCTATTGTACAGAAATGATGATTGAAATAGTTAGTTCATACTAATATGTGTACATTGGTAGATGGATTAGTGATTGTTGTAGTTGTATGAGTCTGTGGAAAGGTGCAGTTGAAGTATGCTGCATAATTTAGTTGTCTGTCTGAGATGGGAAGTGCAGTCTTTCAAGTCTTAAGGTCTGTATTGTCCTGTGACTGAGCTATTTCTCTACTTCAATGTGGAATCTCATAAGTGTTATGAATCTGAAGATGTTAGACATATAAAACACTAGCAGAATGTACAGACAAATACATGCAGGCTTTCAGCAATATGGTGAGACTTACAACAGAGACATGCTGCTTTATATTTGGCGAGGCCCAACACCCTGAGTAGTAGTAGAATGGTGAAGCTGCAGCACAAAAGAGAGGTTTAAGACATGTTAACAGAGGGATTAGTGATTAAACTACTTTTTTTGAATCTGTTGAAAGGTATGTCTCTGGTTGAAATGGGAAGTGCACTCTGTAAAGTTTTAAGGTCTGCAGGGTCTTGTAACTGAGGTATTTCTCTACTTGCACATGTATTATCATACGTCTTATGCATTTGAAGATGCTAGACATTTAAAACACAGGTATACATCTATTTTTATGTTTCTTTGAAAAATGATAGCGCTAGCAAACTGTACGGACACATGCATGCATGGTTTCAAGAATATGGTGAGACTTACAACACAGATATGCACAGGGTGGCTGCTACATATTTCGCTAAGCCCAACACCCTGAGTAGTAGTAGAATGGTGAATCTGCAGCACAAAAGTGAAGTTTAAGACATGTTGGCAGAGGGATTAGTGATTAGGCTACTTTGTATGAGTCTATGGAAAGGTACACTTAAAGTATGCCGCATAATCTTATGTGCCTGCTTGAAATGGGAAGTGTAGTCTGTGATGTTTTAAGGTCTGCATGGTCTTGAGACTAAGGTATGTCTGTACTTCCACATGTATTCTCATTCATGTTATACATCTGAAGATGCTAGATGTATAAAACCCAGGTATACATCTATTTGTATGTTCCTTTTATATATGATGCCACTAGGAAAAGGTGCAGACACATGCATACATGCTTTCAGGAATATAGTGAGACTTACAACAGATCCATGCAAAGGATTGCTGCTTTATATTTGAGTAGGCCCAACACTCTAAGTAGTCGCAGAATGGTGAAGCTGCAGCTCAAAAGTCAGGTTTAAGACATGCTGGTAGAAGGATTAGTAATTGGGCTACTTTTTATGAGTCTGTGTCAAGGTGCATTTGAAGTACTGCACATAATATTACTTGTCTGTTTTGGAATGTGAAGTGCAGTCTGTCAAGTTTTAAGATCTGCATGGTCTTGTGACTGAGGTATGTCTCAACTTGCACATGTATTCTCATACGTGTTATGAATCTGAAGATGGTAGATGTATAAAACATAGGAAGAGGTGCAGGCACTTGCATGTATGCTTTGTGGGATATGGTGAGACTTACAACAGACACATGCAAAGGGTTATTGCTAAATATTTGGCTAGGCCCAACACCCTAAGTAGTTGCAGAATGGTGAAGCTGCAGCTCAAAAGTGAGGTTTAAGACATGGTAGAGGGATTAATGATTAGGCTACTTTGTATGAGTCTGTGGAAAGGTACACTTGAAGTACGGCGCATAATATTACGTGTCTGTTTGGAATGTGAAATGCAGTCTGTCACTTTTTAAGATCTGCATGGTCGTGTGACTGAGGTATGTCTCTACTCGCACATGTATTCTCATACATGTTATGAATTTGAAGATGGTAGATGTATAAAACATAGGTATACGTCTATTTGTATGTTTCCTTTATATATGATGCCACTAGGAAAAGTTGCATACACATGCATGTATGTATATTTCAGGAATATGGTGAGAGGTACGACAGACACATGCAAAGAGTTACTGCTTTATATTTGACTAGGCCCAACACCCTATGTAGGTGCAGAATGGTGAAGCTGTAGCTCAAAACCTAGGTTTAAGACACGATGGTAGAGGGATTACTGATTAGGCTACTTTGTATGAGTCTGTGGAAATGTACACTTGAAGTATGGCACATAATATTATATGTCTGTTCGGAATGTGAAGTGCGGTCTGTCAAGTTTTAAGGTCTGCATGGTTTTTCTGACTGAGGTAGGTCTCTACTTACACATGTATTCTCATATATCTTATGCATTTGAAGATACTAGACATATAAAGCACAGGTATACGTCTATTTGTATGTTTCTTTTATATATGATGGCACTAGCAAAGCGTACAAATACATGCATGCATGCTTTCAGGAATATGGTGAGACTTACAACAGAGTTATGCGAAGGGTTGCTGCTTTAAATTTGGCTAGTCCCAACACACTGAGTAGTCACAGAATAGTAAAACTGCAAGACAAAAGTGAGGTTTAAGGCATGTTGGCAGAGGGATTAATGATTAGGCTACTTTGTATGAGTCTGTGGAAAGGTACGCTTGAAATGCACCGCAAAGTTCTTGGTGTCTGCTTGAAATGGGAAGTGCAGTCTGTGAAGTTTTAAGGTCTGCATGGTCTTATGACTGAGGTATGTCTGTACTTGCAATTGTATTCTCATGTGTTGTGGATCTGAAGATGCTAGATGTGTGTAACACAGGTATAGAAGCATTTGTATGTTTCTATTATGTGTGATGCCAGCAGCAAAAGGTAGAGATGCATGTATGCATATATTTAGGAACATGGTGAGACTTACAATAGTAATATTGTAAAGATTGCTGTTTTGCATTTCTGTAGTTCTCTTGCTGCTTTCTGCACTTCTCTTGACTGTTTCTGCGCCTATGTTGCTTCTTTCTACATTTATGTTGCATCTTTCTGCAACCTTCTTATCTCTGTTGCTTTTTTTCTGAACTGCTCATGTTTTTTTCAGTACCTTTTTTTTATTTGTTATAAAGAGAATAGCAATATAGTTGTAATGAATTGAATGTTTTGAATAGAATTTGAAGATGGCAAGAAGACATGAAAAGAGAAGATAACAAAGAAAACAGAAGTACTTAAACCAAAGTAAAAAGAGTGGACTACAAAAAGACCAAAATGTTACTCAGGATAATGACCGATCTGGTAAGAGTACTAAACAATTTCTTAAAACAGTTGCAGAGAGATTAAAGAAAGACAATAGTAATTAAAGAAAAAAACCATTTTTAGAACAAAACACAAGGAAACAAACTATTGCAATGGAAAAAACATTCATTTTTTGAAAAACAACACGTCTCAAAAAGACAAAAACTATTTAAACAGATACATGTACGAATGTTTCTAATTAGAGTAATTAAAAATGTAGTAAAAGATTGTAAAAAGTATAAAAGAAGATCAGCAGAGTATAAGAAAAAGCAACACATTGAAAGTGTACTGCTTTTGAATTGAAACGAAAATTATTTACATTAGTTTTGAAGAGAATGAAAACTTTGAATGAAACAATGCTGTTTATGAAGGAGAAAAGCAAAAGAAAATGACTGGTTAATAGAGGTAAGTTTTGTAAAACATTTACTTGTGAATGGAAGCATAATTTCAAGTGCTGAGCCTTTCTTTAATGAAGAAAGATATTTTCAACACATTAGTTCATGCAGTGGATTCTAGTGGACGATGCTATGAGATGAAAGATGGTTGTCCCAGTCCAAAAGACAAAATGGCTGTCGGGAGTGTAGAAAAAGTAATAGCTGAAGAAGTTTGAGGTAATCGTACACAAGCTCCTGTGTATAAGTGGAATTGTATCAGTATGTGCAGTATTCAATAGGAATCTATTGACATATTGTGAATTTTGTTACGAAAACATGCCAAAAAAAGTGTTAAACAGAAGATTTAGATGTTACAAGGACTAGATCCATGTAAAATAAGAAAATATACTAACTTGCTGGGTCATTCTCTGGCTTGTCTTTCAAGAAAATTGTGTAAAAGTACTTTTAATCATTTACGAAGGTTAGCAGTACACCACTCAGAAATGCGTAAGTTAGTAAGGAGACTCTACTATGTAAAAAGTCTGCATTATGTTTAAGTGAAATGAACACAGCTCTTCTGCATGGTTCACTATCAGATGTGCAAAAAGTTTGTGATGATATATAGTTTCGTTTTTTTGGTTCACAAGAGGAGTGTAGAGAAAGTGAGAGCTTGATAAGTGTAGGTGTTGAAGAACAGGTGAAAGAGATCAGTATTGATGAGTTTGCAGAAGAAATTACAAAGTTTAAGACAGTTTCACCTGAAAAACCAAACAATGTTTGTATTTGGTGTCGACGTACTCACTATAGAAATCAAACTAGGAATGGTGATTTATATTTACCAAGTGATAAGGAAAACAATGATAACTGGCAGCAATTTGGTGCTTATTTGTTGGTGATGGTCGGTTTGAATTGGCTACTGATCAACTTATTTGTAAATATTGTCACAACACATTAAAAGAAAACCAAAATGCCAGCTATAGCAGTTCATAACAACTTATAGTTGGTAGTTATTCCTCAGGAACTGGCAGATTTTAATGCATATGAGTCCATTCTTATTCAATCTGTGCACCCATTTCAGTCTATAGTTCATATGGAGTCTAAAACAGTTAAGCTGCCTCCTACAGAGAGTTGTGTACTTACCTTTAGATTTTAAGAAAAATATTGAAACTGTTGGTGTAGACAGAGAGGAAAATGAGGCAGTAGTTATTCTAGTTAATGGTGTACCAATAAAGTCGAAAAGTATGGCAAGAGTTTGTAGATGTTAATAAACTTCAAAAGGTTACATTATATCTGGTACAGAATAATATTTATTATGAGAATGTAAATGGGGATTAACAGGTAATATGCTTAGAAGCTGAAACAGAAATTTCAAGTGGCCAAATAGAAATAGTGGATAAGTCTAGGAGTGAAGAGATTTATGAACATTATACTATACATTCTCTACATTCAAAAGAAGTTATAGGAAACGGTATTGAACTATTTCAAATGAAGGAAGCAAAGGAAACTACCAAGAGTGTATGGGAAAAAAGTTTAGAAGCTCGTTGTTTTCCACGGTCTTTCCTTACTGGAGAAGGTGGACGATTTGATGAGCGAGCTGTACAGATTCCAGCTTCAGAATACCGCTCGACAAGATTGTACTCTTAAGATCCAAGATTTCGGCTGTGCATTCCATACATATTTAATCTTCTGTTTGAAAGTGATTTGTACACACTTTCATATGCAGTGAACCACATAATAAAAACAGGAGTTCATCCTCCACATGTTTCTGCAAAGAAATTCATGGACAAAGTTCAACAAAGAGATGGAAATTTAGAATCTCTGTTAATTAATTTGATAGCATGTCAACATGGTAACAATGAGTATTGGTATCATCGTCATGGAGAACTTAAATTCATGTTAGGAAACTTAGGTACTCCTACATGGTGTGTAACACTTAGCTGTGCTGAATATGCGCAGGACGATTTACATGAATTTCTACGAGAAGCAAATTCAAATATTAAAAACATTGAATTGAAGACAGCTGGAGAACTCTGTTCCTTGGATCCTGTAAATATGGGCAGCTATTTTAATCATAGGTTTCAAGCTATGATGTCATTTATCTGCAATAAAAATAATCCACCTCTTGGTGAGTTAACAGATTTTTTGGGGAGAAAGGTGTACAAGCCGGAGGTGCTCCTCATATACACATGCTATTATGGATAAAGAATGCTCCAAAATTTGGAACTGATACTGATGAAACTGTTTTGTCTTTCATCAAACAGTATGTTACCTGTGCCATTCCAAGAGAAGGAAGAGTAAAGAGCTTGAGACAAAACGTTTTACGGGTTCAAAGTGATCGATGTGGAAATTACTGTCGACTAGCATACAAGTCTAAAGAGAAATTTTATACAAAATTTCATTTTGAAAACACACGTTCAATAATTTCTAAAGGAAGAGTAAATAGTTTTTTGTCAGCGGTAAGGCATAAAATAACTTTAAAATCTATGAGGAATACATAAAACCTAAAAAGTACTGAAGATCCAAAGTATATTAATGACTACAATCCATTTATTTTGAAAATGTGGAATGCAAACATTGAGATTCAATATGTTGCAGATAATTCAATTGCGGTTGCTCACTATGTTACATTATATATAACCAAATATGAAAAGACATAGATGAAAGATATGTGGGAAGAAATTTCACAAGAGAATAGTCTTAGCAAGAAATTGTACAGCTTCAGCTTGAAAATGCTTTGCCATCAAGAGATTGGACCCTATGAATGTTCGGATCACTTTATCTCTGCCAGTTTATATTCAAAGTCAAGAGGAACCACTTGGGCAAGTCTAGGTCTTGCCACCACACAAAATAGAGTATTGACATCTTTGCAAGAAATCGAATACTTAGCACAGAATGAACCAGAAAGTAAAGATATTGTTAAAACTAATATGTTGGATACATACTATCCCAAAAGAGCCCACATCTCGAAAACCTATTTCTGTATGAACTAATTCAACATTACAGGTTAAAAAGAAAGTTACAGAAAATATAAAAAAAGAAAAATATGCAGTAATTGGATTTGACGGATGTTTGGTAAAACATGCAAAAGGAAATTTTATTAACCACAGAAAATTCAGTTGGAAAAGTCCAGGTAAGAGGGAATGGTTTTATTGAGCACTTCTGCAACTGTTCAAGCTTTGGCATAGTAACACGGAATTACTTGGAGATTTCAACTGCTATGAAGATTCTTCTAATGCAAGCAAAGATAGTACTCAGTGCACAATTTTCCCTATATATCTGCAAATATTAAATGATGAGATTGAACAAAAAACTACTATTGCAGCTGAAATAGCGAGAGAAAGTTTTCAAGATAGTCAAAGTTCTGGTCCACTGAGTCAAGATCCACTGGGACAACCAATTATCGAAAATGAAGCAACAATAGCCATGAATGAGGTAGAAACTAAATGTTGAACAGAAGGAAATATATCTACAAGTCAAACAACAGTTACATGGTTTGCTGCACAAATAAACGAATGCCAATGTTCATCATTTAAACCTATTCTAATGTACATCAGTGGTTAAATTGGAACAGGAAAAAGTTTCTTAATTCAAGTATTGACCAGTTATCTACACAAAACTACAGAATCACATTTATCTTGTGTAGTAACAGCTCCAACTGGATTAGCAGCACACAACATTAAAGGGATTACTTTACATCGATTACTTATGCTACCAGTTGAACATGATAATAAATTGGAATATCAGAAGCTATCAGGAGAAGGCCGTTATGAAGTCTCAAGAGAACTGAAGACAATGAAACTTGTAAACATTGAGGAGGTGAGCATGGTCTCAAACGTAATGCTTGCCTTTGTACATTTAAGAATGCAACTGATTTTAAAAACAAATTACGAGGTTCTGTTTGGAGGAAAACATTTAATTGTATTCAGAGATCTACTACAACTTACTCCTATAAAAGAACAACCTGTTTTTAAAGCACTTGTCCATGAAGACACTAGGAAATCTTTGAGAAGTATTGGAAATGTGAACATTTGGTTACATTTTGAATATAAAGAACTTGTCAAGAATATGCGACAAGCAAGTGATGAAGATTACAGAAATATTCTTCAATACATAAGAATTGGAGTTTTGATGAAACATGGTAAACAAGCTTTAGAAAGTTGGCTACTAAGGAACTTATTTACAACTGGCAACACAGCAGGTGAAGTAATGTACAACATGCTTGGAGAAAAGCAGAATACAGTTTGCTTAATGCCTACACTGCAAGACTGTTCTATATTTAATCAACAACTTCTGAAACTGGAAAAAGAAGAAATAGTGGAAATTGAAGCAATTGATAAAATTGAACACCAGGGAGTGACTATTCTTCTTACAGAGAAACTACAGGATAAATTGGATTATTTGGAAAAGTCTGTACCTAAAACTGCAGGCTTAGAAAAGACTTTAAATGTATGTAGAAACTGTTAGGTAATTTCATGGCGTAATTTGAATGTAGAAGAAGGTTTAGTAAATGGAGCAATTGGTAAAGTTGTTGAATTTGTAAAATTGCAGAATATAGATGGAATAGAATATTTTACTGTAAAATGTGATCAGATTAAAGAGGCAAGACAGATTGGGCATTGTGCTGTATATTTTTTGCTTTAAAAGATTTGTATGTTAGCAGACAACAGTTTCCTTTGTCTTTAGCATATGCAGTAACTATTCATAAAACTATTCATAAATCTCAAAGTTTAAGTATAGGCACTGCTTTTGTACAGTGTTCGAAGAGGTAATGGCATACGTTGCATTGTCCTGGGGAAGAAAATTGTCTGGTTTGTATTTGAAAGATTTTGACGAGAAAAGTCAAAGTACAATCATTTAATACGACTTTATACTCCTGATATAGGTGAATTTCCCATCTATGAAAAACGAATAGTGTGTCCAAAACGGAAATATGTCAAAGATGCAATTGAGGTTCAAAAAAAGAAAACAAATGAAGAGAAACCTGAAGGTGTAAAGAAAAATAAAATGGAAACTGCTGATGACATTGTAAGATACCAGTTGGAAAATAGTTCAGGTATCAACTGCTATGCTAATGTGATTTTGAATGTTGTGTTTTATCTACAAGATCCTCAACCAGAAGCCATGGTAAATTGCAAAAAAATATTCTGTTCTTTGCTACATCATATATTTCAACAGTTGGTAACTGCCAGAAGTAAAACCCATACTATTTCTGGTATTCAGAAACGTTTGGATATATATACTGCTTCTGTGACATTTACTCATAATATACAACAAGATGCACAAGAATTTCAAATCATTATGCTTGGAGTATTACAACATGAAGGAATACATATTGAAAATGTATTTGGAATAAGTTACAGATGGGATCATAAATGTGAAGAGTGTTCATTTACTTCCACCACTGAAATACAAACAGGATGATTGATATACTTGACAATACCAGACTGCAAATCAGTACCTTTTAACAAATTGATAAAAACAGCCAATCAGGACAGGAGATGTTCGTATTGCATATCAGAGATGTTGTCTACATGACATATAGAAACATTTAGAAAATATCTCATTTTAATGCTAGAGCATTGTAGAGCAAATGGCAGAAAATTGGAAACCAAAATGAAAATTTTTAATGCAAGTCAAATATCTATTTAAGTAAGAACTTTTATAGCAGTGGCTATTATTTTCCATGATGGACCTACTACAACATTTGGACACTATGCTGTGTATTTAAAGTGTAATAAAGGATGAACACATTGCAATGATGCCCACAAGGAATTCAAAGCTAGATTGCCTTATGAATTACCAAATTCATATTTGTTAATTTTGAAGCCAAAGTTTTGAGTCCATCATTCCACCTATTAGGAAGATGTGAACAGAAAGTAGAGAGGAGTGCAAACTATTAGTATTTATAATTAGTGTTTGGAATATTATTTGCGCTAATTGATATTGCATTTGGAAAATTGTATTTAAGATGAAATACTTTATATGTTTGTTGTCTGTATTGTACCAGATGTAAATAAGAGTCTCCATTTTGGCAAATGTATTTGAAATAAATAATAGAGTTAATGTAGATGAAGGAAGTGATTAACAAAGTGTAGATAGAAAAACACATATTGAAAATTATGCTCTACGCTGATTTGTTTTTTCTATAATCAATTTGATTGTTTTTTTCCCCACTGTTCAATGATGATACTACATTAAAATGACTGTGTATGGTGAAGTTAAGTGGAATCTGAGAACATCAAAAAAGGGAAACTGAAAATGTTATGTAATTCTAAATTTAAGTTGTGTTCTCAAAAACATAATTTTATAACTACTGTAACATATAATTAAATACGTTTTTCTTCTTCTTCTTTATAGTAGGTACTGTTGAAGTTTGAAAAGAGTTTTAATGCTGTTTAAGAGAATACTACTCTAAAATACTTCTACTGAGTAATGTATCTAAACTAATTAAAACATAAGAATACATAATATAATATGCATAATAAAGTGAACAAATGTTTAAAGTTTAATTATATGTTATTTGTTTCTAATACAAATAATGTTGATCCTTTAGACTATTTGAAAATTATCATTATGTTGCTCATGTAAACAGGCAGGCAGTCATCCTTTCACATTGACACTACCCATGCACTCATCTATTCTGTGAAGCACAAGTCTTGCACTAATAGGATAACAAAGGTATTACACTTGCATTCTTTCTTTCAGACAGGCACTACACATGCACTCATCTATTCACCCAGGAAGTACCCCTGCACTCAGGCACTACTCTTGCATTCAGCCATTCACTCAGGCAGAACCTATGCACTCATCCATTCACTCAGGCTTTCCTGCACTCATACAATCACCTGGACACTACCCTTGCACTCATGCAATCACTCAGGCACTACTCTTGTACTCATCTATTCACTCAGGAACTACCTGTACACTCAATCATTTACTCAGGCACTACCCATGCACTCAGCCAGGCATGATCCTTGCACTCATACTTTCACTCTGGTACTTCCCACACACTAATTCAATCACCAAGGCACTGCCCCTGTACTGACCTAAACAGACAGTCATTACCCTGCACTTATGCAATCACCCCTAAACTGCCCACACACTCAGGCACTGCTCTTGCACTCAACCATTCACTCAGGCACTACCCATGCACTCGCCCATTCACTCATGCACCACCTATGCGCTCATCCAATGACCCAGGCATTACCCTTGCATCTATCCTCAACTCAGGCAATACCCATGCACTCATCCAATCACCCAAGCACTACCAATGCACTCATGCAATCGCTCAGGCACTACTGTTGCACTCAACCATTCACTCAGGCACTACCCATGCACTCATGCAATCACCCAGGCAATCACCCAGACACTACCCATGCACTCATGCAACCATTCAGGCACTACTCTTTCACTCAACCATTCACTCGGGTACTACCCATTCAGTCATCTATTCACTCAGGCACTACCCATGCACTCATTCAATTACCCAGACATTAGCCTTGCACTCATACTTTCACTCAGATATTCCCATACACTCACCCAATCACCCAGGCACTATCCATGCACTCATACAATCACCCAGGCACTATCTATGCAATCATGCAACCACTCAGGCACTACTATTGCACGCATCCATTCCCTCAAATACTACCCACGCACTAAGGCACTACCCTTGCACTCATCTGACCACCAAGGCTTTAGCCTTGTACTCATTCTTTTACACAGGCACTAACCATGCACTGATCCAGGCACCCAGACAGTACCCTTCCACTCATGATTTCACTCAGGCACTACCCATGCACTCCTCCAATCTCACAGGCAGTACCCCTGCACTTTTGCAACCCCCGAGGTACTACCTATGCACTCAACCATCCACTCAGGCACTAGCCATGCACCCATCCATTCTCACAGAAACTACCCATCCACTCATCCAATGACCCAAGCATTAGTCTTCCACTTATACTTTCACTCGGGTACTTCCAATGCACTCATCCAATCACCCAGGCACTACCCCTACACTCATGCAATCACCCTGAACCTACCAATGTACTCATTCAGTCACTCAGACACTACTCTTGCACTCAACCATTTACTCAGTCAATACCCATGCAGTCATCCATTCTCTCAGGCACTACCAATACACCCTTCAAATGACCCAGGCATTACTCTTGCAGTCATCCTTTTACTCATGCTGTACCCATGCACTGATCTAAGCACCCAGACATTACTCTTGCACTCATGAAGTCACTCAGACAGTACCCATGCATTCATCCAATCACCCAGGCAGTACCCCTGTACTTTTGCAGTCATGCAGGCACTGTCCATGCACTCATGCAATCACTAAGGCACTACTCTTGCACTCAACCATTCACTCAGGCACTACCCATGCACTCATCCATTCACTCAGGCACTACCTATGCACTCATCCAACGACCCAAGCATTACCCTTGCATCCATCCTTCTACTCAGGCAGTACCCATACACTCATACAATCACCCAGGCACTACCCCTGCTCTCATGCAATCACCCCAGCATTATCCATGCACTCATGCAATCACTCGGGCACTACTGTTGCACTCATCCATTCTCCCAAACCCTACCCATGCACTCATCCATTCACCCAGGAAGAACCGCTGCACTCATGCAATCACCCTGCCACTACCTATGCACTCAACCATTCACTCAGGCACCGCCCATGCACCCATCCATTCCATAAGGTACTACCCATGCCCTCATCCAATGACCCAAGCATTAATCTTCCACTCATACTTTCACTCAGGTAACTCCCATGCACTCATCCAATCACCCAGGCACTACCCCTATACTCATGCAATGTCCCAGACACTACCCATGTACTCATGCAATCACACAGATACTATTATCACTCAATCATTCACTCAGGCACAACCCATGCACTCATCCATTCTCTCAGGCTCTTACCATATACTCTTCGAATGACCCAGGCATTACTCTTGAAGTCATCCTTTTACTCATGGAGTACCCATGCATTGATCTAAGCACCCAGACTTTATTCTTGCACTTCTGAAGTCATTCAGGCACTCATCCAATCACCCAGGCAGTACCCCTGCACTTTTGCAGTCACCCAGGTACCACCCATGCACTCATGCAATCACTCAGGCACTACTCTTGCACTCAACCATTCACTCAGTCACTATCCATGCACTCTTGCAATCACTCAGGTACTACTGTTGCACTCATACATTCCCCCCAACCCTACCCATGCACTCATCCATTCACTCAGGTACTACTTTTGCACTCCTCCATTCACCCAGGCATTACCCCTGCATGTATGCAATCACCCAGGTACTACCTATGCTATGCCCTCAACCCTTCACTCAGGCACTACCCATGCACCCATCCATTTCCTCAGGCACTACCCATGTACTCATCCAATAAGCCAGGTATTACCCTTGCATCCATTCTTCCACTCAGGCAGTACCCATGCATTCATCCAGTCACTCAAACACTACTTATGCACTCATACAATCCAGGAGGCGCTACCTATACACACATTGAATCACTCAGGCATTACCCATGCAGTTATGTTATCACCCAGGCACTAGTCTTATACTCAGCAAACACAAGGAGATGATGGACGGAGAGCTGAAACTAGTCTTGCACTCAACCATTCCCTCAAACACTAACCATGCACTCATCCATTCACTCAGGCCGTACCCATGCACTCATGCAATCAAAGAGGCATTACCTATACACATATGCAATCACTCAGGCATTACCCATGCAGTTATGCAATCATTCAGACACTCCCCAGCACTCAGCCAATCGCCCAGGTACTACCCCTGCACTCACACAATCACCCAGACACTCTCCGTGCACTCATGCAATCACGCAGGCACTAGTCTTACAGTCAATCATTCACTCAGGCACTACTTATGAACTCATGCAATCACCCAGGCACCATCTATGCTCTCACCCAATCACCCAGTAACTATCCATACACTCATTCAATAATCCAGACACTATCCTTGCACTCATTCATACAACACATACAAGTTTGTATATCTTTAACCAAAAAGGCAGTGCTAAAAAGAACCTTTTTTCTTCATTTATTTTCATTTGTTATGCTTTTCTAAATCTTTTAATCATTTTTTGGGGGGTTTTAAAAAAAGTAGTCCATAAAACAAGGCAACAAAGTGCTGTAAAGCAGTAAAAACATTTTGCAACTAGAACGTTATTGCAAAACAAACTAAATAACTAGCATTTATGATTTTTGGCAGTGAGAATAATTCCACGGATCGACTACTCTCCAGCACAAAGACGCTTCTTGCACTTTCAACAGTGTTGCTCTAAACCCACAAATTCAGGTACAAGCAAGGTTGTGTTATCAGTTAAAGTAGAAGTTGCAGATGTGCTAGGTCCTGCAACTTCAGTATTCTCAGATTGTTGTTCCAGTTGTCGCATGTGCTGCTCTCTGGTGAGGCAGTTGGTTGTATTGTCTGTAGATGTTTCATCATAGATGAAGTTTCATAGGAGTATTTTTTCTCGGAGCCCCAAGATAAAACTTTATCACACAAAGCACAAGTCACTTTGCATGTGTTTACTTTTTCCTCTCCAGGGGGTATTAAATTTGTTTTCCAGACAATGCTTTCTTTTCTTGACAAGCTCCTTCTCATCTTGCACATCTTGGACTTCATCTGTGGGTGGATTTCCAGATGCCATCTGTAGTCGTCAGTTGAAACACCCAAAAAATAAATGGAAGACAAAGAGAGAACACAAGAGGTGTTTATTCTCAAAAAGCTCTAGAAAGAAAGAACAAATTAGGTGGGGCCCTCCAATTAGTAGGATAGAAAGATTCTTAACCAATGAAATTGTTTCTTTTAAAGTCACATGGGATTCAAGTACCGGACGTGCAGCTACCTCGCACCGGACGCAAATCTAAAAAACATATGTAAACAATATTGTATATCTATTTCAATACCAAATATAGTAGATTTACAAATATGTAAACAAATCTATTGGTATAAGATATGATATAAAATTATATATATGTTTTTTAGAAGTACTTAATTTACGCTGGAGTCGCATACCGATCGCAGACCCGGAAATATGTGCAGGAAGGTAGGCGGGGGCATTGCGACTTCCGTGACTTCATGAGAAAAAGTCAAATATTCAAATTATTTACATTAAAGTCAGTTTTATAAATCTTTTTTATAAAATATATACGATTGATTTCAATGTTGTATATTATATATCATGTGTTTCGAATGCGCATTCGAATCAGACACTGAGACGCTTGATATCGGCCACCGTGCCTTGACTTTGGGTGACTATACATAAATGGTCCCTTTTTGTCACAAGAACCAATTGCTGACACACATATTTTGATTGTGAATGTACATCCTGATTTAACTTTAGAGCCTTGAAGAAGTCCCTTTTAGGGACAAAACGTGTCAGCTAATGGAATATGAATACTGGATTTTATCTGCTTGATTTATTTGTCGCTTTCAATAAAGAATCATTTTTCAAAAGAAAACGAGAGTGCATGGGCTTGAAGGATCTCTTCAGATTATCAATAATGACTTTGACTTAAATGCTTTTGGAGTGTATTAACTGTTCTTTGTGTGCGGAATTCCTATTTCTCAAGTTGTTGCAATTTTGGGTTTTCCAAATAAGAAGTGGAGAGGGGAGCACTCCCAGGTTTTCCTGCACCACTATTACTGGCCCTAATATTCATTTGAAAAGTGCAGCTCTTGCAAATTGCCTCATCCCTCCTTTTGTTCTTTCTTTATATATTTATTTATATAGTTAGGCCCAGATTTCCCTTTTACCAAATCATGGCAATTCCGCAGTTATAGTTACATAAGTTAAATATAACTTATGCCCCTGGAATGCACTACTTATGACCTCACATGTTACATCACTCATGACATGGCCAATGGCATCACAGATTACATTAATTGTGACATCTACGAATATATCACTCATTACATCATCCAGTGGGTGTGAGTGTTTTTTTAGAGTTGATGAGTGTTAAGCATATATACTAAGCTACTATAAATATGTATTTAGTATACTAGGTGTACTACTAATGAGTGATAATAATTCTAATCTACATTATGTGAGCGGCTGTGTGCATCTGTGTGTGAGTAGATGACTGAATTTCTGTATGGGTGTTTGAGTGTGTGTGGGAATGGCTGTATGGGTGAATAAGTGGGTGTGTGTGCAGCTGTGTGGGTGAGTGAGAGGCTGTGTAAGAGGCTGTAATCATGAGTGAGTGGGTGTGTCAGTGGCTGTATGGGTGAGTGAATTGGTGTCTGTATGTTTGTATGAGTGAGCGACTGGGTGTGAAAGTGGCTGTATGAATGAATTAGTGGCTTTAGAGTGGGTGTTCGGTTAAGTGAGTTAGTGTGTGAGTGACTGTATTGAAGTGTAAGTTTCTGTGTGAATGGCTGTAGGGGTTAGTGAGCTTGCTTGTATGGATGTGTAAATGAGTTTGGAAGTGGTTGTTGAGGTTCTTTAATTTCGACTTTATTTTACATTCACCGCCATTTTGTGTTGCCTTTACACAGGCTGCTCGATTCACAAAGTGTCTCTGCCCCTTGGACTGCAACGTGTCAAAAAACCCCTCTGGCCTTGTCTTGAAACCCATCTCAGACACCAGCCGGCCTAAACTAATCCTTGTCTGGACTACCTAATCTCTATATCAACTATCTGTTAGCCTTTAGTATTTTTCTCATGCCGTATCTTATCTTCTGGCCTTCGCTATTCTCTACTTGTATTCTCTCATTTCACAACTGTCCTCCAAAGCATACAAATGTCCTGCCACCTGCAAGTTGAGTTGTAGAGACGACCACTGATTAACCTGTGGGGAGGGGTGACAAAAACAGTTGGAAGAGAGGTTTATTTGGGTTACTTGATATCTTGTTTTTAAACTTTTCTCATTGGTTATATCTTGTTTTCAAACTCTTCCCATTGGCTAAACATGTATTCATTGGGTGTGTTCTTGGTGAATCTATGTGCTATAAAAGATTGTGCACCATGGAGTAAAGTGGCAGTCTCCTAAGAACATACTGAATGTACTTCTGGGACAACTGTACTTAGCTGCAGCTAATAAACCTGATCTTCTACGCCCAACAGAGTGTCCTGTGTCTCTGTTCAACAAAGCAGGTGAACTCAGAAGATTAAGGCGTACCCTGCGCCACCAGGCCAATTAGGTGCTTGGTTCTTCAAATGGTGCCCTCTGTGAGGCGGCTTCAGAGGTAGCGGTTTTGCCTGAAGGTCGTGAGGAACCCCGCAAGAAAATTCTGGAGGAATCGCGAACCACGTCAAGCGAACCCTGTATGTCAAAGTGGTCCGAAGGTATTTTTCAGCGCGGTTTGTCATTCCTGATGGCTGCTGACTGCTGCCCTGACTGCCGCCTTGCTTTGGCCCTTTTTGGTGATGCATGGTAATGCGAGACGTTAGACGGGCCTCTGTTGGCGTAAGAAGACACTTAGGGCCCGATTCACAGAACTAACTTAAGGCAAAATCCTAAATTTACTACCATTTTCGTATTCACAGAAGGCACTTACTCATTTTGGTATTCACAGAAGACACTTACTCATTTCGGTATTCACAGAAGTTAGTAGTCCTAACTTTAGGACTTCTAAATGCCTTCTGTGTATAACGAAAGTCTTAAAATTAGGATTTTTTCTCAGTTTAGGAGTCCTAAAGTTAGGACTCCTAACTTTACTACTACTAAACTGAGAAAAATCCTAATTTTAAGGCTTTCTTTATTCACAGAAGGCATTTAGGAGTCCTAAAGTTAGGAGTCCTAACTTTACTACTACTAAATTGAGAAAAATCCTAATTTTAAGACTTTCGGTAGTCACAGAGGCATTCAGGAGTCCTAAAGTTAGGAGTCCTAACTATACTACTACTAAACTGAGAAAAATCCTAATTTTAAGGCTTTCGGTATTCACAGAAGGCATTTAGGAGTCCTAATGTTAGGACTCCTAACTTCTGTGAATACCGAAATGAGTAAGTGCCTTCTGTGAATACCAAAACGGTAGTAAGTTTAGGATTTTGTCTTAAGTTAGCTCTGTGAATCGGGCCCTTAGTTAAGTATTGGTGGGTAGCTCCCACAATTTTGTTTGATTTGGGTCTTTGATTCGGCTATTGCAAAAGCCGAAGCCGAGGGGTGAGTACATTTGTGCTGTGTTATTTGATTTAACCCCTTGATGTTTGTGAACAGTCCAGTGAAATAACGATGCGTGGTCTGAGTAAGTTTAGAAAGTTTTGTTGTTTTGGTTGTGATAGGGATTCCCGGCTGGAGGAGTATTGTCCAATTCCTCCGGTTGGAACTATGTGAATTAAATTAGCCGGCTCCCTTGAGGGAATACCTAAATAGGTTTAGGTATAAAAACATATTTCTTCCTTGGTGATTCTGTATCCCCAGGGAATTAAAATATGGACATAATACATACAAGGATCCTTTGTTCTGCGCAATCTTATGAATGGAGTCTATTTTGGCTTCTTGGACATATAGCAGTCTGTTGGGCTGTTTTTTTTTTTTTTTGCAGTCTTTTGGAACACTATTAAGAAGAGTTTCTTGTAAATATGACTTGCAACTAGTATTTACAAATGGTTTGGTTTAAGTACAGTCTGTGAGCTGTCCTTTTTTTCTGTCTTAAGTGTTTATCTGTGGGTTAAAATGTGTGTTTCTGTGGGTTAAATGTATGTGTCCTGAGTGTTTGACCCCTTTCTGTTTATGTCTGAAATGAGCTCAATGTGTGTGTGGTTTTTCTTGATGTTTTCAGTCTGTTAAGCAAAATGTCAGTTAATTAATATTAAGTAGAAATTAAATAAAAATCCAGAACTGAACCACGTGATATGCTAAATAGCTATATGTTGCTATATAATTTATAGAGTAAGCAACTATGCACATGTATAAACTGTTGAATGCTTAAAAAAATTAAAATAAAATTCACATTCACTAGGAATACTATGGCCTCAAAAACGAAATTGTATGTTTTGTAGAAAAATAAACTTATAGTATTTTTTACTTACATACATTGTATTAGATATTAACAGGCAAACACTTCAGCTGAAGTAAATTTTTGCTGAACTCAAACGCAACACGCATTGATATGTCTTAGTTTGAAAAAAATCTGCCACGTGCTCATGTTACAACACTGAGAGACAAGCTTTTATTGTCGCTAAGCAAGCAGCTCTAATAGACAGGAATGTTTACTCAGCCAGGACTTCGCCCTCAGTTGAACACTGGTGAAACTTTGCATTTCAAAATGTTGTTTTAAAAAAGGTTCCAAAACTAAGGTTCATTATTTTGTATTACAGGAAGACATTTCAATTAAGGGTTTGCTCTCTTTAAGCATTTTTATAAAAATATTCTTGGTTCTAATGTTAAAATAATTGTCCTTTAAAAAAAAAAAAAAAGTGCCGCAAAAATGTGTCATGTTTCAAGTTACGCTTCTGTGCTTAAACTTAGAAATGAATGCGTCTAAAAAATGATAGGGAAGGTATGAAGCTTGCTTTTATATGTGAAATTATCAAAAATGATTGGGTTTATCAAAAATAATTATTAATTATGAAAAAGAATTATTAAAAACAAGTGCTTCTAAATTCGTTTTTTACTATTTATAAAGCTTAATGCTCATACTGCGACCTCCTAGCATTATAATTTAATTTAAGTTGTGCTGTACTGCATAGTGAGGACATTTGTATATGGAATTTCACTTGGCGCAGGCTTAAAAAAACTCATATTTCTAAAGGATTTGCAAGAGATATGTCTAATATCCAATATCTGCAATTTGTAAAGAACATTCTGAGGATGATTAATATGTAGCACAATTATAAGATATTTGTTTTTAAGTGCCCCAAATATCAAAGTCGAAATTGGGTAAAATAGACTATTTAACAGCATTCTTGCTCTTTACATTAGCTTTAAAGTGCCTTAGGCTTCAGTAAATGCATACATTTAGGTATAATACAAATTTTCAGGTTGTTCCCATTTGGGGTTGCTTTTAATGTCTCAGTGAGCCAATGTGCCCAGTGCAGAGGTTTGAGTTTAATATCAAGATTGAAGGTTCTAACTCTAGCTAGACCTACTGAGACGTTTTAAGGTTGATGAACTGAATACCGTTGCAAAGGGTAGTAACAAACATTTTTTCTAAAGCTAGTATGATATGTTATTATGTTCTGTGAGTTATTCACAGTAAATGTTTTAATAATTTAAGAATATAAATAAATTGTAGCCTCTAACAAAGTATTATATATAACATGTGTTTTTAAATAGGGTTAATTATTGCAGGTTAAAAAGAGTTAGGAAGGCTTTTTGTCTTTGACAGCTTCAGGGTGAGGAAAGAGAGACACGCGAGGCAGATTTTGACCTC
This sequence comes from Triturus cristatus, assembly GCF_964204655.1. Taxonomy (NCBI): domain Eukaryota; kingdom Metazoa; phylum Chordata; class Amphibia; order Caudata; family Salamandridae; genus Triturus; species Triturus cristatus. The sequence continues at coordinate 189,749,783 of NC_140589.1, read as the reverse complement.
GAGGTCAGTAAGGTGGGAGTTAGAAGTGAGTGTAAACAGATGGAGAAACCATTGCTTGGAAAAGCTTCTCTGACAAGAAGACATTAATGCTTTCACACTATAGGAACCTTGAAAAGTGGTGGGGGCCAGGAGTGCTCGCAGTGGCTGGTTCCGCACTGAGGTGCTATTTTTAGCTTTTCTGATAAGATAGGACAGCCGAGAATCGTTACGGAGCCCTGTCTGTTCCCATATTGTTAAAAAAAAAGGGGTTCTGAGAAGAAAATGATACATTGGTATTTCTGCTTTTGAAAAATAATGTCCACGTAGTTGCCTTCAGTTAACAAATGTGGCATTAGCCTCAGACAAAAAATAAGATGAAGCTCTTTCTTAGAATTTTGTGGGCTACATGCCTAGGTAAAAACAATCAGCAAATTAAGATTCATTTTTCACAGGAGGAATTGTGGCGCAAGGGAACACAGAGGTGCCTATCACGATCCAGCAAAAACCGGGTACGAACCGTCGGACGGAGCATAATCTCCGCCCGACGCGTACCCGGTCGACAATTTTTACAAACAAGGAATTACGATTCGCACGGGTACACCATTACCGTACGATTCGTAAAAAAGCCCGACCGAACAAAAAACACCTACCAATGCGATCCGGGAAAGCGCCGACCTGACGTCGGGACGCTCGCAGCCAGCCATTCACGACCCAGGAATCACGATTCGCACCGACGTCACCCCGCACGGTGAATATTTTGCGGCAGCCAAAAACTGACGGGAAATCAGGACGACGCGAACAAGGACCACCAGTACGCGACGGACAGACGACGACGCGAACAAGGAGGACCAGTACGCGACGGACAGACATGGACCCGAACCTACGAGTCATCCCTGCCCTCATAGCAGTACACCTCCTCTACAGGTTACGACGCAGACGCCGCAGAAGGTCAGAATAACTAAGGGAGGGGGGAAAGTGGGGTGGGGTGGGGGTGGCACGACCAGGGCAGGCCACAAAACAACCACATAAGTCACTCTCCACACATGGCCTGGACATACCTGACTCCCATGCCCTGGTCACCACGAGGGGGTGGGGGCGTGTCCTGATAAGCCAGCGACCGCCACAACGGAAGTCCGTCACCACGCGAACCGGCAACACAACCAGACAGGTACGTCCCGTACCCACGCCTGAAGAGCGTGGGTACGAGTCGGACCACGCCCACACACGTCACCCCAACAATGGCGGGACGGATCGCACCCACGTGGCAAAGGCCTGGGTACGGGCCGCACAAACATCACATAGCGTGGGGACGGATATGTACGGACCCTACCCCCACCCCGTATGCAAGGAGCGTACCCCCCAGCCCAACAGTGCAAGTACGACCCGTACCCCCACCCGCGTATGCATGGAGCGTACCCCCACCCCAACAGTGTAAGTTCGACCCGTACCCTCACCCGCGTATGCATGCAGCGTACCCCCCATGCCAACAGTGTCAGTACGACCCGTACCCCCACCCGCGGACATACGGAGCGTACCCCCACCCCAACAGTGTAAGTTCGACCCGTACCCTCACCCGCGTATGCATGGAGCGTACCCCCCATGCCAACAGTGTAAGTACGACTCGAACCCCCACCCACGAATGCAAGGAGCATACCCCCCAGCCCAACAGTGTCAGTACGACCCGTACCCCCACCCGCGGACGTACGGAGCGTACCCCCACCCCAACAGTGTAAGTACGACCCGTACCCCCACCCGCGAATGCAAGGAGCGTACCCCCCAGCCCAACAGTGCAAGTACGACCCGTACCCCCACCCGCAAATGCAAGGAGCGTACCCCCCAGCCCAACAGTGTAAGTACGACCCGTACCCCCACCCGCGAATGCAAGGAGCGTACCCCCCAGCCCAACAGTGCAAGTACGACCCGTACCTCCACCCGCGTATGCATGGAGCGTACCCCCACCCCAACAGTGTAAGTACGACTCGAACCCCCAACCGCGAATGCAAGGAGCGTACCCCCCAGCCCAACAGTGTAAGTACGACCCGTACCCCCACCCGCGTATGCAAGGAGTGTACCCCCATGCCAACAGTGCAAGTACGACCCGTACCCCCACCCGCGTATGCATGGAGTGTACCCCCACCCCAACAGTGTAAGTACGACTCGAACCCCCAACCGCGAATGCAAGGAGCGTACCCCCCAGCCCAACAGTGTAAGTACGACCCGTACCCCCACCCGCGTATGCAAGGAGCGTACCCCCCATGCCAACAGTGCAAGTACGACCCGTACCCCCACCCGCGTATGCATGGAGCGTACCCCCACCCCAACAGTGTAAGTACGACCCGTACCCACACCCGCGGACGTACGGAGCGTACCCCCACCACACCAGTGTCAGTAGACTCGTACCCTCACCTCGAATGCATTGTGCGTACCCCCACCGTGTATGTGCCAAGCGCACATATCCTGAAATCGGAGGTGTGTGTGCAGAGTCCACCCAGCAGTGCCCTGAGACAGGAGGGGTGGGTGTGGAGTCCTCCCAGCAGTGCCCTGAGACAGGAGGGGTGGGTGTGGAGTCCTCCCAGCAGTGCCCTGACACAGGAGGGGTGGGTGTGGAGTCCTCCCAGCAGTGCCCTGACACAGGAGGGGTGGGTGCCTATCACTCCCAGCAGTGCCCTGAGACAGGAGGGGTGGGTGTGGAGTCCTCCCAGCAGTGCCCTGACACAGGAGGGGTGGGTGCAGAGTCCTCCCAGCAGTGCCCTGAGACAGGAGGGGTGGGTGTGGAGTCCTCCCAGCAGTGCCCTGACACAGGAGGGGTGGGTGTGGAGTCCTCCCAGCAGTGCCCTGAGACAGGAGGGGTGGGTGCAGAGTCCTCCCAGCAGTGCCCTGAGACAGGAGGGGTGGGTGTGGAGTCCTCCCAGCAGTGCCCTGACACAGGAGGGGTGGGTGTGGAGTCCTCCCAGCAGTGCCCTGAGACAGGAGGGGTGGGTGCAGAGTCCTCCCAGCAGTGCCCTGAGACAGGAGGGGTGTAACACATGTGTGTGAGGCCAGAATTATCCACATGCATACTGGCTACAAGGGAACATGTCCCCATGAACTCATGTCAACAGACTCCACACACAAGTACAGTGATCACCAAGGATGCCACGATTGTCGCAGGTGGAGACATGGCCCTGCATGCATGGCCAAAGTAGAAGGGCTCCGTCACACACACAGCTCATGTAGACACAGCTCTGCGCTAAACATTGGGAACACCCTGCAGGGAAGAAAGCTGGGTACACAGAGGAAGGAATACACCCTGGGACAAGTGCACCATGCAGTAACTGCTTACATGAACAAAGAAAGTTAGCCAACACCTTGTGATGGCACACAGATCACAGGGTCCCACCAATGAGCAGTACACTACTACATATCCCACACACCAAAACCCTTACACACCACCCAAAACCATGTAGCAGCCCCACCAACACCAATACCAGCATAGCAGTAGTGTGATAATGAAAACAAAATTAAGCTTTATTCAGCATGAGCACAATGTCCGTGGATCGCAGGCAGTTCAATCTTCACAAAGCCCATAGGGCAGTCAATGATTCTCAGCTGGATGGGGGACACAGTGGGATGCGTGTCCCCTACATTGCCTGCACAGTCAAATGGCATCGTCTTCCACACTGGTGAGGGCATCAGGGGGGGGGGGAAGCAACAGGCACCGCAGGGACATCAGGGCAAAGGGGCGGCGTTGTGGGTGCAGGGATGGAGGACTCCACCACAGGGGGTGGGTCAGTGCCAAAGGCGGAGGCCAGGATGGCACTACACACCTTTGCAAGGTCCTCCAGGGAGTCCCCTGCACCCGAAGGGACCTCAGGCCCCAAGGAGGGGGGGGGGGTCAGAGGGATGGGTCGCAGCGCCACCGGGGGAGGGTGGAGACAGGGGGGGAGACGCAACCACCCTGACCGGGGACCTCCTTGACCGCTTGCGTGGTGGTGTAACTGTGGGGCTCAGGGACAGAGCGGCCATGAAGGAGTCCTTGGGGGAGATGTGGCCAGGAGAGCTGAGGGGAGGGGATTTGGAGGGAGTGGACTGGGTGGAATGCGGACTCCCACTATGGCTGCGTGTCACACGTTTGCCCCCCGACCCAGTGGGTGTGCCTACCTCACCCTGTGTGTGCGTGTCAGGAGGAGTGCGGTGGACCTTCCCTGCTGGTGTGGTGCCCGTGTCCGTTGATGTGGGTGCATGCCGACGTCTGGGTGTACGTGTGACAGGCATGGGAGTGGGAAGTGTGGATGGGGCAGGGGTAGGTGGGGGGAGGTCGCGCTGCAGGAGACCCACTGCTGCAGTCAGTGTGGAGTCGATGGACCTCAGCAAGTTGCGTTGGTCAGCCTGCGATGAATGAATGCCCTCCAAGAAAGCCTCGATGTTGGTGAGGGTTTTGCCGTGGGCATGGAGGACATTAAGGATCGCAGCCTGACCAACCTGCAGTTGCCGCTGGATGTCCACAGACTCTGCATTGGCGGCAGCAGTGGAGACAGGGGCAGGGGGTGCGGTGCCTGGCAGGAAGGAGACATGCTGTGACCGGGCACGCTGGGAAGGGACACGAGCAAGTGGGAGGCGGCTGGTGGAAACTGAGGGGGCGGTGCGAGGTGTTGTTCCGCTGTCAGCTGCTGGTGCAGCCTCCGCCCACTCGGAGACATCGTCCCCGGACCTGTCAGCTTCGTAGTCTGATGTGCCAGTCGACAGGTCCTCGGCCACACTCTCCTCCGCCTCTGTACCACTCGATGTGCCAGACCCGATGTCACGGCTGGCACTGGTGCTCGGTCCCTCCGCCTGGTCTGTGTCCATGTCTCCCTCTGTGTCCCCCGACGATGCTGTGGGCAGGGTGGAGAGACAGAAATTAATCAGACACCTGTACACATCTGTCACATGAGTCCAATCTACATAGGTAACATTGCATGGCCTGAAAAGGAAGATCCCTAACATCTACTGAACAGGGTACCGATGTAGGGCATGAAACACACAGTTGGTTGAGCCACCATGCCACTGAAATACCATGGAGAGCATGAGACAATAGCTAAACACAGGAAAATGAGTCTGACATAGCACCCAGGCCCTGGGGACAATCCAGCACTGCATCTGCACCACACAGCGTTGGCGAAAATACCGATGACCATGGACCATATCCATGAACTTGAGACACATGCTGCATAGGTAATGCTGAAAACATGCACAACATGACTCTGTCACTGCACATTGCGTGTGTGTCCAGACACATCACACACTGCCCAGACCCAGCAAGTGGTAATCAGTATTTAACACATAGGCATTGCCCGCCCCAACAAGACCCTACACGAGGCAAATTGTTGAGACACAGGTGGCACCAACATCTCATAGTCTGGGTGATACACACAGGGGCAGGCAAAAAGCAAGATTGGACGCCAAACAGCCAAGGTGCGCCTGTACAAATAATGAGGTACCAGTGCCCATCCTCAGATGAGTATAACAAGACACACAGGCACTGGCAACTGTGAGTATGAAGAAGGACAATCAGGTCAGGCTGCACAGTGGACACCTGTACAAAATAGCACGTCTATATACATGGTGACAGGGGACAATGGCACAGAGCACAACTTACGCTGTAGACACTGACAGTGGCCACGTTTATGATGACACATACACCACTGAGGAAAAGGTGCCCCAGGGGACAGTAGTGGGCACACATCTACATGCTACTGAATGGTAATGACTGCAACACACGTCACCATCCCTGCACTATGTGTATCGCACACTCATGCACATCATGTCACAGGCCACTACATTGGACATGCGCGCTGTAAGGCATGACACATGAGAGACCAACTCCCATGTCTGGAGTCAGCATCAGTGCCAACTGACATGGAACCCACATGCTGTGAACTTGACAGTGCACAGGCAATGTCCCACAACCTGTTACACACCACCCCCACACATGATGCTACAGACATTGTTCCCGTGGACAAAGCGCCAGCCTACATTACCCTGTGAAGGAGTGACTACACACAGACCAGGGAACACATTGCAAGGAGGGGAAGGGTGGCAGGGGCACAGCGCTATACTGGGGCAAACAGGATCTGCACAGCACCTTTAAACCCTGCCAGTGAATTCATGCTACTGTGCCCTTACAAATGCCGGTGACACACAACAAACACACATGTACCTACCCCCTTCCGGCTGCTGCATCGCCTGTAAGCGCCTCTCCAGGTCTGGAAAGACCACCGGCAGCACACGCCTGTGGAGGTGGCTCAGACGGCGGCGGCCGCGGTTCTTGTGGCTCTCAGGTGAGTCCCCCAGCAGGAGCCGTGCAATCCTCCGCGTCCAGCACCGGATATCCTGCCAGCGTTTCCTCACCTGGGGCAGGCTCCGCCTCCGACCATCCACACCCCTCACGGCACTGACGGCGGTCAGCCAGATCTGCTCCTTGGCAGTGGCGCCTACCTGTGAGGAGGAACAAGTGACACCACATCAATACACCAGCCACATGTCACAGAGAGACATATGGGTACAAATTAGCTGGTTACAACAAGGCATGTCATGCAGCCAACGCATTGCACCTTTGTCATAGGGACATCATCCCCTGGTGAGGGAAAAAGCAGTACGTGCCGCAGTGGGTACACGGGTGGAATGATGGCAATGTCACAATCAATGATCAAGGCTCACACTGTGCATCACACCCACCCCTCCTGTCTCAGGGCACTGCTGTGAGTGATAGGCCCCCACCCCTCCTGTCTCAGGGCACTGCTGTGAGTGATAGGCCCCCACCCCTCCTGTCTCAGGGCACTGCTGTGAGTGATAGGCCCCCACCCCTCCTGTCTCAGGGCACTGCTGGGAGGACTCTGCACACACCCCTCCTGTCTCAGGGCACTGCTGGGAGTGATAGGCCCCCACCCCTCCTGTCTCAGGGCACTGCTGGGAGGACTCTGCACACACCCCTCCTGTCTCAGGGCACTGCTGTGAGTGATAGGCCCCCACCCCTCCTGTCTCAGGGCACTGCTGTGAGTGATAGGCCCCCACCCCTCCTGTCTCAGGGCACTGCTGTGAGTGATAGGCCCCCACCCCTCCTGTCTCAGGGCACTGCTGTGAGTGATAGGCCCCCACCCCTCCTGTCTCAGGGCACTGCTGTGAGTGATAGGCCCCCACCCCTCCTGTCTCAGGGCACTGCTGTGAGTGATAGGCCCCCACCCCTCCTGTCTCAGGGTACTGCTGTGAGTGATAGGCCCCCACCCCTCCTGTCTCAGGGCACTGCTGTGAGTGATAGGCCCCCACCCCTCCTGTCTCAGGGCACTGCTGTGAGTGATAGGCCCCCACCCCTCCTGTCTCAGGGCCGTGCTGGGAGACATCAGGCACCCCCCCCTGGGACCCCCCCGACAGTACATGGCATGTGTGATACACCTGGACGCAATGGCAGAAGTCACAGTCACCACATAGGGACAGTCTGTGGCAGTGGCCTATGCACTCACCTGATACCCTGGTCGCCCATACAGCATGGAGTACTGTGGGAGGATCACATCCAGCAGAGCCATGTTCTCCTCCAGGGTGAATGGCTGTGTCCTCTCCACAGCCCTTGACATGGTTCCAGGGAATCAGTAGCAGCAGCTGGGTCGACGAATGCAAAGATGTGCAGGCAAGTGCTCCCTCATGGGACCTGGCTGCCTTATATGTGCCCTTCTGCCCAGTCTCATGCACAGGAGTACAGAGAGATTGGTCACTCACATTTGCATCCTATGTTTCCACCAATCCCTACAAACCTAGCAGTCTGTGGGTTCTCTATCGGTTTCATTCTCCTGCATGATGTCAGCCCCACAAACACATTGCAACAAAGTAGACAAATTCCAACTGACTTCTGCTGTGCACCTTCCAGAACAATTTCGAATTTTGAACTTGGTCTCCATGACAACCAGCATGCATGTAGGCCTTAAGACTTGTCCCCTATGTAATTTGGAGCATCACACACAGGTACGGTGCGTGTGGGGGCCCTAGGGCACCCCAAATGCATGGCAACGGCCCGTACATGCATGCCTACGCTCTCCATCACTATGGGTCTGCACGCGTATGCGTACCCGTAGTGGTACGGACCGTACACTCGCATCTACGCTCTCCATCACTATGGGTCTGCACGCGTATGCGTACTCGTAGTGATAGTGAGCGTAGATGCGAGTGTACGGTCCGTGCCACTACGGGTACGCATACGCGTGCAGACCCATAGTGATAGTGAGCGTAGATGCGAGTGTACGGTCCGTACCACTACGGGTACGCATACGCGTGCAGACCCATAGTGATAGTGAGCGTAGATGCGAGTGTACGGTCCGTGCCACTACGGGTACGCATACGCGTGCAGACCCATAGTGATAGTGAGCGTAGATGCGAGTGTACGGTCCGTGCCACTACGGGTACGCATACGCGTGCAGACCCATAGTGATAGTGAGCGTAGATGCGAGTGTACGGTCCGTACCACTACGGGTACGCATACGCGTGCAGACCCATAGTGATAGTGAGCGTAGATGCGAGTGTACGGTCCGTACCACTACGGGTACGCATACGCGTGCAGACCCATAGTGATAGTGAGCGTAGATGCGAGTGTACGGCCCTATCACTATGGGTCTGCACGCGTATGCGTACCCGTAGTGGTACGGACCGTACACTCGCATCTACGCTCACTATCACTATGGGTCTGCACGCGTATGCGTACCCGTAGTGGCACGGACCGTACACTCGCATCTACGCTCACTATCACTATGGGTCTGCACGCGTATGCGTACCCGTAGTGGTACGGACCGTACACTCGCATCTACGCTCACTATCACTATGGGTCTGCACGCGTATGCGTACCCGTAGTGGTACGGACCGTACACTCGCATCTACGCTCACTATCACTATGGGTCTGCACGCGTATGCGTACCCGTAGTGGCACGGACCGTACACTCGCATCTACGCTCGCCATCACGATGGGTACACATACGGCAGCACTCCCACAGTGATTTGGGAACATGCACAGGCCCTCTCAGCAGCAGTACGGCGGATTTTACACATCACTGTTGTGATAGGCGACACACATGTAGGAATAGGGCGGACATACTTGTCCATGGATGGACATACTTGTCCAGGAATGGACATCAAGGCATCGTCTGTGCATTACCACATGTGTGGGGCACAGGTGTCACAGGCTGTGATGTGGAACATGCCTCCTGAGTGGAGAAGGCACCAGATGTATGATGAGATGTGTACATGTGTACTGTGTGAGGGTGCAATGTGTGCCAGGCATGCCCTTGACTCCTTTGACATGTGTGCATGTGGGACTGCGCACTTGGGGTGAGCGTCACTGGCATGGCACGGACACCAACACACGGAAGTGTCCCATGATGCCAGGTACAGGGGTCATGACACATGACTTATCACTACCCACAGTGCACAATGTGACTATGCCATATATGTGTCCGGGATTTACATCAGGTTGATGTTTTAGCACCCTCAAAAGCTGCAGCCGTTGCAGCAACCAACATGTGGCTGTGTGTAGATTGTCATTGCACACTGTTCCCAACACCATGCCACATGTGTTATCGAATGTGAGGTGCACATGTATGCAAGGGACACGGAGTAGCGTGACAAGGCCATGTCAGCAAACTCACAAGGAATGTGTGGTGAGTCATGACATGTGCACCTTCATGGCAAGGTGTGTGGGCTGGACTAGTGTAATGTCATGTGACCTGTGGCTCAAGTGTTCCGCTGCCAGTCTCTGCAATCGGCATCACACTTCTGCTGATGTGTGGGTGTATGTCACTCCTGTCTTGCGTCGGGCAGTGCACTTGCACTGGGACACAGCTATTTCCATGGCGTGGCATGGGGAGGTTCTCAATCACCGTGTGTAGCTGGGTCTTGGAAGGAGTGTCACCTTGCATCCATACGTGTCCTGGGCATGTAGCACATGCCTGACTCCCTATGTGGCATGTGTGTATTGCCAGATTTACATGTGCTCAGTAGACATGAGTTGTTCTCGTAGTGCACTCACTCTTCCTTGTCACTTCCAAATTACTGCAGAGCGCCTCCTGTTGCCCGAAGAATTCCAGACTTGGCCACCATGCAGGAGAATGACAGGATCCGGCTCTACCGCTTCACCCAACCGTTGATTCTGGAGCTGACGGCGAGACTGGCACCACACCTGCAACCGCAGCACAGGTATCCTACGGCACTGACACCCCAGCTGAAGGTAATGGCTGCCCTACATTTCCTTGCCACGGGTACCTTCCAAAATACCATAGCTCATGTTGGTGGCATGTCCCAGAGCATGTTCAGCGGTGTGCTGCATGATTTCTTGGAGGCCATGTTGATTCACCTGGATGACTTCATCAAGTTCCCAACCCCTGAACAGATGACTGAGGTCAAGCGTGGTTTCTATGCCCTGGGAGGGATGCCCCATGTCATTGGGTCCATAGATGGGACACATGTAGGTTTGGTACCACCACACGCACGGGAGGTGGCGTACCGCAATCGGAAGCACTACCACTCCATCAATGCCCTTGTGGTGTGTCTGTCCAACATGGTGATTTCACATGTCTGTGCTCGTTTCCCAGGATCAGCACACGATGCCTACATCATGAGGCGTAGCGGGATGCCTGATATGATGATGCAGCTGCGCAACGAACGAGCATGTGTTGTTGGTGGGTACAGTCTGTCTGTCCTGTATTCTGTTTGGCCGAGCAGCACTACCGCTTCGCCAGTTCTAACGATATCCATGTGCTTTCCATTTAGGGGACGCTGGCTATCCCAACATGCCTTGGCTGCTGACACCTCTCCGCAACCCCATCACGCCGGCCCAGCTCCGCTACAACACCGCCCATGGCCGGACAAGGCGAGTGATAGAGAGGACGTTTGGCATGCTGAAGAGCCGATTCAGGTGCCTCCACAAGACCGGCGGCGCACTCCCATATGCCCCGGCAAAGGTTTGCAAGATCTTCATGGTCTGCTGCATGCTGCACAACATGGCAGTTGAAAGAGCTGTGCCACTCATCCTGAATCAACATGACGAGGACCATCCACCCGTGGAGGACGAAGGTCTTGGCAATGGGGCTAGTGATGTGGAGGATGTGGAGCCGCAAGAGGACATCCGGACTCGGCTCATACGCGACTTCTTTGCTTAGTGGTGAGTACCAGTGTCTGAGTGTGCACGCCTTGGTCCCCGTGTGGCATGTGTTGTGATGCGTGTCTCCACCTGCATGTATGGCACGTGAGTCAGAGGTGTGCGTGGGTGTGTCACTGGAGTGATGGTGGCAGTGATGGTAGTATTTCCCCACTCATAATTGTGACCTAGCATTTTTTCATCCATACATGTGTCGAGTCAATGCACATGCAAGTGGCTGTGCTTTTTGTGGCTGACTTCTTGTGTGTCTCTATTCCCCAGGTACCTGCGCATGCCGTCTTCTGGTTGCATTGTTGTGGCACTGCTATTCCTCATGGCATCGTGGGCTGACTCAGCGTTACAGGCACGGACACGTTTGGAAGTCTCCATGGGGTAAGGGATGCATCTGGGGTGTATTGGGTGTGGCAGTTGTTCACGATGTGTGCACACTGCCCCGGTCGGGGTTTGGTTCCTCTGCAGACATGTGGCATCCCCATGGGACACAACATGCAGCTGGGTACACCTGAATAGATGGGCTGCCTGGTTGTCAGTCATCAGTGATGGGATAGTGGATTGTGATGAAGGCATCAATGTGTGTGACACTGCCCTCGGACACATACGGTTAACATTGTCTTGACATGGCGTGGGACTTCCACATCAGCGGATGTATGGTGTATGGCAGTCTCTCCGTGAGCAGCTGTGGGTATTTAGCTGTTAGCCGACACTTGTGTGCCAGTTCCATGGCTATCACGCATTTGTGCTGCAGAAGGGGGGTGCCAGTGTTTGAGCCACATGTTACTCCACATGATGTGTTCATGTGTACTTCAAGTTGCCTCTGCAATCCCAAATACATGACTATTAAAGGTGTCCCTATGCCTCCAAGGTGCCTCTTCTCAGTCAATGCTGGTGTGTTGGCACGGTGCATCCTGCATGTCTGGCATGGTATTCCCTGATTGTGGCTATGTGTCAATGTGTCGAGTGGCAAGATGCAAGCTGTGTGTGTGTGCTGAGACTGTGTATTGGGCATGAAGTCCATGACTGTGTGGGTAGTGTGACATGTGCCATCCCCATGCATCCAACGTTGTCCAGGCCCCCATTCTCTGCATCCACCGGACTCAAGCTTGCAGGACATGGTTCTGCCACCTGTCTACACGTACCTGGGTGCCCCCCAGGACACGGGCCAGGATCCCTGACCTCTGCGCATGACTGTTGCTGTACTCAATGTGTCTGTCAGCACGGTTGTTCGGCCACCCCCTCAGCTGGTTCTGACCATCACGGGTGTGTATGGTGCTCCATGTCTGTCTTGCCTAATAAACTGTGACCCATGTGTCCTGTGCCAGACTCAGGCCCCAGGGTGTGGATGGTTGAAGTGAACAGATGACTCAGGCATGTTTAGACTGTACAAGACACATGTTAGGTAATAATGATACCAGCAGGCATCTACTCTTCATAGTGTGATTTATTATTGGGGGGGGGGACAAAGTGAGGGGCTTTCCGGGATTAGGGAATCCAAAGTTCAGTAGGGGAGTTGGTGTCCTTGCCATAGGAAATCCTCAGAGTCCATGCCACAGTCTTTGTCAACATTGGTCAGCCAGTGACCAGCAGGGCCATGTGGCAGAGAATGTCTCTTGATGCTGTGATGCTGTTGCTCCTGTGGGCCAGGTGCCAGGCCAGGTGTCCTGGGAGATGGTGATGTAGCAGCCACCCTCACGGTCCTTTCCGTGGACGACCCGGCTTCCTGCGGGGAACCTCAGCAGCAGGCCGTGACGACGTCTGGGATGCTCCGTCGGATGTTTCCTCCTCCTCCTCATGATCCCTCCCTGTGGGTGGTGATGTTCTCCGCCTTCTGGCACAGGGAGGGTCGGCCATGGTGTCGGCCATCCGACGGAGTTCAGCGTGAATCCCCTGGGACGCCGTCACTTGCTCAGCCTGTCTGTCCTCCATCCTCCGTTGGTGTAGCTGTAGACAGGCTATTAGCTCCGCATGTTGCTGGGCCTGCTGGACCTTGATCCCCTCGAGGACGGACACAACCTGGGCCATGCCCGTGGTGTCCTGCCGGTATGAGTCCAGGATGTTACGGACATGGGAAAATACCGGATCCCCAGCCAACTGGTCAGGCTCGCGCCTCCGCCGTCCTCCACTCCCACCACCCCTGCCCACTTGCGTCTGGCCTGCACTTGTGGGCACATCGGGTCTCCGGGACCCCTGAGGGGTGGCATTGGCGTTGTCGCCTGCCTCCTCCTGGGTGCCCGGGACACCGTGTCCCTCCTGGCGAGCCTGGCTGCATTGTGGTGTTGGGGCAGGGATCCTGGGTGTCTCCTGGGATGTGGCAGGAGTGGGGGTGGTGGTTGGCACGGTTGTACCTGACGCAGGTGCTGCAGGTGGTTGGACACCAGAGGGGCCAGGTCGGTCGGGGTCGTCCGCAGAGTGGTGAGAGTGGTCGCTGCCGGTGGGATCGGTCTCCTGCAGATCCGGGTCCTGTGAGTGTTCCCCCCCCCGTGTTGGGGGGTGCAGCACGACGTTGACCTGTGTGTGAGAGAGAAAATGTTAATTTTGATCCATGCAACATCCATGTTTCATCCGTTACAAAGTTGGCACATTTCCTCTTGCAATTAGGATCTGTCTTGCATTCCACTCACAGTGCACTTGTGCATGTGTGTGTCCCTTGGGCACCAATTTGGCCCCTTTAACTATGTGTGGCACAGTCTTACTTGCTGCGTCAAGTGTGACTGCAGTCAGCAGTGGAGTGTGCATGTGTGCCGAGCTATGCATTTGCGCCTTCCTTGTAGCACTGTACATGTGCACATGGAGTGGATCCACACACTTATATGATGCAGGTGGCTGTCCTTGTGCTCGTGTACAGGTTGTGACATGGCCCTGCGTTTTGCCATGATGAAGAGGGGGGGTTCTGGCACTGGCCACCCTTGTCTACATGCACGCAGTCCACCTGCTGACGAGCAGACATTCCCACACACCACAGGACTGATTTGCTCTCCCTGTGTCTCCCTCCTTCTCTGTCCCCCTCTCCCTCCCTCTCTGTCCCCCTCTCCCTCCCTCTGTGTGTCAGCCTCCTCCCTGTGTCCATCTTCCTGTGTCTCCCTCCCTCTCTGTCCCCCTCTCCCTCCCTCTCTGTCCCCCTCTCCCTCCCTCTGTGTGTCAGCCTCCTCCCTCTGTCCGTCTCCCTCCCTCTCAGTCCCCCTCTCCCTCCCTCTGTGTCCCCCTCTCCCTCCCTCTCTGTCCCCCTCTCCCTCCCTCTGTGTGTCAGCCTCCTCCCTGTGTCCATCTTCCTGTGTCTCCCTCCCTCTCTGTCCCCCTCTCCCTCCCTCTCTGTCCCCCTCTCCCTCCCTCTGTGTGTCAGCCTCCTCCCTCTGTCCGTCTCCCTCCCTCTCAGTCCCCCTCTCCCTCCCTCTGTGTCCCCCTCTCCCTCCCTCTCTGTCCCCCTCTCCCTCCCTCTGTGTGTCAGCCTCCTCCCTGTGTCCATCTTCCTGTGTCTCCCTCCCTCTCTGTCCCCCTCTCCCTCCCTCTCTGTCCCCCTCTCCCTCCCTCTGTGTATCAGCCTCCTCCCTCTGTCCGTCTCCCTCCCTCTCAGTCCCCCTCTCCCTCCCTCTGTGTCCCCCTCTCCCTCCCTCTCTGTCCCCCTCTCCCTCCCTCTGTGTGTCAGCCTCCTCCCTCTGTCCGTCTCCCTCCCTCTCAGTCCCCCTCTCCCTCCCTCTGTGTCCCCCTCTCCCTCCCTCCGTGTGTCACCCTCTGTCACCTTGGCCCAGCTTCCTGGGCACACACTGTTAGCAGATCTTTGAGTGGCCCTTGGCCTGTTGATGTGAGTTTGTTTCTGATCTCCAGGCACCCATTTTGTCTGCTGTGTGTCTGTGCGCTGCTGCTGTGGTGGTGTGTGCTGCCACTCTTTCACACTGTTGGCTGTTCATTAGCTGCTGGCATGTGCAAAACAGTGCCTTCACCCCCATGTGTTGATGCAAGGCGTCCGCCATTTGCTGGCAAGTCATTCCTGTGTTGGGACACAGTGTTTGTCTGGCTGTGACCTAGGCCATATGGGCAGAGGGCATTGTTGTCTGCTTTGGAGTCGCACTATGTGATTCTTGGTGCCCAGCCTCCCGCCATCCGGGTTACCGTGTCATGTGTTGTTGTCTTCTGTGGCCTGTGACTTGACATTGTCCAGCTGGGTGCATGGGGCATGGTGGCAGCAGTGGCATGTGCCTGCTCATGGAGTGTGGTTGAGTAATGCGATGGCTTGTGGTGGTTGCGTGCCTGTTATTAATTTTGGTTGTGGTTGCAGTTCCCCCCATGTGAGGTGCGTTGTTTGTGTACTCACCCGGGTCTCGGAGTCCTTCTACTCCTTCAACTGCCTCCACCGGCAGTATGGCCATCACCCTCTCCTCCCAGGGATGGTACTGTACGGCTCTGCGGGAGGGCCCTCCTCCGGTGGCGTTGGCCTGGTCGTGTTCCTCCTGTCTCTTGGCTCTGACCCTCCTCCGCAGATCGTACCACCTGTTCTGGCAATCCTGCTTGGTCCTCCTGGTGTCCGCAACAGCATTCACAGCATCGACGATGGTCTGCCACATGGCTGTTTTGGCTGCCTGGCTGGTGCTTCTGACCAATGTTCCAAAGATCTGTGGCTCGACTCTGAGGATTTGATCAACAAGGACCTCCAACTCTCAGTGACTGAACTTTGGATTCTTGGTAGTGGGCATGGTGAGGGGTGTGGGTGGGGATGGTGTGGGTGTGGGGGGTGTGTGGATGTTGGGGGGGGGTGTGGATGGTTGTGTGTGTGTGAATGTGATGAGAGGGTGTTTGTGAGGGTGGTCGTGTGAAGGTGTGCAAGTGTAAGATGTGGTGTCGCTTGTAGTCTGGTTCTGTGGTGTCTGGCAGCAGTGGGTCTGTTGCAAAGGCTCATGGTTTGTGTGTGTGGGCCCTTTTCATTGGTCCATGGGTGGGTGTGGCAGTGTTTGAATTTTGGGTGGGTGTGTTATAAGGAGTGGTGGTGTATTGGGCCTCTGTTTGTTTTTGACAGTTGCAGGTCAGTGATTGTGTTATTTTAGTGGTTGTTGGCCATGTTTAGTGGCTGTGTGCCTTTCGAATGGTGTATTGTTGAGTTGTTTTGTTTTGTCCTTGTTGTGTACGTGCGTTTTGAGCGTGTGTACGGTGTGTACATGGGCCATTTGGTTGTACGATTTGGTCCTTGTGTGTGGCTTTGTACGACTCGTACATGCGGTTGTGATGTTGGGGCATGGGGTGCGCTCCGTACTTAGGAGGTTGTGTTGGGGGTGCGCCAGGAACGTACTGGGGTGGGGGTACAACAGGAACGTACTGGGGTGTGGGTAGACGGGGCTATGACACGTCCTGGGGTGGTGGTGTGGCTCGCACGTACTGGGGTGTAGGTACACGGGGGGTACGACACGTACTGGGGTGGGGGTACGACTGGAACGTACTGGGGTGTGGGTGGACGGGGCTATGACACGTCCTGGGGTGGGGGTGTGGCTCGCACGTACTGGGGTGTAGGTACACGGGGGTACGACACGTACAGGGGGGGGGTGTCCATGGACGGTGGTACGACACGTACTGGGGTGGGGGGGTGTACATTGACGGTGGTACGACACGTACTGGGGTGGGGGTACGACTGGAACGTACTGGGGTGTGGGTGGACGGGGCTATGACACGTCCTGGGGTGGGGGTGTGGCTCGCACGTACTGGGGTGTAGGTACACGGGGGTACGACACGTACTGGGGTGGGGGTACGACTGGAACGTACTGGGGTGTGGGTGGACGGGGCTATGACACGTCCTGGGGTGGTGGTGTGGCTCGCACGTACTGGGGTGTAGGTACACGGGGGGTACGACACGTACTGGGGTGGGGGTACGACTGGAACGTACTGGGGTGTGGGTGGACGGGGCTATGACACGTCCTGGGGTGGGGGTGTGGCTCGCACGTACTGGGGTGTAGGTACACGGGGGTACGACACGTACAGGGGGGGGTGTCCATGGACGGTGGTACGACACGTACTGGGGTGGGGGGGTGTACATTGACGGTGGTACGACACGTACTGGGGTGTGGGTACGACTGGAATGTACTGGGGTGTGGGTGGACGGGGCTATGACACGTCCTGGGGTGGGGGTGTGGCTCGCACGTACTGGGGTGTAGGTACACGGGGGGTACGACACGTACTGGGGTGGGGGTACGACTGGAACGTACTGGGGTGTGGGTGGACGGGGCTATGACACGTCCTGGGGTGGGGGTGTGGCTCGCACGTACTGGGGTGTAGGTACACGGGGGGTACGACACGTACAGAGGGGGGGGGTGTCCATGGACGGTGGTACGACACGTACCGGGGTGGGGGGGTGTACATTGACGGTGGTACGACACGTACTGGGGTGGGGGTACGACTGGAACGTACTGGGGTGTGGGTAGACGGGGCTATGACACGTCCTGGGGTGGTGGTGTGGCTCGCACGTACTGGGGTGTAGGTACACGGGGGGTACGACACGTACTGGGGTGGGGGTACGACTGGAACGTACTGGGGTGTGGGTGGACGGGGCTATGACACGTCCTGGGGTGGGGGTGTGGCTCGCACGTACTGGGGTGTAGGTACACAGGGGGTACGACACGTACAGGGGGGGTGTCCATGGACGGTGGTACGACACGTACTGGGGTGGGGGGGTGTACATTGACGGTGGTACGACACGTACTGGGGTGTGGGTACGACTGGAACGTACTGGGGTGTGGGTGGACGGGGCTATGACACGTCCTGGGGTGGGGGTGTGGCTCGCACGTACTGGGGTGTAGGTACACGGGGGGTACGACACGTACTGGGGTGGGGGTACGACTGGAACGTACTGGGGTGTGGGTGGACGGGGCTATGACACGTCCTGGGGTGGGGGTGTGGCTCGCACGTACTGGGGTGTAGGTACACGGGGGGTACGACACGTACAGGGGGGGGTGTCCATGGACGGTGGTACGACACGTACCGGGGTGGGGGGTGTACATTGACGGTGGTACGACACGTACTGGGGTGGGGGTACGACTGGAACGTACTGGGGTGTGGGTAGACGGGGCTATGACACGTCCTGGGGTGGTGGTGTGGCTCGCACGTACTGGGGTGTAGGTACACGGGGGGTACGACACGTACTGGGGTGGGGGTACGACTGGAACGTACTGGGGTGTGGGTGGACGGGGCTATGACACGTCCTGGGGTGGGGGTGTGGCTCGCACGTACTGGGGTGTAGGTACACGGGGGGTACGACACGTACAGGGGGGGGGTGTCCATGGACGGTGGTACGACACGTACTGGGGTGGGGGGGTGTACATTGACGGTGGTACGACACGTACTGGGGTGTGGGTACGACTGGAACGTACTGGGGTGTGGGTGGACGGGGCTATGACACGTCCTGGGGTGGGGGTGTGGCTCGCACGTACTGGGGTGTAGGTACACGGGGGGTACGACACGTACTGGGGTGGGGGTACGACTGGAACGTACTGGGGTGTGGGTGGACGGGGCTATGACACGTCCTGGGGTGGGGGTGTGGCTCGCACGTACTGGGGTGTAGGTACACGGGGGGTACGACACGTACTGGGGTGGGGGTACGACTGGAACGTACTGGGGTGTGGGTGGACGGGGCTATGACACGTCCTGGGGTGGGGGTGTGGCTCGCACGTACTGGGGTGTAGGTACACGGGGGGTACGACACGTACAGGGGTGGGGGGGTGTCCATGGACGATGGTACGACATGTACTGGGGTGGGGGGGTGTACATTGACGGTGGTACGACACGTACTGGGGTGTGGGTACGACTGGATCGTACTGGGGTGTGGGTGGACGGGGCTATGACACGTCCTGGGGTGGGGGTGTGGCTCGCACGTACTGGGGTGTAGGTACACGGGGGGTACGACACGTAATGGGGTGGGGGTACGACTGGAACGTACTGGGGTGTGGGTGGACGGGGCTATGACACGTCCTGGGGTGGGGGTGTGGCTCGCACGTACTGGGGTGTAGGTACACGGGGGGTACGACACGTACTGGGGTGGGGGTACGACTGGAACGTACTGGGGTGTGGGTGGACGGGGCTATGACACGTCCTGGGGTGGGGGTGTGGCTCGCACGTACTGGGGTGAAGGTACACGGGGGGTACGACACGTACAGGGGGGGGGTGTACATGGACGGTGGTACGACACGTACTGGGGTGGGGGGGTGTACATTGACGGTGGTACGACACGTACTGGGGTGGGGGTTCGACTGGAACGTACTGGGGTGTACCTAGACGGGTGGGGGTATACATATACGGGGGGTACGTGTCGGACGTACGGGGGCTGGGGGGAGTGTTGGGCGCGTATGCGGGCACATGTCTCCATGGTTGCTGTAGGAGTTTGGTGCGGACGGTGTTTTTTCCATACGGTTGTAACCTCGGACGCACGGGATGGATCGTGATTCCTAGGTCGGACTTGGTTTTTCACGTTTGTAAGGTAAATCGTCCGAGGACGTGTCGGACACATTTTCCGACCCGGGGACATGTGGGGAATGATTCCCAGTGCGGTTCGTATGGACTTTTTACCATGCGAATCGTGATTGCCAGTTCGTACGGCACTTGTACGATTCGTACGGTAAAAAGACCCGATACGAGTCGCACGGGGGAATTTTTTACCGGATCGTGATCGGCACCAGAGTGTCTGTGAAAATGTTTTCCTTTTAGACAGTTAAAATTAAGGTGGCTTAACATGCTTACATGTTTTTGTCATTGCAAAGTTGACAAGATGGTTACAGTTAAGTACCACTAGGTTTGTATTTTCTTATTTTTTTTATTTTTTTGTGTTTTGTTAATGTGTGTTATGTTTTGTCTCCTGATTAAAAATTATAGTTGATATTTTTGTGTGGTATGTGAAGTGTTTTTCTTTTGTGTGTTGTGTATTTTTTTTGCTTCTGTCCACAGATCATTCATGGATTGTTCTGGGTGGTTCAAGGGCTGACAAGACTACAGTTGGACACGTGAGTTGGTTTGACGAAGATGTCAGTTGTGAGGGAATAATGGTGAAATAAGCGCCCTGAATGGCTATAGGCAGGAAATCAGGGTGAGAGAAGACTAGAAAGGACTAAGAATGTTACAGTAGGTGAAGAGGAGTAGTGAAAAAAGCAGGGGTTAACAGTCAACGAAACAGCAATGGTTCATATCATGAGGTGGTGGAACGAGTGTTCCATATGTCCCTGTGGGACCTAATCAATGTGCAAATTGCAAAAAGGAGGGTGCTGTCAGCTGTGTGTTGAAACAGATGTGTTTTTGCATAACTTCTTTGGAAAGAAATGTTTGTGTTTATTTTTGTGCAGCCTGACAAATTAAGCAGGCCAGAATATTAGTTGTTGAGTTGCAGGTTCATTGTGCATAAAGTACATGACATAGTGTTGTGCGTCACCGTTCATTTACATATGATATTGAAATTTGTCTATGCTGTCTGTGCTTGGTATACAGCAAGTATACCTGATGGCCTGGCATGTGTGTTTTTATTTTATGCACGTTTTTTTGTTTTTGCGTTGTGTTTACGCTTTTGCTTTTAATACTGTTACAAGCTCCCCTGTGTTGTGAGTGGATGGTCATGACGATGCCCATCGCTGCGCAACAGTTGGTTGGACGTATTCTGATACTAAATTCCACAGATAATTATATTTCATGCTGTGAACATGAGAGACAACACTTCACCAGTGCATGTCTATTTGGCTATAATGGTATTGAA
Organism: Triturus cristatus; assembly: GCF_964204655.1. Lineage (NCBI taxonomy): Eukaryota > Metazoa > Chordata > Amphibia > Caudata > Salamandridae > Triturus > Triturus cristatus. Next base: position 189,728,946 of record NC_140589.1, on the reverse strand, counting down.
GGAAAATAAAAAGAGATATACAGGATCAAAGTGTGTCACCTGCAGTTAGTCACGTTACTGCCCCCTTCCCTTAAGGAACAGGCAGCCCTAGATTTATGTATCCTGATTGGACGTAAGGATAAATTATAGATCTGTGACTCTTGTACATGGTGACCTAATTTCTATATTACATTAGTCAGTTTTGTTCTAGTTCCTAAGTAGTGTATGGCTTTGTTCCTTAAAGGAAACCAGGTCTCATTTTTCCCTGAAGAAGGAACTGGAACATTAGCTGAGATTACCGTATAGGGTGTAGCGGCAAGCAGTAGAGTTAAAATTTGTGTACTATTTTGACTTTTGTGTATCACCCATACTCTTGGTATTGTGTCACAAACTTGACTATCACCCGAGTAATTTCTTGTTCTTCCTATAGATTTTTCTTTTGCCACTTCTCCCCTGATTGATGTCGCATTGTGCCTAGTTATTAGGGATTTTAGCTATGTCCTAGTCCCATTTCTCTTTTTCGAATTCCTTTCACCAGTCAGCCCTTTTATTATTATTGGTGTATTGTTCAGGTTCACATTTCCAGACTGTAGTAATGTACCAGGGACCCCCATATTATGTATAATTCCCTTTTGTATGACCAGACTGGTTTTCAAGAATTTTCCTTCGGCCTACTTCGATGTTTTCCAGTCTGACTGTCAGGGTAGTGATGGATTGGTTAACTGACTCAATACTATAGTAAGACAAGTTTTCTACCTCAATAGGAGATACCTTACATTTTTTTTTTAACATGACAAATTTTCAATGACTATTTTTAATTTGGTCTTTTACCCTTTTGTTCCTGCTTCTTTAATTTTCAGTGGGATCAGATGTGTTCTAAATCATGGAAATACCAGGACTCTCTAGTTCTTGTCTTTTGTTTCCACATTTGATTATTAGCCTGTGTATTGCATAGTGCATCTGATGCACAGTTATTAAAGGGAGGTATCTACATGTCCCTAATAGTCTGTATCAGGTGATTTCTCTTTTGAGGTGATCTAGATAAGGAATTTAGGAACACCTAGACGTAATCATTAAAAAAGAAAAAAATGTTTACCCCATTAGACAATGCCACCATGTGTGAGGACATCCATTTAGATAGAATTCCCATGTAACTATCTACCCTTAGATGGCAGAGGATAATAAAGGGTACCCAATTGAAGAGACTAGAAGTACTGCCTTTGAGAATGACAGTGTATTCTAGATCAGAGTTGTCCCATGGCATATGGTGGTCACTCCCTCGCAGATTGCAGGCCACCTGCTTGCAGTCCCATTGTTAAATACAATGAATACAATGAACTGTTTTTGTACTAAATTGAAGGAAACTAATAACTGTGTCACATTTCCTATGTCACTAGATTCTGCGGGTATCAAGTCATAATAACCTGCAGAACACTGATTTAAGCCTAATTCCCATCAGTGACAGCTACAGATGAAAGACGGACGTCTTGGCCCTACAGTCCCAGCACCCAGAAAGTAGCAAGGCAGGACAGCGATCGCCAGCGCGCCATCAAAAGCATCGTACTTGCTCCATCAGACAGCATTGGACATCACAAAACCAGAGTTTCAGTGTAAAAGAGCGAAAGAGAAGGATCCCTGTTGTTGATGGCAGGGCTGGTTTGAGGCTTCAGTTTTCTACCTGTCATGTGCTGGTAACCTCTGACAGTGTGCAGTCCCTTGAGCCCCTTGGCCTGAGTTTTGGCCACCGCCCCTCTCTTTTCTTTGCTCCAACGGAAGGGCAGTGCACCGGAGGATCCAAGATTGGCAATAGGCACTACATTGTGGTACCCATGATGAAAAGAAAAATTAAATGAAAGAGCAGCCCGAGCATCCTCTGACACTGAATAGCGAGTGTTGGAGCCTGAAAGTGTTGCTGAGCGTGAAAGTCTGTTGTTTTTTCCGATTAATTGTACTTGGGTCTGCATGAGATGATCTGTGCCTACGACCAATGAAGAGCACAATATCTGTAGTGTCTGCCGCAGAGGAGAGACACTGGTGCACTGCATTGAGTCATTGAGACTTTCGAGTGAGCTGTGAGTGTTTGCCAGGAGGGCACTCCAACGGATACTAAGAAGCACTATTTTCATGGAAGGCCTGAATCAAGAGGCCCAATGCGACAATGGAAGCAGATTTGATGGACGATAGAAGCCTACCAGAGAGGCTTAGAACGGACTTTGGGTATAGTTGTGGTTGCACAAGTGTTTCCAGTGCCACTGTATGAAGTGGGTGTTGGATATGTTCATCCAAAGTGGTCCTGAAGTAGTGTTCTGTCCGTACTCTGATAAAGGATATTCCCATTTCACCTAGCAATGAATTAGGATTTGCCTGCGTAATGGCAAAAGGAGGGTCTGAGGTTCTTTAATTTCGACTCCATATTACATTCACTGCCATTTTGTGTTGCCTTTACACAGGCTGCTCGATTCACAAAGTGTCTCTGCCCCTTGGACTGCAACATGTCAAAAACCCCCTCCGTCCTTGTCTTGAAACCCATCTCAGGCACCAGCCGGCCTAAACTAATCCTTGTCTGGACTACCTAATCTCTATATCAACTATCTGTTAGCCTTTAGTATTTTTCTCATGCCATATCTTATCTTCTGGCCTTCGCTATTCTCGACTTGTATTCTCTCATTTCACAACTGTCCTCCAAAGCATACAAATGTCCTGCCACCTGCAAGTTGAATTGTAGAGACGACCACTGATTAACCTGTGGGGAGGGGTGACAAAACAGTGGGAAGAGAGGTTTATTTGGGTTACTTGATATCTTGTTTTTAAACTTTTCTCATTGGTTATATCTTGTTTTCAAACTCTTCCCATTGGCTAAAAATGTATGCATTGGGTGTGTTCTTGGTGAATCTATGTGCTATAAAAGATTGTGCGCCATGGAGTAAAGTGGCAGTCTCCTAAGAACATACTGATTGTACTTCTGGGACAACTGTACTTAGCTGCAGCTAATAAACCTGATCTTGTACGCCCAACAGAGTGTCCTGTGTCTCTGTTCAACAAAGCAGGTGAACTCAGAAGATTAAGGCGTACCCTGCGCCGCCCGGCCAATTAGGTGCTTGGTTCTTCATTGTGTGGGTGAGTATGTGTATCGTTGTACAGGTGAGCAAGTGGATGTGTTGCAAGGCTGTATGAGTGAGTGAGTGAGTGGGTGTGTTAGAGTCTGTATAGTTGAATAATTGGGTGTGTAGTAGTTCTATGTTTGAGTGTGTGACCGTGTTAGTGGATGTATGGGTGAATGACTAGTTGGATGAGTAGCTGTATGGGTGAGTGAGTGGCTGTGTTATTGGCTGTATGAGTTAGTGAGTGGCTGTGTGAGCATCTCTATGGACAAGTAAGTGTGTGAGTATTTGTATTGGTCTGTGAATGAGTATGTGAGTGATTGTGTGGGTGAGTGAATGGGTTATAAGAGGGGTGTGAGTGGTTCTGTCAAAGAATCCATGAAACGTGAATAGGTAAAAATCACAATACACTGCGCCTTGATGACAGAATATCTGAGGTCTAATATAGCCCCCAACGGCCTACTGGTGAAAAACTTCCCACGTCTATTCCTTGAGGATGATGTTTTCAAAAAAGGAATGGTCCCTAGTGGCATGGAATGGAAATGCACTAGGGATTTGTTAATTCTTATAATTAACACAGCTAAAAGGATAGCCGATGCCCTGTTAATAAGGATCCAAATAGTGGAAGGCACGCTTAAGACCACTATTCAAATCACCGATTTCAAATCAAAGTTGACCAAGATAAATAATGAGATTCCTGAGCACAAGGAGTACTTGATGAAGCAAAAAATTGCAAAATTACAGAATGATATACGCAAGTTTGACACAGAAAAGGTGACCCATACCTTAAAGCAGGCTTTGTTCCCCCTGAAACAAACAACTCTTTCGATGAAAGCTCATACACCACAATGAGGGGCTCATCCACCAACAGTGACTCAAGTTCTGAGAGATGGGGTGGAAACAACCCAAGAAGGGGAGGCGCCAAGGGTTCTCAGGGTTCTAGGTGCCACAGGACCAGGGACCGGCCTTTTGGCAGTACCCACTGTTCCCCCAAGGCCCCACCCCAGTTCTACCCACCTGGCAATAGCCAACGTTTTTTAGACAGAGGCTGGAGCAAAGGGCACAGGCGAAGAAGAGGCAACCAGCAACAAAAAAGAGGACAATGGGAAGAACCACAACAGAATGTAGTGGAGACTCGGAGCCAACCCAAGAGGAGAATTTGACAGTCAATCTTTCTCAAAGGGTTTGGACGGACATTAAAAAAAGAGTTCTACAGAAAGGCCTTGGTTATGTACCAACCCCCAGAATAGATAAGTTTCACAAGCAATGTGAAATTCAGAATTGCTTCCACAAAGTATGCCTTACGGCCTTGTTTCATGAGACACCAACGCCCAAGACAAGTGATTCAGGTTTACGCAACCCTTCGACTTTCACACCCAACAGTAGTATGATTCCTAATGAGCTGCTCACCTTTGAACAGGTTGTATGTAAGGACTTAGCAAAGAGCACCACCACATGAGACTTTTGCAATATCTCTACAGCAGAATTGACGGATGTCAGTTCCCTTTCTAATGACACGACCATCACTATTAAACAAGCTGACAAAGGCGGAGCAACCGTGATCATGTCTACCTTAGAATATGACACAGAATGCCAGAGGCAACTCAGTATCCACCAATACTCTACACCGATTGCCAGTAGCCCAATGACACGACTGACCAATACCATTACAGCTATGGTCTTTACAGTAGAAAGCCAGGGCCGGTTGAGCAAATAGGAGGCAGACTTCCTTATTTAAAAGATCCCAAAGTGCCCTTTTTTTACATCTTGCCAAAAATACACAAAGGCACCTCACCTGTCCCGGGCAGACCCATAGAATCGGGAATTGACTCAATACTCGAACCATTGTGCAAATATTGCGACCATTTTCCACAGCCACTAGTCAAACAAAGACCTAGACCTCTGACCCTCGGTCTAGGTCCACTCTCTCCCTGCAGCTCTGCTGTGCCGTTTCTTGCCTCCAGACCCCGACCTCCTCCTTGGGAGGTTCGAGGCTGCTGTCCACTCCTGCGCCTGCTGATCGTTCCAACTGGGACCAGACTGCGTGCAACCACCGCAACCTTTCTCAGCCGTTTTTTCATCTTAATTTTTTCCCTGTTGTGCCACTGTTATTGTGCCCATCTGTGTCTTGCTCTAATTCCATCACTGTTTTTATTTTCTCATGCCTGCCTGTTCATTTCGCCTATCACCGCAGCTGCTCCTGTGGCCCCTCCCCCCCAGAATTCCCCCCGGGAATTCTCCCCCGGAATTCCCCTGCACCCGCCTCCCAGCCTCTCCTCCCTCCCACCTCCCCCACTTAATGGAGGCCGAGCGCAGCAGGCATGCCGCCGGCACACCGAAGTCTCAAAGGCAAGCCCGTCCGCGACCCAACCGCGGCCAGCGCTAGGAACCCTGGACCTCCCACAACCCATCGCTACGACACCACCACCCTCTTCGCACTCAACCCTGGAAGACTTAGAGAATGCTAACAGGCCTCACCGAACAGGACCCTTGGCCAGTTCTCCTGCCTCCACTGCCGCCAGACCCTCACCGCCACCCCAGCCTCCAACACTGCAGATGGCAGCACCGGCGACACCCTAAAATGCATCCTCCTCAACATACTCTCCGTACACAAACACGCCATGAAAATCTGGAACCTACCCGACTCTCTATTGCCCGACTTGCCTTCTTCACTGAGACCTGGACCAAAGCATCCTCTGCCCTGACATCAGCACCGCCATCCCAGACGGATACAAGATCCAGAGGAAAGAACACCCCAACCATCTAGCATGGGGCCTGGCCATTGCCCACAGGAGCACCCTCCGCCTCACCACCTCCAGCGAAAAGTTCCCCTCCACTGAACACCTACAATCCAGACCACCCCTAAAGCCACACTCTGAGGAACCCTCATCGACAGACCACCTGCCCGAACACCCTTCGCCACCACCATCACCGACTTCATCGCACCCCAGGCCATCGCCTCAAAAAACTACATACTCATTGGAGACCTGAACTTCCACCTCGACAAACCCAGCGACCCCAACTCCACTATCCTTCATGACAAACTCGCCAGCATCAGACTTAAACAACTCGTCAACACACCCCAGAGCAGGACACACCCTCACCCCATCTTCGCGGCAGGAAACAGCATGGAATTCAGCCACACAATGCAGCCGCCATGGACCGACCACCACTGCGTACACTTTGCCATCAACAAACTCAAGGCACTCAAACCAGCCCAATGCCCACCACGAAGGAACTGGAGCAAGGTTACCGATGAGCAACTTAACTCCACCCTCAGCAAAGACAACCACACCTGGGCATCCAATGCAAATGACGCAGCCAGAGAACTCCACACCAGGATCTCCAAATGCGCAGACGAGCTCGCCCTGCTATGTATCCCCAACATAAAACGCCCCAGGAAAGTCGCCTGGTTCACCACCTCTCTCCAAAAAGCCAGACACACCGGCAGACCCCTGAAAAAGAACTGGAGAAACACCAAGACAACCGAAACCCACACCACCTACAAGGACACCATGACAGACTACCAAAACCAGATCAGAGCAACCAAGAGGAACTTCATCCACAACATAATCCTGGTCAACTCCACCAACTCCAAGGAACGTTTCAGTGTCATTCAAGCATTCACCAACCCACACAGCAAAGCCACAGACATCGCCCCATCCTAAGACCTCTGCGACAAGCTTGGAACCTATTTCCACCTCAAGATCAAAAACCTCTACGACAACTTCATTGACCATCCACCAGGCACCACAGACGACCCCCCAGAAACACTAGCCAGCCCACCATCTCCAACTGGACACCGATCACGGCCGAAGACACTGCCTCGACCATGAAAAGCATCCGCTCGGGGGCCCCCACCGACCCCTGCCCCCTCACATCTACCATAGAGCCACGGCTGCCATCGCACCCAAACTACAATGCATCATCAACACCACCTTCAAAACAGACACCTTCTCGACTGGAAGCGCGCAGAAGTCAGACCTCTGCTCAAGAAGCCCACAGCTGACCCCACCGACCTCAAGAACTATCCGCCCATCTAGCACCTCTCCTTCACAGCCAAAGTTGCAGAGAAAACAGCCAACAGGAAACTGACACGATTCATTAATAAGAACGCCGTCCTCGACCCATCTCAATTCGGATTCCGAAGCAACCACAGCACAGAGACCGCCCTACTCACCGCCACAGATGACATCCGCACCCTCCTGAACCAAGGCTACTCTGTAGCCCTCATCCTACTCGACCTATCAGCGGCCTTCGACACTGTCTCCCACCGCACACTAGTCGTCAGACTACGCGACGCAGGCATACAAGGAACAGCCCTGGACTGGATCCGAACATTCCTCAGCAGAAGAAGCCAAAGGATCAGACCCCAACCCTTCCTCTTCGACCCCACGAAAATCACCTGCGGAGTCCCACAGGGTTCATCCCTGAACTCCACCCTCTTCAACATCTACATGGCTCCCCGCACAGCCATCCTCCGACAACACGGCCTCAACATTGTATCATACGCCGACAACACCCAGCTCATCCTCTCCCTCACCAAAGACCCCACCACTGCCAAACTCAATTTCTAGAAAGGAATGCAAGACGTCACAGTCTGGATGACCCACAGTTGCCTGAAGCTCAATGCCATTAAGACAGAAGTCCTCTTCCTCGGTACCACCCCTTCTGCATGGGACAGCACCTGGTGGCGGACCACCCTTGGAAGCCCACCTACCTCCTCAGACCATGCCAAGAACCTCGGCATCATACTCGACTCATCACTCACAATGAACCGACAGGTAAACTCCGTCCCCTCCAGCTGCTTCAACACCCTCCACATCCTCTGCAAGACCTTCAAGTGGATCCCCCCTGAGTCAAGGAAGATAGTCACCCACGTACTCATCACCAGCAGACTGGACTATTGAAACACACTCTACGCCGGCATCAACAAGTCCCTTCTCCGCAAACTCCAGACAATACAGAACACCGCCCCCAGACTCGTCCTCGGCATCCCCTGACACGAACGCATCAGTCAACACCTACGAAGTCTCCACTGGTTCCCTGTGGAGAAAAGAGTCACTTTCAAACTCCTCACTCACGCCTACAAATGCCTACACAACAACGGACTCAAATACTAGGGGTGGACGGAATTTGCATAGTCACGCTACGCAAAGCTCTGCGAAACGACAAAAAATCTCTGCGGGCATGCAGAAATTCCGCAAACACATGGAATTGCTTGTTCGCGATACTTTTTTCCTGTTCTCGAACGCTGTTTGCGTGCTCAGGAGAAATATCTCACGAACACGCATTTTGAGAACACGAACAAGCAAAAAATTCCGCGAAGCCGCAGACCGCAGAATTTTGGACAATTCCGTGTTCTCCGTGGAACGCAAAATTAGCCAAATTCCGCAAATTCCGCTAGCGGAACGGAATTTACCGCCCAGGCCTACCAAATACCTCAACGACAGAATAGACTTCCACGTACCCAAAAGAAACCTCAGATCTTTCAACTTCACACTGGCCAAAACACCACGCATCCACAGAGCCAGAGCAGGCAGAAGATCCTTCTCTCACATTGCAGCCAAGACCTGGAACGAGCTACCGGCAGACATCAGACCTGTCCACTCCCTGAACACCTTCAGGAAGACCCTCTAGACCTGGCTCTTCGGCTAAACAGATCTGCAGACCCCCCCTCAGCACCCTGAGACCCTCATGGGTGAGTAGCATGCTTACAATTCCCTGATTGATTGATTGATTGATTGATTGATTGATTGAATCCCCTCCTTCTTGAAGGATACTGCTGATGCTTTATGTCTTATTGCAGGGATTCAACCTGTTGTCTACCCTTGATGTGGAGGCCCTCTATACCAACATCCCCCAGCTAGCCACCGTGGGTGTGATAGAGGAGGTCTTCAACAGAACCAACTGGGACTCTTCCACCCCAAGCAGTTTTGAATGTGCCACACTCGCGCTCACTGAAAACTTTTTTTAATTCAAGGGCCAACTTTACCACCAAATCCAGGGTACTTCCATGGGAAGTACCTTTGCTCCGAGTGTAGCCTGTTTATACATGGTAGCTTTTGAAGAGAGTTTGATCTTCAATGACTCGAACCCCTACCGCACTAAACTTCTCCTGTGGAACAAGTTTATTGATGATATTGTCATTTTTTGGTCAGGAGGCTTGACGACCTGCAAGGAATTCTGCTACTGGATTAACACCTTGAACCCCTGCCTGAAGTTCACCAGTAATATATCTCACTCGGAGATCCCTTTCCTTGACCTCACCATCAAACTCGAAGATGGAAACCTAAGCACAACTATCTATAGAAAACCTACAGACCGCAATGGCCTGTTGCTGTTTAGTAGCCATAATACACGAGCATTAAAAGCGAACCTGCCTTTTGGTCAATTTTTGAGGCTGCGAAGAAATTGTAGCAGCTTAGAGGACTATAAAACTGAGGCAAATCTGCTGGATACAATTTGAGCAGACATGAATACCCACAACGCAACATTGCACTCTTTAAAATAATAACCGCGAGGCTCTACTCGAACCTAGAGAGAAAGAAAAAACAGACACTCTCTCACGTGTAAGTACCTATACACCTGATTCCAAGAGAATGAGGACCATGATAAAAAGCATTGGGGTATATTGAAAACAGGGTCCCTGGAGCTTGGCATTCCCAGATTTGCATTTAACCGCACAGAAAGTGACTTCACAATGGCAATTGTGGGACTTGCCGCCAGTTCAGGGCTATTTCTCTTGCGGGACCGGCATAGTATGTGCATTTACTGAAGAGACTAAAACAATAATTTTTTCAGACTCCTTCACATGGGAAGTACGTGCTCACATGAACTGCAATACATCCAATTGTATCTAAATGATTACCTGCCCATGTGACCTCAGGTATAAAGTTATATAGCTATGACCACCAGACCTGTGAACACGCGCATCACTGAACACCGCAGTAATTTCCGGTGTCATAAACTTAACATGAAAATGTGTACACATTTTAACCAACTGCAGCATTCACCTGACTCCCTACGATGGGTAATACTAGACCCAAGATTAGTAAGGACTCCTAAATGCCTTCTGTGAATACCGAAAGTCTTAAAATTAGGATCTTTCTCAGTTTAGTAGTAGTATAGTTAGGACTCCTAACTTTAGGACTCCTAAATGCCTTCTGTGAATACCAAAAGTCTTAAAATTAGGATTTTTCTCAAGTTAGTAGTCCTAAGTTTAGGACTCCTAACTTTAGGAATCCTAAATGCCTTCTGTGAATACCGAAAGCCTTAAAATTAGGATTTTTCTCAGTTTAGTAGTAGTATAGTTAGGACTCCTAACTTTAGGACTCCTAAATGCCTTCTGTGAATACCGAAAGTCTTAAAATTAGGATTTTTCTTAATTTAGTAGTCCTAAGTTTAGATTTAGGACTACTAAATTGAGAAAAATCCTAATTTTAAGACTTTCGGTATTCACAGAAGGCATTTAGGAGTCCTAAAGTTAGGAGTCCTAACTATACTACTACTAAACTGAGAAAAATCCTAATTTTAAGACTTTCGGTATTCACAGAAGGCATTTAGGAGTCCTAAAGTTAGGACTCCTAACTTCTGTGAATACCGAAATGAGTAAGTGCCTTCTGTGAATACCAAAATGAGTAAGTGCCTTCTGTGAATATCAAAATGGTAGTAAGTTTAGGATTTTGCCTTAAGTTAGTTCTGTGAATCGGGCCCTCTGATCTTAATATTTGTATTTATTCCTTCACCAGGTTAGTCATGTTCTATCAGGTACTACACATAGTATGTGTTAGGCTGGTTTAAAGAGGTAGATTATACCATATAACCACCCATGTGTAGATAGATTTGATATTATAAGGTCCTGACGAATCGCCACCAGATTGATTGACTACCTGGCGAAAAACATGTTGACCACACAACAGAGCGCCCTACCCCAGACATAACCTCAGACATGCACCGTTGTTTCTCTTAATCAGGTTAGGAGACCTTTTGGTTAAAAAATTTTCGTTTGTACTTCCAAACCTGTTTTAAACTTCCTTCAGGTTACACACCTCCACTCACTCATCTACAATGGTTACGCCCCTCACCCACACGGCACCAAAGGGTAATTTGGAACAAAAGCTCTCCGCCAAAGAGCCCCTCATAGGGAGCCCGTCAGGTATTGCAACACCGACCGGACGAGGAGCAGCCCTATGATGAAGCATGAAACCCAGCCTGGTGTGTGAGAGCCCCAAATTCCAAGAAGAGGAATCCCCATCCTCCTACATCTCATGACCACACAAAACCGGTTCCCCTAGTTTTCCCTTGTCTCGTAATTAGGAACAGCATACTTTCTGTATCTTTGTTCTGTCAAAGATGTCATCAGTGATGTCATTTGAGATGTCGTCAGTGATGTTACTGACCATGTCATGAGTGATGAAGTATGTGAAGGTATAAGTAGTGCATTGTGGGAGCATAAGTTATAGTAAGCTCACGTAACTACAACTGCAGAATTTCTATTGTCTTGTATGAGTAAAATCAAAGCCTAACTATAGCATCCCTGTAACCTATGTTTTATTAGTGAATTTCTAACGTTTTTTTAAATTCTATTTCCTAACTGTAATGTCCCTGTAACATTTGTTTTTCCAGTGAATTTCTAAGGTTTTATTCAATTCTATTTCCTAACTATAACTTCTCTGTAACCTTTGTTTTTTTCCGTAAATTTCTACATTTCTTTATGTAATTTCCCAACTGTAATGTGTAAAGTTTGAGTGAGTATGTGAGTGAGTTCAGGAGTATCTCAGTGAGTGTGTGAGTGTCTTAGTGGGTCTGTGAGTGGGTGTGTGAGTGTCTGGGTGGGTGCATGAATTTCTGTGTATGTGCCTGAGTGGGTCTGTGAGTAGGTGTTAGAGAGTCTGAGTAGGTTTGCGAGTGCCTCCATGAGTGTGTTAGTCAATCTGTGAGTAAGTGCATAGATGTATGAATAGGTCTGTGTGTGGGTACTTGAGTCTCTGAATTGGTCTGCGAGTAGGTGTGTGAGTCTATGAGTGTGTCTGTGAGTCAGTGCACATGTGTAGGTCTTTGAGTGGGTGCGAGAGAGTATGAGTGATTCTAAAAGTGGGTGCATGAATGTCTGGGTCTGTGCATGTATATACATGTCTGAGGTGACTGTGTATGGGGGTACATGAGTGCCTGAATGTGTTCTGCTTGTTCTCTGCTCATTTTCTGTCTTTTTCTGCTCACTTCTGAACTTTATTTTGCATCTTTCTGCTCGTTACTGAACTTTATTCTGCCTCTTTCTGCTCAATTCTGACATCTATTTTGCCTCTTTCTGCTGGTTTCTGATCTCTATTTTGCCTCTTTCTGCTGTTTCTGACCTTTATTTTGCTTTTTTCTGCTCATTTCTAGGCCTGGTGAACTCAGCTCCATTCGCGGAGTTTGCAGAGTTTTCTGCACTCCGCGGAGCTTGGGAAGTGCAGAAAACTCAGCTTTGCGTAGTGCAGCACAGTTCACGCGAACAGTAAGTTTGTGATCACGAAGTGTAAGTTCAAGAGCGCAAGCTGCCACTCAGGTAGGATTTCTACCAGAGCAGCAGGAATACCAGCACAAACTGCAGTTCACCCTGCACTCCGCCACTTGCGGAACTCTGCAGAGTTTTTTTGTAACTTTGCAGAATTCCGCGTAGCAAAACTCTGCAAACTACGCCCAGGCCTGCTCATTTCTAAACTCTATTTTGCCTCTTCAGCTCATTGCTGGCCACTATATTGCCTCTTTATGCTTGTTAATGACCTTTATTTTACCTCTTGCTACTTGTTGCTGATCACTATTTTGCCTCTTGCTGCTCATTGCTGGCCTTTATTCTGCCTCTTTCTGCTCGTTTCTCACCATTTTTGTCTCTTTCTGCTAATTTTTTACATTTCTTCTGCCTCTTTCTGCTCATAGCTGACCTGTATGCTGCCTATTTCTGCTTGTTGCTTACCTTTTTTTGCCTCTTGCTGCTTATTGCTGTTCTCTAATTTGTCTCTAGCTGCTTATTTCTCATTGCTGACCTTTATACTGCCTTTTCTGCTCATTTCTCACCTTTATTGTGCCTCTTTCTGCTTGTTTCTGACCTTTATTTTGCCTCATACTGCTCATATATAAAATCTATTTTGCATCTTTCTGAACTTTATTCACCCTCTGTATGCTAATTTCTGACTTTTTATTTCCTTTTTTTGCTCATTTCTTACCTTTATTTTGCCCCTTTCTGCTCATTGCTGATGTTTATTCTGCCTCTTTCTGCTCATTTCTGAACTTTATTCGGGCTCTTTCTGCTCATTTTTCACCTGTGCCATCTGGTACACTTTTCTGGAAATGTTATCTGTACCATTTCTCTTTTAAACAGCTTTTCTTTTAAATTAATTTGCTGACCTATTAATTTGCTGGCCTTTTAATCTGGTTTCCTCCTGCTTACCTGGTCCGCCACAGCCTGATGGCACGATTGATGTGGAGGGAAGCAGGCAGCCTTTCTCTTCCGTGTTGGGTGGGGAGATGTGCAGGTAGCATTCTATTGGTTAACTAGACGCTACTTCAGGCCATGTGTAAGCGGACATGCTGCGGGCGCGCCACTGGTGCTCAGAAAGTGAGCCTAAGGCAAGCCCGTCTGCGCAATCCGTGTCTGCACTGCCTCCAGTGCCCAAACCCTGGTCGGATTAATTGGGAGCATTTATCAGTTACTAAATATTAGAGAAACCTCCTATTGAAGTTAAGAGGTAGGTGGGATTTCTCCTTGTGTACTGTGCTCCCCTTCCTGGACCTCTATGAGCAACAACAATGTTGCTGGTTGACCTGTGGTTTAAGTTAATTAATCCACAAGGCTTGGGTTTTAACAGGTTGGAGTGAAATCCCCAACTAGGCTGTACTCCAAACACAGCTGAAGGTTGCCCCAACCCTACATCAGAAGCTAATTACAAGGGCTTCCTCATAAACTCGCGCTCACTTATCAAACATATGCTGGAGTTTGCTATTTTTATGACATCATGGGACACCTACTGGGTTTTTATAACTGAGACTTGGGTCAATGAACATCTGTACCTGACCACGTTGATGCCATCAAATGACTTAATCCTAAGAGAGGACAGGGCATATAGGGCGCGAGGGGGTTTGGCTATTATGTATCAAATTCAGTATAAATGTTTGTTGGAATCTGGGGTTAACTTTAAGGCTTGTGAAGCAACATGTTCCTTTGGTGGTCTGCTAGCATATAGAACTCCAGGACCTAGACTCCCTTTTTTAAATGAACTAAGATACCTCATTGAGCCTTTTATTGCTAATAGGTGCCTGACATCCAGGGTGATTTTTATTTTTATCTTGAAGAGAGCACCAACCAAGACTCTCCAGCGCTTATTGAAGCATTGTCCAGTGTGGAAATGACTAACCTGGTGTCAGCTCCCACCATTAGGCAGGTCACACCCTAAATGGTATATTCTCTAATGATGCTAGGGTGTCACTCCTCTCAGCTGGCCCGATCATGAATCAGTTGCATTTTCTATGAATTTTCTTGCTACAGCTAGAAGCTGTCAGCCCCCTAAGAGGAAGACCTGGGTGAGAATTTGGAAAGGGGTTTCAGTTGAAGCCTGAGCCAACACCCTGGATGGCATATCCATTGAGATTACGAAAGATGTAGACAAGGGTGCTGATGCTTTTGCAGAGTGGCTGTAGTTGGCTGCCAACAGGCTAGCCCCCTAAGGGAAGTTAAGCAAAAGAGGCTTTCTCCTTCAGCCCCTTGGTATAACGATAGACTCAGAACACTCAAGCAGGCATGTTGCCAACAAGGGAAAATCTGGAGGAAAAACCAGGAAGAGCAAGAAAAAGTGGTCTATAGGAATCAAATTAGGGAATATAAATTAGCCCTGACTGAGGATAAATCTAAATATTGTACCCAGAAAATTGAAAATGCTACCTCTGCCAAAGAACTCTTTAGATTGGTCCATCAGATCTCCACCCCTCCAGCTGATGGAGCGCCCGAAGGTTCCCAAAAAGTTTGCAACCATCTAGCTAATTTATTTCAATGTGAATTGTTGACATCAATGATGGTTTAGAAGTGCATAAATCCTCTAATCCCCATGTACAGCAAACCTTGGGTAGAGAACCTCAACCAGCACCATCCAAAACATCTTAGCATAAGGATTAAAAGCCTAAACTCCCATCCCTTACTCCTAAAATGGTGGAACAGTACATCCTTAATATTAAATCTGGGTCACCTCTGGAATCCTATCCTGCAGCAACCCTACACATTGCTGCCAGCAGGGCCGGACTGGCCATAGTCGGCATTGGGCATTTTCCTGGTTGACCACCAGGGTGGGGGCCGGTTTTAGACCCCTGGCCGGCCGTTTTTGTTACTGGGGGCTGGTTTTGCAGCATAGCTGCAATATTGGAGTCCCTGTAACAAAAGATGCACAAAGCTTTCCACTAGCACCTCCTCTCCCTCCCCCGGCTCTCCATGGTCTTTGTCAGGGCAGGTTTCACTCTCCAATTTGATGAATAAAGCTATACTTTCCAGGATGTATCCCCGGTGATGGAAACAGACAGTAAACAGGCCCCTTCTAAAAAAATGAATTTTGACAGTAAGGTTTGTAAAAATTATCACCCTATCTCGCTGCTCCTGTGTCCTACTAAAATCCTAGAGAAACATCCAAATATCTGCCTTATGGAATTTGCAGAACAGCAGGGATGGCTGGACAACTCTCAGTTCCGTTTCAGGAAGCATTATGGAACTGAAACTGTGCTGATGTCAGCTTCGGCTTGCATTTGGTGCTTAGTGGACGAGGGACAAGGTTTGGCATTGGTACTCCTGGATCTATCAGTTTTGTTTGATACCATCTCACATTGCTGTTGATTGAGCACTCTCAAGACATGAGTATCACATATCAAGCCCTGGCCCTTCTATCTTCTTTCCTTATAGATCGTTCATAGTGGGTGATGGTACAGCAGCACCATGTGGAGTGCTGACGGGCTCATCACTAAGCCCTACACTCTTTGACCTCTATGTGTCCCCACTTTCAGATATAATCAGGCCTATGGGATGCAGATATCATACGCCAATGACACACACATCATTGTGTCAGCTAAGAACTTGGCCACTACGGCAGAACATTTCTCTCAATGCATGTCAGTAGTTGGAGACTAGATGGGATGGAACTTTCTGAAATCAAATGGTGATAAAACCGAGGTGCTGCTCATTGAGCTGGAATAGTAAGTGTTGGCCAGACACCTTAGGCACAAGTCCCATCCCAGTGGAGACGGTCAAAAATCTTGGAGTGTTCTTAGATACTGAACTCACACTCAATGCCCAGGCCAATCGCACTGTGGCAACTTGCTTCTGGATCATAAGGATGCTCAGAAAAATGTTTCCTCTTATCCCTCAACCAGCACGTGAGCAAGTTGCATTAGCTCTGGTTATGTCCAGATTGGACTATTCTAACTCACTCTATTTGGACTCCAACATCAGAACTCAACACAAACTCCAAGTAGCACAGAATGCGCTTGCTAGAATTACTCTTGACATTCCCCGGTGCCAATCAGCTGCTATGGTTGTGGGGGCCCTCCATTGGCTCCCCATCAGAAAGAGCATTATGTTTAAGGTGCTCTGACTGGTGCATAAGGCTTTTTTTCTCCCAAGTGTGATGAAGGGGAATATTCAAGCATGTGAATCTCTGAACTATGTCAATACTGGTAAAATACAATGTAAAGGTAAGTAAATTGTTTTTTACAAGACATGAACTTATGAAAACATTAGAATTTCTGAAAAATCCATTACATCTCAGTGTGAAGATGACCGTGCTGAAATCTGATTGACTGCCAACACTACAACCAGGAAGTTTGGCAGGCATCATGCGACTCAGCTTTACCGAGTCCCACAGAAAACATAAAAAAAGAGAAGGGATTAGGGTACCCCTAGGCCTCTGCCATTTGAGATGTCATCAGTGATGTCACTGATCATGTCAGGAGTGATATAATATGTGAGGTCATAAGTAGTGGATTGCAGAGGCATACATTATAGTTATCTGAGCTCACTATAACATGTCTCTGGCTTTGTAGAAGCGAAATGTGAGCCTAACTATAATGCTCTTGTAACACACACACACACACACGCACGCACGCACACTCACACACACACACACACACCCACACACACACACACACTATTTTTGTATGTATTTTAGCATGCTTTGTTGTAATCGGATTACCAGGATAGTGTAGCCTTGACAATCAGGATCTCTGAGTTTAACAAAAGAAAGCAAGGAGTTACTGTGATTTATTAGGACTGTGCCTATTGATGTACAGAGGAAAGTTAAGGAGATGCACCTCTTAGAAGTAAATGGGCACACACTGCTTTCAAGACAGAAGTAGTCACTATTATGTGCAGAGTGGGGCCACTGCTTGGTGTGAAGCTGCACCACAGTTTGCTAAAAGCACGGTCAGAGGAGGACTTACTATAAGTCCTAGAACACCATGGGACTCTCATTAGACTTACAAGGTTGTGGTCACCATGGATTAATGCAGGATAAGATTCTCATGTTTCAGGGTGTTAATTGCTAAGCAATCAAAATACTTGAGGCATATTTACTAGAAAATGTCGGAGTGCAGAGCTGCGCCAAATTTGGCAGCACCTCGCTCTCACATTTTTAAAACGCAGGGATCCACCGTACTTACTATAATATGGTGCACCCCTGTGTTTTCCCTAGCAGTGGTGCTAAAATTAGATGCCTTGTGCCAACGCAGGCACCCTTGCACCTTAGTCCAAGGGTGCCTGCATTGCAGGGAATGATAGTTTATGTGCAGGAAGGGATTCCTGCACATAAACATTCCATAACGGCTATTTGTCGCTTCTATGTGTGCTGCAGTCTATAACACACACATAAAAGTAGATAATCGTCATTATTTAATGATTGTTTATGTGCAGGAGGGGACACCTTCCTGCATATAAACAGTCATTAATGGTGTTTTCCTCTTTCTATGTATGCTGCAGAATGCAGCACACATAGAAAAAACTGAAACGAGGAGAAATAAAAGCATTTCTCCTCGTGCGCCATTCTAACGCCAGCTCTTGCATGGCGTTAGTTATTGTTGCTGCCTCAGATTAACACCTCCTTTTAAATCTGGGGCACCACCAAAAACAATGGGTGTTGTTGTGAAATGCCCAATGCAACACCCACTGCATGTGCCTTTGCCGCAGAGGACTGGGGTAGAAAGGGGCATATTTACAAGGTGGCATGTAGCCACTCTAAGTGGCCTAGCACTGCCTTGTAAATATTGAAAATGGCGGTACTCCAAAGTAGCATCAAAAAGAGTGCTTGTAAATATGCCCCAACCAATTCCTGTAGCCAGAGTTGGAAGCAAGTGCTACTTTTAGAGATGGAGTAAGGTTCTGAGGTCCTAGGATCCCAAGTCCCGGAGAGTATTGCTTAATTCAAAAAAATAGATTCTCGAGGGAATAGACTCAAGGCACTGGACCTCTATGGCCTTAAAAATTCAATAGTCTTTATAGTAGTGAGTCAAATCCCCTCTCTCTTATAATGAACCATGTTCAGGCTTTTGGTAAAAACAGGAGGTTCTTTTTATTCATAATTTGAATGAACATAGAAAATCAATTGAACGTGAACAGCCAACACGTGTTTCGCCCCCTGGGCTCAGTTGAGGCCGGGGCTTTCTCAAGGCTGTACGGGGGCAAGGGAAAGAAAGGACAAAAAGAAATTTAATCGTAAAAGAAGGAATTCAGTGAGCTATGAGAGGTTAGAGTGACCACTCCCAGTGAGTAGAAATTGTGTTTCGAAAAAATAAAGTAGGGCGTGATTTCAAACAAAGGAACTCGTGTCTCTAGATAAATCTAGATATATCAAATCGTTACAAAATTATAGTGAACAAGTTATTTTAATTTATTGTGAATTAATTATTTCGGTATTAGGACTTCGTAGCGTTCAGCATGTGTCAAAGATACTTTAGTTCTTAACCGGGGTCACTTATAGACACATTAAGCAACCTATGCTAGGAGAGAAATACTGTGCTAGAGAAGGTTCATTGAAGTTGGTAAAGTAAAGAGTCCAATCACCAAGGGCTATAGTATGAGGCAGGAAATTGCAAGCAGGTTTTACCTGAAGATGTGCTTTCAGAATTCTTTCGGTACTAAACAACTCAAACAGGTCATAAATATCTTCCTTATTTCATCGTTCGTTTCATAGGTTACTTGTGAAATACAGGTATACCAGCCTCTGTGTGAAACAATATGTATTGATACAATCACAAGAATTGCAGGCGGCTAGTCATTTTAAAATGAGGTCTGGACAAGAATCAGTTGGTACAGTAAGCATTAAATCATATCGAGGACCCCTATTCTGTTTCCTATGAAGATGTGAAGATTCTGGGGGCCCAATAGTTGATTAACATGATGGAAAGGGGTTGGTAAGTTAATTGAGACAATTCTAGGAAATAAAGTAACCCAATGAAAAAACAGCGTTTCGGCGCGTGATGGGGGGAACAGTTATTTGTTATTTAAGAGATTCAAACGCTAGTCTAGTCATGTTGACAGGACATTACATTGGGGTAATCTACTTACTTTCAGGCATAAGAACAGAGTCCCTACGGGGGTGCCGTTTCTGGTCGTCTTCCGTGCGCCGTATTCGCGTTCTGGTCCGCGGCCATTTTAAAGGGGTTAATGCGGCCAGTCCCGTGTTAATCACGTAGGAAGGGGATCTTTTTTAGCGCCATCTTTGAGTGTTGTTGTATACCCATTAGCGAAAACGATTGATGTCTAAAAGCTACATAATTATTATTTGTTAATAAAGAGTGGAATTAGATCCTTTTCCAGTATATTTGAATTTGCTCTAATTCCTTATTAGTATAATT
Organism: Triturus cristatus; assembly: GCF_964204655.1. Taxonomy (NCBI): domain Eukaryota; kingdom Metazoa; phylum Chordata; class Amphibia; order Caudata; family Salamandridae; genus Triturus; species Triturus cristatus. Next base: position 189,709,003 of record NC_140589.1, on the reverse strand, counting down.
TTTAGGGAGGTATTTAATTTTGTTTTAAATTATATATATTTTGCTCGCCCGTGTATGCGGGATTACTATGATAATACGCGCCGCTTTGTGGTACACTTATAAACATTTATGATCTCTGTTAGCGGTGGTTTATTTCAGTGCGCTCGTGGTTTTAGTAAGACCATCGACGCCATCTTGGAATGGGCTTTAGCCATTCTACAGTTGAGTTAATCCACTCTATTTGGACTATATTTGTTATAGACAGTATACACAGATACGTTGGGGTTACTTTATTCCTATATTTTGATTAGCTTTTATTATCGGTTTTATTTTGATTGGATTATTTATTTGGGATGAGTACCGCGTTGTTTGGGTGAGAAGGATGACTAAAGAAAGGAATTATTATGCAATATATTATTCATTTATGGCTTTGAATCGCTCTATTTATTATATGGTTTATAATGGGGCCAGTCAGGGGAAACCTGTTAGGAAAATCTAACTTGCTGATCAGGGAACAGTTTGGTGGAGAGGAGACAGGAAAACAACAGTGCATTATATAAGCTGGGTATGCATATATACACACAGGTGTCATCAACAGTGTCTTTGAGAATATTTCGATGTACATTTCAGTCTTTTTAGTGGCTGTTTGATGTTGTCAATTTCTTTTTTACTTTTTACAGCCAATGATGCCACTCATGATCTTTATTGAGGCCAAATTCTACAGTTCCTTTTAGAGATATTGAACATTTTCCAGTTTTCAAAGAAGTATTCTGGGATATCATTTACAATCAAGGATTTGGGATTTTGATATTTTTACATTATTTACAGAGTTACCCACCAACTCTAGCTTGAACTATTTACTCAACAAAAAGAATTAGAAGAATACTTATACAGATTGTCTTCATATTTTCTTTGAGGCGCAATATTGTACTATTGAAAATGAAACGTGGACGTGAGTGCTTTTGGCTAAAAAGGAAGCTACCATACTTATGTTTCTTTCTTATATCACACCTGATGAACTTGTTATATTGAAAATCATTTAGAGCACAGACATAATTACAAATCACTGAAGGTAGTTTAAGCTTAGGTATTTACTGTTGCACAGGGTTCATTTGTATGTAAGCTCTAGGAAAACCCAGAGTTTTACCCGTTCATCGACAACAATACTGAAATTTACACAAGCTATATTATATGCGATTTTAGTGACAGTGCTCTAGAGCTTGAAGGAGAAATATAAAGAGTTTCTTCTTCTTAAGATGTCAACACCTCTGCAGAGCAAGATGAGTTCAGCTCTAAGAACAGGAAAGATATCCAATGTACCGGTTCTCACTCTTGCCCTATCTTCTTGTCCTGCATCCATAGTATCCTTTGCATGGTTACTAGCTGGTTCAGGGAAGTAATGAGATGAATGTTGTTGCTGTTGTATCTGGATTGTGAAAAATATAAATAAATATAAATGAATGCTAAAAATAGAAAAAGAGTACATATTAATTCGTTAAATGTAAAATATGTAATACCCTATATTGAATTAAAAAAATAATATAACATATGTGCTGTGTTGAATCTATTTTAATCAATTTAAAATAATTTAAACCTATTTTCTATGGAGTTTAATTTTAAGTTCCTACCTCCATTATTTTCTAGATGAGAGTGTTGTAGTTGTAATGGTTAATCATATGAGTGTTGGGATTGCTATTGTTATTTTTAGCAGTAACTTACACTTGGAGTTTGTGAATAGTGAAAAGTACTAAACTTACTCAAAAGTTTAAACGTATCCAGAAGTGTAAGTTATCTTTGTGAATCAGGCCCTAAATGCTCCCATAATCTTATGCACATATTGGGCTTGATTCCCAAAGATTTTTCTGTAAGTAGTTGTGTGTTACTGCAGGTGTAGGTATGACTAAAATGTGAATTCAGGAAGCAGATATGTTTTGTCAGAGAAACACATTTGCAATCAAAACTAATTTTTTAATGAATGATCACCAAAGATTGGACACTCACTCAATATTCTTTAAAAGGTGATGTTATGTAGAGGTGTGTTCTATCTAGAGGCAGGTATAAGTTTGAGGTGTTGAGGTGGTGATTCTCCTAGTCAGGGAGAGTGTTGCATGCACCAGAAGAACAAAAAACCAAGAGTGAAGTCTGAAAAGGAGTCTCTGCGGACAATGTCCCCACTCTTTCATTAAAAAGGTCCTTGCAATTGACCTCATAAGCAAGAATACATCATTGTTGTAATGTTTGTACGGTGTCATCCGACTTTTAGGTTTATGTGATGATTATACAGTCTGGACTGCTGCCAGTGAGCAACTCATGGATGCGGTTCCTGTTCTCAGTTAGTGGTCAGATTCACTTGAGACAACTGAAGGAGGCACAAAGCAATAATGGAGGAGGGAAGAGCTGAAGGTTAGGGAAGAAAATAAGCTTGATCCCCCGGAATTGAGAAGGAAGCTCACCGAGCTGCTATAAATTAGAGAATGGCTGAGGAAGGAGCCTGGATACTTGTTGATATCTGGATGGTATCCTCTGTGGAACCCTGGAGAGTGATGGAAAGGAGGGAGTGGTGGATGTGGAATGGTGTGCTAAGAGTAAATTGAACTAAATCAAGTGTGAACAAGAATAACTGATGTGAGAATGGGTGGGGTTGTGAATGTGGGTGAAAGAAGGATTTATGAAAGAAATGTAGTAATCCTGGAATAGACGTGTTTGCGGTGTGGGATGGGTAGAGTCTGGCAGGGCAAGAAGAGTGAAGGAAATTGGATAACTGGGGAGTTATGTGTAGAAGCCAGCAAACTGTAATTTGCATTTTTGGTTACAAGACATGGAGTGATAAGGTGTTTAAGAGCTTGCCAAAAAGGTAAATATGATAGATGGAGAGTTGTAAAGGGAATGGCCAACACAAATAGAGACGGGGACATTTTTTGGGTGAAGGAGTGTTTATTGGCATGAGCATGCAAACAGACGTAGAGGATGAGTGGAGAAGAGTGTAAAAAGAGTGGAAGGGCAGATGTTTGGGATAGCATTTACATAGGCAGAAAAGAGGGTAGGACAGTTGTTTAGTACTGATGAACTATTGGTAGTTTAATGCTTCTGTACAAAGACCCTTGTATCAGTAATATATCAGTTACACGCCTGGGATACAATGCTTAGTTTTTTGTTAATCCATCAAGTTGCCCTTATTAGGCCAAAGATCCACTGATGTATAAGGTGATAAGACAGGTTGGAATTGCTTGAATGTCAGGTGATGTAGTATGTACCACCAGGAATAGGATGCCCTATTGGGCCCACACAGTGCATATAATGCTGTTGGAGTTGACAGAGGGCACTTATTTAACTAGTTTCGGAGAGCACTGTCCCTGACAAACCATATGAGATCCAATAATTTGATCTCCTCAGTAACATTTACCCCAGGGGTCAAATACCAGTTACATATCTTCACAGATGATTAGGAATGCAATGTACAGGAAAGGAGCACATGATGTACCATGAACCAAAATAGTAAAAGGCATGTTTCTGACTGTCTACACGGTGGTCCTATCATAATATGGTGGGTGGAACCGCCGATTACTTGTCGGGCAGTCCAAATCCTGCTGCGATGGCTGTCAGATGTTCATCAGACCGCCATTGTAAAAGGCATAAAGTGATGGGTGGAAGCATTTCACAATACTTTCGGAGGAAAGGAAAGTTACTGCTAAATATGTGCAGTGCAGTATTTGCGGCAAGCAGTTATCACATGGAACAACTTCTATGTGGAAGTACCTGAAAACAATTCATGAAATGGTGTACATTCAGATGATGAAAGGAGAGAGCAGGTGCAGCAGCACAGTCCACCTCTGTAGCAGTCTTGGGAGAAACATCATCAGGTGCAGTCATTACAATACCAGCTGCCTGGGAAGACTTTAGTGACATGGTTATTTACTGTGTGAAATTCCACATGCTTGTCGCAGTAAAAATGTATTCTGTGGGTGCATTCTTGAAACAGTGAAAAAGCATTGCTGTTCATTATTTTGTTTTTACTTCCAGTTACCAGGAAATGTTTTTTTAACACTGAAGCTAATTACTTCTTTGCATTTCCCTTACCTTACCCTTTAAGTACTATGTTTACCCTTTGTTGAAAAGATAAATAAAATAAACTTGTTAAAAATACCTTCTACAAAAAAGACAGTTCTTTTTAGACCCTCCATCTGCTCAAACAAAGGGCTAACTCTGAGTTTTTAATGTGTCACTGACTGTATCCGTGTGAGGCTGGGTCTGTCAGTGTCTTTAACAATGTGTGTCTGGGTGTGTTATTGTCTATATTAGTGTGTGTCTGGGTGTGTCTGTCAGGAATCACGGAAGGTTTCCTCCTCCTTCTGCTTCCGTGGCCTCTATTCTTTCATTACAATCTGAGAAAGCAGTCAATCCCTTGAGTTGGAGTGCTTGTTGGCATCGTAGAAATTCCAACATGGCTGCCAACTTGCTGCAGCAGCATATTGCTGTTTAGCAGTCTAGTCTTGTAGTGAATGACAGTTGGTGAGGTGTGTTCTAACATTCCATGGTGCACTTCACCGAAGATTCTTCAGGAGCAGCACCTGTTTCTTGCGTCGAGAAAGCTAGTCAGGGTAGTGGCGACATTCTCGGGGTTAGTTTCGTCGGTATAATAAACTAAGGTTAGTGTGAAATGTCAAAGTATAATTAAGCATTCTGTAAAAGTATTGTATTCATGACTTGGTAAAGAAAAGAGATAAATCTGAATTTAGGTAACCTTTTCATCAGCTGATATAAATATGTGTGGAGCGACTACAATTAATGTAATCCTTCAGCAGAAGTAAAAAAAAAAAACTGAATTAAAAGAAAAACTGTGGTAAAAGTCTATAGAAAAAACGCGGGCGACATCTTTCATTTCGCCGTGTTAATAATAATCCCCACTGGTGTTCAAGCAGTTAAAATTCAAGAACACGTAGGCACAGATTCTTTGTGCCATTGTTCAGAGAAAGTTAAAAGAGACGCGCGAGTGCATTTATTCATACGCAACTCACGCTGTGACAGGAATTCTTGCCGGCATAAATAGAGACGTGTGAGCACTAAATTTCATACGGGCTACGCGCACTGACAGAAATCCTAGCTGGTAACAATTTAGACACGTCTATTCTTTAAAAGAACACGTCTTGGGGCAAAAGACCAGCGAAGGCGAACACGCATTACTCGCTTCGCTTAAATTAATCAAAATACCATAAAAGATAGCGGGCACTTGCTAGTCCGTCTAAAATCTTATAGTTGCCTTCTCAATTGGGTAAAATCATAACAACGTTGGGAGATTCATCTCGCCACCAGCAAATTAAACTAAATATACAAAAGTTCCTAATTGACAGTTGAGGCAATATTCTGGAACTATTTAACCATTCAGACTCCAATTACTAAACAACTCTAGAACTGTCCAAGCAGTGAATACGTAGCGTTCCTATGAGGATAGAACAAGAATAGAGTTAAGACTTCTCTGCAGACACTTTCAACACAATAGAGAAGTAGAAGAGGGGCAAGTCCAAAAACACTTCCTGGTAAGATAAGTCATCTTAAATACTAAATGCAAGTAAGTTAATAAAGTTTAGCCATTTAACCCATGTTATGTTTGCAGCTGACACTACAAGTGAGGAAGGAAGTTCGTGCTGAACTGCTGTGTTTTGGAGCTGTCTCTTCTCTATCCCATCCCCTTTCCCCCCTCGGTACTTACCTACTAAGGTGGAAAAAAAGAAACCAAGTGGGGAAGGTTCCGAGAAGGGCATTGGGAGCTTGCGTCATTCTACTCCTGTGTGGTTCGCAATTTAAGGACGCCCTTGACAGAGTGAAGTGCCCACGTTGGTACAAGCACCTGAGTAGAATGGCGGAAGGTTTAGATTTTTAAAAATTAGGCGAGATTTTAAATACAATACAAAGGGATTTAGAGGCAGTCAGGGAGGAAAATAAGATATTAAGGCAAGAGATTATAACGTTTAAAACGGGGACACCAGTTCAGGGAGCCAGTCAGACTTCTACATTATTCGCTACACAGAACCCAGGCTCTAGTGCTCCATCCTTTGCTCCTACTCAAGTCATCCACTCCTTATCCCCAGTAATTCCTCTAGCCCCACCAGAAAGATTCAATGGAGACCCACAAAAGGCACAATTTTTTTTGACCCAGTGTTCACTGAACTTTATGTGCCGACCAACAATTTTTCCAGATGCCCAATCCCGTGTGGCGTTCATCCTGTCTTACCTGAGTGGGGACGCCACTGCTTTGTCAATGCCACTCGTGTCTAAAGATGACCCAATTTAATACAGTTTAGACGATTTCAAGAAAGAATTACTCCGCATTTTTGATCGAAGAACAGCATCGCAGGCATCGGACAATGAACTGTTGGAATTAAAACATGGGAACCGAGAACTCTTGGCCTATCTAGCCCAATTTAACAAATTAATAGTAGAAACTAATTGGCCTGAAGATAAAAGAGCAGCAGTTTTTTACAGGGGACTGCGAGAAGAACTGAAGGATGCTCTATCCCAAATTCCGAATCGACCTACTGATATATCTGCCCTTGTGGATTTAACTCTTGAGATTGACTATCGGCAAAATGAGCGAAAGGGAGAACGTAGACAGGAGTTTCGATCTAGTGTTCCACGTTTAGATCGAGTCAAAATAGAGTCAACTCGAACAGAGAGTTCTACCGGAGTGGAACCCATGCAGATTGGAGTAATCCGAGGTCCTCTCCCAAAGGAAGAAAAAGAAAAAAGGAGATTAAATAAATTATGTTTGTATTGCGGAGGAAGTGGACATTTCGTCAAGAATTGTCTAAAAAGACCAAAACTACCAATCAAGGAGAAGGAAAACTAGAGGCACCACGGGTAGGCGGAGTTGGACCCGTGGTTGCGAAGGTAGCAATAACTCCAACAAGTCACCAAGTGGCTAACACTTTACAAGTCTCTTCACCTCATCTAGTAATGACTGTGACATTGAAATTTCGAGATACAATTTTGACTGGAGTTACTGTCATGGTTGATTCTGGGGCAACGGGTAATTTCTGTGACCTTAAATTTGCTGTTCGGAAAGGATTATTAGCAATTAACAAAGAGAAAAGTGAGAAGGTCCGAGCCGTGGATGGTACAGAATTGACTTCTGGAACCATTACAAGTCACACGGAGATGGTACACTTGACTACCATTGAGGGACATCAAGAGACCTTACAGTTTAACTTAATAGACGCCCCTCAATTTCAGTTAATTTTAGGCCTACCATGGCTGACAGAACACAGCCCACTGATAGATTGGGGAGCCCGCACTATTCAATTAAATTCAGAATATTGTACAAAACATTGTTTTGGAGATTTGACAAATCCTACTGAGGCTAGTGCGGTCACCCAGCTATGCACCAATGGAGGAACAATATGTGTTATTCAAACACCTGAAATACCAGAACCTTACCAGGAGTTCGTGGATGTCTTTGATGAAATCAAAGCCGAAACTTTACCCCCTCATAGGTCTTATGACTGCAAGATCGACCTCGAACCTGGAGCCAACTTACCATGTAGTAGGGTATACGCCTTGACCGAAAAGGAAAATCTCCACTTGAAGGAATATCTAACCAAGAATCTGGCAATTGGTTTTATTCGACCATCCCAGTCACCTGTCTCTTCCCCCCTTTTCTTTGTACCAAAGAAGGGGGGGGATCTCAGGACTTGCATAGACTTTAGGACTATCAACAGAATTACCATCAAAAATCGATACCCATTACCCCTTATCTCAGTATTGATCGATCAAGTAAAGGAAGCAAAGATTTACACTCGCCTAGATTTACGTGGAGCGTATCATCTAATCAGGCTTTGAGAAGGTGACGAGTGAAAAACTGCGTTCAGAACCAAATTCGGACTCTATGAGTACCTGGTAATGCCGTATGGTCTGTGCAATGCGCCTGCGGCCTTTCAATACTTTATCAATGATGTTCCAAGTGATTTCATTGATCGCTGTGCTATAGTCTACATCGATGACATTCTAATTTATTCAAACACGACGGAAGAACATTATCACCAGGTCAGAGCTAGCTGTTTTACAACGCTTACGAGAAAACTCCCTATATGTCAAATTGGAGAAGTGTCTTTTTAATACAGATACGGTGGAGTTTCTTGGTTTTGTATTGTCGCCTAATGGAGTTTAAATGGGTGAACAGAAGGTGAAAGCAATAAAAGATTGGAAGTCTCCTGCTAGTGTCAAAGAACTCCAGAGTTTTATTGGATTCTCCAATTTTTATAGACGATTCATTCACGGATTCTCTTCCAAGATACTCCCTTTGACTCGTCTTCTGAAGAAAGGTGTTTCTTTACACTGGTCAGATGAGGCAGAAGAGGCATTTCGATTGATGAAAACCAGTTTCACTACTGCACCTGTTCTACTTCATGCAGACCCCTCTGAACCCTTCTATTTGGAGACGGATGCTTCAGACCTAGCTATTGGAGGGATACTTTCTCAACGACACAAAGACACCGGGCAGTTGCATCCTGTAGCCTATCGTTCACGCAAACTCAATCCTGCGGAATGTAACTATACTATTACGGAGAAAGAACTTCTGGCCATTAAGGACGCCTTCAAGGACTGGAGGCATTACCTAATGGGGGCTAAGCATACTGTAACGGTGTTTACAGATCATCGCAATCTTAAATTTATGGCTCTGCCCGTACACTCACACCACGTCAGTTGCGGTGGTCCCTGTACTTCGCGGACTTTGACTTTGTTATTACCTTCCGTCCCGGCTTCAAGAATGGAAAGGCTGATGTCCTCTCAAGATTGGATACCGAAAATGAAACCTCTGTCATTGCAAATCAACCAATCATACCGGATGACAAATTTATTGGAGCGTTATCTTTGGAACCCTTTGAACATCATGTCTGCAATTTGATGTCAGATCCGGATATGCAGACTTGGGTCTCGGAAGATCCGCTACGTTCCATTCACAATGGCCTACCCTATCATGGCTCTGCTCTGTATCTACCCACCAAGGACCTCCAGTTAAAAGCAATGCAGGAAAGTCATGACAATCCACTGGCTGGTCATAAGGGCATCTTAAAAACTGAAGACTTACTTAGACGAAATTTTTGTTGGCCATGCATGTGCCGTGATATTCGTCAATATGTTTTGAGCTGTGACCTATTTGCAGGGGGAAAACCAGACAGGCAGGCCCCAAAAGGACTCTTGCAACCCATGCCTACCCCTCCATATCTTTGGCACACGGTCTCGTTAGACTTGATTGTTGATCTACCTTCTTCCCATGGGTATGACACTATCCTTGTTGTTGTTGACACCTTTAGTAAAATGGCACACTTTGTACCCTTCAAGGGTGTACCCACTTCTAAACAATTAGCACAACTTTTCAACCAACACATTATTCGCCTTCATGGGATACCTAAGATGCTCATTTCAGACAGGGGCTCCCAGTTCTTATCACGATTTTGGAAGGCCTACATCAAAGGCCTTAACATCGACCATCGTTACTCTACTAGTTTCCATCCTGAAACTGATGGTCAGACTGAACGCATTAATCAAGAACTAGAACCTCACCTTAGGTTATACTTGTTAGACGAGGAAGGTGATTGGCCTGACCATTTATGGACTGCAGAGTCTGCCCATAATAATTAGGCCTGGGCGTAGTTCGCGAAGTAGCACTTCGCGAAGCTACGCAAAGTGAAGTTCGCACTACGCGAGCTACGCGTAGCACTTCGCAAAGTGCGTAGTACCTTGTTCGCACTGTGCCAGATGTCGTTTTCAATGATTGCACAGTGTGGACAAGCAACCGGCACTGTGCAATCATTGAAAATGGCATCTTGCACAGTGCGAGCTGTAGTTTTCTGCTGCTCAAGTAGATTTTTACTCGAGCTTCAGCTTTCTCAACGCGAACTGGTAGTTTCTCATCGCGAGCGGTCGCGAGCATACGCGACCATTCGCAATGAGAAACCTGACCTCCTCGAGTAGGGAATCTCGCCGGGAGGTTTATTTTTCATGCTCGCGATCGCCAACTTGAAGTTGCTGATCGCGAGCAAGTAAAAAGTCTCGCCGGGATGTCATTTTGCTTGCTCGCGGTCGCCAACTTGACGTTGAGGACAGCGAGCAAGCAAAAAATGACCGCAGCACTACGCAACACTACGCTACGCGTGTTCGCACTGTGCTACGTGCAGTTCGCATAGTGCGAAGTAGCGCGAACTTCGCAAACTATGCGAGCGTAGCGTAGTGCTTTGCCCAGGCTTAATAATAATGCCCTTAATGTCTCTACTGGTTGCTCGCCTTTCTTTATAAACTCAGGCAGACATCCCAATTCCCATGCTAATTTGACTCTGTGCATGTTCCTGCTATTCAAGACATCGCACAACAGCTAACTAACATCCATCACTCAGTAACTCACAATTTGACTACAGCAAAAGCTCGTTACAAACACTTCGCTGACCTAAAACGTAAGAAGGCACCTGAACTTCATGTAGGAGATTTAGTCTGGTTGTGTACAAAGAAGCTTAGACTTAAGGGTCCACGTAAATTCCAGCCTCGTTTTATGGGTCCTTATCCAATTGAGAAGGTGATAAATCCTGCTACCTATCGATTATCTCTTTCTGGTTCCACTAAGATTCACCCGGTCTTTCATGTCTCCCTCCTAAAACCAATTCATCCCAGGTTACGTAGGTCTTCCCCTACTGATCCTTTAATTCTGCATGGAGAGACTGAATATGAAGTTAAACGGATTTTAGATTCAAAACTTATCCGTGATTAACTTTTTTATCTCATTGACTGGAAGGGTTTTGGACCTGATGAACGTTCCTGGGAAAAAAGTACTGATGTTCATGCTCCCCGATTAATTAAAGCCTTCCATGCTCAATTTCCTACTAAACCCAGACCGGAGGAAACCCCGTTGGGAGGGGGTACTGTCAGGAATCACGGAAGGTTTCCTCCTCCTTCTGCTTCCATGGCCTCTATTCTTTCATTACAATCTGAGAAAGCAGTCAATCCCTTGAGTTGGAGTGCTTGTTGGCATCGTAGAGATTCCAACATGGCTGCCAACTTGCTGCAGCAGCATATTGCTGTTTATCAGTCTAGTCTTGTAGTGAATGACAGTTGGTGAGGTGTGTTCTAACATTCCATGGTGCACTTCACCGAAGATTCTTTAGGAGCAGCACCTGTTTCTTGCGTCGAGAAAGCTAGTCAGGGTAGTGGCGACATTCTCGGGGTTAGTTTCGTCGGTATAATAAACTAAGGTTAGTGTGAAATGTCAAAGTATAATTAAGCATTCTGTAAAAGTATTGTATTCATGACTTGGTAAAAAGATAAATCTGAATTTAGGTAACCTTTTCATCAGCTGATATAAATATGTGTGGAGCAACTACAATTAACCTCTTCTGTGCCCATGACGAGATAGTCTCATCATGGAGCACGGTCGCGCTGTGCCCATGATGAGACTATCTCGTCATGAACCCCACCCACTAATGAAACGCCCGGCACAGGAGGGGGATAGGGCGTGGCACGGAAGGGGTTAATGTAATCCTTCAGCAGAAGTAAAAAAAAAAAAAACTGAATTAAAAGAAAAACTGTGGTAAAAGTCTATAGAGAAAACGCGGGCGACATCTTTCATTTCGCCGCGTTAATATTAATCCCCACTGGTGTTCAAGCAGTTAAAATTCAAGAACACATAGGCACAGATTCTTTGTGCCATTGTTCAGTGAAAGTTAAAAGAGACGCGCGAGTGCATTTATTCATACGCGCCTCACGCTGTGACAGGAATTCTTGCCGGCATAAATAGAGACATGCGAGCACTAAATTTCATACGCGCTACGCGCACTGACAGAAATCCTAGCTGGTAACAATTTAGACGCATCTATTCTTTAAAAGAACATGTCTTGGGGCAAAAGACCAGCGACGGCGAACAAGCATTACTCGCTTCGCTTAAATTAATCAAAATACAATAAAAGATAGCGGGCACTTGCTAGTCCGTCTAAAATCTTATAGTTGCCTTCTCAATTGGGTAAAATCATAACAACGTTGGAAGATTCATCTTGCCACCAGCAAATTAAACTAAATATACAAAAGTTCCTGATTGACAGTTGAGGCAATATTCTGGAACTATTTAACCATTCAGACTCCAATTACTAAACAACTCTAGAACTGTCCAAGCAGTGAATACGTAGCGTTCCTGTGAGGATAGAACAAGAATAGAGTTAAGACTTCTCTGCAGACACTTTCAACACAATAGAGAAGTAGAAGAGGGGCAAGTCCAAAAACACTTCCTGGTAAGATAAGTTATCTTAAATACTAAATGCAAGTAAGTTAATAAAGTTTAGCCATTTAACCCATGTTATGTTTGCAGCTGACGCTACAAGTGAGGAAGGAAGTTTGTGCTGAACTGCTGTGTTTTGGAGCTGTATCTTCTCTGTCCCATCCCCTTTCCCCCATCGGTACTTACCTACTAAGGTGGAAATAAAGAAACCAAGTGGGGAAGGTTCCGAGAAGGGCCTGGGGAGCTTGCGTCATTCTACTCCTGTGTGGTTCGCAATTTAAGGACGCCTTTGACAGTGTCAGTAGCTGTATCAGTATGTGTGTGGGTGTTTGAGAGGCTGTATGAGTGTTTGGTTAAATGTGTAAGTGGCTGTATCGATATGCAAGTGGGTGTGGTATTGGGTGTATGAGTATGTGCCAGGGTGTGTCAGTGTGTGTATCGGAGTTTCTGTGGGTGTGTCGGCAGTTGTATCAGTGTGTGCTTGGGTGTGTCAGTGTCTAACAATGTGTACCTGAGTGTGTCAGGCACTGTGTCAGTGTGTGCATGGGTGTGTCAGTGGCTATATTGGTGTGTCTGTGGCTATATTGGTGTATGTCTGCGTATATCAGTGTCTAACAATGTGTGTCTGTGACTGTATCAGTATGTGTATGGGTGTTTAAGAAGCTGTTTCAGTATTTAAATGAATGTCTAAGTTGCTCTATTGATATGTGCCAGGGTATGTACGTTGCAGTATCAGTGTGTACATGAATGTATCAGTTAAATGTCAGAGTGTGTGTGTCATTAGTTGTATCAGTTTGTGCTGGATGTGTCATTGTCTAACAATGTGTAACTGGATGTCTCACACACTGCATCAGTGTGTGGCTGGGTGTGTCAGTGGCTTTATCACAGTGTGTATGGGTGTTTGAGAGGCTGTATTGGTGTTTAGATGAGTGTGTAACTGACTGTATCAGTGTTTGGCTGGGTGTGTGAGTGACTGCATCAGTGTGTGAGTAGCTGTATTAGTGTCTGCCTGGGAATGTATCCTGAGAATGTAGTCCTATTTAACAACATTGAAATAACTAATCAGTAAAGTACATTACTCCAACAGATGGTGCCATTGGTCTGTATAAAAAGAAAAAATATATATCTATAATTATCATTACAATTTCTAGAACTACAAAAGTAACTTAAAATCTGAACATTACATAAGAACATAATTGCAAGAAATCACTAGACAGTATGTCTAAGGTATGTTATATTATTCAGAAGCATTTCATTTTCCCTTTTTCACTGTTCTCAGTTTCTATATTCATACACAGTAAATAATGTTCTGTTCAAAGATTCCACATTGAACAGAGGGGAAAAAACAACCATAAAGATTGTAGAAAAAAAACTTCATAGTATGTCAATGCAATTAAGCAACACTATGCATTGCACTTACTACAGTTTTTTAAGCAATAATTTTACCTACACTTCTCTTCGTAATGTAAAGAAATATTTCCAGCAAATAAGAACTCTATCATTAGAACTAGTTCTAGATATGTAAGGCACACTAGTTCATGGAAAGCCTTATAGACCGGTAGGCCTGCTAGGCCACATGATGTCATAATTCCTCATCAAATGCAAGCAATTTCAAACTGACAATGATCTAACTCATCATAAAGCTACATATGACATTCCTTCCTTAAGGAATATACTCCCAACACTAACCAATGCTGAATCTACCCATAAACCTTGTGATTTATGAGGACTTCGAGCATATGCCAGAGAAACTGTTTCCGGCACATATATCAGTCTTTCACTAGCTCAAAAAATATACAATGGCCCTTTCAAGATACCTTATGTTATTAATCTGATCAAATTTAATTGCTAGGAGCTGTATCTCACTCCTGTTTTTGAAACCTAATTAAATCAATATTTTTACCTATACCACCATTAACTAATCCTCCCTTAACATTTGAATTTCGATGCAAAATTACTTTACAGTTCTTGTTAACACTTAAAAATGTCTCCAATCCTGCATTTTTTAAAATTGATTCAAAATGATTTTTCGGATGAATCCAATTTTGTTTGCAATCTTTCATTTAGCAATATAGTGACACCCTGGGCCGTCAGTTGCTATATGCCTTCCTTCTTTAACTCCAGAAATCCTTTATTGAAAGAGGCACACTCTGCTAGTGTAGGCATTAGGCACACATTTGGTTTTCCTTCTTGAATGAAAGTGCACATTATCTGTTCTGGTGTCTTGTTCATTGGAATTCGTTTTTTAAGAAGACGACTCTGTCCCTCTTTTGAAATAACACCTACTCTAATATCTTTAAGAATATTCAGCATCAGATGCTTGTTGCATATTCCTAAGCAATTCTTTGTATTAAAAGTTTAACCAAATATTAACATTTCCACTGCTTCCCAATGAATTCTGAGTTTCATCGTGGAGCGGGGTTTGAAACACATGGTGTTCTTTAACTGATGTAAGTTGTAGTAGATCACCAAAGACAATTAAGTGTTTGCCTCCAAATAGCTCATCATAGTCTCATTAGAATCTGTTGAATTATTAAGTGTGCAAGGCAAACATTAACTTTGAGACCGCATCAATGATTAAAACTTTTAACTTCTTCAGTACTCTTTAGACTTAATAACAAATTTCCCTGGATATCTTTAGGTACCCCAGTTTGTTGTTATTTTTCACAGTCAGCATGAGAAGTCGATGTAAAGTAATTCATTTAATGTTGTGTGCAGCTATTCCACTGTGTGATGTTACTAAACATGTCAGATTACACTCTGTAGTCTTCTGTAAGACAGCAATAGAATAGAATAGAATAGAAGGGATTTTTATAAAGCGCATGGCTACCCAGAAGCATCCCAGCACTGTAAGGACACTAGAGTAGGGCCTGCCTTTTATGGAAAGAGCCAGATTTTAAGTTGTTTCCGAAAAGCTAGGTGGTTGGATTGTCTACGCAGCTGCAACGGCAGGCTATTTCAGAGTTTAGAGGCATTATACGAGAAATGCCGGCCTACACTTCTGGCCTTCCTGACCCTTGGTACCACTGCAAGGTACATCTCATCCGCACGAAGGCTTCTGTTGGCCTTGTAAGGGCAGATCATAGATTTGATAATAGGAGGCCCATTTCCACCTAGGGACTTGTGGGCAACATACACAACCTTAAAATTAATTCTTTCCTGCACTGGTAACCAGTGGAGTATGTGAAGTGCTGGCTTTGCTGAGCATCTATTCTGGGTTCCTGTGAGCAGTCTTGCAGCTGAGTTCTGCACAATCTGCAGCTTTGAGATGACATGGTTAGGGGCGCCCAGATAAAGGGCATTACCATAATCTATCCTGGATAGGATCAGAGCCTGGGCCAGGGTTTTTTTTGGCTTGGTCAGGTAATAATGGCAGGACTTTGCGAAGCAGTCTTAGCAGGCCAAAACAAAGAGTAGCGTTTTTTCTGGCTTGGACTTTAAATGAGAGGTCTTGGTTCAACCAGACACCCAGACTTTTTATCTCTGTTTTTGGGATGGGTGCCAATCCCATATAAGCTGGCCACATAGTGTTGGCTTTGAAATTTAGCTGGTTGCCAAGTAGCATAAGCTCTGTTTTGTCGCCGTTGAGTTTTAAGTGGAAAAGACTCATCCACTTAGTGACTTCCTCAAGATAGTTGTTGTTTGGCCTGGGTCAAAGCCACCACCAACTGAGTGTCATTGGTGTAAGTGACTTTATGAATCCCAAAGGGGATGACAATCTCTGCCAATGGATGCATATAGACATTAAAAAGGGTTGGGCTCAAGGATGAGCCCTGTGGGACTCCACACTTGAGGGGAACCGGTTTAGACAGGGTGTTGGCTGCAAACACCTGGAAACACCTATCCTCCAAAAAGGATTGGAGCCACGATAGCACCTTGCCGGATACTCCTATATTCCTGAGACAGTGAGCCAAGGTATAGTGATTCACCGCGTCGAAGGCCGCGCTTAGGTCGAGGAGTATTATGGCGGCTGTACCTCCTAAATCGAGAATCTTTCTTGCTTCCTCCACAACCGTCAATAAGGTGGTCTCGGTGCCTTGACGCAGGCAGAAGCCCATTTATGAGGGGTGGAGCAGGTTATTAGATTCCGGGAACGTAGAGAGTGTGTGGTTGACAATTTTCACTGCAAATTTGCCCATTGCTGGGAGGAGCGAGATAGGACGATAATTGCCCAAATCTGCCGGGTCCAGGTTAGGCTTTTTCAGCAGAGCTGATCCTCTCTTCCATTAAGGGGGAACAATCCCTGATGAGAGGGAAGAATTGATCAGGCTAGTCGTAATGAGGGCCACTGTAGATGTTGCCAGTTTTAAGATGTTAAGAGGCGCAGGGTCCAATGGTGATCCCGATTTGACCATGGTTAAGGTAGCTAAGAATGACTCCTGAGTCTGCGGTATGAAGGCCTCCAGATGGTATTTATTTCCATGTCTCTTAGTGGGAGGTGCTTAAGAATATTATGAACTTTGGTGGCAAAGAATTCTGCAAGTTCGTTACAGCTGTCACCTGAAGGGTCGGGTACCGCTGTGGGGTCTGGGGATTTGAGAAGTTTTTTTGCAATCAAAAAGGTCTCTCTGGAGGAATTGGCTGCTCCTGAAATCTTTTACTCGTAAAAAGTGGCTTGGGCTCGTTTTATTTCAGCCTTATATTTTCCAATAGCTATCCTATATTCCTGTTTCTTAGCTACAGAGAAATCTTTCCTCCATATCCTCTCTAGACGTTTGCATTTTTGTTTTAGCGCCCGCAGCTCTGGAGAGAACCATGCAGAATTGTTGTACCCCCTTTTTGGTAAGCCCTGTGTTCAGTGATTCCTCGTTCCAGTTTGTGAACGTCTGATAGTCTGTGATAGGGTTAAGTTCCAAATTAAGTTCAGTATTTTCCATTTCCTGGATCCACTCTTCCAACAGGAGTTTAGGCCAAGGTTTGATAAGTGTTCCAGTCGACTGTGTGTGCACAGTGGGGGTCAGTGGGGCCCAAATAGTGGGAATTAGGAAATGGTCAGACCATGGAATGGGGATGGGGGCTTCTGCTTTGAGTTCCGTCAGGTTAGATAAAATAGGATCAAGAAAAGCCTTTACTCACCTGAAAAGCAGGGCGTTCAACTTGAGAGATGCGATGATTGTTCACGACTTCCCTCGAGAGCTTACAACTAGGTAGGACTGAATAATTCAACACAGTTCACCCAGGGCAAACTCTTAAGGGAAGGGGGAAATGGGACAAAATAATAAACAGAAAAGACACTCCGAATTGCTGCGTGCTTCTGCTTTTCTCATCAGCTTTTCTTGTGTCCCTAGCACATCAAATGACAAAGAACAAATTACATTTACTAGGATTGTAAAGACTTTTTAAATTCTCAATCTGAATCTAAAGCACATGACAAATTACCTTTGGCGCTTCTAATTCTTTTCTGCGCCAAAAAATGCTTCTTCAGAGTTGTAAACTCTTTTCAGTTTTTGACTATACATTCTGTAATGACATAAATAACATCAACAATATTAAATGTCTAATTATTGCTATGTGGTCCTGAATAAATGTTCCTTCTTGCTCCTGTTATAACTCACAATGAAATCGTTATTACAATCTTAATAGTCTGTTCTTCTGCACACAGGATTGTTGAAGAGGATTCTGCCTAGAAAGCGTCTTTCCAAAGATAAGTGAAGAAAAGTTTCTTTCCTTTTCTTGTTCTAATTGTCCGTTGATAAACAAATCCTGTATTTATTATTGCCAAGGTTCTTTTCACCCAAAAAACGAAAATTAAATAGAATGAACTTACTGCAGTAAATTGTATTCTCAGCTCCAGGCATTTACTCACTACTTTCTTTTTCTCGGTTTTGTTTCCTCTAGAGCAGGGGACGTCTTTTACTGCAACTCCGGTGATTCAGGAAGCGGTTTCCAGGAGGCGAGGGGAAGACTTTGTCCAGCGAGCAGGAAATGCGCATCTGCGCGGAATCGGCACCCGAATGAAGGAAGGAGGGAGCTCCGAAGACTTGTCTCAGCTTCCAGGTAAGTGAAGATCGAACGAGCGTAAGCGCATGCTTACACTCACTGGGGGCTTAAATAGTATTCTGGAGGGTGGGGTTACCACACGAGGAATGGAGACTAACACGTGTAGCACCTGTCTCTTGCAGCAACGTGCCTCGTAACTGTCAATTTGAAAACGTGCAGCGTTCGTATACTGAAAGCCTTCTGATGCAAACAAAAACACGTGTGGGGAAAAACAAGTGACTCGTAGAGATGAAGCAAATGAAACGAGATAGGGAACGTGCTTATAGGAGTGAGCCAAGGCTGATCCCATTAATCAAGCAGTGGTGCATACAAATAATAACAAATAAATACATAGGGTAAATAACATGAGCCAATAATTATTACCAGAATTTTACAGCATTACTTAAGAGCTTCTCAACATAAAAGTTATTCTGTTAGCCACATAAGCTCAATGTACCCAATCATTGTATTTCTAAACAGGTTTGAGGGCTGTTGCAACAACAACCTCTAACAGTCGCTCCCCTCAAGGGCCGCCCCACCGGGCGAGGTTTTTGTGGACATCTCAAATGAAATTGTCGTAATAGTCGTGGGGCATGAATAAACGAAGCTGACTCCCATTAATTTTCTGTAGCATCAAACCCTTTCCATGCTATGAGGTAATATAATTTTCCATGCATTCGTTTGGCATCTAGGATTTTCCGCACTTCATATTCCAAATGCCCATCGACCTGAATGGGGGGGGGGGGGTGGAGGTTCTGAACGAGTTTTTGAATTATAGGGTTTCAACAATGAAACATGAAAAGCAGGATGTACTGCATATTCTGGAGGTAAATCTAATTGAACAGTTACTGGATTTATAAGTTTGTTCACAGAGAATGGCCCTATGTATCGTGGTGATAATTTTTTAGACCCTATAAGTTTTACATTTTTTGTTGAGAGCCAGACTTTATCGCCTAGGCTATATTGTCTTGCAGCCACTCTATGTTTATCTGCTTGTCTTTTCATGGACTCTTTGTACTTCATTAAATGTTTTTTAGCCTTTTCTTGAATATTCAATAATGTAGAAAGCCGTTCAGTAACTTCAGGAGTTAAAGAGGGAGTTACTGCAATTGGCAATGCTTCTGGATGATAACCTGCCAAAAAGTAAAAGGGAGTACACTTTGTTGCTGAATGAACATTATTGTTATAAATAAACTCAGCAATTGGTAAAACTTTATCCCAATATGTGGTAAATTCTGCCATCAAACAACGCAAGGTTTGCAATAGAGTTTGATTCACTCTTTCCGTTTGGCCGTCTGTTTCTGGATGGAAAGCTGTGGAAAGAGCTATTTCCATCTTAAGACTTTTCCCTAAATTCGTCCAGAATTTAGAAGTGAATTGACTTCCCCTGTCCGAAAGGATCTTACTTGGTAATCCATGTATCCTTACAACTTCTTTTAGGAAAATATCTGTTAATTCTGCAGCGGTTGGCAATTTGTTTAATGGTATGAAATGTGCCATTTTTGATAAATAATCTACTACCACTAAGATAGTGGTAAAAGTATTGGCTTTAGGTAAATTAGTTATGAAGTCTAGACTAATTGTATGCCAAGGGCTTGGAGGAGTGGGTAATGGTTCTAGTAATCCCATAGGTGCTTTGTGTAAGGATTTATTTTGAGCACAAATTGGACAGGAATTGACATATTCTTTTATGTCAAAGATCATAGAAGACCACCAGAAATGTTTTTTACAATTATCCAAGGTTTTTTGATAACCTGGATGACCAGCTAGAATCGAGTCATGATGCCATGTCATAATCTTTTCTTGTAAAGACTTCGGGCCCGATTCACAGAACTAACTTAAGACAAAATCCTAAACTTACTACCATTTTGGTATTCACAGAAGGCACTTACTCATTTTGGTATTCACAGAAGGCACTTACTCATTTCGGTATTCACAGAAGTTAGGAGTCCTAACTTTAGGACTCCTAAATGCCTTCTGTGAATATCGAAAGTCTTAAAATTAGGATTTTTCTCAGTTTAGTAGTAGTATAGTTAGGACTCCTAACTTTAGGACTCCTAAATGCCTTCTGTGAATACCGAAAGTCTTAAAATTAGGATTTTTCTCAATTTAGTAGTCCTAAATTTAGGACTCCTAACTTTAGGACTCCTAAATGCCTTCTGTGAATACCGAAAGCCTTAAAATTAGGATTTTTCTCAGTTTAGTAGTAGTATAGTTAGGACTCCTAACTTTAGGACTCCTAAATGCCTTCTGTGAATACCGAAAGTCTTAAAATTAGGATTTTTCTCAATTTAGTAGTCCTAAATTTACTACTAAATTGAGAAAAATCCTAATTTTAAGACTTTCGGTATTCACAGAAGGCATTTAGGAGTGCTAAAGTTAGGAGTCCTAACTATACTACTACTAAACTGAGAAAAATCCTAATTTTAAGACTTTCGGTATTCACAGAAGGCATTTAGGAGTCCTAAAGTTAGGACTCCTAACTTCTGTGAATACCGAAATGTGTAAGTGCCTTCTGTGAATACCAAAATGAGTAAGTGCCTTCTGTGAATACCAAAATGAGTAAGTGCCTTCTGTGAATACCAAAATGGTAGCAAGTTTAGGATTTTGTCTTAAGTTAGTTCTGTGAATCGGGCCCTTCGTAGGTATAAATAACAGAGAGTTATGGTAAAACAAACCATCCTGTATAGAATTATGAGGATCTTTTAACCAATCTTGGGTCCGTAATTTCAGATGTTCCTCTCTGACTACTTTTAAAAAATCTTGTTCAATGGTTGGGGCCACAATCTTTTGAGGTGGAATTATGAAAGGGCCTGGAATGTCTTTCTTAGATTCTGTGGTGTACCCATATCTAGACAAAACATCTGACTGTATCTGTTGTGTTCCGGGCCGATAAGTTATTACAAAATCAAAAGCGCTAAAGAAATTTAACCAACGCATTTGTCTTGGTGTCAAGGCCCTTACTGTTCTCTCTCAGCTACCGTATAGTTCTGTTCTGCTGGCAAGAATTTTTTAGAATAAAAAGCTACAGGATGCAGCTGCCCATCCTGAGTGTCTCTTCGAGAAAGCACAGCTCCCACGGCTGTCTGTGAAGCATCTGCCTCAACAAAGAATGGAAGATCTGGGTCTGGATGTTTTAACACTGGTGCAGAAGTGAATTTCTGTTTAAGTAAGTCAAATGCTTGGGCTGTTTGTTCTGACCAAATGAATTTCTGACCCTTGTGCAGCAATTTGGTAAGAGGTACCACTGTTTCAGCAAAATGAGGAATGAAACGTCTGTAAAAATTGGCAAAGTCCAAAACCTTTTGTACCTCTTTCATGTTTGTGGGTTCTGGCCAATCCTTTATGGCTTTTACCTTCTTTTGATCCATCATGATTCCTTCTGGAGATAAGCAATACCCTAAAAAGTCAACTGTATCAGTATTGAAAATACACTTTTCAAACTTAGCGAAAAATGATTTGTTAACAATTTCTGTAACACTGCCCTAACATGATGTATGTGTTCTTCCCTTGTTTTTGAATAAATAAGTATATCATCGATATACACAATTACACAAACATCAAGAAACTCATGCAACACCTCATTAATAAAATATTGAAATGCTGTGGGCGCATTACACAAACCAAAGGGCATCACTGTATATTCAAATAAACCAAATTTAGTTTTAAAAGCTGTCTTCCATTCATCATTTTCTTTTACTTTGACTAAATGGTATGCACCTCTTAAATCTAACTTTGTGTAAATAGTTGAATGACGTAATTGGTCTAAAAGAACTGGTATCAAAGGCAAAGGATATTTATTTTTAAAGGCAGCCTTGTTTAATTCGCGATAATCAATACAGGCGCGGAGACTTCCATCAGGTTTAGGAATGAAAAATAGTGGCGAGGATACAGGAGAGGTGGAATGTCGTATGAAACTTGACGCCAACAAGTCATCTAAATAAGTTCTCAAATATTTAGTTTCTTCTTCTGTAAGAGCATAGACTCTAGTGCTAGGCAACGTGGCTCCAGGTATTAAGTCTATACGACAATCGTATGACCTGTGCGGTGGTAAAGCACCAGCCTTCACAGGATCAAACACATCCTTGAATTCCTGGTATTCAGATGGTAAATTAGAAGCATGTATTTCTGTAGCTGCACAATGCAAAATTGTCATAGATTCATTCAAAGCTTCTTGATAACAAGATTCTCGACAAAATGAAGAATCTAAAGTTACTGTTCGTAAAGACCAATTAATTTTAGGGTTATGCAGGGCTAACCAGGGTACCCCTAAAATAAGTCCAAAAGTGGGTGTATCAATTAAATCGAAACTAATCCTTTCAGTATGTCCATTTTGGCATACCATGATAAGAGGACTAGTTTCCTTTGTGATCATTCCTGAAGATAATTCAGACCCATCTACCGCACAAACAGACTCAGGCTGGGTCTTCCACTCAGTTGGTATCTGTAACTCTTTTGCCATTTTAATGTCCATAAAATTCCCTGTGGCCCCACAATCTAATAAGACCGGAACCGAATGTCGCAGGTGAGTACTAATAATCAAGACTACTTGAATCATAAAATGTCGAGGTATTCTTGGTACAATACTAGTTGAAACACTGGAGGTCAAAACAGTTTTACCACTCGTGCAAGAGAACCCCCTTCTTGACGAGTCTTTTAGTTTTCCTGCTCCAAAGAACTTGTTACAACTGAATTTACCTTTTTAGGCCCCTTGGGTTTTATTGGGCAATCCTTTGCAAAATGCCCAGACCGAGCACAATATAAACACAAATTTAATTTTCTCCTTCTATCCTTCTCCTCTACTGATAATGGCCCTTTCATTGTTCCAATCTGCATTGGCTCGGGTTCTAACACTTTAGTATCTGATTCCTTTTTGTCTGTCTTTATCACTGAAAACCTTGACTCAAGTCGTATTTCATCTCCCTTCCTCTCTCCTAAACGATGATCTAGTTTAACTACTAAATCTACAAATTCTGAATATTCCTCAGGAAGATCAACAATATGTGCCAAAGCATCTTTTAAATGGTCTCGCAGACTTCTATAAAATAAAGATGTGCGCTTTTCTTCCGGCCACTGGGTTTCTGTCAGAAGTCTATTGAACATGGTAACATATGTCAATAAATCTTGTTTACCCTGCTTTAAATTGAGCAACTCATTGTCACTAGCTTGAATGTACGTATGCTTAGCGAATAACTTTGTCATGGTACCTTTAAACTGTGACCAATTATGCAGGATGGGGTCATCTCTATTAATATAGGGTATTGACCAATTGGCTGCAGTGCCTCCCAAGTAAGAAAGCACGAAAGCGACTTTTGTCGCATCAGTAGGGAATAACTGAGGTTTACAAATAAAATGCAATTGACACTGACTAATAAACACATTGAATTTGTTACTATCACCAAAAAAGCGTTCTGGGGCTGACAAAGGAACCACATTTGGAACCGCTACAGTAACTTGTACTAGAGACGCATTGGTGTCAGTATTCATGAAAGTCTTAGAGGATTTAGAGTTACTTCCAAAAACTGGAGGAGGATCAGTAGTTACAGAGGAAAAAGGGGCACCCCATATAGGAACCCGGGGTGTGTAACAAAGAACTTCTTGTCGCAAAGTTACATTCTCCTGTTTTAACATATTAATCTCCATTTGCATTTTTTGCAATAAATCAGATAAAGATTTTTCCCTTTCCACATCCTCCGCAAGTGCGTGCGCCATTTCTTGGCCATCGATCCCTTCATTATCTCAATCCATCTCTCTCAAGGAGAACCTTTAATTTTGTGAAGGCTTGCGCTTCTGTTAAGCCTTCACTCACCTGAAAAGCAGGGCGTTCAACTTGAAAGATGCGATGATTGTTCACGACTTCCCTCGAGAGCTTACAACTAGGTAGGACTGAATAATTCAACACAGTTCAGCCAGGGCAAAATCTTAAGGGAAGGGGGAAATGGGACAAAATAATAAACAGAAAAGACACTCCGAATTGCTGCGTGCTTCTGCTTTTCTCATCAGCTTTTCTTGTGTCCCTAGCACATCAAATGACAAAGAACAAATTACATTTACTAGGATTGTAAAGACTTTTTAAATTCTCAATCTGAATCTAAAGCACATGACAAATTACCTTTGGCGCTTCTAATTCTTTTCTGCGCCAAAAAATGCTTTTTCAGAACTGTAAACTCTTTTCAGTTTTGGACTATACTTTCTGTAATGACATAAATAACATCAACAATATTAAATGTCTAATTATTGCTATGTGGTCCTGAATAAATGTTCCTTCTTGCTCCTGTTATAACTCACAATGAAATCGTTATTACATTCTTAATAGTCTGTTCTTCTGCACACAGGATTGTTGATGAGGATTCT
The DNA here is from genome assembly GCF_964204655.1 of Triturus cristatus. Lineage (NCBI taxonomy): Eukaryota > Metazoa > Chordata > Amphibia > Caudata > Salamandridae > Triturus > Triturus cristatus. Next base: position 189,684,438 of record NC_140589.1, on the reverse strand, counting down.
GCCTAGAAAGCGTCTTTCCAAAGATAAGTGAAGAAAAGTTTCTTTCCTTTTCTTGTTCTAATTGTCCGTTGATAAACAAATCCTGTATTTATTATTGCCAAGGTTCTTTTCACCAAAAAACGAAAATTAAATAGAATGAACTTACTGCAGTAAATTGTATTCTCAGCTCCAGGCATTTACTCACTACTTTCTTTTTCTCGGTTTTGTTTCCTCTAGAGCGGGGGACGTCTTTTACTGCAACTCCGGTGATTCAGGAAGCGGTTTCCAGGAGGCGAGAGGAAGACTTTGTCCAGCGAGCAGGAAATGCGCATCTGCGCGGAATCGGCGCCCGAATGAAGGAAGGAGGGAGCTCCGAAGACTTGTCTCAGCTTCCAGGTAAGTGAAGATCGAACGAGCGCAAGCGCATGCTTACACTCACTGGGGGCTTAAATAGTATTCTGGAGGGTGGGGTTACCACACGAGGAATGGAGACTAACACGTGTAGCACCTGTCTCTTGCAGCAACGTGCCTCGTAACTGTCAATTTGAAAACGTGCAGCGTTCGTATACTGAAAGCCTTCTGATGCAAACAAAAACACGTGTGGGGAAAAACAAGTGACTCGCAGAGATGAAGCAAATGAAACGTGATAGGGAACGTGCTTATAGGAGTGAGCCAAGGCTGATCCCATTGATCAAGCAGTGGTACATACAAATAATAACAAATAAATACATAGGGTAAATAACATGAGCCAATAATTATTACCAGAATTTTACAGCATTACTTAAGAGCTTCTCAACATAAAAGTTATTCTGTTAGCCACATAAGCTCAATGTACCCAATCATTGTATTTCTAAACAGGTGTGAGCGCTGTTGCAACAACAACCTCTAACAGAAGGTGACCTTTGATATGAGTAGCTTGGGAGACCTTTTTGGTGAAGTTGACATGTCAATAGGTCTTGTGTTAGTTCAGTCGCTGATGAAGCTAGGAGAACATCAAAATGAAGATTAAGATCTCCAAGGAGAGTAAAGTTAGCCGAGGAGCTAGCCAGGGTCATAACTGTCTCCATCAGGGATTTGACAAATTGGACCATTGGCCCAGGTGGGCGGTAAATAAGTATACCTGTGAATGATAGTGAGGGGGTAAAGTCTATTGAAAAATGAATATTCTCCCTGTCTGATAGTGGACTTTCTAGTAGTCTACAGGTCAAGTGATCTTTATAAATTATGGCAATCCCACCGCCCACTCCTGACACTCTGTCTTTCCTCTGGATTAAGTATCCAGGTGGGAGTGCTTGAACACTATCCGGCTCTGAGCTCACGTTCAGCCAGGTCTCCATGAGAAACAGAACCTCCGGCCCCAGATCTTTTAGCAGCATAAAAATCTTGGTTGTGTGCTTGAGCAGGGATCTGCAATTAAGTAAGAGAAATTGATAAGTGGGCCCCATTGGGAGTGCGGGGTGGGTCACGTGGGGTGTGGGGAAGTCACAGTATGGGCACCTTTCTTGATGCTCCTCCAAAGAAATGGTATACATACACCTGGGACCTGGGGCTCTATTTAACTGCTTCAGCACAGAACTGGAGTAGAAGAGTCTTTCTGGGGGCACAGATACAGGGGTTCTGGCCCCTGGACCCAGTTGGGCATGGATGGGCGCAGACAGGCTTGCCTTTGGTGGTCGCGCCATCTGGCATATTTATGGCGTCAGCTGTGCGTCGGGTTAAGCAACTAGAACGCTGACCCGACGCCAACCCAGCGTGAGCCCTTATCAAGTGCCAATTCCCTCACTTCTTCCTCGGAGTACTGAACACAGCTCCACAAATAAGAACAAATGTGACAGCAGTAAAATCAATAAAAACAAGATACGAGTGATAGCAGCAGTTAGTGTTAGTGTTTAAAAATAAGGGAGGCGATCGTGTGCAAAGATCAGACCCCCCTAGTGAGAACTTGTATTAAAAAGCTTTATCAGGTGCCAGCTTGACCACTGACAGACAACAGTATTCGCTTCAATGATGTGCATGTACACTCTTTTTTGTCTTGGAGGAATCTATGCTGAATTTTGTCTATCACCTCCATATATATTTATTTTTGCTCATCATTTAGATGTGCAACTAACTCCTCCAAATCAATAGTTTCCTGTCTTGCTTTTTGCATTGCAGTATCCAACTCATTCATAGCAATGACAGCTTCATTTTCAATTATTGGCTGCCCAGGAGGATCTTGAACTATAGGACCTGAACTTTGGCTGCTTTGTGAACTGTCTTTAGCTATCTCAGCAGTGATTGTTTCTTCCTGTTCAATCTCATCATTTAACATTTTACATAGATAGAACATACCGAACACTTATTTGTATCCTTTACAACATTGAAACAATCTTCATAGGAGTCAAAGTCACCGAGTAATTCTGATTCTGAACACCAAGGCTTAAATAGTTGTAGAAGTGCCAAATAGAAGGTGTTTGACAGCTGAGTTTTCTATGATTAAGCTGCCTTTCGCGTGTCATACCAAATAACCAACTATTGTGAATTTACCTTCATCTACATTTTCAGGCTTCTCTATGAAAGAAAGCACAGACTCAATCAATCAATAAGCAGCTTTATTCACTCATCTTAAAAAAGAAATCATAAAAGCATACATACCAATAAGATTCATTTTACATTATCACAATACAATTAAAAACCAATTAAAATCAATGATGAACATTGCTACAAATCACTCAGGGGCAGATTTACAATAACTGGCGCATACCTGCATATCAGCAGGGATGCACCAGTTATTTTGCATCATGGCAGACACCTCTTGCGCTACCATGGATGCACCGCATTTACAATGCAGCGCACCATGGGGAAAGAATAGACAGATGCGTGACGCATCTGCTGCCTTAAAGGTGACTCATTGCTGGAGTCGCGTCGCAGCTCCAGCAAGGCTAGGGGTGACCCTAGGCCTAACATGCTGCGTCAATCCTTACACCTGCTTCAAGCAGGCACAGGGTTTTGAAGCAGCATGGCCGTAAAAGTGACTTAGTGAAATCTTGTAGATTTCGCTCAGCCACTTTTAGGAGGCGCTCCTGCGCCAGAACGCCCCCCCCCCTGCGCTGGAACGCCCACATGTGGCGCAGGGCTTTACAACGTGACACATCTCCCTAGATGCGTCATGTTGTAAATACCACGCAGCATGGCGCTGGCTTTGCGCCGCCGCTGCATCAAAAAAGTGATGCAACGGCGACGCAAATGTGGCATACGGGGCTTGTAAATCTGCCCCTCAGTCTTTTCAGTCTTTTCATTATCCGTATCACAGAAACTAAAAAGCTAGCAATCCTAAAGCAAATCACCAGAGAGTCAGTTGTTTCAGAACAGCAGGGCTGGTTGATGTTGCTTAAAATTCAGATCACGTATGATAAGTAAAATGTAACGTTTGTGTCGTGCAGCATAAAAGGACAGAAAAACATCAAATGGAAGGTGCATTGAGCTGAAAGGCCATCATGGGGACAATTTATCAAATTCCTGCCCAATCATTAATTAGTGGGAAGGTAATTCGATGATGAAAGATAGCAAGTTTAAAAGGAGTTAAAGCAAACCTGTGCTGAGAATTGTGAACAGCAGTAAAATATGGCTGATCCTCATCGGTAACCAGTGTCAATTGATTTTTAATTACACTTGGTTTAGCCATTTCCCTTAAATATCTTTGGTCGCTAAGGTGAGATAAACATTGATTTTTAAGTCTTTTCTACTCAGATTAAATAAAACATCGGGTGTATCATAGTATTCAGGATGGCCGTGATTCATGCAGAAGAGTTTCACATACCATGAAAATGTGTCACAGTAAGTTAATTGTAAGTAATCATACACAATTGTACCATTTAAGACAGTAAATTCGCTAGTACAAATCTTATACCACAATAATAAAGGCTGGATATTGATCAAATCAGTTAAAAATGGAACCCCAACTCTGTATTGCAAACAAAGCTAGAGCAACAGCTAGGGACTGCCAAACTTTTCCTAGGAAAGACATTGTATAAATTCTGGAGTTCAAAAACATTTTTAAATTCCTGACTCTTTAACCATAAAGTGCTATGGATACACATTAAGAATTAAAAATAGTTAGCCTTTCCCCAACTGGTTTAACCCCTAACTTACTATCAAATTTAGGAAGAGCAGAAATAGATGTATTAAAGTTCTGCAATATATTTTCTATGGCAAGAGGTCCATGAACCAAGTTAATCAAATAAAATTCCAAGTTAACAGAAAGTCTAAGTAAATCTTAATTTAACATTATCAATCCTAATATCGCGACACTTCTGCTTGTATTTCCTTAACTTTATAACAAAGGATGTTCTTATGTTAACAGATGACCCAAAGTCGAACATGTAGTCTGCAAATCCATTGAGTAACTGTTGCAGACCCAGTGGAGTGTAAAACATGAGCACGGCATTGTCAGCATAAAGCAGACAAGGTACAGTTCTGTGGCCGATCTGGGGGGGAGGGTTCACAGCAAGTGCTGCATAAGGAGGTCTCTAAACAGTTAATCTGATATTTAAACAAAAACGGTCCATGAACACAACCTTGTCTGACCCTCCTCTCAAGAGCACAAGTGTTAGTGCATTCTCACTTGAGGCCATACCATACTCGGGCCTTACCCTCAGAATATGAAGCATCCAGAAAGGCTATAATCTGATGGCCCATCCCCACTTCCTGTAAAATTGTTCATAGTTTGAAATGCAGGATGTTATCAAAAGCGCTCGATCGAGCTACAAATCTAAAAATAGCTGCCCCTTCTTTATAACCCCCATGCACTGCTTATGATATAATACATCACTCATGACATGTTCAATTACATCACTCATAACATCACTGATGACATTCCAGATGACATAATTGATGGCATCACTGATTTAATTATTGATGCCATGATTCAGTAATCTTCTGTTCGAATTACTATACAAACTAGTGCAGCCATTAAAATATGTAAAAAAGGAAAGCATAAATTATATAAACATACATGCATGTATAAAATATTGTCACTGTAGCTGACTCCCTCTACTAGCTCATTATGTGGCTAAGCCCCTTCTATGCACATTCTTCGTCATGTGCACAAGTTTTCACGAAGAGCCCCAACCATAGCTCCATTAGATGCCAAGGCACATCCGATCAGGCTCATAGTCCTTATAGCTGGGGGCAAGAGGCTTTCTCTCAAGTGTCTTTGTGCATGTGCAATATATCTGTGCCAACCACACAGCCCCAGGTTGGATTGGGTTACTAATGAATGGGTGATATGATGTAGTGGTGTACACAAACACAAACCAAAAAGTCTAACTTTTCCAGTTAAGGGATATCATATACAGAATATACTGGGGTAAGGAAGATGAAAGATGAAATCCACAGCAGATTCTAGTGAGTTGGGCTCAATATGTGAGATGCAAATAAAGCCTTGGGCCATTCTGTCTGGTAGCCTACTAAACAATGAAAAGTAATAGATGGAATTCTTGAATTAATCTGTCATTTAGAATTTCACTAGACTGCATTCCAATACATTTTGTCTCACTGCTCCTCTGTAGAAGAAGACCAACCAAATACAAATCAGTATTGGCCTTGAAGGGGGAAGGGTCTATTCAGCCCAAACTCCTCAGTAACATCCTTTCTGTGCACAAAAACAATTAAACGCAACCCACCTAACTGTTTCGGCATTTGGGAACCTCATCATTAAAGCCATCATGAGTTCTCGGGACAGCAAGTGAAGGAACTTTCATACTGGCACACTTGACCCAATCACATCTTCATTCTGAGCATGTGGAAGACACGACACAAAGAGTGCTGTAAAGAAATGCCCATGGATGTACTTTAATGCCTATTGATAGACCTGCCATCCTTGGCGTGTTTTTCCCCTAACTTTTTGCCTTCAGACCTCCTGTTCTTGCTGATATTGTTTTTGCTGGCCTTAGGAATCTGCACACTTTACCCGTACTAGAGTGCCTGTGCTCTTTCCCTGAAACATTTTAGTTTAGCGTATGCACAATCGGCATATTTAATTTACTTCTAAGTCCCTAGTAAAGTTTTACTACATGTATCGACGGCCTGCAAATTACATGTTATTAGTGAGCGTGCAGCACTGATTGTACCACCCACTTAAGTAGCCCTTTAAACATGTCTCAGGCCTGCCATTGCAGAGCCTGTGTGAGCAGTTTAACACTGGCATGTCAACCTGTCAAAATAAGCCATTTGCCAGGCCCAAACCTTCCTTTTTAATACACATAAGTCAACACTTGCGTAGTCGCTGGATAGCCCAGAGGACAGGGTGCAGTGTATTGAAAAAGTAAGAAATTTACTTTTAAGCTTCGCATGTCCTGGTAGTGAAAAACATTGGAGTTGCTTATTACATTTTATAAGTATAATTTTCAAATGGGAAAAGATAACAAGTGCATGTCTGGTGTCTCTGGAATCACAATTTAAAATCCAAACTTATGGTGAGGTCAGATTTTTGCAATTCTAAAAATGCCACTTTTAGAAAGTGGCCATTTTCTTCCCTTAGCCATTTGGTACCTGCAGCCTATCTCTGGCCACATGACTAGAATGTAATTGGCAGTTGGACTTTGTGTATTCCTCATAGACAGCCACACACAATGAGCAGCTCATGTGTGTCTGGTTGGGTCATCACCGGCAGCATGAGTGGGATAAGATGGGCCCGGCCCCACTTACACTTGAATAGGCTGTGTCCTGTCTGCACACAAAGGGCTGAATACTACATGTAAGTAGACTGGAGATAGGGCCAGGGTAGCAGGGCATCTGTACACTTCAAAGGCATGCCTATAGAAGTTTCTCCCCACCTCACAGGCACTACTGTGTGTAAATGAATGACCTCAGACACCAACTCTCCAGTACACATCTGGACCTGTGAAAACTCTGCCAGGAAGAAGGACTGCTGTGAAGCTACAAGGACTACCACTCTGCTGTACAGCTGCACTAAATAATTTTATGCCCTGCTGTGCTGACCTGGAGCCCTCTGACATGGGGAAGAAAAACTAGACTTGCACTTTCATCTTGAACCCAGGACCCGAGAGTGACTACAAGGGCTAGTCTGCTGGCCTACTGATCTGAGCCTCTGGGACATAAAAGGCTCCCAAACCAGCCCCTGTACGACACAAAATATTATGTAGTAAAAGCCCTTACAACAAGTATTACACTTTGGGAATCCCCTTTGCACAATGTTTTTGAAGCATGCATTCCTCTGGGTTTTATTTCCAAAACCTAGGGACAGAAACTAATATACGAGTGAACCTTGATTTAAAATCAGACACCAACCATATGCAAACTAGTCTTTCCCACAATGTATAGTGTATCAAAAATGCTAAAGAAGTGCTTCCCAACATTTTTAAATTGATGATCCAATTTTTAGATCAAAAACATTTGAGCCTCTCCCCAGCTTTAATGGCATGAGGAGGATCATTGGGGCATATTATCAAGACAGGCGATAAAAGTATTGCCACTTTAGCGGCAGAAAACTGCCTCTAAAACGGCTATAATGGGCTTGATAATATGCTCTTTGGAATTCCAATTGAAGCCCATGTCAGATGTCCTTCACATTTAACATGGGCTTCAATTGGAATTCCATAGAGCATATTATCAAGCCCATTATCGCCGTTTTAGCGGCAGTTTTCTGCCGCTCAAGCGGCGATAATTTTATCGCCTGGCTTGATAATATGCCCCAGAGTTCAATATAGCTAAAGCATTATGTGGTAACACACTCATTTAAAGACAGCACATTTTCCAGTGAAATTACCTCATCTTTGCACAGACATATGGTTTTACTAATAAAACTATATTGCACACAAATGATTATGGGAATTGGGTTTCAGTGAATATTTTTTATTGGTGCAACACATGTATTGTGCCTTGATTTGTGTGGATCCCAGTAACATTTTTGTTTCTATCACACTTTAGAATTACAAACAAATATGTGCTTCATTTTTGCTTTCCTAATTATTTAATATGTACTGTTTAGTTGCAGGTATTTACATTTTGTTGTGTTACAAAAAATGACATTCTATAGCCTTTCCTTTCACACTTTCTGTACCAGAGTGCGATTGCCACATATTTCACTTTACTTTACTTCCTCTGACCGTATTGTGAGAGGAGTTTATAACAACCAATCCCCATGTAAACAAACATAAGCAGAAATTTGAGCAATTTGTCAGGAGAAATATCCTCACATCTGACCTCTGTATTTGAAGGGCTGAACATGTGACAAGATAAATACAGAATTTTAAAGCATCTTTATTAATAACTTGGACTTTGGCAACCAACACTAAATCAGCTCACAGTTCACCCACAGTTTGAGAAACGCAGTGCTAGAGCAAGTCTCATTTGTTTAGTACCACAAGCAACCCCAAATATGTGCCAGACTTGTTAATTCACAATAGTGAGGTACAGCTTGAGTCCTACGACACACAAATTAACATAACTAATGCCTTGGCATCCCCTTCCCATGTGTTGAACTCAGCCAAATTACCTTCACCTTCTATCATCATATCCTATCCATTAGATAAAGTAAAAAAACTGTCTAGTGGCAAACTAAACAAATATGCAAGCAGTGCTGTGGTTAGTGTTGAGATTAGTTGTGATTTTTTTTTAATAAGTTTATGTAATGAACTTCAATATTTGAACAAAAAACTGTTTGTTGTTGGGGACAAATCAACACTATGGGGCATATTAACAAGCCAGGCGATAAAATTATCGTCGCTTTAGCGGCAGAAAACTGCCGCTAAAACGGCGATAATGGGCTTGATAATATGCTCTATGGAATTCCAATTGAAACCCATGTTAAATGTGAAGGACGTCTAACATGGGCTTCAATTGGAATTCCATAGAGCATATTATCAAGCCCATTATCGCCACTTTAGCGACAGTTTTCTGCCGCTAAAGCAGCGATAATTTTTTCGCCTGGCTTGTTAATATGCCCCATAGTTTTAAGCAATCTGAAGAAGGAGATCCGTCAAAGGTATGCCCTTATCAAGAATGACACAGAGTTTTCTTCAAGAGAGGAAGTAATATATAGAGTAGACCTTCCTTACTGTTGCACACGCTGGAGTTGGAATAGTAGATTAAACTATTCCTAAATCCAGCACACCCCCTACTGCAAGTCGTAGAAATGACTTGCGATATAATGGTTTGCATTGTAACAACATAGGCATTGTAACGACCGCGTTGCAATCGCATGCGATGTAGCGCATGCGATGTAACATCGTATATTCAGTAGATCATCACTGTTCATCATGGTCCTAGCAAAGGCTATCAGTGTTGAGATGAAATGAAGGAAAAATCTGCAGGTAATAGGTGACTGTGAGAAGTACAGAGCTAATTTTGATATGATGAGTCCAATAAAAAAATGACAAGACTCATATATTCTTGTCAGTGGTCTGCGCTTGCAGGAGCATGATTTAAAATCTCTCATCTGATGGACCTTTTTAAGTTAACTGAGATGAAAAGGGAGTTAACAAATATGAGACAATTCAACATTTGTGAAGCTCAATTGGCCCCATAATAAGGACTTAGAATTGGTGATTGAAGTTAAGAAGTTTATTTCAAATTAACAATCAAACCAATGTATATGAATATCAAAGGAATATTTTAAAGATTCAGGATTACAGTTGATAAACTGAAATCTTGCAAGAGGTTCAGTCTCAGAAGAATACGGTAAGAAATAATCACAGACACAACAATTCAGAGACTTAGAAACAGAAAAAGATGTTCGATAAAGAAACACTGATGTTCCCTCCTAAAGATGCATCATTTCTAGTCAGCTAATTTAAGTTCTAAGTCAAAAGTAAGGGTGATTTCTAGAGTGGGGTCCCAAGGGAATTCGGAAATGCAAGAAAGTGTCAGCATAGTGAACACTTCAGTAGAATTCGTCAGAATTGGAATCGGTGTTCAGCCTGAAGCTTCACACTTGCAAGAACAAAAAGGAAGCAGAGTGGTCTGTACCTCTCAACGTCCAAGGGAATCTGCTCCCTTTTAAAAGTGTGGACCATAATTAAAACAAGCAGAAACGTTAGCAACAATCATATCTCTTTCCACCCCTCTAGAAACTTATTGTCTCCATCCACATGTTATGCATTTTGCAACATTACTGGACTTTCCCATCCCACATAACTTAGACAGATGCTGTAACCTTAAACATCTCTCTGTTCTTGATACACAATGAATAGGAGGCTTTATCTGCTCATAAGATCTCCACAGTTCTTGCCAAGATTTCTCTTCTCTGAATTTACTATTAAGAATCTAATACAGAGGACAATACTCCTTTTCCCTAGCTAATGAAATCTTGAGGGCACACCTACAAAGGAAAGAACATTCTAACCAAGCAAAGTATGTTTCAAAATCACAAGGCCTTTCTCCAGTCAGGCTATTATTAGCTAAGCATTTAAACGTGCACTTTAAATACGTGGCTATACTTGTGCACATATAACTCAAGAACAAATGCAAATGGGAGTAAAAGCATGTTTACACTTTCAAATAGGTCTTTCCAAATATATGCAAATGTGACTCAAGTATAAATGCAAAGTGAATACAGAATATATATTCATGTTAACTGAAATTAGTGCACACGATTATAAAGCTTCAGTTCTCAGTAGTTAATTTGTATTAATGCGTTTATATGTCAAAACATTAATATTCATTAAGGAACACTGTAGATATAATGTCCAATATGAATGCAAGTTGCGCATTGATAACATCTATGCTCTGTATCGACCACAGGATGCCATGCCTTTGTTTAGAATTATTCAAGCATTCAGGGACTAAAGTTGTACCTCACGATTGAGTTCCAACAAGGCCAAAACTGGCCTGAGATTGCTTGCGTTCCAAGGTAGAGTACCCATGGCTAGGAGCATGAAATGGACTGTTCCACTGGAGGAAGGCCAAAGCTGATTTTTTATGTGGTACATAGCATAAACAATCTTTGAAACAATGGTATAGTGATTCAGATTAATTAATAAATTGCTTTCCATCACATTTTGCTTCTTTATTGTAGACTGCTGTGTTAGTGTATAAACACATTTACCACTATTGTTCCGATATGCATGACAGTTTTCATTATTAAAAACTCAGATAATAAGGGCCTTCGTACGAGTATACTCTCGGTGGCTGTCTGCCGACCGCCACACTGTGGGCCCACCAGCTCTATTACGAGTGCGGCGGTCGGACCGCCAAAGGACAGCTAAATCTGCCGGGGATCGAGGATCCAGCAGCAGTTATGCCGCAGTTAGGGAGCTGCAATATGTTGGCTTCAGCACCACCATGCCTATTATGAGTTACCTGTCTCCCCCCCTTACATGGCTGTGAGCCCCTCCTGAAAAAGGTGGTGGAGAGGCAACAAAAGGGGCCCTTAAAGGACCCCCTGCTGGTTCTGGCCTAGGGGTGCATGCCGGGGGTGGCACAGCATATGCCCCCCTGGATTTGCACCCCCAGTTCCTCCGTGGTGTGGCATGTTCAGTCTGCGCTCCTATGGCGGCGGTCTGCATGTTAGGCTCCCCCATGAGCCTAACAGACCACCACTGTCAGACTGCCGCTGCAACAACCAGCCACCATGGATTACACTCGTAATCTGGCAGGCAGGCACACCAAGGCCTTGGTGGTCTTCCAACAGAGAGCACAGTGGCGGTGCTGCTGGAAGACTGCCAAAGTCATAATAAGACCCATAGTGAATTCAGTTATTGGAGGATTTTTCCAGGTTCATCTTTCATCAAATATCCAAACTCCCAGAACACATTTATGTTTTTATACATAATGAAGGGTTGATGGCGAAATTCACCATTAAGACATGAAAGAACAGCCAAGCCACAAGCTATAGGACTGCCTCTTAGTGAAAATACATATAAGGGCCTATTTATGAAAGGGGTTGTGTTGTGTTTGGACCATGCAATGTGGTGCATGCGTGACACAAACTCAAAATGCACTTTCTCAAGTCACGTTGTGTGGCCCTGAGTGGCTTTATAAATCAGGAGTAACGCAATGCGGGGCAAATCGCTGCTTTGCGTTACTCTGCCTCGGTAAGGCATTCCATGGGCATTGCGTATTTGTTTCCATGTAATTCCAATAAATTTTGATGCATTCCCAGATGTACCATCGCTGGTAGACCTGGGAATGTAGCAAAAAGATGTCCCTTCTCAGGTAAGGCATAATGAGTAGAAATGTCTATATTTCTCCTCATTACTTCCTCTTTGTATGTGTGCTTTATTCTGCAGCACACATAAAAAGAGTAATATGCCACTCTGGATTGTTTTTGTGCAGGAAGGTTCCACTTCTTGTGCAAAAACAATCCTACAAGCAACTGAGGCACACTTGCACCTTGATGCAATGGTGCCTGCATGTATGCTATGTTGCCCATTGTGCTCCAGTGCTTGGGAAAGAACAGGAACCCACCTTATTGGGATAAATAAGGCATATTTTTGGAATGTCTGACATAGATGATGTGCATTAAGGTTTGCGTCCCAGATGTGTCCTTAAGAACATATATGGTGAGAGGATGTCTATTCAGACTACATTATTTTGGCTATATGCCTGTTACTGTTCTTATTTGCCTTTGGCATGGTGATAAGACTATGTCACTTTCTGAATGACCTGACACCTACACAGTTCTTGGAAAGATAAGATCAGACAACATCTGCTTTAAATGATAAGCATGACAATGATTCTGCATAGATTGAAAGGATGGTTACCTCAACTGTCTAAAATGCGACCTCCATGGTCTAAGATGGCGAGAGGAATTACTAAAATGGAGTTAGAAAGGTCAGACCTTAAGGGCTTTACGTCACCCTGGTATCTCTAAGTCCAAAGAGGTAGTGCTAACACTGTCATTTGTTTTGCTGAGAACTAATCTCTGCTAAGCGGTACCAGTCTAACATCTCATTATATTTCCTAGGCTCAGAGGAACGCCATTGTCTTCTGTGCCACAGCAGGATTGGGAATTCATATTGTTCAATGCTTGAGACATGTAAGCTTTTTTGTGGGACAAAAATTTATAACCCTTATTTTGTAGATGGACAAGTAGGCATTCATGATCCTGTGGTAAATATTTCGTTACCGGTACTATTTTTTATGCGGTAAAGTCTATTAAAAATAACTCAGTAAAATGAGAGGCAGAATCCGTGGTATTAGAGGTTTAAAAAGGCTTTTATTCCTATACAAAGGAATACAATTTAAATTGTAGGCGTTCTATTCCATCACCACGAAAGTTCAGGAAGGAAGGGCATATATTATTGACAGGTAATCATTTTTATAGAAAAGGCATTTACAGTAAAACAGATGTAGTAGGCGTATCAACTGATAAGAAAAATAAACTATGCATGCGTAACTAGAACAGGCGTAACTAGACAACGTCATCATACATGATTTCATTAGTGGGTGGATCCATAAGAGAATCCTGCAATGTCAGCAGAAATATTTGGCAGAGATGCGTGCGCAGCCGCATGACGTGTGATTGACGTGCAACTAGAGGGAGAAAGGGACTTGACATTTAGCTCTACATGTGGAGACAAAAGTCTGGGGTTATGTCAACCTAATCCCAAATCATATCTAATATCCTATGTTTAAAGAACTGTGTTATCCAAAAAGAGAGGTCTCTTAGGATAGAATCTTATTCTATACTGACTATACTGACTAGTGCGTGTACAAGCGTCTAAGTGTCTACACTAGATGCGAGGGGGTAGGAATATTCCATGGTAACAGGGCTATGAATTACTTGCATGAGGACAGCGAGGCCTGGCCCCTTTGCACGGTAGCTGGAGGAATGTTTACCTAAACTGCTAGACAGGAATGCCTCGGATGAGGGGCGGAGGAGATAATCTTGAAGGTGAAATACAGTTCTTGGCAGGCGACGGGCTGGATCAGGCACCGTTAGCCGCGCAGGGAGTGAGACAAAGTTCATGGTCACAGATGCTGGCTCAGACTGGAGCTTTCAGAGGCAGAAGGCAGGAAAAGGCTTGATGACAGAATTCGGGCCTACTCGCCTGAATCTGTAAAATGTGGAAAGTGAACCACATAAAGTCGGTGGCCTTTCATACTTAGAAAAGGAATATCTGACCCATTCATGGTGGATCTGAAAGAGGACATATTGACGGTGGACGCACATATATTTGCGTCTTCAAGACTGGAGCAGGAGGGAACATACATGTACGTATAGCATGTACATGGAGCCGTTGGGGTCTACGATAGGGGACATAACTGATCACAAAATTCATATTTCCTCATTCCCTCCTTGTCCCCTTCGGACCCTTAGGAGATATCGATCTTCATCAATCCATCGATCTGTTCATATAGCATCATTTGTTCTTCTTTCTTCTTCCGGGATCTCGAACGAAAACTTGGATGTGGGATACACGAGGTGGCACACAGACCACAAATCGCTGGCCCACATTGTAGACATAAACAGCAACTGAATAATATGAGAAAGCCAATACCTAGGAAGGAGAGCATTCTCCATCCCCAGGCTGACAACACGCCCCAGAACCAACCGGACCAAGTCCAGGTGCCTGGACTCTGGTGTATCTGGCTTACAATCTTATGAAGGCGTGTTATGGCTTTATATACTGACGGCGAATTTTCTGGTATGAAAATGCAACAACTTGATCCGATGACCCTACAAGCTCCGCCCCTATCAGCTAGGATGACGTCAAGGACAAGACGATTTTGAAGCACAACAATCCGCATAGCAGACCGCTCTTCTGTTAAATTGCCTAAGGCGGAAATAGTTTCGTTCACTACTGCTTCAAGGGTTCTGGTTAGTCTACGTATCAGCTTACTATTAGTGACTGTACCTATATAAGGAAAGAAACCTTTATTGAAATCTGTGTATTTTTCCCATGCTGTTTCAGTGTAATCGACGATTGGGAGATCTCTCTGCTGTCTATTGTGTACTAAATGAGTATTTCTATGATAATCAGGAGGAGCTAGGAAAACAGGTGGTAGAAGGAATGCTATGTAACAGGTACCATCCCAATCTAGAGGTAGGCGTATATATGCGGTCTGGCCACATATAAAGTAGGAATGACGAGAAGCTCTAAATGTAGACTTGCCTTGATCACTGAATTTTATTACAGTGGTGCATTTACTATGGCCCATGTGTATGGAGCCATTCTTTCTTATACATAATTCCCCTTTTACTGGGAATACGGACATGGCGGGCAAGATTGGTGTAGCTTCAGATTCAACGTTCAGGATCATGAGGTTAAGTGTAAAATTACCTAATCCATATACTTCATTTTCTAGATCAGTTCCTGTTCTTTTGGGAAGTCCCTCCTTGTTAGGGTAGCAGACTTTAAGCAAAACTAAGTTCAGGTTTCCCCATACCCAGTTGTCTTGATAAACTGCGGAATTCGAATCTAGGGAATTAATCAAACTAAACCATGCTCCACAGGAGCCATTGTGTGTGAACGGATAGGGAAAGAGGGGCAAAACTCCCTTATAGTTCTGATAGGGAGGGAGTCGGCCACATATCCAACAATTTGTGGCATTGCTGGTTTGATGGGAATGATGTAGCATACTAATGAAAGTGTTATTGCGCAGCGCAAATCTATAAGACAATTCATGTGGAGGTAATTCACTAAAAGAATGTTCTGCAGTTATATTATAAGCATGCTTAGGAATAGGGTAATACATATGCAATAGGATGCTGATAATGATGATCAAAAGACTTAGAAAAAACAAAATTAATAATGTTACTGTACAATGACTACGAAATGATTTACAATACGCATGCTTCTTGAGCAGCATTTCATTATTTCTTTCTCTATTCCGGTCCAGAGGATTCATGTCAGAGACAAATTCAACCGATTCACCTTGGAGAGGACTTAAACAATCAAATTGTCTGACTTACTTGACCTCAATTTTAGTTTATACAGTTCTGAGTTCGATTGCTCAACCAAGGGGAGCTTTGAGTCTGTTTGTGAGGGAATACAGGGTTGAGTCTCTACGCTGGATGGTAGTCCATAAAATTTCTTGATATGGCTCGAGTGCAGCCACCCTTTTCTTCCTTCGATTTTCACAGCTGTCCTTGTGGTAAGTAAAACCAACTTCGGTGACTTCCACCTAGGATCCAGTTGGGTCTTCCGGTCGAAATTCCTGACTAAAACCAGATCTCCAGGAACCACGTCATGGGGTTTCACCTCAGTATTGTCGGGAAAAGCTGCGGATACCTGTGAACGACAAGATTGTAGTGCAGACATCAAGGAAGCCAGATAATCTGTCAGCATATTACAGTCAACGTCAGTTATTTTACGAGGTATAGGCGTCCCCCACATATTTGGTGGTCTACCGAAGATCACCTCATACGGGGATAGCCCTGTTCGAGAATGTGCTACCATTCTCATGTAAAAGAGCGCAACTGGTAAGGCTACTATCCAATCGACTCCTTTCTCTCTACATATTTTGGACAATCTAATTTTCAGAGTTTGATTATGGCGTTCCACGAGACCTGCCGCCTCGGGATGTCGGACACAGTGAAACTTCCATTGGTATCCTAATAGAAGGGAAACGTGTTTCATTAGTTCGGATGAGAACGGCTGGCCGTTATCTGAGTAGACAACACGTGGTAAACCGTACCGTGGGAAGAATTCTCGAACTAACTGTTTGGCAGTACTCGGGGCAGTGTAATCTGAAACCGGGTATGCTTCTGTCCAACGGGAAAGAGCACAGACAACTACAAGAACATATTTGAATCCTCGACATCGTTCCATCTGGATATAATCCATCTGGAGGACTTCAAAAGGGTGTTTGGGAGTTTGGAATCCACCCTGCTCTACGGGGATGCTTTTACCTGGATTAAACTGACAACATATCATACAGGTACGAACTTTTTGTTTCGCTGCGGCTCGCAAGTGTTTGTTGAACCAAATGTGTTGAATGCTGTCTAGCATAGCTTTTTCTCCTAGGTGCGCTGGACTATGTATAGTGTTAATGATGACTTGGACCATTGAGTCGGGAAGAAACCATATAGATTTTTCCTTCGTCATCCATCCTTGATCTGTTTGGATCCCTCCTAATTCAGTCCATTTCTTTATTTCTTCTGGTGTAGCATGTGTCTGTATGTCAATTACATCAAGGGCGGGATCCTTAACTGTCATGCAATGTGTTGGTGTCGGGACTATTGTCTTTGTCATGTCAGTTGTGTGAGTCTGATTCTGAGCAGTCTGTTTAGCTGTTCTGTCAGCTAGGTCATTACCCTGGGAAATAATATCGGTAACTTTTGTGTGGGCTTTGCATTTCATAATCGATATTGCAGTAGGTAGATGAATCGCGTCTAATAGGGCTTGAATGAGGGGTCCGTGTTGGATGAGGGCACCGTGAGAAGTTAAATAACCTCTCTCTCGCCACAGTACGCCGAAGTCATGGACGACTCCGAATGCATAACGTGAATCTGTGTATATGTTGACTTTTTTATTTGTGGCTTGAATACAGGCTTGTGTCAGAGCGATGAGCTCTGCTGCTTGAGCTGACAAAGTGTTAATACAATTTGTTTCAATGACTTCAGTGTCTGTTGTGACTGCGTAAGCGGCCACTAACTCTCCTGTACTTGTTCTCATACATGACCCATCTACATATAATGTCAAGTCTGGATCTGTCAAAGGGATATCTGTCAAGTCTTGTCTGGGTTTCGTCGTGATAGTAATGACTTCGACACAATCGTGTGCCAATGGATCTGTTCCGCCTACTGGTAACAGTGTGGCAGGATTTAACGTATTACAACGTCTGATTTCTATGTGTGGCTGAAACAATGTTAATTCATAACCGGTGAGTCTTGCTATAGTCAAGTGTTGTGTTTGTGTGCGGTTCAAGAGAACCTCTACTGCATGTGGTACTTGTACTGTCAGTTGATGTCCTAACACTATGGCATCGCTTTGTCGGATTGCTAAAGCTGTTGCTGCCACTGATTTTAGGCACGCTGGAAGTGCCTGCGCTACTGGATCTAATGTACTAGAGAAATAAGCACACGGTTTGTGTGATCCTGCTTGTTCCTGAGTGAGTACTGACAAAGCAGTACCTTCGCGTTCTGTAACAAAGAGTGTAAACTGTTTACTGTAACATGGTGTTGCTAGGACAGGTGCTTGACATAAAGCGTTCTTTAAGCTTTCAAAGGCATGTGTATGTTCCTGAGTCCAAGGGAGGACAGTCGATGTGGCTGCCTCCTGTGTTGTCAACTGGATGAGTGGTTTTGCTAGAAATGCATATTGAGGGATCCACTGCCTACAGTATGAAGTGAGGCCTATAAAAGCCCGCACCTCCTTTTGTGTCTTGGGTGGTGGCATGTTAGCAATTAACTGGATGCGGTCGGGTGTAAGCTGCCTTCCCTCCTTGGACAGCGAGTGCCCAAGATAAACAACTCGCTGGACACAGAATTGCAGCTTGGAAGGGGACACCTTGTGCCCCTTGTCGGCCAGAAATTTTAAAACCGTCAGTGACGCTTTTTCACATTCATGTTCGCTTCGGGCGGTGATCAGCAGATCATCGACATATTGAAGCAAGGCAGTGTTAACTGGCATGTGGATACTGTCAAGTTCTCGTTTCAGTGCTTGGCTATAGATGCTGGGGCTTTCTGTAAATCCTTGAGGTGCGCGTGTGAATTTAAAACTTCGTCCATTTAAACTAAAACCGAATAAGTATTGACTTTCTGGATCAATTGGGACACTAAAGAAAGCATTCTTGAGATCAATTACAGTGAAAAACGTTGCTTCTGAGTCAATAGCTGTGAGTAATGAGGAGATATCTGGGACCACAGGGTATTGTGGTACAATACATTTATTTAATTCGCGTAGATCAATAACCAATCGATATACTGGTGGTGCTTTTGGATCCGTTCTTTTAAGAATCGGAATTATCGGGGAATTGCATACATTGGAGTCAGTTTCGACAACCACTCCTTGTGCAATGAGCTCGTCAATGATTTGCAGTAAAGCCACTACAGCATCTGGTGGTAACTTGTATTGTCGCATTCGTGGTAGTACCACTCCTGCTTTCAGTGTAACTCGATATGGTGTAATGTTCATGGAACCAACATCAGTGGGGCCTTGTGCCCATAAATGTGTAGGTAAATTCTGCAGTCGGTGATCCATGTCTCTGGATACGTAGTGACCTTTAAAGTCACGTAAAAATAGTCGTACTCCTTCCGGAGAGCAACATATTATGGCTCCTAGAGCTTTCAATGTTTTTATACCTAACAAGTTTTCTGGACATGATTTAGTAAGCAATAAATCTGTAGTACGTGTTAATGGACCGACTGTAAGTGGAAGAGGTTGTGTTACGTCATTAATTATAGGTTTTCCTGAGAATCCAAGGGAAATATTTTGGGAGCCTGAGAGGGGTGCCCCTGGAACTTCACTGCGTCTTATAGTTGTTCTGCTTGCCCCTGTATCAAGTAGAAACTTTCTGTCTTCCCCTAATAGTTCACTATGTACATAAGGTCCCTCTTGGTCTACAGGAACCTCTATAAGGGGTAAGCCAACTTGGTCTATAGGAACCTCTATAAGGGGTAAGCCAACTTCCCTCTCTAGGCTATCTCATGAGTATCGTTGATAATCGGGATAATCTGTTTGTGCATACTGATACATCTGTTGTGTTGTTGCTTGTGTTGCAGCGACAGGCTGCGCTTGTGGTGGTGCTACGATCTGTTGTGGAGCTGTCTGTTGCGGTGCTAGTTGTTGCGGGGCTAACCTAGGTTGTGCCTGCTGAGGCATTAGTTGTTGATTCTGATCCTGTCTAGGTGGACGTGGTCTCTCATGTGTTCTACCTGTGGCAATATTATGTTTCAGGACTGGACAATCGTGTATATAATGACCTGGTTGTTTACAGTAGTTGCATGTCCCTTTCGCAGGACTTGCGGAATCACCCTTTTGGTGACTATCGGCTGGAACTGATTGTGCAACAAGCATTTTCATTTTTGTATCTTTCATACGTCTTTGTTCATGTTCTTGTTCTTCTCTAATTCTATTGTGGTGATATTGTAACATCTGTAGCATCTGTGATGGGGTATTACCTTGCCAGGTACTTTCGAATTTCAATACTCTATTCTTGACTTGTAGCAGAGAATTTTCAACTAATTTTGTCACAAACAGATGTGGATATGACTCACTACTGACTTTTATACCACTATTTATACTAAAACATTTTTCAAATCGGGAATAGAAATCACTAGTGTCTTCATCTGGTTTTTGTTTACAGGCTGAGATTGCACCCCAGTCTTCCTTTTTCGTAGTTAATAAACGTGGCAGTACCTGTATTAGTAATCCTGCTAATGCTGTAGTCTTATCCCCAAGCCCTGCTCCTGCAGCTCGGGCCTTTTCTTCGTTTTCTAATGCTGTCCAATCTATCTTTTGGTCTCCCACCTCCCATTCCTTTTCTTTGAGTTTCTCATAGACACCGGCGGGTAATAGGACCTTTAATATTTTCATAATATCGGGGTAGGTATACTCTCCCATGAGTAACATGTCTTTTATCTCACGGTGGAAACCTGCTGGGTCCTTGTCATGACTAGGTACTACTTTCTTCATTTCCAATAATTCCAGTTTAGTTATAGGCGTGTATACAAACACGCGTGTAAAATTATCATCGGCACCTCTAATTGGGTGTACTTCGCGTAACGGATTCTGTCTATCTATGTGATACATTTTTCTCCCCATGATGGGAACTGGAACGTGTTCTGGGCATACGAAATTTAAATATTGGTTTCGGGATTCTAGAATTTCCTTAATCAAATCAGTACCTGACCCTCTCCATATGTTCGTGAGTAGTTCTGTCAATATGTCAGGTAAGGGTCCTGGATCGGAGTGTTGGTTTTTATATAATATAAGGAGGTGTTGAATCATGTATATACTAGCTAAACGTTGTTCATAGGGGTCTAGATTCAGAAACGAGTGTGCAAGTACATCGTCATTGTATTCGCCGGGACTGTCAGCCCATTGTACTGCTGACCTGGCTAATTCTTGTTCGTCCATGGAATCGAGCACGTGGTACCCCCTTCGATCTCGGAGTAATTTATCAGCGGCTTGGAATAAGTGTTCAGGGGATTTTGTATTTAGCATAGGGTTTGGAAGATGTCTATTACATTCTGGACGTATTGGACGTATTGGGTCGTTAAAACCTCTGGTATTATTATGGGATCTTCCTCTACCTACATAAGCTATTGTATCTGCTTGGTCTGATTCTTGCTCCCCCTCCTCTCTGTTTAGGTCAGTGGGGTCTACCTCTAATCTTTCTTCGTGTATTCGTTCTACTTCTTTGCGGATCTTTCGGTACATAACTACTATACATAACAGTTTATCATGTCTTCCTTCTGATATATTCTTACCCCAAGTGACAAGTTTTTGCATTTCTTCCGGATTTACCCCTGGCCGGTCTTGATTTCTGATTACACAGTTTATGAGGAAACGTAACAGTTGTCCCTGTACCTCCACTTTCTGGTACTCCATGGCTCTGCTAATACTTTCAGGACCTCGTCCTGACTGGACAAAGTGATATATATTTTCTAAATGTGTAGCCATTCCTGGTAGCTTCGTTAAATATATTGCAGCTCGTCGAATACGTAATGATGACAGCAGCATTTCGTCCCGTTTACCGGGTACAGGATCATATCTACAATCTACTAGAAGTTCCTTGAGCATGTCGGGAGTTGCTAGTTTGGGCGTACGTTGGTGTGCTAATTCTCTAAGGGAAAATTTATCTCCTCTGGGTGGCGTAGAAAAAATGTCTGTCGTACCTCCTATAGCACCGTCTGGGGTGCTGGACGTAAAAGGATTTGTTGAAGGTGAGACAGCAACCGTCGTTGCGGGAAAAACTGTAGAAACAGATGTGTTTGTCGGAATGCGTGTCAGAGCTTGTTGTTGTGGAGGTACAGACGGAGAATCTTGGCGATGAGCATCATCGACAAGCGGTCTATGTGGTGCGGTATTAGCATACTCGGGAGCTGCGTCATCTAAATAGGAGGAAAGGAAAACATCTTGTGCGGTTCTAGGATGCCCCTTGGGATGTGCTTTTATCGGAAACAATGGAGGTGGCAAGTCTTTTGGTATTTCCGGAGTAGCCTTAGGTAACCCTTCGGCCTGAAGTGGATACATACCATTCATAAGAGCGTTTCTTTGTCTGTCTACTTGTTCTGATTTTACTCGGGTACCTTCCTCAAGTAATAGATTTTCTCGGGTTTTATTTGAATTCTCTCTACCTTTCTCTTCCTGTCTGAGTGCTTTTTCTGTACGTCTATATGATTCTTTACGCCATAATTCAATGGCATCTTTCTGTGACTGTCTGGCTTTCTTTTTCCATAATTCTTCTTCTACTCTCATGATGCAATCTGCATCCCAGGTCCCCGCTGCGGGCCATCTCTGACTCTCTGGTAATTCTTTGTTGTAGTCCACCCATAAATCAAGAAATAATACGGCATCTAGGCCATGCTTATGATACATAAAGTACCCTGGAGTGTCCCTCGGTGGGATGGGAACAGCTTCTTCGAGTACTCCTTTTCTAGTTTTGATCTGTCTTAATTTCGAGAAGAGCGGCATTTTTAGACCTTATGACTGGAACACACTTTATAAAAACACAATAATGAACAGTCATTCACACCACAGTATATAGAACGTATTTGAAACATTTAACACTTAACAGTTTTACGAACAATGATAACTAATAGAAAACTAGTTACTGACATTATACTGACACTAGATAATACTTATTTATCTTATTTATACGCAAAACATACTATATATACTGCTAAACAGTACAGATACACTGCTAAAACAGTGCAGACCGGATTTGTGTACCCAAACCCGTCTTGACCGGCACAGACTATGTGCACGTTAAATGCCTCCCCGGTAATGGTACTCACCGGGTAGCTCGGAACGGAAGGCCTCGGAACGGAACTGAAACTGGACTGGACCGGACTGGACTCGGAACTTCGGAACCTGGCGGGTCTCTGTATACCTCGGATCTTGCTCTCTCAGCTAGGCTCTGGTCGGGATACTTCGCACTTCTCACCGCCTCGTCTGGGTGTTGATCGCAGCCTCAGTCGCCCCCGCTTGGCCGGAGGGAGATACAGGAAATCCTGCGGGTACGCGTTTTTGTCCGTTCAGCTGTGGCAGGAGACCGGGCCTGCAACGCACCGCCGGCGCGTGAGATGAGAAAGTGTCCCTATTCGGGCGCCAATTTATGTGGTAAATATTTCGTTACCGGTACTATTTTTTATGCGGTAAAGTCTATTAAAAATAACTCAGTAAAATGAGAGGCAGAATCCGTGGTATTAGAGGTTTAAAAAGGCTTTTATTCCTATACAAAGGAATACAATTTAAATTGTAGGCGTTCTATTCCATCACCACGAAAGTTCAGGAAGGAAGGGCATATATTATTGACAGGTAATCATTTTTATAGAAAAGGCATTTACAGTAAAACAGATGTAGTAGGCGTATCAACTGATAAGAAAAATAAACTATGCATGCGTAACTAGAACAGGCGTAACTAGACAACGTCATCATACATGATGTCATTAGTGGGTGGATCCATAAGAGAATCCTGCAATGTCAGCAGAAATATTTGGCAGAGATGCGTGCGCAGCCGCATGACGTGTGATTGACGTGCAACTAGAGGGAGAAAGGGACTTGACATTTAGCTCTACATGTGGAGACAAAAGTCTGGGGTTATGTCAACCTAATCCCAAATCATATCTAATATCCTATGTTTAAAGAACTGTGTTATCCAAAAAGAGAGGTCTCTTAGGATAGAATCTTATTCTATACTGACTATACTGACTAGTGCGTGTACAAGCGTCTAAGTGTCTACACTAGATGCGAGGGGGTAGGAATATTCCATGGTAACAGGGCTATGAATTACTTGCATGAGGACAGCGAGGCCTGGCCCCTTTGCACGGTAGCTGGAGGAATGTTTACCTAAACTGCTAGACAGGAATGCCTCGGATGAGGGGCGGAGGAGATAATCTTGAAGGTGAAATACAGTTCTTGGCAGGCGACGGGCTGGATCAGGCACCGTTAGCCGCGCAGGGAGTGAGACAAAGTTCATGGTCACAGATGCTGGCTCAGACTGGAGCTTTCAGAGGCAGAAGGCAGCAAAAGGCTTGATGACAGAATTCGGGCCTACTCGCCTGAATCTGTAAAATGTGGAAAGTGAACCACATAAAGTCGGTGGCCTTTCATACTTAGAAAAGGAATATCTGACCCATTCATGGTGGATCTGAAAGAGGACATATTGACGGTGGACGCACATATATTTGCGTCTTCAAGACTGGAGCAGGAGGGAACATACATGTACGTATAGCATGTACATGGAGCCGTTGGGGTCTACGATAGGGGACATAACTGATCACAAAATTCATATTTCCTCAATCCCCCCCTGGAGGTGTGCCGACTCTAGTATGTGTGCGCCTTCTCAGAGTATGTGTACTTAGTGTTTGTGTGAATCTGTAGAGCCTGTCTCTCTCTGCATAGTCTTTATACCTGCAGTGTCTGCAATGTAATGTGGGAATGTTTGAGTGTGTCTGCATGTTTCTGGTTTTGTAAAGGACCTATAGAACTTGCAGATTTTATTCCAACACAGTTTACAGCGTAACAATGTACAGAAACTCCAAATAAAACTGCAGAACGTCCAGAACACTGCTGCCAGACTCTCTCTGAACCTCTCACATCACAGCCACATCTCCTGCCACCTGAGAGACCTTCACTGGATACCTGTCAATAAACTAATCACCTTCATGCTCCTCACGCATACCTACAAAGCCCTCCACAGCGCCGGACCCGCATACCTCAACCACCGCCTCTTCTTCTATGCTCCCACCAGACTTTTCCGCTCTGCCCAACTGGCCATCATCCCACGGATCTGAAAGACCAACGCTAGAGTAAGATCCTTCTCCTACCTCATTTGAAGACCCTGCTTCTTCTCCTCAGGCAATCCCAATTGCTTGCGCAATTTAGGCAGGACCTGGCTCTTCGACTGAACCACAGATCCACCTCCCTCCCCTCAGAGTGTTAAGACCCTAAAGGGTGAGAAGTTGCGCTCTGTAAGATTACTGATTGATACTGAGCTGCATGGTATAATATATTTAGGCATCTACGAAAAATGTAATTACATTTCATGCATCACTCTGATATACATTTAGGAAGGAAAAAAGAGCCACCTAGCACAAGACAACCACAGTTCAAGAAAAATATAAACCAAACCACTTTCTATCAGAGGTAAAAAAAAGTGCTGGTTTGAAGGCAGGCATGGATAATCAATGGAGTCAAGAGTAAGGGGTAAGGGATGTTAGATTGTACTTAAAGCTGAGAAGCAGGTTTTCCAGCTCTGGGTACTTACTGATGCCCTGTTTAGAATGGACTGTGATACAAAGATTAGCTAGAATTGTAACATTATCAATGTTGATATAAAAGAAATAGCACACTGACCTCTTTCACCTAATCAACCTAACACAGGAATTATGCTTGCAAATGTAGATACACATGTTAGTAGTTCACTACTTTAGATGCAGATTGTGAGTTTATCTGTTTTCTTTCAAATAAAATGTTATATCCTGCACATGTCACTTTTTGGTCAGCCATTATTGGGTGCTCATACCAGGGTTTTCTTAGAACAAGGTATGCAGAGAAACAATGCCCTAAACCATGAAGCAAGAAGGAAAGAGACACCTTTTCAGTTGCTCCCATAATGAGAAATGGTAAGCTGAGAAGATTCTTCCCAAAAAATATACTAAGTCAGTAAAGGCTTTCTACGTCATCATTTGTCTCTTAAAATGCAATACCAAGATTGAACCCTGAATAGTTGAGTGCATTGTATGCCTGGTGGTATGGCTTCTAAGTCTGATTTTCAAGAACCTATGCACAATCTTCAGCCCATTAACACAAACAGAAGCCATGGGCCAAGTGGAGCTTGCTCAGAACAGGAGCTGGTAGAACACATTTGTGAGTACCCATGGCAATTTGAGCTGTGGAGTCCTGTGGCACAAAAAGGACCAACAGAGGACCTTAGCAAGGCCATGGTTTATCCCATTAGAATGCCTTTCCTCAAAAGTGAAACTGGACATAAGCCATCTAACAGCTTTACATGATATAGCCAGGTTCAGTAGATGGTAGAGGCCCGAGATGTCTATTTCAGATCAATGTCAACTTTAAAGCTCAAATTATTGACTGCTTTTGCAATCTTAGTGGCAAACCTTATTTCTTCAGTTTTATAGAGACTCAATTTGAGCAAATGGCTGCCCATCTAACTATAGCCATAAGTTGTCTGCAGAGAGCTTCTGAGAAACCCAATGAGGACAGAACGGATTACAAGAGAAATGACTTGCCAAATTAGAGAGTAAATGAGCCAATATGAGACTAACAGGACTGTCTTGACCTGCTGACAATCCACTGAAACAGAATCCAAGAACGTTAGTGGTGGCAAGGTAGCATATTTAGAAAAAGGTGGATGTCTAGAATAGGCTGTCTAATCTACTTCTGAAAAAGCTCTTTATTCTGTGCACCAGTTAAAATCATTTACATGCGTTAACCAGAATGAAAATGTGATATTAAACGTGCACACACCCACACATAGATGACTTGCCTGATGGTCAGCTGACAAAGCTTACTTAGGTATTTTTTACATATTAATACTATGAAAGCATGTCAGCAGCTTTAAGAGGACCCATAGTCATGATTGACTAACAGTCATTGTCTCATCTCTTTAATGGTTCTTGCAATAGCACCTGCAAATGGGATTAGGCTTGTTATATGGGATGAACAAGCATATGAAATTCATAACTCAAGAAATGTTATTGTTTCTTGGTACTTGTGTGAAAAGCAGTTTACCAATAAAATCTGTTAATAATGATGTGTCAGTAAAAATGTTTTATTTAGAGAAGAGGTGAGACAAGTGGTTTTCTTTATAGGACACTTAGATTTCGTAGTATTTTGTCACTTGGACAAGTAGATTATTTAAAAACTTCCACTCCTCCGTGCAGTTAAAAACCCTCCGAGCCAAAGATGAGTATTCTAGCTTTAGAGCTGTGATGAGTGCAAGAACTCGTTTTAAGCCAGTTCTGGCTCAGGCAGGATAAAGTACATTTTTATAAAATTGATTTATTTTCAACTCAAGCTATTCAAATATTTTTAAAAGTCAATAAGAAATAACTTTGAATGTGTTTGCTAGCATTGTCACAGACAGTGAGTGTTGGACCCGGCCTCATGGCGTGGTTCCGAACCCTCCTACCCGACCCGACGGGGGCAGCCCCCACCCTTCGGGGTCCCTCCGGATTGTACTTTGCTCCCCGCACCAGTCTACGCGACACGGCCCGCCCCGGCCTTGGCCCCAGCGAAGCCCCGACATCGAGGCACCAAGATCCGGCCAGGGGGCACCAAGTGGCCACTCCACCGATCCCGGAGGAGGGGAGTTTCGATGGGACCCCCAACCGTCCCCCAACGCCTGGTTTCGATCGCCCTCCGGCCTTCCTGGGCGCTGGCGCCTCTCCCGCTGGGTGTCTGGCCTCTCCCATTCCGGCCCCTCCGCCCCCCAGGTGTAAGGGTCCGGACATCAAAGGGTTCCAGACCTATATCTGGGGCAGCCTCAAACCAGGACGGCAGTTGTATCCTGGAGTCGAGAGCCCTGCTGATCGGATCGCGGCTGACCCTACGGAGAAAGACTCATTACTTGGAACTTGGAACTCTGAGCCCTGCTGACTGCGTCGCGGCTCCCCCCCCCTTGCTGAGAAGAAGACCCTCACGGAACATCGGAGCCCTGCTGACCTCGTCGCGGCTCGACCTCGCAGAAGTACCCCATCGAAGCCCTGCTGACCCCGTCGCGGCTCGACCTCATCGCAGCAATCCCCCGAGCCCTGCGGACGATGTCCCGGCTCCCGGAACCCCCCAGCTCGAGGATTGAGAGCTCGGCGCAGGGTGTTCCAGTACCAGGCTAATACTGAGATTGTCCCGCTACCCCCTCCCTACAAGACTTTGAGACTCTTTTGGATCCCTCGATCCACCTGTAAATATTACCACAGAAATCTGCCTTGATTACCGATAAAGACTTATGAGAAGTGATACCCTGGTTGTGCCCCTTTGTGGTGGTGGGGTTGCTTGGCTGATACGATCATAGGAGAAGGACCTCGCCCAGGAGGCTTCTCAGCGGCGCTCGGCTACTCGCCTACGGAACGGTGGCCCTCGGGGTGGTCAGTCCGACACCATCTGTCTCCCGGAGGGCGCCCTTCTAACATTGGTGGCCAGCGGTGCGATCCGAGCCCGACGCAGATCGTACAGCGAGTAACTCACCCACTACCTACCTAGACACAGGATAACCATGAACGACCAACAGACCACCCCAACCGCGGAGTTCCAACAAGAACGGTTGGAGGAATATACCCATGAGGAACTAAAACAGTTTTGTAAAGACAAAGGCATCGCGACCACCGGACTAAACACAAAAGAGGACCTGCAAAAAGTCCTAAAGACCTGGGTAGAGTCCGGAGCGGCCTCCCCCCAAACCGGTGCCAAACGTACACCGGCAACCAACCGCAGCCCCGGCAGAGGGGAGAACAACCAGCATAGAGACCGGCCTCTCCCCGGAAGAGATACGAGAACGGGAGAGGGTCAGGACCCACGAGTTGGAGCTCGCCCGACTCCGCCTGGACGGCGAACTCCTACTAGCCGAAAAGAAATTGGCCCTAGAGCAACTGCGGCTGCAAGAAGAAATAGAGGAGAAAAAGCGGCACCGAGAACTGGAAGAGAGGAGGCTAACCCTCGAGCATGAGCGGGGCCTTAAAGAACTTGAAATCCAGTCCAGAAATGGAGAGACCGGCACCCCCGGAAACCGAGACACCCCTCCGCCGGCCAAGGCGAAAGTATATATCCCCAAGGATGTCGTCAAAGAGTACTACATGAACGAAGACATCCAACAATGGTTCAAGGCCTACGAGGTAGCCATGACCGCCCATCGGGTGCCCCGGAAAGATTGGGGTGCCGGCCTATGGGGACGGTTCCTCAGTGAAGGCAGAGACACCCTGCTACAGCTCCCAGACGCAGCGATGACCTCTTATGATCATATGAAGGAGGCCCTGCTCACCCGCTATGGGCTCACCCCAGAGATGTACCGCCAACGCTTCCAGGACTGCAAGAAGCTCCCCGGTACCACCTGGGTGGAATACGTAGACTTTTTTAGCAGAGCCCTGGAAGGTTGGATCAAGGGCAGCAAGGTCACCTCCTACGAACAACTGTTCGACTTCATTGTATGGGAGCACCTCTCCAACAATTGCTTCATCGAGCTAAGACAGCACCTCCTCGACAGCAAGCTGACCGAGCCGCGGAAGCTCGCCGCCGAGGCCGATCGATGGGTGAACACCCGGGTCCCTCGGAACTCGATGGGGGAGTACCAACGGAACACCACGGGGCCCCCCGCCAGCGGGCGGAGGAGGGGGATCGAACAGGAACAGAGACTTTCCAGCGGGGCCACCCCGGAGTCCTCCCCGGGGACCTCCCTCGAACCGCACGTCCCGTCCCTCGTCCGAAGAGGGGCCCCCCAGCCCGACCAGGGCCTCGACCGACGGTGACGTTTTACAACTGCCAACAACCAGGGCACTATGCCAGGTACCCTACCTGCCCCGTGAACCGACGGGCGGGGACCACCGGGCCACCCCCCCGCCAGTTGGCGGCCGCTGACCTGGGGGAAGGGGGAGAAGAGGAAGAGAACTACGACGCCGGGCCAACCGTGTGGGAACCCGCCGCCATGACATTGGTATGCCTGGGCAGCCGGGAAATGGTACCCCGGGCTCCCATCCCGAGCAACACCCAGAAGTACCAACAGTGGGTCACCATTAATGGATGCCGGGCCGAGGCCCTCCGAGACACCGGAGCCAGCGTAACAGCCGTCCGCTGCCACTTGGTGACCCCCGAGCAGATCTTGCCTAATGTACTGTGCCCCGTCCGGTCGGCAGACAACACTGAGAGCTTGTGCCAGATGGCCCGGATCCCCTTCGAGTGGGGGGGAGTGTCGGGTATGCTGAAGCTAACCGTCCGCGACGACGCCCCCGTGGACTGCCTCCTCTGGAACGACCTGGAAAGTTCCCCCTGGGCCCACGTCGAGCGCCGAGAGCATCTGGGGATGCTGGGACTGCCCGAATGGGTCTGCGCAACCACCCGGTCCACGACCGCCCGGGCCATCCGACCGAGCGTAGAGGCTCCCCCCGAAGAGCCGGAGTGGCCCGAACCACCACCTCCCTCCGTCGAAGAAGAAGCCGACACCGAGGCCGGGCCGCCAGAACTCGCCCGGACGAGGTCGCCACGCTCGGCGACCTCCCCGAACTCGCCCAATGGCGCCAGGAAGGTGGCCCCACAAGGGAGCAGTTCCGCCAAGAACAGAAGACCTGCCCCTCCCTCGAAGGGACCCAACAGCAAGCAGCCGCACAGGCCGCCGGAGACCAGACGGGGACCCACTGAGTCTATTGGGGCAATGACCTCCTCTACAGCGAGCAGAAGACCGTAGAATTGGGGGCCAGCCACGTGCTGGTGGTCCCCCTCAGATTCCGGGACTTCCTCCTCAATCTGGCACATGATGTGCCCCTCGCCGGGCACCTGGGGCAGGACAAAACATACAGCCGCCTGGTGACTCACTTCTACTGGCCCCGAATGCGGAAGGACGTGGACAATCATTGCCGGACCTGCCCGACCTGCCAAGCCAGTGGGAAGAGCGGGGGAAGGGTCAAAGCCCCTCTCCAGCCCTTTCCAATAGTCAACACCCCATTCGAGCGAGTGGGGATCGACATCGTGGGGCCGCTGGACCCCCAGACCTCCCAAGGACATCGCTTCATCCTCATCCTGGTCGACCATGCCACCCGATACCCCGAGGCCATCACTCTCCGAACAGTGACGGCCCCGTGGTGGGCCGGGCCTTGATGGGAATCTTCTCCAGAGTAGGTTTCCCCCGGGAGGTTGTGAGCGACCAAGGCACCAACTTTATCTCGAAGTATATGCGGTCCCTGTGGCAACAGTGCGGGGTCACCTACAAATTCACCACCCCGTACCACCCCCAGGGGAACGGTCTAGTCGAACGATTTAACCGGACATTGAAAGGAATGATCAAGGGCCTGGAGGAGCCCCTGAGACGCAAGTGGGACGTCCTGCTGCCCTGCCTCCTGTTTGCCTATCGGGAGGTCCCGCAAAAGTCTCTGGGGTTCAGCCCCTTCGAACTCTTGTACGGACACCCTGTCCGAGGCCCTCTCAGCCTGGTCAAGGAAGGCTGGGAGACCACCATCCAAGATGCTCACCCCGACGTCTACCGGTACCTCCTGACCCTGCGAAACCAAACACGGAAATTCAGGGAACTGGCCGAAGCCAACCTCGAGGCCAGCCAGGAGGAGATGAAACGCTGGTATGACCAGAACGCCTCCTCCATCGAGTTCGAGCCAGGCCAGCAGGTCTGGGTCATGTCGCCCGTCGACCCCTGTGCCCTCCAAGACAAGTGGACTGGGCCCATCAAGGTGGTCGAGAAGAAGAGCCCCGTCACCTACCTGGTCGACCTGGAGTCCCCCAGGAACCCCCTCCGGGTCCTCCATGCCAACAGGCTCAAACCCCACTTTGCCCGAACAGAACTTAGCCTGTTGATGGCTACGGACGATGGGGCCGAGGACGACTCCGAGCCCCTACCCGACCTCCTGAAAACCTCCGAAAAGGACGGCTCCGTGGAGGGAGTCATCCTCTCCGCCACCCTGACTCCCGATCAGCGCCGAGACTGTCAAGGACTGCTGCATCGCTTCGCTGCTCTCTTCTCCCTCACTCCCGGAGTCACCCGATGGTGCGTCCACGACGTCGACACCGGGGACAGCCCCCCCATGCGACACCGAGCCTACCGGGTCCCCGAGCGAGTGCGGGCCTGCATCCATGCCGAGGTCGCCAAGATGTTGGCCCTGGGGGTCATCGAACCCTCCAACAGTCCCTGGGCCAGCCCTGTGGTCCTGGTGCCGAAAGCTGCCGCCCCCGGCACCACCCCAGAGCTCCGGTTTTGCGTGGACTATCGGGGATTGAATGCCGTCACCAAAACCGATGCCCATCCCATTCCTCGGGCAGATGAACTGATCGACCGCCTAGGAGCAGCCCGCTACCTTAGCCCCTTCGACCTCACCGCCGGATACTGGCAGATCGGGCTCACCCCCGGCGCCCAAGAGCGTTCCACTTTCTCCACCCCCGATGGCCATTACCACTTCTGCGTGATGCCCTTCGGCATGAAGAATGCCCCGGCGACCTTCCAGTGGCTGGTAAATAAGGTACGGGCCGGCCTAGAGGCGTTCAGCGCCGCCTACCTGGACGATATTGCGGTGTTCAGCAGCCACTGGGCCGAGCACCTGAAGCACCTCGGGGAGGTCCTGACCGCCCTCCAAAGGGCCGGACTTACCGTAAAAGCCAGCAAGTGTCAGATAGGCCGAGGATCGGTAACCTATCTGGGACATCAAGTGGGGAGCGGCCATGTGGCTCCCTTCCAACCAAAGATCGACGCCTTTGTGGCCTGGGAGCCCCCAGGCACCCAAACCGCTGTGAGGGCCTTCCTGGGACTCACGGGCTATTACAGGCGGTTCATTCTGAACTATGGAAGCATTGTGGGCCCCCTCACGGAGCTCAGATCAAAGAAGCAGCCCAAGAGGGTGCACTGGACGCCCCGCTGTCAGGTGGCCTTCGAGACCCTCAAGACAGCGATGTGTACCGCTCCCGTGCTACAAGCCCCCGACTACAGCAAGGAGTTTGTGGTGCAGACGGATGCCTCGGGGCTATCTTGTCCCAAGTGAACTCTGAGGGGGTTGACCAGCCGGTGGCCTTCATCAGCCGGCGCCTGCTGCCCCGGGAGCAGAGATGGAGCACCATTGAACGGGAGGCCTTCGCCGTGGTGTGGGCCCTCAAGAAGCTCCGGCCCTACCTCTTTGGCACCCACTTTCGGGTCCAAACCGACCACCGACCCTTGCGGTGGTTAATGCAGATGAGAGGCGAGAACCCGAAGTTGTTGCGATGGTCCATCTCTCTGCAGGGGATTGACTTCACTGTAGACCATCGGCCCGGCAACGACCACGCCAACGCCGATGGCCTGTCCCGCTTCTTCCGCCTCGGCGAGGAGAACCCCCAAGACGATGGGTGACTCTCCCCGCCTTCAGCTGGGGGGGACGCCTGTTGGACCCGGCCTCGTGGCGTGGTCCCGAACCCTCCTACCCGACCCGACGGGGGCGGCCCCCACCCTTCGGGGTCCCTCCGGATTGTACTTTGCTCCCCGCACCAGCCTACGCGACACGGCCCGCCCCGGCCTCGGCCCCAGCGAAGCCCCGACATCGAGGCACCAAGATCCGGCCAGGGGGCACCAAGTGGCCACTCCACCGACCCCCAACCGTCCCCCAACGCCTGATTTCGATCGCCCTCCGGCCTTCCTGGGCGCTGGCGCCTCTCCCGCTGGGTGTCTGGCCTCTCCCATTCCGGCCCCTCCGCACCCCAGGCGCAAGGGTCCGGACATCAAAGGGTTCCAGACCTATATCTGGGGCAGCCTCAAACCAGGACGGTAGTTGTATCCTGGAGTCGAGAGCCCTGCTGATCAGATCGCGGCTGACCCTACAGAGAAAGACTCATTACTTGGAAACTTGGAACTCTGAGCCCTGCTGACTGCGTCGCGGCTCCCCCCCCTTGCTGAGAAGAAGACCCTCACGGAACATCGGAGCCCTGCAGATCTCGTCGCGGCTCGACCTCGCAGAGGTACCCCATCGAAGCCCTGCTGACCTCGTCGCGGCTCGACCTCATCGCAGCAATCCCCCGAGCCCTGCGGACGACGTCCCGGCTCCCGGAACCCCCCGGCTCGAGGATTGAGAGCTCGGCGCAGGGTGTTCCAGTACCAGGCTAATACTGAGACTGTCCCGCTACCCCCTCCCTACAAGACTTTGAGACTCTTTTGGATCCCTCGGTCAACCTGTAAATATTACCACAGAAATCTGCCTTGATTACCGATAAAGACTTATGAGAAGTGATACCCTGGTTGTGTCCCTTTGTGGTGGTGGGGTTGCTTGGCTGATACGATCATAGGAGAAGGACCTCGCCCAGGAGGCTTCTCAGCGGCGCTCGGCTACTCGCCTACAGAACGGTGGCCCTCGGGGCGGTAAGTCCGACACCATCTGGCTCCCGGAGGGCGCCCTTCTAACAGTGAGAGAAAATTAAATCTATTTTAACAACTTGTTGCCCTGTGCTATTGGGAATATAGCTAGACCGACACCCAGGTATAGCTTTTAAGCCTTCTGTAACAGTGAAGGCACATTTATTTAAATATATAGCGTGCCATGTTTTTAGATATTAGGCATGCTGCCTTGTGGTCTTACAAGGTACAATTTATACTTAGGAGTGTCTTAATAATATATATATATAAAATGTTGTCTGTACAAGGCATTTTTGCTTTCCATGCGTTACTGCAGTGCTTTTAAATTGCAGCCCGATAAGGCCACAGTTGTACTTCTGTGTTAGAATCCGGGTTCTCTGGTTGGCACAGGTAGGTACTTGTGATAAGCAGGGAACCTTTCCTCTAGTCAGGATAAGGGGGTACACTCCTAAAATAACCCCTGCTCACCCTCTAGGTAGCTTGGCACGAGCACACAAGGCTTATCTCAGAGCGTTATAGGTTAAGCATTTGTGAACACATACAGTAACCCAGTGACAGCACTACAAATGAACACCACACAGGTTTTATATTAAAAATTAGGATTCTTTATATAGAGTTACCACAAGACCATTAAACGACAAAAATACACAATACTGTTACTTTAGATCAGAGCTTTCCAAAGTATGTGTCGCGACACGTTACTGTGTCGCCTGACCTTCGTGGGTGTGTCGCGCAACAGGAGCCTTGGCCCTCGCAGTGAGGGCTTGAAGGCAGGGGCGCAACGGAATTGAGCTCAAAGAGCTGTCTGTGTGTGCGCGCGCTCAGGCTGAGACAGCTTCCCACACACACAGACAGCTTTGAGATTATCGCAGCCGCACCCGGGTACTTCACAGGTCTTTACAAGACCATTAACGAGGCTTTGTTTTTTTTTTTCACCCCTCCATCTCCACATGGCGAAAGGGACAAATCCTTTGTTTGTCACCGGTAACCTTTGCCGACTGTCCTGCTGCGTGGATATTTCCTTTTCTATGCAGTGCAGGAGAAAAGAAGTTTGTTTATTCCTGTCACCTTTCCCGACCCCTGCAGCAGTTTATCACACCAGGCTGTGACACAGTTTGACTAATAAAGTAGGTAGGAGAATTTGTCACTATTTGTTTTTCGATTTAAAATGTGCACAGGACCAGCAGGACACATACTTTGTGCGTGCTTCATTTAAACAATTTTTTATCATTATCATGACCGATGCAGGATAAAATAAGACAACACAACATGCCCAGATAACGCTGGTGATTAATGATCCTGCTGGAGGGCAATCGTTTGTCTGTCCGTAGTTTTTAAATGCAGATCAACTGTATTTTATGTGGAAGCTCAGTGGGTTACTGCCTTTGTCACAGAGATCCTTGTGCTACTTGCAGTTCAGAAGTTACAATCCTAACATAGGACAGTGACCAATGAACTGTCACCAAAGAGCTGCATACAAACATGAATGGTGTAGTTAGAACTTCGCTTATTTTTGTTTTGTGATATAGTTAGAACTTCCTCAGTCTTTCATTATTCTAATGTTGCTGAAATGAGTATGTTTGGGCAGATATACATTTTTATCAGTAAAGCTGACCCCCATGTAATACTCTTTAAATCCTAAAGTTGTTTCCCCACACCAAACCCTCTTAAAATATATTGCCCACCAGCATGTATGACGTGATTCATACACCTTGTCATCCTCATTGGCTTATGTGACATTCCCTGTAGACTGATTTACATACTTGTATGACTCATTGTCTCTGTATAATGTGTGCGTGGTGTAAAGTACTGACACACTACACTGACATGAGTAGCGCTATACAACAAATGAAATGCATATGAGAGAGGGTCTACGTAAAGATGAGGGGCACTGTTGGAGGGTGGCAGCGAGGGAATCTGAGGAGGAGGTGGTGGTGGGAGGGGCTATGGAGCAATGAGGGGCACTGTTGGAGGGCGGCAGTGAGGGAATCCGAGGAAGAGGTCATGGGGTGGAGGGGGGGGGAGCTAGGGAGAGACGAGGAGCACTGGTGGAGGGTGGTAGAGAGGGAGTCTGAGGAGCAGGTCATGAGGGGGAGGGGCTACAGAGAGATGAGGGGCACTGGTGGAGGGTGACAGTGAGGGAATCCGAGGAGGAGGTCACGAGGGGGAGGGGCTATGGGGAGATCAGGGGCACTTGTGGAGTGTGGCAGTGAGGGAATCCGAGGAAGAGGTCAATGGGGGGGCCATGGAGGGATGAGGGGCACTGTTGGAAGGTGGTAGTAAAGGTATTTACGGAGAAAGAGGTTATTAGTGTGGCGCCAAAAAAGACTTTCGCATCAGCGCTAAACCCGGCCCTGTCATGGCCTTTCTGTTTTTGTTTAATTAGCAGTCTGGTCATACAGGCTACTGTGGAACATACTTTAAAGTGCGTGCTAATTATATTTACTGCTTTATTCAATGTTTTAAGTTTGAAGGTGATTTTACTATTGTTTTTACCGGGAAAAATGAAAGTGGAGCCCGATGGTGCCTGATATGGGGCTAGGGCCCAAGGTCAGCTGTGAGATAAGGTGCACTGGAGAGGAGTAGTGGATAATCAAGCCTGTAAGGGAGTGCGTTGCAGAGTCCGGGGTCAGGTGGAGGTAGTAATGAAGAGGGATTCTCCCTGAAGGCTCGCTCAGAGGGAGCCTGAGTAGTGTCAGTTGCCTGATACTACCACCTCAGAAACCTCCTTTTCCCTTCAAAGGAACATTTCATAGAAAAAACACTTTTTGAGAGTGATAATATTTAGAAAGAGATTTGGAAAAGAGTGCGTTTTACTGGGCCTTGTAAGACTAAGAAGAGATAAAGGAGGGCACTGAAGCAGGCCTGCCTAGACATATATGCGACAAATCGATCCCGCAGTGGCCCCCCCAAATGCACCCTTGGCCCACCCAAATAAAAATTCCTGGAGCCGGGCCTGATCAGGATAATTAAATAAGAGGTCGCAGGCCATGGGGCCATTTTTACCAGCCCTTTTCTACCTTATTCCATGTCCCTCTCTCACTTACACACACCCAACACCCCAACCCTTTTGGTTAAGACATGTCATTAAACAATCCCTAACGCATGGCTAATGCAACATGTTCACTGCTCTTTAGCAGTTACTGCTTCAAGCTGTTTCAGGCAATACTCTCACCCCTGCACACTGCTGTTTACAAAAAGCTGAACTAAACAACAGGCTTTTCCCACTGAACGATGAGTTGAACAACTGTATTACTTTTACCAGGTAATAACCCGACAAAGCAAAATGACAACTATCAATTATTTAACAAATCCTCTCAATTATCTCACAGCTTTAATGACTGCCGCTGAAAACAAAAACTAAAAATCAATATTAGTCACTGCCAGTAGCACAAGAAACCAAACATGAAAGTTATATGTTTGTTTAGCAGGTCTATCGTAAGTACATTTGAGCTCATTACAATATTTAACAAATTAGATTTTGCTTCGGGGTTGTGCAAAAAAATTATGCAACCCGATGCAAAATCAGGGCCTTAACATGTATTTATTTTTTTAAATCCTGCCACAAAGAAACTGGCAACAAGGAGAAATGCGGCAGTAAATCTGTTCTACTCAACTGGTTGCAAAGTCTGTATTTTAAAATATCATGGGGTTAAGGCACCTGTGGCAGAGATCTTTGTGTGCTCAGTAAAGCTCGGGGAATAATAATAATGGTAAAATAACTTTTTGCTGGAGAGGTTTGTGTTTTGTCTAGTCCCAGTTTTGGATCAAAGTAGCATTGAGGGTTAATAGGTCTCCTGGAAAGCACATTATGTAACGCGCAGATGACAGATTTTTATTGTATGTAAATGGGCAAGTGAGTTAGCGCTTTGAACACAGAGATCCGTTTGTTACTTGCAGTTCATACATTGTAATTCTTCTAATATAGCACAGTGAGCCAAGAAGGACATGTGGCTCCTACACCTTGTAACTCTCCCCATCTTATGTAACACTCCCTTGATTTACACACATCATTTATTGTCAATGTATAATGTGTATGTATAAAGCACTCTGACACTACAATGGGATTAGTAGCACTATAGCGCTGTAAAAGAAACAAAACAAAATAGTGGCATTTAAATTGTTTGTGTAAATACTGGGACAGACTAACAAATCTGACATTCCTACACACATGCATATCTCTTATATAAAAGGACTGAACAAAGTCAAAAGCATGCCTGCCTCTTGTGTGATGTGATGTGATAAGCTATGTGCCTTTGTTTCTCCTCCATTTCATTTAGATGTGAGGCTCCTGATAGCTCCCAGCCTGGATACTCCAAGAAAAGGAGACCTGATGGCCCCTTAACTTCGACCTTTGTTATAGGCCCAGCTGGAATCTGATAAGCCCCTTCCCCGTCTGTACATTGCTGCTTGGAACAAAAGCAAACAATGTGCAGGCACTGTTGAATGTGTCCCGGTGTCTAAAAATTGCACCAAGACAAGTTTACCATATTTCTGTGGGGCCCAATCTCATAGCAGGGTAGACTGCGATCACCCTGTGAAAAGAGTGGATAGACTCAGTCTACCCTCAACTTGTGCCCGGTCTACTACATAGTGCCAAGAGATGCATGTGCATCTCTTGACGCTATGTAGCAGCTATTGCTCATTTTAGTAATGATGAAGTTCACCTGTGTGCCCTAATACTGAAAAGCGAGGGCAAGAGATCTTTGCAGTGTAAGTTAGTAGATAGGTACATAGTACATTTCCTTTACAACGAACCATGAAGCGGTGTTTAGGAAATTATTAATATGCTAGTTAAAACAGGTGCATTTAGAAAACTGAGGCCCAAGCTCCTAACTAGCAGGAAGGCCATTTATTTTCTTGATCTGTGCGTAAGTGGATGAGCTCAAAGGGGTAAGTACACATCACTTATCATTTTGCTGGCTCGGTGAGTGAGGTGAATAATAAAGCCGATCTACAAAGAAAACGAATCAACAGGGTTGGGGCGGGCGGGAGGAGATGGAGTGAGTGAAAACACCAGCACTCGTGTGGAGTGCTCAAAGACAAAGAAAATAGTAGCTCCTATAACGGGAGTAGTGGAAGGACGCAAGCACTTGGTCCATGTTCAGGGGGAGGGTCAAACACAGGAAGAAGCATGACGCTTTTATGCTATGGACTAACGGGAACGACGGATATGAGAGCACGATGGAGCAAACAAGTGGTAAGGCAATGGGCGGGCTGAAGCCCACAGATTGAAAACATGCTGTTCGAGACAGCACATGCGCAGCCTAGACGGGACCTAAAAAAAAAAAGACAGAATATGACAAACAAGGCCAACATGCTTAAAGTTGATTATTATATAATAGCTCACCAGCAACTTAATATTTGGCCCAATACAGGAAATAGGTTTTCTTTTGATAACGTGGCGAAACAAAACTCCACAACCCAACCGACAGTTGATCTAATGTACTGCCTTGTTTTTTTTAACTGGGAATTATTCTAATTTGATTCACATGTTTCTTTTTAGTATTTAAGAAGGGAGAAACGTTTGCCAAAACCAACACTCCATATGCTGTGGGGGTGCCCTTTTTGTGCTGTAAATCACTGGGGCATGTGTCGATGTGTGCATGATTATATTCTTGTTTCAGGCACAAACCTAACCTTACTCCCTGTTTTGCCAGTCACTGTCTTTGTTAAAAACAGATTCACAATTGCTTTATTAAACCTTCTTGCTTTCTCCAATTTGATTGAAAATGCACCATTTGCCCACTATTTTTTAAACCCCCCCCGAACACCTCTGTGGTGATTCCGGCTCACTCGCTACGCTCGCTCGCATTACCGTGTCACTAAAGCAGGAATGTCAAAAAAGTGTGTCACCAGCATGAAAAGTTTGGAAACCTGTGCTTTAGATGGTAGAAGTTTGCTTAGTTCTCTTAAGTTCTTAAATGCGACACTTTAAGTCAATGTACCTTTTAGATGCAAAACGCAGGGCAACGAAAGTGTTGCAACGATGTTGATGCGATGAAGTTTTTGGTGCAAAGAAATAAAGACGTGAAGATCTTCCAGATGCGTTACGCTTCTCCGATGTTGCGGGAAGACTCGACTCGATGCGTCAGCTACAGCGGCGTCACCCTTTACGCGATGCGACGACAGCGGCCTTGGCAGCGGCACTCTTCTCTGACGTTTGTGAGACGCTTCCGCTCGATGCTATGTTGCAGCGGCGACACCCCTTTCCGCGATGCGACGACAGCCGCTCCGACGGCTGCACGCTTCTCCGTGGATGCGAGACGCTTTTCTTGATGCGGTGCAATGCGACAGCTACGATGGCTGCGATGGCGACACGCTTCTTCTTCGATGCGAGACTCTTCTCTTGATGCGGTGCGATGCTTCAGCTACGATGGCTGCGATAGCGACACGCTTCTTCGGCGTTGCGAGACACTTCTTGGATGATGCGAGACGCTTTCGCTCGATGCGATGCTGCAGCGGCGACACACTTTACAAGATGCGACGACAGCAGCTCCGACGGCGGCACGCTTCTCCTCCTTGAGTCGCGCTTCCAGCTCCTTGCGACACGCAGTCCCTCAGAAGGCCCAACAACAGCAGCAGACACTTCCAAAGAACTCTGGGGAGCTGGGGGTGAAGTCTGTTGTTCCGGAGACTTCAGCAGGAGGCAAGCTCTATTCCAAGCCCTTGAGATCTTTTTAAGCACAAGTTGAAATAAAGTCTTTGTAGTCTTTCTCCTCTCCTTCAGCAGCAAGGCAACCACTGCAGGCCAATCCCCCAGGTCAGGGACAGCACTCCTCCTTATAGCTTTCCCAGTTCCTTCTCCTCCGGCAGAGGTTCTTCTTGTCAAGCAGGATCTAATTTCTTGGGAGCAGGGTCCCAAAACCTGTACCCCTAATTCCTTTGTTCCTCTGGGGTAGAGGGGCCTTTGCCCAGTCCAAACCAGTTCCTGAGCACTTTGTTGACATGACTCTGACTTTCTATTCAGGGTTCAGGGCAGAGACATCAGCCGCTCCACAGGAGGTGGAGCCAGCATTGTGGTTGCAGAGCACAGCCCTATTCAGAGTCCAGGTGCACTCCTCCCACCCATCTGGATGTCAATCTCTCTATTCACCAACAGGCTACCTAACCCTGCCCCTCTGGGTTTCCCCATCCCTGTCACTCACACAAACCAGACAGGCAGATACACATCATAGCAGAGGCGGCCTGAAATGGTTAGGCAAGCAAATACCTACTTTCTAAAAGTGGTATTTGCAAACACAGAATATTAAAATAAACTTTACTGAAAGATGTATTTTATTATTCTGAGTTCAGGCATACTAAACTCGATTTTCTACCATGTTCCCTGAGTCTGTTAGGATCATAGGATGTAACAATTCTAACAGCCCATTCTGGCCTATGGGAACAGGTAGCCTTACAATAGTAAAAAACGAAAATGGCTGTAATTCACTATTAGGACATGCCACACACATCAGGGCTTGTCCTACCTTATGCTTACAATGCACCCTGCCCTTGGGCCCACCATAGGGGTGACTATTATGAAGTAAAGGGAAGGTTTAGGGACTGGGAAGTGGGTGCACTTGCCCAGTCAGCATGACAGTACCAGACTGCACGCAGGTTCTGCAATGGCGGACCTTAGACACATTTTACCAGGCCGCTTCTGTGGGTGGCACAACCAGTGCTGCAAGCCCACCAGCAGCATTTGTATTTACAAGCCCTGGGCACTCCTGGTGCACTTTACTGGGGTCTGACAGTAAACCAAATAAGCCAATCATGGAATCCAACCAACATATACATTTTAAATAGGGAGCAATTGCACTGTGGCACTGGTTGGCAGTGGCACAGTTCTCTGAGCAGCTAACACCAGCAAAACACATGAGGCACAGTGACAAAAAGTGGAAGGGAGACTCACGCCAAGGTGCCAGGTCTAACATTCTGACAGACATATTTTTGTCATATATGTGGGTATTGTACATGCAATCTGCAGTCCACATATTGCATTTAACGACCGTGTAGTTGTTGCAATTTCCCCATCATCTACTATGGTCTTACAGAAAATGTAAATAGACCAATTCAGTGAAACCAATTTTACCAATATCTTTTTAAGGGCAGAGCACATGAACTGTGACACTGAATAGCAGTCTGAATGCCAGCAAAAATAAGGTCCAGAAATGGAGAAAAATCGGTACCATGCTGAAAAAGCAAATTGCGGTTGACATTCCACAAAGTTGAGGCACTTTGGATCCTAATTATTAGGTTTATGGGAGAAAGCTCTAGTTTATCTCAGCAGCTTAGCACAATCAGCAAAGTCTTTATCAAAAGAAATGGTAAGTGTTACATAAACAGCATAAACTAAAAATCATTAAAAGCTTAATACAATAAAGTTCTCAAACCAATTGAGGTAGAAATAACTAACTGTTATGATTAAACGGATACAAAAATAAAGTAAATGTGATTTAAGATTCAGGTGGTATTAAAATGTGAATTTAGATGCTTTTTGAATCAATAGCAGATTTCGGAATTATTACAATTAATACAACTGTGCATTCTAATAAGCTGGCTGTGACTAAAGCATTTCACTCCGCATTGGCACTGAAACAAAGCAGTGCCCTACTCTCCCTTTGGAATGATAATAATTCTTTGAAGTCAAATTTCCACTCCTTGTAGCAAACAGTGTGCTTTTTGAAAAGCAGCTGTTTAATGCATTTTCAGATAAATAGGACTGCTCTATAGTTTGTTATTGTCACACCAAAAGTCCCCAAAGACTCCTCATGGATTCCATGGCACTGATTAAGGAGAAAAAAGCTGTTCACTACTTTTTCAGACCCACAGAAAAAAATTTGATTAATACTT
This sequence comes from Triturus cristatus, assembly GCF_964204655.1. Classification (NCBI taxonomy): domain Eukaryota; kingdom Metazoa; phylum Chordata; class Amphibia; order Caudata; family Salamandridae; genus Triturus; species Triturus cristatus. The sequence continues at coordinate 189,641,520 of NC_140589.1, read as the reverse complement.
GTTTTCTTCTGAGAAGATTCGTCTTTCATGGATTTGTCCACAAATTCATAGCTTGGCGGAGAGAGGCTCCGAATTGGAGGAGAGTTTCTCCTGATCAGGTCATAGACCTCCTTACAATTATGGGGTCATCACAATGTTAATGTCCTAAATCCACAGAGTATTCTTCCATTAGCCATAGAGTTCCATGCATTCAACGGACGTCAGGAGGCCCTGGACTCTAACTTATGAATGTAAAGTTACTTCTATTAACTTTTCACATTTAGGCACAAGTGTTTGCCACTGGGCAGAGATCTTCTACAGTAAAGTATACGGCAAGAATTGTAGTTTTTTTTACTAAACTTTAATGAAAATAGTACATATATTTTTATGACAATCATTATTGCAAATTAATTTGATATAGTTATGTAAATGCAAAAACAACAGTTGATGGTCAGAATGCAGAACAATGTCATACATTCACCCCAGTACAGAGATCTGGGCATAAATCCATCGTTTTTCTGCTCACCATGCCGTTCCAGTTTGAACCCAGCCACATGCAAATCAGTCTTGACCCTGTGCCTCATGGGAACAGTCCAGCCCGAACTGTAAAGCCAGGTCCTCCCTGGACTGGAAACAAGCATCCTAGGACCGGTTTTGGGGTTTCACCCCTCTTCAGCCAGGATAGCTTGATTCCAGTGGCATGGAGAGCACAAGACCCACGTCTGGGCATACCCTTCCCACTCGGGTGACAAATGCAAAAACAACAGTTGATGGCTAGAATGCAGAACAATGTCATACATTCACCCCAGTATAGAGATCTGGGCATAAATCTATAGTTTTTTTGCTCACCATGCTGTTTCAGTTTGAACCCAGCCATATGCAAATCAGTCTTGACCCTGTGCCTCATGGGAACAGTCCAGCCCGAACTGCCAAACCAGGTCCTCCCTGGACTGGAAACAAGCATCCTAGGACCGGTTTCGGGGTTTCACCCCTCTTCAGCAAGGATAGCTTGATTCTAATGGCATGGAGAGCACGGGACCCACGTCTGGGCATACCCTTCCCACTCAAGGTGACAAATGCAAAAACAACAGTTGATGGATAGAATGCAGAACAATGTCATACATTCACCCCAGTACAGAGATCTGGGCATAAATCCATCGTTTTTTTGCTCACAAGTTGGCAGGGTATGCCCAGACATGGGTCCCTTGCTCACTTTGCCACTGGATTCAAGCTAGCCTGGCTGATGACGGCTGATTAGCCAGAAACCGGTCCCAGGATGCTTGTTTCTGGTCCAGGTAAGACATGGCTTGGCAGTTCGGGCTGGACTGTTCCCATGAGGCACAGTGTGAGACTGATTTGCATATGGCCATGTCTGAACTGGGGTGGCGGAGTGAGCTAAAGAATGATGATGGATTCAACCCAGATCAGTTGACTGGGGGTGAGTGCTTGCAATGTTCAACACTCCGTCCATCATCCACTTTGGTTTTGCATAGTTATGTAAATATAGAACAAGATAAAACATGAATTAAATAAATCATTTCAGGATCTTATTCTTTAAATCCTATTCGAAAAAACTCTCAAGAAAAACGTTTATATTTATTTATTGTGTATAAAAAAACATTGAACGTATTTAAATGAATTACTTTTTTGTTTGAAAATATTAAAGTTACATTTATGTTTACATTTACAAAATGTTTTATAAAAAATATGTATTTGGTATTTATATATCTACATTGCTTAAAATGTAATTAACTTCAAATATTTTTAAAAGCTGAAATAAATTATTTAGTTTTGCATTACCCTTATTTCCAATGCAGTTGCTATTAGGCCACTGTAGAATTTATTTTCAGTGGGAGTGTGTTGCAGAATGAGCAGTTGGCCATGTGGGGTGCTGGACTTACTCTGGGTCTGAGCTGCAGTATATTTACCATAGTTTTGGTCTTTTTTGGCTGTAGTTAATATAAGAATGCAGTTTTTGATTAGCAATGGACTTACACTTTTGTGAGTGGGTGTTTGTCTCTCTCTAATTCCCTCCTTAACCCTCGCTTAACGTTTCCTTTTCGGCCCACAGCCCCTCCCATTGAATGGCCAGTATGACCTATTTTCCAGTTACTTCCTCTATCACATTTACTACTAAAATGTAGTTGTACCTGTGGAGCTCTCAGCAGTTTGGATAGAAACCTGACATAAAACCACATGCAATCAGATACACTAATGGTTATGTTTCAGGGATACCTGTACAAGGGCAAACCTGGGGAATGTATATTGTGATACTGCATGCACGACTGGTATAGTTTATAAACCAATGTAAGCAAACCATGGCTTGACTTCAGCGGAGTCTAGGTTCACATTTAAAAACTCTTTGCGGTGCAGGTCGGTGAAACGAACAGCGCGGGCCAACCAGTAATTATCGTGTCCTGGGCAGGGCGGGACCCGCGGCCTACCGTCTGTGCTCCGAGCCCGGCCGCTGCAACCTCAGCGGCCTCCCCAGCGTTCCTCTGTGGGGCATAGACGGAGGCTAGCACACCGGGACACAAGAGCCGCCCCTCACTTATGAACTGTGAGGAAGAGTGAGTGTGACAAGTGGGGAGTGTGGTTCCCCTCGAGCTGAAGTCCTAGCAGTGATGGCCCTTTGTATGGGCGGTGCCAGACTGCATAATGACGGAGGAGGCCCAGTGAATTGCAAAGGCCCTGAGGATACTGACCTGGTCTGTGGTGAGTGAGCGGCCTCCCTGTTGCTTCCCTGCACCTGCGACAACCTCCCGCGACGGCACGTGGGCCACTGACACCCCCTGAACCTCCTGGAGGGAGTGACCAAACTTGAATGATGTAGCCAGCAATCAGAGGGTGTCACTTTCCAGTGCGTGGGTAGGCGGTGTGCACTGCCTAGCCCCCCCAGAGGACCTCCAGTCCCCCTCTGCTTCTGGATCCCTCCTGCCTTTGGGCCCCAGCTGGATTGCCCTGCGAGGAGCCCACCCGTGCTCCAGTGACGCAGCCTTAGGCCCTGGCAGGGTCTGGTTATACATTTCTGAGCCTTCTGGCATCACGTCAGCGAGCCAGTGGCCCACACAGGCTGCTTGCGAGACCGGCACGACCTTGCTTGCTTCACCAGTCATGACTCTCTGATCCGGCTCAGCCCAGCCTCCCTCAGCGGTACATCCACGCTGGTATTTGGAATCCCCCTCCAAAGGTCACCAACCAGGAGGCCTGCCCAACCTTCTGCTTACCGTCCTTCTCCCAATCCTTTGGAGACCTTGCCTCACTGCTTGCAGCCTGCCTTGGCCGGACTGACTCATCGCACAGGGTTTCGGAAGACCTCGGTGTTCTGATGGTTGCTGCACTCTCCCTCGGTGCCTCCCCACAGCCGTTTTATACCTCACTGTGGCAACATGAAACCACGGCAGTAGACAAGGCCAAGAAGGACCGATCATTCAAGGAAAGGACATGCTGCTGAAGGGCCCGACACATGCCCAACATGGGAAGGCCCCCATGAAGGACCCCAGGTAGTCGAGTGGACATGAGGGTGTGGACAGTGTGGTGACCCATGAGTTCCTTAAAGCACTTTCTGCCTCTCTCTGTGAAGGTCTTCAAACAGTTAAAAACGACCTCTCTTTGTAGCTCAGGGAGGTGCTCCGGGGCATTGACACGGTGGGGGAGAGAGTGGCTGTGTTGGAAAGAGGCTCACTATCTAGAGACGCAGAAATCGATTCCCTCCAACTAGAAATCATCCACTTCCAGGGCCAGCAGCTAGACCTACAGGCCCATGTCAAGGACCTTGAAAACAGGTCCTGGAGAAATAATATACACATCAGGCGGGCTCCTACAGGTGACAAGAGAACAGCTCTGGAAGGTTATGTGCAGAAGCTGTTTGGGATCCTCATGGGGGTAAACTCTCCTAAGAATATCAAGCTGGACAGATGTCACAGAGTCGGCCCCCCAGGGTGTTTCCCCGCTCGCCAGCAGATATCTTGGTCTGTGTCCACAACTTCACAGAAAAGGAGGCGATCCTTAGAGCAGCCTGAGCAGACCAGAAGCTCCAATTTAGTGGCCACTCCTTCCAATTTTTCCAAGACTTAGCAGGATCCACACTTTTTAAAAGAAAAGACTTCCGACCAATCACGAGCCACCTCCTCTCTCGCCGAATATCCTACTCCTGGGGCCATCGATTTCACCTTATTTACCAATTAAATGGTAAGACCCAGTATCTACGCTCCCTTTCTGAGGCTTACAGGATCCTTGAGATCACACCTCCTGATTCGCCCACCCAGGGGCCCACTTTGGCAGAGAGAGCAGTAAGCGGGAACGGCCGCAGACTGAGGTGCGGCCAAAGATCTAAGCCCTACAGACGATGGCAAAGGAGCACTCGGAGGTGCTGTGTTCCCTCACCGGGGGAGAGAAACAAGACAGGGACCCCCCCCTCTTGTGGTGTTGCACATTCCTATAAGGAGGGCTTATTAATGGGTAGGGGCGGAGGCTTGATCCCACCTTGAAAGGGGATGGCTGCCATCATTGTGGCTGCCCCACTGGACTCAGACTTACAAGTCTTGGAAAACTGTATGATCTGTTGGTTTGTTATAACTCTTTGTATTTGGTTTAGAGGTTAGGGTAATGTTTTGGGACTCTCCTCCTGACTGACTATGTTTGGGAATAGGGATGCGGGTGCGCTTACTGGTGACTTCACCCCTCCTCCTGAGCCCTGAGAAACCGTCCAGCTAGCCCTTTCGTTTGCTCTCCTACATCAGCGTAGCTCTCCTTTTCACCCATTCTATGCAGGTCACACTACTTAGTTTAAATGTAAAAGGCCTTAAAAACCCCACTAAAAGAGTAGCGATTCTCTCTCTCTTGGAGCACTCGCAGGGGGATATATGCCTGCTACAGCAAATGTACCTTTTAGCACAGGACACCCACAGAATGCACTCTCAGGAATATCCCACAGCAGTTTTGGTCGTCAGGGAGGGGTAAGAAGGGTGGGGTAGTGGTCCTTTTCTCTAGTCGTTTCCGAGAGGCAGTACTAGGTACCTGTTTTGAGATAAAGGGTTGCATACTGGCTATATGGGTGCCGCTAGGGACGCTCTACTTCACTTGCACCTCGCTTTATGCCCCCAATGAGCATCAAAAGGCCTTTTTAACTGAGGGGCTGGTGAGGGTGCTCCAGTCCCCAGATCGGGCTCTTTTAGTTGGGGGCGACCTCAACTTAGTTATGGATGGGGGAATGGAGCGCTCTGCACTGTGGACAGGACAGATAGGGGCATTTACCCTAGAGGGGCTGGCCTGGCTGGCCGACTGTGGGTTACATGATGTCTGGAGCTTGCAGCACCCAGCGGAACAGGACTACACACTCTTTTCCTCAGCCCATAGGACCTACACATGACTGGACCACTTATTAGCCTTCCCTGTGGCGTGGGAGCTTACCACAGACTCTTCCATTGAACCCCACTTCCTCTCCAACCATGCAGCTGTTACACTTACTTTCTCTGTTCCTACACGCATCCCCCAGCGACCTTCTTGGCGCTTACTGAAAACTTCCTGCACTCTCCTGATACAATGTCCTCAACCAGACAAGTGATTTCTGACTACCTAGCAGTGAATGACACCGCTGGGGTCCCGCTTTCATTAGTCTGGGAGGCCCTTAAATTAGTTGCCAGACGTGCCCTCATTGCGAAATCAGCGCATGATAACAAAATTTGAAAGGATAAAAGAGAGGAAATAGGGGAAAACAGTGTTAGAACTTTCGTTCATTCACAAACGTACAGGTGCTCCCCGAGTTTGGTGCAAATTAGAAAAGGCCCGGCTTCAACACAAATGCCTTGACCTCTATAGGGCAGGTTATGCCATGCTCCGTCTCATGCACAAATTCCATGTAGGTTTTAACAAGGGGGGTCGGATACTAGCTCACTGACTGAGCAGCACTCAGCATGCCAATACAGGCAAGGGTATTCAAACATGCTCATGCCTGATCACACATTACGCCACAGACATAGCGGCAGAGTTCCAGGCATTCAACACCAACCTATACACGAGAGATCAACTAGCGGCTCCTGACCCACTGCCCTACCTTCAGTCTGCTGCGATCACCCCACTGCCATTGCAGGAATCAGACGCACTCGATCAATCCATCAGGATCGAGGAGGTGATTGCAGCAATTGCTAGACTAAAGCCCATGAAAGCGCTGGGTCCAGATGGCTTCAGTGCGATCTTTTGTAAGACATTTTGCACTGAACTAGCTCCCTTCCTGACCCAACTTTTCAACTCTTTTGCCGAGACCGGATCACTGACCTAATATATGCTGCAAGCGTCCATCTCAGTGAGCACGAAATCTGGAAAAGACCTGGAACATTACAGTTCCTACAGCCCAATATCCCTGCTCAATGTCGACGGAAAACTGTTTGCTGGCATTCTGTCACACCGCCTCAACCCCTTGATGCCAGGTTTGATCAATCCAGATTAAGCATGGTTTAGCCCTTCTTGTCAATGCGGGGACAATACCAAGCATGGGTGTCACCTCATTGACAAAGTACATCGATCCCAGGAAGAGGCATTCTAGCTGGCAGTAGATGCGGAGAAGGCTTTTGACAGGGTGCACAGGCCCTATTTGTTTGCAACCCTTTGGGTTGGGAGGGCGGTTCTTGAACTGGATTCGTAGCATATACTGCGCACCTAGTGCAATGGTCCGGGTGAATGGGGTAAGTTCTGAAGTGTTCCGAGTGGAGCGGGGCACCAGGAAAGGCTGTCCACTTTCTTCACTTCTTTTCGCCATTTACATGGAACTCTACGCTCAGAGATGCGGGATAACTCAAAGGCTGTGGGCATTAAGTTAACATACGCACACATCCAGTCGGGCACTTCTGGAAGAAGAGAGGGAGTGGGTGGGTAAGGGGGGGTTTCTTGTTTAATTCTGAAAGGTATTTTATGTAAATTTGTTTTCATCCTCTTTAGCAAATGCTATGTCTCTACTGCATACAGCAAATCGATGGCATGAGAATTGGTATTCCCCACTGGGTACATTGAATATCCATAACGTGTTTCACCCCTAGGAGAGTCCCCTTATGAGGCCGCCCCAATATGGGTTGTAGGCGACATGCTGTGTACTTTCCCTTCACCCTGAGATCTCCTAGTTAACGCTCCAGGGACAGTTCAATACTATGCACCCGATTTCTGCAGCTCGCCCAGAAGGGGTTATAGGCATCTTGCTATGTGATATACTTGCTCTATTCTATAATAATAAAATGATTTAATCCTAAAATCTCTTTTCATGGAGACCTGTAACAGTAGATCTTTATTACACACCAGCCAGACAATTATAATCATCCAGCCAGTAAGTGATTCATCAACATGCCTAAAAAAGTCAGAGCCTCATTATAAGTAGCTCAATATCAGGTCTGATATTTTTCTTCTGGAATTACCTGGAACATCAGTAACTCTGCGAGGGGAGTCAACAGAATGGCAAGCAAGACCCTGAAGGTCCTCTAAGAAATTGAGCTTGCAGTTCCCCTTATTTCTGCACAGAGTTTCACCCAACCATTTTTCTGGATTGGAGTAGGTGAAATACCCTGGGGAAAGAGCCTTGATCTCCAGTAAATGTACTGATTTTATGAGTACAATTGTTGGACTTGCTTCTGTCTGCAGTGCCATCCCCAAATGTTTTGCCTTAATCCTCCTGTTTTCTGAACCCGGTTTGCAGGCTTTTATGGCTCTTTGAACCTTACCACTGCTAACCAGTGCTAAACTGTGTGTGCCATATCCTTTAAACATAGTGAAATTTGCTTACACCCAATTGCCACATTTAATTCACTTTTAAGTCCCTAGTCAAGTGTTAATACATGTATTCAGGGCCTGTAAATTAAATGCTACTAATGGGCTTCCTAAAGTATGCAAAAATAGATTGATTGAATGCTTGAATAAGTCTCACTCACTGGTAATTACTTTTGGCCGCATCCCAAGCCATTGTTATTTTGCACACCATGCCACCTCATTTTGGACCCAGCAATATGCAAATCGGTCTTGACCCTGCTCCAATGGGAACAGTCCAGTCCAAACTGCCATGCCTGGTCCTCCCTGAACTGGAACACAAGCAACCCAGGACCGGTCTCATAAGTGTGATGGGCTCATCTGCTAGGTATAGCTTGGTTACAGTGACACAGTGGAAATGGGACTCATGTCTCAGCATACTTGTCCCACTTAGAGTGACACACTAAGGTACACAAAAAGTGACAGATGGAATACTTGAGTTAATATAAGCGACTGGTAATTTCTTTGAGCCCTTAGGAACAAAAATAGGATGCACAGGACCACTGTGCCGTACACTCCTGGATTCTTGTATACTACAGAAGAAGGACTTGAAGGACTGCTTGAGGCCTCTCCAACGGCCTGAGAAGGAAGACTGTACCTGCACCTTTCATGCCAAGTTTCCTGAGTGACTCCAAGGGATAGTTGTCTGGCCTCCTTTTCTGAGCTACACGGGCACACTAAGCTCATGAAGCCTCTCTGCAACTGCCCAGCGGATGTGCTGCACTAGACCTGCTTGGACATGCAAGTTGACCTGCCTGAGCCCTGCTGGCCTCTGCTGGAGTGAGTTCCTGATCCCCAAGATGTGCCTCCCAGGTCCATGATCCTTGCTGTGACATCCGTTGAACTCCTCCTAGAAGAAAAAGAGAAGTCCTGAAGTTCTGGGATATTTGCAACCACAAATGGGCCTGTTTGTGTAAAAATCTTGCTTCCCGTTCTTCTGCTATGGCGAAGGAGCATCACATCCCTTGCCAGCAGCATTAAACATGAAAAATAAAACGGTAATAAACCATATTATTTTTTTTCTAGTGGCTGAGTTTTGGTGGCAGGGAGTAGTGGGGGTAGACAAGAGGGAAAGTTTTGCATTGGTATCAGTGCGCATGACGGTTTGGCTGGCTGTCTCAAGGTGGCCAAGGTGTAATGCGCACTGAAGCTGTCTCCAACCTGAGCCGCTTTACTGAGTTGCAGACAGCAGGCACAGGCTCACAATCTAACTGGGAGCGCAAATTCATGGTGTTCAGGCCAATCCTGATGCTACTTTGATGCCACCACCATCAGCATGAGAGAAGCATCAGGATTGGCCAGAGGAGCCTGTGGCTGAGGAGGAGAGGAGCTTAATTGACCGCAATGCTGCAATCGTGTAATGTGGCAGGTAAGTTGTTTTTTTTGTTTTTTTTGCATCGTCCGTCTGTCTCCCACCCTACCTCCTGCCACTATACCGAGACGCCGGCCACTACTGCGGTCTGCCAATACAACGTTCCAGTTAACACGACTCTTCATGGTACTTCGACCTCCAGTGATGTGAGATGTTCACTATACACTACAGCATTGATTACCCGTGGTGACCGCAACAACCATCCATTACACCTGACAGGATCTTCATGCTACAGCCATGGACGTTTATAACTCCCGGCCTGCTCTTCATGCTACAACAATGTACATCCACAACACTTTCCCTGATCCTCAAGGCCTCCTCCCCCGCAAACTTAAATCTTCGCACTGGACTTTAGAAGGTAACTTTATCAGTGGGACTAACCTGGTTCCTGTATTCAGCATGATCTCCAGCACAGTCTGCCTGAACTTGTGACTTCACACGGTCTCGCACGACTAGATAACCACTCGTGGCTCTTTGTCCTTGTAGGTGCTACACTTACTTTAAATGTTTAAAGCTGCATATCTCTGGTTCTACTGATTGGAGTTTTGTTGTTTTGGTGTCAAATGAATTACTAAATTCGACTCTATGGGGGTCATTACGATGGTGGTGAGACAGCCACCCACGATGGTGGTTAGACAGCCACCCACAGGCAGTAAGTCTCACCGCCATCTAGAGCACCTTCACCGCCCGCCACATTAGGATGGCAGACGCTGTGATGGTGATTGGAAACACCGAACGCCATACATCCGATGGGCTCCTTGACCCCGCAAGTGCAGAAGAGGGCCTCGCAATCCCTACAATGGTGGTGGTGCCTACCAGGCACCACTGTAGGGATTTCGATATCCCTCCCCACCAGCCTTTCCATGGCGGTTCACCCGCCATGGAAAAGCTGGCCAGAAGGGACATTGCGGGCCCATAGCGGGCCCCCTTCCCCCTGGCTCTAAGCTGTGGGCATGTTGCTGTACCATGTTGCAGTGACCCCTTTTTGTCTTGCGGCATGTGCTGCAGCCAGCAGCACATGTCTCAATACAAAAAATAGGCAATGCGTCCGCCTCTATGGCATTTGCAACTAAATTCCTACTGTGGAACTGCCGCCTTGTAGGCAGGCGGTCCCATATTGGAAACAATGGCGGATGGACTGAAGTCCATCTGCATCGTTATCAGGCCTTAAGTTTCTAAATTGGTGTGGGGAATTTTCTTGTGTTGTATTTTCAATTTATGACTGTTTAAGTGTGTAGTAATGAACTCCAGACTAGTTGAGGTATTTCATGAGGATTTATTGTGAGTTGTTAAGTAGCCTGGAATAAGCCCCACCAGGAGCAGCCAGCAGGCAGCTCAGCCCCATCATAACTGTGGCTTATCTTCAACCAGCACCCAACATTCCGTAGTGCATCACAGTGCAGAGGCATTCCACTAGAAGGGCCTGAAGTGTGTAAAGGCATACATAGGAATATACAATAGGCAGGATACAACATACCTCCTTTTCTTCCACAACAGAACAATGAACATAGAAGCATAAAAACTAAAAGAAGGAGAAAGCGTACCGATCATTACCTGCTGACACACACACTGGCCAGACAGATGTGACAGGAGGCACTGCACAGCATGAGGGGTAGAAAATACAGAAAAGAAATGAACGAAGAAAGATCAGGCACATTCCTTCTCTGTAAACACAAAGCAATGCAAATCCATAAAGTAAAACAATTAGACTTGAGGAGTAAAACTCAAACTGTAAACTTGCAAAAGATTTGAATCCATTTGAAAATAGATTTAGATAGATGTAGGAGAGTAGGGTCTGCTATCCTATGCTCACCCCAAATTTTTGCTTTTTGCTTCACTGGTTTTTGACATATTGAGGCTGTGGGCCTGCTAATCAGACCCCAGCCTGCTGTTCTCTCTACTAAATTGACACTATGCACTCTAGGTGCATAACCAATTTGAACTAGATCACCCTGTGAGCCCCCTGTACCAGTGTACACTAGGTACCCAGGGCATTGGTGTATCTAAGGCCTACCAGGGGCTGAAGCATGTATTGTGCCACCCCTGGCCTGGCCTAACAATTTGACACAACTGGCTGATCACTCAGCTGGGGTAAGTTGGTGTATCCACCTCTTACTTAGGTGTAGTATACCTATACCTAACCTTAAATGGGACACATGTTAACCTATAAGTCACTCCTATGGCAGGCCTTAACAATCCTGAAGGCAGAGTGCTGGGTTTCATGTGAGATGGTGCTCTGGCATGAGCTGAGACTGTCTGCAGTGGTCGGAACAACTTCCTTCTACCGTTTCCAGATATCGCCATACCATATACTCTTAAGTGCATTATGAACCTCGCGGTTAAATGCTATCTTTGGTTTGGCTTTATCAAAACATGTCGAGTAAGGTGTCATACGAATTGGAATACTAACCCCTCGCCAAGTCTGGCGATGGAGTTAGCATTCCACCCTTCTAGAGGGACACGACATGTACAGAACCTGAAACCCTGGTAAAATCAGACATAGCCTCAGCTCCACAAAATGGACGCTGCCACCACCGACACAAGTCTGCCCTCCTGCTGCTGGGAGTCCTTTCAGCTTGGGAGACATGGACAAAGGGTTTCCTGCCAGGGGAGGTGCGAGCACCACACCAGACAGGATTTTGTGTATTGGTCAGGTAGGGCTTGAATAGAATCAGACATGCCTGAGGCTCACAAGGAGCCTCGGTGCATATGCCAGTTCAAACCGGTCCTGGGGCACACCAGCCCCGGACCTGGGGGGAGCTGGACAAAGGATTGGGGGTGTAACCACCCCCCTTCCTGGTCCCACCCTTAGGGAGGAACCTAGCAGGTAGTCCGGCCCCTAGAATCCGCTTAAAGGTAGGAGCTGTGTCCTAAGACTTCAGACATCCTGGAATCAACTTGAAACTAAGAAGAAGACGGGAACTTCAACGTTCTGCTGCACAGCAGACTGAAGGAAATCTCCCCTATGGTCAGGGAGTGACCATCTTGCTAACGCAAGCACCAACCAGTGAATCAACGTCTGCTTTGCCGTCGCCTCCTGCCGGAGCCCGAGCCCAGAGCCTGACAAGACCTGGACCTCCAGACCTCTCACAGCCCGATCCACAGTCCCTGCAAAGAAGGAACCCGTGGAGGCACCGAGACACGTGGAGCCAGCCATCTTGAAAGACCCCCGACAAGCTGCAAGCGCAACAACAGAGGCCCCCTCCGAGTTGTGCTTTGGGTCCTGAGAAGCCCAACATCCGAGCAGCATCTGCACCAAAGGTGAGCCCTCCAGCATCTCCACGATCTGCGTGGGGCCCCTCTGCACTTTGCAACTCGACGCGCCTGCCCGGTCCCTGGCCCGTTGGCTAGTGGCCATCTTGGCAAACAATCTTGAAAACTACGATGCTGGTCTGGTTGCTCCAGACTGGCTCCTGCTCCTCTCCAAAGGAGCAGCCCCTCTGACCTTGCTGGTCAGAGCTAACAGCTTACTTCGATTCCTGCGACTCCTGCTTTTGCCAAGGCTTGTTTGCTTCCTTTGAGTCGTCGACACCGCCGACAGCGAGAGCCTGCGTGGGACAGCTCGTGAACCGACTCCTGGACGTCGTCGACCTTCAGGGACCACGTGGCTGCAGAGACAAGCTACACCTCTTCACCTGTTTGCACCCGACATCGCCTGGTACCTACCTGGTGCCACGCCGGTCACTGGCTAGTGACTTTGAACACTGTCCCCTCTGCTTACAGGTCTTCTACACTTCCGATCCACCCTTGGATCCACCGCATCTCTTCTGGACCGACCGCCTGCAGCATCTTTGTCGTCAGGCTCCATTGAACCGATAGACGAAACCCGACGCACTTTGAGCCCTATGCACCCGCTTCCTGTGGGTGAGGTAAAGCTGGCACTCCGGTGCACAAGTGTACAGTAACATCTCTAATGTCTAGGTTTTAAGTCTTGATTTCGTGGTCCAACCAGAAGACCCATTTAGCAGTAACTTTTGAACTTTTACGCACCCATTGAAAACCTTTGGGAGCCCGCGTGTAACTTTCCTCACTGCACACGCGACCCGTGGACCTCCTGGTCACTAACTGAAGTTAGCTCCTTGTAGGCCCAGCGATTCTAGAGGCCCTAGGCCTTTTCCCTTTCCTGTCCGTGGTACTTATACCACTATTTTAGTATTTGGTTCGAGCGGCCACCAGGGCCTATCCATATAAAGTGCAACTTCTGTATATTGTAATACTTTCTTGTTTAACGATTTGTGCTCCTGTGCTCATAAAGAGTCTAGGGGATACTTTGAGTAATAAATACATATATATTTTGAATATATATCTCTGTGGTGTCCTTTCATTGGTATAAAAGGGGGTTACATATGGTAAAACAGCTTGCTTCACATGCCTAAACGAGTTTAGCCTGAAAGACTGCTTAGCCTACGCTACCACTAGGGCAGCTGGTCCGAAAAGGTTGACTTACAACCACACCATAAGGGTTGCTTGGCATGGTACAAGGTGGTCACTTTAATTAGTGAACATCATATACCAGGCCAACTTCTCACATTGGTGAGCAGCGGTTGGGATTCGAGCTTGCTCTTGTTTTACCTCTGTAATCTCTTTGTTACCAATTGAAAGATCATACAGGTACCTGTAGGTACATATAAGACAAGATAAGTTATATACTTAAGTTCTACTGAACTTAGTTGTTATAGAGCAAAGGGAGTAGCACACCCTGACTACAACTACTAGATAGGTTTAGTAGGAAAACCCAAGTGTAGGTAGTTGCAACACATCCACCCACACTTAAGAGCAATGGCTGGGGCAAAAGGGGTCCAACGTACCCATCTCTGTCGAGAGTGACCCCCAGAGGGCACCATCCATCTTTGCTACCCTAAAACAAAATGAGCTCAGGCAGTTGGCTAATTCTAGGGGCCTTAAACAGCCCAAGAACCCTACCTCTGCTGAACTCAGAGAACTCTTACAAGCTGATGAAGATCAGAGAGCTCTCAAGAAAGCCTCCCAGTTAGGCCCCTCAGGGACTGGAACAGGAGGCCCTCCTTCTGAAGATGCTACTGAAGTACCCCTTTCCAATAGTCACCCCTTAGATGAGAATCAGACTACAGAGGATGAAAGTGATAAGGGTACTGATACTGATGGTAGTGAGGATGAAGGGAGAACTAGCCCAGTGCCAAGTGTTATACTTGGCCCAGCTAACTTAAGGCTATTTGGGAAAGACAATGGGGTCCCCCCATTGGATCTCCCCAGTGGACTTAACCAGGGGTCTGAGAGACAGAGGAATCACTCAGGTGACTCTAATGCCTCTCATGCCTCTAGAGGCTCTCAGGGTCATTCCAGAAGAAGGATGACCAGCCCTCAGAGGAGGGAGCATGAGGCCAGAATGCAGGAAGCTCAGCTGAGGATCAGGAAGCAGGAGCTAGAAGTAGCCCTGATGCAAGAGAAACTGAACAAGGCTAGGCAACCTAGAGAGAGTGGGTCTATACCCACTGGTGGCAGCATTGTCCCGAGGGACAAAGAGAGGGTCTTTGACAATAGGAACCTGTCCAAGGTTGTGCCCCCCTACAAAAGTGGGGATGATATCCACAAGTGGATGACTGCTCTTGAGAGAGCCTGCAAAGTGCAGCAGGTTCCTGAAGACCAGTGGGCAGCAATCTTATGGCTCTCCTTTGAAGGTAGAGGCAGAGATAGACTCCTCACTGTTAGGGAGGAGGATGTCAGAAACTACAGAGCCCTGAAGAGTGTCCTGGTTGATGGGTTAGGCTTAACCACTGAACAGTACAGGTTAATGTTCAGAGATACCCAGAAGACACAGACTCAGGACTGGTCTGAACATATTGAATGTGCCACTAAGGCTTTGGAGGGTTGGTTGCTGGGAAGTAAGGTTTCAGATTATACAGGATTGTACAATTTTTTGATGAGAGAACAGATTTTAAATAACTGTCAAAACCAGCAACTGCATCAACACTTGGTTGACTCGGATCTGACCTCTCCCCAAGAATTGGGAAAGAAGGCAGACAAGTGGGTCAGAACCAGGGATAAGCAAAATAACCAGAACCAGGGCCAAGGGGGTGATCAGAAGAAAACAGACCAAAAGGGTGATCAGAAATCCAAAGACCAGAAGTCTTCAACAGGGCCCCAAACTAGTACTAATGAGGGTGGGTCCCAACAACCTAAAGGGAAGTAGAAAGAAGGTCCAAAGAAACCCTGGTGCAAATCTTGCAAGAATACAACTCACTGGACTAGTGATTGTAAGAAGGGTGGAGCCCCCAACACTGTTGCCCCTAAGGCACCTGCTCCCAGTAGTACTGTTAGCAGTGTTGGTCCCCAGACAAAGGGTGTAGTGGGAATCACTATGGGAACTGAAGGAGATTCTGACTTAGACAGAACCCTTACACAGGCAGTCTTGATCTGTGATGGGGACATGGACTTGTCCCTGACTGTGAGCCCCAGTAACCTGGGCAAGTACAGACAGACTCCATTGATAAATACGAAAGTGGCTCAAGCCTACAGGGACACATGTGCCAGTGTCACTATGGTGACACCAGGCTTTGTGAACCCTGGACAGTACATACCAGGTGAGAATTACCTGGTGACCAATGCCAGCAATGCCACTACTTCACATAGTGTGGCTGTTGTTAACTTCTCATGGGGAGGGGTAACTGGCCTCAAAAGGGTTGTGGTTAGTGCAGGCCTCCCAGTAGAATGTTTGTTGGGCAATGACCTAGAGAGTTCTCTATGGTCAGAAGTGGAGTACAGGACACATGCAGAGATGTTAGGTATATCACCACATGTCCTTGCTGTGACCAGGTCACAGGCCAAAAAGTGCCTTACTGAACCTCAGGTCTTGGATCCTGGAACAATGGACCAAGCACCTTCCAAGAAGAAGAACAGGAGGGTTAAGGCTGTGCCTTCCCCCCTGCCTGCAAGTGATGATCAGGCTTGCCAGGAAGATGATCTCGAGACCCCTGAAGGAACTGTCCCTGAAGAGCTTGAACCTGATCAGGTTGAGTTTCTGGGGACAGGGGGACCTTCTAGGGCTGGCTTGGGGCAGGCTCAGTTATCCTGTCCATCTCTTGAACCCCTCAGACAGCTGGCTGCTGCTGAGGCTGCTGGGAGTGCTCCAGGTACCCATAAAGTGTATTGGGATGATGGGCTCCTTTATTCAGAGGCTAGAGACCCAAAACCTGGTGCAACCAGGAGGTTGGTTATACCTCTGCAATTTAGGGGCTTCCTTCTTACCTTGGCCCATGATATTCCTCTAGCAGGACACTTAGGCCAGAACAAGACTTGGGACAGGCTTGTCCCTCACTTTCACTGGCCTCACATGAATGAAGATACCAAGGAGTTTTGTCGCTCCTGTGTGACCTGCCAAGCCAGTGGCAAATCAGGTGGCACAACAAAGGCCCCCCCTAATACCACTACCGGTGGTGGGGGTTCCCTTTGAAAGAGTGGGAATAGATATAGTGGGTCCCCTGGATCCCCCCACTGCATCTGGGCACAGTGTGGAAATATGGATTTTCCTGGTCAGTTATGTCCCCTATCTTGGACCCCAACGGTTCCATGTGTATATCACAAGTACATATATGTCCCCCCCAGTTCCAGTTATGAAGACGCAAATACATGTATGCCCACCGTCAACATGTCCTCTGCCAAATCCGCCATGAATAGGCCGGATATTCCATTCTTAAATATGAAAGGCCACCGGCTTTATATGGTTCACTTATGCCATTTTTCAGTCCAGGCAAGTAGGCCCTGATTCTGTCATCAAACTCTTCTTGCCTTCTGCCTCTAAAAACTCCAGCCCGAGCCTGCATCTGTGACCATGAACTTTGTCTCATTCTCTGCGCGGCTCACAAAGCCTGACATCAGCTTACTCTCTGCCAAGAACTGTATTTCACCTTCGAATTATCTGCTTCCCCCTCAGCCGATGCATTCCTGCCTAGTAGTTTAAGTAAACATTCCTCCAGTTACCAAGCAAAAAGGCCCATCTTCTCTGTCCTCATGCAAGTAATTCATAGCCCTGTTACCATGGAATATTCCTACCCCCTCGCATTCAGTGTAGACACTTAGACGCTTGTACACGCACAGTCAGTATAGAATAGATTCTGTCCGAGAGTCCTTCTTTTATGGATAACATAGTTCTTTAAACATAGGATGTTAGATATGATTTGGGATTAGGTTGACTTGACCTCCCAGACTTCTTGTCTCCACATATAGAGCTAAATGTCAAGTCCCCGTCACCCCCTAGTTACACGTCAATTACACGTCATACTGCTGCGCGCGCATCCATGCCAAGTATTATCTTATAGATCCACCTATACATGACATCACAACCAATCATGTTCCTTTTTACTCATTATTACACCCATTTTCGGTTACGCAAACCAAACGTCAATGTCCTTATCAATTGTTACGCCTACTATATTCACTTCATTATAATGTATGGACTATAAAAGTCACTTCTTGTCAATAAAGTATGTACTTCACTTCCTGAACCCCCGTGGTGATGGAACTTGAAGCATCCGATTATAATCGACCACCGGAATAAAGTCCATTCCGAAACTCTAATATCACGGATTCTGCCTCTCATTTTACTGAGCTATTTTATAATGTTTCTGTATCAAATTCAGTCCCGGTAAAGGAGAAATATTTACCACATGATGGCGCCCGAATAGGGACACTTTCTCATCTCACGCGCCGGCGGTGCGTTGCAGGCCCGGTCTCCTGCCACAGCTGGACGGACAATAACGCGTACCAGCAGGATTTCCTGTATCTCCCTCCGGTCAAGCGGGGGCGACTGAGACTGCGATCAACACCCAGACGAGGCGGTGAGAAGTGCGAAGTATCCCGACCAGAGCCTAGCTGAGAGAGCAAGATCCGAGGTATATAGAGACCCACCAGTCCGAAGTCAAGCCCAGTGTCCGACGAGTCGAGTCGAGTCGAGTCCGGTCCGGTTCAAGTTCAAGTTACTGAGGCCTTCCGTTTCCGAAGCTACCCGGTGAGTACCATTGCTGGGGAGGCATTTCTGACGTGCACATAGGTTGTGCCGGTCAAGACGGGTTTGGGTACACAAATCCGGTCTGCACTGTTTTAGCAGTGTATCTGTACTGTTTAGCAGTATATCAAGTATTCCGAAGTATTCCGAAGTGTCTAGTTATTGTCTAGTTATTGTCGAGAATTAAGCTTGGTGATTAGTTATGCCGACGATCATCATTGTTGTTTCAGTTAATGGTTTAATGTTAAATGTTTAAAGTGTTTAAGTATGTTCTGAATATCGTGGTATGAATGACTGTTCATTATCGTGTTTATTGTATTAAGTCTGTTCAAAATCAAGTATCAGGTCAAAATCAAGTATAAGGTCAGTTCTCAATATGCCGCTCTTTTCGAAATTAAGACAGATCACTACCAGAAAAGGGGTTCTCGAAGAAGCAGTCCCTATTCCTCCTAGGGACACTCCAGGGCACTTTATGTATCACAAACATGGCTTAGACGCTATATTATTTCTTGATTTATGGGTAGACTATACCAAGGGATTACCAGAAAGTCAGAGGTGGCCCACAGCGGGGACCTGGGATGCAGAGTGCATCATGAAAGTCGAGGAAGAGTTATGGAAAAGAAAAGTCAGACAGTCACAGAAAGACGCCGTTGAATTATGGCGTAAAGAATCACATAGACGAACAGAAAAAGCACGTAGACAGGAGGAGAAGAGTAAAGAGAATTCCAATAAAGTTCGAGAGAATCTATTAATTGAGGAAGGTATCCGAGTAAAATCAGAACAAGTAGACAGACAAAGAAATGCCCTTATGAATGGTATGTATCCCCTCCTGGCCGAAGGATTACCTAAGGCTACTCCAGAGACACCAAAAGACTTGCCAACCCCATTGTTCCCAATAAAGGTACATCCTAAGGGGCATCCTAGAACCGCAGAAGATGTTTTTCTTTCCTCATATTTAGATGACGCAGCTCCCGAGTATGCTAATTCCGCCCCACATAGACCGCATACCAGGGAGGTTCAACGCCAAGATCCAGTACCCGTATCCCTGCAGCAACAAATCGAGTCACAAGTTCCGGCAAGCACATCTGTTTCTGTATCCGCTCCTACAGCTACTTCTATGGCTGTGTCCACACCTGCAGTTGCTGTGTCACGTTCGACGAATCCTTTTACACCCGACGCCCCAGATGGGGCCGCGGGAGGAGCTGCCAATGTTTTTTCTACACCACCCAGAATAAATAAACTTACTTTTCAAGAGTCAGCGCATTCACGTACACCCAAACTCCTTAGTGCTCGTGCGCTTAAGGAACTTCTTATAGATTGTAGATATGACCCGGTGCCTGGAAAGGAGGACGAAATGACCCTAGCATCATTGCGTATCAGACGAGCCGCAGTGTATTTAGCGAAGTTACCAGGAATGACTGCGCATCTAGATAATATATATCATTTTGTCCAAACGGGGCGAGATCCAGAATGTATTTACAGAGCTATGGAATACCAGAAAGTAGAGATACAGGGGGAACTGTTACGTTTCCTCATAAACTGTGTGATCAGAAATCAAGACCGACCGGGGGTAGACCCGGAAGCAATGAAAATTCTTACAAGATGGAGCCAGAATATATCGGAAGGGAGACATGATAAACAAAACTGTATAATAGCCATGTGCCGAAAGATCCGTAAAGAAATAGAACGCCTACACGAAGAGCGATTAGAGGTAGACGAGTTCGAACAAAACGAGGAAGAAGGGTCCGGACTGCCCACAGGACAGTCAGACACCATAGCCTATGTAGGTAGAGGAAGATCTTGTAATAGGAATCAGACTAGATGTCATACTGACCCAATACGTCCGATATGTCCAGATAATAACAGGAATTTTCAAATACCTATAATTAACATAAGGTCTAACGAGCATTCGTTCCAAACCGCCGATAAACTACTCCGAGAACGAAGGGGTTATCATTTCCTCGATTCTATGGATGAACAAGATTTAGCCAGGGCAGCTGTCCATTGGGTGGACAGTCCCGGAAAATATAGTGATGATACAGTAGTACGCACATTTTTGAATCTTACCCCAGATGAACAAAGGTTAGCTGGGATTTATATGATTCAACAACTCATTATACTATATCGGAGTCAGCATTCGGACCCTGGTCCCTTGCCTGACATACTGACTGAATTACTTATGAATAAATGGAGAGGTCCAGGTACTGAATTAATTAAAGAAATTCTAGAATCAAGAAAGCAGTATATTCTTTTTGTATGTTCAGAACATGTTCCATTGTCCGTCAAGGAAAGAACTACGTATCACATAGATAGACAGAATCCCTTACGAGAAGTGCACCCAATAAAGGGTGAGGACAATCAGTTTAAACGCGTATTTGTATATACGCCCATATCGAAAATAGAATTGTTAGAAATGAAGAAAGTGGTACCCAGTCATGACAAAGACCCAGCGGGTTTTCACCGAGAAATTAAAGACATGTTACTAGGCCTGGGCGAAGCACTACGCTACGCTCGCGTAGTTTGCGAAGTTCGCGCTACTTCGCGCTACGCGAACTGCACGTAGCACAGTGCGAACACGCGTAGCGTAGTGTTGCGTAGTGCTGCGGTCATTTTTTGCTTGCTCGCGGTCCTCAACGTCAAGTTGGCGACCGCGAGCAAGCAAAATGACATCCTGGCGAGACTTTTTCCTTGTTCGCGATCGCGAGCATGGAAAATAAACCTCCCGGCGAGATTCCCAACGCGAGAAGGTCAGGTTTCTCATTGCGAGGGGTCGCGTATGCTCGCGACCGCTCGCGATGAGAAACTACCAGTTCGCGTTGAGAAAGCTGCAGCTCGAGGAAAAATCTACTCGAGCAGCAGAAAACTACAGCTCGCACTGTGCAAGATGCCATTTTCAATGATTGCACAGTGCCGGTTGCTTGTCCGCACTGTGCAATCATTGAAAACAACATCTTGCACAGTGCGAACATGTTACTTCGCAGTTCGCGAAGTGCTACGCGTAGCTCGCGTAGTGCGAACTTCACTTTGCGTAGCTTCGCGAAGTGCTACTTCGCGAACTACGCCCACCCTTACATGTTACTCATGGGAGAGTATACCTACCCCGACATTATGACAATATTAAAGGTGTTGATGCCTGCTGGCATTTATGAGAAACTCAAGGAAAAAGAGTGGGAGATAGGTGATCAAAAGATAGAATGGTCAGCATTAGAAGCAGAGGAAAGGGCCCGAGGTCCAGGTTCGGGGCTTGGGGACAAAACTAAAGCACTACCAGGTCTACTAGTACAGGTACTGCCACGTTTATTAACTACGAAAAAGGAAGATTGGGGTACAATTTCAGCCTGTAAGCAGAAGCAAGATGAAGACACTAGTGATTACTATGCCCGATTTGAAAAATGTTTTGGTATAAATAGTGGCATAAAAGCAAGTAGCGAATCATACCCACATCTGTTTGTAACAAAATTAGTAGAAAATGCTCTGCCCCCAGTAAAGAATAGAGTATTAAAATTCGAGAGTACCTGGCAAGGTAACACTCCAACACAAATGTTACAAATGTTACAGTACCACCACAATAGAATTAAAGAGGAACAAGAACATGAACACAGACGCATGAAAGACACGAAAATGAAAATGCTAGTTTCCCAGACAGTTCCAGCTGAAGGACATAAAAAGGGTATGACACATTCCGATTCAGCAGGACCTGTAAAGGGGACATGCAATTATTGTAAAAAGCCAGGCCATTACGTACACGATTGTCCAGTTTTAAAACATAATATCGCCATAGGTAAAACACAAGAAAGATCACTGCCACTAAGACAAGATCAGAATGAACAAGGAGCTATGCAGCATGCCCAGGCCATGCCAGCCGCACAACAGCCAATACAGTTTGTGCCAGCTGCACCACCGTTGCCTGCTGCTGCCACACAGACAACAACACGACAAATGTATCAGACCGCACAGTATGAATATCCCGAGTATCAGCGTTACGCATGAACAAGCCTAGAGAGGGAAGTTGACTTACCCCTTATCGAGATTCCTGTAGATCAAGAAGGACCTTATGTACATAGTAAATTATTAGGTCAAGATAGAAAATTTTTACTCGATACAGGGGCAAGTCGAACAACTATAAAACGTAGTGAAGTTCCAGGGGCACCCCTCTCAGGCTCACAGAATATTTCCCTTGGTTTTTCAGGAAAACCTATTGTTAATGAAGTGTCACAACCTCTGCCACTTACGATAGGACCTTTGACCCGAACTACAGATTTATTGCTTACTAAATCATGTCCAGAAAATCTATTAGGAATAAAAACGTTAAAAGCTCTAGGAGCTATAATATGTTGTTCTCCGGAAGGAGTAAGATTGTTTTTACGTGATTTTAAAGGTCACTATGTATCTAGAGACATGGATCCCCGACTGCAGGCCTTACCTACACGTCTATGGGCACAAGGCCCTACTGATGTTGGTTGCATGAATATTACACCATATCGAGTCACACTAAAGGCAGGAGTGGTGCTACCACGAATGCGACAATACAAGTTACCACCAGATGCTGTAGTGGCTTTACTACAAATCATTGACGAACTCATTGCCCAAGGAGTAGTTGTGGAAACAGACTCCAATATATGTAATTCACCGATAATACCGATTCTTAAACGAACAGATCCTACAGCGCCGCCAGTATATCGATTGGTTATTGATCTGCGCGAGTTAAACAAATGCATTGTGCCACAATTCCCTGTGGTCCCAGATATCTCGTCATTATTGACAGCTATTGATTCCGAAGCAACATTCTTTACTGTAATTGATCTCAAAAACGCCTTTTTCAGCGTCCCAATAGATCCGGAAAGCCAATATTTGTTCGGATTTAGTTTAAATGGACGTAGCTTTAAATTCACACGCGCACCTCAAGGATTTACAGAAAGCCCCAGCATCTATAGCCAAGCACTGAAACGAGAACTCGACAGTATCCACATGCCAGTTAACACTGCCTTGCTTCAATATGTCGATGATCTGTTGATCACCGCAAGAAGCGAACCTGAATGTGAGAAAGCATCACTGACAGTTTTACAATTTCTAGCCGAAAAAGGGCACAAGGTGTCCCCTTCTAAGCTGCAATTCTGTGTCCAGCAAGTTGTTTATCTTGGACACTCGCTGGACAAGGAGGGAAGGCAGCTTACACCCGACCGCATTCAGTTAATAACTAACATGCCAATACCCAAGACACAAAAGGAGGTGCGGGCTTTCATAGGCCTCACTTCATACTGTAGACAGTGGATCCCGCAGTATGCATTTCTAGCAAAACCACTCATTCAATTGACAACACAGGAGGCAGCCACATCGACTGTTCTCCCTTGGACTCAGGAACACACACAAGCTTTTGAAAGCCTAAAGAAAGCTTTATGTCAAGCACCCGTTTTAGCAACGCCATGTTACAAAAAACAGTTTACACTCTTTGTTACAGAACGCGAAGGTACTGCTTTGTCAGTACTCACACAGGATCAAGCAGGATCATACAAACCATGTGCTTATTTTTCTAGTACATTGGATCCCGTAGCTCAGGCTCTTCCTGCGTGCCTGAAATCAGTAGCAGCGACAGCTTTAGCAATCGGACAAAGCGATGCCATAGTGTTAGGACATCCATTGACAGTTCAAGTACCCCACGCAGTAGAGGTTCTTGTAAATAGAACGCAAACACAACACTTGACTATAGCGCGACTTACAGGATATGAACTTACATTGTTTCAGCCACATATAGAAATAAGACGCTGTAACACATTGAATCCTGCCACACTTTTGCCAGTAACCGGAACAGACCCACTAGCCCATGACTGTATTGAAGTTATTACTGTAACGACAAAACCCAGACAAGACTTGACCGATGTTCCATTGTCAGATCCAGACTTGACATTTTATGTTGATGGTTCATGCATGAGAACAAGTACAGGAGAGTTAGTAGCCGCTTATGCAGTCACAACAGATACTGAAGTCATTGAAACTAATCGTATAAATACTTTGTCAGCTCAAGCCGCAGAGCTCATCGCTCTGACACAAGCCTGTATTCAAGCCACGAATAAAAAAGTCAACATATACACTGATTCACGTTATGCATTCGGAGTTGTACATGACTTCGGCGTGCTGTGGCGAGAGAGAGGTTATTTAACTTCCCACGGTGCCCACATTCAGCACGGACCCCTCATTCACGCATTATTAGATGCAATACATCTACCCACTGAAATATCAATTATGAAATGTAAGGCCCATACGAAGGTTACTGATATCATTTCCCAAGGCAATGATCTAGCCGACAGAACAGCTAAACTGACTGCTCAAACTCAGACCCCCGACATGACAAAGACAATAGTCCCGACACCGACACATTGTATGACCGTTAAAGATCCTACTCTTGACGTAATTGACATACAGACACATGCTACACCAGACGAAATAAAGAAATGGACCGAGTTAGGAGGGATCCAAACGGACCAAGGATGGATGATGAAGGAAAGGTCTGTATGGTTCCTTCCTGATTCAATGGTCCAAGTCGTAATTAACACTATACATAGTCCGGCACATCTAGGAGAAAAAGCTATGCTAGACAGCATTCAACACATTTGGTTCAATAAACATTTACGAGCAGCAGCAAAACAAAAGGTCCGTACCTGTATGATCTGTTGCCAGTTCAACCCAGGAAAAAGTGTTCCCGTAGAACAGGGTGGATTTCATCCTCCTGATCACCCTTTTGAAGTCCTACAGATGGATTATATCCAGATGGAACGATGTCGAGGATTCAAATATGTTCTCGTAGTTGTCTGCGCTCTGTCCCGTTGGACAGAGGCGTACCCGGTTTCAGATTACACTGCCCCGACTACTGCCAAACAGTTGGTTCGAGAATTCTTCCCACGATACGGTTTACCACGTGTTGTCTACTCAGATAACGGCCAGCCGTTCTCATCCGAATTAATGAAACACGTTTCACTTCTGCTAGGATATCAGTGGAAATTCCACTGTGTCCGACATCCCGAGGCAGCAGGTCTCGTAGAAAGACATAATCAGACACTGAAAATCAGACTGTCCAAAATATGCAGAGAGAAAGGGGTCGACTGGATAGTAGCATTACCAGTTGCACTTTTTTACATGAGAATGGTAGCACACTCTAGAACAGGGCTATCCCCGTATGAGGTGATCTTCGGTAGACCACCGAATATGTGGGGGACGCCTATACCACGCAAAATAACTGATATTGACTGTAATATGCTGGCAGATTACTTGGCTTCCTTGATGTCTGCACTACAATCTTCTCGTTCACAGGTAGCTGCAGCCTTTCCCGACAACACTGAGGTGAAACCCCATGACGTTGTTCCGGGTAATCTTGTCTTTGTGAGGAATTTCGACCGAAAGACTCAGCTGGAGCCCAGGTGGAAAGCACCCAAGTTGGTCCTGTTGACCACAAGAACAGCCGTGAAGATCGAGGGCCGCAAGGGCTGGATTCATTCAAGCCACATCAAGAAATTTCATGGACTATCTTCGGATATAGACACTGTGCCCTGCACTCCCTCACAGACTGATACAAAACTCCCTTTTGTTGAACCTAACAAATCTGAAAATTATAAACTAAAGCTTAGGCCCAACCAGTCGAGCAATTTGATTGTTTAAGTCCTCTCCAAGGTGAAGCGGTTGAATTGTCTCTGACATGTATCACTTGGACCTGAGTAGAGAAAATACCCGAAAAATGTTGAAACGACAGGCGTATTGTAAATCACTGCGTAGCCACTGCATAGTGACATTATTAATTTTGTTTTTATTGAGTCTTTTAATAATTATTACAAGTATGTTGTTGCACATATATTACCCTATTTCTAGACATGTTTATAATGTTGCTGCTGAACATTCTTTTAGTGACTTACCTCCGCATGAATTGTCTTATAGACTTGCGCTGCGCAATAACACTTTCATTAGTATGTTACATCATTCCCATCAGACTAGTAATGCCACCAATTGTTGGGTGTGTGGCCGACTCCCTCCCTATCAGAATTATGAAGGAGTCCTGCCTTTCTTTCCACATTCATTCACACATAATGGCTCCTGTGGAGCATGGTTTAGTTTAATTAATTCCATAGACTCAGACACAGCAGTTTACCAAGACCATTGGATATGGGGAAACCTGAACCTAGTTTTACTCAAAGTCTGCTACCCTGGCAAGGAGGGTCGCCCCAAAAGAACAGGAACTGATCTAGAAAATGAAGTGTATGGATTAGGTAATTTTACACCTAATCTCATGATTCTAAATGTCGTATCCGAAGTTGAGCTAGTCTTACCCACCATGTCAGTATTCCCAGCAAAAGGTGAATTGTGTGTAAGAAAGGTTGGTTCCATACATATGGGCCATAGTAAATGCACTACTATGGTAGAATTCAGTGATCAAGGAAAATCTTCATTCAGAGCTTCTCGCCACTCCTACTTTATATGTGGTCAGACTGCATATATGCGTCTACCCCTAGATTGGGATGGTACCTGCTACATTGCATTCCTTTTGCCACCTGTTTTCCTAGCTCCTCCTGATTATTACAGAAATATTCATTTAGTACACAACAGAGAACGGAGAGATCTCCCCATTGTCGATTACACTGAGACGGCATGGGACAAGTATGTAGATTTTAATAAAGGCATCTTTCCCTATATAGGTACTGTTACTAATAGTAAGTTGATACGTAGATTAACTAGAACCCTTGAAGCAGTAGTGAATGAGACTATTTCCGCCTTAGGCAATTTAACGGAAGAGCAGTCTGCTATGCGGATTGTTGTGCTTCAAAATCGTCTTGTCCTTGACGTCATCCTGGCTGATAGGGGCGGAGCTTGTAGGGTCATCGGATCAAGCTGTTGCGTATTCATACCAGAAAATTCGCCATCTGTATATAAAGCCATCACTCGCCTTCATAAGATTGTAAGCCAGATACACCAGAACCCAGGCACTTGGACTTGGTCCAGTTGGTTTTGGAATGCGGTATCAGCCTGGGGATGGAGAGTTCTATCCTTCCTAGGTATTGGCCTTCTCATACTATTCAGTTGCTGTCTATGTCTACAATGTGGACCAGCGATTTGTGGTCTGTGTGCCACATCGTGTATCCCACATCAAGATTTTCATTCAAGATCCCGGAAGAAGAAAGAAGAACAAATGATGCTATATGAACAGATCAATGGATTGATGAAGATTGATATCTCTTGAAGGGCAAGTAGGGGACAAGGAGGGAATGTGGAAATATGGATTTTCCTGGTCAGTTATGTCCCCTATCTTGGACCCCAACGGTTCCATGTGTATATCACAAGTACATATATGTCCCCCCCAGTTCCAGTTATGAAGACGCAAATACATGTATGCCCACCGTCAACATGTCCTCTGCCAGATCCGCCATGAATAGGCCGGATATTCCATTCTTAAATATGAAAGGCCACCGGCTTTATATGGTTCACTTATGCCATTTTTCAGTCCAGGCAAGTAGGCCCTGATTCTGTCATCAAACTCTTCTTGCCTTCTGCCTCTAAAAACTCCAGCCCGAGCCTGCATCTGTGACCATGAACTTTGTCTCATTCTCTGCGCGGCTCACAAAGCCTGACATCAGCTTACTCTCTGCCAAGAACTGTATTTCACCTTCGAATTATCTGCTTCCCCCTCAGCCGATGCATTCCTGCCTAGTAGTTTAAGTAAACATTCCTCCAGTTACCAAGCAAAAAGGCCCATCTTCTCTGTCCTCATGCAAGTAATTCATAGCCCTGTTACCATGGAATATTCCTACCCCCTCGCATTCAGTGTAGACACTTAGACGCTTGTACACGCACAGTCAGTATAGAATAGATTCTGTCCGAGAGTCCTTCTTTTATGGATAACATAGTTCTTTAAACATAGGATGTTAGATATGATTTGGGATTAGGTTGACTTGACCTCCCAGACTTCTTGTCTCCACATATAGAGCTAAATGTCAAGTCCCCGTCACCCCCTAGTTACACGTCAATTACACGTCATACTGCTGCGCGCGCATCCATGCCAAGTATTATCTTATAGATCCACCTATACATGACATCACAACCAATCATGTTCCTTTTTACTCATTATTACACCCATTTTCGGTTACGCAAACCAAACGTCAATGTCCTTATCAATTGTTACGCCTACTATATTCACTTCATTATAATGTATGGACTATAAAAGTCACTTCTTGTCAATAAAGTATGTACTTCACTTCCTGAACCCCCGTGGTGATGGAACTTGAAGCATCCGATTATAATCGACCACCGGAATAAAGTCCATTCCGAAACTCTAATATCACGGATTCTGCCTCTCATTTTACTGAGCTATTTTATAATGTTTCTGTATCAAATTCAGTCCCGGTAAAGGAGAAATATTTACCACAACAGATTTATACTGGTGGTAGTGGATCATGCCACCAGGTATCCAGAGGCAATTCCCCTTAGGACCACAACAGCTCCTGTTGTGGCCAGGGCCCTACTGGGAGTATTCTCCAGAGTGGGGTTTCCTAAGGAGGTAGTTTCTGACAGAGGTACCAACTTCATGTCAGGATACTTGACAGCTATGTGGAAGGAATGTGGTGTCAACTACAAGTTTACCACTCCTTATCACCCACAATGCAATGGGCGTGTTGAGAGATTCAACAAGACCCTAAAGGGTATGATCAAAGGATTACCTGAAAAGCTCAGGCGAAGATGGGACATCCTTCTACCCTGCCTTCTGTTTGCTTACAGAGAGGTCCCACAAAAAGGAGTTGGCTACAGCCCCTTTGAATTGTTGTTTAGGCACCCTGTAAGAGGCCCCCTATGTCTGGTGAGGGAAGGATGGGAGTTACCTCTCAAAAAGCCTAAGCAAGACATAGTGGACTATGTACTTGGTCTCCGCTCCAGGATGGCTGAGTACATGGAGAAGGCATCCAAAAACCTTGAGGCAAGCCAGGCCTTACAGAAAGCTTGGCATGACCAAAAGGCTGTCTTGGTTGAGTTTCAGCCAGGACAGAAGGTATGGGTGTTGGAGCCAGTGGCCCCAGCAGCACTCCAAGACAAATGGTCTGGACCCCATACAATCCTGGAAAAGAAGGGAGAGGTTACCTACTTGGTGGACCTAGGCACTCCCAGGAGTCCCCACAGGGTACTCCATGTTAACAGGTTAAAAGCATATGTTGACAGGGCAGACATGGGCTTGCTCATGGCTACAGATGAGGGACAGGAGGAAGAGAGCGACCCTCTCCCAGACCTGTTGTCTCAGAACCCTGAAGATGGTTCAGTTGAAGGAGTGACCCTTGGAAGCAACCTCACTGAGCATCAGCAGATTGAATGTAGACAAGTTCTACAATCATTTCAGCATATGTTCTCACTGATACCTAGTCAAACTGATTGGTGTACCCATGTGGTGGACACTGGTGACAGTCTTCCTGTGAAGAACAAACTTTACAGGCAACCTGACCATGTCAGGTTCTGTATAAAGGCTGAGGTACACAAACGCTGGAACTGGGTGTCATTGGGCCCTCAGAGAGCCCCTGGGCTAGCCCAGTGGTTCTGGTCCCCAAACCTCACACCAAAGATGGCAAGAGAGAGATGAGGTTCTGTGTGGATTACAGAGGACTCAATGCTGTCACTAGGACAAACGCACATCCTATTCCAAGGGCAGATGAGCTCATAGATAAACTGGCTTCTGCTAAGTTTTTGAGCATATTTGATTTGACAGCTGGCTATTGGCAAATCAGGTTGGCTGAGGAGTCTAAGGCCAAAACAGCATTTTCAACCCCAGGAGGACACTACCAATTTTTGGTGATGCCCTTTGGTCTGAAGAATGCACCTGCCACCTTCCAAAGGTTGGTGAATCAAGTCCTTACTGGGTTGGATGACTTTTGCGCAGCATATCTTGATGACATTGCTGTCTTTAGCTCCACCTGGGAGGATCACCTGATCCACCTGAAGAAGGTACTTGAGGCTCTGCAAAAGGCAGGCCTCACTATCAAGGCTACTAAGTGCCAGATAGGGCAGAGTAAGGTTGTGTACTTGGGCCACCTTGTAGGTGGAGGCCAAGTTCAACCACTGGAGAGTAAGATACAATCCATCAAGGACTGGTCTCCTCCAACCACCCAGACTCAAGTTCGAGCTTTCTTGGGCTTGACTGGGTACTACAGGAAGTTTGTTAAGAACTATGGGTCCATTGTGACTCCTCTTAATGATCTGACATCCAAAAAGATGCCCAAAAAGGTTCAGTGGACAGTAAGCTGTCAAAAGGCATTTGATGACCTGAAGAAGGCCATGTGCTCTGCACCTATCCTGAAAAGTCCTGACTACTCCAAAGAGTTTATTGTCCAAACAGATGCTTCTGAGTTGGGTGTGGGAGCTGTGCTGTCACAACTTAATGTAGATGGTCAAGACCAACCCATTGCTTTTATTAGCAGACGGTTGACCCCCAGAGAGAAGAATTGGTCAGCTATTGAGAGGGAGGCCTTTGCTGTGGTGTGGGCCCTGATGAAGCTGAGGCCATACTTGTTTGGCACTCACTTCAAGATTCAGACCGACCATAAGCCCCTCTTGTGGCTAAATCAGATGAAGGGTGAAAACCCCAAACTGCTTAGGTGGTCCATTTCCCTACAGGGGATGGACTTTACAGTGGAGCACCGGCCAGGTACAGACCATGGGAATGCAGATGGTCTCTCCAGGTACTTCCACTTAGGACATGAAGACGAGACTGGTCAAGACTAGTTTAATGTCCCTGCGTTTGGGGGGGGCTGTGTAGGAGAGTAGGGTCTGCTATCCTATGGTCACCCCAAATTTTTGCTTTTTGCTTCACTGGTTTTTGACATATTGAGGCTGTGGGCCTGCTAATCAGACCCCAGCCTGCTGTCCTCTCTACTAAATTGACACTATGCACTCTAGGTGCATAACCAATTGGAACTAGATCACCCTGTGAGCCCCCTGTACCAGTGTACACTAGGTACCCAGGGCATTGGTGTATCTAAGGCCTACCAGGGGCTGAAGCATGTATTGTGCCACCCCTGGCCTGGCCTAACAATTTGACACAACTGGCTGATCACTCAGCTGGGGTAAGTTGGTGTATCCACCTCTTACTTAGGTGTAGTATACCTATACCTAACCTTAAATGGGACACATGTTAACCTATAGGTCACTCCTATGGCAGGCCTTAACAATCCTGAAGGCAGAGAGCTGGGTTTCATGTGAGATGGTGCTCTGGCATGAGCTGAGCCTGTCTGCAGTGGTTGGAACAACTTCCTTCTACCGTTTCCAGATATCGCCATACCATATACTCTTAAGTGCATTATGAACCTCGCGGTTAAATGCTATCTTTGGTTTGGCTTTATCAAAACATGTCGAGTAAGGTGTCATACGAATTGGAATATTAACCCCTCGCCAAGTCTGGCGACGGGGTTAGCATTCCACCCTTCTAGAGGGACACGACATGTACAGAACCTGAAACCCGGGTAAAATCAGACATAGCCTCAGCTCCACAAAATGGACGCTGCCACCACCGACACAAGTCTGCCCTCCTGCTGCTGGGAGTCCTTACAGCTTGGGAGACGTGGACAAAGGGTTTCCTGCCAGGGGAGGTGCGAGCACCACCCCAGACCGGATTTTGTGTATTGGTCAGGTAGGGCTTGAATAGAATCAGACATGCCTGAGGCTCACAAGGAGCCTCGGTGCATATGCCAGTTCAAACCGGTCCTGGGGCACACCAGCCCCGGACCTGGGGCGAGCTGGACAAAGGATTGGGGGTGTAACCACCCCCCTTCCTGGTCCCACCCTTAGGGAGGGACCTAGCAGGTAGTCCGGCCACTAGAATCCGCTTAAAGGTAGGAGCTGTGTCCTAAGACTTCAGACATCCTGGAATCAACTTGAAACTAAGAAGAAGACGGGAACTTCAACGTTCTGCTGCACAGAAGACTGAAGGAAATCTCCCCTATGGTCAGGGAGTGACCATCTTGCTAACGCAAGCACCAACCAGCAAATCAACGTCTGCTTTGCCGCCGCCTCCTGCCGGAGCCCGAGCCCAGAGCCTGACAAGACCTGGACCTCCAGACCTCTCACAGCCCGATCCACAGTCCCTGCAAAGAAGGAACCTGTGGAGGCACCGAGACACGTGGAGCCAGCCATCTTGAAAGACCCCCGACAAGCTGCAAGCGCAACAACAGAGGCTCCCTCCGAGTTGTGCTTTGGGTCCTGAGAAGCCCAACATCCGAGCAGCATCTGCTCTAAAGGTGAGCCCTCCAGCATCTCCACGATCTGCGTGGGGCCCCTCTGCACTTTGCAACTCGACGCGCCTGCCCGGTCCCTGGCCCGTTGGCTAGTGGCCATCTTGGCAAACAATCTTGAAAACTACGATGCTGGTCTGGTTGCTCCAGACTGGCCCCTGCTCCTCTCCAAAGGAGCAGCCCCTCTGACCTTGCTGGTCAGAGCTAACAGCTTACTTTGATTCCTGCAACTCCTGCTTTTGCCAAGGCTTGTTTGCTTCCTTTGAGTCGTCGACACCGCCGACAGTGAGAGCTTGCGTGGGACAGCTCGTGAACCGACTCCTGGACGTCGTCGACCTTTAGGGACCACGTGGCTGCAGAGAAAAGCTCCACTTCTTCACCTGTTTGCACCCGACATCGCCTGGTACCTACCTGGTGCCACGCCGGTCACTGGCTAGTGACTTTGAACACTGTCCCCTCTGCTTACAGGTCTTCTACACTTCCGATCCACCCTTGGATCCACCGCATCTCTTCTGGACCGACCGCCTGCAGCATCTTTGTCGTCAGGCTCCATTGAACCGATATAGGAAACCCGACGCACTTTGAGCCCTATGCACCCGCTTCCTGTGGGTGAGGTAAAGCTGGCACTCCGGTGCACAAGTGTAGAGTAACATCTCTAATGTCTAGGTTTTAAGTCTTGATTTCGTGGTCCAACCAGAAGACCCTTTTAGCAGTAACTTTTGAACTTTTACGCACCCATCGAAAACCTTTGGGAGCCCGCGTGTAACTTTCCTCATTGCACACGCGACCCGTGGACCTCCTGGTCACTAACTGAAGTTAGCTCCTTGTAGGCCCAGCGATTCTAGAGGACCTAGGCCTTTTCCCTTTCCTGTTCGTGGTACTTATACCACTATTTTAGTATATGGTTCGAGCGGCCACCAGGGCCTATCCATATAAAGTGCAACTTCTGTATATTGTAATACTTTCTTGTTTAACGATTTGTGCTTCTGTGCTCATAAAGAGTCTAGGGGATACTTTGAGTAATAAATACATATATATTTTGAATATATATCTGTGTGGTGTCCTTTCATTGGTATAAAAGGGGGTTACATATGGTAAAACAGCTTGCTTCACATGCCTAAACGAGTTTAGCCTGAAAAAATGCTTAGCCTACGCTACCACTAGGGCAGCTGGTCCGAAAAGGTTGACTTACAACCACACCATAAGGGTTGCTTGGCATGGTACAAGGTGGTCACTTTAATTAGTGAACATCATATACCAGGCCAACTTCTCACATTGGTGAGCAGCGGTTGGGATTTGAGCTTGCTCTTGTTTTACCTCTGTAATCTCTTCGTTACCAATTGAAAGATCATACAGGTACCTGTAGGTATATATAAAACAAGATAAGTTATATACTTACGTTCTACTGAACTTAGTTGTTGTAGAGCAAAGGGAGTAGCACACCCTGACTACAACTACTAGATAGGTTTAGTAGGAAAACCCAAGTGTAGGTAGTTGCAACACATCCACCCACACTTAAGAGCAATGGCTGGGGCAGAGGGGTCCAACGTACCCATCTCTGTCGAGAGTGACCCCCAGAGGGCACCATCCATCTTTGCTACCCTAAACCAAAATGAGCTCAGGCAGTTGGCTAATTCTAGGGGCCTTAAACAGCCCAAGAACCCTACCTCTGCTGAACTCAGAGAACTCTTACAAGCTGATGAAGATCAGAGAGCTCTCAAGAAAGCCTCCCAGTTAGGCCCCTCAGGGACTGGAACAGGAGGCCCTCCTTCTGAAGATGCTACTGAAGTACCCCTTTCCAATAGTCACCCCTTAGATGAGAATCAGACTACAGAGGATGAAAGTGATAAGGGTACTGATACTGATGGTAGTGAGGATGAAGGGAGAACTAGCCCAGTGCCAAGTGTTATACTTGGCCCAGCTAACTTAAGGCTATTTGGGAAAGACAATGGGGTCCCCCTATTGGATCTCCCCAGTGGACTTAACCAGGGGTCTGGGAGACAGAGGAATCACTCAGGTGACTCTAATGCCTCTCATGCCTCTAGAGGCTCTCAGGGTCATTCCAGAAGAAGGATGACCAGCCCTCAGAGGAGGGAGCATGAGGCCAGAATGCAGGAAGCTCAGCTGAGGATCAGGAAGCAGGAGCTAGAAGTAGCCCTGATGCAAGAGAAACTGAACAAGGCTAGGCAACCTAGAGAGAGTGGGTCTATACCCACTGGTGGCAGCATTGTCCCGAGGGACAAAGATAGGGTCTGTGACAATAGGAACCTGTCCAAGGTTGTGCCCCCCTACAAAAGTGGGGATGATATCAACAAGTGGATGACTGCTCTTGAGAGAGCCTGCAAAGTGCAGCAGGTTCCTGAAGACCAGTGGGCAGCAATCTTATGGCTCTCTTTTGAAGGTTGAGGCAGAGATAGACTCCTCACTGTTAGGGAGGAGGATGTCAGAAACTACAGAGGCCTGAAGAGTGTCCTGGTTGATGGGTTAGGCTTAACCACTGAACAGTACAGGTTAATGTTCAGAGATACCCAGAAGACACAGACTCAGGACTGGTCTGAATATATTGAATGTGCCACTAAGGCTTTGGAGGGTTGGTTGCTGGGAAGTAAGGTTTCAGATTATACAGGATTGTACAATTTGATGATGAGAGAACAGATTTTAAATAACTGTCAAAACCAGCAACTGCATCAACACTTGGTTGACTCGGATCTGACCTCTCCCCAAGAATTGGGAAAGAAGGTAGACAAGTGGGTCAGAACCAGGGTTAAGCAAAAGAACCAGAACCAGGGCCAAGGGGGTGATCAGAAGAAAACAGACCAAAAGGGTGATCAGAATTCCAAAGACCAGAAGTCTTCAACAGGGCCCCAAACTAGTACTAATGAGGGTGGGTCCCAACAACCTAAAGGGAAGAAGAAAGAAGGTCCAAAGAAACCCTGGTGCAAATCTTGCAAGAATACAACTCACTGGACTAGTGATTGTAAGAAGGGTGGAGCCCCCAACACTGTTGCCCCTAAGGCACCTGCTCCCAGTAGTACTATTAGCAGTGTTGGTCCCCAGACAAAGGGTGTAGTTGGAATCACTATGGGAACTGAAGGAGATTCTGACTTAGACAGAACCCTTACACAGGCAGTCTTGATCTGTGATGGGGACATGGACTTGTCCCTGACTGTGAGCCCCAGTAACCTGGGCAAGTACAGACAGACTCCATTGATAAATACGAAAGTGGCTCAAGCCTACAGGGACACATGTGCCAGTGTCACTATGGTGACACCAGGCTTTGTGGACCCTAGACAGTACATACCAGGTGAGAATTACCTGGTGACCAATGCCAGCAATGCCACTACTTCACATAGTGTGGCTGTTGTTAACTTCTCATGGGGAGGGGTAACTGGCCTCAAAAGGGTTGTGGTTAGTGCAGACCTCCCAGTAGAATGTTTGTTGGGCAATGACCTAGAGAGTTCTCTATGGTCAGAAGTGGAGTACAGGACACATGCAGAGATGTTAGGTATATCACCACATGTCCTTGCTGTGACCAGGTCACAGGCCAAAAAGTGCCTTACTGAACCTCAGGTCTTGGATCCTGGAACAATGGACCAAGCACCTTCCAAGAAAAAGAACAGGAGGGTTAAGGCTGTGCCTTCCCCCTGCATGCAAGTGATGATCAGGCTTCCCAGGAAGATGATCTCGAGACCCCTGAAGGAACTGTCCCTGAAGAGCTTGAACCTGATCAGGTTGAGTTTCTGGGGACAGGGGGACCTTCTATGGCTGACTTGGGGCAGGCTCAGTTATCCTGTCCATCTCTTGAACCCCTCAGACAGCTGGCTGCTGCTGAGGCTGCTGGGAATTCTCAAGGTACCCATAAAGTGTATTGGGATGATGGGCTCCTTTATTCAGAGGCTAGAGACCCAAAACCTGGTGCAACCAGAAGATTGGTTATACCTCTGCAATTTAGGGGCGTCCTTCTTACCTTGGCCCATGATATTCCTCTAGCAGGACACTTAGGCCAGAACAAGACTTGGGACAGGCTTGTCCCTCACTTTCACTGGCCTCACATGAATGAAGATACCAAGGAGTTTTGTCGCTCCTGTGTGACCTGCCAAGCCAGTGGCAAATCAGGTGGCACAACAAGGGCCCCCCTAATACCACTACCGGTGGTGGGGGTTCCCTTTGAAAGAGTGGGAATAGATATAGTGGGTCCCATGGATCCCCCCACTGCATCTGGGCACAGATTTATACTGGTGGTAGTGGATCATGCCACCAGGGATCCAGTGGCAATTCCCCTTAGGACCACAACAGCTCCTGTTGTGGCCAGGGCCCTACTGGGAGTATTCTCCAGAGTGGGGTTTCCTAAGGAGGTAGTTTCTGACAGAGGTACCAACTTCATGTCAGGATACTTGACAGCTATGTGGAAGGAATGTGGTGTCAACTACAAGTTCACCACTCCTTATCACCCACAATGCAATGGGCTTGTTGAGAGATTCAACAAGACCCTAAAGGGTATGATCAAAGGATTACCTGAAAAGCTCAGGCGAAGATGGGACATCCTTTAACCCTGCCTTCTGTTTGCTTACAGAGAGGTCCCACAAAAAGGAGCTGGCTACAGCCCCTTTGAATTGTTGTTTGGGCACCCTGTAAGAGGCCCCCTATGTCTGGTGAGGGAAGGATGGGAGTTACCTCTCAAAAAGCCTAAGCAAGACATAGTGGACTATGTACTTGGTCTCCGCTCCAGGATGGCTGAGTACATGGAGAAGGCATCCAAAAACTGTGAGGCAAGCCAGACCTTACAGAAAGCTTGGCATGACCAAAAGGCTGTCTTGGTTGAGTTTCAGCCAGGACAGAAGGTATGGGCGTTGGAGCCAGTGGCCCCAGCAGCACTCCAAGACAAATGGTCTGGACCCCATACAATCCTGGAAAAGAAGGGAGAGGTTACCTACTTGGTGGACCTAGGCAGTCCCAGTTGTCCCCACAGGGTACTCCATGTTAACAGGTTAAAAGCATATGTTGACAGGGCAGACATGGGCTTGCTCATGGCTACAGATGAGGGACAGGAGGAAGAGAGTGACCCTCTCCCAGACCTGTTGTCTCAGAACCCTGAAGATGGTTCAGTTGAAGGAGTGACCCTTAGAGGCAACCTCACTGAGCATCAGCAGATTGAATGTAGACAAGTTCTACAATCATTTCAGCATATGTTCTCACTGATACCTAGTCAAACTGATTGGTGTACCCATGTGGTGGACACTGGTGACAGTCTTCCTGTGAAGAACAAACTTTAAGGCAACCTGACCATGTCAGGGACTGTATAAAGGCTGAGGTACACAAAATGCTGGAACTAGGTGTCATTGAGCCCTTAGAGAGCCCCTGGGCTAGCCCAGTGGTTCTGGTCCCCAAACCTCACACCAAAGATGGCAAGAGAGAGATGTGGTTCTGTGTGGATTACAGAGGACTCAATGCTGTCACTAGGACAGACGCACATCTATTCCAAGGGCAGATGAGCTCATAGATAAACTGGCTTCTGCTAAGTTTTTGAGCACATTTGATTTGACAGCTGGCTATTGGCAAATCAGGTTAGCTGAGGAGTCTAAGGCTAAAACAACATTTTCAACCCCAGGAGGACACTACCAATATTTGGTGATGCCCTTTGGTCTGAACAATGCACCTGCCACCTTCCAAAGGTTGGTGAATCAAGTCCTTACTGGGTTGGATGACTTTTGCGCAGCATATCTTGATGACATTGCTGTCTTTAGCTCCACCTGGGAGGATCACCTGATCCACCTGAAGAAGGTACTTGAGGCTCTGCAAAAGGCAGGCCTCACTATCAAGGCTACTAAGTGTCAGATAGGGCAGAGTAAGGTTGTGTACTTGGGCCACCTTCTAGGTGGAGGCCAAGTTCAACCACTGGAGAGTAAGATACAATCCATTAAGGACTGGTCTCCTTCAACCACCCAGACTCAAGTTCGAGCTTTTTTGGGCTTGACTGGGTACTACAGGAAGTTTGTTAAGAACTATGGGTCCATTGTGACTCCTCTTAATGATCTGACATACAAAAAGATGCCCAAAAAGGTTCAGTGGACAGTAAGCTGTCAAAAGGCATTTGAAGACCTGAAGAAGGCCATGTGCTCTGCACCTATCCTGAAAAGTCCTGACTACTCCAAAGAGTTTATTGTCCAAACAGATGCTTCTGAGTTGGGTGTGGGAGCTATGCTGTCACAACTTAATGTAGATGGTCAAGACCAACCCATTGCTTTTATTAGCAGAAGGTTGACCCCCAGAGAGAAGAATTGGTCAGCTATTGAGAGGGAGGCCTTTGCTGTGGTGTGGGCCCTGAAGAAGCTGAGGCCATACTTGTTTGGCACTCACTTCAAGATTCAGACCGACCATAAGCCCCTCTTGTGGCTAAATCAGATGAAGGGTGAAAACCCCAAACTGCTTAGGTGGTCTATTTCCCTACAGGGGATGGACTTTACAGTGTAGCACCGGCCAGGTACAGACCATGGGAATGCAGATGGTCTCTCCAGGTACTTCCACTTAGGACATGAAGACGAGACTGGTCAAGGCTAGTTTAATGTCCCTGCATTTGGGGGGGGTTGTATAGGAGAGTAGGTTCTGCTATCCTATGGTCACCCCAAATTTTTGCTTTTTGCTTCACTGGTTTTTGACATATTGAGGCTGTGGGCCTGCTAATCAGACCCCAGCCTGCTGTTCTCTCTACTAAATTGACACTATGCACTCTAGGTGCATAACCAATTGGAACTAGATCACCCTGTAGGCCCCCTGTACCAGTGTACACTAGGTACCCAGGGCATTGGTGTATCTAAGGCCTACCAGGGGCTGAAGCATGTATTGTGCCACCCCTGGCCTGGCCTAACAATTTGACGCAACTGGCTGATCACTCAGCTGGGGTAAGTTGGTGTATCCACCTCTTACTTAGGTGTAGTATACCTATACCTAACCTTAAATGGGACACATGTTAACCTATACGTCACTCCTATGGCAGGCCTTAACAATCCTGAAGGCAGAGTGCTGGGTTTCATGTGAGATGGTGCTCTGGCATGAGCTGAGCCTGTCTGCAGTGGTCGGAACAACTTCCTTCTACCGTTTCCAGATATCGCCATACCATATACTCTTAAGTGCATTATGAACCTCGCGGTTAAATGCTATCTTTGGTTTGGCTTTATCAAAATATGTTGAGTAAGGTGTCATACGAATTGGAATACTAACCCCTCGCCAAGTCTGGCGACGGGGTTAGCATTCCACCCTTCTAGAGGGACACGACATGTACAGAACCTGAAACCCGGGTAAAATCAGACATAGCCTCAGCTCCACAAAATGGACGCTGCCACCACCGACACAAGTCTGCCCTCCTGCTGCTGGGAGTCCTTCCAGCTTGGGAGACGTGGACAAAGGGTTTCCTGCCAGGGGAGGTGCGAGCACCACCCCAGACCGGATTTTGTGTATTGGTCAGGTAGGGCTTGAATAGAATCAGACATGCCTGAGGCTCACAAGGAGCCTCGGTGCATATGCCAGTTCAAACCGGTCCTGGGGCACACCAGCCCCGGACCTGGGGCGAGCTGGACAAAGGATTGGGGGTGTAACCACCCCCCTTCCTGGTCCCACCCTTAGGGAGGGACCTAACAGGTAGTCCGGCGCCTAGAATCCGCTTAAAGGTAGGAGCTGTGTCCTAAGACTTCAGACATCCTGGAATCAACTTGAAACTAAGAAGAAGACGAGAACTTCGACATTCTGCTGCACAGAAGACTGAAGGAAATCTCCCCTATGGTCAGGGAGTGACAATTTTTCTAACGCAAGCACCAACCAGCGAATCGACATCTGCTTTGCCGCCGCCTCCTGCCGGAGCCCGAGCCCAGAGCCCAACAAGACCTAGACCTCCAGACCTCTCACAGCCCGATCCACAGTCCCTGCAAAGAAGGAACCCGTGGAGGCACCGAGGCACGTGGAGCCAGCCATCTTGAAAGACCCCCGACAAGCTGCAAGCGCAACAACAGAGGCTTCCTCCGAGTTGTGCTTTGGGTCCTGAGAAGCCCAACATCCGAGCAGCATCTGCTCCAAAGGTGAGCCCTCCAGCATCTCCACGATCTGCGTGGGGCCCCTCTGCACTTTGCAACTCGACGCGCCTGCCCGGTCCCTGGCCCGTTGGCTAGTGGCCATCTTGGCAAACAATCTTGAAAACTACGATGCTGGTCTGGTTGCTCCAGACTGGCCCCTGCTCCCATCCAAAGGAGCAGCCCCTCTGACCTTGCTGGTCAGAGCTAACAGCTTACTTTGATTCCTGCGACTCCTGCTTTTGCCAAGGCTTGTTTGCTTCCTTTGAGTCGCCGACACCACCGACAGCGAGAGCCTGCGTGGGACAGCTCGTGAACTGACTCCTGGACGTCGTCGACCCTCAGGGACCACGTGGCTGCAGAGACAAGCTACACCTCTTCACCTGTTTGCACCCAACATCGCCTGGTACCTACCTGGTGCCACGCCGGTCACTGGATAGTGACTTTGAACACTGTCCCCTCTGCTTACAGGTCTTCTACACTTCCGATCCACCCTTGGATCCACCGCATCTCTTCTGGACCGACCGCCTGCAGCATCTTTGTCGTCAGGCTCCATTGAACAGATAGACGAAACCCGACGCACTTTGAGCCCCATGCACCCGCTTCCTGTGGGTGAGGTAAAGCTGGCACTCCGGTGCACAAGTGTAGAGTAACATCTCTAATGTCTAGGTTTTAAGTCTTGATTTCGTGGTCCAACCAGAAGACCCTTTTAGCAGTAACTTTTGAACTTTTACGCACCCATTGAAAACCTATGGGAGCCCGCGTGTAACTTTCCTCACTGCACACGCGACCCGTGGACCTCCTGGTCACTAACGGAAGTTAGCTCCTTGTAGGCCCAGCGATTCTAGAGGCCCTAGGCCTTTTCCCTTTCCTGTTCGTTGTACTTATACCACTATTTTAGTATATGGTTCGAGCGGCCACCAGGGCCTATCCATATAAAGTGCAACTTCTGTATATTGCAATACTTTCTTGTTTAACGATATGTGCTCCTGTGCTCATAAAGAGTCTAGGGGATACTTTGAGTAATAAATACATATATATTTTGAATATATATCTGTGTGGTGTCCTTTCATTGGTATAAAAGGGGGTTACATATGGTAAAACAGCTTGCTTCACATGCCTAAACGAGTTTAGCCTGAAAGACTGCTTAGCCTACGCTACCACTAGGGCAGCTGGTCCGAAAAGGTTGACTTACAACCACACCATAAGGGTTGCTTGGCATGGTACAAGGTGGTCACTTTAATTAGTGAACATCATATACCAGGCCAACTTCTCACAATAGAGATGCGCAATTCCAACAGGGAAAACTGCATGCACCCATGAACAAGAGATAATTGTGTAATGCATAAATTGAAATTGAGTAATTGTTAAGTAATTGAACTTTGCAATCCTTGGTAGGCAATGCTGCATAAATTGAAATTGAGTAATTAAACTTTACAATCCTTGCTAGGCAATACTGCATAAATTGAAATTGACTAATGTTGCACAAATAGAAAATGTCAAGAAAACAGAGTAATAGAACTGTGGAAAACATGCAACTTTGAAATTGTGCACCCTGGTCAATCTCGAGCAGAGGTCACTTGTAATGTGTAACTAATCTCTAACATGTACACCATTGAGATAGATTGAAATTGCACATACGCAAACCTGCAAAAGATAGCCATTGAGAAACTGTAACACCAAAATGTGTAACAGTACTAAGCAAAATGTATATAGAGAAACAGGCATAAATACAATTTGTAATAGAATTTGATTTGAAGAGATGACCACGTATGAAAATCACCATAAATCTGACACACACTTGAAGAGAGAATGGAAATAGTCCCCATCCCCAAGATTGTACAATACGTCCAAGTAGATTCTGGAGGGATTTAAAACCATCAACTAACTGGTTCTGTCAATGGAGATGTTGCAATGCGCAAAAAATAAAAAACACCCCTAAATAAGGTAAACAGAACACTGGATACCTCGATAGTTTCGAAGTCGATTTCGAGTCAAGGTGTCCCTTTACTGGGGAGCATCCAAATAAGCACCAAGAACTACGACCAGGGGCAGACACATGAACTTGAAATAGAGTTCACAGTTCTTGGCAGCTGGCCAATGAAAACCGGAAGACACCAGGGCTGGCAGAAAAAGTACTTGGTAGTAGAAACTCACCCAAGAATAGGAGTCAAGGTCCGATGTTCCAGCGAAGAACAACTCACTGCCCAAACGTCAAGACTGTAAAGGCAAACCCTGAGGGACAATATGATCATCTCGTAGAGACTGAAAATGAAAAACCTATGCCGGGAGAGGAGATCCACACATCGCAAAGCTGCTGAGGACTTCCATTTTGCAATAAACTTTATTTAAACAACAAAACGTGGTTGGCGAGAAACAGATAGAAAACGTACATCATTTATGATGAAAGCTGACCGGTATTGCCGGATCCGCCAACCCCAAGATGGCGGCACGCTTCCTGATGCTGCACCGGGAGGCTAGCAGTGAAAGCATGCGGCACACCATTGCACAGGCCGTGGCACAAAGAGGGATGACAGGCAGGAGGTATGTGTGAGATGTGTTGCGCGAGCAGAATTTGAATTTTAAAGCGCAGCGCAACTATTTTTCCTTGTATATTGACCTCAATGTAAAAAACCCATCATAAAACGCTTGTAAATTTCCACATTATGACCCAATATTGCAGCAGGCAGGAGAGACAGCGGTTGGCTTGACAAGGTGACAAAATAAACGTGCCTTCCCAAATCCAATTTTATAACAAAGAAAATTCCGCAGATGAAGAATAACACGAGCATGCTCTCATTAACATCCTGAAAAGACACATGCGTGCTTACACATCAATCAAACGTCGAGATAGAGGCAGCACTAAAAGCAAACTCCCACCTCTTGTCTTTAAGCAGGACGGAAGCACACACCCAAAGCAGGTTAGAAGGTCAGCACTATTTCTCTTGTGCACACAGAGTAGCACACGATGATCTTGAACCCAAATGCCAACA
This sequence comes from Triturus cristatus, assembly GCF_964204655.1. NCBI lineage: Eukaryota > Metazoa > Chordata > Amphibia > Caudata > Salamandridae > Triturus > Triturus cristatus. Next base: position 189,598,105 of record NC_140589.1, on the reverse strand, counting down.
GCCAAACAAAATATCACTGGGGCAGAAACACAGGCAGCCACAGATTACCTTTCTTGTAGAGGCACTGTATACATTATATGTGGCTCCTTAGACGTTTGTTTAGGCTCTGTAGACACTTGTTGCACCTCTGAAAGGTTTTCTTTTGTTTTTGTTGGAGAAACTGTTGAAAGTATGAGTCTACCAGGTGACAGCAGGGTGACAGCTTGACTTGAAGAGAGAAAACTGATACAATAAACTTGAAAATAGATTTGAAAACTACAAAATGTACAAATAATGCACAGATCAAAAAGTCGAGAAAATAAAGTAATTGAACTTTGCATACTGCAAAAATTAGAAATAAAATTGAACTACGTAATCCCTAAAAGGGAATATTGCACAAATTGAGAAATAGAAAAAATCGAGTATTTGAACTTTTGGGAACGTGCAATCTGGACAACCTCGAAAAGAGGTCACTTGATGTCCACAGTAATGGAACTGTGTGGAGAAAAGGTATAATTTTGTATTGAACATGAACCAGACCTACCCTTAAAAGTGAGAGAGTATACCCAAGTTCAGATAACAAAGGAGGGTACAACCCATGAAATTTTCTAAAAAATACATTTGTTTACACTGAGTAATACAAATGAGCAAATGCATATAGAGAAAATAGGACTAACACTTGTTGATATCCCTGTGTAGGGAAAACCACATAAATACATGTAATGAGATAAATGAATAATCAAACTCTTCAGAGAGTGTACCAATGGTCCACCTATGAACCCTGTCGAGTTAAATAGAAATAAAACAACTTGCTAAAACTTGAGGAAATAGAAAGATATAGTTACAACTATTTCTTCATGTCACCAATATTTTAAAAAACGTACCTTTTGAAGAAATAGCCCTAAACAGACTATTACTATAGATTTTTGTATGCAAAGACAAGAAAACTCGATCAAAAAGAATAACCAAACCCCACTGTAATAACAATGTATGAGAAAATTATTTTGTCTACATCTTCATCCGTTAGCTTTTTTCCTAAATGTGTCATTACATGGCAGAGTTCTGCTGCACCGATTTCTTCTTTATTGTCTGTGTCTTCCATTTTCCTTCACATAAATCACCGCAATCTGCGAGACAGGCGTTCAGAAACCAAACAGCACTGTTGTAAAGGGTAGAATACACAAACCCAATATCACTTGGAATAGAAGGGTAGACTCATGGACCAATGCAGGAGGAGCAGAACGTTTACCAAAAGGAAAAACAAAGTACCTGCAGTGAAACACGAGGATCTTCTGCACCGATCCGATCCGATGTCCTCGAAAGAAACGATAACTTTATTGAAACACAAAGATACCAAGTTGGTTGGCAGAGAACTTTTAAAACTAATGAAACAGCGCATCTCCAGGGAATCGGTGTACCTCCAAAGCCAAGATGGCGCCACGTTCGTGATGCTGAGCCGGGCGGCTCACAGCACGACTAGGCATGTAGACGTCCGGAAGCAGCAATGGACATCGAAGAAGAAAAGAGGTGCAAGAAACCATGGAGACATCAGAGAACTCTACGAAGCAGGTAGGACTGTGCGCGCTCTGAATGTCAGCTCGAGATAAATTTGAAAAGGCAGGCAGCGGTTCAACTGTGATTTAGAAATTAGAGGCAGAGGCGCAAATGTAAAAACATGGGAAAGTACTGAAAGAATACATCCATAACACAAGCATTAGTCCTTCCCATATTGAATAAAAGTACCGGATCACCTGGTGGGTTGATTGTCATCCTGTCGAGGGGTAACCGGGGCTTAAATATGACTAATAAACTTACCCCAGAAGTCCACAAATGAACTTCTAGAAGGCATAATGATGTGATAGGACAATGTCTTTGATGCAGCTGGGACATTGATAACCGCAATTCAGTTCGCAGTTCACTTGCCTCTACACTGTGAAAACAGCAAAACAGCTTGTGTGCTCTTCAGGATGCCTGGGTTGAAGCAGACCAATAACGTTGTAGAGACAGCAGAAACTGACCTTTTAAGAGTTGAGAGGACACTGTTGCTCACTGCAAACGCCAACTGCTTAGCTTAGTCCGAAAATAAAAGTATGTCCACTCGCCTCTAGAACTGACAGTACTTAAAACAGCTTGTGTGGGAGCGCACTTCGAATTACACTGTGTAGTGTGAGGCTAAGGCAGCAGCTGATTACTTTGCTTGTAGAGGTGCAGCAGCTTGAATGAGGCATATTTACAGAAAGTGCACATGGGAATAGAGTGCCCTGTGCATGGCACGTGTCAAAGTATTGAAAAAGGCAGTTGCACTGGCAAACGTGGCGAGTATGGCTGGGCCACATTTTTAAAAAAAAAGAAAGACTTACCACAGAGGTGTTTTAGTTGGTTGAGAGACGCCCATCACACTCGACCACTGTAAAAACAGGCTGAAGACTGGATGAAGTCTGTTAGAGTGTGTCAATAATTGGTGAAACATCGCCCTGTTGTTGAAAACAAACTCTTGCCCACGCCGCTCCAGCACTGCACTTGACCCCTGACTACACATAGTCCTGACATCCAAAGTGTAACACTGGTCACACATTCAAATTGAATTGAAGGGCAGCAGGAAATAGTAGGCAGCAGAAACTTCCCTCTTGAGACCCTGTATGAGCAGTGGGCACTAGGAGGCAGCAGGAACTGGAAAGCAGCAAGGAGGCGCAGGCAGGAAGAACTGGCCAATTTTGAATCCCCAATTTTGAATCTGGTTGAGGTTGAATATGCGCAGAACTTAACACCATACTACGCAGGGAGACACAATCAGACAACCACCAGTTACCTTCCTTGTTGAAATGCTGCTGGGTCAAAGTAGATAATTTCACTTGAAGTTGAAGATGTTGAGAAAACACTGGAGTTGATGAAATATTGAAGAAGAATCTGGCATGTGCAGGTAGGGGGCGACAGGTTTGATGGTCACTGGTGGGGCTCAGATGCCAGAGTCTTTGCTTGGAGATTGATAAGAATTGAATATCTTGCCTTCTTGAAGATTGACTTCTTGAGTTGAGCACGTAGAGGGTAAGATCAAATCGTAGCCATAAAAATGTAGTAATGAACTCCAGACTAGTTGAGGTATTTCATGAGGATTTATTGTGAGTTGTTAAGTAGCCTGGAATAAGCCCCACCAGGAGCAGCCAGTAGGCAGCTCATCTCCATCATAACTGTGGCTTATCTTCAACCAGCACCCAACATTCCGTAGTGCATCACAGTGCAGAGGCATTCCACTAGAAGGGCATGAAGTGTGTAAAGGCATACATAGGAATATACAATAGGCAGGATACAACAAAGTGCTACATACAGCTGTGGCTTTGGGCGGTGCAACCAGTCCCACCGCAACAGGCACCAAGCTAGGGGGGCGCCAGTTGCATCGCCCAAAAGCCTGGGTGGTAAGCACCTTTTTCCCTCTATTATTTCCATGATGTTGGTCATTGTGGAAATAAAAGGGGGGCAAGAATATTCACTGGATCATGAGATCGCAGATGACAATTTCATTGCAGGCCCACACACTGCAGTGCATTTATAAAGACATATGCTTATAGGAAGCTGCCCGGGAGGCACAGAACAGCTTGTTCCCATGATTCATTCGAGTATTGGCAGCAGAGCCGAGATCCCACTCCTGAAAGAGCATAAAAGGTCAGACTGACTTGCATTAGCAGTAATTAATGATTAGATTTCAAGGAGCATTGGTTTACTTAGGGTTGGCACCTGGAGGTCGAATATTTCAATGATTCCAACCCACATAAAAGTAGGGAAATCACCTAATGCCAGCATTTTTCCCCTTACTAGTGTTCACTAAGAAGAGTAAATATAAGAAGAAAAGCGTTTTGAAATGTCTTTTCCAGCCTTCAAAAGCTTTAACTGACATATAAAGTAAGCAAAAAAAGAAACGTATATTAAACATTTTTACCCACTAGTACATATAAAATTCCATTGGGACCTTTGCAGAATGGCAAAACATGAACAAATTGCTAGTATTTTTCTCTGGGAAATGTGGTGACTCTAGTGGTCATACATTTGCATGCACTTTATATCCTGTTTTATTACTTGGCTGATAGGGGTTTGTGCTTCTATTGGTGCAGCGTGTGCAGCGGGTGCAGCGGCACCAGGGCCCACTGGGCCCTGATTAATTCTGTATTATATAAATCAAATGGCCAGTGCCAGTTTTAAGCAACATAAGAGCAGCCTACAGAGATCTTTTTGTGCCCAGCTTTTTTCAGGGTATAATAACTGCATGCTAACTTTAGTTGTTAACACATTTAATGGAGTGATTTGTGATTTGTTTAGGGACAGATTTGACTCATGAAAGTGTGAAGGGTTAATGTTCCCACTAGAAAGCACAACGTGTAAAATGAACAGAACACGTTTGAATGTTGTGTAGCTAGCTCTGTGAGTTACTGAGTTTGTCATAGAGATTCTGGGGTATATTCACAAGAACGTGTGATAACTACTGCAAGAGTAGCATAACACAACTTTCTATATCGCAGCCCATTACGGGAAAATAACCCTGTGACAACCTGGGATTCACAACAAGGCGGTAGCATGCGATAGTCTGCCAAAACCGCGGACAATGTCTGCGATAAAACCACCTCGATGGAGATAAAAACACAAACCACAACACCAAAAAACCTGCGATGGGCCAAAGCGCGATGAGGAAATCAGTGATAAGAAGTGCCAGGCCAGCAACACATACCTGGCAGGTGGGAGAAATCTCCATAAAAGCAGAAAAAACACCCACACACAAACTGACCTACACCCAAACACCATGGAGGCAGCCGGAGCGGGCGCAGAGGACGAGCACAACCCCACAAGCACCCTGGACGACCAGCCTGGGACCACGGGGACAGGGAAGGGCAAGGACAAGAAGATGAGGAAGACGAAGTTCAGTCCGCAGGTGAACAGGATCGTAGTCACGGAGGTGATGGAACACCATCAACAACTCTTCGTCATCTCCAACGTGTCACTGGGCACCAAAACTGCAATATGGCATGACATCGTCGACAAGGTGAATGCCGGCAGAGAGCACAAGCGGACAATGGATGAGGTCAAGGCGATGGAATGAGATCAAGCGGAAGTCCAAGGAGAAACTCTCTGCCAACCAGAAGGCAGCAATGCAGACTGGAGGTGGGGGCTCAGCACCACAGTTGGAGCCGGATGACATGGAGCTGGTGTCGACAGTCATTAGCGTGGAGACTGTGGCCGGAGTCGGGGGACCGGACACTGCTCGACAGGACACAACACAACTGAAACAGGGTGAGTGACCACCAGGTACTGAGAGGGCGGGTGGAGATAGCCACAATAGCACACATGCACAATCAAGCAGAGCACAGTGCACACCCAGAATGATTCAGGGTCATCGCCCAGATATACAGACTGTCACAATGTACAATGCCAAGCTGTCTTAATGTCAACCTGTACCATATGTCTACACACATGTGGACACATAGTAATACACAATCTCCCCTTCACATCGCAGGGGCACCATCAACACCTCCTGCAGAGCAGTCCCCAACACTCTTCATGGGTGACGAGGAGGACAACGCCAACATCGACACCCAAACCATCCAAGACATCATTGACCTCATCCGCCACTCACCTCCAGGCTCAGGGCAGCCCAGCTACATCGATGAGACGCCACCCACCACCCAGCAGGAAGCACCCACAGCCCCAGCACCCTCCCAAGACCTCCAGGAACAACACATGGCCTTCCAACGCCGTGTGCTGGAGGGCCAGATGGAGACGGCTGAGCAGGTGCAGGTGGGCTTCGGCATCATGGCTGCCAAACTGGACGCCACCCTTGGGTGTCTATGTCCACTCCATGGTCTCCAACGAGCCTTGACTGACATCGCTGGCGTTATGACGCGGAGAGTAGAACAGCTGTCCACTCAGAGTGGCTACATCGATACCAGCCGTGAGCTGGCACACATACGGAGGCTCATGGAGGACATGGTGTGGCTAAAGGCGGAAAGGATGGCAGCCACTGCTGCACATCATCGAAATGTAGCTGGAATCTATCATTCCCTACAGACCTCCACCATGGCATTGCCGCCACAAGGCATGGCGCCGATGAATGTTGCTACCCCACACCATCCACATCGCCACCCCTTGGTGTATTAGTGCCTCCCAGTGTGGCAGGCGTATCCACTCAGGCCCCTGATGTGTCAGTGGCACACAGTGTGGCAGCCGGTTCTGCAACACCCACAGGTGGGGCAGAGCACACACCAGGGGACGAGGACGTGGATGGGACTGTGGTCAGAAGGACCAGGCACTAGCATTCATTACCACCACCTGGCCTGTCTGCTTGGTCCCGCACATGGCCTCATAACCTTCCACTGACCCACGATACACTCCGCTGTACTCACCTTGGACAGCGACATGGACTGCCACTTCCAGATGACACAGCGACCAGGCTGCGGTCTGTACCCTTCCCTTCAGCAGGACTTGGCATCCCCGGATGGACTCTGGCTGGCCCTCCACAGGCCCATAGTGTGTAGTGTGCTGGGCATTGCCCTGAACAGCTCCGGCTGCATAACTGCACTGGATGTGCAATAAACATCCATTGACGCACTGCTGTGTCATGTTCATCATCAGTCATGTATGCATGTGTGGATGAATGTATGGACAGTGATTTCCCTTGCGTCAATGATGGTCATCCTGTGGGATGCCAGTCAGAGGGTGCTACATTGCATTTTGTGTACCAGGTCCCGTGGACACTACAACTGAGACACACGCATCACTCGCTTCCTTGTCCGGACATGGAATGAACCAAGCCCAGAGCCAACGTGTCATTGTGGCAAGCCCTGCGCTGGTCCGGCATACGGCAGGCCAGACCACTCCACTTACTCTCCGAGGGGGGGCCCTCATTGCTTCCCGTCGCAGGCGAACTCGCTTGTGGTGTGCAGGTCACTGGTCTAGTTGTCAGCATGTCACAGCCACTCCCTGAGGGCAGGTTTGCACGCACAACACACCCGTCTGGCACAGGCATTACAGGCCATGTGACTCTGCCATCATAGGGGGCCGACGACGTCACATTCTCCTCTGCCCATGGTGACTGGATGACGGACGCCACGGTTCCCAATCATGAAGGGCACATGAGTTTTGTTGCAAACAGGGTTAGTGGCAACCCAGCCCTGTGTACGGCACGGGCCGGCCACCACATGGCACTGACTGGGGTTGCAAACAGTGGTGGTGCGTCCATTGTGGGCGCTGGGGCGTTGCCACACGAGCCACATCGCCCTAAACTCGTGCAAGCAAATGAAGCAATTCTCAACTTGAGAATTGCTTCATTTGTTTGCACGAATAAAATCTCAACTCCTCCAGTCTCGCGCAGCCGCTGAAAAAATGTTTATGGAACACGTGTGCCGCGCGCGGCAATCGGCAGATGAAGGGGTGGGGTTGGAGCAGCACTCAACGTGGTTTGAGTGACAGTCAGACTGACAGCGGCGCATAGTGCGCATGTTCGGGTTTGGACTGGTCATTTTATGACCAGCCCGAACATGTGCACTGTCAGCCACTTACTGTACCTTCAGTAGGAGGAGAGCAAGAAAGGGGGGACCCTAGATGCCGTCGCAGCCCCCAGGTCTCGTAGTGGGCGGGCCGTATCCATGCCCTAGCCAATCCTGGTGCTGCTAATGCAGCGTCTGGATTGGCTGAGAGTGAGACACCGGCCGCGCGCAGTCTGAAGTTGTACCAGCCCAGGAACTGGACGTAGAGGCGGTGCGGGACCGGGATCAGGTAAGTTTTTTTTTTACCTCCCCCCTCCCCCGCGAATTGCGAGTCACCCTGTGATCATGTATAAGTGTTCAATACCTTCCGGTCGAGTTCGTGCTATAAAAAACGGCAAAGAGCAAAACTACAGGCTGGGCTTGCCATGCAGAGCATAATCCCCGTCATGTTGTCAGCGTGCTTTCTTTGGCATCTAAACCTAGCACCCAACCACAGCAGCTTTTATGTTTAAGTACAGCGTCATCGCCTAGTGCGCCAATGGCTCGTGCAAACAGAGACAAAGACCCGGTAGGGTAACTGAAAAACACCCTGCGACATGTAATTAAGCGGGGTCTCTCTCACAGACAGTTGAGAATTTTAAAAGCCCTACCTTGTTAATGATTCTATACATGTCAGCAGAGGCGCAACTAGAGCCAAATTTCGGGGGGGGCTGAGCAAAAATTTCGGGGGGGGCTGAACTTTAAGCAATAGGCAGAGTGGAGCTGCAGGGGCTCTTAGAAGGGGTGAAACAACAGCAAGGCCTCATTAACATGCAAATGGTCTTTTAAAGACCTGTGAAGTGCTCGGGTGCGGCTGCTTTTTTGCCCGGGAAGGTGTCTCATCCCGGGCTGCCACACACGACGGGGGGGGGGCTGAAGCCCTGTGAGTCCAATGGGTGTTGCGCGCCTGCATGTCAGCACATGAATGAGGATGAAAGTCGACATTTAAAAGTGTGATTCCACCCTCCAAAGCGATTGAAGGATGAAACATTTTAGGTGGGTGATGGAGGTTTGCGAAGGGCGCGACCCTATTGAAATCGATGGAATCACGTTGCTCTTGACTCGCGCCTCTTCCGTTTCTTGACCATCAGACTATACGTGTCTATGGGTTGCACAGGTTGATTTATAGATACATCAGCCCTCCATCTGTAGCCAGCTTAAAGAAATCGATTTGGTGGGGTTGTGCTCACTGAGAAAAGGCGGGTAGCAGCGTGAATAGTCACCTGGGGGCAGCAGAGTGAAATGTGGGCATTTCAACAGGAATCTGGTTGAATCTATAAAAGACCAAGGTTGTGGTGACCTAAAGATGGTTGCTTTACATGGTAATACATATGAGAAGTCTAGCCACTTTTGAATCACAAAGCCGCTGCATGTCCTACTCCATTTAAGGTTACCCTTATCCTTAAAATAATTTTCTATTGCGTGTAAAACAGCCGAGTGCGACTGCCTATGTTACGTACAATACTGATGTCGGCTTACAAAAGTGCTTTCATGATCCACTGCAATACCCTTTTAGCATTTTGGGGATTCTTGTTCTTCTCGCCTTCAGTCAGCCTTCCAAAGCATAAACTGCGGTGTCAATCAAAGGGGCCCTGCTGTGAGTATTTGTGAGGTTTAACCTGCACTTTGAACCCAAAGGGGCATCTGGGGTCTCCCAATGAATATTTTGTAGTACTGCACTTCTCCTTGGACTGGTCTACAGAGCTTTCCTCGAAGATCTGAAAGGCTCCAAGCACTTAGAGCTGCACACTCTCCAGAATGTGCTGTCTTTCACAGTGAGCGCATGCATAGCATGTTTCATAAATGGGGTGCACACAGCTACCTACATGTGAACATGCAAAGATTGGGGCTACGCATCCCGCTCGCAAGCATGGCCCGATGACCACATTTGATGCTTTTAGTGAAGATATGGTTGCCTTTGGTGCTGACACCCCAGGTGATGGCCTGGCATAGATTTGCTCTGGCACCGGCTAAGGTTACTTGTAGTTCAGAGCTGCAGCTGAAGAACACGCATTTAATTCTAACCAAATAACAAATCCTTGTCTGTCCTGGCGTTGCAAGCAGGCTGTGACGAGGATCAGCGACAGCTGTGAGCCTCTGTGTGCTTTTGCAGACTACAATACAATCAATAAGGTTGCAGAATGTAGGACACGGGTTGTCAATTTCACGGTCACCTTTCCTGCTTCCTAATTGAAACAATCAGTAGGGATTAGCACTGATGTAGCGCTTAAAAGTTTGAAAATTGTAGGGGTGCATTATACTCACTGTTAGTCGGCACCCGCATATAATCAAATGTGTACTCAGGTATTTTGTGTGCAATGTATTACGAATTGTATAACCTATATCGACTTTAATAGAAGTGCCAGCTATGTACAAGCACATTGTAAAGGTATTAGAGAAATGTATAGAGTTTAGCCTACATGAAAAGTAATGTGGTGTTAGAAATGTGTAACTTAGACTTCGTGTCTGTGGATTGTTTAGTTTGACCACACATGAAAGAAAGACGTAAATGTCAATACTGTGATTGAAACCTGCTTGTGTAACCGAAGTAGTGGCCAGAATTCGCATATATCGTTGAGGCGAAAGGCCTGGTATTTTCTTATGTTAGCCAAGGGCAATAGGCCAAAAAGGATTTATTCCAGTAGAGGTTTTAGGCTGTAGTAAATTGCAACTTAAAAGATGTGAAGAATGTCTGCTTTGCATGATCTCACCCCAGGTGCAAGGACAGTTGCTCGTTAGTAGAGAAGCTCTTTGTTCACAATTTGACTTATGTAGTAAAAGCCAGACATGGGAGTGTATTGGAATGTGCCAATCGTAACTCCTAGTGCGGATGGCGTCTGGGACTCAAGGCCAAGCGATGGACGATGGAACTGGACAGCGCTCTGTGGAAATTTACTGAAAGACGACCCCGCAGAAGAGGAGGCGCAAAGGGCGTGTTCTGGGATTTGGGGTTCTGTATTAGGGACAGCGCCCCGAGGGTGGAGGCAGATCAGAGCAGCCCAGAGCAGAGGAAGGCTAGGCGAAGAGATAGAGGGGGCAACTTAGATCAGCTCTCTAAGTGAAGTCTTCTTATGAAGTTTCACTCTGACACCTTTTATTCGATGAGGGTCTCAAGGAATTGCTAAGTAGGGATGTCATCTAGGGCAGAGTAGGGACAGAGATGGTATGGTTCAGTGTCCCTAGTATCGACATTTGCTTGGTGGTGTTCTACCTCATGCTTTTAGAGATTGTACTTTTAGTTATTTTTAGCCGTATGCGGATTCTTCGTAGAGTAGCATTTGTGTTAGTGCCTATGTACTTGTTGTGCCTCGTATTGAGGACTTTGTATCTGCAAATCTTCATGTTGATAATAAAAACCAGAGAGCCAAGAGATTAAGTCTCGAGTCCTTGATTATGGCAAATTGCGGACAGAAATTTTGATAATTGTGTTTTTCCCTCCACGCTATTGGGCAAGTAAAAAGGTCCATCTGACCAGAGTGGGTTCCAGTAGATAATTGCGAGATACTCAAATGGGCCGGAGCAGTTGGTAGCAGAGGATGGTTTCTTACTGATAGCGAGGGAAGATTAGATAAGGATAAGTGACCCTTGAGGCCCAAGAGACGATAAGTGATGCTGAATCATCAGATGGCGAGCAGCAGACGGCAGCAAATGAGCATCGACGGCGAGTAGCAGCGCGGCAGAAAGCAGCAGTTCCAGGAGTGAGTATGAACATAATGCGATGTTGTAGATTGCGGTGTTGATTTGTTGTGTGATGTCTTGCGGAGTTGTTGTGTATGTCGTGTGATTGTGAGATCAGGCTGTGAGCGCGCGCAGCCCGGGAATTGTGGTGTAGAAGACACCTGAGATAGATTTTGTTGACCACCCAAAGGAGATCGTGAGGTACCATCGATCACCTGGACCGAGATAGGGGGAGCGAATGCGTGTGTGTATGGCAACTTAACGCTGGTCGTGGGTTGTGGTGTGCAGATCGGAGTGTTAGTAACCTATCAGAGGCGAGTCGTCTGGCCGGACGGGGGCAGACGGGCGCCAATCGAGGTCAACAAGGTCGAGAGACTGTGGACGAACAGTCAGAGGCTGTGGACGGACAGCCAGAGAAGTAACTTAATCGGTTATTTCAGTGTATGAATGGGACGTGAGTAAGCGTAAAACGAGTTTTGGGGAAGGGAACTGCTGCGAACGAAGGAAGGTGACGTCAGAGGGTGTCGCGCTGTGATAGGCCGGTTGGTGTGAGTCGCGCTGTTATTGGAGGATTTGAGAACAAGAAGTAAATAGAGCGCGAGATCGAATTTGCTCATTATGAAGTGCCTTAGGGCTTTGCGAGAGTTGTGTAGAGGCGATAAGCATGTGGTTGTTCGTGGGGGAGAAGAAGCCCCTCCCGAGGATACCCCGGCACATTACATGGCACAGAATGTGGGGTTACATACTATAGTTTGGATCGAGAACTGGCACAAGGTTACACAAGGTGAAGGGGAATTAGCTTTCCCGAGGTACGGCTCATTTAGATTAGCGGTGCTGTACCAACTGAAGACGGTGATGGGGTCCTTAAAACCCTTGCCAAGACCAGCACAGTTTGAAGCATTACATGCGTGGATTAGAGCAGCGCATGATAAGGAAAAGGGAAGAAGTCAGGAGAGAATGAGGAAGTCGATTAGGGCATTTCAGGATGCCAAGTGGGACGCAGCGGAGAAAAGATGGAGAGTGCAGACAATTGAGGAAGCGAAACTGTATCCCGCGCTAATGGAGGAGACTGGGATAAGGCATGGGAAAGCACAGAAAGAGGAAGATAGTGATTCTGATGATGGGGTATTGCAAAGATTGCTAGACGAGAGACCACCCCCTTATAATCCAGATGAAGAGGATGATAGGTGGGGTGAGAGGGGAGACTCTAGGAGGGTAACAATCCAGCCTGAGACCCGAGTGGAAGGGTTGGTTTCGTTTGAAACAGCGAGTTCACAGGGTCAGTCGGAGACCAGTGGAAGGATTGGAAGAGAGATGAGGTTACCGGATGCCTTAAGGGTACCGGTCACCATTGGACCGATTGTGTCAATATACAGTCCGGAATCAGAGGAAAGAGAGAGGTCAGAAAGAGAGGCAGAAAGAACGAGGAGAGAAAGCGGGGAAAGTGAGTTGGAAGGGGCAACGGCCCGACCTCCAAGCCCTGTACAATGGAGTACACCATTAGCAGCGGTGTCAGACACATCTAGGGGCGAAGAGGACGAGAGACCGGTGAGGCCGAGGACTCTGATGGAGTCGAGATCAGATTCAGGGTCATGGGTACCGCCAAAGAAGCAAATGAGCTGGAATATGGGCCGAGCGGAGACAACTCCAGTTGCCTTTACGAGCCATTCTGCTCCCATAGAACTACCAGAAGAAAGGAGAGAGCAGGAGCCGGAATGCGAGTATGATGAGGGACGTGGAGCAAGTTGTCAGGTGTTGAAAGGGGCCTTGAAGGCAGGAATGATAGATGTAGTAAGACTTAAAGCAGAGGCGGATGAAATAATATATGGGAACCTACCTCTTGAGAGAGTAGTGACATATACTCCAGATGAATTGCTTTTTGTAGCAAAAGATGGGACTCGTAAAGCACGAGTGGCACATGAGAAACTGGCGGGTTTGGCTAGAGAATATGGGGTGGATCTATCCAAGACTAGAGCATTACAAGGGAGCCATAGGATGCATTGTACCGAGCGGGAATTGGAAGAGAAAAGAGTTGTTGGTCTAAGGTCACATACTAAGGAACTGATTGTAGCTATGAGAATATGGCTGATGCTTGACAAATGGCAAGAGAAATGGGCTAGGAAAAAGAATTCTAGGGGAGCGAAAGGAGGTAGCTCTGAAGGAGATTTGCAGGAGGTAAAGATCCTTCCCTTGAGAGAGGTGGCGAATGGAGGATATGTGCATGTACCATGGAGCAGGGGGGATTTGGCATCATTTACGAATGATTTTCCCAGGCTCAGGGAGAAGCCTGCAGAGTGGTACAAGCAAGTTGAGCGTTTCGTTAAGATTTCGAAGGTGTTGTGGATAGACCTGAACACCTTATTCGATATTGTGGTTCCAGGGGACCTGTGGAACGCATGTAAAATTGCTGTTGATTGGCCGGACTATGAGCCTGATAGGAACATGGTTACGAATGGTCCGTCGCCCGTGGTAATGAGGCTGTACGATAAGGTAATTACCTGGTTGAAATCGAAGGTTTCACCCCAAGACATCGACTGGGTGAAGATAGACAGGACAGTGCAGGAGCCAAAGGAGACAGTACATGAATTTTATGAGAGACTTTTGAAGGCTTTTAAGCAGTACAGTGGTTTAGATGAGCTGGAAATGAAGGACATGGGACAGTTTGTGTCTAAGTTCGTGCTGGGTTTGAAGCCCGAGGTCAGTCTTATGATACAGCAGCATTTGATCTGTTGGCAGAATAAGCCTGTAGATGAGATCTTGCGGTACGCCAGGTACTGCACGGATGAGATTGAGTCCAAGCACAAGAAGATGAAGGATAACTTATTGCTCATTCAGATGCAAGCTGCTCAGGGACCGCCGAATGGGGGTCCAGTGGTGCGGAGACAGGGAAATTATCAGACAGGGAATCAGAACGCGCAGGGTCAGGGAAGGCCGAGGCCCGTTGACCCTAGGACAGGCATAGATGTAGCGATTTTGAAAAAGACGACTGCTTGTCACCAGTGTCACCAGGTGGGACATTGGAGGCGCGAGTGTCCCTTGAACCCCTATAATCAGCCGCAGATGGAGGGAGGAATGGGTCAGGTCCCTGGGGCGGAGCAGGTACAGACGGTGACTGTACCGAGAATGATGCAAGGGGGGACCGGCGTCTCGCAGGTGCAGGTTCCCCAGCCACCCCGGATGCAGAATATACAGCAGGGAGCTCGGACTTATTTGCAGATGCCCATGTTCGAAGTGGGAGAGGAGAGGGATGCAGATTTGCTGGCGCAGCTAAGTTTAGGTCAGGATGATGATTGCCTACTTAGGGCTATTCTAGAGGTAGATCAGAGAGGACCCTTTGTGGAAGCAGAACTCGATGGACACCCTACTACCTTTTTGGTAGATACGGGGGCTACCAGGTCAACTATAAGATCAGCAGTAATTCCGGGGGTAGCCCTTTCGGGGGAATGCATACAAGTGGTTGGAGTGGCGAACAAGAGGTTAGTGAGCCCCTTGACAGAACCGATTCCAGTCAGGATAGGAAACTTTAGGGATCGACATCAGTTCGTGGTGTGCGATTCTAGTCCTGTTTGTTTGTTGGGAAGAGACTTATTGTGTAAACTAAATTGCACAATTTACTGTACCCCGAAGGGAGTAGAGGTACAGACAAGAGATGATGACGCGACCTTTAAGGTTGCAAATCAGCGGGTGGGCGTGGAAATGTACCCGGCTTTGACAATGGAGGAGCTTCCACAGGATTTGAGGGAGTCAGTGTCGTCTGACGTGTGGGATTTAAGCGGAGAGGAGATCGGTTTAGTCAGGGGAGTGGAACCAGTGAAAATACAGGTTAAACCGAATGCAGAATTCCCGAGAACACCTCAGTATAAACTATCGCCTGAAACAGTTGCAGGGATTAAACCTGTGATTGAGTCTATGATTAGGCAGGGAATACTGGTGGAGATCATGGGTAGTCCATGTAATTCACCCATTATGGGACTGCAGAAACCAAGTGGGAAGTTCAGGATAGTGCAAGACCTGCGGAAAATAAACGACATAGTTGTTCCATGTTGTCCAGTGGTACCGAATCCATCTGTGATACTGTTCCAGATCCCATGCGAAGCTGGATGGTTCACAGTGATTGACTTGTGTCAGGCATTCTTTTCGATTCCCCTACATGAAGAGAGTAGATTTCTTTTTGCATTTAGGCTAGAGAATCGTATATTAACGTGGTGTCGTATCCCACAGGGGTATACGGAGAGCCCGTCAATTTTTAATCAGCTCTTAAAGAAGAATCTTGAAGGTCTTGTGTTGCCGAAAAACTCTGTTTTGGTGCAATACATTGACGACCTGCTTGTTGCATCAGAGACAGAAGACGCTTGCAGGGTCGATACCATTGCGTTGTTGAATTTCCTGGGAGAGAACGGTCACAAGGTGTCTCCAAACAAGCTGCAATACTGTTTACCTGAGGTACAGTATTTGGGGCACAGAATTGAGAAGGGTAAAAGGAAAGTGTCTCCAGATCGCATTGATGCGATTCTGAGGATGCCAGTTCCCTCGACACAGAGGGAAGTTAGAATGTTTTTGGGAATGGTGGGCTATTGCCGCCAGTGGATCCCAAACTTTTCCTTTGAAGCTAAGCCTTTACAGCGGCTGACGCGAAAGGATGTAAGTGATCCGGTACCATGGGACGACGACTGTTTGAAATCATTTCTGAGGCTGAGAGAAGCCTTATGTAGCGCTCCTGCGTTGGGAATGCCGGATTACAACAAGGCATTTGCATTGTTCTGCTGCGAAAGAGAAGGTTGCGCATTAGCAGTGTTAACCCAGAATCATGGAGGTGTCCGTAGACCAGTTGCTTATTTCTCAGCTACTTTAGATCCAGTAGCTTCTGCGTTGCCCGGATGTCTCAGATCCGTTGCGGCAACAGGTGTCAGCATCGAGAGATGTGAGAGCATTGTGATGGGGCATCCTCTTACTGTACATGTGCCACACTCGGTTGAATTGTTGATGACTAGGACTAAAACACAGCACCTCACGAATAATAGGCTGACTCGTTATGAGCAAGTTATCCTTGCAGCCGATAACGTGACATTGAAGAGGTGTGCTGTTTTAAATCCTGCTACATTGTTACCTATTCCAATTATAGATGAGAATGAAGATTGTGAGGACCATGATTGTCTCGATGTGACTGAACTATGCACCAAACCGAGACCTGACATTGTCGATGAACCGCTCCCAGTGTCAGATGAGATTTTCTTTGTAGACGGTTCATGTTTAAGAGACAGTGTCGGTCGATTGAGAGCAGCGTTTGCTGTATGCACCATCACGGGTGTGGTTGAAGCCGCTTGTTTAGACGGAGTACACTCCGCACAGGTGGCTGAGCTCATTGCTTTGACTCGTGCCTGTTTGGCAGCCGACAAGATCCGTGTAACTATTTACACGGACAGCCAGTATGGGTTTGGTGTGGTTCATGACTTCGGACAGCTATGGTCCCAGAGAGGGTTTATGACGTCTTCAGGTTCTCCTATAAGAAATGGTGATCATGTGCGGAAATTGTTAAAAGCATTACAAGGTCCTGATGAAATTGCTGTTGTTAAATGTGCTGCACACACAAAGGGGAACGATTTCGTTTCGTTGGGGAATAACTACGCTGATGAAGTAGCCCGGTTTTGTGCAGAACAGGGATGCAACTTCACTGAGACCCACGTTGAGGAAACTGGGGAGGAGGTGGTGTACGGTCAGATGTTAGCAATGGCCGACTCATGGGAGGAACTGAAACAGCTTCAGGAAGGGGTCTCGGAACAGGAACGTGACAGTTGGATACGAGCGGGATGTGAGAAGGGAGATGCGGATATATGGGTTTCGAATGATGGACGAGCAGTGTTGCCGGAAAGTTTGTTGAATCCCATGGCGAGGTTGATACATGGTGCTGTACATCTTGGTAGGGATGCCATGATGAGAGTGTTTCGTCAGACTTGGTACAATCCGAAGTTTCGTGCAGTGGCTGAAACTGTGTGCCAGAGGTGTGTCACTTGTCAACAGATGAATGTAGGGAAAAGAACTGCTGTGACGTTGAGCCACATAGGGAGGTCAGGGGGACCTTTCAATAGGATGCAGCTGGATTTTGTCGAAATGCCGAAGTGTAATGGGTTGAGGTACATATTAGTGATAGTATGTGTCTTTTCCAGGTGGGTGGAGGCGTACCCTACACGCAGATGTGACACACTCACAGTAGCGAAACTATTATTGAGAGAACTCATTCCAAGGTACGGGTTCCCGACGTCCTTTGAATCGGACAGAGGAACTCATTTCCACAGCGAAGTTATGAAGTTGCTTTGTGCTGCTTTGAATATAGCCCAGAAGTTACACTGTAGCTATAGACCAGAAGCTTCAGGGATAGTGGAGCAGGTGAATGGAACTCTGAAGGCTCGGATGGCGAAAGTGTGTTCGTCTACGTCTCTGAAATGGCCTGATGCATTACCTTTGGTCCTTATGAGCCTCCGAAGTGTGCCTGATAGAAGGACTGGGTTGTCACCCCATGAAATCCTCATGGGAAGAGCGATGCGTTTGCCTGCAATACCTGCTACTGCTCTGATAAATATCACTGATGATATGATCCTGGACTATTGTAAAGGCCTTGCTGACGTGGTCCGTTCTGTGTCTCAGCAGGTGCAGACAGCAACGGTTCCAGCTGCGAGTGACCGGTGCCACGACTTGGACCCAGGCGATTGGGTCCTAGTCCGAAAGCACGTGAGGAAGAGTTGTTTGGATGCTAGGTGGCGCGGCCCTTTCCAAGTGATCCTTGTCACGAACACAGCTGTCAAGTGTGGAGGTTTACCGAACTGGGTGCATGCTTCTCATACCCGTAGAGTTCCAGCACCCTTGGAAGATACAGCCCCTCTCGAGAACCAAGATCCCAGTGAGCCGACAGAGCCTCCTGAGAGGGCCAGTCAAGCTGTAAGGGTTGCTGAAGCGGCTGATGGTGCACTGAATCGAGTTGGGGAAGAACGTGAAAGGAGTACTGACCCAGAAACCGGCGAAAGAGCAAGAGGTGCAGTGGGTAGTACAGAATCAAGTTCGGCCGAAGAAGAGGAAGTCAGTGCACAGGGTATCGGGGAGAAGACCGGAGGTGCCACCGAAGCAGAAAGGGTTTGGCCCGCAAGACAGAACCGGGTAAACCTGAGGTTGACTCCGGACACAGACCTTGCACCAGTTTCGGAAGAGCCAGAAGAAGAATCAGGTGACGAGGAGAATCCTCAAGGTGGTGTGAGAAGGTCCAAGAGAACTCGAGTGCCAAGTCGGAAGTACGCTTCACCTGAGTGGGCATATCAAGTGACTGATGCCAGGGTTACCGAGCACGGGAAGGTTGAGGTCGATGACATTGGTCAACAGTGTCCCGCTCCAGAGGGTGGAAGTGTTGCTGAAGGTTCCGGGATTGGAGATCGAAGGAATTTTGACGATTCATATTCCAAGTCCGCCATTCCTGAGTGTCATTCGAGGTATGATCTTGGACAATTTGGAGTTCCCGACGTTCACGACTGTGCCAGATCCACAAGAACTGATCATTCTTAAGCTCGAAATATTGCAGGGAGTCTTGGAGCTGTTGGGACCAGCGCTTATGTTAGATTGATTTGAGAAGGTTGCAAGCAGAGAAGAAGATAACCTAGATCCGAGCGGAAGAAGAACAAAATTAGGGATTTTTCCGTTATAGAACGAAGAAAAGTTAGGGAGGTTTGCCTAAGTTCCCGAAAGAGACACTGATGAGAAAGAGACTTACCCTTTCAGAGACTGTATTGGACACTGAGTACATTCCGAAGATGGCAGATCCTGCAAACCCACATCGTAGGGCTAAATTGATAATAGGCACATTGGTAGGAGTTGTGATAATCACCATATTTGCGGTAGTGATAAGTTCGTACATGGTGGCTCACAGGCAAGAGGGGAAGGTTTAGGGAGCACCCACACCTATTACCCTAGGGCAGAGTGGTGTCAGTATTAGAGAACAGGAAATATCGAAGTTGAGGGATGATCGCAGACTCCACATGGATTTGTCCAAGGGTGATTTCAAGCTTAATGCGTATGCATGGTTGCTGTATGAGTATGTTGATGCGATGGATGTGAAGGATTGCTATGTGTGTATGCAGTTGCCTGCTTCAGTGGATGAGGGTATCAAGTATCATCATCTCCCATTGACTTATGGGATTTCTTGTAGTTTATTACTCAGTTTATTTTATGACAGGAGACAGTTCGAGTATTTCTTTTCAAATTTTGACACGGTACTTCCTGAAGTTCCAGCAATTAAGCATTTGAACAAATATGATTCTAATAAGAAAGAGGACAGACTCCTGAAGTATTTTAGACCGACTATGAAGTTGGATACGGCGCATGCTCACAGGAATAACCTGACATGTGCGTTATCTGAGATAGAGAAGAAATTCATAGACCAGGTAGAGGACAGATACAGACAGTTGACCCAGACACGACACACCGGAGATAGTCCAGTAGATTGGACAGACGAGGAGAGGGCTCACAGATCCAAGGGAAGTTATGGACCAATAGCGTTAGATGAGGTACAGAGAGGGAATTTGTGTATTGGGCGGCCTCAATCCGATACGGATAAGGTCGCAGTCGGACATAGCACTTGTTCTCAGACCTTCACAGTGGAAGCTTCTGCTAAGAATTTTATGGTAGGTCCAGTAGAGGTAATTCCGACAGTATATTATGTATGTGGGAAAAATGCTTATGTCAGGCTACCTGCGAATTGGTATGGCATATGCTATTTGGCTATTATATTCCCGAAGATCTACCACACCGAGGACTTGGAGTTGTTAGAGATGAAGCGACAGTCTAGGAAACGTCGGGCTACGAACGCCGGTGCAGTGATTGGGGACATATACGGAGCAATGATACCTAGTATGGGTGTGGTGTTGAAGGATGTGAAGATTAGGAGGTTGGCGACTGTGGTTGATGAGTTGTCTATGAACACGGCGAGATCTTTGTTGTTGGTGGCTGGAGAGATGTTGTCGATACGGAATATGGTTATGCAGAATCGCCTTGCTTTAGATGTATTATTAGCAAAAGAAGGCGGAGTCTGCAAATTATTGAAGGTTCAGGAATGCTGCACATATATTCCAGACAACACGAAGGAGATAGGGAAGTACATAGATAACATCACGACTATTCACAAGGAGATTATGGATTTGACGGAGGAGAATGTGTGGGAGAAGATTGGATTAGGATTTGGAAGAGTGGGAACTTGGTTTGCGAATTTGGGAAGAGGATTTCTGGGATCAGTGTTGAAGCCAATTATCATTGCTGTGGTTTGCGTGATTTGTTTGTGGGGATGTGTGAAGGCATGGAAGTGGTATCAAGGAGGCAAGGTTGAAAGGGCTCTTAAGGCAAACGAGAAAAGGATGGCGAAGCTCCAGGAGCAGCAATATGAGAGTCTTAAGAGACTGGAGGGAGTTCGACATGGCAAAGTTATGACTAGCGCGGTCTAAATCAGTTCTAAAGAAGAGAAATGTAAGGGTGTGATGACGGAAGTCATCAAAGGGGGGAACTGATGTAGCGCTTAAAAGTTTGAAAATTGTAGGGGTGCATTATACTCACTGTTAGTCGGCACCCGCATATAATCAAATGTGTACTCAGGTATTTTGTGTGCAATGTATTACGAATTGTATAACCTATATCGACTTTAATAGAAGTGCCAGCTATGTACAAGCACATTGTAAAGGTATTAGAGAAATGTATAGAGTTTAGCCTACATGAAAAGTAATGTGGTGTTAGAAATGTGTAACTTAGACTTCGTGTCTGTGGATTGTTTAGTTTGACCACACATGAAAGAAAGACGTAAATGTCAATACTGTGATTGAAACCTGCTTGTGTAACCGAAGTAGTGGCCAGAATTCGCATATATCGTTGAGGCGAAAGGCCTGGTATTTTCTTATGTTAGCCAAGGGCAATAGGCCAAAAAGGATTTATTCCAGTAGAGGTTTTAGGCTGTAGTAAATTGCAACTTAAAAGATGTGAAGAATGTCTGCTTTGCATGATCTCACCCCAGGTGCAAGGACAGTTGCTCGTTAGTAGAGAAGCTCTTTGTTCACAATTTGACTTATGTAGTAAAAGCCAGACATGGGAGTGTATTGGAATGTGCCAATCGTAACTCCTAGTGCGGATGGCGTCTGGGACTCAAGGCCAAGCGATGGACGATGGAACTGGACAGCGCTCTGTGGAAATTTACTGAAAGACGACCCCGCAGAAGAGGAGGCGCAAAGGGCGTGTTCTGGGATTTGGGGTTCTGTATTAGGGACAGCGCCCCGAGGGTGGAGGCAGATCAGAGCAGCCCAGAGCAGAGGAAGGCTAGGCGAAGAGATAGAGGGGGCAACTTAGATCAGCTCTCTAAGTGAAGTCTTCTTATGAAGTTTCACTCTGACACCTTTTATTCGATGAGGGTCTCAAGGAATTGCTAAGTAGGGATGTCATCTAGGGCAGAGTAGGGACAGAGATGGTATGGTTCAGTGTCCCTAGTATCGACATTTGCTTGGTGGTGTTCTACCTCATGCTTTTAGAGATTGTACTTTTAGTTATTTTTAGCCGTATGCGGATTCTTAGTAGAGTAGCATTTGTGTTAGTGCCTATGTACTTGTTGTGCCTCGTATTGAGGACTTTGTATCTGCAAATCTTCATGTTGATAATAAAAACCAGAGAGCCAAGAGATTAAGTCTCGAGTCCTTGATTATGGCAAATTGCGGACATAAATTTTGATAATTGTGTTTTTCCCTCCACGCTATTGGGCAAGTAAAAAGGTCCATCTGACCAGAGTGGGTTCCAGTAGATAATTGCGAGATACTCAAATGGGCCGGAGCAGCACCAACAGATATCGAAAAATCCACCACAGCTGGGATTTTTGCCAATCACCCCGTTTTATGCCTTCTCTGCAATTCTACTCCTGTTTCTTTTAAAGCCTGGTAAGGCTTTAAAAGAAACAGATGATGCTGCGTGACTTTAGTCAACAATGGTTGCCAGTTCACCTCTGGGCCTGGAAAAGGCCGAGCGCTAATTAGCGCGCGCCGCCATTATGGCGGTGGGACCGGTCCCCGGGCGAAAGGAAGAGGTGGGAGCACTCCCATCTCCCCATTATGCGTCCAATAGGGGCGTCTCAGAGGGGCGTGAACCGGAAGCAGTGTAGTCCTTCCGGTTCACGCGGGCATCCAGCATGGGGTCCGGCTGGTTTAGACCGGCCTGGCCCGTGCACCCCCCTTCCCCCTTTAAAAGGGGGGTGTGGGGAGCAGAACAGTATCTTGTTCTGCTCTCCCCACGGGCTCAGCACCCGGGCCACCAGCAGCCCGTAATGTATTTTCTCTTTTGTTTTCCTGTAGGTCTGTGGCGGCGTGCAAGATCGCACCTTGATCCGCTGGAGAGGTGTGGTGCCGTCTGCGGAATGGTGGAGCGGGAGAACCAGCGGCAGCTGAATCTGCAGCACCGGAGTGCAAGGAGGGGTGCTTCACACAAAAACGTTGAGTACACTCATGCTGGCGTTATTTGTGGCCGCATGACTTTGTAATCCTGGCTATGCAGAGCTGCATTCGAGTGAGACAAGCAACACTAATAAGTGTCCAGGTGATACGGTTTGACTGTGACATTTGTTCAACTTTAATTAGATTTCTGTTTAATTCGCCTTTATTCGAAGAGGATGTCGCCGGGGGACAAAGCCTGCTCCCCTTCTCCTCGCAGTCAGTCGCCCGCCTTGAAAAAATAATTAAGCGCTAAAGCGAGGTGAGGTGACGGGGCGCGTGCGGCAGCAGCTTGGCAGACCTTTTGATCACACGCGGCTGGTACAAACCAACTCTTTCAAGGCGCGCTCCGGTTCAAAAGCGGCGAGGCCCAGACGCGGGAGGAAACGCGGGCTCGGCTGGCACCGCCCTCTCAGGCCTGGTTAGCAGAGTGAGGCTTCGAGTACGGTAGGCCCCGTCTGCCGTTGCCAAGGTTCTCATGCAGCAGTGCCCACCGATGAGACACGCCAGGGGGTGGCAGTTCACACAGCAAGGCATGCCTAGGTGCAGAGGTGAGTGGGCGAGCCTGATGGTTGCCACTGGTGCACCTCGAGGCCGTCTTGGATAGCATAGTGTGCCGCCGACTTGTATTTTGCTGTTTCGGTCATTGCATCCAGATATGAGTTATACAACAAGTAACATCATACTTACAACAAGTCAGGACTATTGATTTTGTCCATGTTGTCTAACAGCCATATTGCGGAGAGGGACGATTATGATGCCCTGCTAGCAAACATTAACATTATAGCAAATTAGCTCAGACGCTCTTAGTCCGCTCCACTATACACCAAACTGTGCAGGACACATGCAGTAAGAAGAGTGTTTTAATAATTTATCTAGGCCTAGGTTTTTGTTCTGAAAGGTCATGCTTCCAAGAATTCCCACACACGCGCTGGCTGTATTTTACTGCTGCATGATGGTATGGTTCCAGAGACGAGTGAGCGCCAAAGGCAGAATTATTTTAGGGTGAATCTCTGTCCAGCTGTATTGTTAGTCAATCCTAGGTACAGTGGCAGCAAGGTAGCCGCACAGGTTGGTGTCAAAGTATCACAAGGTTGGGCATGGGTTTAAAGTGGTGTCAAAAAGTGCGCTTGTGCTTGTTTATGCGCAGTGGGGTTTTTAAGGTGTATAAAGAAGTGGACCACTGGCGCTCAGCCACTAATTATGACGATTCCTTGCTGCTTGACAGAGCTGGGTTAGCGATGCCATCAGACATGGCACTATGAGAGGACCTTTATTCCACAGGGCATAGGTTACATCCTTTATTTCTTGGGGTTAAACAGTTAAGTGTTGCCCGTCTAGCATTAAAGTTGGGGACAGGTTGAGAGCGTACAGTGGGGTCATGTATGACCTTTGAGGATGCCATTTCGAGCTCAAGAGCATTGGGGCGTTTTTTGGGACCACACTGAGAGGGACAAGAGGTTGTTGTATGTAGCTCTTCACAACACAGTAGTGGCAATTTCCGAGCATGGTTAATAACCGTTATTACTTCATGTATGGTGCCCAGGGGGATTATGAAAAATCACGTGGGTGGTTACTGCTTTGTGGGTGGTTACCGGTTTGGGGGTGGTTTATCGCTCATGGGTGGTTACCACGGGGGTGTGGTTACCGCGTGGATGGTTACCGCTTTTTTGAGGTTTGCCGCATTGGTGTTTTACTGTGAGGGTGTTACCGCGTGACTGTTACCGTGTGTTAGTCTGCGTAAGGGTTACCTCTGAGGTGTTAACAAGGGGTTGTTACTGCGTGAGTTTTACCATGTGTTATCAAAGTGGCTGTTACCACATGGGTGTTACAGCGTGTGTTACCGCTGAATTGTCAAGCGTCTTTATATCGCCCAGTTACACCTACGCATGTCGGCGTTTGGCACGCAATGTTGGTCACTTACAAGGGACCCCACAGATTCGACCGGGTGTGGGAATCCAGGGGTGGAGCCAGTATAATTTTAAACCTTCTCACGTGGGTAGATTGAGCGCAGCGGGGTGATATGAGCACCCGTTATGTATAGTGGTTTTGAAACTCCAAGAAGGTTTGACACGCAATGTTGAGAAGTTATTTATTGTTTATAAGGTTTCGCAATAGATTGGAAAGATGTTTCAAAATGTGAATGGGTGTGAAGTTACTCTTCACATCGGACAGTAAGTGTAGCACGATGTAAGCCTGATGGAACCTTGATGCGCACACCGGTAACACTTGGCATTTGTAGGAGGCGCCATGCACAGTATATCAAGCGGTGTTATAGGGGTGGGATGTTCGAGAAGGGCAGCACGCTTTCACACACATACAAGTAGGGATGACTGTCGTGGCAGCAGTGTTCTACGCACGCACCTGAGGCTGCCTTTATAGCGCATAACATGAGTACACAACTATTCCCTTTAAGAAGAGCATAGCGGAGTCATCCCATTTACCATCACGTTAGCACGCTACCTTGTGGCGAGGCAGACTATACAGCGGTTTATGAAAACACGCAAGGCTGATTGTTTGGACACCCATGTCACGCCCAATGATACAGGCCAGAGTGGGTGGTCAGTGAATCTTTTGTGTAACACTCGATGGGAGGGCTTTTGAAATGAGAAATCTATCAACAAGCACTAAGGTCAGCCTATTAACAGTCTAAACAGTGGTTGGGCAGGGGACATTCAGTGATATTGTTGGCCACCACATACACCACCTCTTTTTTAGATACTGTTGAATCTAGGCAGAACACATATCATATAAGTCAGGCGGATGTGTTTCTAATGCAGACTAAGGTTGGGCCTGGGGGCTTAAGGGGCTAATTGTCCACTCTAGGGGCCTGGGTTTGACCTCATGGTCCCAGTTTCAAATCTCGGTGGGTTCATTCAGCCTTTATCCTTCTGAGTTGATAAACTGAATACCATTGAGTTGGGTAACAATAAACATCTGTGATTCAGCGCCAAGTTGCCCTCTGGTGAACGTGAGCTCTGCAAAAAACTGTAGGGGAAGCAACTGAATTTAACAGATAATACGGTGCATAGAAGGTACTTCTCTACACCACAGTGCTCAATAACTGTATTTTAAATGTAAAACAACATCATGGGCAGAAGCAAGAGGCCTTTAGATTCAGGGGCACTACTGAGCAGTGCCGGTAGGGCATATGCTCTCTATCTGATGACAGGGATTGGTTTACCATGGGTGGCATATGGGATCTACTTAGAAAAGTGCAGAGTGTGTGCCAGGCACTCTCAGGGGATGCAGTTGGCGGTATGTTAGGCGCTCTCATTGAAAATCACATGCACTATTCCGTATGTAAGCTATGCTAAGCAGTCAGAATTGAAAGTCCGATTTCAATATTCCTCAAGTAAAGGCAACTGGTGCTATAATAGGTGCGTTTAGTTGTAATATGATTTTCAAAGTGCCTCACGTAATGCAAATGGCACTATGCTAAGCGGTCAGAATTGAAAGTCTGATTGCAATGTTCCTCAAGTACATGCAACTGGTTTCATGCTAGGTGCTCTTAATTGTAATATGATTTTCAATCTTCCTTCCCTCAATGCAAATGGCGCGATGCTAGGCGCTCCCGTTGAAAGTCACATGCAATGTTCCTTATGTAATGCAACTGAGGTAATGCAAGGCGGTCAGAATTAAAAGTCCGATGCAAATGTAAAGTTGTGAAAGCCTTGCTTCAGGTCAGCCAGCAAGGTGTATATATACGGTATATTATCCGTTATTCTTGTAGTTCCGTAAGTAAAGCCTTGCGAATGCGAACATAGCCCTGCTTGTTAAAGCATGAAGACGGTTTGGTTAGCTCGCCCTGATAACGAAATGATAGAAGCATGACTGCTTACTAAGGGCATTACATAAAGGCGTTTCAAACTGGGGTGACGTCACGTCAATATTCTACAAGTCTTTTTGATGTCAGTCTCGAGAGGCGCCTGCCTCTGTGTGGTCATTTACATGCATTATTAGTACTTATGATGTCTCTACATCCCAGACCTCACGGTTACACCTTCGAGAGTCTCATAAGCAAGCGGGTGCTGTTAGAAATATGAATATGAATTAGAAGTCTGTTCTCAAATAACATCTATGCACCCGTCTCAGGTACACGTATGCATTGGAAGCTAGTATGTCACCCTATAGCTCTGCACCTGTGTGCTGGTACACATACGCAAGACAGGCCTGCGATTTGTCACACATTACCTATGCACCCTTTGTACGCATATACTTAGGATGAGTTATGTATGGCATCAAGAAAAATCTCGGCACCCAGTTGCCTGAACGCGGAAGCATTGGGATGGCTATGTCACACGGTACCTATGCACCCTTTGTGCTGGTGCAATCAAGATTTACATGCCTGGGGTTTCGTCAACCCCTTTTTGGGCTCGTACACTTATACTATTAATGTATTGTGTCACACCGTAACTCAGCACCCTAGTGCCTGAACACTTATGCAACGGATGTCCATGCTTGTATCACGGTACCTATGCTTGGGCACATTCCGGCATTAGATGCACAGGTCGTATCATACAATACCTACGCACCCTGGGCCCGATTCACAGAACTAACTTAAGACAAAATCCTAAACTTACTACCATTTTGGTATTCACAGAAGGCACTTACTCATTTTGGTATTCACAGAAGGCACTTACTCATTTCGGTATTCACAGAAGTTAGGAGTCCTAACTTTAGGACTCCTAAATGCCTTCTGTGAATACCGAAAGTCTTACATTTAGTAGTAGTATAGTTAGGACTCCTAACTTTAGGACTCCTAAATGCCTTCTGTGAATACCGAAAGTCTTAAAATTAGGATTTTTCTCAATTTAGTAGTCCTAAATCTAAACTTAGGACTACTAAATTGAGAAAAATCCTAATTTTAAGACTTTCGGTATTCACAGAAGGCATTTAGGAGTCCTAAAGTTAGGAGTCCTAACTATACTACTACTAAACTGAGAAAAATCCTAATTTTAAGGCTTTCGGTATTGACAGAAGGCATTTAGGAGTTCTAAAGTTAGGAGTCCTAAATTTAGGACTACTAAATTGAGAAAAATCCTAATTTTAAGACTTTCGGTATTCACAGAAGGCATTTAGGAGTCCTAAAGTTAGGAGTCCTAACTATACTACTACTAAACTGAGAAAAATCCTAATTTTAGGACTTTCGGTATTCACAGAAGGCATTTAGGAGTCCTAAAGTTAGGACTCCTAACTTCTGTGAATACCGAAATGAGTAAGTGCCTTCTGTGAATACCAAAATGGTAGTAAGTTTAGGATTTTGTCTTAAGTTAGTTCTGTGAATCGGGCCCCCTGTGTTTTCCACACTTTTCACAATAGATACTATGGGGTAGCCAATGGGCCCGGCATGCAAGCCGCATCTTTTACCCAAAGGCGAGGAGCACTAAGCATCAGTGTTTTTAGGTATGGTGGATCCATGGGGGTGACATCTGTGAGGTGCCCCACACCGCAATAACGGCGAGCTGTCAGGGCCACTTCTGCTATGTGGCGATGGGTCACGCCTCACCGTCTTCCAGTTCAAGAGTCATGAGTTTCGCCATCCGCGACGCCGGGTTGGTTTCGGCTGATTTGCTGTAGCCCATCGGTTCTGTTCATATGAATTGCAATTTATCCTGTGACGCAGGGAGAAGTTTGCATCAGTGCACTCGTGCATAGTGTCATGCACAGTAGTGTAAGTTTTAGCCTGGCATTAGGGCAATACACGGACGGATGTTCTATTTTCATGTTTGCATACAGTTTCACGAGGTCATGTGGTGTAAGTTGGGAACAGGAATAGAGTTAGCCCATTGGTTCTGTTTCACGTGAATGGCAAGCTTCTTTACCCTGTGACTCAGGGAGAAGTTTGCTTCAGTGCACTGGTACATAGTATCATGCACAGTAGTGTACATTTGTAGCCTGTCAGTAGGGCAGCACACGGACGGATGCGCTAATTTTATGTTTGCTTGCAGTTTCCCGAGGCCATGGTGCATAATGTGGGAACGAGAGTAACCGCTCTGAGGTGAGTTCTTCTAAGTTGGAGAAGACTGGGTCTAGGATGTGGCCGGCTAAGTGAGTTGAAGTGAAGATGAGGGGGTTGAGTTGTAGTGCAGAGAGATCTGCGAGGAGCGTTTTGATCGTGGAGTCATTAAGTAGATCAAAGTGGAGATTAAGGTCTCCCAGAATGGTGAAATTGGGGTTTTTGGTGATTAAAGAGGTTATTGAGTCAAGGAGGGCCTCAATGAATTTTGAAGAGGGGCCAGGTGGGCGGTAGATGTAGAGACCCGACACGGTGAAGTTGGGAGTTATGGTAATTTTGAAGTTGGCGCATTCAGAATCAACCAGATTTTCCTTGACAAAAGAACAAGAGAGCGTTTTTTTGTGGATTATAGCGAGACCGCCTCCTCTATCCTCTCTGTTAATGGCCGACATCCGGTAGTCGTCTGGTAGAGTAAGATTGGGAATAGTGGAGGTGCCATCGCGAAGCCATGTTTCGCAGAGGAAGAGGATATCTGGGTTTTCATCCAGTATTAGAGTGTTAACCTCTAGGTGGTGTTTAACTAGTGATCTGACATTGAGGTGGAGTATCGTGATGGAGGTGATTTTGTCCGAACCTAAAAACTGTCGGACGGCGTGGGGTTTGGTGGTGGAGAAACTGCAGGTATGGCATTGCAGAACTCACCTCAGAGCCACCCCTTCCTATGGGATGGACAGATCATTCCCTTATTAAATTAGCCATTCCGGTCTACAAAAGCAGGCACAACACGGCACCGACCAGCCGTTTAAAAAGACCGTGGCACAAACTGTCTCATGATGACCTACACAAGACATTAGGGGATTTTCACCCTGACTCTAACGCTGACATCAACACTAACTACAGCACGTTTCACGAGTGGATCACGAGCGGACTAGACAGTCTTATCCCTGCTAAATGGACAAAAGGTCGTAACTCGCCATCGAACCCCTGGTACAACGACACACTCAAAAAACTACGGAAAGAGTGTAAAAAGGCAGAACGCCTCTGGCGTAGGGAATACAATAAAGAAGAAAAAAGTAAATACCTTCTGCTACAAAAAACGTATCATAAAGCCATCCGTGCTGCACGGACCGCCTTCTACGCCGACAAAATTGAAACTAGTCCCACCCCCGCGAAAGAAATTTTCAAACTCGTACAAGAACTACAGAGCAGTAAAACACCCCCCCCTATGATCTCCTCTGAGCAACAGTGCGAAGAACTTGCTAAGTTCTTCGTTGACAAAGTGCAGAAAATTTACACCTCCTTCCCCCAGCAGGACCCTAATACCATTAGCTACCCCTCCGCTTCTCTTAGCTACTCGACTTTGACCTACATCCCAGAAATCTCCAAAGACACTCTTATTATACTTTGCAATAAAGTCAAGTCTGGCTCCCCCGCAGACCCTATGCGCCCGGCCCAATTCCTTGACTCAATCAACTTCTTTCTACCAGCGCTAACCGCCATCCTGAACCTCTCCTTTACTTCAGCGTGTGTACCATCTGCCTGGAAGCAAGCGTGGGTTTCACCTATCATCAAGAAACCCACCCTAGATCCATCTAAACCGGAGAACTTTCGCCCAATCTCCCTGCTTCCATGGCTTTCCAAACTCGCTGAAGCACATGTTAACAGCGCTCTATCCCAACATATGGTCAATAACAACATTCTGGACCCATCACAAAATGGGTTCAGACCAGGCCATAGCACTGAGTCTGCTCTTTTAGCCACCACAGAGCACCTCCGGACGATCTTGGATGCCGGTCAAGGTGCTGCGCTGATCCTCCTGGATCTCAGCGCGGCCTTTGACACGGTATCCCATGCCATCCTTCTTAAACGTCTGGAAACCTTTGGAGTAACGGGCCATGCCTTGGAGTGGTTCAGATCCTTCCTCGAAAACAGGTCCTTCCGAGTCTCTGCCCCCCCCTTTCTATCTAAACCCCACCCTATTGAACAGGGTGTCCCACAGGGCTCTGCGCTAAGCCCCTCTCTTTTTAATCTTTATGTTCAGCCTCTAGCGGCAGTAGCCAAAGAATGGGGCTTGACATTGGTATCGTACGCTGACGATACACAACTGGCCATTGCCCTCTCAGACGGACCTTCCAACCTTTCCTCTAACTTTAAAAACGGACTCTCTGCGGTCGCCCAATGGATGACCACAAACTGCTTACAACTCAACGGCGGAAAAACAGAGGTGCTGCTCCTTGGCAAAAACACCAGCCTTTGGAATGAGCACTGGTGGCCATCCTCCCTTGGTACCATCCCTCCCCCCAAAACCCTAGTGAAAAACTTGGGTGTCTGGATGGACGACTCACTCAACTTTCGAGCTCACACCAAGAAAGTTGCCGGCACCTGCATTGGCTTACTGAGAAGCCTTAGCCATATACTAAACTTCTTTGACGCAAAGACCCGCCAACTCATCATCCAAGCCACCATCCTCTCGCGTCTGGACTATGCCAATGTACTCCTTCTTGGCGCCAACAAATGTGAGTTAGCACGACTCCAACGCGTGCAGAACTCGGCCGCTAGAACTCTGGTCGGCCTTCCCCGCAGATGCTCAGCCAGAGCAACCATCAGGAAACTGCATTGGCTTCCGGTTGACTCCAGAATCAAGTTTAAGACCCTCATCACGACCTTCAAAATTCTCAAACTTAACACCCCCCCTCTGCTTCAACCTCTTCTCACTCCCTATGCGCCGTCACGGAACCTAAGATCTTCCAACCAAAACCTTCTCTGCATCCCACGCATAAAACTCTGCCGCATGGGCGGACGCTCCTTCAGGTTCCTGGGAGCCAAGATGTGGAACGAACTACCACATCATATTCGCGAGATAGTCAACCTATCTGCTTTCCGGAAGGCAGTGAAAACTCTTTTATTCCCTTGCCCGTAAACTTTCCTCCGTCCTCGGACCCTCTATCTCAGGATCGGATCTGGGTTTCAGCGCCGGGACGCCTCATTGCCGGGGCAGCTGTTGCGCTTCACCAAAACAATAAGATAAGATAAGATAAGTATAGTTACATGGGCATGCACCTAGGGGGTAACGACCCGGCTGGCCTGGGGAGAAGGGTTGTAGTTGAGTCTCAGGGCAGGCAAGTTACAGGGCATTACCTTCCTAGTGGGCTGAGGGGGAGGACAGATAGTCGGGCAACTATGCTGTCCTGTGGCGGTAAGGTCATGATTGGTAAGCATAGTCTTCTGTCCTTAGCGGTCAGAACCATGTAACTCCAGGGGCAGTGACAGCCGGTAGGTAGGCTGTCGGGGTGCGGGGGCCGGGGGAGTCATTCTTTCCAGTGGGCCTGTGGCCACCCCTGCACGCGCATGCGCATCAAGGCGCAAGTATGCAGAATTTTTTGCAGCCCCCGTTATGGAGTTTAAAGCACAGGGCGCAGTGGGGGGCCCGGGGGAAAGTATCCGTCCAATAAGCTGTACCCCCTGCGCAAGCCAACTCCGGCGAAGTAATTTCGCGTAGTTTGCTAGTTTGCTGGGATCTGGAGGCTTCCAGTCATTGACCGTGCCGTAGGCTCTACACGCAGAAAGTGAATATATGCATTGTTAGATTTACGGTAGGAGTGTCGGGTTTATTAGAAGTTAAGGATAGCCATGTGACATCATCTGTCTAACAATGTATTTGGACTTTCTGCGTAATTGTGCATAATTTTAATAAATAATGTTTTTTAATTTTGCAATAAATACGGCCGGGGGGGTTACTCTCCCCTAATCCAAAGAAATCCAAAAATTGATGTGGTCTCAATACTTGCCTTGTAGGAGGGAGGGAGACCTCATCGGGACAAGGGCGGTGGGTACCAAAGGTAAAGAGGGGACTTGGGGGAGTACCAGGCCATATGGAAAAGGCCAAGCGCTAATTAGCGCGCGCCGCCATTATGGCGGTCGGACCGGTCCCCGGGCGAAAGGAGGAGGTGGGAGCACTCCCACCTCCCCATTATGCGTCCAATAGGGGCGTCTCAGAGGGGCGTGAACCGGAAGCACTGTAGTGCTTCCGGTTCATGCGGGCATCCAGTATGGGGGTCCGGCCGGTTTAGACCGGCCTGGCCCGTGCACCCCCCCTCCCCCTTTAAAAGTGGGGTGTGGGGAGCAGAACAGTCTCTTGTTCTGCTCTCCCCACGGGCTCAGCACCCGGGCCACCAGCGGCCCGTAATGTATTTTCCCCACCCACCATCCCCTAAGGCAGGCAATTTAATTATGTTGGTCAGGAAGGTATTTTGGTTTTGTTCTATTAAAAAATTTTCTTGCAGATATTTCCGGAGATAGGGTTAATGCATACTTGATTGGGTACATTAATGGTGTTTATCAGCAATGTATTTGTTGGGTTCTTTTGATTTTATTGCAGGTATCACAGGAAATGGAAGTAAAGAAAATTTGATAATTTGGTAAATCGTAAATGTGATTGTCAGTAATGTATTTGTTTTGCTCGTTTACTTTTGTTGCAGGTATCTCAGGAGATAGAATTAATGTAAATTGATGATTTGGTACACTATAAATGTGTTTGGCAGTAATACATTTGCTTGGCTCTTTTCCTTTTATTACAGGTATTACAGGAGAGAGTTAAGAAAAAATATGATGTTTTGGTGAATTTATAATAATAAGTGTCATTATTAGTAAGCTTGTCAAGTACAGGATTGGTTAATACAGAGTTATGTGATTGAAATATAACGTTTAAATAGATGCCAGTACATGTTATTTGATTTCACGTAATAGTCGTATTTTGCTGTGTGTGTCTCCGGTCAGGCGGTAAGGTCATGATTGGTAAGCATAGTCTTCGGTCCTTAGCGGTCAGAACCATGTAACTCCAGGGGCAGTGACAGCCGGAAATAAACCGTAAATGGATATTACAAGTTGCATGCGCAGGGCATTTCTCACTGGCAGGCTTGATCAGCTACTATAGGAAAATGACAGACATTTATTTTTTTCAGAGAGAACACGAATGGTGCTTTCGAGACAGGGAGAGAGAGTGAGTCTCAGAGTCAGCCCAGTTGGTATCTGGTAACGACATGCCATCATTAGATCTGAGAAATGCGTGTTTAGCACCGTGTGAGCCCTTCATGCTCGACGGAATGTGTTTCTGGAACATGGTAGCTTAAAGATTCGTTTGTGCGTGTTGTTTTGATCGTAAAAGCGGCGTGAGCGCCTCCAGCCAGCTAGCCTCGCCATCCTACTTCGTGCATCCCCTGTCAGTGTGTTTCCTGCAACTGCACCCCCTCCTCGCACCCTGTGATCCTCTGCGATCGCATCCTCCGTCCGTGAATCCTGTCTTCACCCTCCTTCTGGGTATTCTCTAATCCTGCAGCCTCCATCTGTGCATCCTCTACCAATGAATTCTTCCTCCGTGTATCCTCTATCCCTGCACCCTCCATATGTGCTTTCTCTAATCCTGCATCCTCCATCTGTGCATCCTCTCTACCAATGAATTCTCCCTCACTGTATCCTCTCTCCCTGCAACCGCCTTCTGTGCATTCTCTAACCCTGCACCCCCTCTCCGTGTATCCTCTCTCCCTGCACCCTCCTTCGTGCATTTTCTAATCCTGCATCCCCCCCCCTATGTACGCTCTCTCCCTGCACGCTCCCTCTGGTCATCTTATTGCCATCGGAGTCGCTCGCTCGCTGTGCTCGCTCGCATACGTTCCTCCATTCTGCATACGCCTCATCAGTTTCAAATTTCACCAGCCGACACCTCTCTCTCTCTCTCTCTCTCTCTCTCTCTCTCTCTCTCTCTCTCTTCTCTCTCTCTCTCTGTCTGTCTCTCTCTCTCTCTCTCTCCCTCTCTCTTCTTCTCACTCCCTCTCTTCTTCTCTCTCGCTCTTCTTCCTTCTTCTCTTCTCTCTCTCTCTCTCTCTCTCTCTCTCTCCTTCGCTCTCTCTGCCCTTTGATGTGCGCAGGACACACCTTCTCATCATGTTTTTTCTCTTGCAGGCTGTGACTTACGGACTGTCCCGCGGGGAGCCGCCATGTGTCTTCATTTAATTTCGGTGGTAATTTTAATAAAGGTTTATTTGTTGCTTCGAAAGTGAATGTGTGATGCTCATTTCTGTGACGACACATGCATTTCAGCTGTTGTGATTGTGCGACATCATGCAGAATATTTTGTACATGTTTTTGTGTAGCTGATGTGTCATGTCTTTGTGGGGGGGAGGGGTGCCAGGGAGGGGTGGTCCAGGGGGTGGTGTCGGTGGGTGTTGTGGCCCTCTTGTGTGTCCGGGCAGCATGATGTGTGGCTCCATGGCATCTGTTGCCCTTCCGATGTGGCCCTGGGCTGGTCTCCCTTTTGTGGTGCTGGCTGCCGTCCGCCTTAACACCAGGTCAGAGCATGTGTAGATTTCCTAGTGCTAACGCACCTTATCGCCTGTTTTGTGTTTTTATCACAGATCTGTCTGGTCATTGAGAATGTTGAGGAGTGGTGTGGTCACGGCTTTTGCCACGGGAATGCCCACTCTGCATCTCATTAGCGATAGTTGCGGGGGGCCTAGGTGGAGATGTTTTTTGCGGCTGCTATCACGGGTAAATTGGTGCTGTGGGCTGTTAACACCAGCTTGTGAATGGGGAGGTAAATTTGTCACGACTTTGGCTGTGATAAAGTGCCATTAATCCGGCGATAGCTCCTTCTGAATATGGCCCTCTATTTTTATAAGGAGGTCCTAAGTTACCAGCCTTTTACTATAGCACATTGACCTATTAACTTGCATCAAAGCGCTGCATGCAAATTGCAAGGCATGGGTTTAGAACCTTAGAGTTTTCTCCTCAATCTTTCATTATTCTAAGATTGGTAAAAAAGGGTTCTTTTGTATGACACGCGCAATCATTGTTTACGTTTCAAATCCTGAGTGTATTGGTGGATTTATTAACACTTTGTGCATGGTTTGCATCACAGAAGTGACCTGGTAGAAAGTATTATTTTGGGTTACATATACACCGCAAATCCTGAATTATGTTGGAAAGTGGCCCTAAAGTAACACAAAGTAACACTATACAACTCCTTTGTATCAGAGAGGCATACCATGAGTGGTACATGGACATTCTCATGCACCCACCAATGGATTTTGATGCAAATTAAATTCTACTTACTTTGGTAGAAAGGCATTTGCATAATAAATGATGCCTCCTCAAGGCAGAATTAAAGTTGGAAAAAGGTTTCTTTTCTCTAAACCATTCCAACTTTGTATGTGTGTTGTACAGTGCAGCACACTTGCAAAGTGGTAAAGTGGTAAACTTTGTCAAAACATAGAATTTGTGCTGGAAGGATAAACTTCCAGTATAAAACCTATGCTTGACATCATGCACACACCCTTGCACTGTGGTGCAAGAATGTGTGCATTGGCACAAGGCAACCTAAGGTACATCAGCACTGGAGGAGAGAGCAACAGCACCATATTGTTGTGGATTTTGTACTGTTGTGCTCTCTGTTTTTCACGAAATGCAGCTTAGCAACTTTGGTTACTGCGCTTTGCGAAATTTTAGTAAATTTGCCCCCTTCGTTTTTGTCTACCATTAAGATTGATACGTGACTCCTACAGCTTAGAGTCCTCATTGTCTTACATTTGCTATACATTGATTTGCACACTTGTATGACTTATTATCTCAATATAGTGTTTAGGGATGAGTAGCGCTATACAGTAAATAAATGTGAGAATGGGGCTAAGGGAAGATGAGTGGCACCATTGAAGGGTGGTAGTAAGGGAATCCATGAAGAAGGAGGTCCTGGAGTGTGGGAGTCAACAAAGATTGTTGCACTGGGCGCCACCAATGCTAAAGCTGGCCTTGGTTCCATAAATACTTTACACATGCCGCTATGCTAAGCCTAATTGATTTTGTGTCATGCTACCATAGAGTCTAGCACAGGTTAATTCAATGACTTTTGTGGTCCCCCCTGACAAGTTTTGTGGCATTTGCTTAAGGAGAGCTCACAGGCATCTTAACCAACAACCGGATATCTCACACCCATGATGTTCGGAACTACGGCTGTTGGCCCCATCACAATCAACATAGACTCATAGGGGCTGATTTACAAAGGTAAACTTACAGTTCTGTGAAAGTGTCCTACTTTTAGGTATTCACAAACTATGTGTGGAGTTTTACAACTCTGTATTCCCTATACTTATGAGTATGGAGTTCTACGCACCCAGAGACTCCTCAGTCGGGGTGGAGAAGTTCACACACCTAAGTACAGGGAGTGTGGAGCCTTAAAAACCCACACATAGTTTGTGAATACCTAAAAGACGTAAACGTACACAAAAATGCATGTTTACTTTTGTAAATCAGGCCTATAATGAGATCAAAAGACACACATCTCTGGGCATTCAGTACCAGAGACTCAGGATGTTTTAAACCCTGCCTTGGTAGCAGAAACCAGCCTCCTCAACTCCTCTAGAAGGAAACTTCTAAAAACAAACACTTTAAGCTGCCTTTCTGTTGAAGACCTAAGAACAAAAGGGCAGTGAATGATGAATACAAAATGTTGGTAGATTTTCCAGCACTTGTCTCGCTTGATTTAAACGCCGGGCAGATTTATGAGGTTTTGCCATAGGGAAGCGCAGCAGGCCTTCCTGCTGTGCTTCCCTATGGCAAAAGAAAAGGGCAGGGATGCACCGTATCTATAAAATGCGGCGCATTCCTGTCCTTTTCCCCTTCGCCGGCGCACAATGGGCTGCCTGCGCCAACGCAGGCACCTCTGCACCATGGTGCAAGGGTGCCTGCGTTGCGGAGATGAATATTTTTGTACAGGAAGGGAAACCTTTCTGTACAAAAATAATCACAAGAGGTTTTTCCTCCTTGTATGGGTGCTGCAGAATGCAGCACACATAGAAAAAGGAAAAACGAGGAGAAATAAAGATATTTCTCCCTGTTGCGCCTCCCTTACGCCTCCCCTGGGGAGGCGTAAGCTTTTGGCGCTGCCTCAGATTTACGATTTCTCATCAATCTGGGGCAGTGTCAAAAGGCCATGGGTGTTGCTGGGAACGCCCCCAGCAACACCCATTGCACACCCCTTTAACGCAGAACACTGCGTTAAAGGGACTGATATTTATGAGGCAGCATTAAGCCAAAAAAAGTGGCTCAGTGCTGCCTGATAAATATCACGCAGGCTTCTGCGCCACGGAACATCACAAAAAGTGACGTTCCGATGGCGCAACGGGCCTCATAAATCTGCCCCGCCGTTTCTTGATAATGTGCCCCAGAATCTCTTAGGGGCGGCGCTCATGATCCGCTCCTGGCCCCTGAACCGCAGCCGAGGGAGGTTTTCTGCTGTCGTTCCACACTATAGCTCGCCTTGCACCTGAATCTGTTTGGGTAAAATCCAATCACGGCAATTTTGCAGTGGATTTTTTTTTTTTTTTAAATCCTAGCTCGACACTGACATTTACATTTGCCTTTTTATGTTAGCCTGCCTGTGCTTGCTGAGGCATGCATGCGTACTGATGTGTGCCATGCACATGCCTGCATGTATAATGATGTGTGGTGACCATTTTTAATATACCATTCTGACAAGTCCTTTGTACCTGTAATGGTCACAGCAATCATTAAATATTATTTTTACAGATGAATACGGCCTAAAAACAAATTCGTGTGTGAAGTTTTCTTCTCATGTACTTCTATTGAGCCCCCCACACACCGTGCCGCGCTCTCTCATCGTGTCTTTCTCCCTGCCCCTTCAACATGCACTCGTCATCATATGTTTCTTAGGCACTGTGCTTTCCCATCCATGTGTTTCTCTCCCATTTGCTTTGTATTTCTCTCTCTGTCCGCTTGCTCCCTTCAACGCTTCGTGTTGCTCTCTTTTTCCGATTGCATCTCCTCCACACCCCTGCCATCTGTGCTGCCTCCCCCTCCCCCCCAGGTTGCTTACTTCCAACCCCCACCTCCCCAGGTTGCTTCCCCTTAACCGCCCTCCAAGTTGCTTCCCCCCCACCAATGCCCTTCTTCTCATTTCCTGTTGCTTCTGACCCCCACGTCACACCACTCTTCATTTTGTAGACGCATACATGCGTAGTGTACAACCTTACAAAATAATGACACGGCCTGTACAGCATGGCAAAGAATAATTGATAAAGTGAATAGGCCTCAAAGGCGCAACCTGTGGGCTGTGGCAATGCTTGTTTAACCCTGTTTCCTAAAATCCTGCAGTGGACAATTGGCAACATAGGCAATTCTTAAAATAGACTAGACCCATAAATAAATCTACACAAAAGTAAATGAAATGTTAGCATTCTGTATTTTACTCCTGTGAAAATATAATTTGTGCTATTTTTTGCATTTTTAGCATCAGTGCATAGATTTTGTTAAACGTCCCAGGCAGTAATGTAGTAATGTTGGTCATACACATTTTCAGTCAATTTACATCCCACTCATCCCCATGCTTATTAATCGTGCTTTAGTAGGCAGTCTTGCTAGGCATCCAGCATTCCCCTATCGACCATGTCAACACTAACTGCTTGAACCGAAACCTTGGCTCTGAAGATCAGCACTTTGCATGCATTTTGAAATACACACGCCTGTCTTTCCACCAAACCTTTCTAGTACACGAAACGACAGTGTTGGAGGTGGAAATGGATAAACGTTCATTACCACAAGAACGAAAACATTTAGAATAATGCCAGACATATGCCATAGTTAGCACTACATCAAAATCTGCACAAATACAGCAAGTGTTTTTATTTAAGTGCATCTATAGAGTAAAATAAGGTCTAACATACAAGTTCTAAGTACTGGAAAACAGGACAGGCAATACAATGTAAAGACATGAATGAACAAGTTGACATACTACACGAAAACTACAACATAATACATAAATAATAATCCTGTCAATCAACACAGGGCCTTGAAAGCACTGCCCACGGCACGTGCAGGTAGCAGGGCAGACACGCATCATGTCGTCTCCTGTACAACTTCCATCCCCATTTATGAATGTGTTGCAGTTGTCGTACTTATCTTGATAAGATCATGAATTTGCTGTAACATAATAAAAACAAGTATGTATTAATGCTGCCGACATACCTACTACAGAAATCCTTAAAGGAAGTGGTAGTCCATTAGCAGTGCTGGACAGCTTTCTCTTTGGAAAGTGTGTCAGACGGACTTGAGGATACTGTGGTCGATGGCGCCTATGCCTTCAGGTCCCTATATATTTCCAAGAAAGAGATACTTTTTTAAGCAGGACTGGTTCCTTTGAGGAACATGAGCTGCTTTGAAGAAAATGTTTCCCATTTGCAGTGCTTAATTTGAGCCGGTGGATTCCGGGTGCTCGGCACGGCACTTAATTGGTTTCGGTGCTCGGCGCTGGCACTTATTTTTCAACACTGTATTTACGACAGTCTTCCACATGGTGGCACTGCTCTACTAATTTAGAGATGAGCAGAACAACAGTTGTTTATGAATGAAATATACATTAAACATTACTTACACCTGCCTCCCCAGACATTCCTTCAGCCTTGGGGATCTGCAATAATCGGAACTGTCGCACTTGCAGGCGAGAGAGATGGTGAGTAGTTGTTTTGGTACCTTCATTGACAGCGATGAGGGGGGTGTGGGGGATGGGTGCAACTTGCAATGGCCTCCTGGTCCGTGCCCTGGCACTTATCTTACAAATTAAGCACTGCCCATTTGGGTATGCAGACACTGGCATGGTGGTCTGCTGTTCTTTGCAGGCCACCATCACTTTGTTTCTAGCTATCAAAGGGCAACACAACCTACTGATATTCCTTAGGCAGGTCATTCTGCATTCTTGTGCAACTATTGATTTTTACATCAGTACATAGACCGCATCATAGATTTAGAGAGAAGCACTAACATGTTGGTGAGTAAGTTGCCAATTGTGGCCAGTCGCTTTTTACACCAGGCCCCATTGTTTTCATTATAAAAGTACTAATATATATAAACCCATTTTAATCATGCATGTCCCATGCACATTAATAACCAAAAAACCACATACTCGCAGTTTATAAAAATCCCAATTTTGCTATAGCACAATTTACATAGCAATAATCAATTCATGTTTAAAACTCATAGCAAACTGTGATATGGCCTTGGAATTTGTCATCAGCTCACCTGTCAATAAAATACCTTAGGCATCCTCCTTGCTCATATCCTCTGTATCTTTTAAACAAAGGCTAATAAACCCTGACATGATTCGCAAAGACTGCCATATTATAAGACTCTCTGATGACAAACCGCTGTCTGTTCTTAATTTATAACTGTAGGTGGTATCTACCAACCTTCCCTTCCCAAACAGGCATATCCTAAAACTGTCTCAGGGAACAGGCAGAAATGTTTTCACTATAAAGAAACATCTATGACTGTGTACCTAAATGTTTGTGTTTTGTAATTATATGTTCCAAATTCCAATTAGTTTTTTTTAGTTAATTTGACCGTAACATTAAAAAACGATTTCTTTTCTTATTTTATGATATTTTTCTTTGCATTTCCTGTCTTTCTTTCCTTTCAGAAAATGTAGGTAATTGGAGCAACTCCCAACACTCTACTACAGTTACCTATATCGACCTTCAAGTTGTAAAATAAATGTGCAGACAAGTGTAGGTAATATTTGGAAATATTTACAACGATCCACCTGAGTGCGCGTGCACACACCTCATTTGTACTGTATTTCTCTACACACTCTCCTAACACACTCCTGATGTTTTTGACAAGTGAAACATAACAGAAAGCATGACAATGTTTAGGTTGCATCGCCATGCATATAATGTTTTCCCTTATATCACCGACTTACCTCCGTTGTTCAACATATGGAAACAGAGTTCAACTAGCTTAAGTATAAATTACTCCCATTTACAGATGTAAATTAGGTTTGAGTTTGTAAATACTCTTTCTATATCAGGTGACTCACTCATAAGGACAACAATTCACCAGTGATCTTGTAATCACGATTTGAAAAAAACACATACCAAGACTTTTCTATTTGCTTTAAATATAACCTAGGTATATATGCAACTCCATAATAGAGACATTCATAATTGCTTCCCTAATCTCTTGTTAATTCTATATATGTTGCAGGTGTGTTTGTGTCTTCACCTTACTTTTGTGACTAGCAGTGTTCACTTTGTGAAAGTCATGAGAAAGAGAGGGCAAAGAAGTCTGACTGATTAAGTGAGGATGCCATAAGGTTCGTCATGTATGCCTATTTCTTTGTGGCATTATCATCCATTACACGGCAGTTACTTCTTAACCCCATTTCTGGAATATACTATGGTTAACAATAGATAAGGATAAGATATACACAAACCCTGCTGCCTGGGGAAGGGTATAGAGGATTGCGATGAAGCACAGACGTACAGGTATGAAGAGAGTTATAGTTTGAATAAAATCAAATCTGCAGAGCAAAAGTCAGAAGGGGCCTGCTCCCTGCCAAAGTGGCGGGCGGGCCGGAGGAGCTAGGGTTGGGGTCTTGGAGACAAAAAATAAAAATTAAATAGAATAACTGAACGCTGCCGCCGCTCGCAACATTGCACTCTTCCACTTTTCTTCTGGGCACAGGCTCCCAGACTGCACTGCGGCCAATCATGATGCTGCATGAAAGCAGCGTCAGGATTGGCCTGAGAGCTGTCAACTTGCACTCCCAGGCAGTCTGGGAGCCTGTGTCTGCTCTCCCTAGCCCCAGCCACGCAGCTGGGGCTGGTGAGAGCTTCAGTGCGCATGACGGTTTGGCCAGCCTGAGACGGCTGGCCAAACCGTCATGCGCAATGTAACAGTGTCCACCACTCCGCCACCAGCAGTGTCATCTCCCTGGGTCCTCCCCAAAGACTCATCAGAGTCCTGGGGGTAAGTCCTGGGGGATTAAAATAAAACAATAATAAAAGGAGTTTAAAACCTGTTTTATTATTGTTTTATTTGAGGGTGGTGGCAAGGTGGTGGCACTCCTCCGCCCTAATCGAGGGGCCGCCACCGGCAAAAGTTCATTGTTTAAAAGTTGTAAGCAAGGCAATGGTGAGGTGAGTGCACGAGTTATGAATTGAAAGTGGGGTTTAATCAAATATAAGGCCAGCTGCAGAATCAGGAGCAGCTTCAAGGGCAGCAGGTTGTTATTTAATCATGCTGTGAGAATAGTGTTCCCAGAGTTAACCCCCCTGAAGAGCACCAGTCTACGGTTACAATTAATAATACTCGTCTTTATGTTCGTGGATGAATGGTTTGAACCCCTTATAGCAGATTTATCTGGAAGAGTGAATAACTGTAAATATTGTAGGTGTACATATAGTGCTTGAGCTTAGAGTTAATAAAGGAACCTAGGGGCCATATGTATGAACGCATTTTCCCATCGAGACAGAATGGGTAAAACCCTTTGATATACAGAGATTTGCTACACAGAATGGTGGTCAGAGTGCTA
Organism: Triturus cristatus; assembly: GCF_964204655.1. Classification (NCBI taxonomy): domain Eukaryota; kingdom Metazoa; phylum Chordata; class Amphibia; order Caudata; family Salamandridae; genus Triturus; species Triturus cristatus. The sequence goes on along the minus strand of NC_140589.1, from coordinate 189,555,118 downwards.
TCCAGGACTTTGAAAGAGCTCAAACAAGACTGAACTGGGGTGTCACACTGAGTGATTCAGTTTTTAGTGGGCTAAGTTTAAGGTGATGGAGAGACATCTCGGCATGGATGTTTCAAGGGTAGCGAGAAGAAGAGAGAAGTTATAATTCCTAGCGATAAGCGCACCATCAAATCATTAGAAAGTCCTAATGTATTGGTAAATTATTCAAAAGTTGAGGTCCAAATTGTGCTCAAGTTGATTCAAGTGTATTCATACCATATACATTCCAAATTCTAATCAAGTTACCTCAGATAGCCATTAAACTAATAAATCATGCTGCCAACATGTGTTTAGTTTCAGAAAATATATGGTCTATAGGAACTTCATATGGTCTTCGTTAAAATCAGTATCCAGCATTTAGTATTCTCCTTTTAGAGGCCATGGATTGAGATCAATTATATATAAAAAAGTATTGCTCCGAAATATCTGGAGTTGCCATGCCTTAATTGGGCATTGCCCCCATATGTCACACTCAACACATGCTTTGTGTTCAGAAGAAATATGTTGAACTGAGAATAACCCTTTAAACAAACTTGCCTGTCACAAGCATATTTGTGATGGGTTATGCCAGAATGGTGTAAGAGGGATTCAAGAGATGTGTGTTAAAGGTTAAATAAAGTGTAAAACTGAGACCAGTCATTATCTTGCTTTAAAGTAACATATACATGTGTTGTTGCCAGGCTGAGCATGCTTAGAAACATATTTACATTTTCAGCAACAAGTGTGGAACTTAATTTTTGATGCATTAAAATTGAATACAAAGGAGCTAGATTCACATAAACTGTTGACATTTACCCCCATATATTTTTATTTTAAATTTACAACAATTTCCACAATTTTCAAGATTTCCTTGATTTCAATGAGTGCACATCCGAAATCTAAGCAAGCTATGGATTTCCATGCATATTCCCAAACCTTTTCCCATTAGTTTTCCACAGCACTGAAAATTCACCTTGCTCATTTGTAGATTTTACTTTTTCTACATATAGAAATCATTTTTCCAGGTGTAAATAACCCTTTTCCTATCCCCCTTTAAGAAGGGAGGTGATTGTCAATTGTCGAGTCCCAAACTGTACACTCAATGCAGTATGTTTTAGGACTAAATATAAAACACACTGGAGTCCATGCTAGTATAACTGCTGAAATTGTGAAGATTAGATGTGTGGAAACTCTGACTATAATTTATAAAGGTGGAGATAGGTCAGTACTAGAAAACTATAGACTTATATCCTTGCTTGATAACAAAGCTAAATACTTTGCCTCACTACTCCTGCAAAATTTGGCAACCTGGGCAAAAGATGACAAGATAATACCACTAAATCAAATAGACTTCAGCCAGAGGTTAGGCACCTCCAAGAACATCTTACCGCTCTCCCTTGTCATGGATCACAGTTGTGGAATCATACAAATCTCTATCTTTGTTTTATGGACTTAGGAGCTGCTATTGATAGCATAATATGTGAAAATCCATAGGTAAAGTAAGCTAGCTGTGAAATACCACCACTGTAATCACCACTGTAATTTAAACAGATACAAATTGTGTATACCATCACATGGATAAGGTTAAATGTCTGCAGTGGGACATGTCTCTCAAGTACAAATTGACATGTACACAGACTTGAAACAGGGATGCGTGTTGGCACCAACATTTTTTAATCTCCACCTAGTGGACTTGACTTTACAATGGGATATGTTCAGCTCACATGCCCCAAGACTGGGAACATTCCAATTGTCAAGCTTCCTTTATGCTGACAATCTGATCTTAATAACTAAAACCAAAATTCGTTTCCAAAAACTGATTGACACCCTGACATTATACACTCATGAAAACAGCCTAGAAATAAATCTGGCCAAGACCAAGGCAATGGCAGAGGGTAACAGGAAACAAAATACATCAAAATGGAACATATGAGGTATTCAGACTGACACAGTGAGGGAATGTAAGTATCTAGGGGTCCTATTTGATAATTAATGTTTGTTCCCCAAACATTTATATCAGCTTGGAACTAAAGGCTTGGCATTAACGGCAACTTTTCAAAAACTATACTTATCACTGGTGAGACCATCACTTCTCCCAATGTTAAATGCTTTGTCTGTAAAACTGTTACCAACATTGACATACAGTAATGAGGCACTCTGTGGGTTGGATGCCAAGGTTTTGGACATAATAGTAAACAAAACATGCAGATATATCTCCCTTTTCAAAAATGCATCACTGGCACAGATAAAAATGAAGTTTGGCCTCACAAAACAAGCTGAAGCCAGGCAGTGCTCATTTGTGAAAGGATGCTACAAGTTTAAAAACTCAATGGAGAAATCATTACATCAGCATTTATGGCGTGAAATAAGTAAAGCGACACCAAACTCATGCGCGAGAAGATACCTGAAACAGTCACTGGCAAATTTAAACCTTGCAGCACTCTGGGAACTTCAGTGTACCGTCCCATTTTCGAAGAAGCTTCTGAAGAAGGTGATGGCATTGCAATCCTTGCTTGAAGATGAAACCACCTTCTCAAGGTGATGTCACACTTAGATGCTAATACAGAACTATAAGGAACTGGTAACGCAACCATTCTTTGAAAGCAGGGTTCCCTATTTACTTTATAGGAAAAGGGCCCTTTCTTAAGGGCCACCCAAATGTTTGGCCTTCCTCCTATTTTTCTGACCTCCTTCTTGTTGGCTTATAACTCTGAGCACTTTACCACTGCTAACCAGTGCGAAAGTGCTTGTGCTCTCTTTAAACATAGTAGCATTGGCTCATACCCAATTGGCATTGAAATTTATTATAAGTTCAGAGTGGACCCAGGGCGTGTAAATTAAATGCTACTAGTGGGCCTAAAGCACTGCTTGTGCCACCCACTTAATTAGCCCCCTAACCATGTCTCAGGCCTAAACCTTCCCTTTCTATACATATATAAGTCGCCCCTAAGTTAGGCCCTGCAAGACCTGTAGGGCATGGTGCAATGTATTTAAAAGGCATAACATGTACTTTTGGGTTTTACATGTCTTGGTAGTGAAACACTCCCAGTTTCAGTTTTCACTAGTGTGAGGCCTATCTCTCGCATATGAGAACATTGGGATTACCTTATTTCCTTTTTTAAGTGTATTTTCCAACTGTGCAGAGATATACTTTTCAAGTTTGGTGTCACTGGACTCACAATTTAAAATCAAAATATATGGTGAAGTTGGATTTTAAATTACAATTTAGCAAATGCCACCTTTAGAAAGTTGGCATTTACTCACTTTAGCCATTGGTGCCTGCTGCCTGCCTTTGTTTAGTCTGGGTTGGGTGACAGCTGGGCTTTGTGTATTCCCTGCGAGGCCAAATGGTACCAACTTAGTCCTGGACCCTTGGAAGTGAGTCCTAAAGTGTTTCTACATCCAGAACTCATGCATCCGTAACCGCCGCATCTTTGCCTTTGCATGAGTCGAAATCAGCATATTATCATTGCTGCATAGAGTGGCCTCGGCGCATCACCTTTGGATCTAGCACCTCGTCTTCGGAATCGACGCTTTACCTCTTGTGGAAGCAACAGCTTCTCATCGCATTCAGATTTAGCACCTCGTACTAAGGACTAATGCATAAATGCAGTTGTGTGGCGAAAATTGATGCATCCACTGCATGGCTCGACACCGGCACATATCTCCGGCTGCACCTCACATCTTTGGTGACGGCGATGCATCCTAGAAGAAGTAGCCTTAAGGCTAGAGCGGTCGACCTTGAAGTGGGGAAACCGGGTTCGAGTCTCATCAACGGCGCTCAACATCCTGTTATTCTGGGTAAATCACTTAATCTCTCCGTGCCTAAAAAAAATGAATGTGTCCTTGTGTAACAAAACTGGTGCTATGTAAAGGGCTCTGATACCCGATATCTTCGGGTCAAGTTCGCACTATATAAAACTCTAAATAATTCTTTTTTCCAAAAGGCACTTTGGTTCAGCGGGCCCAAGTGTGTCACAGTATCAAACTTAGATGAATTAATGGTACAATACATATATTTTTCTTTTATTTTTTTTGTGTGATGCTAAATGTGGGTTTGAATCACCAGTCTTATACTTTGCTATGCTGCTGAATATATTTCTCTTTTCTTTTTTTTTTTTGAGTGATGCTAAATGTGGGTTTGAGTCACCAGTCTTATACTTTGCTATGCTGCTGCTGTGAAAATGCAGTGTGTCTTCATATTTCAATAACATCATTTACACCTACGATTTTCGTAACATGACTCTTTTTGGGACTCACACTGCATGGTAGAGGATATTCATCATGGAAATGAAAGTAATATGTTTCCATGTGCACGCCTAACTTTTAATATCAGCAGTCCGAACTGTAGGGTTTGGGTAAAAGTAGAACTGTACCTTAACTTTCTTCTTGGCTTCCTTATAGAAAAATATGATTTTTTTTTTAAAATCTCTTTTCCTCTCCGGTTACTCAAATTAAGAATGCAAATTAGATGTGAACAGTCCTTTGGAATGTTTATTAATACTGACAAATGTAACAATTTGTGGGTAATAATCACCTTCCCAATGGACACACTATACCTCTCCCCACGGTCCTCTACACAATGGTCACCCTTGTCCCCGTGGTCACCTTACTAGTGGACACACCCTAGCTTTACGCTAGGTTACCTTCCCAATGGACATACCCTACATCTCCCTAGGTCACCTTCGCAGTGGACGCACCCTAGCTCTCTGCCAGCGCACCTTCCCAAAGGGCACACTTTAGCCCTCCAATATGTCACCTTCCCACTGGACACACCATAGCCCTTCGCTGGTAAAGTCATGTTGCAAACCTTAACCCTTCTTCTAAGAAAACATGATGATGCGTTTCCCATGGCCATGTGTGGAATATAGGGCTTCAGGCACAAATCATCCTCCTAGCTTGATTCTCTGAATTTTTTTTGCACTCCTAACTGTAACTTACAAACACATTTTTCCTGTTAAGTGGGGCAGGTACGAGAAACTGACTGCAGATAAAATCCCTAAGAATTACTGTATAATTCTCTGTAGAGGAACTGACTACAGACCACATTCCTGAACCTTATTACATAAGAACCAAGGGGCATACTTATCAAAGGCAACAAGCAAGAGGACGCAGAGCAATGCAAAACCTAGAATGAGATTTACCAAGCCATGCAAGGCTTTGCAAATCTGGTGTAATGCAAGGAAGCTGTTGTGCATTCCTTTGACTCAGGGAGGTGTTCTGTGGGTGGCGCATGGGTGCTCCAAAGCATCCACCCATGATTTTTGGTACATTCCCAGATTAACCATAGGTGGTAGAGAGGCATAAGGAGGAGAAATGTCTTTATTCCCCTTGCTTTTTCCTCTTTCATTGTGTGCTGCATTCTGCAGCACACACAAAAAGAGGAAAATGCCTCAGAGGGTTTTTTTGTGTGCAGAAAGGTGTTCCTTCCTGTACAAAAACAATCCTGCCTGCGGCACAGGCACCCTTGCACCCGGGTGCACGGGTGCCTGCATTGGCAGACACTCGTGCACCACTCACAGAGGGAAAGAACAGGAATGCACCACCTCTTGATAGATATGGCACTTTCCTGCCCTCTCCCTTTCATGAATCATGGCACAGCAAGGTGTCTTACTGCACTGTGTTGTGTAAAAACAAAAGATGAATATGGCCCCAAATATTCTTTGTAGAGGAACTGACTGCAGATCGAATCCCTGAGTACTATTTTACAAGAAACAAATATTCTATGTAGAGAAAAGTGCTGGTTATATTATGAAAGGAACATGGCGCTTTAGCAAAAATAAGTACAATCTTCAATCACTAAAATAAAGCTTATTTTGATACTTACTACAAAGTTTGTTGTCACATGCTTGAGGACAGTCACCACATGATTTTCCCTTCTTATATGGTGTGCCAAGCATATTTTTGGTATTTCCCCTGATAATAGAAATATAGAAGAATAAGATGATGCAATATTATTTTAAATTGGTTTCAAATTTGAAGCAGTATGTACCACATAATCTACATTTACATTAGTTGTATTGTTCACAAAGTTTATCTTGCTATAGTCCACTTACACAGAGGCTGTTATTCCTGTTCACACATCGAAATCCTATGGCCCTATACTATCTATTGTACAGCCAGCAGACATTTTCAGCTTCCATGGTAACATTGGTCGAACTAAGTTATTAAAGAACTAAAGTTGTTTTATAGAGCAGAACCTGTCCTACTGATTAGGATAATTTTGAATTGTAACTGTTAAGAAATTGGGTTTCTAGTTGGCAGAGGTATGCATCCAGTCCAAACAGGAACCACAATCTTAGACAGGGTAAGTCACCACATACCCTAAATGATCCTGTGCTCACCCTCTGGTAGCTTGGCTCATTGCTGTCAGGCTTAATGTAAGAGGCAATGTGTAAAGTATTTGTGCTTCACTTCAAGCAGTAACAAAGTGAAAACACCACAAAAAGACTCCACACTAGTTTGGAAAAACAGAGTATATTTCTATGAACAAATCATGGGCACAATGACAAAAATCCAATAATTAAAACCGATATTATGAATTTTTGAAGATTAATTGTAGTACTTAGAAAGTTTAAAGCATCAATGAGGGCTATCAGGTTGCATTTTACTGGGGTAAATCCTAACGTTCAGGCTGACCGCAATGGAGTGTAGGTTGGATATAGGGACCAGCCTTGGCCCACTGAAAAAGTATGTGAATGCATCACTGACACCGTGGGGAGCTAAGGAGGTGATGCGTTGTCGTCAATCCTAACTATGGAAGAAACACGTTGGTTCCGAGCTGCACAAAGTTGAGGATGTGTCTGGAATTGCGGTGATGTGTTGAGCAGTCAGTGAAGTGATGACTTCGATCATCATAGTTGCAGTAATGCATCGGCGTCGATGGAGGCACGCCAGTTCCAAAAGGCGCAATGGCATTGAGCTGTAGTCAAAGCGATGTGCTCAATCTTTGTAGCCACCAAGATGCTTCGGCATTGATGGAGGTGCATTTCGTTTGGTCTGTGCAATGACATTGATGCATTGATTTTTGCTGTTGCAGAATTTTATACCCACTTCCAAAGGCACAGGACTGGATTGGTGCCACTTGGCAGGGTAAGACTTACAGCAAGCAAGGTACTTTTGCAGGTTGATGAAAAGTCTTCCATGTCCCTGGGACTTAGAACAGGGTGCAAGCCAGCAAGCCCTTGGAGTCACACTGGGTTCAAGTGAGATTGGTCCAGTCCTTCCTCAGCAGGGCAGGGACTAGCAGGGCAGCACAGCAAAAAAGCAGTTCTTCCAGAGCAGCAGTCTAGCAGAGTAGCAGTCATTGGAAGCAGCAAAGAGGTCCTTCCTCCTGACAGAGTTCTTCACAGCTTCAGTATTGTACTGATTTGTATATATACCCAGTTGTGCTTTTGAAGTGGGGTTGACTTCAAAGCGGGGCATTGATGTGCACAGAGGTCCTCCGTCCCCAGCTTTGGCTCCAGACTCACTCCAGGGGGTTATGCAGCCCTTTGTGGGTGACAGGACACAACTTATTTAGGTATGTCTGCTCCTCCTTCTCATCCATCTCGCTGTGAATGGCCATTTAGTCACACCTAAGCTTTGTGTGTGGCTGTCTAGAGGAAATGACAACGTCCAGCTGTCACCCACTCCAGATGTGTATTGGAGACAGGCTGCAGGCCCACAGGGCTAAGAGCATAAAAATGCCATCTTTCTAAAAGTGACATTTTTAGAAGGATAATGATAAATTAGACATTACCAGTAAACAGGATTTATCATTACCATTTCAGTAATATGGCATGTCTACTCCTTCTCAATCAGAAATGACACCTTCTAAATTGTAATAAGGAATTCCCAATTTCAACCTATAAAATGGGTGGGGCTCACAGTGGTGACAAATAATGTTGGAAGTTTTTCACTACCAGCACATGTAAAACTTAAGGGTACCTGTTCTACATTTTGATTACATAGCACCCTGCCCTATGGGATACCTAGGACCTACTTACAAATGTAATAAATAGGGAGTTTAAGGCTTGGCAAGGGTTTGAAATACCAAGTCGACAGGACGGTGTAAACTACACACACAGAATAATACTGAACAGGATTTGCTGCTACAGAGCAGTGCGTAGCAGGAGCTACTGTGAAGTCAGGCCGACACGTGATGCATCTTAAGGGGTCAACTGGCAGATAGGTCTCAGTCTTTTGCTGGTTCTTCTGGCACTTTTGGTGATTTTTTTTAAGTCCCAAGTTTTAAGGTTAGGCAGGAGCAGCACATATAACAGCACTTCCAGGGGTCCAGGAACCGGGAGGGAGGCAACATTTGGCGGTTATGACTCACACAAACAAAGGACAAGTGCAGAGTAGAGGGACTCTGGAACTTATGTCAAATGGCTCACAGAGGAGACCAGCCAAGTAGTCCTTAGAGTCACTTCTGCTGGTCCTGAGTTTAAGGAGATGATTCAGCTCTCCTTCAATCAGCAAGGCAGGAATTGGGGAGCAAGGCAGCCCTCAAGTTGCACAGCAGTTCTTTGGTAGCAGCAGGGCTGTCCTCTGGGGTAAAAGGCAGGCCTCAAGCAGCAGGGTTGTTCTCTGGGGCACAAGGAAGTCCCTCTGTAGTCTTCCACATATCCAGGAACGTACAGAAGAGTGGCTCAGAAGGACCAATATGTGTACGTGGTTCCAGCCATTGTAGTGGGATAACTTCCTCTTCTACCCAAACAATTGGTCCTAGAAAGATCTTTCCCACCCATGCCAAGACTCAAATAAGTCTGGGGTAACAAAAGACTAGTGTGAGGTTTCTTTACATATGTGCTGGAGGCAGCTGTTTGAAGTGTATGTGGAACAGGGGACAGCAGGCAGGTTGTCCCATCCTACAAACATTTAGTCCCCTTTTCTCTCACTGTTTTTAAGGAATACACAAAGTCCAACAGCAGATTCATTCATAGTCATGTGACCCAGAAAACAGGCAGAAGAGACAAATTGTTAGGACAAGGAAATGTCAACTTTCTAAAATTACCATTGTCAGAATTGTGAATTGAACTGCGACTTTACAAAAAAAGAGGATATTAAATTACAGTTCATTTGAGTTTAAACATGAGATCCCTATCTGCTCAAAAGTTAACACTTATTAAATGTAATAAGGTAAATCAATGTTATCCAATGGGAGAGCTAGGCATTGGAGTAGTAAAAAACAAGTTTGGGGTTTTTTAACTACCAGGACATGTAAAACCTAAGAACAAGTCCTAATTGTTACACACAATGCACCTTTCCCTGTGGTCTTTTATGGCCAGACTTAGGGGTGACTCATATGTATTAAAAAGGATGGTTTATGCCTGGTGAAAGTTTTATTTTGCCAGCTCGCATTGGCAGTTTGAAGCAATACTACAAGCTGAAATGGCAGGCCTGAAACCTGTTATGAAGAGCTACTTTAGCGGGTGACAGAATTAGTGGTCAATTTACAGGTCCTGGGTACATGTAGTACCGTACAATAGGGACATACCAGTACATTATATGTGTCAATCAGCAGTAGGCCACTTTTATTATGTTTTAGGGAGAGTGCACAAGAACGCTAGCACGGGTTAGTAGTGGTAAAGTGTATAGAGCCCAAAAGCAATCAAAAACAAATTCATAAAAAGGAGGGGTGGCAAAACAAAATGGTGCTATAACTATTGGTTCTCTCTGAGCACTTTCTGCTTTTTGTTTCCCAAGGAGGAAAGGAGGGGCTATCTTTGAAGGAGTAGCATACAGGACTGCTCCAGTTCTGCTTCCGGGGTGAAACAATAGACTCATTTGCTGTTCGGGTCTGGATCCTGCTGCTTGTTGCCTCGGAAGCATCTCAGGTGGCAGGAATGGCTGGACTGACTAGACGAGGGCTTTGCTGGTAGTGGCTCCTCTGCGCCAGACTGAGTGTTGAGCGTGCTCCAGGTGCAGTGATGGCACCTTAAAATGCAACAGGTGTCCGTGATCTGGCTGAAACAGCTGCTTCAGGACCTCAAATTGCTGTGCAGTCCCATCTAAGGCAGGACCGCACCAGCAGTGGAACTGCAGCCAAGAAAGTTGAGCCTAAACCCAGAAAAGGAGCAGACGGACTGTCTGGCATGGTGTGGAGGAAGCATATTGGTCAGCACACTCTATCACGGGGGCTACAAGAGGCAGGGTCGCAGCTGCAAATATCAATCACTGAGCTCTTTTTCATGGTCCCCACATCAGGTAACTTGCATGCCCCGCCGCAGTCAAGAAAGAAGGCGGCACCACTAGGGGGGTGGAGCTTGAGGTCACTCAAAAGAATGATGTTGCAGCTGAACACCATGGTCTTGCACCCGCCGAAGGTACATCTGGAGATCCAACTTAGCATTTAATGACTGGTCCCCAGAATATGTGGGGGACCGCAGGACACAGTATCCAGGAGGTGATGGGAACGCTGCAGGTCAATGGCAAGCAAGGAGCAATTGGGTTGTGTGTGGTTGATCAGGAGGCCATGATTGAGCTGGGTTTGTTAGGGACCTCCATCGGCCTGTGGTCCTAAATGAGAGGCCTTCGGGGGCTCAACTACAGGAGAGTACAATTATCTTCAGTGCCCCCTCAAGGTTACAAATGCTGAAGAAATCTTAGGCAGCATTCAAAATAGTAATGCATTTGATCCGAGCAGCAATAATTTGGTCAAGCACTTGGTGTATGGCACAGGACGAGATAAAAGTTTGGACTACTACTATAATGGAGGAGATAATGTTTTCCCACTCACTGAAGGTTCAGAATCCCCATGTCTTAGCCCTAGCCCCAATGACTCTGATGATTACTTTTTTTTTATCTGCCTCAGGGGCCAGCGAGAGCAGTCCTTCTGAAGAATCAAATTCCAAATTCAAGCGACTACAACGGCATGAGAAATCAAAAGAAAGGATTCACACCTCTCTAATGGGAAATGGGTCTCCGTGGGCAACAGCTTTGAAATGGGACTACTCGACCACACAGTAGTTATATGCTGAATCTCATGGTTCTGAGGTGGCTTTACCCACAGTGGAAAAGAGCTAGCTGACACCCACAGAGAAAACAGAAGAGCCCTCATTGAGGATTATTTTACAGTTCTATTAAAATAGCATCAGCCAGAGACTCGACCTGACAGTTGTAGGGCTCGGCTTGCAACTAAGACATTGGAAGATGCACTAAAGAAAGTCACCTGTATTGAGATTAGAGAAAGGATTACATAGTCGAAGAGACTGCTCTTGGGGTACTCAAGGGCCAGGTGGAATCTAAGGAGTCTCAAATCTCTGATATAATGTAGAAAAATGAGGACTTCAAGAACCATGAAAAGGTGGAATAATGTCAGCTTTGTCAGTCTGGCAGGAGGGATAGAAGGCAATAACCCTCGGGCGGTCATGTTGGATCTTGTCAAAGGTGCATTCCCTGAGCTGTCTTCATGGAATTGGGAGTTGGAGGGAAACAGCCATTACAACTCATGCATTACAATGCATGCTTTTACCTTGCATGCCGTTACAATGCAAATGGCTTGTTGCAGGGGGTATAAGGGGCTGGATTTAATTCCAACACCTTCCCTACTGTTGCACACACTGGAGTTGGAATAGTGAATTATACTATTCCAACATCCAGCGCACCCCCGACAGCAAGTGGGGGTAAAAATGTGCATTGTAACAGCATGAGGGGTAAAAGCATGTGTCATACCATCATACAACCGAGTTGGAGGTGCAAAGGGTACACTAATTTTCTTTGATGCTCAAATAATAGGGCCACTCGACAGGAGAGAGTGCTGATGGACCTAGAGATGCGCTTTTGAACTTTGGGGACTATTTAATAGGGCAAGCACTTTTTGAGAAATTCCTCCCCTGATGCCTGGCACAGTTTCAATAGACAGTCTGTTTTTGTACACCCAGATTCCTGCCATATTACAGTTGAGTGTAGATGAAGGCTAAGGCAGCTCATAAAACCATATTTGTTGACCGATCTGGATTTATGAAGGACTGGTCTTTCAAGAGAGGTTTGCTTGTTGTTGATGCAGATTATATTGCCCACATGAATCCCTGGATCCCTGCATTTTTTAAATCTGAAGAGAGGGAGAGCCCCAATTGGAGTAGCATGAAATGCTTTGAAAGCTGGTGTAAGCAGTGAAACCCACAGGTTCAGCTTAAATCGTCAGAAACTACAGCATTTGCTTATTAGGGAGTTATATTGGAAGCTCAGGGTGACTGAGGCTCACCTTACGACTATGGTTTCAACCGGGGATGATCCTGAAATGGCCCAGTATCAGTTAACCTTAGTTAAGGCCAAGATTAATGAAATGACTGCAAACAGAATAGCAGTAAAGAAATATCTGAAATGAAGACAGGAATGCTATGAATACAGCGATCGAGTAGGACATCTCCTCGCAGTGCCTACTAGGCAAAAAGTGACTGCTGGGCAGGAATTATCAGGACAACAGGGTAACAGATTCCGAAGGGATCCATGACGTGTTCCAGGGGTATTATCAAAGGCTTTATTGGGCTCGGGCTAATAGAGGAGGAAAGTCATTGGCAATATCTGGACTCTATACCTCTCGACAGAATCATCCTTCAAGATTGGGGTCCTCTACAATACATCTATTACCATGGATGAAATCCAGGTGGTGCTCAAGGATCTTCCATCTGGGATGGCCAAGGGGGCTGACAAGATCCTGCTCAAATCTTTTAAGGTATTTTTTTTAAGATAATGCTTAGAGCTGGGGGACTGATTTTTGCAAGTACAGGATGGACAATTATCCCCAGACTCATAGTCTTCTGCTAATGTAGTGGATTTTTAAAAAAAGGAACATTTTTGGCAAATTCTTTGGCTATTCCTTAAATTGAAACAAAGTTCAATTGGTCATGAACAGGCATCTGATGCACATGTTGTTGATCAAGCAATATATTTAAAGGTTGACATTGGTTCAGAAGTAGATCAGATAGTGTAGTATAATCTTGCAGTGGTTATTAGGAAGGCTAAATGTGATTTGGAGAGGCTGAATAATTTACATTTGTCAATTGTCAGTTGGTACAATGTGATTAAAATGCTATTCCTGCTAAAGGTCCTGTATCTCTTTAGGGTTATCCCTCTTGGGTTCGAGCACTATTGGTACAAGATGATGGATGATATGGTGTCTAGATTTATCTTGTCATATGCTGAAACCAGAAGGGCACATAAATATTTGACACTTCCTAGGAATAGAGCAGGGTGGGCCATCCCTAGCTTTCAATTATACTATTGGGCCACTGCACTATGTGCTCTCTTTTAGGAAAACACAGAAAGCTATGGTCTCAGAGAGAACATCCCACCCATTTAAGAACTGTTAATAGGGTAAGATGCTGGAATCTGCTTTTTAAGTTTTACTGAACCTAGCTACTATGACAAGGTTTTTTTCATGACCCTTGTGGCAGCAATAAAGATCTGGGCAATCTCCTGGAAAAAAATGGGCCTATGCAGATTTAATTTTTATACTCCTCTACAGAGGAAACCTCTAAGGAGGAATTCTCTCCTTCAAGTAATTTTTCAAGAATCCAGTATATTAAGTTGAGAAGGGTGTAGTAATGGACTCCAGACTAGTTGAAGTATTTCATGAAGATTTATTGTAAATTGTTAAGTAGCCTGGAACAAGCCCCACCAGGAGCAGCCAGCAGGCAGCTCAGCCCCATCATAACTGTGGCTTATCTTCAACCAGCACCCAACATTCCGTAGTGCATCACAGTGCAGATGCATTCCACTAGAAGTGCATGAAGTGGGTAAAGGTATACATAGGAATATACAATAGGCAGGATGCAACAAAGGGCAGGGGCTATTGAGATTAGGAGATTTTTTCAGGGAAAGAACATATTCTCATTTGAGGAATTATGGGCTGATTTTGCTATCAATCAGAAGGAACTTGATAAATACCTACAGGTTTTTTTTTTTTTTGTTACAAAAAATGTGTAAGCCCAAGTGCGTTTTCCAAAGTTCCAGTGATGGAATTGTTAGTGGGGAAAGAGGAATGTTCAATCAGTCAAATTTATGGTAGGCTGTGTTCTTCCCTGTTGGATGATCTCGAGAAGCATAACAACAAATGGTAGAAGAGACTTGATTCCTCAGATCTCAGTTTTTATAAGATTCTGGAGCTTGGCTGAACCCTGCTGTGTTCGGCTGGTGACAGGCGCAGCATGACAATACAGTCTTTTACCTATATCATACTCCATCTAAAATCACTAAATTGATGGGGTACCTGCTGCCCTCAATGTTTTGTCAAGATGCAGACTTGGCTTACATGTTATGAACGAGCCCGTCCTTAGACGCACTTAGACATAAAGGGGCATATGCATCAAGCCTTTAGGCCCACGGAATGAATGTGAAAGTATTGCTTAATTGCCAATCGCAATTTGCGATTCACAATTAAGGAATATGTAGGAATCACAATTATTATTGTGAAACCTGCATTTTGAGAGTCCTTAATAGTGATTCGCTAAAACTGGCTATTACGGACTTGCAAAACGTTTTTTTGATGCAAATGCCCCAAAGTTCCTAAATTCATTGGGAATAGTCTAAATTCTGATTTTACTTGGATTCCTCATTCAATGCTTCTTGCGGTGTATGATGAGGGTGTTGCTAAACTTGACTAGCATTTCATCTTCATTGTCATGACCATGGCCATGATTCACATTTGTATTGCTTTGGTGTGGCTGGATCCCCAATCGCACACATTTCATCAATGACTTGGGCATTTGTTGCCAATGTTCAATACTGAAAATGCAAGAAAGGCAGGAAAGCTAAGCGGAAGGGTAAAAAGATATTGGCAAACTTTTGGACTGGGTTCATACTAAGACATTTGATTACCTGGTGCAATGCCGTATCATCTGGTTGAACTTTGCCTTGAAAGGCCTCCCAGGAGATTTTCCAGAGGTCGTTGGGCTTCCACTGGCCTCCAGGTTAACCGACCAGACGGCAATGATTTGTGTTGGCACAGAGATGCACAATCTGTACTTTATCTCTGTTATTGGTTTTACAGTTTTTTCAGTGTAAGGATTGAATGATCATTGTTTGCTTACCTTGCACATCAGCCTTATTTGGCTTCTCGAAGGGACTACTATGTCAGGATATTTGCGCACCATGTTTATGGTAAATGTCTGCATACTGCATCATGCTATTCATATAAGTTCTATGCAATATTTAAATTTGAATTAATTAGCATTCATTTTATGCAATATCGAACTTAGTTTGGAGTGATCAACTGGGAATACTTATGCAGAACTATGTACATTTTATAATGTGCTTGGATCATTTTACCTTTCATTAAGGATTTTGGCAGGCATGCTGTTGGTATTGGCAAGTTTGGGATATAACTTTCACGAAATTACATATATATAAAACTATGCAATAAAAATATTTTTTTTTTAAAGAAAGAAAGAACAAGCATTGGCATAGCCAATAGGTCTTGCTTTTGGGACTTTATAAGTGTTTAGCCATGCAACAGTTGATGTTGTTGCACCAAGGATATTGTGATGCATAACTAAATATTATAAGGTCCCAAAAGCGAGACCTATTGGCTATGCCAATGCTTGTAGGCAGGGAGAGGTGACGGCTTTACATGTTGCCCCTGTTCAGGTAGGCACTAGGTTGTCTCTCCTCAGGGTGAAGACACCTTATGAAGCAGGGAATGGCACAAGGATGACACGGCACCTGATGAGCTACAGTAAAGCGCCATTTGGATGATCTTAAGAAATTTAAACACATCTTACCAGGTTTCTTTTTAGGCAGCAAGGAAAATATTTGTGGATTGCAGCTCCTAAATTAAAAAAAAAAAACAACAACATGTTTTGCCATTTGCGGGCAGATATCGAGAGCGGGCATAAATGAATACAGCCAAACACCGCGTGATATTCTCCCACACAGCAGCTCCTGCGGCCTACATGCACAAGGTTGGCTTATTAAGAATTTGCTGAGACAGCACCTCACAAGTGCTTGAAGCAGCTTAAGGGTGACACTGGCTGTTCACGTTTTGCCGCCTGCTTCTGGAAGATACTGCAGGTGTAGCAGAGAATGAGTTCAAACGTGCTTCCTGCGACATGCAACACGCCTGTCACATGTCAGAGAGCCTCTAACGACACTCATGTGATCCCATGTCTGGTGTCAGATGTTCAGCTACTTCTGCTCACTCCGCTGTGAACTTTGTTTTTTGCATTTCCCATTAGATATGAAGGAGTACATCAGAACGATTACACATATCAGAATGCCAGCTGATGCAAATTAAAAATCCGGGAGTGTGGAACAAATGTGACGCGTTTTACAATGTGGACTTTGAGAGCTCGATCGGATCCAGGGTAGGATTAAATAATTGTTTCACAGAGAGACTGAAAAATTTTAAACATAGTTAAGCTACCAATATTCCCTTATTTGGCGCAAGATATCTCCCACTGTAAATAGAGAAACAGTAGAAAGATGAAAAGTAAAGGATTCAAGCATGCGATATTCGAGTTGCACACAGATGTCAGCCGCAGCTGCTCAACCCACTCTGATGCTTCATTCCATTTACGACCGTGTCTATCCACAGGAGTAAAGGGTCTGTAAAAACCCAGAGGTGGGGATGTCCGCGTGTTTTACCATGAGAAATGCTGCATGTGGAAAGTGCATGTCATATAACACATTCTAATACGGAAATCTGCCTCCAGCTTTTTGGCCAATTCATTTTTTCAAGCATGCTGTTCTTAAAACAATAGTTTTCTTGTTAGTGCGGTCAAGGTTTTGAAGAAGCCACAGCAACATTATGAAGGAAACGGTTGAGAAAAACACATTGGGCTTGCTTGATGGAAATAGTTTCAGCAACTAGCAACCACCAGAAAATGGA
The DNA here is from genome assembly GCF_964204655.1 of Triturus cristatus. Taxonomy (NCBI): domain Eukaryota; kingdom Metazoa; phylum Chordata; class Amphibia; order Caudata; family Salamandridae; genus Triturus; species Triturus cristatus. The sequence goes on along the minus strand of NC_140589.1, from coordinate 189,538,287 downwards.
ACTGTTAAGTTGTAAACAAATGAAAGAAGGGACGAAGCAACGTCTGGGAAGCCGATAGACGAACTATGAAGGGGGCCCAGATTGGGGTTATCGGTAGGGATGATGGACCCATGGAACCCTACACGGACTCAGAGCATGGATGTGGCCACACCAAGGGTACATGGGATGTGTATGATGTGCAGAGAGAAAGACATGCCGGGTTCACGCTGCTGCAGCAGAGATTGTCGTAGCCCTATAGCTGGTGGCAGCTCCAGGGCATGCAACCGATCTTCTGATGCACAAAAAAAGCTTTTCCCATTCTTACAAAGACAATCCCCCTCCCACCCCCCAAAAAGCACCACAGCTGCTCGCGCCTAAAAATGACACTGGAAATAAGCTACGAGGGACGGTACTTTTCAGGGGACATTGCTGCACGCGCATCCCTCGAGTGCTTAGCACGTCATCGCGATGATGTGCTAAGCACGCGAGGGATGCGCGTGCAGCAATGATTGGAGAGGCGGAGCGAGGCGTGCGTGCTTGTGCACGTAACCGCAAGCTGGTGGCCGGCGGGTAGCACTTTGAAAAGCCCCTTACTAAAGTCGAGCAAGGAGCGCATGCGCTGCTCTAGGCTCAACCTAAAAAGGAGGGGTCAATGCAAAAACGTTCCAGAAAATACCACACCAAGGATCTCAGGTCTAACAGTACTTTAAAATGTTTGTATTTTTTTAAGGAAGTTTGAAGTGTCAGGCTTGTAGAGGCATTGTTCCCTCACCAGTTATGCCACCATTTTGATGAGCAAAGTGTTCAGAGCGGTTAAGCAGATCTTGTCAAGGAGTATTTATTGAGGGCTGCATCCCACCCATGCTACGTGCGTATGGTCTGCCAAAGACAAACCCATGTCAATCCGTCAGAGCTCTGACCATATCCAGGTGGCAATCATGCTGCCGGTTTCCACCTCCATCTGATAACCTATCCTCTAGTCAGACCAACTCTTTGTCAATTAATCTCTACTCCCCATTCCATTCTTTAGACAATGAGGTATCCAACATTCTAAAGGAGTGTGATCTTTATGGTTATCATCAGGGGAGGAGCACAGAGCTTATTTACTTATTTATTTCTAATTTTTGTATAGCGCAAATATGACCCAAGCGGTATCAGAGCGCTTTACATACGAGATGAGGTCGACAGAGGTAAATAGCTGTGGGAGAAAAAGCATAAAAATATATATCAGGAACACAATAGTATATTGGCAAGCACACTGAGATCAAGCATGCCATGTAGTGTGTTAAACAGCAAAACAAGATGGGAGACAAGAGGAGCAAAACTTCTAGTTCAGCACAGTATTCATCAGTAAGGCTTTCACTTCTCTTTTGAAGGCAAATGTTGAGGGAATCAGTCTTGTTTCCACAGGTAGGAAGTTCCATATTCTCTGAGCAATTCCAGAGAATGTACGATTGTTGGTATTCATTTTTTAAATTTCTTCGGCTTGAGCAGAAGTGTGCTGGTGCTCCTAGAGTTACAGGAGGCTCCCGATAATTCGAGCTTATTTGCCAGGTAAAGGGGAGTGTTGTAGTGTATCACTTTATGAGTCAAACATGCAATTTTTAACTGGATCCTTGAGTCAAACGGAAGCCAGTTGAGCGAATTAGGTCTGGAGAGATGTTGTTGGTTTTTCTAGAGCCAGTGATGAGTCTAGTCGCAGCATTTAGCGATGCTCTAATGGGGGCTGAACGAGTTTCGGAAGCCCGCATAGACTAGCACTGCTGTATTCTAGTCTGGAGATGACTAGTGCTTGCACCGCAGATTTGAAGTCATTTTGGGGAAGGTAGGGCTTGAGTTTTCTTAGGATGCTCAGTTGGTAGTTAGCTCCTTTGGCAGATGCTCTGATGTGATCCTGCATGTTTAGGTTCTTAACAAACACAATTCCTAGTGATTTTGTGGAATCAATGATGTGAGGTGTGCAGTTCAGATTTGAGACAATTTTAAGATATTTCTCAACAATCGTGGCTTGCTTAGCGGGAGAAATGAGGAGGAATTCTGTTTTAAGGGTGTTTAGCTTGAGGTGGTTGGATGTTAGACAATTAAGAGTTTTGAGCAGGGTTCCGTTGAGTGACTTGATATCTTCAGGGGAGGCGATTTTCATGTACAGTTGGGTGTCGTCCGAGTACATGTGATACTGGATGTTTGAGTCTTTGAGGATTACAGTGAGTGGTTCCATGAAGAGGTTGAAGAGCGTGGGGGAGAGCGAGGATCCCTGGGGCACACCCAGCGAGTAGGGACTGGAGTTGGATAGTGACAGGGACAGAGCTGATAGCCCACTCTGCTCTGGATGACCTCCGTCACTAAGCAGACTAATGTTTCAGCGGTTCTGATTTTGTTAGACCGCACAGAAGGTTCTGACACAGTGAGCCATAAAATTGGGATTAGAGATAAAGACTTTCTGTCAGATAAAGTATTTCAGGTCTTGGCACTGGTTCAGAAATTACAAGTAATGTGCAGTGTTGCTGTTAGATTGGCTCTGAACCTCATTCTTAAAGATAATATTCATCTGGCCCTGGTTGTACTACACTGGCTTCCTGTTAAGGAGAAGATCTTTTTCCAATCAGTATGTGTGGTGCATAAATCTGTCTACTCCACTCAGTGATGAGATATTTCAATGGTATTATCCTGGTCAGGCATAAAACCAAAATGTCTCTTAGCTGTTTCCTGATCTAGTTCCATGATTTAGATCTTGGCAGACGGTTTACTCCGTCACAACAGTGACGGATATCCCATCTGCCGAAATATAAATCTCATAGGATATAATGGGATTTCTCTTTCGGTGCACAATATATCCGTGACTATTGTGATGGAGTACACCGTCTGCCAAGATCTAAATTAGGCCCTTATTCACAAAACAACTGGTAGTAGGGCATTTTCCACTGCTGCAGCTCAAAAATGGAACTCTTTGCCATTATATCAGAATAAAGAGTTGACTCTAATGTTCAGAAACTATTAAATTATTGGCTATGTTCCTCTTGTTACAAGTTAGTTAGGTTGTTTTATTAATTCTCTCTTTCCGTTCTGGACTGTGCCTTTCTTGTGATATTTTCCTTAGTTTTATCAGTGCCAAGGAACCCTCCTTGGGTGGAAGCTGTGCTTTATAAATGTTACACGCAAATACAAATAGGTGGTTATGAGAAACACCTAACAAGATGTCCTACAGGAATGTTTATTATAATTGGGAGGTATTTAAGATCCCTGTGGGATAACATATGACCCACATTTTGTTGTCATAAGAGACACTGTTAGATCTAATTTGCTAGCTGTGATTTAATATGAATGACTGGCACCACAGACAAGCAATTATTGTGATGATATCTGTAGTTTCAATGACTTCCAAAAGCATTGTATGGCCCACAGATTCGGGTGCTCTTAACAGGTTAAGATTAGGCTTTCAGGTTGCCCCAAATGAAAAAGGAAAGCTTTCCTTCCCTGATTTCAGCTTGTTTCTTTCTCACTCTATCATCAAAATCTTAGGCCCATATTTATGAAGCTTTTACCTTATCCTCGCGTAGTGCAAGGCGACTTAACGATAATGCAAAGGCTTCAGCAACTTCTACAAAGCCACGCAAGGCCTGAGTTCTGTGGCCCTGCGTGGCTTTGTAAGGAAACATAATGCAAGGCAGCTGCTTGTGCTGCGTTATGTTACATGTCAACTTAGGAGGCCTTCCATGGGTGGAGCATGGGCGTTCTCATCACATGAAAGTTTAATAAATGTGCCCCTGATTGTCTATTTTGAAGAATGGTGAATGATATTGCAAAGTATTTTATCTGAGATATTATCTTAACTCTCAGGAATCTGCTAATAAAGGACAGATTTAGAATTGGCCTGCGATTTGCTGTCTCCAGAGGTTTATCTGACAAGAGAGTAACTATTGGAACCTCTTCCTTGCTGGAGTGATCCATTGATATTACTTGGTATGTATATGAATGTACTCCTAGCAAGGTTCAATGGAGATGGTTGAGGTTTTGGCTTATTAGCTACTCTACACATTTATTCAAAACTCAATACTATAGAAGATAACATTAACACCTGGTTGTAAGGGATTTTATTCTGTTGGCAATGGCATTGTTTCTTCCATAATATATTCTCTAGTCATATTCTCAGAAAAAGTTATGTTATTTTCTTAGAGTGTGTCAAAGATGGCAGGGCTTGTCTATGGAACTATTTACACAATTCACTAGGTTGATGTCACACTTGATTGTTTTGCGTTGCAAAGTGAACATTCTTTAGCCTTTGACTGGGTCAGGCTGGTCTATAAGGAAACCTGGCAGTGCCAGAATAGCTGGTCTGATGATCAGTGCATGGGCCAGTTTTTATCTGTTTGTGGGACATTTTAATTTGTCTGGTGGGCGGTTTTTGTTGTTGATTCCCCGATATCACCACATTGCTTGCAGCAAGAACAAATGCATGTAGTCTCTTATACCTTACAATATCTTTATACACTGTGTCTTTACAAGTTCAAAGATGCCCCTAGTTGCAAAGTTTTGGACCTGGCCCTTTTTGCAGGGTTATCCCCAAACTGTTTGCCTTCTTACTCCTATTTTTCAGACCTACTGTTTGTTATCTTTAGGACTTTGGGCACTTTACCACTGCTAAAACAGTGCTAAAGTGCATGTGCTCTTTCCCCTAAAATATGTTATGATAGGTTTACACCTGTTTAGCGTATTTAATTTACATGTAAATATTTGTAAAGTAGTATCGCATATATCCAGGGCCTGTAAATTAAATGCTACTAGTGGGCCTGCAGCACTGCGTGTGCCACACAGAGACATAGCCTTTCAAACCTTTCCCAGGCCTGACACCGTAGAGCCTGCGTGCACTGTTTACTGCCACTATGACTTGGCATTTAAAACTACTTGCCAAGCCTTCGACTCCCCTTTTTACTTCATATAGCTCAACCCTAATGTAGGTCCCAGGCAGCCCTACTGTGTAAGTAAAAGGTAGGACATGCACCTTAATTGTGTGGCATGTCCTGGTTGGGACAAACATCCTATTTTGTGTCTCACTACTGTGAGGCCTACTCCTCTCATAGGTTAGCATTGGGAATTCCTTGATATGTATTTAAGTAGTAATTCCTGACCTGGAAGGAGTAGTGTTGCCATGTTTGATATGTTTGGAATAGTGTTGATAAATCCTACTTACTAGTGTAGGTGGATTTTACATTACGATTTTAGAAATGCCACTTTTAGAAAATGGCCCTTTCTTTGGGCTTAAGACTCTTTGTGCTTTGCAGCCTGACTCCAATTCATGTCTGGGCCTGGATGATAGCTACACTTTGTGCATTCTTTCCAGACAGCCATCACACAGCAAAGGTTGGGTGTGACAGGGTTACATGTCCATACTGATAGTCTTCCTGGGCTAGAGAGAGGGAGGCAGGGCACACTTACATTTGTATAGGCTTTGTCCTGCCCTGACACAAACAGCTTATTTACCCCCTACTGTTGTCTAGAGCTAGGGCTGGGGTTAAAAGGCAGTGTTGTGCACTTCTAAGGTTTCCTTCTAAGTTCCTGCTTGGACAAAAACAATTTTGAGTATACTTACAGGGGCTCTGACCTCATGATTTTAAACAATTCAAGGACTTGTAATCAGATGCTGCTCCCTCTACATAATGAACCAGAGGACTGTTGTGCTGCCAGGAGAAACCACCTTTCATGTGAACTGCTTTGCTGCATTGGCCTCCTGCCTGCTGTTTGCTGGGCGGAAGAAGGGACTGCCAATCTGCCACTACATTTGGATGTGCTGGCCTGCTGCCTGTCATCATTTCCTGTGCCAACTTTACAAGGGCGGGGATTGCTCTCCTTTCCCTTGTCCTGTGGGAATCCCAGGTAAGACTCTGCTTCACCCCGTTATCAAAAGTGGGTGTTGACTGCTTCACATGTCATTTGATCTCTGGGCAAAAATTGCAACTTGGAATGCTCTGTCACTCCAGCCTGAACTCGAGGCAGGTGCTTGCGGCAGTGGAGTACTACTCTACTGTGACATGCGTGGAGAGAGATCTCTATTCCTGAGGCACTTTAGGGAAAGCTCGGTCATTGTATACCACAGCCCCAGCTTGCAAAGACCCGGCAGCTCTTCTAAAATGCCAATGCTGAAATCTGTAGAATGCGTGGCTGAAGGAGGGGAAGACCATAGCAGCATCTCCTGCTTCTGAAAGCCGCAACATCAGAAGGTACCTGTGGAGCATGTGGGCCTCATAGGAAATTATGAGGCAGCCTCACACTCTCATGTGGGTCTACCCCTGCCCCTTTGCAAGGAGCAATCCCTAAGGCCTGTGAGTGCCCCTTGCCTCTCACAGCTGCACCGCATGGTCGCAGGCAGCTGCCTTGTTAGTCCTGCATGCGGGGGTCCCTGCGAGATCTACCGCTGGAACCTGCGGGTTGACGGTGACTTTGCGGCCCAGTGCAGCTATTGTTTCCTGCTTCCCATTGTATTTTGCCCTCTGGGGGCTGGCTGATTTCTTCATCAGCTGCACCGCATGCTCATGGGCCACTGCACTTGGGAATTCATCACGCAGGGGACAGGATGCCAACGTGGCATACATTGGTGCCTTAACCCCACCCCCTTTCTGGATAAAACATACCGGGAGGTGCCAGTTCCATGTGTTTGTACTTCATGGGTGAGTCTTCGATGGAGGCACCCGATCTAGAACTGGATACCTCTGGACATCTATAAATTACTGCATTCTCCCAAATAGGCATGTTGGTGCTGCTATGCCCTATGTTTGGTGCCTAAATTACTGCAAAAGGTTAACAGGAGTGCAGGTGCACTGCACCCTATGTGTTTAGGGCAATATTGGTGATTTATGTGTTTTGGTTATTGTCTATTGCGTTACCAGCACTAATATATTGACTTATGTTGTTTTGCCTTAACTTGTTTGGATAACAAGTACTATATAATGTGACTGCATTGTATGCACAGTAATGTTGTTTCCTGATGTTTGCAACATATATGTCTTTCACTTATTGCACTCATTGTGATGCTTGGCAATTGTCTATTTGACACAGTATTTGTGATTCATGTCACTTTTGCTCTTGTGTTATGTACAATGCAGTCTATTTTCATACAATCCTGTGTGGAGTCTCTTTTGTGGTGTATTTATTGGGTTTCTGTGTGTTGTGCAAATGCTTTAAACATTGCCTGTGATGATAAGCCTGCCTGCTCTGCGCCAAGCTACCAGAGGGTGAATACAGGTTATCTTTGGCGTGTAACTTACTTGCCCTGACTGGAGTGATGGGTTCTGCCTGGCTTAGGTGCATACAGTAGCCAAGCAGAAACCCCATTTCTAACACAAAGGTTGGCCACATTTTTAGCCATCAGGTTCCCTAATGGGGGGACACTTTGACTTTAGTGCCTGCCCCAGAGCAACCAACTGATTTGCAATATTGCCTCATGTGATCTTTAAAAGGTTCTTTGTGAACTCAAGCTTGATTTGTTTTCTGCAGACATTTCAAATTCTGACTCACGTGAAGAAACAGTGAGGGGTCTGAAAATTTTGAGACAGAGGGTTTTTAGAAATGGGGTTTCTGGTTGGCTAAGTTATACACCCAGTCCAGGCAGAACCCACCACTGTAGTCAGGGTAATCTAGATACACAAATGAGATAACCTGTTCTCACCCTCTGATCGCTTAGTGCATAGCAGGCAGACTTATCTAAGGAGGCAATGTGTAAAGTATTTATGCAACACACACCCACAGTAACACAATGAGTCCACCACAAAAAGACTCCATGCAGGCTTATGAAAAATAGCCTTTGTATTATCAGTAAATAAAGACCAAGTAACAAAAATCTCATAAGTACTTTCCAAGTTATACTGGGTCAAAGTATCTCATGAAATGTAAGATTTCCAATCAGTCAGTTCAATACAGTGCTAGCAGCACTTACGATCAAGTTGTGATTGATGTGTACTATTTCCTCACCATGGCGGGAAAAGCAGTACTCAACACAGCACTTTGGATATGGTTTTGAATGGGTCCTTTGGATCTGGGAAGTCCAACAAAGATGGGCCATCAGTGAGGGCATGGATCAGTGTCTGGGACCTCAGGGGCCCAACTACAGTTTTTTTCCAGCCGTATTCACGTGGGACAGGCGAGGAGTGTGGACTGTCCTTGTTTGGTGGAGGCAGTCGCAGTGGTTTTCCTCCGGATTCACAGCAGCGGTGACCAAAGGGTGAACATTCCTTGTGCTTCTAGGCACACCACTGGTCACCAGGGCAACACATCACAATGAAGCCACGCTGGAAGTTGCAGCGCAAGTCGAACTAACTGGAGCAGTGATTCAGGGCAAAATAAAAGCGGCCTCTTCTGCACCCAAGCAGGGTGCATGCCGATAAATACAATAAGCAAGTGATACAGAACACTCCATTTCTTCTTAGAGCTCAGCCACCAGATCTACAGCGAAGCTGAAGTCTTTGATGATCCTGAGACTTCGATGAACAGAGTCCAGCCAACAAGCCTTTGGAGAACACTGGAAGTTAGTCACAAGGCAAAGGTAGTAGGGGGCAGGCCAGCACAGCAAGGCAGGTTGCAAACTGACAGTCCCTCTTGGTAGCACAGCAGTCCTTCTGGCAACGTTCAGGGGTAGAACCAGTGATGTCTGGTTACAAGTCAAAAAGTGTCTGATTCGATGTGGCGAGATGCCCAATAATTATACCCAAAAGTGCCTTTGATGTAGGGGGTGACTTCAAAAAACCTAAAGTGCACAGGTGCCCTTTCAGCTCAGTCATGTCTGCCAGTCTAGCTATGGGGGTAACTCAGCCCCTTGTGTGAAGACAGGACACTACCTAATCAAGTGAAGTCTTACCTCCTGCCCTCCCTCTTGCCCAGGATGACCCATCAGTATGCAGATGAATGCAGATGCAGTTGAGCTTCCTGTATTGTGACTGTCTAGAGGGAATGCATAAAGGTATCTGTCACCCAGACCAGATGTGTATTGGAGACAGGCTGACAGGAACACAGAGCAGTAAGTGCAGACAAATATCTACTTTCTAAAAGTGGAATTTCTAAAAGAGTAAAGTGAAATCAACCCTCACCAGTAAGTAGAATGTATCAATGCCATTCCAAACATATGAAACATCAAAAAGCTACTTCTTTCTTATCATGAATTACCACTTAAAAAGGTATAAGGGAATCCTCAATACTAACCTATGAGAGGGGTAGGCCTCACAGTAGTGAAACATGAAATGGGCTGTTTGTCACTACCAGGCAATGCAAACCACAACAGTACATGTCCTACCTTTTGCTTACATAGAACCTGGCTATTAATGCTACCTAGGTCCTACCTTATAGATGGCTTATATGTAATAAAAAAGGAGTTTCAGGCTTGGAAACTAGTTTTAAAAGCCAAGTTGAAGTGACAATAAACTGCACACAGAAGCAATGCAGTGGAAGGCCTGAGACAAGTTTGAAAGGCTACTTCTGTAGGTGCAGTGTTGCAGCCCACTAGTAGCATTTAACTTAGAGACCCCGGGTATATGGTATACCACTTAACAAGGGACTTACAAGTAAATTACATATGTCAATCAGGTATACACCATTAAAATGCATGTTTATGGAAGAAGAACACACACTTTAGCATTGATTAGCAGTGGTAAAATGCTCTGAGTCCTAAGGCCAACAAAAAGATACAGCAAAACGTGGAGGTAAAAAGCAAAAAGTATAAGGGAAGACCACCCTAAGGATGCCAGGTCTAACAGGAATTCAAGAAGACGATCTAGATTGGCATCAGTCAAGGACTATGGTATGGAAGATTGGTTAAAAACTTCATGGAAGGCTGTCTACTCATCCTTACTGTGGTAATTATGTTGACTTGAGGTTGGATTACAATAGGTTTCAGTTGTGAACTGTGTCATTCAGATTGGAGATTAATGTAATTGTCCAATGATTTGTCCTAGAATTGGTTTTAATGGCTTTGTCTTAGTTGTTGATGGCACAAGTGAAAATATCCAGTATATACCTTATGTAAGGAGCAGCAATCATTTGAATGAAGCATAGAGTAACTAGGTTTCCAACCACTTGTGTATCCTATTGGTCACCCTGGATTATCATGAAAAGGGTGACATTGTAGACTCTTTTTGTTCAGTGGCAGCTATTGAATGGCAGCCATTCGGTCCCTTTTCTGAATATCTACCATTATTTTCAACCTTTCTTGGTGCCACGTGATCTTACTGACTGAAAGAAAATGCTTCAATTCCATGTTGGCATCTCTAGATTGCACATTACAAGATAATGAAGTCCCAAAGATCACCAGAGTGAGTGGAATTTTAGTTGTAAAAAAGAGTGTTTTAGCAAAAATAAATATTCCAGGGATTTGAGTTTCTAAATTTCATGAAAATCCTAACCTCCAAATCTGAATCCCCAAATCTTATAATGACTCCTAGTTTCACAGACCTGCATTTGCTCTAGTTATCCAATATCCACCCAGATCACCTTTAATGTTCGTAATCCATAATCAAGGTCTTAAACTCTTTGGCTATGCCTAACATGACAAAGGATGTTACCAAATTGATAATTAGAAAGTGAAAGTTGAATAAGGTAAGTGTTCTCTGCCATAAAGTGCTTATTGATAGCCAGCTAGTTTTGTCTATCATTCACTTCCAGTATGAACTGAAAACCAACCTCATTATTCAATGCCTCATTATAGTGTAATTTGCTTGTACATTAGACACCCATTAAGGGGGTTGAGCCCATCTCAATCTCCACATCTCTTGTAGCTTCTGTATTCGTCTAAATCCCTTGTCAAATCTCCTGTCTGTTCCTACTCGCAATTCCGCCTCTTTAAATCACACCCCCTATATCTGTCCTGTGAAACAACTCCTCACCATATCTCCTCATGAAATTAGAACTACTGGTAACCTGTAGTTGGGATCCTGCTATATACAAACCCTATAATCAAGCATATGCGGGTATGGCTTTAGCATTTGAATTGGTACACCTACAGTACAGTACAGTGCCCTTCTGACTACTGGATAGGTTTGAGCTACACAAGAAGCACATTCATGCATGTGCGGGTGTGACTGTTGCATTTGACTCGGCACAGCTACAATACAGTGATATTCTGTCTTTCAGCTAGGTTTCAGAACTACAAAGCCCACATAAATACATACAATTAACTTCAAGTTGAGCCCGGTTCTTGAATACACCCATTATTAGAATGCATGTTCCCAACCATTAGTATTTACACCATTGACAGGAAACCTTTTTGAGGGTACCCATATACATTGGAGATTGAAAACTAGCATAATGTTGATTAACTTAATGCATTTCCATGGCTACAGATGGTTTAAATGCAGGGTTGCATGAGGTTAAACATCACATGTGTTCACTTGTACTGTCATTGCATCTTTTTGTATGCACAGCTTAAGACATATTAGTATTGAAAGAACAGTTAAAAACCAATCTGACGAATACATTGTCTTCTCAGGTCGTACTTACGATGAGCAGTAGTGGCAGACATAAGAATAATTTAATGATTTTTGAGAACATTCGGCAACAGCACACCCCATCTGGTGAGAATGATCCGAAACAATCTGCAAGTACAAATAGAATATCAGCACATTATATAGAGTAAAATGAAAGAACAGACACATAGTAACATACATTTCAACTTAACCCCCCCACACATATCACAGACAAATTATTAACTATTATTCTAGAATGGAATTATGTAAAAGCACAGAGTGTTAAAACATATTATACAAAAACATGGATCCGAAACATAGACTGCTATTACATTGATCTTTAATTTAAATTGTATTACACAAAATGGAAGAGCCCAGGAATTCACCAGTTAAGGAATAGAGACAAAGCACACCATAACTCATGCTCCCATTCTGCTTTGCTCTTTGTGGACAGCCTTATTTTAACATGCATTTGGGTACGGGTGTAGTGACTATGGCAGGGAATGTGAAATTTGATGCATTGTACATACCATTACTAGTGAATGTAAAGGCTTTCTTGGATTTGTGTTTATTGAACCATAACTGACCATTACTGTGTTTTTAAGTGAAATAATCGGTTTTATGATGTATCACATTCATCTGCCATGTACCTATTATGTGCTGTACAAAGTGTTTATCCAGGCCCTGAGGCTAACCAGCTTCAGGTGTGCTCAGCAGAGGTTGGTAGGGGGCAAGCCTTGCACTGGGTTTAATTTGTTAGCTGCCAAACGTTATGCAGAATTTTCAAACATCACCATGAAACTGAGAATACAAAGAAGATGTCACCTTTGAAGGACAAATGGATAGTACTTGTGAGAGGTGCTGCTCTACTGTTTAGACTGGCACTGTGGACAGGAGAGAAGCCAGTGGTCAAACCGATATTTCCAAGGATGTGTAATAATAATAATAATCCACATTTGTAAAGTGCGAACAATCACCCGTAAGGGTCTCTAAGTGCTGGGGGCCGGGGATCGAACCGGGATCCCTAGATTCCGGAGTCAGTCGCCCTGGCCGCGGCGCCACCCTTAATAGCCACACCCTGGGGGTCTCAACACAGAGTGAGAGGTCTCATCTTCTTGAAAGTAGGCTGAATGATGCATTCTGGGGATAGCCACACTCCACAGGAAGTAGCAAACAGGTGGAGAGAATGTGGAAGTCCATTGGCTACCAACCGCATCATGTCCTAAGGGCATTTTCTGGGCATAAAGGGGCCATCCCTGGATCCCAGAGATCATATCACGACCAACTTGTAAGAAGGACAAAAGAAGGACTGACCTGCTGCACTGAGGGATCAGCAAGAAGAGGCTGTACCGAAAAAGATTGCACCTGCTGCACATGATGGCTAGCAAAGAGACAGACTGTGCCTGTGATGTTCTGCTCAAGGGGAAGCTGTCTCCATAGCCCAGTCAAGCCAAGAGAACTCCAAGGGCCAGCTGACTGGCCTCCTATTCTCAGCACAGGTACACAACAGCAGAAGAAGCCTGCTGGGGCTGAGCCAAGATGTTAACCCAAAGTCTTCAAGTCGCACCCACCATCACCGTACAGCACCGAGGAACCAAGACCAAAAGCACAGATTTGCACCCAAGTTTGCTAGGCCCAGGAGTGCTGCTGTAGAGGAGAGTTGCTAGAACTCTCAAAAGTGAAGTTATCTCCCCAGGAAGGATTGGCCTGTGACTGCAACAATGGATGACTGGTAGATCAGTGGCAAATGGACTTTGGCAAGACCGCAGAAGACTTCTTGGGACATCGATCCTGCAACCAGCACCCCATTCCTATCTTCGTGGACTGAAGAAGCCCAGCAGGAAGACCCCCATTGACTGCATCACATCCACAGCAGCTTTGGAGCATCTTGAGCATCCTTCATCACTTGCATCAGGACCACTCCATAGAAATCCATTGCAACTCAGATAATGTGCCTGGAACTGCTCAAGACCTGCTTCTTCTGTAAAGGTATCTGTTATTGAGGCCCTTGATGGTTCCCCTGGCAAGCTCCCTCCGGGAGTTGGTCTACCCAAGTACTTCTTACCAAGTGCATTGATACCTACCTAAGTTTCCTTTAAATAAGTTTCTAGGTGTACAAATTGTTGATTTTGCCAAGGCTTGTTCACAATTGAGTAAAATTGCTTTGATTTATTATTGCTTGTAAAATCTATAGCTCCAAAACCCTCAAGTGGATCTTTTTGTTCAAGTGTCTAAGTTCTTATAAAAATACAGCCTACTTTTGTGAATTGCTGTCAGACTTCTTAAGTGTCACGTTGATTTCTTCTTTAATTGACTTGGTGCTGTTTAAGTGCTTAACACTTGTTCCTCCGAGTAAGCATTGCTGCTCAGTGCCACAGCTACCCAGGGTTCAGCTGAGGATTGTACAGACAAAACCCACTGGACCTAAAGAAGTTGGGCAGTGTATTACACAATAAGGGTGCAGCACCACACCATATATTACACCCCATTTCCTCACATCCACTCACTTTTTAAAAGCTCACTGCCCCTTAGTGGATCCGACCAAACTTAAACGTACCAAGAAACGGCAAAACAATTTAAGTCCCTGCCAAATATCATGTAGATTCATCAAATGACTCCAGAGGTATTAGTAAATTTAAAATAATTTTAATCTCACTGGTTTAAAAGTGTCCCCACATGGGAAATTCAGAAAACCTAAAATAACTGCACTGGGTGTTACTTGCTAACTGCCTGCCACATTTGAAGCAGATTCATCAAACCACATTAAGTTGAGCCAAACCATCAGTGGGCAGTGAACTCCCACTCCACGCAGCCTTCAGGCTTTTGTGCTTGGGAGCAGACCTTAGTCTCCAGTCAAGCCCTGCACCCAAACCTCTGTGGAAGTCCATCTCAAACTGTGCATATCCTTCAGCCTTACTCAGTGAGTGTATTGGGTGCAGGGCCTGGTCTCTTACCAGGCCATTTGTCCAAACCTCCGAGGACAACCAACCCAAGCTGTGCATGGCCTTTAGATGTGTACGGCAGAGGGGTGGCCATAGGGCCTGGTCTCCAAGCCCTGCGCCCTGCCTTCTGTAGGTCGTCAACATACTCAGTATACTAGATTTGTGAATTCTGAGGCCCAGGAAGGTCTTCAGGCCCCAGGAAGGAACTAAGATCCACAAATCTAACATGGGATTTGCAAATTTCATAACAAACATTTTTTTTGATAATTATTTTATTATATTTTAGATATATACGCTATCTCTACAATATCTACTGTTTAAGTCACTATTTTAAAAGACAGACCATATCTGTTTTACTCCCTCAGTTTTTAAATATATGTGCAAAGCTGTGATGCACTGCTGTTAGAATGTGCTTTATTAGTGTGTGTAGGTAGGAACCTAACACTAGTAATAAGGCTACAAACACAATATGAGATTCAGTCAAAATATTAATTAATTAATCCCTTGCTCAACTCTTGCTAGCTGGTAACGAGCAGGCAGGCTTAACTTAGGAGACTTGTGTGCAAAGCATTTAAAAACAACAATCCATTAATTAGGTAATGAACAATACACACTTGAATTCCAACACCAATTTATATAAATAGAAAAGATTGGAATGATTAAAATGACACCAATATGACAAAAATCCAATGTAGAGAACCAGAAATATGAATCTTTTTAAGAATAAATACTTTCCAGTGTCTAAAAACAAAAAACCCCAATTTGGGACATCTGGTTGTACATGACCTGGACAAAGTCAAAGTTTGAGGCCGACCGAGATGGAGCGCTGGTTGGATACACTGAGCAGAAGTCCTTAGTCAAACTTTACATTTGCACTTTTCTGCTGCTTTTTCTCTCCACGTTATGCGAGGTTCCTAGTCAGGTCGGGTTTCGATTCAGCGTGAGTTCTCAGTGAAATCCTGAGCTTTTAGTGGGACAAACCTGATATATATATAATGCCAAAATATATATTTTTTTAAATGGAAATGTTTTTTCTAAGGTTTTTAATGGCAATTATATATATATCAGGTTTGTCCCACTAAAAGCTCAGTATTTCACTGAGGACTAATGATGAACCAAGTCGCTGTCATCAACTCGAAACCCGACCTGACTAGGAGACTTTATGTTTTGGGAAAGGGTCCCTAAAACAGATGAAGGGGTCAGAGTACAGGTTCCCTGACCCCATATTTCTGTAAAAGAGTAGCAAAGTAGGTATGTTAGGTAGGAAGTTACCAAAAAACATATTTTTTCCCACGTGCGAGATCAGAGGAGCCCTTGTGGCATTCAGCGCGGACCCCCATGTAACTCCACAACGGATCTGTGGAGCTCGCCATGACTTAAAGAATATATTCTCACTCACCCATTCAGAGAGCCACTCAGACACTCAGACACCCACTCACAGACCCTAAATCAACCACTTACAATCATACACTCACTGACGGATCCACTCAGATACTGTCACACCAACCTGCACACTCACTCAGACAGTCACAAACCCACTGACAGATCCACACTGACACTCACACACCCACTCACAGCCCCTCACAGATACTCACACACCCACTCAAAGACACACTAATGCACCCACTCACAGACCCACTCACACATTCACACACCCACTCAAAGACCCACTCACATTCACAAACGCAGTTGTAAATCTCATGCAGACCCACACATCCTTGGTGAAATTACATGGGGCCGCACTGAGCATCGCGGAGAATTCGCGGGTTCATGGGAACAACTAGCCACATTGGGCTTCTTTGCAGGAAACATGGAAAGGGTTAAAGAAATACTAACCATTTAGAAGTGGTATAACAAAAAAGAAAGATGAAAGGCAGCTTGTGATCTGTTAACTTAAGCTGCATAAGTAAGAGTTGGTGAGGGGTATCCATTTTGGCTGCTTTTCTAATGAGAAAGGAGGTGGTTTGCAGGAGTGGTAACTGGAGATTTCAGAGGAAAACAGATGTTACCAGACATAGAATTAAAACTGTGAGAACTGGTAAAGTTACGGCCTGAAGCTAAACAATGCCTCCTAAACATTTGGGAGTTCACGGACCTATCGGTAAAAGGCAAATTGTGGGCAACACTGGGGCAGGTGATTGCAAAGCGTAACATAGCGCGCCTGTGGGGGGCGAAAGCGCCCCCATTGCTTGGTGCATGGAAGAAAGACATTGACTGGTGTATGCTGCAGGACACGATAGTGTATGTTTCGAGAGGGTGTCCCGGGAAATGGGTAGCGGTCTGGTCTCCCTGGAATACGTACCGCGGTAACATCTGTGAGCCCCCCAGCTTCTCCCCCCTTGAGGAAATGTTAACCCAATAAAATGATGATATTGTCTGTCCCTGCTCTGCTGTACCATATTAAGTTGCAAGAATGTCTATGGGTCCAAGGCTGAACTACTGTAACTCCAATGACCGAAAACTGTGACGTGACCAACATGTTTATATTTGTTAATAAAAAGAATTAAAAAAAAAAAAACTGTGAGAACAGCAAAGAGCTTTTTCATTTATGTGAATTAGGTTGTAGTATAGAAATGTATATTAAGAAAATGAATAGTGAGTGTTTGTAACCTGAAAGAAAATGTGTAGCTTCTAGACATTATACTAGAAGGGAAAATAGAAGGGTGCTGAGATGAAAACATTAACTAAAAATACAGTGAGCAGGAAAGGAGAAAGAGGAATTGGTACACTAAATGAATATAATTTTTACTGTACCATTATAAATGAATGTGTTTAATATTAGACGTGGGTGCTTTCTAATAGTTTGTAATTTAATAGTATGTAATTTGCACATGATCATACAGTCAGGGGGGCACTTACCCAGTTACACTCCCACAAAAGCACGTATGTACCCATCACTCATACAGCCAGACAATAACTGCCACACTCACTCATACCCCCATCAAACAATTTACGCACCCATTTACTCACCTGTATGTATATGTTTGAGTACTAGTTTTCCCTTTGGGAGCACATCTGCAGAATGCAATCTGCACTACACAAAGAGTTTTAACAGGAATACTTCAGCACTCTTGAGAAGGGAGATCCCTGATTGTAGTTGACGTTAGAATCAGGGCCCCTAAAGGTACTGGCGCTGAGAAGGGGGGAAAGCAGAAGATGACTGGGTAAAAGTCTCAGAGGAGAGACGGGATCCACCACAGAGAGAGCTACCTACTGGATTAGATGTAGGAAGTAGTGTCTTCTCCAAACCCAGCCCCTTGAGGAGCTCAAGAACAGACAGGTTGAGAGGGACATGAGGCTGTAGCTGGCAAAGCTGGCTGCATAGGAGAGAGAAGCGGAGGCTGAGAGAGCGCTGGAGGAGAAAGGGTCTTGTTGGCTCATGAAGTGACTGTCAAGGAGGTGGCCGAAATAGCTGTTAGAGTCTAGCAAAAATGGTGGGAGCAAAACTACTGTGTCCAGTACAGAAGAAAGAGTCAACATTCTCAGACACTTAGTGCCTGACAGTAAGGAGGGGGGTTGATATAGACAGGTTATTGTAGGCATATCAAGTAGCTCTGGAGGTACATAGGATCTCTGAGAAGGATTGAGGAGCTGGCCTTTTAGAGTCATATTCCTGGTGATGGAAGGGTTTGAGGGTCATTCCGAGAGAAGGGGAAGAGGCTGAGGTATCACATCATGAAGGAGCCTCTTGTCGGTATGTATGCATTTTCCCCAGACGAGTTCAGGTTGAACATGCCGGGCAACCAGAGAGTGTGTCACCAGTCCTAGGAGGATTTTGTAGGGTACTTTTGAAATATATATATTTTTTTAATGCTGATGTTTTTTAAGAAGGATTTTAAAACAGTTTTATACTTTTTCTTTTTTTTAAAGGGAACTGAGAAGAAGGATGTGGCCTCAGACTGTGAAAAACATGAAGAAATTGACAGGGAGCTAAGAAAATAATCAAATATTTCTGCTAATAGTACTGTGCACATCCATGTAAATGGACCTGCTGCTTTATGCTTTTTCTTCCCTCTGTGTCTTTTGTAATGCTACATGAAATATACTGTTCTAAGAAAGTACTGACTCTTCTGTGTCTGTTTCAAATGTAGGTGCATCTTTTACTCATAACAGCATATGAATATGAGGAGGGTTTCCTGCTTGGTACTCTATTTGTGAAAAGAAATCAGTAATTTCTCCAAAAAGTGGATTTTATAAGTTGCAGATGAAGGAGAGCATAGTTTTAAATCTGTGCTTAAATTGCCTGCAACCATCAGACGGATGCAAACAGTAAAATTCTCCTGGTGTCTTGAATTTGATATATTTAATGTTACAGTTTATTTGTGTGAAAACGTGATGTAAGTCATCTCATGGATATTCTACACAGCTCAGAGTTAGAATCCAAGATTAGGCTTTTATGTACAATCTTTATGATTATTGGTGATTCTTTCGACAGTACTGTCAGGTCCTTTAGGCTAGTTCTGTCATGTATACCCTTATTACATACTTTGTCCCATTCACACGACAATAACGATTCTAAACAAGTGACCTTTTAACTAGTAGCTTGCTCCTGTCTCTTTGATACCAGGCTCTTGGTATTGTATCAAAATCCCTGTACCTGATGTACATAAACATGTCCCCAGGCACAGCAGAATTATTCTGTATGAAGGTCACCACTTTTTTCATCCTTAGCCAACGGCCGGCTATGCATGATCACATTTGTTTAGAAAAGAAATGGTGATTGTTTTTAAAACATTTGTGATTGTTTTAAAAGCATCCATGATTGTTTTAAAAACATATTGATTCTAGAAAAAACTCTTGAGTGACCACTTTAGTATAAAAGACCCTCACACAAATTACATGAGAATTCCTTCCAAGCTGACACAGGGTCCTGCATTCTGAATCTTTGACAAGCAGCGGTCTGAAATCCCTTGAGGGTTGTCATCCTTGAAGCAGAGATGGGGTCCTTCGTTCTCAACCATCAGGTGAGGGGTCTGGTTTTTCCCTAGGGGGTTCTTGGCTACATACCCACATATACAACTAATTTGCTGCGCACACATTTATAGACTAGGTTCATTTAGGCAAATTACTTAGAGCGTGCATTTTAGGAATATGTAGGTGCTACTGTTTTTATCTGAACTGCTTATGTTTACTTTATTAGGCACTATGGTAGAGATCTATCTACAATTTACAATATTGATACTAGTAATCTCTTTTGTATGCTTCTGTCTCCTGATTGTCGCAGCACACATGTTTTACAAAAGGCTGATGCAGGACCAATAAATACTTATTAGAACATCCTAATCGCCATCCTGTGTATTTTCTGATAGAAAGTAAGCACAAGGGTCTGAGTGAAATGCACTGTACTGTTTTCCATGATTCCTGAGGAATCAGGGTTGTCATGTTCAGTGGATGTCAGAAGCTACCTACACCACTGTAGAATGCAGGGGGATGGTAGTGACACTGTAGAGCTAGCTGGTCTAATGGCTGACATTAACTTTGGGGGTGTCCAGAGTCAGTTTGGACACCAAACCCTCAGTTTAGGTAATCAAAAACGTGCAGAGGGGTTCCTAGGAATTACACAAGGGGTACATCAATTTGGTGTATGATTATAGAACCTGAGAACAGTAAAAAATGGGAAAATGCACCCACAGGGGATATTTGGACAGTGACAAGCATATGGCATTTTGTACAGTGAATAAGTGTGTCTGTTGTATCCTGATTTAGTGCTGAACGCAAGAGGTTCATCCTTGAACACAATCTGGGGTTTGAGGGTCAGGCTATGTTAGAGCATTTCATGAAATACAACAGGACCTACCCCGTACACAAATTTATAAAAATTCTTATGTAGTGTACAGGTACTCAATGTCTGTAGTGCCTGCCTTACTCTCATTCACTGGTCTATTTACCGTATGTGTGTACAAAAGTTGTTGCCCACTGGTCCCAAGTACTATCACTTGGTAGTGGCAACAACCCCGTGAAATTTAGTGTTGAAGTGTTTCCCTGTCCAGTGGTGCTGTAAAAACCTGCTGGTGCTCAGATCAAGTTCAAAGAAGGTGAAAGAGATAAAAAGGGTAAAAAGGGTGTGATAGGACGACAGCGCCTCACGGAAGCAGCACCAACGGGGTATGTGTAGACAGGTACTCGCCTACTACCTCCTGTTGTCATCATCGGTCGCTGCCGCCCAAACAGAAACAGTAAAGGTGGAAAAGAAATTTATAATGTGCGTCACCAAAACCCTCGTGATAGTCCTAATGACTAATGTCTACAGGGCAACCTATGTGTTGAAATGGTGTAAACTAATCTACAAAAACAGGAAATGTCGACCCAAATTTGGTGAGTTGAGCCTGATCAGGACTCAAGTCACTCAGAAATAAAACCGAGCAGCACTACACTGGCTATACGGTGCTTTATTCTCAGCTGTGTCGCTGCTCATTAAAAACCGACATGTTTCGTTGCCATATTTACTTTACCGGCAACTTCATCAGGGTTGGGGTCGACTGGTCTCTCTGCAACGCTAGTGTGTGCCAGCGATCACTTTCAGTCAGCACCCTCAAAATGCTGTGTGGCAGCATACCTGCACCTCCATTATGTAAGTGACTGGGGTATTTTGCACCAACCCTTTGGCTGTTTCAATCAGAACTGCGGGACTTCGTTTCTCGTCAGTCTGAGAATCGGTGCTGGCCTCACTCTCGATCCAATTTCACGGGGTTGTTGCCACTACCAAGTGATAGTACTTGGGACCAGTGGGCAACAACTTTTGTACACACATACGGTAAATAGACCAGTGAATGAGAGTAAGGCAGGCACTACAGACATTGAGTACCTGTACACTACATAAGAATTTTTATAAATTTGTGTACGGGGTAGGTCCTGTTGTATTTCATGATTTTGAGAGGGGGGCTACCTACCCTTTAACCCCCTAGGCTCCCTTGTTTTGAGATATGTTAGAGCATTTACCATTACCCGTAGTAGCAGAGGGTGATGAACCGTTGAATGATTTTGATCAAGCAATATCAATGTTAGAAAAACAATTTGATGTTGAGAAGAGTCTGGTAGTAGCTAGACATACGTTTTTTACGAGGGAACAACAAGCGTCGGAAAGCATTGTGTCATATGTAGCATCGTTACGCATATTGGCTTCTGAATGTGAGTTTGAAAATTTTACGTCTCAACTCATCAGGGACCAAATTGTTGTACGTTGCAGAGATAAAAAAGTCCAACAAAAGTTTTTAACTTTAAAAAATCCTTCTCTTGAAGAAACGGTTTCTATAGTCAAGAGCTTTGAGTTATCCTAGACTTCTTTAAATGAGCTTAGATCAGACAAATCTATTATTGGTGTTGTGAATGAAGAAAAAATGCGACAGAGAAGAATAGTGGGTCTGAGAAAAATAGTAATGAGACCAAAGGAAAATTGCCTACCGTTAGACATGATAAGAAACAATTTTATGTTCAAAGGAAAAATGTTTGTCCCAAATGTGGATTTTCTTCGCACTTCCCTAATTCATGTGTTTGTCCTGCCAGGAATGCCTCTTGTAGAAACTGTGGTAAACAATGTCATTTTGCTAAAGTGTGCACCACCAGGAGGAATATTAACGTCGTGTGGGAGGAGAATGACAAAGGGGAAAGTGACACAGAAGTCGTAAGTTCTATGAGTGATTTAATGTTAATGGTCAAAGATGATTGTGAAGAGTGTGCTGATCCCATTGTTGATGTTACAGTTGATGGGAAAAATTTGATTACTTGCTGATTCAGGAGCACGTATGACCATGATTACGGAAGAGTTCTTTGGATCCGTGTGGGGTGATAAGCACCTTGAACCTCCTGATAGAAGTCCTGTATCATATGAAGGAAGGAAGATTCAATTAAAGGGTTTTTTCGAAAGTACATTAGTCTTCAAAGACAGATCTATAACTGGGAAGATTTATGTGGCCATAAAAGGGTTAAACATTTTAGGGTGGTATCACCAACGTTTATTCGGAATGACCCTCAGACCCGGAACAAAGGAACCAGTCTCCATTGTTAATGAAGTTACAGGGGATGTTGAACCCTCTTATTGGGGAAGAAAATCTCCAAAGGTTTTTTGTGACACACTAGGTTTAATTAATGGTTTTAAACACCTCATCAAAGTAAAAGAGGGAGCTATTCCAGTCAAGCATAAATTGCGAAACGTACCTTTGAGTGTTAGGGAGGACTTAACGAAAGAGTTAGAGAAGATGTGTGAATCAGGTGTGATTGAGCCCATTGAGTCATCTCTTTGGTTAAGTCCATTGGTGGTCACAAGAAAAAAAAATGGGAATCTCAGAGTCTGCATTGACTTGCGCTGTCTTAATAAAAATATATGGGTAGATTCACACCCTCTACCCCGCATTGATGATATAGTAGCTAAGTTCCAAGGTTTCAAATGGTTTTCGAAGATAGACTTATCTTCGGCTTATCACCAAGTTGAACTGGACGTAGCGTCTAAACATTTGACAGCTTTTGTTTCCCCATCTGGGACATTCCAGTTAAAAAGGATGCCTTTTGGGCTAGCTTCGGCGGCCTCCGTGTTCCAGCGTATTATGGAAAAAGTCCTGGGGGGAGTTAATAACACCATTGTTTTCCAAGATGACATACTAGTGGCAGGAGTTTGCAGATCATCTCATGACAAAAGCTTGCAAGAGGTCTTAAATAGATTACAAGAAAAAGGCATAGTGGGTAATTTGAGCAAATGCGTTTTTTGTGTGGAGTCCATCGATTATCTAGGACACTGCATATCGGGAAAGGGAATTCTTCTTAGAGTAGGTCTGATAGAGTCCATCGTCAAAGTTCCTTCTCCCGATACAAAAGAGCAGGTTTCTTCTTTCTTAGGGATGTGTGAGTTTTATTCAAAATTCATATCCAATTTTTCAGCCAGAACAGCTCATTTACGTGAACTCTTGAAGAGAGGATCAGTTTTTGCATGGGATCAAAGATGTCAGACTGATTTTGAAAATATTAAGAGTGAACTTGGTTCTTGCAAAATTTTGACTCCATTTGACTCTTCTTTAGAATCTATCGTATCGGTGGATGCTAGTCTGGATGGTCTCGGTGGTATGTTGACTCAAATGGAAGGTGATGTTGAACATACGGTTGGTTTCATTTCTCGATCATTACGTCTCAGTGAGAAAAATTATTCTGTTATAGAGAGAGAACTTCTTGCTTGTTGTTGGGCAATTGAGAGGTTTAAAAGTTTGCTCTGGGGTAGATCTTTCAAGCTTTTGACGGATCATAAACCTCTTATTCCTGTTCTTAATGGTGTTGTAGTGAAAGATCACACTCCCAGGATCACTAGATTAAGTTCCAAACTTCTTCAATATAATTTTGTGGTTGAACAGATTCCAGGAGGAAAAAACATAAGACCTGATCTACTATCTAGACTACCACTACCAGAGGTGAGGAATGAAGGTACTGGAGATGAAGATGAGGAATGTTTAATTGCAAGCATTGATGTGTGTAAAGAGGGATGTTTCAAGGAGGAAGAGTGGTTCGATGCTATGCATTCTGATTCTGTTCTCAAAGAGGTGAGAAAATGTATTATTAAAGGCTGGCCTAAAGAAAATCATTTGGATAGTGAACTGCAACCGTTTTCGAGAGTGGCTGATGAATTGTCTCTACAAGGGGGGGGAGATGATTTTACGTGGGGATTGATTTGTACCTCCTGCAAGTTTGAGAGATCGTATAATTATGGCCGGACATGAAGGTCATCTGGGGCAAACATGCACCAAACGTAAAATTCGGTCAATTTACTGCTGGCCTTCAATGGATCGCCATATAGAGGACAGGGTTGAGAGGTGTTTTACTTGTTGTGCTAGTGACAAAGTAATCAAGACTGTTATTCCTCCCAAAGTCAAAGCTAATTTACCATCTGAGCCTTGGATGAAATTGGCATTGGATTTTATTGGACCGTTCAATGCTTTGCCCAACAAATATAAGTTTGCTTTGGTCATTGCAGATTACTACAGCAAATGGTGGGAGGTTTGTTTTATGACTGATCCCAACACAAATGAAGTTTTAAGTTTTTAGAAAGCCTTTTTGCAAGAGAAGGTTTTCCAAAGGAGTTAGTGTCAGACAGTGGTGTACAGTTTGTCTCCAAAGAAATGTCCAGTTTTTTAAGTCAATTGGGTATCGACCATAGGCGAGTGGCTCTCTATCACCCACAAGGGAATGGTTTCATTGAGCGCATGAACCGCATATTGATGGATTGTGTGCAATGGGCTATTGCCGGAAATATTGATATTAAAGGAGCTGTACAGATTATGCTCTGGGCTCATTGCACTACACCGGGCACTGAGTTTGGGAAAAGTCCTTTTGAGCTATTGAGAGGGAGAGTTGCTACGTTTAGCATGTGTCCAGCTTGGATGAGGCAGTGGGGACTATTGTCAAGTTCGTGGTCGTCATCTTCTCAGGAAAGAGTTGAGAGAGAGATGTATCCTTGTAAAAGTGTTGAAGAAGAGATGCATCCTCGTGCACATAAAAATATTGATGTAAAAGAAAACACTTCATATCATTCAGGACAAAGTGTTTACAAAGAAGGATGGTCTCACAAAATCAAGGCGGGTGATTGGGTCAAAATAAAAGTTCCCCATAATGTTCTCAAAGGTCTCTCAAGATACAGTCAACCGATGTGTGTTGATTCAGTTTCACGGTATGCCGTGAGAGTAAATGGGAAGAATTGGTGGAATGTTTCCAGGATTTATAGAATACCTGATAAAGTTGTACATCAAATGGGTTTGAAATTCAATCCCACTGGTATTTCTATGGGTATGAAATTCAATCCTGCTTGTTCTGCTAAAAACTCCTCACCTGATAGTGTAGAGACTGATTTGAGTAGGAAAAGCAATGGTATATCTCAAAATAGGTCAATTCCTGTAGTGAGGAAGAGTAGTCGTAGGAGAATAATTCCCAAACATATGGATTTATGAAATGTATTTGTTGGTGTGAGATCAATGTAATGTTGTTACCAATAGTTATCTATTGTATTCATCTTTTCTATTTTCTTTATTTAGGCCCTCTCTATCATTGTATTTCTTTTATTCAGTTGTTTTTTCTGTTTCATTTTCTTTTGCCCATTCAATTCTGATACAAACAAATCTAAGGGTGTGAAAGGCAATGTGGTGCTACCAACAATATTACACAGTATCAGACATGTAAGAACCAATTTCACAGCGGTGCCAACAACAGTGGGAACAACACCCAAGATCCCACAGAGCTCAATACAAGATTGATAGAAATGCAAAATAGGGTTGATGCACACGCTATAAGATTAATGAATATTTCAATAAATCAGATGCAGCGTAAAGCTTCAGTTCTTCTTAGTTTATTAGCGAAATTCTTCCACTCCCCAACGCGTTTCGTCGTTTGGAGGGGATTAACCCATACGACTTCCTCAGGGCTGGAAGTAACACAAATAACAAATGTATAGAAAGATGGCGGCAAAAGACACACAAAATATAACACACAGTTCCTTGAAACTCAGAGCAAAAAGATAAATGGTTCAATAACAGGCAAAAGTATGAGTCACAATGAATACATAATGTTGAAACATCAGTGTGAGACATAAATCCTAAACAAAATAGTAATTATGAGAAACACAAATCAGCGGTGGTGTCAGCGAAAAAATACCTCTAAAGAAACTACTCACCAACCCGTGTGAGTCTCGTGCTGCAAATAATTATAAAAGAAATATCTGTACCTTAATTATTCGAAGAACTGCAAACCTACAATAATGCAAATAACCCAATATTAGTCGTTGCGTCACACATGAGGCACGATCAATCATGGTACTCATAAGGTCAAGTAAATACCTGTTAAGACTGGATAATAATCACACGTTCCAATACCACAACCGAGATGCAGCAAAATCATAAGGTGGCCATCCAAGTAAAAGGCCTAAGTAAAGAGCACCTGAAACAATAATATATAGAATTTTGTAACACCAAGATAACGCAAACGCACCTAATCATGGGCTACAAAAAAGTTCTTTCCGACTTACCCTAATCAATATCCACAATATTAGTAACAAAATATCCGATTGCCAGCAAATCCTTAATAAAAGTCGTCCACTCAATGTAGTAAGTGACCTAAAGATAAAGAATCTTAGATTAGCACCGTTCTAATCCATTGCTGTGCAAACCTAAGAGAAAACGCTCACGCCAAATGCCATCCCGCTTACCTAAAATGCGGCTTCTGCGATCCCGAGTACAGGAACCAGGTGCTGCTGCCGGCCACTTCCGTAATCATATAACAAAAATTAGTGATAGAAAAGGTGACTCGCAGCAAAATTGAAAAAGGCGCCATGTTTGAACATGTAGTGGAATCTGAGCAAATACTTAGGGCGCCATAGTTAAATGGTCGAAAAGTAAGTAACGCTAATGGTGTGTCCGCAAAGAACAAAATAAAATTCACTAACGCAACAATAGTGCCTTATTAATCGGCTCGTCAAAAGAAATCCGGGCAGAGACTTTATGCGCTGTAGTTAAATAGTCTCTAGACCATGCGATCGGCACTCTAGCCATGCAATATTCACATAAGTGTAAAAGTAACTGTGTGCCTGTGGCTTCGATCAAAAAAATGTCTTGATCCCTCTATAAAAAATTATTAATCCATTAAAGTAAGGAGAGTTGGTGATTAAACATCATGCACCTTGAAAGCTTAACTTGTGCAACCAACGTCTCATAATAGTCGGCTCGCTACGCGCCTGGCATATCGATCTATGTCATGTGCTAATATTCACGACAAAATCTCACTATCACATAAGTTATGATCGTATATTGATTATTAAACATGGAAAAAATTGAATAACTAACCCATGTGTGACTCAATAGGTGTAATAGTAAATACAGAAATTTCAGAGCCGAATTTGCCAATCATTACAACTACATTGCGACTAAACTAAAACTGTAGTTTTATATTCATGAAACTCCAATGCATACCCAATCTTAGACCGAATGCATATTAAAGAAAAATAATACCCGTATGTGGTATATACAGATGACCAAAGTATCGAGTTGAACAGGGGATGATACTATTATTAATCACCCAAAAAATACTGTAATTCCTGATCATAATTAAGACCAAATTCTACAGCCTTCATACGCATGATCCATTGTGCCTCACATCTGCGCAATTTCAACTCCCTGTTGCCACCACGTGGGTCAAGCTTCACATGCTCAATGCCATAAAATCGAAAAGATTTGATAAGGCCCTGTGCCTTGCACTCATACACATGTTGAGCTATGGGATATCTCATGTCACAGTTTTTTATAGCTCTCATATGTTCACTCACACGATCCTTTAAGGCTCTAATGGTGCTACCTATATAAATCTTATCACACTTACAGGCAACAACATAAACCACATATTTGGTGCTGCATGTAATATTTGACATAATTCTGTAAACATGACCATCCTTGTCCTGGAAATGTAAAGTTTTGTCTTGAGCATGTCTGCACATGCCGCAATGTCCACATTTGAAAAAGCCTTTATTCAGTTTATCTAACCACGTCTCTTGTTTTTTCTCTAAGGGGTAGCTAGGACTTAGAATAGAACCAAGAGTCCTACCCCTACGGAAAGTGATTAGTGGTCTATCAGATAAGAATCCTTGAAGGGTCCTATCAGCTTTCAGAACATGCCAGTGTTTGTTCAGACTTTTACGTAAATCTGAACTCAATAAAGTGTAGTCTGTCACCATACGTATTGGCGTAGTTTGTGAGCCAGTCACCACGCTTGGCTTGAGTGTAGAATGGCGTTTAATATTGAAAACCCTACGTTTGGCTGATCCAATGTCTTTGTTTGAATAACCCCTTTGGGAAAATCTTTTGCCCATATCATCAATACATTTAAAAAACTCTGCATCTTCACTGCAATTGCGGAGAGCTCTTATCATTTCCCCAAATGGTATTGCCCTAATTTGATGCCGAGGGTGTGCACTGTCAGCATGCAAAATGGAGTTGCATGACGTTGGTTTGCGATACATTTGGCTATGAATTTGACTGCCTCTGATGTACAATTCAACATCAAGAAATACAATGTGTGACATACTTGAACATGAAGTAAACTTAATATTCAAATCATTACAGGTTAAATATTCAATAAATTCAGTCCAGATCATGAGGCAGTCGTCAATGTATCGCCCCAAAAATAAAATGTAATCTTGCCATTTACTGCCTGATGCACCCCAAATTACTTTTTCTTCGAACCAGCCCATATATAGATTAGCAAATGCTGGCGAAAATTTCGAACCCATGGCCACTCCTTGGGTTTGTTTATACCACTCCTGTTTAAAAAGAAAAAAGTTGTTATCAAGGATCATTTTGGTCATAGTAAGAAGCATCTGGGTATGCTCCCAAAGGTTTGCTGGTCTATTGGACAGAAAATGTTGAACAGCTTGTAAACCCAATTCATGAAGATTGACCGTCCCCGCTACCCCTGTCTGTACACTTTGCCTAAAATTCACAAGGACCTTCCTTTTCCACCGGGGAGGCCCATTGTGTCAGGTATAGGGGGACCAACTGAGCATATGTCACAGTTTGTCGATTTATTTTTGCAGCCTTTAGTGATTAATTTACCCTCCTATATTAAGGACACTAGGCACATCTTGAGTATATTGGGTGATAAAAGTTGGGAAACAGGCATAATGCTAGTGACACTGGACGTAGTGTCGCTCTACACTAGTATACCCAATGAATTGGGTTTACAAGCTGTTCAACATTTTCTGTCCTATAGACCAGCGAACCTTTGGGAGCATACCCAGATGCTTCTTACTATGACCAAAATGATCCTTGATAACAACTTTTTTCTTTTTAAACAGGAGTGGTATAAACAAACCCAAGGAGTGGCCATGGGTTCGAAATTTTTGCCAGCATTTGCTAATCTATATATGGGCTGGTTCGAAGAAAAAGTAATTTGGGGTGCATCAGGCAGTAAATGGCAAGATTACATTTTATTTTGGGGGCGATACATTGACGACTGCCTCATGATCTGGACTGGTACCGAATTGATGTTACAGGAATTTATTGAATATTTAAACTGTAATGATTTGAATATTAAGTTTACTTCATGTTCAAGTATGTCACACAT
The DNA here is from genome assembly GCF_964204655.1 of Triturus cristatus. NCBI lineage: Eukaryota > Metazoa > Chordata > Amphibia > Caudata > Salamandridae > Triturus > Triturus cristatus. Next base: position 189,508,847 of record NC_140589.1, on the reverse strand, counting down.
TGTATTTCTTGATGTTGAATTGTACATCAGAGGCAGTCAAATTCATAGCAAAATGTATCGCAAACCAACGTCATGCAACTCCATTTTGCATGCTGACAGTGCACACCCTCGGCATCAAATTAGGGCAATACCATTTGGGGAAATGATAAGAGCTCGCCGCAATTGCAGTGAAGATGCAGAGTTTTTTAAATGTATTGATGATATGGGCAAAAGATTTTCCCAAAGGGTTATTCAAACAAAGACATTGGATCAGCCAAACGTAGGGTTTTCAATATTAAACACCATTCTACACTCAAGCCAAGCGTGGTGACTGGCTCACAAACTATGCCAATACGTATGGTGACAGACTACACTTTATTGAGTTCAGGTTTACGTAAAAGTCTGAACAAACACTGGCATGTTCTGAAAGCTGATAGGACCCTTCAGGGGTTCTTATCTGATAGACCACTAATCACTTTCCGTAGGGGTAGGACTCTTGGTTCTATTCTAAGTCCTAGCTACCCCTTAGAGAAAAAACAAGAGACGTGGTTAGATAAACTGAATAAAAGCTTTTTCAAATGTGGACATTGCGGCATGTGCAGACATGCTCAAGACAAAACTTTACATTTCCAGGATAAGGATGGTCATGTTTACAGAATTATGTCAAATATTACATGCAGCACCAAATATGTGGTTTATGTTGTTGCCTGTAAGTGTGATAAGATTTATATAGGTAGCACCATTAGAGCCTTAAAGGATCGTGTGAGTGAACATATGAGAGCTATAAAAAACTGTGACATGAGATATCCCATAGCTCAACATGTGTATGAGTGCAAGGCACAGGGCCTTATCAAATCTTTTCGATTTTATGGCATTGAGCATGTGAAGCTTGACCCAAGTAGTGGCAACAGGGAGTTGAAATTGCGCAGATGTGAGGCACGATGGATCATGCGTATGAAGGCTGTAGAATTTGGTCTTAATTATGATCAGGAATTACAGTATTTTTTGGGTGATTAATAATAGTATCATCCCCTGTTCAACTCGATACTTTGGTCATCTGTATATACCACATATGGGTATTATTTTTCTTTAATATGCATTTGGTCTAAGATTGGGTATGCATTGGAGTTTCATGAATATAAAACTACAGTTTTAGTTTAGTCGCAATGTAGTTGTAATGATTGGCAAATTCGGCTCTGAAATTTCTGTATTTACTATTACACCTATTGAGTCACACATGGGTTAGTTATTCAATTTGTTCCATGTTTAATAATCAATATACGATCATAACTTATGTGATAGTGAGATTTTGTCGTGAATATTAGCACATGACATAGATCGATATGCCAGGCGCGTAGCGAGCCAACTATTATGAGACGTTGGTTACACAAGTTAAGCTTTCAAGGTGCATGATGTTTAATCACCAACTCTCCTTACTTTAATGGATTAATCATTTTTTATAGAGGGATCAAGATATTTTTTTGATCGAAGCCACAGGCACACAGTTACATTTACACTTATGTGAATATTGCATGGCTAGAGTGCCGATCGCATGGTCTAGAAAACATTTAACTACAGCGCATAAAGTCTCTGCCCGGATTTCTTTTGACGAGCCGATTAATAAGGCACTATTGTCGCGTTAGTGAATTTTATTTTGTTCTTTGCGGACACACCATTAGCGTTACTTACTTTTCGACCATTTAACTATGGCGCCCTAAGTATTTGCTCAGATTCCACTACATGTTCAAACATGGCGCCTTTTTCAATTTTGCCGTGAGTCACCTTTTCTATCACTAATTTTTGTTATATGATTACGGAAGTGGCCGGCAGCAGCGCCTGGTTCCTGTACTCGGGATCGCCGAAGCTGCATTTTAGGTAAGCGGGATGGCGTTTGGCGCGAGCGTTTTCTCTTAGGTTTGCACAGCAATGGATTAAAACGGTGCTAATCTAAGATTCTTTATCTTTAGGTCACTTACTACGTTGAGTGGACGACTTTTATTAAGGATTTGCTGGCAATCGGATATTTTGTTACTAATATTGTGGATATTGATTAGGGTAAGTCGGAAAGAACTTTTTTGTAGCCTATGATTAGGTGCGTTTGCGTTACCTTAGAGTTACAAAATTCTATATATTATTGTTTCAGGTGCTCTTTACTTAGGCCTTTTACTTGGATGGCCACCTTATGATTTTGCTGCATCTCGGTTGTGGTATTGGAACGTGTGATTATTATCCAGTCTCAACAGGTATTTACTTGACCTTATGAGTACCATGATTGATCGTGCCTCATGTGTGACGCAACGACTAATATTGGGTTATTTGCATTATTGTAGGTTTGCAGTTCTTCGAATAATTAAGGTACAGATATTTCTTTTATAATTATTTGCAGCACGAGACTCACACGGGTTGGTGAGTAGTTTCTTTAGAGGTATTTTTTCGCTGACACCACCGCTGATTTGTGTTTCTCATAATTACTATTTTGTTTAGGATTTATGTCTCACACTGATGTTTCAACAATATGTATTCATTGTGACTCATACTTTTGCCTGTTATTGAACCGTTTATCTTTTTGCTCTGAGTTTCAAGGAACTGTGTGTTATATTGTTTGTGTGTCTTTTGCCGCCATCTTTCTATACATTTGTTATTTGTGTTACTTCCAGCCCTGAGGAAGTCGTATGGGTTAATCCCCTCCAAACGACGAAACGCGTTGGGGAGTGGAAGAATTTCGCTAATAAACTAAGAAGAACTGAAGCTTTTCGCTGCAACTGATTTATTGAAATATTCATTTATCTTATAGCGTGTGCATCAACCCTATTTTGCATTCAATTCTGATGTTTCTGTGAGAAAGGGAGATATTGTTGTATCCTTAAGTGCTATGTCATGACATACTGAAGGTTCTGATATTTCCTTGGTAATGGAATGTACATGTTTGAACTGGAGTGTGTTATTCTGATCCATTCCCTGGAAGCTGTTTTGATGAGCGGTAATAAACATCATCTCTCTACTCTCAGGCCGTGTTGGTGGTCACTTCAGTCTCACTTAACTTTTTAAAGAAGGTGCTATTATAATGACTGCAGCTGGTGGTGGTGTTCCCCAGGGTGCTGTACAGGTGGACTGTTCTGCTGAACATACATTGTCCTACATGATTTAGTTGTACCCCTGTCTTGGAATTGTTTTTAAGTGCTTACACATAGAAGTTGTCCCAATTAAATACTTTTTTGTAGTGTTCCTGGATAACTGCTTGCTGCAGGTATTGCAGTACATATATTTATCTGCAACCTTTTTTTTCCTTGAAGGTATTGTAAGATTCTTCAAAACATCACTTCGATGTTTGTTTCCTGAAGTACAAGTGCACAAAAGTGTACTTGTATATAGGTAAATAAATTATGTTATATTTATTTTCTTAATTTTTTGGTTTATCTTGTTTTGCAATGTGTTAATAAAATGTATTTGTAAAGGTATAAAAAATTATTTTTACTTATGTGTCACAAACACACCCTTTCAGGTACTCATACATGAACTTGCACACCTGTAGAGTCATTTACACAGGAACTGATACACCCATACATACACTCAGACAGCCACTCAAAATCCCATACAGTCAGTCACACACCCATCTACACATGCAAACGGCTACTTAGGCTCATACAACCATACAGCCATTCACACACCCACTCGCATGCTCACACAATCACTCAATTTGATGCACCACTCCTGTGTTGAATGGGTTCACCCGACCGGCTCGTGAGGTGCTCCCTCGCTCACAGTCACATCTAAATAGCCAATTACCCCGGGGCTCATTCTACAGCTGAGTCACACCTCTGCCCACCGCTTAATTAGTTCCCCACACCGTCCCAGTTTCCCGCACTTAGCACGTCCTCCGAAGCAGCAGGACACGCTCTGCTCTTTGCGTCCATGTTTCCATTTGCTACCCTGTGATCGGAATATTAAGTAAGTGGCATTCACTGCCTTTTCACCTTACAAACATTATTTTTGAGGCTCCCTACCCTCCAGGTATTTCCTGACTGTTAACTCTGCCTTAATTAGATAATTGGCTCAGCGTGCCGCCGAGGGAACAGACTCTGCTGTTCAGTCCTTCAGGTATCAGGCATCTCTATCCTGTATTTTCAGGAAGAGCTTTCGTAGACGACTCTCTGTGTTTTCAAGACGCTCCATGTAGGCTCAATTATTCAAATATACATTCCTTCCCTTAGTTCTTCTTACACCCGGCTCTGCGCGCCACTGGGAGAACACCCTCAGCTGTTCACCCTCTCGTTTCTCAGGCAATCCTGCTAAACTATTAAGTAACTTCCCCACCTGCACTGCTATAGTCTGCACAATTGCCACCCGTGCTTTAACCCCGCTCATTGCTCCTTTCTATTTAGCAACCTCAGGTGGACTTAAAATGTATTAATCTCTCCACCGCTCCATAATTCGTGGTGTTATTTTATTCCCCTAAATACCCGCCGGCCCTGTCCGGTTCAAGTAAGTTGTGTACTCCCCACTTCATTTTACTCCTGTGCGCAATTTTCTGCATCTTGGCTCTAGCCACTCTAACTGCTATTTAGCATATTCTTCTTTCACACCTGGTGCCCCTTGTTTTTAACTTTCACTCTGGTGCTTATTTTATTTTCCAATTGACTTTTAGAAACCACAGACTGAAGCTCTGTAAATCTGAAGGGTTACTTAAAATTGTGTTTGCATGCTGTAAATACGTGACTTTACTATGCATAATTGCCCACTGGGAGCACCATATTCACAAACATAAGGAATGACATTGTATATAATAATAACCAGGGACCAGACTATAATATAATTATTATTCCCTCCCACCTTTTTTAGACCCAGCTTGCTCACCAATTGTATGTCCTGAAGATGATCTCGAATAGCTGAGATGAAAAAGCTGTTGACCCCCTACAACAGGAACTTCTTACATTCTGTAAACTCTTGAGGAGTCCCCATTATTGTTGTCAATGCGATGTTTTTGTTTTAAAGTCACCCTCACTTTTCACACTTGGTGTCACTTACATGTGTGAGCACCTGAATACTATTATCATTTTTCTGAAAATAAATAAGTTATAAGTTAACCTACATGTCCCTCTGTATATTACTTACCGCTCGCTAAAAATATCAATTATTGTTCCCAATCCCACGGAGTCACTTTTTGATTGGACCTTTGGGTCACACCAGTACCATTGTTTTCCTAAAACATTATACCACCCCAGGTTTGCATGTTGGGGTACCCTTGTCTTTCCTTACTACCACACATGCAGTCACTCACACACCAAGCCACACACCACTACAGCTACTCACATACCGAGTCATACACTAGTACAACTACACACATACTGAAACATCCATGAGGACCCACTGAGACACCCAGGCACTCATCGATACAACCAATGAGAGACCCAGGGTCACACTGATAAAACCTCTGACAAACCCAGGGATACACTGATACAGCCACAGACATATATCGACACACACTGATACAACTACTGATACACCCAACCACACTCTGACCCAGGCACAAACCTATACAGAAAATGACACACCCAGTCACATATCGATACAGCCACTTAGATATTGAGCTAGAGACTAATATAGCCTCTCAAACACCCACACACATTATGATACAGCCAGTGGCATTTCCTACCACAAACTAATACACACACAAACACACCCAGTGAAACATTGATGCATCCAATAAGACACCCATGCCCACACTGATGCACACACTGATACACTCAGGCATAACCCGGTGCAAAGACAAACACATCAGCAAAAGCAAACAATGACATATCCAGCCAAACACTAATGTAGCCAATAAAACATACAGGCATACACTGACACATTCACTGAAACACCTGTGCATAAACCGATGTATACTTAGACACAGCCAGGCATACAACAATGCACACACTGACACACCTAGATACACACTGATACACCCAGGCATACTTCACTTTCTTTTCTGAGAGGTGGTGTTTCTTCCTCTTTATCCTCAACAGGTTGTGGATGCTTATCCTGGACAGAAAATGTAGTTTCAGCCATTCTGTTAAGGCAGAGCACCACTGGTTCTCAATTCTAGTTCTAAGGACTTCACTTTAGAAGTAACTGGTTTTGGACATGGTTTTCCATATGCATGGCTGGGTCCTCATATATCCAATCAAAAAACAAGGACTGGGTGTGGTTTCGAGGAAATTTTCAAAACTTGCATAATGGGTAACTTTGATGATAAACGTATGTAAGTTGGTTTATATATGCTTGCAAATATGTTCATGCTGATTTCATTAATAGAAAATGGAGGGGTGTACATATTTGAAATCATTTAAAAACTTTTCTGTGAATCCGCAGATTCAGGCTCGCAGATTCATTCCGATCATGTGATCGGGATTAGAAACTATAGAGTAGTAGTCTGTCTATGTTTACGGACCTGCGGAGGTACTGCTTGCCCAAAAAAAGTCAACATAATTAAGTGTGTTTAATTACTATAAAAAACCTCCAAAAACTTTTCATAAAGTACATATGTGATGTTTACGTTTTTAAATGTATATAAAATATATTTATTAAAAAAAAGAATGTCAACAGTTAAAAAAAACGAAATAAAAAATCAAAATACACTGTTATACACTGAGGTGCATATTTACTAGAAAATTTTGGAGTGTGGAGATGCGCCAAATCTGGCAGAGCCAAGCTCTGACATTTTCAAAACTTTAGGAAATACGGCGCTCCCCTGTGTTTTCCCGAGCACTGGCACTAAAATTTGCTGCCTATTACCAACACAGGCACCATTACTGTTTATGTGCAGGAAGGTGTCCCTTGATGCACATAAACAATCACTTATGGCTATATGATACTTTTATGTGTGCTGCACGCAGCACACATAGAAGTAGCAAATTGTCATTATTTACTGACTGTTTATGTGCAGGAAGGGACACCTTCCTGCACCTAAACCATTAGTGGCTTTTTGCACTTTCTATGTGTGCTGCAGATTGCAGGACACATAGAAAAAGCAAATATGAGGAGAAATAAAAGCATTTCACCTTGTGTGTCATTGTAACACCTGCTATTGCATAACGTTAGTTTTTGACGCTGCCACAGGTTTACACATCCTTGTAAATGTGAGGCAATGTCAAAAAGCAATATGTGTTGCGGTGGAGTGCCCTGAGCAACACATATTGAATGCCCCTTTGTGGCAGAGGACTGCAGCGGAAAGAGGCATATTTACAACGGGGCGTTAAAGAAACACTAAGTAGCTTAGCGCCACCTTGTAAATATTAAAAATCGCACTACGCCACTGGAACATCAAAAAAGTGACATTCCAGTAGCCATAGGGGCTTGTAAATATGCCCCTTAGTATTAAACTAAAAAAACAAAACATTAGAAGGACATACCAATTTAGAAATGGAATTTGAAAAACGTTTGAAATTCACAAAAAAACACTAAGGTTACAGGGATGTTATGGTTAGTAAATAGAATTTTAAAAAACCTTAGAAATTCACTGAAAAAAACCATAAGGTTACAGGCATGTCATAGTTAGGCTCAGATTTCACACGCACAAAGCCATAGAAATTCAGAATTATAGTTACCTGTTGTTGTAAATTAAAGCAGAATGTGATTAAGCATTTACTGAAAACATTAATGCTTCCCCTGTTATCGTGTTTCCTTCGGTTAAGTTGACCGAAGTCCGGACTCCATTTTGTATTGACATGCTGCCACGCGTTCACCACGAGGAGAGTCCGACCTCTGTGTTAGTTGCTCTTGTAATCTGCCTAGCAACAGTTTATAAATAGCTCTCTCTTGTCCATCTGGCGCATGCCCAGACTTGACCACATCTGTTATAATTAGCTTTGCTTGACCATGTGTTTTCACGGCCCAAAGAGTATGTTAGCTCCGCCCATGTATTGATTCAGTATCGAGAATGACCATAAATGGTAATGTTCTTCGGCCTCATGTTGTATCCACCCACTTATGAGCCCCTCTGTTGTGTATAAAAGGGGACTGTGTACAAATGTTCTTTGTGCTACTCCATGCAATACTGAAGAGTGTTGTGTGGATTGTAGGACCACCCTTAAGGGTTAATAAACGTTGTTTTTGTACTTTGCAGTTTCCGTGCCAACTTCCTTATAGATTCCGTTACAGGAGAGCGAACCTTTGTGCTTTGCGGGCCTAGCTGGGGCCTGTATTCATCAATTGGCGCCCGTCACGTGGGGCTCATCGGCGACTCGGATGCTCGAAGGACTGGTCGCGACGAAGGTGAGGAGTTTGGCCGGGGACGTGATCACTGCCAGCGGCGTCTTAGCCCTGGCATCCCGAGGTTTTTCTTCCTTCCCTTCCGAGCTGACCGTCTGGGTGGCGCCGGTCATCGACTGAGACCTCTTCTGTCGGTCCTGCCGTGAGAGCCGTTTGGGCGATTGTGGAGCTTGGCAGTTGGAACCTGGACTCTTGATTGGTAAGAACCATTGTACGGTACTTGCTCCGAGTTTTGAAGCCTGGTCTGGCTATTTGAGTTTGATTGATGGTGACTAGTCATATTTTGAATTTGTCTTTGTGAAAATATATGCGTTGCAACACATATAGGCAGGTAATGTGGAGAAATTTCTCCAGGAGCTGTGTAAACTTTGAACGGCGCAACGATTAAGTGCCATTTTCTTTATAATATTGCATATTTTGCATTATTCCTAGCATGCCTGCTTTTAGCGCACTCCGTAAGTGGTGCTGCTGTTTTGGAAACCGGTTGAACCTCGAGGAATCTGCTCCAGCTCCCCCAGAGGGGACTCCTAATAGGGATATGTACGTGAAGCATGGTCTTTCTTCCATAATGTACAGCACGTTATGGAGGAAATACACAAAGAAGGATCCTGAGTTGCAATGGCCTTTGTATGGATCGTTTGATATACGTAAGATTGAGTATGTGGAACAGTGTATGTGTAAGCGACGTGCTCGTCAGGATATGTTTGAGTGTGTGCGATTATGGGTGAAGGAAGTGCGTGAGCGAGAGAAACGTGAGAAAGCGCTGTTTGATAAGGAGCAACGAAAGAATGATCATATGCGAGCGCAGGAAGCGAAGCGTCGGGAGGACAAAGAGCAAACGGACAGACAAGAGAAAGAGCGTAGGCTACAAGTTTCGGGTCAATATGTTGTTCGTCAGCCACTTTATCCTGTCCTTAATAATCCTGATGACGATTTTTATTTACTAGATCGCTCTCCGCCCCTTATGTTGGCGCATCTGCTCCGCGGCCGCAAGATTCTGGCCCGGCTCCGGGTAAGGTCGACACACGGTCCATGTTATCGGCCGAGCATATGGCTGAGCTTCGGAAACTATCCCTCCGTGCACTTAAGGGCAAGATGTCTAAGGAGGAGTTGTTCCATACTTGGGGGTCGTGGCAAGATAGAGAGAGGGTGTATTTTCTGTCTCATTTCGCAGATGAAGTAATTGCTGCTTTCCGAAAATATTCTAGTGTCCTTGAGCCTGACGAAGTGTCTTCGGATGCCGGAGCATTACGTAATGGTGTTTTTTCTCCCCCTAAGGCTCCTGAGGCGGCTCGGCGGCTGTTCGCTTTGCGGGACGAGGTGCTGGCCCTTAGAGAGAAAGCACGCCAACAAACGGAGGAGGAGAAGCAGTCGGACTCGTCTGCAGCAGGGGGCCACTCATCCACCTCCCAGTCAGATAAGGATGACGTAGTGCATGTTAAACCAATGCGAGAGGCGGCGCCTTTGTATGTTCCTCCTAAGGGAGCAGGGACTAGCTCGGATATTAACTCCGCCGATGCAAGGGGATATTTTGTATATAATTGGGTTTACACTCCATGGCATAGGGCCGATGTTATGGCATTAAAGAATGCGCTGCCTGACCCCCGCAAGAATCCAGCGGCCTTCTATGAAGAAGTCGAGGGGGCCTTGAATTCTTGCATTATGACCTTAGCGGATATAGACCTGTTCTTTGGCCTTATCCTACCACCGGATACGTGGCGCTCTGTCCGAAAGGTAGATGATGCGGTTGCCTTCAAGGCCCGGTGGTCTGACCTTGAGGACGAGGATAGGGAACGGAAGCCCGCACAGAAACCACCCCAGAATATTTTAGATCTCCCTGCGGCTATTGTGGCTAAGTTGAAGACGATTATCCCCCCTAAAAAGATTGACTGGAATATGTTAGCTGCATGTAAACAGAAAGTTGACGAGTCAGTTGCGGACTTCTTTACGCGCTTTGAGGAGACGTTTCATGATTTTAGTGGCCAGTCGCTTACTGACGACACAGGCCGCCACCTCTTCGCGGACAAATATGTGGCTAATCTGCTACCGGCAGTTGCGGCCCGGTTGAAAGCGAGTGAGAGTTCTTGGTCCTCCGCGACACCGACGGCCCTTCTGACTATCGCTCAGTATTATGAGCGTCAGGAGCACGAGGCGAAGGGCCAGGAGGAGAAGAAATCGAAAGATCTCAAAACCAAGGTGATGTTAGCACAAGTATATGGCCCGCCCCGACGGGGTAATAATAATAGAGGAAGGGGCGGATCTTATGGTCCCCCTTCGGGCCGCTCTGATTTGAATAGGAACCAGTGTGCGTACTGCAAGCAGTTAGGCCATTGGGCCAGGGATTGCCCAGCGTTGCGTGCTTCGCGTCAGGGGCACACTCCGGGTGGCCCGAGAGGTAGAGGGGGTTTCTCGAACTTTAGAGGGAATTCTAATGATAATGCCCGTTTCGATACTGCTGGGCAGCACCGAGATGGCTCAAATGTTTTCGATCGCCAGCACCAGTATCATGTATCAGGCATCGATCGATCGGGATATCACGATTCTCAGCATGCATAGGAATGCGTTGGATGGGGGTCCGAATCAGTTGAGGTGCCGGTCGATCAGACGGGTCCTTATGTATCGGCTGAGGTTTTAGGTTCTACTGATCAGTTCCTAGTGGATACAGGAGCGACACGTAGTGCATTGTCTAGGTACTTGGTTCCGGGGGCTCCCCCATCCGGCTCAATAGTTACATCGGTAGGGTTTGACGGTACACTCTCCCGAAGCCCTCTTTCACAGCCCCTTGCATTTAAAGTTGATTGTTTTTCTGCGCCCTGTCCGTTTCTGCTTGCTCCGTATACACCGGATAACATTATGGGCCTTGATATGTTAAAGTACTTTAGGGCTACAATCCGCTGTTCCCCTGAGGGTGTGAGGGTGATTTTAAATGACAACTATCCCAGGTCTGGGCGGATGTGTACGATATCAGAGGATGCATTGTTGGCTACCCTCCCCCAAGCTTTATGGGCGACTTCGGACACAGATGTGGGACAAATGGTGATTCCTCCGGTCCACATTAGTGTCCAGGAGGGGGCGGTGCTACCACGCCTCCCGCAGTATCGTATTTCCCAGGAGGGCGAGGAAGCTCTCATACAGATTGTGCAAGATTTGATCGCAGTAGGAGTAGTGGAAGAAGTTCCCTATAATATCTGTAACAGTCCAATTCTCCCTATTCTGAAAAAGGATACAGATGCACGGGTCTATCGGTTCATAATTGACTTGAGGGAGGTAAACAAGATCGTGATACCTCAGTACCCGGTGGTTTCCGATATCACGACGTTGCTTACCTTGGTCCCGCCTACGGCGACCATGTTTTCAGTGATTGATTTGAAGAATGCCTTCTTTTCCATTCCCATTCACCCTGATAGCCGATTTCTTTTTGGGTTCACATTAAACAATAGATCTTATCGTTTTTGTAGAATTCCCCAAGGCTATACAGAAAGCCCTAGTATTTACAGTCAGGCTTTGAAACGACAGTTGGATTCCTTTGTTTTACTCGAGGGGGTCGCCCTCATTCAATATGTCGATGACATCCTGTTGGCGGCTGACACCCTGGAGTTGTGTGAGAAAAGCACGCTATCCTTACTTTCCTTTTTAGCATCTCACAATCATAAGGTGTCTAGGAAGAAATTGCAATTCTGTAGACCAAAGGTGACTTATTTGGGTCACCTTTTGTCTAAGGAGGGACGTGCACTCACATCAGATCGTATCCAAGTAATTTTGGACACACCGAGACCATCCACGCAGAAGGATGTGCGTGCATTTTTGGGCCTTGTTTCTTTTTGTAGACAGTGGATATTGGGGTTTTCACACATAGCTAAGCCATTACTAGCGCTTTTGACAAAAGACACGCCTATCCCAATCCCTTGGTCAGATGAGTGCGATGCTGCTTTTCAGCAACTACGACAGGCCCTTTGTTCAGCACCAGTGTTAGGGACCCCTGATTATGCAAAACCCTTTTCGTTGTATGTGCATGAGAAAGATGGATGTGCATTGTCAGTTTTAGTGCAGATGCACGGCGATAAGCAGCGCCCTTGTGCATATTTTTCGGCTGTACTTGATCCTGTCGCCCGAGCATTACCAGGGTGTTTTCGCTCGGTAGCGGCGACAGCTGTGTCAATACGCCAAAGTGAAGGAATTGTGTTGTCCCACAAATTGTTGGTGTTAGTTCCCCATGCTGTGGATGCCCTGCTTAATCAAACAAAGACGCAGCATTTGACCAGTGCCCGTTTAACGGGATATGAGCTGACGCTTTTGGCTCCTCATATTACGTTAAAAAGGTGCGTGACATTAAACCCGGCCACATTGTTGCCATACCCTGAGACCCAGCCTGAGGCGCAGAAAGCGCATGATTGTATTCTTGTGACTGAGGAACAAACAAAGGGTCGTATTGATCTCCAGGATATGCCCTTTTCAGATGTAGATGGAGAGTTGTGGGTAGACGGATCATGCCTGAAGCTACCAGATGGTACGACTTCAGCAGCGTATGCAATTACCACATTACACACGATAGTGGAGACAGCACGCATACCACAGAAATCAGCTCAAGCAGCGGAACTGATAGCATTAACACGAGCATGTGAGCTCAGCACAGGATTATGTGTGAATGTTTATACGGATAGCCGCTATGCCTTCGGAGTAGCGCACGATTTTGGCCTACTCTGGAAGGAGAGAGGGTTCTTAACGTCACATGGGGTACAGATAATGCATGGAGAGTTAGTCCACAACCTCTTAACCGCATTGACATACCCAAAGAAAATTGCCATTGTTAAGTGTAGCGCCCATAGGAAAGTGGTTGATAAGGTTGGAGAAGGGAATGCGTTAGCGGATCGAGTAGCACGGGAGACTGCGATGCAGCCCGGCACTACTGCCATGTATGTAGTGAAGTCACGGGTGGAGAAATGGCATGATGCGAAGGAGGAAGTGCGAGAAATACAAAGGACCGCTTCTGACAAAGAGCGGGAACAATGGGCTAGCGAAGGAGAACTGGATGACGAGGGTTGCTGGAGAAATAAGCAGATGGATAGATGGAAATTACCCACGGCCTTTGTACAACCTATGGTTCAGATGGCACATGGGCTAGCACATGTTGGAGCTTCCGCAATTGTGAAATTGCTTACCCAAGTCTGGGAGCATCCAGAGATTGCTAGCACGGCAAAGAGGGTGGTGCAGACCTGTATGATCTGCCTGAGGTACAACCCAGGAAAGGGTACTCGAACCCCAGCAGGAGGATTTGTAACACCTACTGCACCCTTTGAGGTTCTGCAGATGGATTACATCCAGCTTGAGCGCTGTAACAATTTGAAGTATGTTCTAGTAGTGGTTTGCGCTTTCAGTAAATGGGTTGAGGCGTACCCCACGAAAGATAATACTGCAATGACCACGGCGAAGCTACTGCTAAAAGAGTTTTTCCCTCGATATGGCGTCTGTAGACTTCTGTGGAGTGATAATGGCCCTCACTTTGTAGCGGATGTTATAAAGTATGTCTTGAAGGGCCTAGGCATCACCCAGAAGTTCTACGCCGTGTTCCACCCCCAGTCTGCAGGACTGGTCGAGAAGTATAATGGTACACTGAAGCTTAAGATCGCCAAAATCCAAGCTTCAACATCTTTGACTTGGCCAGACGCCCTGCCACTGGCGTTATTGTCAATTAGGTCGGTGCCACACTCTCGAACTGGCCTTACGCCATATGAAGTTGTGTTTGGACGCCCAATGAATATTTGGGGTCCACCAAGGCCTAAGGCTGTGTATGATGTACCTTGTGTAATGATGAGCGATTATCTGGCACAGTTAACGGATAACTTGGTTTCTATTCATCAACAGGTCCGAGAGGCGCTCCCTGATCGGTCTATCGGCGAAGGACATGGTCTCCGGCCCGGAGATCATGTTATGGTGAAGGTTTTCGACAGAACGAACAGTTTGGAGCCGAGATGGGTAGGACCTGAGCAAGTCCTCCTTGCAACGAGGACGGCAGTGCGAGTCTCGAATAGGAAGAATTGGATCCATTCCCTGCACTGTCGAAAGGTACCGCCCGGATTGGTGGAGTCTGCCGTGCTGACCGATCAACGAGAAATCCTAGCAGCAGAGACAGGCCGTGCTGCTGAGCCACGAGACACTGAGGAGCTCTTCCCGGACCACACGACTTCTGGAGGAAGGCGATATCATCTGCGACCAAGGAAGTGAGGTTTCCAGTACCGGGACATACTGTCAGAACGGCCCTTGGGTTAGTGAAACGGAGAGCCGATGAGGCAAGGGGGGGGGATCAGCCCTGCATTAGTGTAGCGACACCCGTCTTGGCCCGCTGGTGAAGAAATCAACCGCTGCCCAAGGGGAAGAGTTCTGACAGACTTTTTAGTTTCAGGAAGATATCAGGGTATCGTTTCTTTTGACATGGAGAAGAAGAAAATTCTTTGTGCGTTGGGGTTCATGCTAACAGTAGCTATCGTTGGTATAACCACATGGTTTGTGGAGGAGGCAACTCCTGCTCGAAAGACGCTTGTGTTGACGACTCCAGTGCCTGCGGAGCACTACTTTTATACGTTGCCATATCAAGAGTTGAAGCATCGACAATCCTATTTGAACAACACTTTCATTCAGATGCTGCATCACACCCACGTTGCTACGAACGCTACGAACTGTTGGATATGTGGGATGATGCCAGCCCATCAGAAGAAAGGAGGTACGCCATTCATACCACTTCCTTTCTCTCACAATGGCTCTTGTAGAGCATGGTACACTTTGCTTTTTGCCACTCGGAAACCGACAGTGGGACGATTGCTTTTCAGACTTAATAAAGAATGCCATCAGGACAAGAATGGATATCCACAAGCGAATGGGACAATTTGGGAATGGGAAGAGTACCGACCGGACAATGAATCCATCCCCTATATCTTCACGAACACCAGAGACACTGTGGGGAAGGACAAATTCGTAATCCAAGTAGCACAAGCTCAAGCGGACCTGTGTGTTCAGAGTGTGGGTTTTATCCCTGTTGGTGTCAGTGATTGTATAACCGTATTAAACATCGACGGGTTAAATAATAGTACCTTCCTAGCATCCCATAATACCTACTTTGTATGTGGAAATAAAGGCTATTACCGTTTGCCGGCCGGGTGGTCTGGGGTATGCTATGTATCATTCCTATTACCTCCTGTATTCCTAGCACCCGCGTCATATCATAAGGATTTAAAACTGTTGAATAATGTGACTGTAAATAGATATAAACGTACGCTATCAATTGATGATGTGGATCAAACAGATACCAGCTTGCAACAGTATATTGATTTTAACTTAGGACTGTTTTTCTTTGTTGGAGCCGCTTTGAATAGTAGGAAGATCCGAAGATTAACAAGAGTGGTAGAAGCTGTGACTAATCAGACTGCCGCTGCTCTTGGGAATCTTACGGAAGAGTTACAAATCACTAGGATTGTTGCATTACAGAATCGTATGGTATTAGATGTAATGCTAGCTGATCGAGGTGGAGCCTGTAAAATTATTGGAAGTAGCTGCTGTGTGTTCATCCCTGATCATACGCCATCCGTTTATAACGCCATTAACAAGCTGCATAAAATAGCTGCTGAAATCCACACAGAAAACGGCACTTGGTCCTTTTCTGGATGGTTTTGGGCGTTGGTTACTGCCTGGGGATGGAAGGTCTTAACTGGTCTCTGCATTATTATAGCAATTCTGTTCTTTTTCTGTATGTGTATTCAATGTGGACCATTGTGCTGTTCCGTATGCATTTCATTCTGCATTCCAGATAAAAAAGCTATTGCCGATGTTGCTCGCCAGAAGGGTCTAGCCAAAGAGGTTAAGGGAATGATGATAATTGATATATATGATGATTATTCTTGGAAACCGGATGTCTTCAGTAAATGCTGAAAGGGTCGTCTGTTGTAAATTAAAGCAGAATGTGATTAAGCATTTACTGAAAACATTAATGCTTCCCCTGTTATCGTGTTTCCTTCGGTTAAGTTGACCGAAGTCCGGACTCCATTTTGTATTGACATGCTGCCACGCGTTCACCACGAGGAGAGTCCGACCTCTGTGTTAGTTGCTCTTGTAATCTGCCTAGCAACAGTTTATAAATAGCTCTCTCTTGTCCATCTGGCGCATGCCCAGACTTGACCACATCTGTTATAATTAGCTTTGCTTGACCATGTGTTTTCACGGCCCAAAGAGTATGTTAGCTCCGCCCATGTATTGATTCAGTATCGAGAATGACCATAAATGGTAATGTTCTTCGGCCTCATGTTGTATCCACCCACTTATGAGCCCCTCTGTTGTGTATAAAAGGGGACTGTGTACGAATGTTCTTTGTGCTACTCCATGCAATACTGAAGAGTGTTGTGTGGATTGTAGGACCACCCTTAAGGGTTAATAAACGTTGTTTTTGTACTTTGCAGTTTCCGTGCCAACTTCCTTATAGATTCCGTTACAGGAGAGCGAACCTTTGTGCTTTGCGGGCCTAGCTGGGGCCTGTATTCATCACTGTGCTAACCATAACTTATGATGCACTGCTTATGACCTCACATATTACATCACTCACAGCATGGCAAGGTTAGCTCAGGTTACTATAACTGCTGAATTTCTATGGTTTCGAGTGTGTAAAATCTGAGCCAAACTTTAACGTCCCTGTAACCTTTGTTTTTTTCAGTGAATATATATAAATATGGTGTTTGGAGAGTATTTTCTTTTTCTTTTTGGTATTGAAGTATTCCATCAACTCTGTGGAACTGAGATGGCCACTCGTTTCATTTCCAGCTATACCTATTTACATGTGGGCTGGTGGGAGGAACAGGTGCACAGCAGGAATCATAGATGGGCATGGAACCAACGTATAATTGTTTGGATGAGTTTTATAGAGGATCTCTTTGTAGTGTGCAGAGGGTCCATAGAAAGTAGTGAGTTTTTCTTAAAGGCGATAACTACGACGCCTAGGCAGTGAACTCTGCTCCGCTCGTGGACTTTGCAGAGTTGTTGGCACTCCGCGTTATGTGGAAATCCCGAAGTTTCGAAAAAATCTGCTCTGTGTAGTTTTTTTTCATCGCTTGTGCTTGTCAACATCAAATTGGCAATAGAGAGCGAGGAAAATCCACCTTCTGGCAAGATTTTTCCTCATTCGGGCTCGTCAACGTCAAGTTGGATGTGCAAACGAGGAAAATCAACCTCCGGCGAGATTTCTCAATGCAAGTGGACTCCTTGCATTGAGAACCTGTTAATTTCTGTTGAGTAAGCTGCCGCTCAACTAGAAAATCCATTGTTTTTTTTGCTCACCATGCCATTCCAGTTTGAACCCAGCCATATGCAAATCGGTCTTGACCCTGTGCCTCATGGGAACAGTCCAGCCTAAACTGACAAGCCAGGTCCTCCCTGGACTGGAACAAAGCATCCTAGGACCGGTTTCGGGGTTTCACCCCTCTTCAGCCAGGATAGCTTGATTCCAGTGGCATGAAGAGCACGGGACCCACATTTGGGCATACCCGTCCCACTCGGGGTAACAAATGCAAAAACAACAGTTGATGGACAGAATGCAGAACAATGTCATACATTCACCCCAGTACAAAGATCTGGACCTAAATCCATTGTTTTTTTTGCTCACCTTGCCATTCCAGTTTGAACCCAGCCATATGCAAATCAGTCTTGACCCTGTGCTTCATGGGAGCAGTCCAGTCCGAACTGCCAAGCCAGGTCCTCCCTGGACTGGAAACAAGCATCCTAGGACCTGTTTTGGGGTTTCACCACTCTTCAGCCAGGATAGCTTGATTCCAGTGGCATGGAGAGCACGGGACCCACGTTGAATCTGGTGTCTGCATTGACCCTTATTTATGGTAGTTGGGCAATTGTTTTGGTGGGAATATATAAATATATATATGTATAGGTATATATATTTTTATATATTTATCAATATCTATATGTCTAAATATGTCTATATATATATATATCTATATCTGTGTATATATATATTACCTACTGGCGGTCGCCAGTAGGTAGATATAGTTAGGACCTATTTTCCATAGGAAATCCGCAACAGTCTATGTGGAATAACTTTGGTGCCGATTGACGAATCTTCGCGAAATTTTCCAAACTTTTGGCCAGCTCTGGGCTGCTCCTATCCTGAAAGTTTCACGGTGATTCGTAAAGCGGAGGCCGAGAAAAAAGGGGGGTCCCAAAACACATTTTCCCCATGCATTTTCCTATAGGACCTTTAGCCGCAGCCACAGCCCGAACTGCTGAACGGAAATACACCAAATTTGGCAAAGAGGTAGTCCTCTGTTCAGACTCCTGCCTTTTGCTTAAATGGTGTAAATCCGTTCAGTAGTTCCTGAGAAAATTAGAGTTAAAAGTACATATATATCTATGGCCTCAGAGGATCCACGCACGCTCCCAATCACAAGCTGAATTTTAATTGGCCGCCAACACTCTGAATCAGGAAGTGTTGCCAGCCATCTTGTGCCTCGGTAGAACCGAAGCACAAGAAAGCCAAAAAAAACGACGCAAAACACAAAAAGGAGGTAGGGTAGAAACACCCTGACCCCCTAGGCCTGCTCAGGGGGTCCCACAAGGACCCCCGAGGCCCAAAAGTGTTTTTTTTTTTAAACGGGAGGATGCGCGCTGGATGCGTGCATCCCCGATAGAAAAAAAAAATCAGCGCGGCCTCCCACGCTGAATATGCTAATGTGCCCCTGGGGGGTCAAATCCCGGGGGCATAATAATAAAATAAGTGTGGGGGGGTCCCAATCCCTCCCACACTGCCCCGGGGACCGCCACCCCCCGGGGCTCTAACAAAGTAAATGCAGGGGGCTCACGGCTCCCCCGCAGCCCCGGTGACCGCCACCCCCGGGGCTTCTTGAAAATGGGGGGGGGGACTCTCAGCCCCCCCAGCCCCGGGGACCACCACATCCCGGGGCAACTTGAAAATGTGTGAGAGGGGCCATGCCGCCCCCCTCCTGGAGCCTTGTATAGGCCCTGGAGACCAATACCCCCCAGGGCTGGCTCCTGCAGTGTCCCGGGGTGCCCACCCCCGGGACACTGTAGTTTGCAATGACAGGGCAGGAGCCTCCCGGCTCCCGCCCTGTCATTGCAAACTGCTTTGCTTCATTGAAGCGAGAGCAGGGAAACCTGCTCTCGCTTCAATGAAGCAAAGCAGATTGTTTTTCCACATGGGGAGCAGCATGTTAGCTGCTCCCCATGTGTAAAAGCAATGCCGGCTCCCGAAGGACGCAGGGAGCTGGGGGGACCGTGTGGGTCCAACTTAGAGGGCCAGCCCCGGGGGGTGGGGACCCTGGGGCTAGTAGTGGCCTAGGAGGGGGGCCACGTGGCCCCCCTCCTAAAAAAAAAGAGAAAAAAAAAGAAACGTCCCTGGGGGATGGGGTCCCCGGGGCCATAACTGGCCACAGGAGGGGGGCAAGGCAGCCCCCCTCCAAAATAAAAATTACAAAAAAAGGGCCATGCCCTGAGGGATATGGTTCCCGGGGCAAATTATGGCCTCGGGAGGGGGGCAACGCAGCCCCCTTCCCGATTTGTATTTTTTTTAAAAACACATTGGGGCAGGCCCTGGGGGATGGGATCCCCAGGGCCAATAAATTAGAAAAAGAAGGGGGGCTACACAGCCCCCTTCTGAAAAACCAACAAAAAAAAACGGGATCGGCTCGAGCCCACGCCCCCTCCTTGCACCACTCTGCAAACGCGCACCCTGGCACGTTTGCAGTGGGGGAACTAACTCCCCTTGAATACTGAGGGCCCATGGGGACCAACTAGCCCACCAGGAACCTCCAGTATGTGCCAGGGGGCTGCGTTGCAGAGAGGTGTAATGAGGCCACGCCCCTTTTTATACCTCTCTGCAACGCAGCTCCGTGGCGCTTACTGGAGGTACCTAGTGGGCTAGTTGGCTGCCAGGGGACCTCAGGATTCAAGGGGACTTAATCCCCCGACTTAAAAGGCACCACGGGGCGTGTTTGCACAGTGGTGAAGGTAGGGGGCAGGGCCTGAGGTGATATGTGTGAAAACACGCCCTGTGGCGCGTTTTAAGTTGGGGAATTCATTCCTCTTCAATCCAGAGATCCCCTAGGGGCCAACTAGCCTACCAGGTAGCGTTGCAGAGTATTGTAAAAAGGGGCTTGGCCTTTATACACCTCTCTGCAATGCAGCTCCCTGGCGCATACTGGAGGTACCTGGTGGGCCAGTTGGCTGCCAGGGGACCTCAGGATTCAAGGGGACTTAATTCCCAAACTTAAAACGTGCCACAGGGCGTGTTTGCACACGTCACCGCAGGCCCCGCCCCCTTCCTTCACCATTGTACAAATATTCCTCTAAAATCAGCCGAACTACGAATTCCAATTTACCCACCTGTTATCAGGAGAGAACCCAGTGCTGCATCTTTTAGCCCGGCACTGACCCTGAAAAGTAATTCTAAGCGTACTTACCAGTAACTTGTATTTCCTTCCATAGGAATCCATTGTGTGGTTTTCAACAGAAAAGTTTCTAAGTGTCCATTTTTGAAACGTACAAATATTCCTCTAAAATCAGCCGAACTACGAATTCTGATTTACTTACCTGTTATCAGGAGAGAACCCAGTGCTGCATCTTTTACACCAGCACTGACCTTATAAAGTAATTCTAAGCGTACTTACCAGTAACTTGTATTTCCTTCCATAGGAATCCATTGTGTGGTTTTCAGCAGAAAAGTTTCTGTCTATTTTCACAAACTAAAAATGTTCCTAAAAAATCGTCTGTATGACTTAAACACATTCTTTCAGCTGTTTACAGGAGATTCACCAGTGCTGGATCCAGAATCCACCACTGAGTAAGAAAAAGTAACAATAACACTACTTACCTGCTAAGGTAATTTTCTGCCATAAGATAACATTGGTGATTCTATGTGAAAATATTTCTGTGTCAACTTTTAAAATACAATAATATTCCTTAAAAATCACTACTGTTACCATTTCTGCATTTCATTTGCTTCTTTCTGTGCGTTTTTTCTTCTTTCTTCACATATCCTACCTCTGTAGGCAAAGTTAGAAACTAGCATTTTAAAAACCTTTGAAATTTACTTAAAAAACCATAGGTATCAGGCACATTATAGTTAGAAATGAGCATTTAAAAAACCTTTGAAATTCACTGAAAAAACCATAGGTTTCAGGCACGTTATAGTTAGAAATTAGCAATTAAAAAACCTTAGAAATTCACTGAAAAAACCATAGGTTTTAGGGAAAGTTATAGTTAGTTGGACATTGCACTCGTACAAAACCAGAGAAATTCCCCCGTTATAGTTAGCTCAGCTAACTATAACTCGCGCCCCCGCAATGCACTGCTGATGATGTCACATATTACATCACTCATGGCATGGTCAGTGACATCACTGATGACATCACTGATGACATCTCAAATGACATCACTGATGACATCATTCATGTGATAATTTGATGCATCTTCTCACACCCTAATATAACCTTTGATACACCCACTCTAAATTACAGACTGCCATTCTCAAAAATATAGATCCTCCAACACCAATAACTACATACCCACTTACTGATTCTTAGGTTTACACACACATCCATTCACTCGCCTGTACAGTCACTCATACTTATGATCACTCAGTACAGGACTATCATATGCACTCATACACCTATATAGACACTCACACACCACCACTCATCCATAGAGGTACTCACACACCTAGTCAGTCATGCAAATAATCACACTGCCATTTACTCACCTATATAGTTATACACACATCAGCTCACTTACTCATACAAATACAAGCACATTCTTACGCTCTTATATAATCACTGATACAAGCTCACACTCATCCATACAGCAACTCTCACAACCACACACTCTCATTTATAGCCATTTATATACTCCAACACACATATATACTGCCTTTCACATATGTAGTTCCTCACACATGTACCACTGTGATATACATTCACTCACTAACACAGCCATACACACACACCCCCCATACAGTCCATCACAGATGCACTCTTGAAATCATGCACCCAGTGAATCACCCACTCACACATCTATGCAGAGTTACACACACCCCACCCACACAAACACTCAGGCACCCATATAGATACTCAGACAACCAATCAATAACCCATATAGACACTCATGTAGCTATTCACAAACCCATGCAGCCGCTTACACACCAACAGACAGATGGATACAGACATTCACACAGTTTCGTCAGTAACCCATGCATTCAGTAAGATATGTTTAACCACTCACTTATAGAGTCAGTCACGCACCTACTAAATCATCCATTCAGACACCCACTCATTCTTCAATACGCCTTTCCCTATATATATTAAACATATTTAAACTTTACAGAAACAAACAGTCACTGGATGATGTCATCAGTGATGTCATTTGAGATGTCATCAGTGATGTCATTTGAGATGTCATCAGTGATGTCACTGACCATGTCATGAGTGATGTAATATGTGACGTCATCAGCAGTGCATTGCGGGGGCGCGAGCTATAGTTAGCTGAACTAACTATAACGGGGGAATTTCTCTGGTTTTGTACGAGTGAAATGTCCAACTAACTATAACGTTCCCTAAAACCTATGGATTTTTCAGTGAATTTCTAAGATTTTTTAAATGCTAATTACTAACTATAACATGTCTGAAACCTATGTTTTTTTCAGTGAATATATATACATATATATATATATATATACACACACACATACATATATATATTGACTACTGGCAGTTGTCAGTAGGTAGTTATAGTTAGGACCAAAATTTCCATAGGAAACGTGGTTTTTTTTGGCAATTACTTTGGTGCCGTTTGTCGAATCTTCACAAAATGTTCACTAAACTTCCCCTTTTTGGTTCCGCTGTGATGTTGAAAGTTTCACTATAATCTGTCAATTGGGGGCCAAGACAAAAAGGGGGTCCCTAAACAAGTTTTCCCCATGTTATGTTTATGGGGCTTTAAACATATTTGAACACTAATAATGCACGAACCGATGAATGGAATAACACCAAATTTGGCAAAAAGCAGTTGTTGGTCCAGAAAGTGTGATTTATGTTAATTGGCATAAATCCTTTCAGTAGTTTCAGAGATATTTATGTTTCAATAATATAGATATCTGGGAGAACAACAGCCTACTCAGACCCCACTGACATTTGATTGGCTGCCAACACTTCATCCAGGAAGTATTGGCGGCCATCTTGCGACTCGGTTGAACCGAGTCCCACAAAAAAAAAAAGAAAAGGGGGCAAGACAGAAATAACCTGACTCCCTAGGCCTCTTGCGGGTTCCCACTCTGACCCCCACAGAGCCAAAAAAAGCACTCTAAAAAGAAAGAATTCAGCGGGATACTAGGATCCGGTTGGGATTTTTTTTTTTAAATCAAGCATGGGCTTCTGTGCTTTGTTTATTATCAACACCCAGGTAGGCCAAGTCCCTGGGGCATTGTTTTAATAAAGGAGTCGGGCACATGGGCCCCATCCTGGGGTTTATTATGCCCCAGGGTCCGCTACCTCCCTGGGGGTTCTTAACATATTAATATGGGGTAGGTCGTTTGGACTCCCAGCCACCTCCCCAGGGCTTATTTCATCTTAAATGGCAGGGCCTCTCTGACCCCCCAGCCCTAGGGACCTCCACCTCCCCGGGGCTTTATTTTAATTTGATGCAGGGGGCTGCATGGAACCTCTCACAGCCCTGGGGGCTGCTACCTCCCAGGGGATTAATGTAAAAAAATGCAAGGGGGTCGCATGCCCCCCACAGTACCAGGACCACCACCTCCCCAGGGCAAATTAGAAGATGAGAAGGGAGCCCTAGATGGCCCTGGGGACCACCACCCCCCAGTGCCGGCTCCAGTAATGTCCCAGCCAGGGTGCTCACCCCTGGGACATTTCTGTTTGCCACGGCTTCTCCCGCTAAGCCATAGCAAATGTCTCTCGGCTTCTAGTAAGCAAGAGCAGAAAATGCTCTTGCTTAATAGAAGCGCAGCTGAATTGATTTTACACACAGGGAGCTGCATGTTAGATGGTACTAACGCTGATTATAGGTCATGCGGCGTTTTCTGTTTTTGCTCATAAAGCATTTCTGGTCACCATTTTGTGCCGCATACTTTCTCTAAACTTTCAATGGTGTGCAAGTCTCACTCTCAAGAAGAGAATGTGTGGGATGTTTTGAATCCCTGTTAGATTGCTTTGAGGCATCCTCAGTATCAGAATAAACAGAATATATAAACAAATTTGCAATTTCAATGCAAAACGCTGCATTGGTTGTTCTGCACAGCTCTAAGTTAAGGAGTGTGCCTTCTCTGTGGTGGTCAGCACATATACAGCGTTTACACCTCGCTTTACAAAGGTCATATAGATGGCCGATGGGTTGTTATTGGCCCCTTCTATGGCATGGGCACTTTTTATTTCTTTCTTCTTGCTGTTTCGTGCATGCCGAAACTGCCTGCCACATACACCGCACATAATTTTTAACAATGGCGTTTTTTGAATGTTTATCCGATGATGGCAACAGCTATCTGGAGTTCAGTAGCGAGTGTGTATGTATCCTATGTGGGGCTCAAGGGCTCAGCTGAGGGGCTTCCTCTCTCTGGCTGCAAACAACTTTGATGTTTTTGAGGGCTAGTGGTGGCATGAAACAACGAAACCCTTATTTTGGGCAAAGAATTTGGCCTCTATGCTCCCGTTTGTGCTGCGATTTCTCCAAGTGCTGGCAGAAGATATGCCAGATTCCTGGCTGGGGTGTTGCACATGAATTGTTTTTGTGTATTTTTAGCTCTGGCGAGAGTGACTGCATTTTGTTTTCCAAGTATTAGTTACAGAGGTGTCAGTTACAGCACTGTTTTTCCATCTGTTACTGGCACTTCTCAGCGCTGCGAGCTATGCTATGCATGGCTAAACACTTATAAGGTCCCCAAGGCTCTTAGGAGTTCTGCAGTGTAGTACTTACAGGAGGTATCAGTAGGGCTTCTTGGCCCCCAAGGTCCCTCAGGAGTAAAGTGAACTTTAGCCCCCAACAAGTAGTGCACCAGGATGTGCATTTGCAGAGTGGTGCAGAAAAGGGGTGGGACCAGGGATGACCTCTCAGCAATCCTGCTTACTGAAGTTAACAGGAGGGGTTGTTGGCCCCCAAGGACCTTCAGCAGCCATAGGGACTTAATTCCCAACCAGTAGTGCATGAGGAGGTGTATTTTCAGAGTAGTGGAGTAAGGGGGCGGGGCCTCCAACAAGCTCTCAGCAATCCCACTGTGGGAGACTTACAGGAGGTAACAGGAAGGTTGTAGGCCCCACAAGGGCCCTCAGAGTCTAAGGGAACTTAATCCACAAAACAGTAGTGCACCAGAAGGCGCATTTGCATAGTGGTGGAGAAAGGGGGTAGGCCTTGGATCAAATCTCAGCCATTCTGCCGTGTGAGACTAACTAGAGGTAACAGGAGGGGTTGTTAGCCCCCAAAGACACTCACGAGCTAAGGAGACTTCATCCCCCAACAAGTTGTGTGCCAGGAGGCCCCTTTTCAGAGTGGTTGAGAAAAAGGGCGGGGCCTTCGGTAACTTCCCCCGGGGGCCAACCTATTATTTGGGCCCCTGGCACCCATTCCCCTGGGGTCCGGCCATGTCTCCTGGGTGCCCCCAGGGTGCCCATTGTTCTACTGGACAGCGGGGGAGCCTGAAGGCCTCAACTGTCCCTCCAAGCTCCCTGCCTCTTGCAGGATCCAGTATTACTTTGAGACACAGGAAGCTGCTAAACATGCAGCTCCCTGTGTCTGAAAGCAATTTGTCGGCTTACCTGCTTGCTTGGCAGGTACACAGATGAATGGTTCCCTACCAGCAAGCTAGAGCATTTCTCTGCTCTTGTTTGCTGGAAGTGGAGTGTTTGATGTGGCATGGCCGGAGCGGATAAAGCTCCCACCAAACCACAGCAAATAGATATGTTTTGGGTGTGGTCACCCTGGAACAAAGCAGGAGCCAGCCCTGTGGGGTTGCAGTCTCCATGGCCATTAATGATTCCAGAAGAGGGGCCGAGCGCCCCCCTCCTTTAATTCAATAGGGCCTACCTTTGGGAGGTGGCAGTTCAAGGAGCCGAGAACAGCCCAGAAGTACGGCTGCATGGCCCCCATCCTATTTTAAAACTACATCTGGCCCAGATGAGGTGGTGGTCCCTGGAACCCAGGGGGTTCCATAAGGCCCCCATAACAAATTAATTATCCCTGGGGAGGTGGTGGCCTGATGGCACCTGGGGATCTACGAGGACCCCATTTCTTTTCTATTATCCCTGGGAAGGTGGCGGTCCCCAGGGCATCAGGGACAACCCCCTGTATCTGTAATACATTTCCAGCTGCATGCCCCAATTACTTCTTGGTAGTGGTAGCACATTAAACACACATTTTCTTTAAACCCGCATTTCGGCTCATCATTGTAGGCCGCTCTAGCATGAGCTGAGCCTGTCTGCAGCTTTCGGAACCATGTCCCTATAGCTGTTCTATGATATAGCCTACCATATACTCTTAAAGTGCCTTATAATCTTAAACGGTTATGGTAACTATGGTTTGGCTTTATCAAAACATGTTGTGTAAGGTGTCTAACACTTTGGAATAATACCCCATCCCATTTCTGGTGATGAGGATATTATCCCTCCCTTCTAGAGGGAGAAAACATGTTGAAACCTACTTACCCGGTTAAAGTTAACCAGAGCCCCAGTATCACAAAATGGATGCTGCTGCCACAACACAAGTCTGACCTCCTGCTGCTGGGAGTGATCCCGGCACGGGAGGCTTGGACAATAGGTTTCCTGCCTTGGGAGGTGCGAGCACCACCCCAGACAGGCCTTAGTGTATTGGGGCAGGGAGGGTTGAAAGAAACTAGACACTGCCTGGGGCACACAAGGTGTCCCATGCATAGTCCAGTTCAAACCGGTGCTGGGGCACTCCAGCCCCAGTCCTGGCGCGAAACTGGACAAAGGGTCCCACCCATAAGGCGTGACCTAGGCAACACAGCCCCCCAGATTAGTATAAGTGCGGTAGCTGGGCCCCAGGAGATTAGATTATCCTGAACCTGCAACTTGAACAGAAACGCTGGACCTTCGACATTCGACGAAAGAAGAAGACTGAAGAATCTCCCTTGTGGTCAAGGAGTGGTCACCCTGTGCGAACAGGCACCATCAAGAGACTTGCCCTTTGCTTTGCTGAAGTTCTACGAGGGACCGACTGCAGAGCCTGACCAGAACCTTGACTTCCAGACTTCTCTGACCCTGATCCACATCCACAGCCGAGCTGAGATCCGTGGGGGAGACGTGGGACCGGCTACCTGGGAAAAGCGGCGAGTATCTTCCAGCGCAGCTTCTGAGGTACCCTCGAGACTGTGCACCGGGGATTGAGAAGCCCCAACCCCAAGCACCATCTGCACCGAAGATCAGCCCCCCACACTCCACGAGTCCTGCGTGGGGCCCATCTGCATTTTCCTGCTTGCAGCGTCTGTCCGGTTGCTTGCCCGTTGGCTAGTAACCTTTGCGACGACACACCTTCAATTTTCCACTGCTGGTTTGGCTCCTCCAGACTGGCTCCTGCTCCTTTGTAAAAAAGAAGCACTCCAGACCTTCCTGGTCTGCACCAGAAGCAAGTCCTCCATTCTTCGTGGGTTCCGCTTGCCAAGGCTTGGTGAGTCCTAGTTCGACTTCGATGCCGCCGACAGCACGAGCCTTCGTAGGACAGCTCGCCTCCTGGTCCTGGTCGTCCTCGACGTCTCCTGGTACCCGTGGCTGCTGCGACAAGCTTCACCTCTTCACCTGCAATCTCCCAACATCGCCTGGTTCCTTCCTGGTTCCACATGGTCACTGGCTAGTGACCCAGACTCTGTCCCTTCTGCTTGCAGGTATCCTTCCTTCTTGATCCCGACCTAGGGATCCACCGGACACTCTTCACTGACTGCCTGTCAGCATCTTTCCTTCAGGCATCCATAGGAGTCGACGACGAAACCCGATGCAAGTTCACACCTATGCACCCGCAGCCCGTGAGCTAGGTAACTTGGGTACTCCGGTGCTCATCAGGGTATTGACTATCCTAGTGTCTAGTTCTCAAGTCTCGACTTCCTAGCTACTCCAGAAGTGTCCTAAATCTTATTAATTCTAAACTGTACTATTTCTATCGATTATACGCATTACGCGTGAGTGTTTCCACTCTGCACCTGAATCCCGTGGGCCTCCCACTTCCTAACTGTTGGTAGGGTAGTGTAGCCCCAGCGATTCCCTAGGCCTAGGCCTATCCTATTTCCGTAACAGTGGTCCTTATACCACTTACTTAGTATATGGTTTGCGTGGCCCCTAGGGCCTAACTGTATTACTTACCTGTGTGACTTAATGTATGCTTAAATAAGACTGTGTTGTACTTACCTCGAATCTCATAAAGAGTGCTGAGGGTTTGACTAGAATAAATACACTTTATTTTATATATATATCTGTTGTGGTGTCCTTTCATTTGGTTTTCAAGGGATTACATATGGTATAACAGCTGGCTTCACATGCCATTCAGAGTTTAGCCTAAGACTGCTCTTGTCCATGCTACCACTAGGATAGCTGGTCTATAAGGTTGATTTTACAACCAATCACCATAAGGGTTGTTTGGACTGATACTAGGTGTACACTAGAATAGTGACATCATATATCAGGCCAACTTCTCACATTGGTGAGCAGCGGTTGGGATCTGAGCTTGCTGTTGTAATACCATTGTAATCTTGAGATACTAAATTGAAAGATCACACAGATATTGTTTAGGTACATATAACATAGATTATAAATACTTAAGTCCTACTGGACTTAGTTGTTGTAGGTTGAAGGGCCTAGCACACCCTGACTACAACTACTAGAGAGGTTTAGTAGATACAACTAGTGTAGGTAGGTGCACACACCACACCCTCACTAGATCATGTCTCTGGGAAGAGATCAAGTAGATTCTCTCTCAGGAGGGGTAGGTCTTAGAAAGATCCCCTCTAGATATGATACCCTAACTTTTCAGGAGATGAGACAATTGTGTACCTCCAGAAAGTTAAAACAGGGTGCAAACCCTACCCTCATTCAGCTAGTAGAGATCCTAGAGGAGAATGATGCTCTTAGGGCCTCCCAGGCTGGTACCCTAGGTACAGGTGAGGGTCTACCCACTACAGATGAGTCAGATGGGACTTCAGATGAGGAGGTAGACAGCCAGGTCAAAGTAGGAAGACTTAGCTAGGCTAACTTAAGCTTACATGGGAGTCTGCACGGGGCCCCCCCATTCAGACACCCAAGTGGACTTAACCAAAGAAACAGGAGAGACAGATCCCCTTCAAGGGAATCCATCCACTCCCATGTCTCTAGCATCTCTAATGCCTCTTCTCACAGGGGAATGACTTCCCCCCAAAGAAAAGAGCATGAAGCCAGAATGAGGGAAGCTAATCTAAGGATTGAGAGGGAAGAACTTGCCCTTGCCAAGGAGAAGCTTGCTCTGGCTAGAGAGCAGAAGTTAAGTGTGTTAGAAGCCACTGGTGGCAGCAATATCCCTAAGGATAGAGACAGGACCTATGATAATAGAAACCTGAGCAAGATTGTCCCTCCCTACGAGTGTGGGGATGACATCCACAAATGGATA
Source organism: Triturus cristatus (assembly GCF_964204655.1). NCBI lineage: Eukaryota > Metazoa > Chordata > Amphibia > Caudata > Salamandridae > Triturus > Triturus cristatus. The sequence continues at coordinate 189,478,970 of NC_140589.1, read as the reverse complement.
ACTGCTTTGGAGAGAGCTTGCAAAGCACAGCAGGTACCCCAAAGTCAGTGGGCAGCTATCTTGTGGCTCTCCTTCTCTGAGAAAGGTAGAGACAAGCTCCTCACAGTTAGTGATGAGGATGCTGACAATTACACTGTCCTGAAGAGTGCTCTAATTGATGGGTTTGGCCTAACCACTGAACAATACAGGTTGTTGTTCAGGGATACCCAGAAGACACAGACTCAGGACTGGACTGACTTTGTAGATTGTGCCACTAAGGCTTTGGAAGGCTGGCTATTGGGAAGTAAGGTTAAGGACTATACAGGATTGTATAATTTGATCATGAGAGAACAAATCCTTAACAACTGTCAAAACCAGCTACTGCATCAACACCTGATTGATTCTGATCTGACTTCTCCCCAAGAATTGGGAAAGAAGGCAGATAGATGGGTCAGGACTAGAGTTAAGCAGAAAAACCAGAACCAGGGCGGTGATCAGAAAAAGGCAGACCAGAAGGGTAATGATCAGAAACAAAAAGACCAGAAGTCTTCATCAGGCCCCCAAAAGGCTCAGGGGGAGGGTGGTCCCAAAAAGGATAAGAAGAAAGATGGCCAAAAGAAACCATGGTGCAACTATTGTAAGTCAAACTCACATTGGTTTAGTGAGTGCACCAAAAAGGACAAGCCCCCAGCCACCATTGCCCCTAAGGCAACTGTACCCCCTAGTTCAGCTGTAAGTGGTGGTTCCCAGCAAAAGGGTGTAGTAGGGTTAACCCTGGGAACTGAGGAGGATTCTGTCCTAGTCAGGATACCTACTCAGGCTGTTCTGATCTGTGATGGGGACATAGCTTTGTCCTCTACTATAGGCCCCAGTAACCTGGGCAAGTACAGACAGACTCCTTTTATCAACCAGAGAATGGCTCAGGCCTACAGGGACACTGGGGCTAGTGTCACAATGGTGACCCCTGCCTTTGTGGACAGATCTTGCTAGGTGAGAATTACCTAGTGACCAACGCTAGCAATGCCACTACTTCCCATAGTGTGGCAATTGTTAACTTCTCCTGGGGAGGGGTAACTGGCCTCAAGAAAGTTGTTGTTAGTTCAGACCTTCCAGTGGAGTGTTTACTGGGCAATGATCTTGAAACTTCAGTTTGGTCTGAAGTGGAGTATAGGACCCATGCAGAAATGCTGGGGATAGATGCACATGTCCTTGCTGTGACCAGGTCACAGGCCAAAAAGTGCAACACTGAACAAGTGCTGGATCCTGGAACCATGGACCAGTCACAACCCAAGAGAAAGAGCAGTAGGGTAAAGGCTGTGCCTTCCCCCCTGCCTCAGGTAATGGATCAGCCCTCACAGGAGGATGATTCTGAGAGCCCTGAAGGAACTGTCCTAGAAGAACTTGAACCTGATCAGGTTGAGTTTCTTGGGACAGGGGGACCTTCAAGGGCAGATCTGAGGCAGGCACAATTAGACTGCCCCTCTCTTGAACCCCTCAGACAGCAGGCTGCTGCTGAGGCTGCAGGGAATGCTCAAGGTACCCATAGAGTGTATTGGGATGAAGGGCTGCTGTATTCAGAGGCTAGAGACCCCAAGCCTGGTGCATCCAGGAGGTTGGTCATACCACTGAAGTTCAGAGGCTTCCTTCTTACCTTGGCCCATGATATTCCCCTTGCAGGACACTTAGGCCAGAACAAGACTTGGGACACGCTTGTCCCTCACTTTCACTGGCCTCATATGTCAGAAGATACCAAGGAGTTTTGTCGCTCCTGTGTCACCTGCCAAGCCAGTGGCAAATCAGGTGGCACCACAAAGTCCCCCCTCATACCACTACCTTTGGTGGGGGTTCCCTTTGAGAGAGTGGGCATAGATATTGTAGGACCAATGGACCCACAAACAGCATCTGGGCACAGATTCATACTGGTGATAGTGGACCATGCCACCAGGTATCCAGAAGCTATTCCCCTAAGGACCACAACAGCTCCTGTTGTGGCAAGGGCCCTACTTGGAGTATTCTCCAGAGTGGGCTTCCCAAAGAAGGTCATTTCTGACAGAGGTGCCAACTTCATGTCAGGATATTTGACTGCAATGTGGAAGGAGTGTGGTGTGAACTACAAGTTCACCACCCCCTATCACCCACAGTGCAATGGGCTTGTGGAGAGATTCAACAAGACCCTAAAAGGGATGATAAAAGGTTTACCAGACAAGCTTAGGTGAAGATGGGACATCCTTTTACCCTGCCTTCTGTTTGCTTACAGAGAGGTCCCACAAAAGGGGGTTGGCTACAGCCCTTTTGAGCTTTTGTTTGGGCATCCTGTACGAGGACCCCTATGTTTAGTAAGGGAAGGATGGGAGAGACCTCTCAGACAACCCAAACTTGATATAGTGGATTATGTACTTGGTCTCCGCTCCAGGATGGCAGAGTATATGAAGAAGGCTTCTAAAAACCTTAAGGCAGGCCAAGAACTCCAAAAAGCTTGGCATGACCAAAAGGCTGTGCTGACTTTGTACCAGTCAGGGCAGAAAGTGTGGGTGTTGGAGCCAGTGGCCCCAGCAGCACTCCAAGACAAATGGTCTGGACCCCACACTATTGTTGAGAAAAAGGGAGAAGTCACCTACTTGGTGGACCTTGGGACCCCCAGAAGCCCCCACAGGGTGCTTCATGCCAACAGATTGAAGGCATATGTTGACAGGGCAGACATGGGTTTACTCATGGCTACAGATGAGGGGCAGGAGGAAGAGAGTGACCCTCTCCCAGACCTGTTGACTCAGAACCCTGATGATGGCTCAGTTGATGGTGTGGTCTTTTCTGACAGCCTCACTGATCATCAGCAACAGGACTGCAGACAAGTTCTGCAATCCTACAGACATATGTTCTCTCTGACCCCAAGTCAGACAAACTGGTGCACCCATGAGGTGGACACTGGTGACAGTCTGCCTGTGAAGAGTAAAATCTACAGGCAACCTGACCATGTCAGGGACTGCATAAAAGTTGAGGTACAAAAGATTTTGGAGCTGTGAGTCATTGAACCTCCAGAGAGCCCTTGGCTAGTCCTGTAGTTCTTGTGCCAAAACCTCACACCCAAGATGGTAAGAGAGAGATGAGGTTTTGCGTGGACTACAGAGGTCTCAATGCTGTCTTAGTGAATAGTGAGCTATGTATTTACCCTATTCCACTCAATAAGATCATTTAATCCGGTTTTGTCCACCCCTTCCTGGTAGATCCAGCGTGCTTCCCTAGTACTTAATCTGGTCTCCATGTTGAACTGGTCTCCCATCACCCTTTCAAGGACCACCCAACGTACATCTTTCGGCATGTGTTTTTGGGACTGATAATGTTGCACCAGTCTAGTGCTCAATTTCCCTGCAAGTAATGTGCTCAGATGTTCTTGTATCCTGATTTTGACCTTCCTGCTGGTAAGACCGATGTAATGGAGGTCACAGGGGCATGTCAGTCTGTAGATAACATTGGATGTGTTACAATTACTAAATTGGTTTAAAAACCAGGTTGTGTTGTTTGCAAGGGTAACACTTTTGGTGGCAGATGTAAGCACACACACAGAGCAGCTCCCACATGGGTAATGTCCCTGCGGGATGTTGGTCTCACGAGGATCCTGTTTTGGTCTAGTGTGGACCAAGCGGTCTCGGATGTTGGCTGACCGCTTGAATGCAAAGCGAGGTGGCGGCATTTGCATATTCGTAGTGCTTAACAGATGCCAGTGCCTGCGAATGATCTGTCTGATTTTGGTGGAGAGTGGACCAAAAGTGGTCACTACTGGGATGCAATCACTACTTTTCTTGGGAATTTTTTCCAACAAGGCGGCGCGAGGCGTATTGTAAGCTCGCTTTCTTGCCTGTTTGATGACCTTAATTGGATATGCACGGTCCTTTAACTTGTTGGCTAGCACCTGGGATTGTTCAGAATATTGTTGTAGAGTAGAACAGTTACGGCGGTACCTCAGGAACTGCCCTACGGGTAAATTGTCCCGAAGCGCTCTAGGATGAAATGATCTGTAGTGCAATAGGGAGTTTTTGTCCGTGGGTTTTTGGTGGACCGTAGTAGCCAGGTCCTCATGTTCGGCCTGGATGTCAAGGTCCAAATATACTGCAGATGTCCTGCTCACCGACCATGTAAATTCAAACAGCCATGATATAGCCTACCATATACTCTTAAAGTGCCTTATAATCTTAAACGGTTATGGTAACTATGGTTTGGCTTTATCAAAACATGTCGTGTAAGGTATCTAACACTTTGGAATAATACCCCCATCCCATTTCTGGTGATGAGGATATTATCCCTCCCTTCTAGAGGGAGAAGACATGTTGAAACCTACTTACCCAGTTAAAGTTAACCAGAGCCCCAGCATAACAAAATGGATGCTGCTTCCATGACACAAGTCTGACCTCCTTCTGCTGGGAGTGATCCCGGCACGGGAGGCTTGGACAATAGGTTTCCTGCCTTGGGAGGTGCGAGCACCACCCCAGACAGGCCTTAGTGTATTGGGGCAGGGAGGGATGAAAGAAACTAGACACTGCCTGGGGCACACAAGGTGTCCCATGCATAGTCCAGTTCAAACCGGTGCTGGGGCACTCCAGCCCCAGTCCTGGCGCAAAACTGGACAAAGGGAAGGGGGTGTAACTACCCCCCTCCCAGGTCCCACCCATAAGGCGTGACCTAGCAGGCAACCCAGCCCCCCAGATTAGTATAAGTGCGGTAGCTGGGCCCCAGGAGATTAGATTATCCTGAACCTGCAACTTGAACAGAAACTCTGGACCTTCGACATTCGACGAAAGAAGAAGACTGAAGAATCTCCCTTGTGGCCAAGGAGTGGTCACCCTGTGCGAACAGGCACCATCAAGAGACTTGCCCTTTGCTTTGCTGAAGTTCTACGAGGGACCGACTGCAGAGCCTGACCAGAGCCTTGACTTCCAGACTTCTCTGACCCTGATCCACATCCACAGCCGAGCTGAGATCCGTGGAGGCGATGAGAGACGTGGGACCGGCTACCTGGGAAAAGTGGCGAGTATCTTCCAGCGCAGCTTCTGAGGTACCCTCGAGGTTGTGCACCGGGGATTGAGAAGCCCCAACCCCAAGCACCACCTGCACCGAAGATCAGCCCCCCACACTCCACGAGTCCTGCGTGGGGCCCTTCTGCATTTTCCTGCTTGCCACGTCTGTCTGGTTGCTTGCCCGTTGGCTAGTAACCTTTGCGACGACACACCTTCAATTTTCCACTGCTGGTTTGGCTCCTCCAGACTGGCTCCTGCTCCTCTGTAAAAGAGAAGCACCCCAGACCTTCCTGGTCTGCACCAGAAGCAAGTCCTCCATTCTTCGTGGGTTCCACTTGCCAAGGCTTGGTGAGTCCTAGTTCGACTTCGACGCCGCCGACAGCACGAGCCTTCGTGGGACAGCTCGCCTCGTGGTCCTGGTCGTCCTCGACGTCTCCTGGTACCCGTGGCTGCTGCGACAAGCTTCACCTCTTCACCTGCAATCTCCCGACATCGCCTGGTTCCTTCCTGGTTCCACATGGTCACTGGCTAGTGACCCAGACTCTGTCCCTTCTGCTTGCAGGTATCCTTCCTTCTTGATCCCGACCTTGGGATCCACCGGACACTCTTCACTGACTGCCTGTCAGCATCTTTCCTTCAGGCATCCATAGGAGTCGACGACGAAACCCGACGCAAGTTCACACCTATGCACCCGCAGCCCGTGAGCTAGGTAACTTGGGTACTCCGGTGGTCATCAGGGTATTGACTATCCTAGTGTCTAGTTCTCAAGTCTCGACTTCCTAGCTACTCCAGAAGTGTCCTAAATCTTATTAATTCTAAACTGTACAATTTCTATCGATTATACGCATTACGCATGAGTGTTTCCACACTGCACCTGAATCCTGTGGGCCTCCCACTTCCTAACTGTTGGTAGGGTAGTGTAGTCCCAGTGATTCCCTAGGCCTAGGCCTATCCTATTTCCGTAACAGTGGTCCTTATACCACTTACTTAGTATATGGTTTGCGTGGCCCCTAGGGCCTAACTGTATTACTTACCTGTGTGACTTAATGTATGCTTGAATAAGACTGTGTTGTACTTACCTCGAATCTCATAAAGAGTGCTGAGGGTTTGACTAGAATAAATACACTTTATTTTATATATATATCTGTTGTGGTGTCCTTTCATTTGGTATTCAAGGGATTACATATGGTATAACAGCTGGCTTCACATGCCATTCAGAGTTTAGCCTAAGACTGCTCTTGTCCATGCTTCCACTAGGATAGCTGGTCTATAAGGTTGACTTTACAACCAATCACCATAAGGGTTGTTTGGACTGATACAAGGTGTACACTAGAATTAGTGACATCATATATCAGGCCAACTTCTCACAATCATAACAGTCGAGCCGACGTCAGCAGAGTTCTCACTCCAGAAAAGGAAGAGTATGAACCTTGGGTGACTGGGTATTCATTGAAAATAGCGTCCATAAATCTTTGGAATTCAGCAAAGAAAACAGTGACATTTTCAAGATAATAGCTCCAGTCAGCAAGCAGCGGTTTGCCAAACCTGTCATTCCTGCAGTCATCATTCATTCGGGGCCTTCAGATACAGCGCGATGACAGGGATGCACACACATAAAACCAGGAGGAATTGAGTTTAATCTTTTGAATATTGAGTGCATTGCGGTAGCATTGTAAAATAAACCCTTTGCCAGCCCCAAACCTTCCCTTTTTGTACATATAAGTCACCCCAACAGCAGGCCTTGGACAACCCAGAGGGCAGGGGGCAATGCATTTAAAGGGCAGGAGATGCACTTTTATGTTTTATGTGTTCTAATGGTGAAAAACTCTCAAATTCATTTTTCACTACTGCAAGGCCTATCCCCCCATAGGATAACATTGAGATTACCTTATTACATTTTATAAGTGTAATTTCCAGTTGGTATGAGATAAACCCTTCAGTTCTGGTGTCTCTGAAATCACAATTTAAAATCCAAAATTATGGTAAAATCAGTTTTAAATCGCAGTTCTGAAAATTCCACTTTTAGAAAGTTGCCCGTCTCTGATCACATGGATGGGTGTAGCTGGCAGTTGGGCTTTGTGTATCCCTTCTAGACAGCCACACACAATGGCAGCTTAGGTGTGTCTCAATGCACCATCTATTACAGTATAGGAGGGAGGAGCTGGGCCCAGCCTCACTTACACCTGTATAGGCTGTGTCCTGTCCACACACATAGAGCTGCATACCACCCTGTAGTGAGTCTTGAACCAGGGTAGAAAGCGAGGACCTCTGTGCACTTCAAAGGCATGTCTTTGTAGTCCCCCCACTCCAAACCCAACACTGGATATATGTATTGGTCCTCAGACACCACCAAAACAGTACAATTTGGGACATATGGATACTCTGCCAGGGAGAAGGACTGATGTGCTGCCGAAGGACTGCCACTTTGCTGGACTGCTGGTATGCGGGACTCCTGCTTTGCTGTGCTGAATTGCTGGCTTGCTGACCCCTGCCTGAGTGAGAAGGACTGGACCTGCATCACTTGACCCAAGAACCCAGAGGGACTAGCTGGCTGACCTCCTGGTTGAAAGCCTGTTATGTCCCTGAGGCTTCAGATCAGGCCGCCAGCCAGCTAGCCCTTGGTGTCGCTCTGGGTTCTGGGGTCAAGTGATGCAGGTCAAGCCTTCTCCCCCAGGCAAGGGGGCAAAAAGTCAGTACAGTAAAGCAGGTGTTCAGCAAATCAGAAGTCTGGCAGAGCAGCAGTCCTTCAGCAGCACAGCAGTCCTGGACCCTGCCATCTGCAAGTCTACCCTGTCAAGGGTTGCCACCCCAGTCCTGGACCCTTGTAAGTGAGTCTAAGGTGCATGCCAGTGGAACCAAGGCAACTTCTCTGCTGAATGACGCCACCGCTAAGCTGAACGATGCATCTCCTCGGCTGAGAGGCGCATCTCTGAGAAGTCTCGACGCATCACTGTGGCTGTATGGATTGGACCCATTCCAAAACACTTGCATCACCGCCACCTCCCACATCTTAGGACCGATGCATCGCCTTCAAAACTGCCACAACGTGACACTTTCCCCAGCCCAAGCTCCTTGCATCAGTCATCATTGCATCCTCAACGACAATGCCAAATGGTGCATCAAACCTTCACCCCTCATCTGATCTGAGGTATCACCTCTGCTGCACCAGTATTATCGACACAGAACTTCACATTGCAAGCTCCGTTGACAGTATCCTTGACGATGATGCAACAGGACCTCACACAGCTGCCTTGCTGCATCATGGAACTGACACATAGCCTCTGCTGCATGACACATCTTCAACGATAATCATGCAATTCTCTGCAAGCAGGATGTAGGGTACTTTGTTCAGCAGACCTAACCGGCTCGCTGTAGCCGGTCCAAACTCAATCATGGTCAGTCTGAACTTGTGACTTTATCCTGGTCCGGCAGAACCAGATATCCCTCAATAGTGTTATGTGCACTTTGACACTATTTTTCACTGTAAACTTTAAAATTCAATAACTCTGGTTCTACTGATTGTATTTTTGTCATTTTGGAATTGTTTATTTATGAACAGCTGCTCTGCTTTTCTAAACCTGGTGTGGGATCTTTTTGTGTGGTGTTGCACAAATACTTTACACATTGCCTGAATGTTTAGCCTGACAGCTCTGTGCCAAGCTATCAGAGGGTGAGTACAGGTTCATTTAGGATTTGCCCACCTCATACCCTGACTAGGATTATGGTTGCTGCTTCACCAGGGCTCATACCCCAGTAAACCAACAGGCCAATTTTTAACAGTGATGTTTCATCTCATTTCAGCTTATGCTGTATTAGGAAACATTCTAATTAATTCAGAAAGGAAGTATTGTTATTTAAAGTATCTTGCAACAGTCAACCACCTTAGTGCAACATAGAACAAACAAAGTGCTAAAATTGAGTTCAAAAGAAAGATAACTCATACATAGATATTTGAATACTGTATTGAAATTGAAGACCTACCTGAGCATAATGCCTTATCTCGTTGCCGTTTATCGAAGGGTTTTCAGAGCCGAATGCAAAATCATCCTTCTCACTGTCAAAAGACGCAATCACGTCCCTCCAGTCCGCAAGAAATGGGGACATAAAAAGGTTTTCTCCACATTTGAAATCTCAAAAAAAGGAAAAAATACATTAAAATGAGTGCACTTCAGAAAATCAATCAAGGATAGCAAAAAATATATAATAATAGTAAAATTAGTGTATGGCATTTCAGAGTCTTTTTTGTCCTATCATAATCTATACTTTCTTTTCTACAGCTAAAACATATAATAGCCATAGTTTGGACAATGAGGATGATTAAAAAACACAAAACACCGCAGGGCTGAGTGTTGTAAATAGTAACACCTATCATCACACAATTTAGGACTGCTTAAATTATCAACTTCAGGAGAATGAAAAGTTTATTTGACCCTGTCGGGCACACTAAATAGCCACAAATACAAATTTCAGGGAGTCGTTTTGGCAGCAGCTAGCGCACCCTACTTTGGCTTGTATCAAATCACACTTTGGCCCAGATCCACTGAGGTTTTGTGCCATCGCAATGCAACACAAAACAACACATTAGTATTAAATGTTCATGGCAATAGGTATTAGGTCCTTTGTCCAGCTTTGGATCATGTTCTATCAAGGGAGTAGGAATTACTGGGGCATTACTCGAGAGGAATAGGGCAAATGAGCGGATTTTTGATGCAATGCCCTACCTACGGAGACAGCCAGATCTGGCTTTGCATAAAAACTAAAGCCTTCTTGAAGCAGGCATTAACAAGAAGTAGTCTTTTCATTTCTCAAAAACATCCACTCATTGCATGTGTGCTGCAGTTTACCAACACATCCAATGCATGGGATCCTTCTAAAATGTTTCCAGGCCAGGCTTCCCCAACGAGTAGTTTGTGAGCTACAGGTTGCTCTCCTGCTACCTGTAAGTAGCTCTACTGCGTGCAGCCCAGTCTACTAAATTAGAAGTTTCTGTTTAATTGAGTTGATATATGTATACCTAAATTGAAAATGTTTCTTCAAGAGAAAAATGTTTGTGTTTTCAGACTTCATAAGCTGATGTTTAGAGAAAATTGGGTGACTTTTCAATTGAATTTCCATGTCAACCTTCGAGTTGGGTACCTATGAACATATGTTATTTCAGCATCAAGATACCTTTTAGAATGAACGGGAACTTCACAAATACAAGTTATGTTACGTTATGCTATGTTACATATAAAGCTGCAATTTGAGTGATCAATATGCAGCTTTGGGGAGACTTATTATTGCCTTGTTATCGTGTAGCTATGGCTATTATGCATGAATCCTGTACAGAATTCCAAAGTGATAAAGCCTTTTTTACAGTACTACTGGCTATGTATTTGTTTATTTATTTATTTAGTGTTTTATAGAGCGTGAACTTGACCCGTGAGGGTATCAGAGCACTTTACAGGACATACAGAGGTGTACAAACAAAGTCTACAGTGCAGAAATATACAGAACTATACATCAGGATGGCGAGGGGCAGGGGTGTAGGGAACATAGGGGAAAATGGGGATACAAATGTATGATTGCAATCATAGTTAAAGTCGGTCAAAAACAAAGGCCCCACAAATTCTCTGCAGGGAGAGTTGGTGATCTGGGGAAGAAGGGATAGTTTTAGAATCATCAGGCTTGTGGTCAGGCATGGCAGGCATTAGACGAGGAATTTACCCATGAGGAAGGTTTTGGCCTCCTTCTTTAAATTTGCTAGAGAAGGGATTCTTCTGATGGCGGGTGGGAAAGAGTTCCAGATTCTTGGTGCTGCCCCAGTGAATGCCCTATTGTAGGTTCTTTTTTTCTGAAAAAAGGCGGGTTGGAGTCAGAGGTTTCTGGCGGACCGGGAGTTCCTGCTTCCTCCAGATACCACTAGTTTCTGTGCCAGCTAAGCAGGGGAGTTTGAGTATAGAGCCTTGTGTGTAATGCATGCCAGTTTCAACTGAATCCTGGCCTCTAGAGGGAGCCAGTTCAGCGCTTTCATATGTGGAGAGATGTGGTTGAATTTCCTGGTGCCGGTGAGTAGTCTGGCGGCCGCGTTGAGGCAAGCTTTTATGGGTGCTAGGGAGATCTTGGGTAGACCGGTGAGGGTGGAACAACCATATTCCAGTCTGGAGATGACTAGTGCTTGAACTGCCATTTTTAAGTCAGGAGCATCGGTGAAAGGTTTCAGCTTCCATAGGTAGCTCAGGTGAAATCTAGCTGCTTTAGCCATCGAGTTGATGTGGTCTTGCATGTTCAATTTACAGTCCAGGATTATGCTCAGGGATTTGGCAGAGTCCACAATGGTCGGCTGGCAGTTTAGGACTGTGATGGCCTTGATCCACGTTTGAATCTCAGGGTTGGCTTTAGAAGGGGAGATTAGGAGAAATGTGGTTTCCTTTGCATTGAGTTTGAGTTGGTTAACGGCTAGGCATTGGACAGTCAATTTCAGGGTCTCGTTCAGGGAGAGGATCTCCTCGATCGAAGAGATATTGATGTATATTTGGGTGCCTTCTGCGTACATATGGAAGGAAATGTTGGCGGTACGAAGAACTTCGGTGAGTGGCTTAAGTAAAGATTAAAGAGAGTGGGGGACAGGTGAGCCTTCGGGGACTCCAACCGTGACCGGGGTGGGAGCTAATAGCTTGCCGTTAATGAGGAATCTCTGTGATCAATTATGGAGGAAGGACCTGAACCATTCTACAACCACACCATTAAGATCCATCCTGAGATTGAGGCGTTCGAGAAGTTTATCACAGTTGACCGTGTCGAAGGCGGAGGATAGATCTAAGAGGATTAGAAGGTAGGTTTTGCCTTGGACTAGGGCTTGGAGGGCATCGTCATCGAAGTGGAGCATAGCAGGTCAAGTGCTGTGCCCCGGTCTGAATCCAGATTGGAAGTCATCAAGTAGGTGGTAGTTGCTGATGTGCTGACTTAGTTGTTGTTGTACTCACTTCTCCAGTACTTTGGCTAATAGCGGGATATTGGAGATAGGTCTGAAATTGTCGGGGGATATTGTATCCAGTGATTTTTTTTTTAAAATAGGGATGACTTGGCCAGCTTTCAAGGGGTCCAGAATCAAGCCCTGCTGAAGAGAGGCGTTTATTATTGCAGTCCAGCAAGGAACAATGGATTGGGAGGCAGCAGTCAGGCAGTTGACAGGTAGCGGGTCATTAAAGTGGTTGTTTGGGGCTTAGGGTAGAGAGGATTTTGGAGATGGAGTCTTCGTCATAATATTCGAAGTCAGTCCACCAGGCTTGGTTTTTAGGTGAGGCCAGAGGGGGTTGAGCGGAGAAAGGGGGCAGGTCTGGAAGGGGTTGAGAGTAGGTGGCGGTACTGAATTTGATTCCTAAAGCAGTGGTTCTATCAGCGAAGAAAGAGGAGAATTCCTCTTACGATATTAGAGATTTGGGGGGTTCTTTTGGTGTTTTAGCCAGTTTATTAGATTGGTGTTTGACCAGTTCAAAGAGTTTACAGGGTCTATTCTTGGCGTTCCCCAATTCCGATCTGAAATATTCCTTTTTTGAATTGAGGATGTGCTTGTTGTAGGAGTTTCTCGCCTGGCGGAGAAGATTTAGATACGTAGCAGAGAGGTGTTGTCTCCAGTTTCTTTCATATTGCCGTAGGGATCTCCTCTCCATGTTAAGGGAACCAGTGAACCAGGGGTTCCTGTCTTTGACTTGTGTTCTTTTTAGCTTTACAGGGGCAAGGTTGTCCAGAATGATTGATATAGTTGACGAGTAATGCTCATTTAGGTCGCTGACCGTGGTATTGTGCGAAGGGGGGGGGAGAGGTCAGATTTGCAGCAGGCCTCCAATTCCATAAGGTCATGGTTCTTAGTGTCTCTGGTCCAGCGTTTGGGAATCACCGGTTGTGGTGTCTTAGTCTTGCGGGTTCCAGGTAAAATGAAGGAGATGGAGTGATGGTCTGGCCAGTCACATGGGTCTATGGAGATGAGCTTGACTGAGGATTCCTTAGAAATGATCCAGTCAAGGATGGCCCCTTTTGAGTGAGTTGACAGAGAGCAGGCTTGAGTCAGAGCTTGGTCAGTTAGGAGGTCTTTGATAGCGTTGATGTAGTGATCTTTAGTGTCATTCCAGTGCAGGTTGAAATCACCCAGGAAAATCTCTTTGGCATTGGAGGAAATCTTAGTTGTGATGATTTGCAAAAGGGGATCGGTAAAAGAGTCATTGGAGCCTGGAGGGTAGTAAAAAATGTGCAAGTTGCAGAGATGTAGTGAGTTGCTGCAAATGGAGAGTGCGAGGTATTTGCAGGAGTCAATGGTGTCAGCCAAGAGTTCAGTGACAAGGAGGGAGGATCGGTAGATGCAGGCAATGTCTCCTCCTTTCTTGTTGGAATGTCTGTCCAGTCTGGTGATATTGTAGTTGGGAGGGACAAATACGTCCAGGCAAGGGGAGGAGTATTCACTGAGCCAAGATTCAGTTAGTATAGCTAGGTTTAACTTTTTGTTCAGGATGAGGTCAGCAATATCAGCGGTATACTTGACTGCTGAATGGCAATTGATTAAGAGACCAGATAATGGGGGGCAGGGGGGTGTTAGGGGTCTGGACGGTCAGGACTACAGGCACAAGGTTGCTTTTCATCACACTTCTGTTATGAAGGGTAGGTGGCCTGTTGGGGTTGATGGTGACTGTACTGATGGGGTGACCAGTACTCGCATCTAGTGGACAAGGGATGGCTTGGGCAAAGTTGTGGTCTCAGAGGATGGCTAGGATTTTGTTTCCCGTAAGGTCTAGAGGATTAGAAGTGGTGGTGGCAGAGGTGTATGAGAGTGCGAGAGCTCGGGATTCCTCCTCTGAGAGGTGGCAAGATTGTTTGCACGGGCGAAGATGTCTCAGAGGTAGCGGGAGTGGATGCTTGGGAGGCTCGGTGATCAGTCGGGGGAGGTAAGAGGTAGCTTGGTGTACTGAGGTACATGCTACAGATAATCTTGCATGGAGTGCATACTTATGTAACTTCTCTGTTGTGGTCAATATTACAACACTAATAATATTAGCAGCTCTGTATGATGTTCATTTAATATGAGTAGCTCTTATTACAGAAAAGGTTGAAGATCCCTCGTGTAGGTGTAGTAAGTTGTACTGGAATGCTATGCTACCAGTACACATAATATACAAAACAGTGCACTCCCCTCTGCACAATTGTGTGAGGCTATGGATCACACAAAATTACTCTGACATAGTTGTCTATAAGAGTGCGTTCAGGAGGGTGGGGATATGGGGCACAACGCAAGGTGTGTTTATGTAGGCTCAACCATGGTGGTTGGGGCTGGTTACCTCTGTTGTCCTGGCGTCATTGCTGACTCTCAAGCAAGTGAAGGTGAGCAGTCCAAGGTGCCTCAGAGAGGTAGTGTGTGGGATTGAGACTCAGGATCAGATTTGTCAACACTTTGTATCAGTGCAAAATCAGGCAATGTGATACAAACTGGTTGAAAGTGTTAATAAAGTATTTCCAATGCAAAACATTATTTTTACCTGGAAAGTATCTAAAAAAGAATGCAAAATATTGCAAATAGACCTTTGTGCTGCTGTGTGTTACTTTGCATCAAGGTAGCGTTGCACAAGTGGTACATGGGTGTTTTTTTTTAATCAAAGCTACATCTACTAACAATGGTAGACATGGCTTTGTACGAAAAAATTATCCCCTCATGGCAGGCGCTATCAAGGAGAAACATTTTTATTTCTCCTAACCTTTCCCACTTTGCATATATGCTGCACTATGCAACACCATACAGTGTAGAAAAAGGGTTCCCTTCCAGTGCAAAACCTTTGCTAGACATCATGCACACACACTTTTGTAAATATGTGTGCATGGCTCTAGGCAGTCGGAAAGAACACCAACACTGGGGAAGAGAGCAGCAGCAACATATTTTAGTAGAACTTGTACTGCCCTCCTGTTAGACCTCTTGCCTCAGGATAATCTTCCCCCAAAGCTTTTGCCTTTTTTCCTCCATTTTTGCTGAAATTCATTTCTGTTGGCCATAGGACTTTACTATTGCTAACCAGTGCTAACGTCCTTTTGCTCACTCCCTAAACATGATCTTACACCGAATTGGAATATTTAATTTACTTATAAGTCCCTTGTCGTTTCAAGTACCGTATACCCAGGGCCTGTAAATTAAATGCTACTAGTGGGCCTGCAGCACTTATTATGCCCCCAACTTAAGTGGCCCCTTAAAACATGTTCCAGGCCTCCTCCCATTGGAGCCTGAATATAGTTTTAAACTGCCAAATCGACTTCTGAAAAGAACCCCCTTGCCAAGCCTTAAACTCCCCTTTTTTTGCATATATCACCCCTAAAGTAGGCCCGAGGAAGCCCTTGGGCAGGGTACACTGTTATTAAAAGTTTGGACATCTACTTTTTAGTTTTACATGTCCTGGTAGTGAAAAACTGCTAAATTCATGTTTCACTCCTGTGAAGCCTATTTCTCCCGTAGGATAAGGTTAGATTGCCTTATTACATTTAATAAGTTCTAACTTTTGATTGAAGGCAAATCAGAATTTTTTGTTTGGTATCTATAAAATTGTAATTAAAAATCCTCTTTAATGGTAAAGTTGGAGATTAGATCAACATTTTGAAAATGCCACTTTTAAAAAGTTGGCATTTTCCTGCCCTTTGCGATTTGGTGCCTGCAGCCTGACCTAGTTCACACGGCTGGGTGTAGGTGGCAGATGGGCTGTTTTAATTCCTCCAAGGCAGTCACACGATAGATGCATTAGGTATGCCTGAATGGGCCATCTGCTGGCAGCATGGGGGACAGTTCTGGGCACAGCCCCACTTGCAATTGAATAGGCAGTGCTCTGCATCCACACAAAGAGCTTGGCACCACTGCATTTTCCCTGCAGACAGCTTGGAGGTAGGGCAGGGGAATCAGGAAATTCCAAGCACTCCAAAGGAAAACATCTAGGCATTTATCCTACTTCAAAAAAGGCACCAGATATAAAAATTCGACCCTCAGGCCCACTAATCCCTTCACTGCAGAATGTCTCTCAGAGGACGGACTGCTGTGTACTCCACAAAACTGTTTTGTTGTAGCTTGAAGAACTGCTTTGCTGCCTGGAGCGTGCCTTGAACTGAGGAACTTTGATTTTCGATCACGATCGAATCGACCCGCCATTCTGTGGCCCGCCACCATTTTGTGTTGCCATCACTCAGGCAGCACGGCAAACAAAGTCTATTCTGCTTTTTCTGTAGCCTGGTGTTGAAATACGTCCTCGGCCTCTATTTGCAAAGCTGGTGTTAGAACTAGCCGAGTACCCTAATCCCTCTCTGGCTTTTCTAATTCCTGTCTCAACTATATGTTGGCTCACACTATTCTTTCCTGACCTTATCTTATCGACTGGCCTTCACTGTCTCCTGCTAGCATTCTCTCGTTTCACGACTGTCCTCCAATACACACAAACGTATCTCGCCACCTGCAAGTTAGTTATGAGTCTGTTAATGTATTAGCTTGAGGGTGGGGTGACAAACACAGTTGGAGGAGAGGTCTCTTTGAGTCATCTGATATTTCTGTTTTCAAACCTTTCCTATTGGTTCCGCCTTGTTTTCCAACTTTCCTTATTGGCTCTTTCTTATATGCTCTGGGAGTGTATTTCGTTAATAATTCTATCATTGTATAGTATTTAACCTGATGCATCACAAAGTGAAGTGGCAGTCTCCTGAGAACATACTCTGTGTACTTCTAGGATAACTGTACTAGCTGCAGCTAAATAAATCTGATCTTCTAACGCCGACAGAGTGTCCCGTGTCTCTGTGTAGCGAAGCAGGTGAACTCCGGAGACTTTGGGCGTACCCTGCGCCGCCAGGCCCAAAAGGTTCTGGTTCTTCAACTGGCGCCCAACGTAGGGCGGCTTCAGTGGTACCGGTTCTGCTCGAAGGTCGTGAGGAACCCCGCAAGAAAATTCCGGAGGGTTCGCGAGCCACACTAAGCGACCCCTGTATGTCGAAAGTTGTCCGAAGGTCTTTTGCAGCACGGTTACTCCTTCCTGACGGCTACTGACGACCGCTGCCCTGACTGCCGCCCTGCTTTGGCCCTTCCTTTGATGATGTATGGTAAGGCGAGACGATAGACGGGCCTCTGTTGGTGGAAGAAGACGTCCTTAGTTAAGTATTTTCTTGGGTCGCGCCCACAATTTTGTTCTTTGTTTGATTTCCTTAGGTTTCTTAGATTTATCCTTTGCAAAAGATAAAGCCGAGGGTAAGTGCATTTGTTCTGCGTAAACTGAGTTTTACTCCCTTGAAGTTTGTGAACAGTCCGGAGACATCTCGAGATGCCTGGTCTGACTAAGTTTGGAAGAATTTGTTGTCTTGGTTGTAATAGGGACTCCCGACTTGAGGACTCTTGTCCGATTCCTTCAGTTGGAACTCCCACATACGAGCTCTATTCAAAACATGGTATCGGCCCCATTGCCTTTAACGAGACATGGACTCGATACACGAAGAAAGATGGTGTTCTCAAATGGCCAGAAAACGGTAGCTTCGATCCTGATGTGCTAGATAATTTAGAAGCAGTTTTGTTCAAAAGAAAAGCCCGGCCGGCAATGTTTGACTCTTTCCGCCTTTGGCGTAAGGAAGCCAAACAGAAAGAAATTAAACAAGCAAAACGAGATAGGAAAGCACAGGGTATGACAATTATACAGGCTGCCCAACAGTTCAAAAATGATGAAATTGATAATGCGACTGAAATTTCAGAAAGACAACATCGTATGGCGATAGATAAATGCTATCCGGTGTTGCCTGTTTCTCCTTCTGATAATAAGAAAGATATAGAAGAAGATCCCCTAATGTCCCATTTATTAAGGTTGCCTCTGCCCTATGCGCAAAATGCCAATGTACCTCAGCTGTTACAGCCTGCTCAGCTGCCAGTGGTACCTCCGCCGGTTCCGGCTCTTCAGCATTTGCCTCCTCCAGTATTAGCGCCCTTGCCGGTTTTACCATTAGTCTCAACTTCTTTGCCTTCATCTCCTGATCTCAGATCTTCTTTGCCTTCTGCTCCTCCTGCAATTACCAGTTCTTCTCCTGTCAGTTCCCCTAATACTCTGTCTCCAATTCTAATGTCTAATTCACCGTCTGTGCGTAAGCGTCTCACAGACTCTGTCACTAGTATTCTATCTCCTTTCTTTGGAGCTTTTAATGTGTCTCCGGCTTTTGCTCGAAGACAATCTCGTAGTCAGTTCCCAGATTTTGAGGAACGAGAGAAGCTAGACTCTCTTGCACGAAGATGGATCAAGAAGGGTCCACAATATAGTGTGCTTGATATTATGCCTACCTTTTTGCAATGGAATGCGCCTACGCAAAGATATGCTTTCAATGTAATGTGCGACATTCTCATTAAAGAATGGGAAGATGTGAGTTCGAGTCCGGTCTCACAAGATCTGTTAAATGTTCAGGCTGAATTTGAAAAAGGACTTATTGTCGGTTCTAAGGTTGAGGAAGCTGTAAGGACACTTATCTCTTATAGATCCTTATTGTTTTCTCAGATTTTCCTTGATTCCGATCCGTCGGTTAAACTGACGTCGAAAAATTACCCTATGAGAGAGGTTCCTCCAGTATGGAAGGAGGCAGTTGCGGCTGTAGGCGCTAATGCACCTATTCCTGCTCATTTCCAACGTATATGGGTACATGTCCCTTGGAAGAGATCTGAAGTTTTGCCTCTTAAGCAGACTCTACCAGATCCTCGTAAGAACCCTGCAGGTTATTACAAAGAATTATCGCAGACAATTGATGCTTGTATTATGAATCTAGCAGATATTGATATGCTAATGGATAATGTAGTCCCACAGACAAAATGGGCTAAAATTCGTAGAGAGGATCACGCACAGGAACTAGGAGCTACTTGGGATGTTATAACTAATACAGATAGAGACCAAGTGGGTGGCGCAAAGCCTGACGCTCTGATTTCGGAACTCCCTGGTAGAATCATCACGTTAATGAAAACTATGATGCCTGCACTGAGAGTTAATTGGGATAAACTAGCAGCATGCAAACAAAAGAAAGATGAAAGTGTCTCTGACTTCTTTACTCGTTTCGAGGAGACATTTATCGACCACAGTGGTCAGGACATGGCTACCGAGGGTGGACAGCGATTATTCGTGGACAAATTTGTATTCAATTTGCTTCCCGAGCTGTCACACAAATTAAAGGATTCAGAAAATTCATGGGCTGTTTCTTCTTCTGCCCAGATATTGGCTACTGCACAATATTATGAAAATAGGGACAAGGAAGAAAAAGAAAAGCAAGAGAAAAAGACGAAAGAATTCAAAACGAAGGTTCTCTTGCAACAAGCCTATCTGCCACGTTATGCTCAGCCTCAAACTCAGCAGCCTCCGCAGTTTCAGAGGTTGTATCAAAAACCTGAGCCATACAATCCGCGACCTTTGTTAGGTCCTAATCAATGTGCCTATTGTAGAGAGGAAGGTCATTTTAAGAATAGTTGTCCAGTTTTATTGCAGCGCAATGGAGCGTTACCTGCTCCACGAGGTCGTGCTGGCCTCCAGTCAGCAAACAGAGGTAGAGGACGGGATATGTTGACTCAAGAACAGCGTGCCCTTCCTTCTCCCAATTCCGCGAACTACTTTGATCAGCAAAATGTGAGATCTACACAGTATTACAATAAAGACCATTTTGTTGAAGGTGAGAATGAGAGTCTTCATGCTAACTAGGACAGCCATGGACAAAGTAAGGGAGTTGTGCCAATCCCAGTAGATCAAAATGGACCTTATGTTAACGTCACTACACTGGGTGTTTCAGAGCCATTTCTTCTGGATACTGGAGCAATGAGAAGTTCTATCATTCATTCTAAACTCCCTGGGGCACCTTTGTCTGGCTTAACAAATGTTTCTGTAGGATTCTCTGGCGCCCCTGTTCGCAATTCAGTTTCTTGCCCTTTGCCTATTTCAGTTGGTCCTTATGATTTAGAAGCTCCACTTCTGTTAACGAATGGTTGCGGTGAGAATCTGTTGGGTTTGGACCTATTGAAAAGAATGCATGCTACAATAAATTGTTCTCCTTCTGGCGTACATCTTACTCTAGGACAGAAATTGATCTCCCCAATGTATTTGTCCAAAGATCAGTTTCCTCCTGAATTAATTTCTCTTCCAGCAGCACTTTGGGCCACGGGTCCGAACGATGTGGGTTGTCTTGAGATTCCACCTTATGTTGTCACTCTCAAGCCCAATGTTGAATTACCACGCATCCCACAGTATAGAATTTCTGCTGAAGGTGAGAAAGCGCTTTTGGAAATCATTCATGACTTAATTCGGAAGGGTGTGGTTGAAGAAACAAGAGGTAACACATGCAATAGTCCTATTCTTCCTGTTCTTAAACGCACTGATACTTCTCAGCCTCCTGTGTACCGTTTTGTAATTGATTTGCGAGAAGTAAACAAAATTGTGATTCCACAATTTCCTGTTGTTCCAGATATCACTGCTTTGTTGACAATGATACCTTCCACAGCAACTTGGTTTTCTGTTATCGATCTAAAGAATGCCTTCTTCAGTATTCCCATTGCAGAAGAGAGTAGGTACATTTTTGGTTTCTCTCTTGGAGGCCGAAGCTTCCGGTTTAAGCGCGCACCCCAAGGCTATTATGAAAGTCCTTCCATTTACAGCCAAGCTTTAAAATGTCATCTTGATACTTTTCATTTGCCGTCTGGTGCTGCTCTTATTCAATATATGGACGACTTGTTAGTCGCCGCTGATTCAGAAGATATCTGCAAAGATGTCACTGTTGCATTGTTATGTCACTTGTTTAAACTGAATCACAAGGTTTCACCTTCCAAACTACAATATGTTTGTCAAGAGGTTACCTACTTGGGTCATCTCCTCTCAAAGGAGGGACGGCGATTGACACCAGAACGAATACAGGCGATTGCGCGAATGTCTGTACCATCCACACAAAGGGAAGTACGTGCCTTTCTGGGTATCACTTCTTATTGTAGACAGTGGATCCCTAACTTCTCTCTGATCGCCAAACCTTTGTTGGCACTCACTTTAAAAGATACGCCTCAGCTCCTTCCATGGACTGATGAGTGCCAAAAGAGTTTCACTGACTTACGTACCGCTTTGTGTTCTGCTCCTGTACTAGGCACTCCAGATTACACTAAGCCTTTTACGCTCCATGTGCATGAGAGAGAAGGTTGTGCATTGTCAGTTTTAGCACAGCAATTTGGAGACAAACAGCGGCCATGTGCCTATTTTTCGGCTACGTTGGATCCCGTAGCTAAAGCATTGCCCAGTTGTCTCAAAGCGACAGCAGCAGCAGCAATTTCTATCCGACAGTCTGCTGGAATGGTGTTGGATAACACTCTCATTGTCATGGTGCCACATGCAGTGGATACTTTGCTAAACAGAACGAAAACACAGCATCTTACGAGTGCACGTTTAACTGGTTACGAGCTGACGCTTTTGGCTAGTCACATACACATCAAACGATGTAATACCTTAAATCCAGCTACTTTGTTGCCCCTTCCAAATGAGGATAGTGTTGAGAATCAGCATGATTGTTTCTTCCGTACTGAGGAAGAGACAAAAGGAAGAATTGACCTGAGAGACACACCGCTAGAGAATCCGGATGGGACTCTATGGGTAGATGGTTCTTGTTTTAAGATGCCTAATGGAGATACAATTTCAGCCTATGGTGTAACTACCTTACAAATGATTGTGGAAACTGCACGCATTAGACACAATTCAGCGCAAGCAGCAGAATTGATAGCATTAACAAGAGCTTGTGTATTATCGAAAAGAAAGAGAGTGAACGTATACACTGACAGCCAATACGCTTTTGGTGTAGCGTTCAATTTTGGGCGTCTCTGGAAGGAGAGGGGTTTCCTCACTTCACATGGCACCAAAATACAGCATGGTCAATTAGTGACTGATCTCTTTGAGTCACTTGCTTTACCCACCCAAATAGCGATAGTGAAGTGCAGTGCACACAAGAAGATTACGGATGATGTTGGTCGAGGAAATGCATTTGCAGATGAAATAGCGAAGAAAACAGCGAGAGATTCAACGAGTCGAATGTATGTGGCAGGTCCTGTGAATTGGGTCAGAGAGAGAGAAATGTATGAGAATACAGTGGAAAGTGTAAAAGCAATTCAGAAAGAGGCTTCAGAAAGAGAGATGAGCAAGTGGAATGAAAGTACTGGAATGTTAGATGAGATGGGTTGTTGGGTGGAATTATCAGAACATCAGCGTTGGCTGTTACCAGATGCCTATGTACTCCCAGTGGTTACTATGGCACATGGTCCAGCCCACTTAAGTGCAAAAGGCATTTGCAAACTTCTGGCTCCAGTGTGGCAGAATGAGAATATCCCAAAATGTGCAGACAATGTAGTAAAGCACTGTATTGTTTGTTTAATGTACAACCCGGGAAAGGGAACCCCAACTCCAGCAGGTCACTTTGCTCCTCACACATATCCATTTGAGGTGTTGCAAATCGATTACATTCATATGGAGCGATGCAACAACCTCAAATATGTTCTGGTGGTAGTATGCGCCTTTTTGAGATGGATAGAAGCATACCCTCTAAAGGATAACACAGCCTCATCCACAGCTAAAATCCTTCTAAAAGAGTTCTTCCCCAGGTTTGGTTTGCCGCGCATTGTCTGGAGTGACAATGGGAACGAATTTGTTGGCCAAGTCATGCAGAAAGTTTGTGCAGGTCTTGATATTAAGCAAAAGTTCCATGCGGCAAATCATCCACAATCAGCGGGTTTAGTAGAGTGTTACAATGGAACCTTGAATTGAAGTTAGCAAAGGTTCAAGCAAGTACAGGACTCAATTGGCCTGATGCTTTGCCGTTAGCTATGCTATCCACCAGAACTGCAGTACACTCTCGTTTGGGACTTAGCCCTTACGAAGTGGTATTTGGCCGTCCGGCCAACGTATGGGGAATACCTCGCCCTAAGAAATTCTCAGACTTGCCATATCCAATGTTGATTATCTGCATGACCTTATGACTAAATTGCGTGTTCTTCATCAACAGGTTCAGAGTGCTCTGCCGGAGGCCTCCACAGACCCAGGTCACTCCATCCGACCAGGTGACTGGGTGTGTGTGAAGAATTTTCAGAGGTCCAGCAATTTGCAACCCAGGTGGCGGGAGCCTCGAATGGTCTTGTTGACTACAAGGACAGCAGTTAAAGTCGAAGGAAAGAAACATTGGATTCACGGTGTGCATTGCAAGAAAGTACCTTTGCCTTTGCCTTTTCCTTTTGATCAGTGGGTTCGTAGAGGTGTTGATGACTGTGAAAGCGAAAAGACTCCACGATTCGTGCCTTTTAGCGATGCACACCTGAATGGGACACTGTCTGAGAAAAAGGACGACAACATTTTACAGGAAGCAATTCCATCGCATCGTCGCTTGGATACGACTGAACCACGAACATTGTTCCAAAATCAGAATGTTCCGGGGAAAGAACACTATAATTTGAGACCCAGACCAAAGAACATTTAAGACTTTTCTTCTCCCTTGTGTAGTATTTTGTCCCGGTTGCAGGGTCACGGTAGGAGTCTAGGTCACGACCTGAGTAGTGACAATAGGTCTGCAGGATCTTCAGTGTCATAGGACGGTAGAGCATCGTGACTTCAGTGATTGAGGAAGATTGCCGTGAGCATCCATTAGTAAGATGGAAACTACACTAAGTAATAAAGAAAGAAGAGGTGAAATGAAGAAAGCATCCTGTAAAATAATGTACAGTCGTTTTAGTATAACTTTATGTGTTTTTATATCATTATGTATTGTTTTGGCGATTATTGGTTGGATAATTTATGCTTTGCAGCCAAGAAATACCTCCCCTTCTTCCTCTTTGCCTTCCTCTACTATTTCTCCACACCTCTTTCATACTCTTCCTCCACATGAACTCGTCAGAAGAACTGAGTATTATAACAATTCCTTTATCCAGCTATTACATCAGCACCAATTAGTGGTTAATACAACTGATTGTTGGGTGTGTGGTCTTATGCCACATACCACAGAGAAAGGAATGCCATATCTAGTTCTACCTTTTTCTTATGAAGGTTCTGCATGGGCTTACTTCGTCATCTTCTCTAATGCTTATCAGAGCAAATTCAGACGACCTATTAATTCACATATTAATTATCCGGATTTTAGTCACAGTTCTTTGATTAAGGGTATGGTAGTTATGGCTAAAATCATGGAAAACAGCAAAATCTCCGTTGACGAAAGAAAAGCATACACTAATTGGAACGTCACCCAATATATGTCTAGTCTCAGTAGTAAGGTTGGAAAACGAAAGTCCTCGCCGATCTGGACTATAGCACATCAGGGTAACTTCTGCTTACAGATAAATAATCGCCCTTCTGACACTACACAAAGGAATAACTGCTCCTACACGTACGTTTATTCCTCTCAGAACTCGCCTCCTCTAGTGCCTTCTCAAGGCACCTATTTCATCTGCTATGATAGAGCTTATACTTGGTTACCAACGGGTTTCTCTGGTACTTGTTATATAGCTTTTCTTCTTCCCCCTACTTACACTGCTTCCGCAAATCATCACCAAACCCGATATGGCAGAGGGATTATTGATTCAAAGGACACAGCAGGACAAGAAGGAGGAGATTTCCTTAAAGGTTTTCTTCCCTTCTGGGGTCCCATGGCTAACAGCAGAAATATAAGGCAATTGGTCCGTGTCGTAGAGACGACAATAGACATCACTTTAGGGGCCTTAAGTAACATCATGGCAGAACTACAGGCGGATCGTCTTATGACCTTACAAAATCGAGTTGCCTTAGACTTTGTTCTTGCCGATCGTGGTGGAGTGTGCAAATTGATCGGGTCAAGTTGCTGTATTTTCATTCCTAATGACGCTCCAACAGTATACCAAGCTATCTCCAAATTGCACATAATCTCTGAGTCTATTCATCAGGACGAAGGAGATTGGTCTTTAACGGAATGGTTTTGGGGACTACTGTCCAAATGGGGTTGGAAAGTATTGACGTTCCTTGGTATAATCCTGACCATTATATTTTCCTGTTGCCTTTGTATGCACTGTGGTCCCGCTATCTGTGATCTTTGTGCTACTATGTGCATTCCAAAACCCAAGCCACAAGTAACAGAAAACATAAGACTGATGTTACAGCAACAGCTCGATGACCTCATGGCCCTTGATGTGGACTCAGATTAACATGAGTCTATCTTGCCTGAGTTCTGGCAAAAGGAGGGTCTGAGGAACTTCGATTTTCGATCACGATCGAATCGACCCGCCATTCTGTGGCCCGCCGCCATTTTGTGTTGCCATCACTCAGGCAGCACGGCGAACAAAGTCTATTCTGCTTTTTCTGTAGCCTGGTGTTGAAATACGTCCTCGGCCTCTATTTGCAAAGCTGGTGTTAGAACTAGCCGAGTACACTAATCCCTCTCTGGCTTTTCTAATTCCTGTCTCAACTATATGTTGGCTCACACTATTCTTTCCTGACCTTATCTTATCGACTGGCCTTCACTGTCTCCTGCTAGCATTCTCTTGTTTCACGACTGTCCTCCAATACACACAAACGTATCTCGCCACCTGCAAGTTAGTTATGAGTCTGTTAATGTATTAGCTTGAGGGTGGGGTGACAAACACAGTTGGAGGAGAGGTCTCTTCGAGTCATCTGATATTTCTGTTTTCAAACCTTTCCTATTGGTTCCGCCTTGTTTTCCAACTTTCCTTATTGTCTCTTTCTTATTTGCTCTGGGAGTGTATTTCGTTAATAATTGTATCATTGTATAGTATTTAACCTGATGCGTCACAAAGTGAAGTGGCAGTCTCCTGAGAACCTACTCTGTGTACTTCTAGGATAACTGTACTAGCTGCAGCTAAATAAATCTGATCTTCTAACGCCGACAGAGTGTCCCATGTCTCTGTGTAGCGAAGCAGGTGAACTCCGGAGACTTTGGGCGTACCCTGCGCCGCCAGGCCCAAAAGGTTCTGGTTCTTCAGAACCCCCAGAGGCCAGCCCTGCTGCTCAAACCCTGTATCATCAGTTGAACCCAGTTGAACCCAGGACTCCCAGGGGCAGTTCAGGGGCATGTTTGCTGGTCTTCTATTCAGAGCCACAGGGACATTACAGGCTCCCACCATCTCTAACATGCACCTGGACCCAGCCTGGGTGAGTCCTGAACCCCCAAGTGGTACCCCTCCAGTCCTGGACCCTTGGTTGTGGTGTTAAATATGACCAGATAGCCAAAATCCAAAACATGTGAATTATTAGCTAAAAACTGCTCTGAGAACAGAGGAAAGATCGTGACCAATCCGCTCCTGGATCTGCTCGAGAGACATCTCTGCGCAGCCTGACATCGGTGTAGCTCCCACTACGTTCTTCTATGTAGCAGAAAATCCTGTTAAGCAGTCACTTGGCAAAGGGGCATCCACCCTGCTGAACTGTTGTTGGCCACATCCTCCAGCTTCATCCCACTGAAGATTTTTGACTTCCAAAAGAGTGACCAAATCAGAACGTTGAAATCTTCACTACGGATTTGTCCAGTGGCTCTCCGACAATACCTCTCCCTCCTCAGACCCCGCTGCAGCCTTGCCCTCCTGAACTCTACCTTCTCAGAACCTTTTCTTCAAAACCTCATATAAGTCTGATGGAAAACCCCGACTGGGCTCAATCCACTTTTTCCGTATTTTTTAATATTTGACCAGGTCTCGGGCAACCAGATATCTGTGGTTGGAACTTTGAACTTTTAAGTATTGTTTTTTTGCAAAAATAAGTTTATGACTTTGGTTCTTTCAATTGGATTTTTATATCTCTGGTGTCAAATAATCTATTAAAATTTACTCAATTTTTCTGAATTGGTGCAGGGTTTTTCTTGTGGTGTATTTTCACTTTTTACTGTTTGTGTGTCACAATCAACCCTTTACACATAGTCTCTAAATTAAGCCTGATTGCTTTTTGTGTCAAGGGTTAAGCACTGCTTAATTTAGTGACTTTTGCAGTTCTTTACTGGGATTGTAGCTGCTTCTTGAGCAGGGGTCGCCTCCCATTCAACCAAGAACACAATTTCTCATAACTCTTCTTTCCTCCTAGTGCGACAGAGCACCTTTGGGGCCTTATTACGAGTACAATGGTCCATAGTCTGACAATTTGAATTTTCTGAAATATTTTAGGGAAATGGCATTGCTAAACTTCAACTTGAATTTTTCGATTTCTGATTCATATTACTATATTTGACTTGTAATAAATAGCACCCATTGTATCCTTAGAAGAGAATTGTCTTAATAGTCTTCATAAATGGAGAGGATAAAAAGCAATGGCATTGCAAAGGTACCATGGTTCCTAATAAAAAGGTGGAAACTGGGCCCCACTGCCTCTTGGCACTGTAGTAAAATACACCATAAGTCGAATGCAGTGAGTCTCTCACATCTGCGGACCATGGTGCCACTCTCAATCTCCTGAAAAAATTATAGCTAATCATGCGTCTACAGAAAATACTTCCTAAGGCTGAGTCAAAAAATTAAGTTCTGCCAGGGCTTCCAGTTGTGTTTCACAAGCAAACTAATATGGTCTTTCTGGCGTGCACAATTTCTCATTGAGGTTTGCTATGCAAAATTGCATAATTCTTTTCGAAATATTGTGCAAAATGATGGGAAAATTGCAAGCAATAATGATTAGATTTTTGTACAGATTTCCACATTTAATAATACATTTCTCTAATATGACCTTCTCTATCCTTTCTAACATGTTTTTATGTCTATAAATTTTAATTCACTGATATTACTGTCCTCGAATTTCAAAATCAATACAGTTTACAGGTAGCACACAGTTATCCATCAATTTAATACTGGATCAATTATAAATCAATTCAGGGTTCTATAAGGACTAAACGTATACTGATGAGCATTGATAAGCCTGCTGCACAAGAGGAGCCATGACTCATGGAGATACTTGAGTTGGGTTCAGTCGATTATGCCACGTCATGGCGACACAACCCAATGGTCAGGGTACAGGGCAGGGTACGTTTTCTTTTTTACCATAGTATGCACCATACGTGGTACCAATTCAGTAAGCGGTCACTGGTGCACAGAAAGATGAAATTTCAGATGTGTTTATTGTATGGTCTTAAGAGATAAACTGCTTAATGTTACATTGTTTAATAAAAAGCCTAGAGTTTGCTTCAAAAGACTGAAAAGTTTTAATGACTCCACATTTATATTTTATATGTTTACCTAACTCCCTAAAAAGAGCAGCTATGTCTCAAAGTTATGTAAAAGAAACAATTGATGGACGGAATGCTGGACAATGCAAACATTCACCCCCAATCACAAAGATCTGGGTTTAATCCATCATTCTTTTGCTCACCACACCACCCCAGTTTGGACCCAGCCATATGCAAATCAGTCTTGACCCTGTTCCTTGTGGAAACAGTCCAGCCCGAACTGCCAAGCCAGGTCCTCCCTGGACCGGAAACAAGCATCCTGGGACCGGTTTCAGGGCATCACACTTTATCAGCCAGGCTAGCTTAAATCCAATGGTTTAGTGAGCACTGGACCCACATCTGGGCATACCCTTCTCACTTAGGGCGACATATGCAAAAGAAACAATTGATGGATGGAATGCTGGACAATGCAAACATTCACCCCCAGTCACAAAGATCTGGGTTTAATCCATCATTCTTTTGCTCACCACACCACCCCAGTTTGGACCCAGCCATATGCAAATCAGTCTTGACGCTGATCCTTGTGGGAACAGTCCAGTCTGAACTGCCA
Organism: Triturus cristatus; assembly: GCF_964204655.1. Classification (NCBI taxonomy): domain Eukaryota; kingdom Metazoa; phylum Chordata; class Amphibia; order Caudata; family Salamandridae; genus Triturus; species Triturus cristatus. The sequence goes on along the minus strand of NC_140589.1, from coordinate 189,450,245 downwards.
AGCCAGGTCCTCCCTGGACTGGAAACAAGCATCCTGGGACCGGTTTCAAGGCATCACCCTTCATCAGCCAGGCTTGCTTGAATCCAGTGGTGTAGTGAGCACGGGACCCACGTCTGGGCATACCCGTCCAGGAAGGACCTCGCTTGGCAGTTCGGACTGGACTGTTCCCACAAGGAACAAGGTCAAGACTGATTTCCATGTGGCTAGATCCAAAATGGGGTGGTATGGTGAGCAAAAGAATGATGGATTTAACCCAGATCCTTGTGACTGGGGGTGAATATTTGCATTGTCCAGCATTCCGTCCATCAATTGTTTCTTTCCCAAATTTTTGGAAGACACCTGTCAAGTATTTCTTTGTGGGACCACTAGTAATAGAAGCACTTGATGCTGGGATCAAAATAATAATTTTTCAAGGAAAGAGGAAACACAGCAGCTCCATGTTAGAGGACAGGCTTGTTCCAGATCAATAGATACATTTTGCTGCACTAGCAGGGGGCCGTGAAAAGATTGAGACCCTGGGAATAATGTCTTCTATGCCCCACTTCTAATGGCCATCAAGAATAGTTGCCTTCCGGGCACAAGCTGAATGAGCAACATTATGCAACCTCTGTCGCATAATGTTGAGAGGTGTGGCGCAGCGGCCAGAGCAGCTGACTCTGGAGCCTGGGACTCATGGTTCATTCCCTGGCGGTAGGTCAGCACAGCATCATGTGACTCTGGGCAATAGCTCACTTAATGTCCCCAATGGCCCCCAGGCACCTTGAAACCTTAAGGGGTGATATGTTTGCACTTAACAAATATGGATTACTGTATTGAAAAGCAAATTATGGCATGGTTCACATTGTCGGTGTCAAAAAAGAGCCAGATTAGACGCTTGTAATCGAAAAGTTGCTTAATTTACCTTTAATCACTCTCTCATCACTCTCGCTGTGTTCCTGTTTGCAGCCAGTCGCCGAACGTGCAGCTGTTTTTGCTGCTTCAGGATTCCATTTCTAAAGTAACAAGATATATAACAAATATAACTTTTAAGCTAAATACAAAACTGATAAGGTACAAGTTTTGGATCCAAATTTATGAGAGCTGCTTAATTTTAACAGTGCCAATTTCCTCAGTAGTGGTAGAACATTTCTGTGGATTGCAGTTGTCAAACATGGCCGGATAACAAAACATTTTTCCCTGCCATTAGTAAGGAAGCGTTTTCTCCAAACACCTATTTCCACCATATTATAGAAGTTGATAATGTGTGACAAGAATGTTTCTGCACATTTAGGATATGCAGACTTCCTAACATTTTGTGCTGGGATTATGTCAACTAATGCAACATGTTTATTTGGGATTTACTTTCCAGCGTAAGATTTTCTTTTTGTTGTTTGTTGTTTTTATTTGTTGGGAAAGTTGCAATGTTTGTGCTAGCATAGTATCTTTTACCAGAATGATACCCTTCCAGTACAAAAACTATGCTAGATGTTGCAATGTGGTGCAAAGGTGCGCAAATGGCAATGGGCAGTCTGGTTGGGTGCCAGAGCTAGTGAGGAGAGAAGACCTTCTTTCTCCCTGTCCATCAATGCAGCACTGCATGACTAATATGCAAATCTGCCCCTTGCTGCATTCCATGTGGTTGTGCTGGTAATGTGGTCTGTCTTTTGTTCTGCTGTTTTTTTGGGTTGCATTATTGCAATGTGATTTTGTTTTGTCGTAATGCAGTTTTTTGTTGCTATCTTTTTTGACTGTTTTATGTGACGTGCTATGTTATTTTAATTGTGGTACTTTTGGTATGTCAATTGAGTATGTTATATCTCCAGCTAAAAGCTGCACATTGAAAGTTCCTGTGACTAACAACGATGTATCCCTCTCTAAGGGGCATATTATCAAGGGCCTTATCTCCGCTTTTTTGGCTTAAAAAGCCAAAGAAGCGGAGATAATGTATTCGCCCTATTTATAAGGCAGTGCTAACATGCATTCGCGCATGTTAGCAGCCTTTTTACCTACGCCTCGCTTTGCATCTCTAATGAGATGCAAAGTGGGCGTTTCCTACTAACACAACACGGGAATCAAGGAGTTACAGCACTACTCCCTATCAACAAGCTGGCAATACCTATGTTAGAATCAGCGCTAACCGCGGATAACGCTGATAGCTAACGTCAGCTAAAAAGCAGACTTAGCTATACATATTATGGGAGGTGGATTCTATGGCTGAATCCACATCTCCCTATTAGCAAGGCTTGCCTTATCGCTTCCGTTGTATCGCTGGATTTCCAGCGATGTGCGCGGATTTCACCGCTATCGCCGGATTTGATATCGCCGTGGAGATATGCGTTGTAAATAACGCGATATCTCGGCGATTAAATCCGGCGATAGCCGGCGTTATGCTAAACCCGCTCAGCGATGTTTATCACTTTTCTTTGTTGATATGCTCCAAAATTAGTAAAATAACACTGCCCCAGCTCTTTAGCACTTAAGACACCAATGAGCCCAAAACTGTGGCCACCACCACCAGAGCTCACATTTGGTGCTACGGCCCTGTGAATCAAATATGCAGCATTTCACACTCAGCAGGTTCATTATAAAGCTCAAAAGTGAGCTGCAGGCTCGTTTTTATACAATATGCAGAAACATATCTCTGTATTTTGTACATCACACATCCATGAAACAATGTTATATTGTCAACGGCACCCAATTAGGTCAGGTGTTTAACCAACGTGACCGCCTGACACTATGAGGTGACTTTTAAACGCATGAAATGGTATAAGTGAATTAGCATACAAAGGCATCAAATAGTTAAAGAGGCAATTTGTTCAATTTCATTCATTGATTAAAATAGATGAAATTCTTGGACAGCAAAAAAAAGGCTGATAAAGGTGCTGTAACCAACACTTTTCTTTCTACTCTCATTTTCACCTTTTCTTTAAAGGAAGTGTGAGGCCTGCTTCAGGGCACAGCAAAGGACAATGGTGGTGGTTGAGGTCTGCCCTAATATGAGTCACTAAACTAGGTCAAGTATCACCTTTCTGATCTTGACCTTCAGGGTAGCAAGGTCTATCAGCCAAACACTTCTCAGGTAGGTAGTGTGGCGGTGGGGGAGCACAAAAGACTCAGAACACAACAATCCACCAAACAGTGCTTATTTTAGGTAAAGAAAATGCCCCTTTTTGTCTGATCACCCTACGCCCATTTTTGGTAGAATTTATTGCTGTGTTTTTTTTTCACTCTGTAAACCCGGAATATACTAACCAGGCCCAAGTGAATGTGCTCTGATCCCTAACACATGACAAAACTGGCTATACTCCTTATTGATTGTCATATTTAACTTACCTGTAACTCTCTAAAATAGGGTAAAAAGTGTTCCCAGGCCTTGTAAGCTAAATGTCACCAGTGGGCTGCAGCACACATTGTGCACCAGTAGAGCCACAGTGCAAAACATGCTTGAAGGCTGGCCACGAGTAAACTGACTGTGCAGGTATAAATTACAAATTTGACTTGTCAAAATAACCCCGTCTGACAGGCCAAACCCTCCTTATGTATTTTAACAAGTCACCCCTAAATAGCCTTAAGTGCCCATAAGGGAGGGTGAATATTATTTAAGAGTAGTGAGGAAATGTAAATACGGCCCCATCTTTCCTAGTAACACCATTACGCTGTTGCCCTCACTCAGGCACCTCCAACCTTCGTAGCGTTTCTTTGAAATTCTATACTTCTGCGCATATTACACGACCTTTCCTGTTTCCCTGAGCTAAGTCCATTCTGAGACCCGGCTCGAAGGAACTAATCCCCGAGATAACCATCTATTGACCCTTGGTGACCGTTCTCGGCCTCTGCAGTTGTTTTACAAATCACCATCTTCAACACGCAAACACGTCCTGTCGTAAATTAATTTAACCAAGGAATGGCTATGCCACCTGACCTATAGGGTCGGTGTTCTGCTTGGGTTTTCGGATCAGATAGAACCCTCTCATCAGAGCCTCACTAACCCAGCCAGAACGTTACCCTCTCCCTAGAACCTATTTACAATAGTGCAACCACATATATCTACCACCTAAGGACAGGGGATTCCTACTATACATACTAAGACCTCTTATAATCGGCGGCCTCGCGATCCCATACGGATCCAGACCTCTCTGCCCATACGACAGTATCACAAGTGGCGGCCTCGCGATCCCACACGAATCCAGACCTCTCTACCCAGACGGCAGTCTCAGCACAATCGGCGGCCTCGCGATCCCATACGGATCCAGACCTCTCTGCCCATACGACAGTATCACAAGTGGCGGCCTCGCGATCCCACACGAATCCAGACCTCTCTACCCAGACGGCAGTCTCAGCACAATCGGCGGCCTCGCGATCCCATACGGATCCAGACCTCTCTGCCCATACGACAGTATCACAAGTGGCGGCCTCGCGATCCCACACGGATCCAGACCTCTCTACCCAGACGGCAGTCTCAGCACAATCGGCGGCCTCGCGATCCCATACGGATCCAGACCTCTCTGCCCATACGACAGTATCACAAGTGGCGGCCTCGCGATCCCACACGGATCCAGACCTCTCTACCCAGACGGCAGTCTCAGCACAATCGGCGGCCTCGCGATCCCATACGGATCCAGACCTCTCTGCCCATACGACAGTATCACAAGTGGCGGCCTCGCGATCCCACACGAATCCAGACCTCTCTACCCAGACGGCAGTCTCAGCACAATCGGCGGCCTCGCGATCCCATACGGATCCAAACCTCTCTGCCCATACGACAGTATCACAAGTGGCGGCCTCGCGATCCCACACGGATCCAGACCTCTCTACCCAGACGGCAGTCTCAGCACAATCGGCGGCCTCGCGATCCCATACGGATCCAGACCTCTCTGCCCATACGACAGTATCACAAGTGGTGGCCTCACGATCCCACACGGATCCAGACCTCTCTGCCCATACGACAGTATCACAAGTGGCGGCCTCGCGATCCTATACGAATCCAGACCTCTCTACCTAGACGGCAGTCTCATGCGACAGTTCATCCTATGATCACCATAACATACAAAAAGGGAATCAGTCTCACTATTCATCAGATCACACAAGGATTGCCAGTTCGAGCATAGCCTGTTCTCAGGTTCGAGGGGCTCCTCTTTCCCTTATTCAGTTACCACTTACCTGATCAGGGTTAACATCTGTTCATGTAGCCGCAGCTGACTAGAAGAATAGGCTACCCTCTCATACAAGAACACGCAGCACATGTTGGTTCACTACAAACTGGGTACTTTATTACTCATTACATACGCAATCACATAACATTACAATATAACACATAACCTGCAAAGGAAAGTGAAAGATTAAGTTGTACACTCTAATAAGAAAGGGTCGACATCACCTTAGTAGTATGTAGCCTGCACTCAGTGGTCATCTAGGTTCCATTCTCGTCTGTGCCTCGGCTCGCCTGGAATCACCCTTCTCCGAGTCACTGGGACCTCTTCCTTATCGGCTACTCTCTCCTCTCTGGCTATTCTGCTAGGAGAGCATCTGTCTCTCGGTTCTTCTCCGCCTTCAAGATGGCGTCTGTCTTCCCTGGAATAAGTAGTAGCTTTACTGCTAACGGCTAGATGCCGCCTACGGACTGAACATGTAACTGCCTCAGACTTTCACTAATATAGAGGTGCGTTTCCTCATGGAAAATTCCGGCCCGTAACCTGCCGCCCACCAAATTCTTGTACCTCCCCGTACCAAGGACACGTTCCCAGCCGGCCGGCCTGATGTAGTGTCTTCGGCATGAAGAAAAATACAATCCTTCGATAAGGGCCGGCCTGAACCGGTTCTCTCCAAGCGAATAACACCTCATAACTAAAACATTACATTTGACCTAGAAGCATCCCAAGCTGCCGGAGCAGAAAGAAAGATGGAGTCTCTCCCGTTTGAGGCCTACCAGGCCTGAATTCAGCACAGCTCCATGAAATACCCTCACTACAGGACAGGTTATCCCTAATACTAACAAATCTATCCCCTAGGCTATGTGTGCAAGCCCTGATCTATGGGGAAGAGCACAGAATCATGTCGAAGTGCCTAGTAAATAGGCTCCATTCACTACTCTAACCCTTAGACTTGAATGATAAGAGACTGAAGTCACATTCCATTATGGTTCCTCACAAGAAGGCCGGGAAAATCGAGCAGAACAGTCGGGTAGAGAAAACGACCTTAGGGAAGGAATTTCTATTACCCATTATCCTGTATCTTGTACAAAGAATGTTTTCTTGTGGATGGTTTGTATTTTTATTGCACATTGAGGGGGTTGTTGCTTTAGGGGATTCAAGCGCTACAAAAGACTGTGAGCCACGGATTGAAGTGGCAGTCTCCTGAGAACCTACCACTGATGTACTTCTAGGACAACTGTACCTAGCTGCAGCTAATAAATTGAAGTTCCTATGCCAGACAGAGTGTTCCGTGTCTCTGTAATTTGGAAGGCGAACTCAGAAGATTTCAGGCGTACCCTGCGCCGCTGGGCTTATTCAGCCCGGTTCTTCAATTTGGTGCCCTCTGTGAGGCCGCTTCAGAGGTCGTGGGTCCAGCCCGAGGATCGTGAGGAGCCCCACAAGGAGATTCCGGAGGACACGCACCACGTGATCGACCCCTGCATGTCGTAAGTGGAACGAAGGTTTTTTACGTGTGGTTTCTCCCTTCCAACGGCTGCAAAGACCTGCTGCCCTGACTGCGGCCACACTTTGGCTCCCTTGGTAATTGGTATCGCGAGACATCAGACGGACCTCTGTTGGCGTACGGAAACATCTGGTTAAGTTAAGTATAGTGGCCACTCCTTTGTCTTTGTTTTGTCTTTGTTCGACTTTTGCAAAAGCCGAAACCGAGAGGTGAGTGCAGTTTTTTGTACTATACAGTGACTAATTAACCCCTTGAAGTTTGTAAAGAAACTATTGTGGTAGCGATGCCTGGTTTCAGTACGTTTGGAAGATGGTTTTGTTGTAATCGCGATAGGGCTTCCCGACTGGAGGACTCTTGTCCAATTCCTCCGGCCGGAACTCCCACTTATGAAGTATACTCTAAACATGGTATTGGCCCCATAGCTTTTAATGAGGCATGGGTTCGCTATACTAGGAAAGATGGCGTTTTACGATGGCTGCAGAATGGCAGTTTTGAGCTCAATATTTTAGATAATTTGGAGAACACTTTGTTTAAGCGAAAAGCCCGGCCGGCTATGTTTGACTCTTTCCGCTTATGGCGAAAGGAGGCTAAACAGAAAGAAATAAAGCAAGCTAAAAGAGATAGGAGGGATATGTCTATTTTACAAGCTGCGCAACAGTTTAAAAATAATGAAACCGATTATGCGATTGAGGTCTCAGATAGGCAACATCGTATGGCGGTAGATAAATGTTATCCAGTGTTGCCAACTTCCCCTATGGAGAAAAATGTGGACCCTGAGAAGGATCCTTTAATGTCCCATCTGTTGAGATTACCCCCGCCCTATGCGCAGGGAGCTAATGCACCTTTTGGATTACCGCCTGCCCCCGGAGCGAATGCACCATTATTATTAGCACCTGCCCCGCCTGTTCCGCCTGTTGTCCCACCTGTCGCTCCTCAATTGGTTCCTGCACCCCCACCACAGTCTTCGCCGGTATTAGCGAGCTCTCCCTTACCTTCGGCTCCCTTCGTAAATGTTACTCCCGCTTCTGCCCCGCCTAATATTCTGTCTCCTGTCCTAATGACGAATTCTCCCTCCGCCCGGAGGCGAATGATCGATACCGTTTCTGGCCTTTTGTCCCCTCTCTTTGGGACATTTCAAATGACCCCTGTTCCTCCTCATAGACAAACTCGTAGTCAGCTCCCAGGTCCGGAGGAACGGGAAGTGCTAGATCTTCAAGCCCGGCGGTGGATCACGAATGGCCCCCAGTATAGTGTGCAAGACATTATGGTCACCTTTCGGCAGTGGGGGGCACCAACGCAGAGATATGTTTTTGATACTATGTGTAACATTTTAAGTCAAGAGAGGGAGGATATGGGATTGGGACGAGCCCCTCAGGGCCTGCTCGATGTACAGGCCGAGTTTGATAAAGGACTGATTGTGGGCGCAGAGGTTGAGGACGCGGTAGGAACGCTTGTCACTTTTAGAATGATGCTTGCCTGCCGGTCCTTGCGAAAACGCGATTCCTCCGTCAGGCGGAAATTAAAACACTATCCCATGAGAGAGGTTCCCCCAGTGTGGAGAGAGGAGGTTGCAGCTCAGGGTGCTAATCCTCTTATACCTGCTCACTTTCAACATGTGTGGGTACATGTTCCTTGGAAACGATCTGAGGTATTGGCCCTTAAGCAGTCCTTACCGGACCCCCGTAAGAATCCTGCTGGGTACTACAAAGAGTTGTCCCAAACTGTCAATGCATGTATTATGAATTTGGCCGATATAGACATGCTAATGGGTAATGTGGTTCCACAACCGTTATGGGCTAGGATTCGGAAGGAGGACCATGTCGGGGAACTGGGGGGTGATTGGGCTCCCATACTCGCCGCGGACAGACTCCAAGTGGGTGGTGCCAAACCTGAGGCTCTAATTACAGAACTCCCAGCTAGGATCATTGCCTTACTGAAAAGTATAATGCCCCCTCTGCGAGTTAATTGGGATAAGTTAGCAGCTTGTAAGCAGAAAGCGGATGAAAGCGTCTCTGATTTCTTCACTCGTTTCGAGGAGACGTTCATCGATGATAGTGGTCAGGTTGTGAGCACTGAAGGTGGCCAACGACTGTTTGTAGACAAATTTGTGTCAAATTTGGTTCCGGAAATATCTAATAAATTAAAGAATTCCGAAAGTGCGCGGGCGGTCTCCTCTTCGGCCCAGATATTGGCTACTGCTCAGTATTATGAAAATAGGGATAAAGAGGAAAGAGAGAAACTTGATAAAAAGAGCAAAGAGCTGAAAACAAAAGTTCTTTTGCAACAAGCTTATCCTCCTCGCCCTGCCCAACATGAATATCAGCCGTCTCCACCATTCCAGAGACAGTTGCAGAGGTCTGGGCCTTTCGTTCCCTGACCTCCACTGGGCCAAAATCAATGCGCTTACGGTAAAGAAGAAGGCCATTTAAAGTATAATTGCCTGGTTTAGTTGCAGCGCATGAGCGGTATTCCCGCATCACGAGGCCAGGGTGGTTATCAGTCAGCACCAAGAGGCAGAGGACGAGGTACGCCGCCTAATAACCAACGTTCCATTCCCCCTGGAAACTCCACGAATTATTTCGATCAGCAAAATGTTCAGTCTACCAACTATTACAACAGTGATTACTATACTGAGGATGAGAGTCAGAATTCCCAACCTAGCTAGGACAGCCATGGACAAAGTAAGAGAGTAGTATCAGTTCCAGTGGACCAAAGCGGGCCTTATGTTGATGTGGAAGCACAAGGTGTTACAGAGCCATTCCTATTAGACACTGGTGCAACCAAGAGCTCTATGATTCACTCTAAACTCCCTGGGGCACCTTTGTCTGGCTGTACAAATGTTTCTGTGGGTTTTTCTGGCGCCCCAGTTCATAACCCAGTTTCATGCCCTTTGCCCATTTCAATAGGTCCTTACAAATTGGAGGCCCCGCTCCTTTTAACAACTGGTTGTGGTGAAAATGTGTTGGGCTTGGATTTATTGAAGAGGTTGTATGCGACATTACACTGTTCCCCTTCTGGTGTACGTCTTACCTTAGGTAAGAAATTGACCTCACCGATGTACTTGTCTAAAGATCAGCTTCCCCCTGAATTACAATCTCTTCCAGCCACCCTCTGGGCCACCGGCCCCAATGATGTGGGCCTCCTACGGATTCCTCCCTACATTGTAACACTTAAGCCTAATACTAAATTCCCTCACATTACACAGTATAACATTTTCAGTGACGGCGAAAAAGCTCTTTTGACTATAGTTCATGATTTGGTACAAAACGATGTGGTCGAAGAGACTAGCGGAAATGTATGCAATAGCCCTGTTCTGCCTGTTTTTAAACGAACCAAGCCACCTGTCTATCATTTTGTGATTGATCTCAGAGAGGTCAACAAGATAGTGGTACCTCAATTCCCTGTTGTCCCGGATATGAATGGCCTGCGGACAATGATACCAGCCTCAGCTTCCTGGTTTTCCGTCATTGACCTCAAAAATGCTTTCTTCAGCATTCCCATTGCTGAGGAAAGTAGGGATATTTTTGGCTTCTCCTTAGCAGGCCGAAGCTTCCGGTTCAAGCGAGCTCCTCAAGGCTATTGCGAGAGCACCTCCATTTATAGTCAAGCATTGAAATCACAGCTCGATACTCTGCGTTTACCACCAGGTGCCACTCTCATTCAATATGTGGATGACCTGTTGGTTGCAGCAGATTCTGAAGACACTTGTAAAAAGGCTACCATTTCACTGTTACGCCACTTATCTGACCGTAACCACAAGGTTTCACCATCAAAATTGCAATATTTCTGCCAAGAGGTTACCTACCTAGGTCATCTCTTGTCAAAGGAGGGACGGCGATTGACCCCAGAACGTATCCAAGCAATTGCCCAAATGCCTATTCCATGTACGCAAAAAGAGGTGCGTGCCTTCTTAGGTATTACCTCTTATTGCAGACAATGGATCCCCAATTTTTCCCTTCTGGCAAAACCCTTGTTTGCACTTACTCTTAAAGATACACCGCACCCACTTCCATGGACTGCGGAATGTCAGAAAAGTTTCACTGATTTACGTACTGCCTTGTGCTCTGCTCCTGTGTTAGGTACTCCTGATTAAAGTAAGCCTTTCACACTCTATGTTCATGAGAAAGAAGGTTGCGCGTGATCAGTTTTAACGCAACGATTTGGGGACAAGCAACTTCCCTGCGCCTATTTTTCGGCCACGTGAGATCCAGTGGCCAAGGCATTACCTAGCTGTTTGAGGGCTACAGCAGCAGCGGCAGTTTCCATTCGCCAGTCTGCTGGATTGGTATTAGATAATACCCTTATTGTCATGGTACCGCATGCAGTAGACACCCTCCTAAATAGAACAAAGACCCAACACCTCACAAGTGCACGCCTTTCGGGGTACGAATTGACGCTTGGCTAGCCACATACACATTAAGCGATGTAATACCTTGAACCCGGCAACATTGCTGCCAATTTCAGTAGAAAATGACACTCAGGAGCAACACGACTGCTTCCTCGCACGGAGGAAGAGACAAGAGGCAGAATTGTTTTAACGGATACTCCACTCCCGGACCCGGATGGGACCTTATGGGTGGACGGTTCTTGTTTTAAGCTTCCCAATGGAGAAACGACCTCAGCCTATGCAGTCACTACCTTATACACTGTTGTAGAAACAGCACGTAGTATACATAACTCAGCCCAGGCAGCTGAATTGATAGCACTGACTGGAGCTTGTGTGTTGGCTGAAGGAAAAAGGGTGAATGTGTATACTGATAGTCAGTATGCGTTTGGAGTGGCCCATAGTTTTGGCCGCCTGTGGAAGGAAAGAGGGTTTCTCACATCCCTGTGAGCCACGGATTGAAGTGGCAGTCTCCTGAGAACCTACCACTGATGTACTTCTAGGACAACTGTACCTAGCTGCAGCTAATAAATTGAAGTTCCTATGCCAGACAGAGTGTTCCGTGTCTCTGTAATTTGGAAGGCGAACTCAGAAGATTTCAGGCGTACCCTGAGCCGCTGGGCTTAATCAGCCCGGTTCTTCAGTAGGACATGTAAAAGTTTATTGCTAAACATGTCCTGACAGTGACAATGCCCTAAACAGATCCTCCAGCAATTCACAATTTTGTGATTTGTTAAATAGTCGTGAAATCAGCTAAGGAGCCCGATGAGCGCAATATTGACCATTTTGTCTGCGAACAAAAGGTCTCCCGGCAGAAAGTAAAAAGGTTCCTGGCTAACGGGGATTTGTTTACATCATTTGCTTCCTTGTTGAATAAAAATGGTGACTTATTGGCTGAATGCAATAATGCTGCAAACTTTCTAATTTTCTTGCTGCAAAATTTCCATATAGGTGTTTAAAAGCTTTTTCTTTTTTTTACTGTTGCAGGGTTAGCTGTCCTGTAGTAACTCATTGGGAGCTCATATTAAAAATACCATTTTTATCTTAACCTAGGAACTAGGTAAAAAAATTAATTCTAGGACTTTATCAAATATTTTTTACAAATCCAATTAATTGATAAAGTCATATTTGTACTAAATATTTTACTAAATGCACTCTGAAAAAGTCACCTTTTACCCGTCTAAAGCCTCTAAAAGCTAATTTTCATGAGTCTCCAACTGTCACCCTGGAGCTGAATAATTCCTTGATGAGGTATGGTCTTGCTTTCAGAACTTAGACAAAGGCTTTAGGTGTAGGGATGTATTCTGACCCTCTGAAAGAATAATCATACAGGCTTGCCCAGGAACTTAATTATCTTCAAAGTGTCCTACCCTGTAACAAGCAGATAACACTGGCCCTTTCCCTTGTTCCCCGAGGCAGTCAGGCACCAGGATCAGAGTGAGGGGAATTGCTACCAGAACTGTTTTTGAGTGACTACAAAGGAAAGCTTGCACATTTCCTTGGCCCCACCTCAAGGGAGGGCACAGGAGCTCTACCATCTTGGGTTTTAGGTAGAGATGTGCACTGTGGTATTGTTTGTAGTAAGGCACAAAGGGACTGCTGCAAAAGTAGGATATTTCTTTACCTATTTGTTAGGGAAGGCCATGCTTCAACCCCACCCATGTGCTAGTGCAAGGTATAAACATAGCACCCCTAGGCATCCTCTTCAGACCACTACTGGACCTGTGGAAGACAGAAGAAGCACTTCACCTACTGTAGAGGCCTGTGAGGAGAACCCTACATGCTGGTCTTGAACCTGCTTTTACCCAAGATAAAGAAGTGGACTCCAAGTGTCCATTGGCCGAGCTCCTGTTAAGCTAGAGGGACACAACATGTGCAAGAAACCCTTTTCATGAAGCCCAGCTGACCAGTTCCAACTGGACCTGCCCCTGACCCTGCTGGTGACTTTTGGTGGAGTGAGTCTTGACCCACAAGTGCTGTTCCTGAGGTCCTGGCTTTGTCAAAGTGTACTCCTCATCTCCTGAGAAACCTGGGACTTAGAAATCAAACCTCTATTGCCTCCTTCCTTAGTCCTATGTGTTCCCCGGATCTGGATTATCTTAAGGGGATATCAGTGTTGGGCATCATTAGCACGCTTGTGAGTTCACTAAGTAATCACTAGGCAATGTCAACCCTTAGGATAATTTGTGTAATCCTGAGCTAAAAGAATTCATGTTGGTATTGTTAGGCTTCAACACAAATGGGTTGTTATATTTCAAGAAACAGTCTGAGTCTATTTCTTTCAGACCTTCATTATTTGTCAGGGATATGAATGTAGCAGCTCTCGCATGTGTGCTTGTCTGTTTTATGCCTGAGGCACCGTGGGTCATCCTCATTCTTCACTGGAGGCACCTGAGTGCACACAGTGGCTGGCCTGGTTGGGGGGTACTGTCTTCCTGGGCAGTCGAAGTCTTTAGGTGAAGTTCTGAACTCCACAGTACAGCAATAATGGAAATCCTTTTAGCATGTTCCTTGATGAACAGTGGCAGCCCTCTTCCCCATCAGATAAACTTCAGATATGCTAGACAGCATGGTAGTCTTGAGTTGCAAGTTTCTTCATGCAATGCACTACATGAATCACGGAGGGAGACCAGCTGATCTCTCTTATCTTGTTTGGTAACATTTAAGCTCCCTAAAGTAGTCAGTCTCTTCTGTGTACTCCACAAGTGAGAAACATAACTGGAATTCTCCTAATAAACCAACTCTCCGCCAACAGGGCCTTGCATACTCTTTCCTTTTATGAGCAAGCAAGCTTCTAGGTGCTAGACTGACCCTCCCCTACTCCAGCAAGTTATGCAGACTTCAGATGATGTTCTATCTCCGGGAAATTGATTGCCATGCAGGCACCAGCCCTGGTCTCACCACCATGCTTATAGTATTCTGTAGGATATTACATTTTTTGATCAGTGAAGGAGCTTTAAAAAGTAGGGTGGTTTGTTCCTCTTTTAATACGTTTATTCCAAACTGACGATGTTGATCCACTGCCTAATGTTCTGAAACCAGTTTAAGATGATCCCCTTTCCAAAATCATTTTCTTGCTGTACTACAAACACAGTTTTGTACAAGGAGATTGCTCTCACAGCAGGTAGTAAAGGTGCTGGCTCAAACCGGTGTATCCAAAACATGTTCCTGGACAATCATCAACAGACCCCTCACCAATTACCTCAACAACCACAACCTACTCGACATCACTCCGTCAGGTTTAAGACCCAACCATAGTACAGAAACTGCCCTCATCACTGCCAAAAATGTAATCTGCATTACTCTGGACAGAGGAGACATGGTGGCCCTCTTCCTCCTTGACCTCTCCGATGCATTTGACACAGTCTCCCAAGCCATCTTCTTCCAATGCCGACACCACATCTAAGGACACACACTCTGATGGATCTGCTACTTCAGACCCAGTCAGTCTGCCTGGCACTGAACCCCTCAGGTGACGGTGACCTGCAGAGTTCTGCAAGGATTCTCCCTGAGACCAACCCTTTTCAACGCATACATGATCCATCTATCCAGCATCATCCACTCTCACAATATCAACATCCTCTCCTACGACGATGACACATAACTCACTGGAAAGATTCCCAGTACCTGGGTCAAGTTCACTGTGTGAAGACCAACTGTCTAAAGCTTACCACTGACAAGACAAAAAGCGTGATCTTCAGGAAGAGCACATTAATGCTCTCTAGCACAGGCATTGGATAGGAATCTGTCCCAAAGGCTGCTGGGACCAGGAAGAGGACACACAATAAAGATTATATATGCCACGGTGCAAGGGGTGCCTTCATTGCAGGCAGGATTGTTTTTGTGAAGTAAGGGGTTCCTACCACCACAAAAACAATCCTGCGAGTCATTTGCCTCTTTCCATGTTTTCTGCAGAATGCAGCACACATGGAAAGAGGAATAAACGAGGAGAAATTTAAATTTTTCTCCTCATTACGCCTGCTCTGGGGAGGCATAAGGTTTTGTTGCTGCCCCAGGTTTACTTATTTTTTTTTTAAATATCGTTATTAAGATTTTAATCCCCCATTAACCATGATAGATCAGTGCAGGTACATAATATCATACAGCAAACAAGTATCCACAAAATATTATGTCTGATAAGGCAGATAGCAGATCCTAAGAAAAAGGAGAAAAATAAGTGTACAAATAACAAAAAGAGAAAGAGAAGGAGCGGGAAGCAAAAGAAAATAATAAAATAAAAATAAAACATTCCTATAAAGCATTTAAGAGAAAACCTGTTTCACCCTTCTTCCTAACCATCATTATCTTGCTAAACAAAATTATGTTAATTCCTTCCATTTTATTAAAGGTGCCCAAATGTTTTTACCCAGTAATTTCGCTTTTTTCCCCTTCCTTTCATAAATTGCACTTTCTATTGTATATAAGGAGAGTAAACGAGCTAGCCATTGTTGAAATGTAGGGGGAAGGGGATCTAGCCAGGCAGAGGCAATGTTTATCCTTAAAACCGCCATAGGAACAAAAATAAATTGATAAGCAGTCTTATCTTGATTTGAAGAACTTAATCCTAACAAAATATTTCATGGGTTAATATTGTTTTTACGGCAAGTATATGATCTAAGTATTCCATAATTGAATCCAACAGTGCCTGCAGCCGCGGACAGGAAGCAAACGTATGCACCAAATCTGCTTCCAATCCCCCACACCGTGGGCATACAATCCCTGTAGAGCCGCCCCATTGTGCTATTTTGGCCGGGGTATAATATAAAGAGAAAACAGTTTTAAAATGTTGTGCCTGAAGCCCAGCCAAGAATAGAGCTGACTGACCCAGCTTTAAAGATTTCACAACTGTTCCGGGGGCAGCCCCAACACGCTCAGCCCACTTACCCTCATGTTTAAGTAAATCATCTTGTTTCAGATTTATCAAATCTGCATAAATTAGCTTGATCATCCCCTTAGCGCCACTTTTCATAATATCAATTATGCTATTACTAGCGAACCCCCATGCCCCACCAATTTTCTTACAGAAAAAACTACGAAGTTGTAAGTACTTAAAGAAATTACAACTTTCCAACCCAAAGTCCTTCTGTATATCTTTGAATTGTCAAAAACCTTGCTTTCCTATTATATCCCCAGGCCTGACGGATACCCTTGCTAGCCCAACCAGCCATAACTTCATCCGAAAGTACCTCGGGAAGCATTGGATTTTTAAACAAAACTGTGTAAAAATTAAGCCTCCCTAATCCAATCTTTTTCTTTAGCCCCCCCCCAAATCTTAAAAGCAGCCATCAGCGTCTTAAATTTTGTATGTTTGTAATAACTGGGTTCTGTAAATTTGAAAAGACAATATTCAGCATTTTGACCCAGTAATAGTCTATAAACATCCGGGAGATCATTTTCCCTTTCCATTTCCCTGGAGCACGGCCCAACCAATATCCTCATATATTGCAGAGCTGCTGCCCAATAATAGCTACGAAAATCCGGCACCGAGAATCCTCCTTTCTCCCGTGATAAACACATGAACCGAAGAGCCCACCTAGTTTTCCCATGTGCCCAAATAAACCTATCAACTAAACCTTCTAAAATAACAAGCCAGGATTTTTGAAATTCTAAAGGAATTGACCTAAATAGATACAATACTTTAGGTAAAAACAGCATCTTAATGAGATTACACCGACCCACAAGAGAGAGATGGAGATTATTTAATCTAACAAAATCCACCCTCGCTTTGCTGATTACTGGCTCCATATTAACGGCCACCAATTTCCCAAGATCTGAAGTAACACGTATCCCCAAATAAACTGCCGAATCAACAACCCGAGCATCTTCAAAATTAATGAAGCGATTCTTAATAACTTGAGTCTTAGTTTTATTTACCGCGTATCCTGTAAACATACCAAACTCACTAGAAATTGACTCAACCCTTTCCAAAGCCAATTGCGGATCCGCTGTAACAATAGCCACGTCATCAGCATATGCAAGCACTTTAGTTTCTATCCCCTGACATACAACTGATCGGATTCCACTATTGGCCTCAAATAATCGTAACAGGGGATCAATATAGATGGCAAACAACAGTGGAGACGAGGGACAGCCCTGCCTAGTCCCCCTCTGTATATAAAATGGAGATGTATAGTTGCCATTAATCTTCAAACGAGCTGTTGGGGCCAAATATAATACTTGAACAGATTTAATAAATCCTTCTCCCAATCTAAACCAGCTCATAGCCTGCCAAAGAAAATCCCAGGAGACCCTATCAAATGCCTTTTCAGCATCTAGTAATAACACAGACATAGGGTCCCCTGAGATCTCCGTTACATCAAAAAGAGTGATCAATCGCCTTATATGTTGCATGGTTCCCCGGCCCATAATGAACCCATGTTGACACGGATGGATAGTTTTTCCCAAGATACCATTTAATCTCATGGCCAAGATTTTTGAAAATATTTTAACATCACAGTTCATTAGGGTGATGGGGCGATAGGAGCCAGGATCCTTATCTGGTTTATCCTTTTTCAAAAATATGACGACATCTGCCCCCGCCCAGGACTCGGGGGTAGAGTCCCCCTTTTGTGCCGATATCATAACCTCAACCAGATCCTGTCCTAATGAATCAATAAAAATTTTATAAAATTCCAATGGAATCTGATCTGGACCGACAGCCTTACCGGACGGTAATTCTTGTAGAGCACCCCTTATTTCTTCCTCGGAGAAAACCATCTCGAGTTCCTCCCTATCTATAGGGTCAACCTTCTGGTTGGGTATATTATCAAAATATTCACAAATGCCACCAGGTATAGCGGCCGGTCCACCGGAGTATAATTGCTGATAGAATAACCTAAAAACTTCCCGAATACCTACTGAATCAGTAATAACCTTTCTGCTGGTATCATAGATTTCAGAAATCGTCCCGGCCGAGGTTTTCTGCCTAGCTCTAACTGCCAACGTGTGGCCTATTCTCTCATTAAATTCATGGCAATGCTGTTTTTTAGCCAGAAACATTTCTGCTGCCTTTTTAGCCAAATGTTCACCTATCTCGGCCTTTTTAATAGCCAGCTGTGAGAGTATCCTATCTATTCCTACACCGGTGCTGATGACTGTAGCTAAAATTCCCTCAAGATGATTTAATTCCTCCCTTATCTCTCTCTCTCTTAATCTTTCCATCTTTTGTCGCCGTAAGCTGAAACTTAAAGTTTCCCCTCTAACCCCTGCCTTAAAGGCATCCCAAACAACTCCAACCCGTGTGCTTCCTCGATTAAACTCCCAAAATTCTTTGACCCACCCCTTCATTTTGACAATATAGTCTGGATCATCTAATAACCTCCTTTCAAAGGTCCAGCCAATATTCTTTTTTTCCAACAGACTAATATTAATTGTCAAAACTAAGCGATTGTGATCTGATAAGATGCGTGGGTGCTTCTCGATACCCAAATTAATAAGAGGTTGATTGGATACAAAAAAATAGTCCAAACGGGAAATAACTTTGTGTGGCGCTGAAAAAAAGGTGCCACCTAAATCAGTAGGTTTTAAATGAGCCCAAGCATCTATCAAACCATTTTTGTGAACTAGATTATATAGGGCAGTACTAGATTTCTTTTTCTTTCCTAGATAGTTATTCCCTTGACTATCCCATTGTACCCCTAAGCCATTGATGTTAAAATCTCCACATAAAACAACAGGGACAGACCATAATGTCAATCTTCCGTCTAAATACTCTAACAATTCCGGATCGTC
Source organism: Triturus cristatus (assembly GCF_964204655.1). Classification (NCBI taxonomy): domain Eukaryota; kingdom Metazoa; phylum Chordata; class Amphibia; order Caudata; family Salamandridae; genus Triturus; species Triturus cristatus. The sequence goes on along the minus strand of NC_140589.1, from coordinate 189,431,497 downwards.
ACCGGTTGAGCCATACAGTGAGCAAAGTGTAAATTTGAAGTTATTAACCAAACATTCAATTATTACCCAACCACCCCATTGATCAGCTGATTTGCGAAGAACTCTTATATCACTTCTTCGAGTGAGGATTGCCACCCCACGAGTTCGAGCACCTTGTGTGGTATATGCAATCAATCTAAAACCAAGGTGCTCCATCAAATAAGCTCTATTACCCTCTATATGGGTTTCTTGAATACATACTAAGTCTATTTGTAAAGACTTCAACCAAATCGCTACCTTATTCCTCTTTCTCTGATCGTTTAGCCCACAGATATTAATTGTCAAAATCCGGAGATTCATGTTTTAGGATTGAAGTTTTCTCGCTTTACATTCGCACAGTAGACCCATCTGGCTACTAATCTGACAGACCTTGCCTTGCCATCAGTCCTCATTTTCATTTTCCAAACCTTACCAATTATCCTAACCAACACATATTTAAGACCACTCTTCTGCCTCTTTGATTGCCTCTTTATTTGCCTAACAATATGAAACACCTTGACCTGCCATGATCCCCCCCACCCCCTAAAACCGTACCCCTATCCCCGCCCCCTCTTCACCCCCCCTTACCTCCCTTACAGGCAATTAGGTCACCCAGACCTAAATATGGCCGAGACGTCTTGCGTTAAGGCAGCGCCCGACCCCCTCCTCCCATCAAGAAAAACAAGTGTAAACCCCAACAATAGTATGTATCACCACAAAATAGACCCCACCATATAGAAAAAATCTCAGCATATAATCAACATTTAAAAATCACATCACACTTTTCTTTGATCGTCCTTATTGCCCTTATTGCTTTCCCCCGTGCCAGACAATGCCCTTAGCCCACGTGTCTCAGTCAAATCAGTGAGAAACTCTTGGGCTTTAATCTCTGAAAAAAAGATTCTCGCCCGACCTCTATGAATGACCTTAAGTCTTGCGGGAAACAGCAGAAAGGCATCACATCCTGCCCCTTTAAATGCAGATATCAGCTGGCGCATCCTCCACCTCCGCTCGACCGTGGTGTGGCAAAAATCCGGCCGAGCAAAGAAGGTATGCCCCTCTGCTGTTATCTTAGAATCAGGTCTAGCGCGGTCCAAAATTGCCTGTCTCAGCAAAAAATTTCCAATAAAAATAAGGATCGCTCTAGGATGTTCTCTTTGATTATTAGGCTGATGTTTCCTAAACATTGGGAAACGGTGTGCCCTCTGCACTTCCATCTCCCAGTTCCAATGAACCAAATCTGGGAAAGCTGCCTTCATTAACTTCACCACAAAACTCAAAGTGTTCTCCCCCTCCACTTTTTCCTCCAAACCAAGAAGTCGGATATTATTCTGGCGCTGCCGATTTTCAAAATCCTCAAGTTTCCAATCCACATCCTGTGAACGCTTTTCCTGAGCACCTTTACCCACAAGTAGTTTCTCTACATCTTCCTCTATGGCAACAGTCCTTGCTTCAACCTGGGTTATCCGCTCAGACATATCAGAACATAATTTATTTGTTTTGCGAATTGCCCCTTGTAATTTTTTAGTAGCAAGCTGAGATCTCTTACTCTCCTGCAGGGCCTCGCTCTGCATTTGCTTTAGTGTTGCATACAGTAACTCCAACGTTGGTGGTGAGGGCGCGCTGCCTGGCTTGTTGACACCTTCTGTTCCACTGCCACCCCCAGGCCTGCTACCTGAGCAAGCTATGAGGGTTGAGGCAGAGTAATCCCACTCAAGTCGTCTGCTGGTTGAATCCGAAGATTGACCTTCTCCCCTGCTCCGACGCTTGATAGTCTTGGATTTCAGCTTGGACTGAGTAGTATCCTGCTGAGCCACCAGGGACTCCTCTCCAGAGACACTCTCCTGTGTCGACTCAAAATCACTCTCCAGAGATGACTCTGAGTCATCATTCAGTGAAAAAAACTGATCACCATCTGGAGAAAGCAATGGGACACATGCATGAAGAATATTAGACTCCTGGTTATCTATCTTACTGAATGTGCCATTAAGATCACCAGATTTGAGAGCAGGGGACCCCACATTACCATAAGACTGTGCAGATATCATAAGGTTATTTTGACCTGTTTCAGGGGGTGGCTCAGTAACCTCAGCCGTGCCTTCTATGCAACAGTCATCTGTTACCGCCTTCTGACAGCCACTTCGAACCTCATTTAGCTCCTCTCCATCGCTACTGTCGAGGCTACTATTGTCACTGCATATGTCATGGGGTTTTAACACAGGATTTTCTCCCTCTATCACCCCTGCTGTGAGAATTCCAACAGAGCCGTCCGATATTGTATCCACATGCTGCTGTATAATACTAGTGTCCAGATCCATAGACTCAACCTGTTGATGCAGAGATATAAGTGGACTGCATTTCCCAGAATCCACTGGTAGAGTAATTGATGCAACCGGATTGTCGCTTAGTAAGGCTGCGTCAAGCTTATGGGAAATTGCTTCTGATAGCGGGGATATATCTGAGGAACATATAGGTGTTTTTACATTCCCCCCAGAGAGTGCCTTTGTCACATTCACCACACTAAATGCCTCGATGACTGACGGCTGCCTGAGAGCGCCCTCATTGGCTTTACCAGCCCGCAGTCTTGTCACGCACGCTACTCCAGTAGTCCCGCCATCAACCGCTCTGCTCCCCTCACCTTTCCTCTTGGAACCGCCATGCCGTGTCCGTCCCTGACTTGAACCTGTTTCTGTAGCCGAGCCCGGCAGCCGTTCCTTCCTCAGCTCTTTCTGATCTCTGGCAGCCTCCCGCATCTTAGTTATCTTCGGAGCCATCCCCCAACGTTGGGAACGTGAAGTAATGTTCCGCACCAACCGAAAAAGAGATGAGGCGGAGAGGTATCTGGACCCACGAGTTCCCTCGCATCGAGCAGGGTGACCGCGGAGATAGGCAGGCAGAGACTTCAGAAAATCTTGGCAGTTCAAACTGCAGATTTTCTTTAAGGTGAGAGCCGGTGGGGGAACTACTCGCTGAGAAGAGTGTAGAAAACGAAGAAATAAGGGCTTGTAGCATAGCTCTTGGGGTTATTTTTTACCGAAGTAAATCATTAAGAAGGGAGAGAGGTCAGCGCTGCCTTCAGAGGCAGTCAGTCAGTGGCCATCTGCCCCAGGTTTACATGATTAAGTAAATCTGGCGCAGCTTCAAAATCCATGGGTGTTGCATGGGAAAACCCATTTCAACACCTATGGAATGCTTCCTTGACACAGTAAAGCAATGCAGCGACTTGCACAGCTTTGACTAACTCATTATCTGAGGCCATGCAAAGCCATGCAGAGTATATTTGCGTCGCATCATAAATATGATTGAAAGGCTTGGCGACGGAAGTGTCTCATCAATAAGCCCCTCTGTTACTGAGCAGAGGCGGGTTGCCCACTGCTGTCTGTGTCAATGAGCTGTAGCTTGAATGTCTTGCCTTTTTTGCCACTCTGTTTTAAACCTGACCATTTTTCCAATGGAAGAAGCTAGTAAAACTAAAAAAATATTTATATGTATATATATATTTATATTTATAATTTATATATATATATATATATATATATATATATATATATATATATATATATACACACACTTAAAAAACCATAGGTTTCACACACGTTATAGTTAGGAATTAGCATTTAAAAAACCTTGCAAATTCACTTAAAAAACCATAGGTTTCACACATGTTATAGGTAGGTGGACATTTCACTCGTAAAATAACAATGAAATTCCACCGTTATAGTTAGTTCAGATAACTATAACTCGCGCGCCCGCAATCCACTGCTCATGACATCACATATTACATCACTCATGACATGGTCAGTGGCATCACTCATGACATCACTTATGACATCATCCTTGTGATAGAGTTGCGGTCGCGCGAGTTATAGTTATCTGAACTAACTATAACGGTGGAATTTCATTGTTTTTTTACGAGTGAAATGTCCACCTAACTATAACATGTGTGAAACCTATGGTTTTTAAAGTGAATTTGCAAGGTTTTTTAAATGCTAATTCCTTACTATAACGTGTGTGAAACCTATGGTTTTTTAAGTGAATTTGTACGGTTTTTTAAATGCTAAGTTATGTACGTATTATTATTTTTTTTGTTTTTTCACCGTGCACGCACCGTGCGCGCACCTCGCGATATTTTTTTTTAAAAATTAAAATGTTTTTTCACCCTTCGGGGTACTTTGGGAACCTCATTACAAAGGTCAGGAACTCTCTACCCTGCCCCCTTTTCACGTTCGCCACCTCTCTTTTTCACTCTCGCACCCAAAACAAACAAAATGGCAGCCGACACTTCCTGATTTCGACCGATTCGAACGTTGACTGACATGTAACAACCAATCAGAATTACGCTTGCGCACGGTGCGCGCACGGTGCGCGGCTATAGATATTTATATGCTTTTAAATGCTATTTTCTCAGGAAATACTAAACAGATTGACTCCATATATGCAAAAGGTACTTCCTTGACCTGAGGACTACCTCTTTGCCAAATTTCAAGTAATTCTGTTCAGCCATTCAGGCTGTACCTTCGACTAAAGGTCCTATGGGAAAATGCATGGGGAAAATGCGTTTTGGGACCACCCTTTTTTCTCGGCCCCCGCTTGACGAATCGCCCCGAGACTTTCAGGGTAGGAGCTGAGCGGAGCGCTCCATTAGTTTTGAAACTTTCGAGAGGATTCGTCAACCGGCGCCAAAGTTATTCAAAATCGAATTTTAAGATTTTCTATAGAAACACGATCCTAACTATAACTATCTACTGGCGACCGCCAGTAGATAATATATATATATATATATATATATATATATATATATATATATATATATATATATATATATATTAAGTGCCACGCAAATGAACCATGACCTTAACAGGGCGGCCAGTGCAACTGGTGCGAGGCTTCCAGGAAAACATACCATCCAAGCCTCCTTTCTTTTCAAAGAGGCACACCGGCACTGGCTGTGATGCAATAAATCATTTATTGGTAGAACAACACGAAGGCAATAGGCTTCCTTATCCCAACGTTTCTGCTCATAAGAGCCTTGATCACGGGAGGCAGTCTCTGATTTTGAATTCACCCACGTGATTTACTTTTAAACAGCGTGGGCCGTATTCTCTCACAGAGTGCGCAAAGGAAATCTTTTCAGGCTTAAATGTAAAGGGCACCTTAATCCAATGCCTTTGAATGTTTGTAATGCACCCCAAATTATTCTTTTTTCTTTTTCCATGCCTTTTCCGTCACGCAAAATTGAAGTCAGCTTCATTGCACAGTTCGTAATAATAATGTTCCACTCACTTGATTTTAAAGCAGCACCAGCCCGCAATATTGGATAAACATCCTTCTGCTCCCAAACTCGCCACAAAATATATATATATTACCTACTGGCGGTCGCCAGTAGGTAGTTATAGTTAGGATCTCATTTCTATTCAAATCGCGTTTTTTCTTTTTTCTTTTCCTAATATCTTTGGCGCCGGTTGACGAATCTTTGAGAAATTTTCAAAACTAATGGCCCGCTCTGGTCAGATCCTATCTTGGAAGTTTCGGGGTGGTTTGTCAGGCTGGGGCTGAGAAAAAAGGGGGTCCCATAACGCAGTTTCCCCATGTTAATTTCCATAGGAAAAATTGGAACAGGCTACAGCTCGAACTGCTGAACGGAATTACACCAAATTTGGCAAAAAGGTAGCCCTTGGTTCAGAAAGAGCCCTTTTTTAAATGATGTAAATCCATTTAGTAGTTCCTGAGAAATTACAAAAACAAAGAATATCGATATCTGAGCACAGGGAGGGTTCGCAAACCCTCCCGAAACAAGCTTCACTCTGATTGGCTGCCAACACTCGGTTACCGAGTCACAAGGAAAGAGTTAAAAAAAGGTGAAAAACAAGAAAAGGGGGCAGGGTAGAAAAACCCTGACCCCCTAGGCCTGCTCAGGGGGTCCCTTAAAAAAAGCATTTGTTTTAAAACAAATCGGCTGAATTCACGCTTGGGTCGTGAATCTGGGCGAGAAAATAAAACAAAACGAAGCGTGGGCTCCTACGCTTTGTTGTATTTAAGCCGCCAGGTGGGCCAGGTCCTGGTGCACTGAAAAAAATGCATGGGGAGGGTCCCAATCCCCCCACGCTGCCCTGGGGACCGCCACCTCCCCAGGGCTCAGTTTAAAAACAATAAACAAATGTGTGGGGAGGGCACCAGTGCCCCCACATGCCCCTGGGACCACCATCTCCCTGGGGCACTGTATATTTAAATTTGGGGGTTCATTACAGACCCCCAAGCCCCGGGGACCACCACCTCCCTGGGGCTTCAAACACGTTGGGAGGGGGGCCACGTGGCCCCCTTCAGAGCCATCGATGGCCCTGGGGACTGCCACCCCCCCAGGGCCAGCTCCCAGGGTGCCCACCCCCAGGACACTGCTGTCTGCTATGGCAGGGCGAGAGCCATGCGCCTCCCGCCCTGCCATAGCAAACACTGGTTTGAATTTTGGAAGCAAGAGTAGGTTTCCTGCTCTCGCTTCCAAAATCCAAACCAGATTGCTTTTCCACAAGGGGAGCTGCATGTTAGCAGCTCCCCTTGTGGAAGAGCAAAGCCGGCTTCCGCAGGAGGCGGGGAGCTGATGGGACCATGGGGGAATTGGGGCTCCCCCCACGGTCCCCAACAGAGAGGCCAGCCCCAGGGGATGGGGTCCCCAGGCTAGAAGTGGCCTGGAAGGGGGCCACACAGCCTCCCTCCCTAAGGAAAAAATAAATAAATAATTTAAAAACCGGCAGGCCAGCCCCAGGTGATGGGGTCCCCGGGGCCATAATTGGCATAAGGAGGGGGGCCAGGCGTTGAACCACTGAAATTCACTGAAAGAAACATAGGTTTCAGGGACGTTATAGTTAGAAATTAGCATTTAAAAAAACATTGAAATTCACTGAAAAAACCATAGGTTTCAGGCACGTTACAGTTAGAAATTAGTATTTAAAAAACCTTAGAAATTCACTGAAATAACTATAGGTTTCAGGGACGTTATTGTTAGTTGGACATTTCACTCTTACAAAACCATACAAATTCCGCCATTATAGTTAGTTCAGCTAACTATAACTCGGACCCCCGCAATGCACTGCTGATGACTTCACATATTACATCATTCATGACATGGTCAGTGACATCACTGATGACATCACTGATGACATCTCAAATGACATCCGCATAGGGGGATTGAAAATTAAGGGGACCCAGGAAGCCTAAGGACATTATTTCCAACACAGGACCATCCGCCTTTACAATTGTCACCTTTACCCTGGTGACATGGACACGAACTTTGTCTTCCCCACGCACAGCCTATCCCGACCAAGTGAATTCTGGGACCTGTGGTTAAGATTCGAAAACTACAGAGGGCGTGCATTCAGGCGATCGTGGGGCTGAGCTCTTAAACCAATGGGAGCACGTCGGGACAATCAAAGGTGTGGGTGGAGCAGCGCCGTGAATGTAGAGGCATCTGAAGAAGGCGGTCAACGCTAAAATGCATATTGCCTTACAGTCCTATTAAAAGGCTTCGAAACTGAATTGCCCGAGTGGCCTCTTACCTTTCGTGATTGAATGGGTCTGTTTGTATATATATATATATTCACTGAAAAAACCATAGGTTTCACACATGTTATAGTTAGCTGGACATTTTACTGATAAAAAACCAATGAAATTCCCCCGTTATAGTTACTGTAGGCAACTATAACTCACGCGACCGTAATCCTCTGCTGATGCTAATACTGTATTTAAACACTTATTTGCCCATGTCTTCTTCCATTAAATTTTAGCTATACATATATTACAAATATTTTTTTTTCATAAAGACACATATGTCATCAGCAGAGGATTACGGTCGCGTGAGTTATAGTTGCCTACAGTAACTATAACGGGGGAATTTCATTGGTTTTTTATCAGTAAAATGTCCAGCTAACTATAACATGTGTGAAACCTATGGTTTTTTCAGTGAATTTGCAAGGTTTTTTAAATGCTAATTCCTAACTATAACGTGTGTGAAACCTATGGTTTTTTCAGTGAATTTGTACGGTTTTTTAAATGCTAAGTTACTTTACGCCATTTGTGGCGTGCGCGCCCACTTAACGCAGTTTGTTCCGTGCGCACACGGTGCGCTTCGCGCACCGCGTGCCCACGTTACGCTAGATGGGCCATGAACGCACGATGTGCTTCACGCACCGTGCGCACAGGGAGGACATATGATGAGCATCGTTGTGACAGGTAAAATATATGTTTTGTTTAGCTCTATTAAGCCATGCACAAAAGGTGCACCTCTGGGGAACCTTTTGCACACGGGGTGGGGAGAATGTGGATATTTTTTTTTTTATTATTATTTCTTACCGTACGCGTACGGTAAGCGTAATCGGCGAAATTTTCGAAAAAATTAACATTGCCTTTTTTCACTTGGGGGATCGTTGGGGACTCCCTCGACATGGCTAGGTGCTTGGGAGCTGTGTAAAAAGCCCCTTTACATGTTTTTGCACTTGGTTTTTCAACCCCCTGTCAGAGTGCGAGAGAGAAAATGGCGGCCGCCGCTTCCTGGTTTCGACTGATTCGAATGTTTACTAAGATCTAAGGGCCAATCAGAATCGCGCTCACGCACGCCACCGTACGCGTACGGTAAGCGGACCGTAAGCGCACCGTAAGCTGGCTCAGATATATATATTGATTTAAAGGCTATTTTCTCAGAATCTACTGAACAGATTTACACCAAACCTACAAAAGGCACTTCCTTGACCTGAGGACTACCTCTCTGCCAAATTTCAAGTAATTCTGTTCAGCCGTTCGGGCTGTAGCTGTGTCTAAAGGTCCTATGGAAAAATGCATGGGAAAAACCCGTTTTGGGACCCCCCTTTTATCTCAGCCCCCGCTTGACGAATCCCCCCGAGACTTTCAGGGTAGGAGCGGAGCGTAGCGCCCCACCTATTTTGAAAAATTCGCGAGGATTCGTCAACCGGCGCCAAAGTTATTCAAAATAGAATGTTGCGGATTTCCTATGGAAACGTGGTCCTAACTATAATTACCTACTGGCGACCGCCAGTAGGTAATATATATATATATATATATATATATATATATATATATATATATATATATATATATATATGTATGTATATATATATATATATATATATGTATATATATATATATATACATATATATATATATATATACAAAGTTGTGAGACACACATTTTTGCTACCCTGCACATCTCTTGATTAACATTTGTGACATTCGGATAGTATCTAGATGTCATGAAAGGCCATAGCTCTCCCATGCTGCTTCGCTGCCATGCCACTTCCCTATTTTCTGAGTGCTTTCTCCTGATTTTGCCTAATTTTTCTTTCTTTCTCCTTCCTCCCCACCCCCCATTTTTCTGAGAGCTTTTCCCTCATTCTTTATTGCTTTCTCAGTCCTTCCACCCATTTTTCTGAACGCTTTTCCTGCTTTTGCCTTTTACTGCTTTCTCCTTCCTTTCCCCCTGTTTTTCTGAGTGCTTTTCCTGCTTTTGCCTAGTTTTTTACTGCTTTCTCCTTCCTTTACCCCATTTTTCTGGGTGGTTTTCCTGCTTTTGCCTTGTCTTTGACTCCTTTCTCTCCTCTTTTGTTTGAGTATTTTCTCCTGCTTTTGTCTTGTTTTTTGCTTCTTTCGCCTTCCTCCCGCCCATTTTTCTTAGTGCTTTCTCCTGCGATTGCCTCATTTTTCACAGCTTTTTCCAAGAAACAGCTATCAACTTCAGCGTCTTGAGACCCTCACTGGTGATTTGCAGCACTTTATAAAATCCGATTTATTGATTTGTGATAAGAAAATATGTGAAATACAAATGAAACAATGAATTTGTTCACATAATACTTCCATTTCCAGTTAGGTATCTTATACTATATACAATGAGAGATTGTTTTCGTACCATTTTTAGCATGTTACTGGCCGGTGGATCCACAGCTCTTCTAAAGGCATTATGCACTTCAACAATTAACTCCTGGACCGTTGTATTTTCAGTTGAAACCACAGAAAATGGTTTGCCGTCCTGGAACAACAACAATGGTATTCAAATGTCTGACATTCTTGAACAGTTCAGCATGAATGCTTCTGCTTGGCTCAGTTTCAGAAGATTTAGGCATTCATTAAAATTATCTGCTGTAACCGGACTACAAGGTATCTTTATGTGTGTGGCAACATATTCTTTCTGACTATAAAATCATATCAACTTGTTTAGAGCAGAACAATTAATCAAAAACCTTAGGTTACAACCCATAAATACTAGTTTTGGTCTTTTCTGGAATCTTTCTCAGAACACATAATTCATGCAGACACTGATGATGAACAGAAATGTTACTGCTGGAGAAAAGTGCAAAGATGGGGGAAATCAAACACGGGCATTAATGTGCTAACTGTTGACTACTGAGCAGGTCAAAAAGGTAATTTTCACTGGCTTGCCTCTTTGTTCTTTCATTGTGACAGAGGCCTATTAGAAGAGCAAGATCTAATAACTAGCATTTCCCAAAACTAAGCACTAGGTCTCATTCTGCACCCATTGAAACTACGTTTTATTATTTTTTCTATTTTTTCAGGGCTATGCATTAATACAAACCACACATCAATATGTCATTTCAGTTTGAAGATATACTGAAAAAATTTGGAAATATCAGATTCGCTCTTTATTTTCTTGCATTTATAAAAAGGACAAACATAATTTCCAGCACACTGAGAAAATGCTGCCCTGAAGGCCTGGATCCCTGCAAAATCAAACATGAGTGGGTTTTTCTAGCAAATATAGGGGCAGATTTATGACGACTGGCGCATCCCTGCATATCAGCAGGGATGCGCCAGTTATTATGCGCCACAGCTGCGCCACCATGGATGTGCCGCATTTATAATGCGGCGCACCATGGGGCAATAACGGCACAGATGCGTGACGCATCTGTGCCGAAAAGTGGCGCATTGCTGGAGTTGCGTCGCAAGCGCGACGCAGCTCCAGCAATGATCTGGGGGGCCCTATCTTTACAATGCTGCGTCAATCCTTACGCCTGCTTCAAGCAGGCGCAGGGTTTTGACGCAGCATGGGCCTAAAAGTGACTGAGTGAAATCTTGTAGATTTCACTCAGCCACTTTTAGGAGGCGTTCCTGCGTCGGAACGCCCCCACCTGCCCTGGAACGCCTACATGTGGCGCAGGGCTTTACAACGTGACGCATCTTCCAGATGCGTCACGTTGTAAATACCCCGCACCATGGCGCAGGATTTGCGCCGCTGCTGCGTCACAAAAGTGACGCAACGGCGGCGCAAAAGTGGCGCAAGTGCAACATAAATCTGCCCCATAGTGTGTAGACATAATAATGTAATATTAGTGCAGATCACGAAAGTTGGGACTATATAAGACGTATAAACCTATGGTAATCTATTGGTGTAAGCTGGATCCCTTTTGCTCTCACTGGCTGGTTGGTAGCAAACACTGAACATGACATTTGTCAGAATATTAGCGATATTTTCCAAAATACAGTAATTTCCTCCAGTTCCATCACATAGAAAATGACCCAACCAATGCATGAGCCCCAAGGCAGTCCTCTGTCTCTGATGAGAGTGGGGCACCAGATTTCTTTAGGTTTTCTTTCAGATTACCTACAAGAGATTACCTGATTTAAGCTACCTTGCTTTTGCTTTCTGGTATCACAAACGGGCTTCATTGAAACATACCACAATCATATACTTTTGACAGCTACTCATCCTAAGTTTTCTTTCATTGTGTGCCAGGCTACCCTAACTCAGATTTGTGGCCTGAAGATTGGACTGAATGTGACCTTTGTCATATTTTTTTTTGTTTTCCAAATCATTGTAATTACCCCCAGTCTCCTTCATGTAGGGACATATCTCTGCAAAGATTTCACTGCAGTTTTGTTCCTCAGGGTATCCTAAGCACGAGGATACCAGACATAAATGGGTTTACTGTGGGTTCAGGATGTGCACATTGCATTTTGAAAATATGGAAAACTATTGACAGCAAAAAGATGTTTTAGGCTACTTGTTTTTTAGTTGCAGGAATCACCACTGGTCATGGTGCCCTTTGCCAAGTTAATATATACATACGCACACCTGTGGGCACCCACTTGTGATAGGAGCATCTTGGTTACATATCATCAGTTATGTGACAATTGACATTTGGCTATAAACTGCAAATCAACTTTCACAATTCCCTCACCCCTCCCATTCTCCATTTTCCTGAGTTGTGCCCTAGTTTAGCTTGGTTATCCAGCTTCTGAGTGGCGGTCGGTTCCATAGAATATCGCTAGATAAGATCTCGTATCTGTAAGGGGTGATCTCCTATCTAGTAATTTCCACCACAATGGGGGGGGGGCAGTGTATGTTGGTGAGCGGGCCATTACTCATAACCTCCCAGCTCGCTAGCAACTTGAGGCAGTGTGAGGGGGACCTCATGGCGTGAGGTCCTCTGCCTGTGACTCTCAATGCTTTAAGCTGTGAACCAGTGCTTACTAAGCTCGGGCTCTATCTATAGAGCCGATGCCTCTCATTGTGCTCCAAAATAGCATCTCTCCTTTGTATCCTGTTAATTTCTCAAATTCTTTCTTCCATGTTATGACAGAGGGCCCTCCTGGGGCTTTCCAGTTCAAAGTGATTTCCTGTTTAGCCAATATGTATGCCACATCCTGGAACCTACCTGTTGCCCATGTTTTAGAAGTATGAGGGAACCAGCTAAGCAGGCAGTGACCTGGTGTGCAAGCAATTTCCTCCTCTACTGCCCTCTCAACTGTCACCATGACCTCTTCCCAATAGTGTCATAGCTGGGGAGAGTGCCAATTTGTATGTATTAGGTCTGCCCCTACAGTCCCGCACCTTGGTCAAGTGGCGTCTGTCTTGTTAAAGTATCCATTAATATGGTCTAGCATGAGGTATCATCTACGGAGTATTAAAACACTGATGAGATTGATTCGAGCATTTCTTGATATCTTGGGTATTCTTCCCAGAATGCGGCCCAGGTCTCCCTACCATGTACATCTGAGTGTGTCTAGTGGCAGCAGCAAGTTGCCTCTTATCACTAGATAAAAAGCTGATACTACTCTACAGAATCCGGAGGCTGACACCACATATTGGCATGTTTTGTGTGGTTGAGGTTCTTTCAAGCTCATTTTCCAGTGTCTGCGGAATGCTATTATCACTGCCCCATGTAAGAGGAAGTGGCCCTGCGGTAGATTGAATTCCGTTCTGAATTCTTCCAAAGAGATCAGCTCTCCATCTCTGAAGAGATGCCCCACTTTTGTCGTCCATGCTGCAACCCACTCCGTCAATCCTCCCAAATTTCCCCCATGTGGTAGAGAGCTGATCATTGAAATGGGGAGGTCAGGCAAATGAAAAATTCCCTCTCGTGTTTTGGAGGCAGAGGGTCCAGCACTTACCAATGACTTGCAATTCCCTTGTATCACAGTCTTCATAATGCCTTGTTTGCAGTAGCACCTTGCACAGCTGGTCCGATGTGGGAACAAATGGCCCTAACATTTTCTCTGTGTTCTATCTCCCTGCTAACCATTGTGTAAACCACTGCAATTGCACAGCCAGATAATATGATTCAAATTATGGTGTCGCTAGACCGTCATCTGTGACCGGTCACTACAGTGTGTGATTAGAGCTATTCATCTACACCCAGCCCCCCATATAACACACATTACCAGGGACTCCAGTTCTATAAACATTGCTCTTGGTATCTACAGGGGAGCACAGTAAAGTAGTATACCAGCCATGGGAGTGCCACCATCTTTAACAGAGCCACTCCGCCGGCCTCAGAAATCGGGAGTCTTTTCCAGAAGTCCAGTTTGTGTCTTAGTGCAGTAGGTTTATGTTGCCTTCTAAGAGGTCAGCCTGGTCTTGGAAAATTCGAACCCCTAGATACTGTTAACAGCAAGGCTCCCACCTCAAGCGATCTAACCCCAACACAGTTCCTTGGATAGCTACTTTTGGAAAAGGGATGGATTTCTGCCGGTTGACCCAAAGTCCAGACAGGGCCCCAAAGTCATCTAGAATATTCTCCCCAGCGTCGCTTAGGAAGAGTATAATCATCTATGTGATGATGGTAGTCGCTCAATCAAATCCCCTGGTACCAATGTCCTTTTCAGGCTGCACAGGCCATGGGTTCCATTGATAGAATTAATAGAAACAGGGACATCGGATACCCCTAGCTTGTCCCTCAGTCAATAGGGTATTTGTCAGAGATGGATTGCCCCGTGCATACTCTTGCTATAGGGTTTTCGTAGAGCAGACTAGCCCATTTCAGAAATCCTCGTCCCAATTGCATTTGTTCCATCACTCCGTCGAGGTATGACTAGTCAAAACAATCAAATGCCTTTTCAATGTCAACACTAAATATCACCACTTGGTCACGGTTGTATGTATCGGACACCAGTATTGCCAGTAGTCGTCATATGTTGAGAGCAGTATGATGGCCAGGGATAAATCTCGCTTGGTCTTGGTGCACCAATTTGGGAATTTACTGTAGGAGCCTGGTTGCTAATATTTTACTCAAGAGATTGCAGTCTATGTTAAGCATAGATAGCAGTCTATAGACCGTGCAGTCATTTGCTGGGTTCGCCCTGTTTCAGTATTGGGATCATAATTCCCTCTGTAGTGGACATGGGGAGGTTCCCTGTCTCCCTCACTGCCTTGTACAGCTCCTCCAGCTTCAGTGCTAATAGTATATAGAACTTGGTATAGAATTCCACTGGGAGTCCATCAGACCCCGGTGTCTTTCCTACAGCTAAACCCTTAATTGCCCCTCTGATTTCCTGAATCGAGATATCTGCCACCAGTTCCTGAACCTTCTCTTCAGTAAGAGTAACGAGAGGTGGAGGTTCCAGGTATTACCTTATCAGCCTGCCGCTGGGTTCTTTGGAGCTTGTGTATAGTTGCATGAAACATTTAAGGAAGTGTTCATCTCATCAGTCTGAATCTATACTAACATTAATCCTCTCTTCGCTGGATTGGCCAGCCACACTGAACCTGTGCCAGTTCGGTATTGCTCTGCATGAGCCTTAACCATATAATTTGTATAATCGAAACATCAGAGGCGTTCTACTTGACTCGCTGCTCATTCCTTACATTCCAAAGCTGCTAGTGAAGCTCCAGTTGTGCTGGCCTACTTTTCACTACCTCTCTAAGGGCTTCTGCAGCAGTTTGGGTTTCTTGTAGCAGTTTTTTCCTAACACCCAAGGACTTGACTAGACATTTATCCCTTATGATCACTTTAAATGCGTCCCATTCTGGTAATGTGAGGATGCTGTTCCTCTGTTTTTGGCAAATTAATTATTTTTATTATCCCAGATAGTTTACTCTTGGCGGGATCATCTCAGGATTCGGGCCTAGGTTTCCAGGTAGGAATGCAGGGTGTCAAGAGTTCCCGAGTCAAGAGGAGAAGTGCAGGATTGTGATCAGAGATGGTACGGGACAGGTATTCAACCTCATGGGAGGTCGCATGGACGTCTGGGGTGCATAAGAATGTGTCTAATCCTATGTATAGTTCATGGAGGTTTAAGAAAAAGGAGTAATCTCTCATCTGAGGATTTAATCGGCGCCTTTAATCTATCAGCCCCCATCTAAACTGGCAGTCTCGAAAAGCCCAAGTGGTGCGGTCCATCGGAGCCTACAGCTGTGGAGGATAAGAGCAGTCCAGCTCGGGGTCCGTCACGCAGTTTAAATCTCCTCCCATTAAAGTTGAATGAAATAGGAACACAGCTGTTATTTTTTTTGATATTTCACTCTTCCAATCGGACAGTCATTACCACATGCCTTTCCTCTGGGTCAATCACATGCCCCATGTGTTTGAAGGGTACCCCAGCTCTGACCCAGATTAGTGTGCTGTGCACATATGCAGAGTAGGTGGAGAAATAAGCCTGACCCCTCCAATGCCTCTTCAGTGCCACAACTCCTTTAGATGTTAAGTGAGTTTCTTGAAGGAGTGCCATGTGAATGCCTCTTCTGTTAAGAAATTAAAAAAACCTTATATTGTTTCACCATCGTGTTCATGCCCCTAATATTCCAGGAAAGTAATCTATGCATCATTGGAGACCCCAATGTTGCAAACTCCAATTGCCAATATCTCTCCACCTCTCTAGGGGAACCCCTAATCTATTTTCAGATTATTTCACGGCCTAGCCACCAGCCAAGCATTCTTTCTGGCACTACTCAGCATCTCGCTCACTTTTAACTCCCAACTAATACTCCAACGGTGGCAGTTCCTCTATGCTTATGTCAGCCGTGGTGACCCGCTCCACTCAGCGATGATGGTCATCTTTCAGGATCCCCTTGTCTGCTACCAGATTATCAATCCAGGCCTCCCATGCTTCATGATAGGCCGTTGTAGCTTGCATAATGTCCTGAAAGATGGGGAACCAGGGGGTGCTCCTGCTGAGCGCTGCTTTCTCCTTCATCTCACTTACTGTTAGAAGCGCCATCTTCCTCATGGGCGTCAGCAGCATTTCTTTCTTCTGAACCGATATACTCATTTTATGCTCTGTGTGGTGCTCGGAGGAAAGGGCTGGGGCAGTCAGTCCACTTAAAGGGCTTCGGCATGGCTGTCAAGGTCTTCAGAGTGACACCGCCTCTCTTAGTCTGCTTGGATAGGCCACCGGGGATCCCGGGTTCAACACCGTGGGTGGGCGCTCAAGGTGGGTTCACCAGAACCAGCTGTCTCTTGGTCTTTTCAGGGGTGGTCCTCTGTCCCACTCTTGCTCAGTCTGAGGCATGTAGGTGCGGGGGAGGGGATTCTGCTATCTCCTTGACAATCCCCCAGAATCCCGGGCCCCAATTAATTAGTAATGGTGCTCTGCAGGGAGCTCCCTGCCTGCTGCGTGGCCACTAGGAGGCCAGTGGGTTCAGTGGCAGAGGACCACTCCGCTCCCTTCCTGGTCAATCTCCATGCTTGTGTGAGTCGCAGCAGCAGCTGAGCCACCTCTGGTCATCTTCTCCCCTGCAGTCCCCAGGACAGCGATCTGGCAGTCAGCTGGTGAGGCCCTCAAATAGTTAACAGTTTCTTCTTGGCTCCAGCATTTTGATATGCACTAATGCTACTCCAGGGTCTATAGCCCTCGAGGCATTGGCCAGTCCTCACTGATGGACTGCACCAGGGTCACTCCTCTTTGGGACTGGTTGGGCCTCCTGCTTCTAGCTCTGTGAATGGTCAGCGGGTGGGAGGGCAGGCAAGGAGAGTGGAGTCGGGCATGAGGGTGAGAGTCTCTTCACAAGGGGGTGGCAGCCTATCAGGCACGTGAACTACTGTGCCCCCCTCAGCTTTGGGGCTTCCCTTCAACCTACCTCTGGGCCTCAAGGGCACTGTCTGCCGCAGTGTCCTTCCTCCACCCGGGGCAGCTCCTGGGTCATGTCTCTCAGGGTCTGGAGAATGGGTCTCTTCCCTCGTGGGTATTGCCGCCCTTGTCTCTTCTGCTTTTATTGCATGGCCTCTACCACTGCAACTGCTGTTCAAAGGCTGTGGCATGGATCTCCTTCCTCACCAGCCCCGGACCCCCTCTCACCCAGATGGCAGGCCACAGGAAATGGGGTCGAGCACGGCTGACTGCAGTCTAATCACTCGCAGTTATTGCCCCAGTGGGTCAGGGCCTCTTCTGGGGTGTCCTTTGCTGCACTGCTATTCCGTCTCCATGTACTTCACTATAACTCAAGTGGGTGATATTTTTGCAAGGCCGGTCGCCGCTTGCCCTATGTCTAGGCTTGCGGCGGCTGATCCAGGGCCCCCGGCATCAGGAAATATCCTTCCCTGTCGAGCCTGCACCACCAACAGTTGGCTCCTTGCAAGTCTGTGCCCCGTGCACTGGCCAGAATCATGAGGATGCGGTCTGATGGGGATCTGTTGGCGGGAGCTCTGAGTTTTGTTTTCAATGCCATTGGCTTCAAGCCACACACCCCCGGCCACCCTACCATGATGGTTATATATTCAATAAGGCAGCAAAAGGGTTACTGATAAACTCCTCTGCCTTCCAGGCATTTTTTTGTGTGGTTCTGTGGAAGACTTTGTAGCTTTACTTGATGGTTTTGGAAAGAGGCATAACTATCAAAACTTATAGTAGGTCAACAACCATAACAGAAAAATCTGGTATGATGCCATCTCTGGAGGTGGCACCCAATGACCATCTTATAGCCCTAATGTGGCTTCACTGACAGAATATTGACCATCAAAATTTCGTGGATAGTGGAGGAGTAAAATTTACTATTCCTACTGCACCCAGTACAACAGGAGGGAAAGTGTTGAATTGCGGAGGGTAAAACTTTCTATTCCCACTCCAGTCAATAAAACAGTAGGGAAAGTGTTGGATTGCGGAAAGGTAAAATGTACTATTCCCACTGCAATAAATGCAACAGTAGGGAAAGTGTTGGATAGCGGAAGGGTAAAATGTATTATTCCCACTCCAATAATTGCAACAGTAAGGAAGTGTTGGATAGCAGAGGGATAACATTTACTATTTCCTTTCCAGTCAGGGAAACTATTGGATATAGCAGAGGGGTAAAATGTACTATCCCCAATCCAATCAGTGCAATAGTAGGGAAAGTGTTGGATAGTGGAGGGGTAAAATTGACTATTCCAACTCCATTCAGTCAACAGTACGGATAGTGTTGGATTGCGGAGAAGTATAATTTACTATTCCGAGTCCAATCAGTGCAACAATAAAATGAAACAAAATATCTGAACAAAATAAAATTACTTCAAGAACAAATCAAATTAAAAAAATATAAATATGTAAAGAAATACAAATATATTTGTTATTAAAAATGTAAAAAATAAAAACATAGTACAATGTTAAATACATAACACAAATTCCTACAAATATTATTAGAAGTAAAATACAAAAATAATTTTCATACAAATATTAGTTTTTATTTTAAAATCATTTTTCAACCAAACATTTATTATTACCTTCATTTAACTTGGTTACTTCCCACTGTATATCCCCACAAAAATCTCAAAATTCACCAAAAAGTACCTTTAAAACAAACAAATATTTACACACTTTATATAAATATTTATCAACAAACCAATTATCATTAATTTAATATTAATTATTAATTAATTTTAATGAATAGCCTTCCCAAAATATACCCTAACAAAACACACAACACACTCATAAAATGTAATAAAACTTATTTACACAAATAACTTAATTATTTATCAAATTAGTAAATAATAATTTAAAATATAATTTATAATTACTTAAAATGTATTTACTTCTTACCCTAAAACCCTGCAAAACCCATAAACCACATATAAAAGTTAGAAAAAAAATCAATTAAAACAATTAACAAAATTATTATCATTTAAAAACGTTATTACATTTTTTATCTGAATTCACATTTCCTCGTTGAGTGGCCTCTTTTTGAATGGGTGTTAATATAACACTAACTACAAAATTTAAAAAAGGGAAAATAATCTGGAGCAAAAAAGCCATTCCGCTGGGCAACCAAGACTGGGAAATTATTGTTCCCTATAGATGCATTATAACTGGCAATCCATCAAAAATATATCACTTTAAACTAGTTTTGAAAAGGATGAAACCCAATACTAGCTCTTGCACCATTTGTGGCTCTGAGAAAATGTAAGTGTCAATCTCCAACTGGTAATGGTGACTAGAGAGGTACAGCTACCTATTGCAAATACAGATGTGAGTAAACAGGCATTTTTATATTTAACTTTGTGAAGGAGAAACACATTCTCTTTTTCTTTGGCAAATATAGTGATTTGTTCCATTCCTTTTAACTTGTCATATAAAACCCCAATTGCCCCTTTTTACAAAATACATTCTAATTAAAAGAACGAGTTGTGGCTGTCTTTTTAAATATGATGAAATTATTATGTAGAAACCAAAGCAAATCAGTGTTATTTGTAACAGAAAAAGGCAGGTAATAATGCAATCAATCTTGTCTTTATTTCGGCATATTTGCCATAAAAGAAGAAAAAAAAAATAGATAAAATATAGGTACAGTACAAAACATCAATTACAGAGACAGTCAATTCAATTCATAGGATTATAACATTCTTTGACTAGTCCCAAGTAATCAGATGACTATTTTCCTTTGGTAAAATTCCCATCGCTCCTACCTCTTGTAAAAGGGTGCGTCACTCTATTTAAAACGCATATAAAAAATATCTAAAAAAGGTAAGACATCTAGAATTCGTTGTTCCTATGTTAGCCAATCAACCATGAATATGTGGAATAAAACGACAAAAATTGGAACCATTAGAACCTGGTTAATCAGTCTAAAAATCAATTAATTAATTAGTATTGTTAAAAAAACATCAAAGACTGAGCAGGAAGAGAGGTACATCTAAACTGAAGGCGACTCAATCGTTAGCAATTTCCTTCTCTTGGTCCACATTGCTAGCAGGAATTTTGCAACAGCGAATACAATTGGTCTATTCACATCAGTTTTGAGTATCTTATATGCCGGCAAACAACCTACAATCCCCAGGTTCCTACACAGTGGGACAAGCCAATATCTCCGGATATTGCGATAAGCCGGGCAGAAGAATAGAACGTGCAAGTCATTCTCTAGATTGCAGGAGCAGCCAGGGCATTTTAGAATGGAGTTGGTTGACCAACCACATGTGAATGCCCTTAGTGGTAATGTACTGTATCTCCATTGCAAGAACAGTTTCCTGGAAAGCACTGGAAATATATCATCCAGGAAAGGTTCTTGAAAATAAACACACTTGCTAGAGAGAAAAACATCTATTAGGGAACCCGCCTCTACTTTGAGTATGGTCTGCTCAAGCTTGCTCTCATAGAACAGTGTGGAAAGTTGTTATTTAGAAATTGCAATGCAGTGCGTGGCAGGATCATCCCAAATGCCCGGCAGTCCTATCCGCCTGCTTTCGGACTTGACATACATGAGCCAGGGTATCTTCTTGATCATTTGAGAGTCTAGAATCTCGATCAACTCCTGCCTATAATTGATTAATTCTCGGGTTACCCAAAGCCTTCTCCAGAATCTAATGGGTTTAATACCCAGTTCCTGGACAATTGGTCGCAAGCCTAGGTCTAATCTCAGTGGGAGTAATGGTGTGCTAGGGGGAAGGGCCAGCATTTGTCTTAAAAATGTGTTTTCAGCTAGTGTGATTTTCGCATGGCAAGCGTGGCCCCATAATTCTCCCCCATACATTACTGCTCCCCTGGCTTGGGATTTATAGATTTCAAGGGGTGGTCCAAACGGCCTAATGGTCGACTTGTTCGCGAGTTTCAAGATTCCCCCGGTCATCTCCAACCCTCGACTAATACAAAAGGACTCGAAGCCGGAGAGAACACGCTGGATGCCCATAGCTGATTGTGAGAGGAGAAGAGTGTCGTCAGCAAACATAATTGCCGGCACTCTCCTCCCCCCAAGCCTAGGGGCATCCGTGTCCTTGACCTTATTCAGATATTCAATCATCCCGTTGATATAGAGGCAAAACAGGGTCGGAGCCAAAACACAGCCCTGTCTTACCCCCCTACCAACGGGGAATTGCTTCGTTAGAGCCCCATGCTTCCCAAACCTAACCTGAGCATAGTTCGAGTCATGGAGCCTGGTCAGGATGTGCAACAGGTGGTGTGGCAGGCCCAATTCATCCAACACACTCCATAACTTGTGTCGTGGAACCAGGTCAAAGGCCGCACGGAGGTCCACGAACACTGTATAGAGACGTCCACCCTCTATGGTGACTGTTTTCCAGTATATAAGGCATAAGCGGAAGATCTGGTCAACAGTTGATGTATTTTTCCTGAACCCCGCTTGGAAGGGGCTCAGCACTGAGTGCTCCTCCAACCAGTCCTGAAGATGATCTAATATCAGCCTGGCAAATATTTTCTGAGGAACATCTATCAGGCTGATTGGCCTGTAGTTGGCTGGGAGAAGAGCAGAACCCTTTTTGAAGATAGGGACTATCTCTGCTCCCAGCCAAGTACTGGGCAGCCCCATCCCTCTTAAGATTGCGTTGTACAGGATGGTCAAGTACGGGGCCCAAATCTTTGGCTCATGCCTAAAAAGGTCTCCCGGCAGTTTGTCCAAACCCGGCGCCTTCCCTGGCGTAACCTTCGCAATCGCTGCACATACCTCCTCGTGAGTGAACTCCAGCTGGTCTTGTTTCACAGACCACACAATAGGGGAGCTGGCTGGGTCAGTAACTGAGCTGTACAAATTGCGAAAGTGCTCTTCCCATACCTCCGCCGCAATGTTAGGCTCGATAGCTGTCATCGCCTCCCCAGATCCGGTATTGACAATTGCCCAAAACTCGCGATGGTTCTTGGATGCCAGGGGAGAGGTCAACTTGGACCATTTGTCGTGGTCCCACTCCGTTTTGGCAAGGTCGAGCATTCTCCTGTACTCAACCCTCCCTGCCTTGACTAGCTGTTTGTTGTTCATTTTTAGTGCCTGTATTAATCTGGTCTTTGCTTGCCTACAGGCAGCATTATACCATGAGGGCGATCGAATTTTCAAGGGGCGAGCAGGTTTCTCTGGGTTCAGTACTTCAGCCAGGGAGCCGACCAACTCCTCATGCAAGGCCAAAAGTTTGGAGTCAGATCCATTGGGGCTCGGGTGGACAATTACAGCATTCAACTTTTCGAAAACGGGGACTGCTCTAGAGTACAGTTTTTGTAGATCTTTCGGATGATCGACTAGTTTGTTCCACCTCACCCTGCGCCTATTATTAGTCACCGTCAATCTCAGATCGGAGTCCCCAGGGCTTGGTTCCTTAATGAAAGAGAACCCGGCCATACTGAGCTCCAGGATTAGAGCGTTGTGGTCACTCTCCGGTCTTGGCACCACTACGAAGTCGATAACCCTAGGCCATAACCTGGTTTCTGCCATAATTTAATCCAGGTGAGATTCTGATCCTGGTCTATTAAATGTTTGTTTCGCAGGTATGTCCGATGGGAATCGGCCATTACAGGCCCGAATTGAAAATTTTAGGGTTAGGGAGGTTATTTGAATGGCCAGGGGGGACCACGACCCCAATTTCATTCCCATCACGGGAGGAATTGCCCAGGCTTCGTCCTCTGTCAGCGAAATGCCGTCTCTCAAACCATTGAGAGGCAGTTCAGATCCCCGCCAACCACGAGATATACACCACTCGGTATGGTTTGCAAGAAAGCAGCCAGTTCCGTGATTGTTGTTGATTCTTTATTTAAGCCAACCGGGCGGGCATATACATTGACCAATGCGAGTTTACTTGAATTTGGCCATTCAAGGACCACACATTGGACATCTTGGGAGCTAGTGCCCATCGCAGTTGCGCTGCACCCCAAGTGTGACCCAACCCATATGGTCAACCCCCCTGATGGACGGCCCCTTCCGCCCCAGCTCGCCGGAATACTGAATGAGTCAAATCCCCTACGTAGGGTTTCTTCGCAGGCCCATGTCTCCTGCAAGAGGCATACATCACACTCATCAATGAATGATCCCCAATCAGGACACGCCAGTTTTTTGGACAAACCCGCCACATTCCAGGCAAGTATTTTAAGCAGGGGGCGCTCCATTACCTCCCTTGGGGGCACACTAAGGGCCATATGTAGGTAGCATACAAGTTACCACTTCCTAAATACCGAACTTTACCGATTCGGTATTTAAGAAGTGGTAACTCGTATGTAGGTAATCATTCGGTAAATATTACCGAATCGGAGAAAATCGGTAATTACCGAATCGGTATTTACCGATTCGGTAATGAGGCATACCTTCCCATTGGTTGAATCAATGGGAAGGTATGCCTCATTACCAAATCGGTAAATACCGATTCGGTAATGGGGGGAGCACATTCAAGTGTGGCAGGGTGTCACATTGACACCCTGTTGCACCCCTGATTCCTGCATGTGTGCACATGTGGCGCACATACATGCCCTAAGGGCATGTATGTCTGCCACATGGCACTGTTAGTCCAGCAAAATATTGCTTTTTGCAATGAATTCGGTATTTAGCACCAACATATATTTGGTGCTAAATACCGAATTATTTTCCCTACACATCACTCATTTAAGTGGCACCTACATCTCATTTCAGGATTCTGTATTTACCGAATCGGTAAAATTACCGATTCGGTAATTTTACCGATTCGGTATTACCGAATCCTGAAATGTTCCCCCTACATAGCAAAAGCCTAAATACCGGTCGGTAACGGTATAATTACCGAAAATCGGCCGTTACCGACCGGTATTGGGCTTCCTATATATGGCCCTAACTGCCCCCGCTCCAGGACACTTGGCGGATATGGGCTCGCTAGCCCTTTCCATGTGCTGGTTGCACGATATGGGGGCTTTATGTAACCCTTTGTCCTGGACAGCCATGGACAATTGTGGGGGCAACCCAAGTTTCGGGGATAGACATTCTCCACGATGCGACAAGGGAATGTCCGGTGCCAGTGAACTCCTCGGCATGTTCAGGAAACTTAAGCCCTGGGCCGCATTGTCTACAGCGCCATTTGCTCCAAGGTCAAATAGGAGTCAATCAACGTCCTCCAGACAACTGTAACGATTATAGGTCGTGAAGTTGTGGTGCGTATAGGGAGGGTAAGTGGGCCTTCCTAGGTCATGCCATATCCTCCCTCTGTTACCCACTCTGGTCCACTCTGCGTCTCGCCCTATGCTACTATACAGGTGATAATGACTCAAGGTCTCATAATGATATCCCAGTTCTCACCACCAAATTTGAGAGGCCCACTTAGAATATTCCTATGTTAGTCTTCTGAGAACAAGACCATTGCAACCTGCACACAGGTGCATTGAATTCTTGCACCCCCCCTCTTCCCCCTCCCCACCCCGTTTAACAGGAAGCTCAGGTTCAGCAAGAGTGCGCTAAGCTCCACGGTCAGTTCTTCTCACGCTAGAATGCTATATTTCACAGACCGTAAATCTCTCTTGCAGGATGTGTCAGAAGTTCACTTGGAAAACCTGCATTTATCAGATGCGATAGAGCTCTCTGGCACGGATAACATCTGTTCTGCATCGCCAGCCCCCTATCTCCTGACATCAGGAGCGAGACATTTCCCTTCACTCTCATAAAGACTACAGAGTAACAATGCCGATTCTTGACATTCACACACATGCGCAGAACGTACTTTAAACACCCGGCATTGACATGTCGCGCAGTGACGTCTAGTTTAGAGCAGCGGCACAATGCCACTTGTCACCCCCTGTCGGTCAGCTTAAAACTCAGTCAGAAATGTGTCAAAACATATTTCTTTAACTTTTACTGACCGAAAATTGAGTGTTCTTTGGTTTTGGAGTGAGGCTGCTTACTGATACAGATCCATACGCGTTGCCATGACGACTGGAGGAGCTGGAGATGTAGGTGAAGGCAGGGAAGAGTTGACCGATACCCCACTACCGTGCAAGAAACCCCCAGGTACTGTGGGTTCTGCTCCTGTGGTGAGTGGGTAGCACAAGTAAATTGGTAGGGTTCCCCAACTGCACCTGCTGCTAAAATGAATGTGGTCTCAGTGCTTACTTTGTAAAAAAAAAGTGCCAGCACCCTCGTCAGAAAGCCACTGAAGCTCGCACCACACATTGTCCCAGTCATCACTGCCAATGACAGTAGCGACACAACTGCTAACCATCACACTTCTACAAGTGTGACAGTTCAGACGATTCTAGGCCCTCAAAGCTATAAGAATGGCGTGGGTGGTAGGTATTTGTCATTTCTAATGTATATTGTATTGATAAACAACTGTTGTCGTGCTTATCTCTAAATTAGACAAATAGTGCCACCATGTGGCAGACTGTCATAAGCATCAGTGTTGAAATTTAAGTGCAGGTGCCGAGCACTGGAAGTCACTGGCTCAAATTAAGCACTGTGTGCTCTCTACAAACTCTGCCATTAGGTTTGTAATGTGTGATATTGGTATCACAGTTTTTAACTACTGTCACCGCATCAGTTTTCCCTACCCCTCCATCCACCATGTCCTGCTCCATGAAGTCCATGTGAGTGACGTCTTTATTTATCAAATGACGCAGGGAATTACGGAATCCTTGTCCTTAACTGTAAATGTACGAGTGAAGGTTTGCGCAGTCCTTCTTTTTGTTCAGGGCAGTAAAACGTTTAGGCAATGAAGTCCCGCCTTCCAAGTCGCTTCAGAAGCGATCACTACACAAAAGAAGCACTGGAAAATCAAATAGCCCTGGCGTTGGCTGCAGCCTATTGATGCTGACAATACTTTTTAATGAAAACATTGTTGCAAAAATATTTTTAAAATTGGCTGCTCATACACGCACGTGTGTGCATGCACAGGAGGTGCACACTTGGACAACTTTAGTGAATTGCATTTAGTCATGCGAAAATATCTGTACATATATTTTCAAATGAGAGCTCTGATAACACAACTGCAAACTGGGTTTTTTTCCGCATGGAATCATTTTTGCCATTAGAGAAGTAGTTGAAGGAGGCTGACCCACTTCCCCATAGTGTATAATGTAAAGCCCCTATAACTACAGTATAAATATAATTTTAGTAAAATAAAAAGGTCTTGGCAAACGCCAGACCTAAACAATCTTACTCGGAAGCCACCTATGCTGTCCATCTCTCTGACATGGTAGACCAGCTCTCAACCTTGCAGTTCCATCCTTGGTGGTTTTATCTCCAGCATGGACAGGCACCTCCTGACTATACTTGCTCTATTCCCAGCTTACTTCCGGCAGTGTCCAGGAGGAGGGTCCAGGCTGAATCTGTCATGCATAATGTTTTCGCTCATATGATTGATATCCCACCCAGATACATCATGATCTAGTTCATTTCGTTTATAGCTGTAGTTTACATTGGGTCACCTATGCTACCACTTTCCAAACATAAATTCAATTACTTTGATGTCTGAAAATAACTGCACAATATGTACTATTATATATTTATAATTGTATGCATTTTATGCACACACTCAAGAACTGGGGTGCTTTATAGAATACTAAATCGAAACATAGCATTAATAAAAAGCGACAGAAGAAAATAAATAAGAAACTAACTATGGAAAAAAATGCAATACAAAGGAAAATAAGAAAACAGGTTTTTCAATTCTTAATAAGCAATTAGGTAGTCATAAAAGAGCTCAATCGATCATAGGAAGAGCTTTTCCAAAAAGAAAAAAAAATACATAGCTTTTACCCAATGGTGGAGAGACAAATCTCAGAAGGCATGTATTTTCATTGCTGTAGATCAGTCACAAAAACTCATAGGCCCCGATGTACTAAAAAACTGGTTACAAAAAAGGGGTCATAGATTGCACACCAAATTTTCCGACCAATCTTTAATTATGCGATATGGCCTGTGTGCTGGTTGCTTTGCAAAATCTCCAGATATAGTCGGTATCAGAAACACTTACCTAATGAATATTAATTAGGCAGGTAGCTGGGCGCGACCCCTATTGATTGGTTGCAAACACAGGGAGGGTGGCCTACAGGAAAAAGCAGACTATCATCCCTGCGTTTGGATTACCAGAGTGGATGTTTTTAAGGAGCTTTTGTTCATTATAGGAGCTGATAATGCTTTAAAAAAAATTCCAGTGAAACAAAACAATTCACAAATGGGGAGTGGACAGACGTTTTGCAATCGCAATTTAAATGCGATATACTTTTATTAGAGAAATAAAAATAATTAAAAAACAAAATGAAAAAAATAAAATAAAATAAAAAAATGAGTTTAAAAAATAAACCAAACTCATAACATTGTGCCCATTGGCTATGACATTAGTACTCCAATTTAAGATACTGGAAGAGTAAGGGCAGCCTCTTTTGACGCTTCAGTCACTAGATCACTTTCATTAGCCTGTCTACGAATCTCAAATTGCCTCAGTCTTAGGGAGTGTTGTGTAGCTGGCTCAACACATGCTGCGGTGTATTTGGCAATTTCCTATAGTGGACAGTGAAATAGTTTCAAGGACCACAGTGCCTAATTTTTATTTAAATACCGTAGCTAAATGACATTTTAGCATTAAATATATAATCCTGCTCTGCACGAATGGGCATAAAAGTAATGTTATGTTAAAAGATTTGTAAAGCGCATGGCTGTCCTGGCAAAAGGATGTCCCAGCGCTAGTTGCGGAAAGGAGAGGGTGGATGCATGAACGGGATGCGAGAATAAAAAGTTGGTGGGCCCATTTGTTTTTCCACAGCTTCGACCTTTTAACTCTGCTGGAAGAGAGTGGCCATGTGATATCCTCCAGGGACCCTCCCACATGCAAGTAAGAGGGTAAACCTTTAGTAATCCCTGTAAAGACAAACTGGGATTCAACCAGCGAAAAGATGGTTTATTTGATAGGATGTCTGACCTGTGCTGTCACCAGCAGCTATGTAATACTAATTCATGAAAGGAAACTGCTCATGACAGCTACCCTCATGCAAATGACGCCTACTCAACAGGTGTTGAGTAGCGATGAGGAGAGGCACAGGCCGACAGCAGAAATGTATTGGGAAGTCTACACAAGCTGATCCTAACCTGGGGCCTGCATAGACTTGGCAGTCTGCGATACCTACTTAGGGATGCTGCGACTGTTTAGACAACTGAATAATATTAGTGGATGACTTAAGTATATATAAATAAATAAAACACATTTGGGAATTTTAAAAAGACCTGTGAATATGTAGGAATTTGAAATTGGAGTCTACAATTCAACTTGGTATCCTTATCTTTATTTGTGGGAGCAGTGCAAGTACAGCAAACAGAATCTAGCATGGACGGTTTCTAGCCTCAATTGAGGCGCTGGTATCTGCCTACAAATATAGAGCATTCATTAGGAGTAAAATGGCAAAATGATATTCTAGATTCTACAATTTCACTTCATCTTTTAGAAATAAAACTCAATTTGGAAAGTCCATTTTTTTGGTTGTGAATTAAGTCACATAATTCACAATTTGTGTATGTATTTGATATATGCTTTTTTCTACCTTTTTGTGTATTATTTTGTGGTTTAAATTGTAAAAATTGCTAATGCAGGCCCCCCATCCTGCAATAGTGATTAACCGAGAGTCCACATCAGTTAAAAGGTTAAGAACCATTGGTCTAGACTACCAAATGCTAGCTGCAGATATCAGACAACCCATTTTGTGCAGTGAATTCCTTCACATGACATAATTTGCCTATCAATAAAAAAAGCTTACTTTACTAGATATGCTGGAGCAAACATTATTAATGCATTGCATTGAAATGATTCCTTAAATCTTACAAATATAAATTAGGTGACACTTTCGAACTTGCAAACATAATTTCAGAACCGATATATTTACCATTTTAAAAATGTTTTCCACAGGTATCGTCGCTCGTCTTCCATTCGAGCTTACTACATGAACTTCTGATCTTTCAATGATTTTATTGTGTGAAATTGATGAACGTGAGGCCACATCATTCTGTCAAAATAAAGATATGCTTATAGCTTTTTTGTATAGTTACAAAACATTGATGCCTATCTGCTTTAACACACCAATATTAACATTAATAATAACTTTCTTTTTTTCATAGTGCTTCATGGGACATTTTCGGAGCTTTTTCTAAGGCCCTTGACAAAACAGATGCCATCATCACCCAATGTATTGGTGGAATGTATCCACCTCCTGGCGAGTAAAGACTGCGGTGACCTTCCCGGGGTTTGACCTCTATAGATTACCACATATGTCAGAGAAAGGCATTCAACTCCTTGCTTGCCTAAGCTATTCTAAGACTTAAAAATTACACTTCCAGAGGACAGGGTCGCTGATCCCCTCCACCCCCCCCCCCCCTAAGTTTTATTTTAATGTATTGGGTTAATTCTTTGCAGAGGGGCAAGGAAGACCATAGTCGAGCTTCTGGTTTACTAATTCTGAGTGACACACAGTAAAAGGTACATTTGTATTCCACTCTCAAATCTGTTACTATAGTAAAGACTGCTAAAGGTCTGGGTGAAAGTGTCATAAAGTGTTGTAGAACTTTGTACCAAAAGCAGCCCTGGTAAAAACGCTCAAAGCAGCCCCTCTCTTCGTCTCCTCACACAATCTCACTCTTCCATCCACTCATTCTCTCTCTTTCGTTTTCTTTCTCTCTGATCGCTTTCTCTACCTTCTCCCTCCCCCTCTTTCTCTCTCTCTGTTGTAGCCTCCTCGTGCCGGCTACAGTTCACTTCCTGGAACTTGGTGGAAAGTGACAAAGGCCCCAGGAGTGGGCCTGCACTTTCAAAACCGACCACCAGGGGCTCCAGCTCCTCGAGGAAATGCCAGGTGAAATAAAAGGCCTGTCTGAGTGCGGTTGTGAAAGAGCGCTCTATCCGTCTTTCACTCTCATGAGTGAGTTTGTTTTTCGAATGTACACACGTCAAAAATGATCAATTTGCCATTTATTCATTTTGCGTACAAGTAATATATCTAAGCAAGTTCTTTGTATGAGATCTATGAAATAAATATATAGTGACATGCAAGAGGGATCTGAGAGATTCCTTGAGCTTGCTGCCTCTGAAATGGGAGAGTCATTCACCTAGGTCCTTGCAGTAATTGTGATCCTGAGTACCAGCTGTGAGGGCGTGAGCCAGGACAGGTCTGGAAAAATACATACTTAACCCCTTCAGTGCCCCGCCCTTTCCCCCTCCTGTGCCGGGCCTTTCATTAGCGGGCGGGGTCCATGACGAGACTATCTCGTCATGGGCATAGAAGAGGTTAAATCATCACACACCCATTATATAACCAGGGAAGGAATGGGTGTAAATCAGTGGAATGGAGAAGCAATGCTTACAGCCCAAACCTTGATGCAATGATTGGATGGAATCTACTAACAAGCATTGATAAATGCATAGGTTTTGGCTATCTGCCTATTTCAAATAAATATTGCAGGATGTATCGATGCTTTTGTATACATTCAGAAACAGAGATGTGTAATGGAATAGTCTGAATTGTCGCACTTGAAGGAGTGTGATGGTTAGTAGTTGTGTTGTTACTATCATTGGCAGCATAGCATCATTGCACCTGTGTCCCATGCAGGATTGTTTTTGTGCAGGAAGAGACACCTCCCTACACAAAAAGGCAGTTTTCAGCTCACATAGAAAGAGGAAGAAACAAGGAGAAATAGAGATATTTCTCCTCGTTATGCCTCCCCTGGGAAGGCTTAACTTTTTGGCTCATTCCCAGGTTTACCAGTTCTGGTAAATCTGTGAATGCATACAAAACCATGAGAGTTGCGTGAGAACACCCATGCAATACCCATTGAAAGCCTGCCCCGGGCAGAGTACAACAACGCAACGATTTGCGCTGCGCCGCGTTACTCCACATTTATGAAGCCATGCAGGGCCATGCAAGACGGCCTTGCGTGGCCTCATAAATCTTACCTAAGGTTTGTGTTGTGCATATACCACGTTGTGTGTTGCAAACCTTTGCGTAAATATGCTCCTAGCCATATTGGAGTTATACGAATTTAATCATGTTGAAAGGAGAAGCACAGACTCTTTACCACTGCATAGTGGGGGTAAATTGCCCAGAGTTCAACAGTCAGAAAAATCAACTAAGGCAAAAATCTGCGGGCACTCCATGCAAATGAAGTAGCTTGCTACAGTTACTGTCTACGGCTACATGTAAGGAGCATGCAAAGTTGTTACCTGAGTATCCCCTAGCCCTAGCCTATGTTATTGCACCAATCTACTTAACCAAATTCAGATGTGCAATGCCCATTGTCTGAATGGGCTACAGCCTCCCCTGTACTGTGTCTTAGCTGGGGCTCCTGAAGCTTTAGGAATACCCATAATTCTTTGGGTGATGCCTGCTGAACTGTGCCAGAGAGGGGGCCTCAATGACAGCCTCTTAGAAAGTATTTTGTAGTTCATCCAAAAGTTGAAGTGCATCAAACATATATGGGAACTGAGATCATGAGTGCGATAAGGGAAAAGTAATTGGCTATAGGGGTGAAACCAGATTTGTCAGTGAAAAGAACAAAATATTCTGCAACTATGTTGTTGTCCTTTGATCTTCAGGTAAACACATATACACACCTTAAATGAAAAATAAATGCATGTTAAAGTAATCGAAGGGAACTACATGTTTTTATGTTATGACAGTTTGTATGTTTGAATTATCACTGCAGATGTCTGTGGTTGTAGCCAGTAAATCACAGAACTGTATATTGGTTGGTGCGTAGGCATATAGTGACCTGTATTTATAGAGGTATATGGTCCCAGCCTGCGAATATGCAAGCCATTAGTTTAGAATTGTATTACACACTGTTTAAGATAGGCTGCAGCAAAACGTGCATAGAGACTAAGGGCCTTATTTATAGTTCAGTGGATGTTATACTGTGTCAAAAACATGCTGGATAACCTGTTCACCCTATACAAGTACCACATGCTATAATGAACCTGCAATATGGCCGACCAACATCTGCCAAATTTGTGACTGAGTGTTATGTCTGCCAAGCTCTAAATAAGGTTTTTAGAAAACAACGGTTACTAAATGGCCAACGTGGTCCAAGGTAGACGCAAGAACTGCGCGAGAATTAGAACAGTATGTCTCAATCAGAATGGACATTTAGTGCCAAAAGGAGACGCAAGGAATTTTGTTACCAGGGACACATTCCAGTCAAATAATACATGCTATTTATTTCCAACAATATGCAAAAATAGTTCAGGTGCACACATATAAAAGTGACAGCAAGCGTGATGTGGTGAGTGAGGGTTACTTTAAAATATATACATTGCATTGACAACACAAAAGGAGACTACTAATTAACAAGTTATAAACAATGCACGGAGTTTTTGTTGTAGGGGGTCGATGCCGTTTCGATCTCAATGACTTTAGGTCATCTTCAGGACAGAGCGTATGTGAGCAAGAGAAATTAGGAAAACTGGGCGAGACTAGTGTTATCAGAAAAATCATTAAAGGTAGACATAATGAAGGCGTCGGGCGGTAAGGAGATATTACTCTATAACAGGTGGACGCTTAGGTGGGCGTCTGAAAAAGGGTGAAGCACTGGCCCAGGTGAATGGAAAATATTCTGGGGGTGTGTTCAGAGAAGTGCTTAATTGCTAATTAATCCTGCATGGGAGCTCTCAATACGGCTCCAAACAGTTGTATTAGTGGATATATTATCTGGTTGGCCGATCAATTAGGTGCAAAAACATGACGGTATTAATTCCATCAGAGGAGAATTAGTCAACTCCTTTCAGTAGTATTACTTGGTTCAAGACAGCATGAGTCAGTCTGTGCTCGCTGGACAGGCTGCAGCTCCGTCTTGGAATCCTGGTGCGCTGGATAAACAGCTCTAAAAAAGGCCCTAAGTGTTTAAGATAAAACAAGTGCGTTATAATTAGGGCTCCCGGTTTTATGGTATTTATATTTTTGTCATTTCCAACTGTATTTATCCATATTTATTTTTTGCTCATTTTACCGGTATTTATCCATATTTATTTTAGGTTTTGTGAAAAAATGACGCTGAAATGTGTATATTTCTGCATTTATTTAACCAGTTAATGTGCACTCATGCCTGAACGCCTGACAGGTTTCAATGATATATACACACTCAGATGGTAAAATATGCACTTGCAAAAGTATGTATCAAATCCCATTTAAAGGGAATATCACCTGGGAAATATCAGCCTGCAGTTCCTGATTCCATGGGGACTAACTCATAATTGCATGGTACTGGTTGCTTGTTATGGCAGGTACTAGTAATTACTAAGGCAGAGTTTGCACTCAGTCCGTACCATGCAATCTGTAACGGGGCCATGGTGGACATCTTAAAATGCCTAGGGATACATCAACAGGTGCTGGAAGTCCGGGTTATCAAATCCCATCGCATCTTCAAATGCACAGCAGGGGCACTTTACGAAAATGTAACCTCAACAAAAGACAGCGAATGCAAGAGTCCATCAGAATGTAATAGAGAGAGGTTACTGAATGGTCATTCATTTAGCACTTTACCAACCCTTGAAAGACCGTGGCAGAAACTTTGCTTTGTTTTATTTTGTTAATCCTATGAAACTTATTGCTAAGATCAGGCACTATTTAAACAGAATTAAACAATGAAACGCCAGGGCAGTATCACATGATGGGCCAAGGTAAAAACTTGCGAACATCATATTTCGAGGGGCAGATTTGCAAGCCCCTTGGCCTTCTTGTGCCGTAATTGCATCACTTTTTTTAAGCAACAGGGACGCAAACAATGCGACCTATTTACAACATGACACATCTAGGAAGATGTGTCCCGTTGTAAAGCCGTGCTTCACATTATACCTGCGTCAGGTATAATGTATGCATGGTGGGCGTTCCCACACAGGAAGGCATCGTAAAAATGACGCAATGAAATCTACAAGATTTCACCGTGCCACTTTTAGGATGCCACTGCGTCAAAACATTACGCCTGCTTGAAGCAGGTGTAAGAAGTGACTCAGTACAGTAAGTATAGGCCTCAAAATACATAGCTGGAGTTGCGTTGTGCTTGCGACACAACTCCGTCAATGCGAGACTTTTGGGCCAACAGATGCGTAAGAATTTCTGATTAATCTGTTAATCTCTCTGCCATGGTCCGCGGTATTGTAAATAGAGCGCGTCCATTGTGGCGTAAGGACATTTGACGCTGGCGCAAGGAAACTGACGCATCTATGCAGATGCATCAGTTCCATGTAAATCTGCCCCCTAATCTTTAGTAAATAGTGCAATTACTATTGTTGTACTTTTGCTGACAGATTTGGTGGCAGGTGTATTAAAACTTTGCAGCGCTGCAAAGCCACAAAAAGTGACGCAAATCGGAGCAAAGGCTTGATAAACTGTTTATTTTCCATCGCAAAACGCCTTCTGTGCTGGGAAGTTGTCAAAAAGTAAAAACAATACAGCTTCATGCGGCTTTGTCCCACTTTGCATCAATGTGGTATTCTTTCGATGTGCGTAAGCATTTTCATGCAACCATGTATGGGTTTTGACACCATTCTCATACCTTTTCCAACAGTGCATGTGTAGCATTGCGCAGAATGCATCATATGTGGAAAAGTTTTAAAGTTAGTCTAAGCACAGGATTTTGTGCTGGAATGCCCTTGAAGTACAAAACATACACTAGACATAACAGACACACCCTGGCACTATGATGCACATGGCGCAAGACAGGGTTAAAGAGTTCCAGGGCATTGAGAGAGAAAAACAGCTTTATATCTTTGTAGCTATGGCGCGGCCCTATTATATTCCTACCACGCATGCAACACAGCGCAGAAAACGTGATTTCTGTGCTACTTTGCCAGACAAATTTGTTAATCTGCCCTTTTCTTGCTTCTCTCTCTCTGCCTTTTGCTACAGAAAAAGTCAATATCTGCATAGCTATTGACACATTAATTCTGTTTCATTAAACATAAATAATCAGTATTTCTTTGTTTTCAATGTATGTATTACTCTGCTTAGGAACATCATGTTAATACAAATGTAACTGAAGCCCTGACAAACCTTACATCAGCAGTCAACGTCTCCATTATTTTAGCATGCCTGCTAAAGTCGAGGAATAACTGGTGGTGACATTGTAACCATCAGTTATTTCTGCAAGTAAATGCTACTGAGCAGAACAAACATCAAGTAACCTGGTGAAGATAATGGAGCCTTACTCAAAAACATTAATAAATATGATGTAGCAAAATAGCAGTATTATTTTACATACTTCCGCATACCTTCGTGAATCAGCACTAAAACTGTTTTCTACTTTTACTAACTTTATATAAATAATCCATAAATATTCCCATTCTAGTTGTTTTGGTTCATTTCTCCCTGGCATGTAGGAGTACATTAAAGAGTGATACAGGTGTCCTACTTTACACACTCAAAATGACTTTGTGAATAGGCCCCTTTGCATTCTCTGCAGGAAATCCACCCACTTCTGAGTATACTGTTATACTTGCTGTTATATGTCTTTTACACGCAATTCACACGGAAATTATATGTGCACTCTAAGACAAATACACAGGCGCTCAGTCCCTCTCTCTGTTTGTCTCTGCTTTGGCCCAACAAAGCAACCTTTGTTTTTAATACATTTACAAATGGCTCAACCTTTCACCATTTATTCATCATTTTGATTCCATTATTTGTAAATTGCGTTATTGAGTCTTGATCCAGAATACAGGAAAGCATAATGGTGCAGAATAAGTACAGAATTCTAGGTCTTAAAACATCAAATTAGTGCATCTTACCAGTCTTCGACTTTTGATTCTGGGTTTTAGCACTTGGCTATCATTGTGTTTTGTGGTGGAACCTGCTGCTCTCTCTGTGGCAGCACTCTCTGCCGTTGATGATCCCGGGATGGCATTTGACTATGAAAAATAGTTGTTCAATAAGACTGTTACCATGTGTTCAATAAGAAATATATAAACTGCTTTGTCTTTCAAAAACAGTAGGGCCCAAAATTAACCATCATTAACAGATATCTTAAAGAACAATTAGTCCCAAGTGTTAGTGAATGTTTGTTTAATTTTCTTGACTCCATAACAAAGAAAAGACCATTTGCGATAACTCTGTGTATCCCTAGCCTGTAATAAATTATGCTCATGTTGTAATGCCTACAGTCTAGGCAAGGATGCAATCTAACTATATATAAATCTTAGTAACTATATGCAAAATGCTAGTTCAAAGTAAACGCTCTCTATTAAGATAAATAAAAAGGGGTGAAGGGGTGGATGTAGGATAAGAGCTTTCCAGTTGTACTCTCTGTGTCATTTTTAGGCCTGGGTGGTAAACTTTGCTCTGTTTGCAGAGTTTTCCACCCTTGGCAGAGCACGCAAAGTTCCAAAAAACTCTGCTCAATGTACCTTAGCAAAGTCTTTTCCTCGCTCGCCAATGTTAAGTTGTGTTTTTTGTTCACTTCATGGAGTTCTCGGCAAACTCTACCCAGGCCTAGCCATTTGTAGTCTAGTTCATGTACCTCGATGCTCTGTAGAACTCTCTGGAACCTATCCGGTGTGGTTCCCCATGTATGATAAAACTGATAAATGAATAAATGAGGACAAGAGAACTGCAATGAATATTGATCCTGGAAAGACTACATTTAAAGATAAGCTATGCAAAGAGACGTTTTAAGACTTTGCAAAGTGGACTGTGGCCCAGGTCCCCAACCTTTCAGGGGGGCCCCTGAGAGAGAACCAGCTCTGTTCTGCAGAGTCTTGGCCCGATGATCTTGAATAATTCTGAAACAGATTGATCTAAATACTGTTTTCTTTTAGTTAATCTTTAATGTGAGCTACGTGTGAGAGTCCATGTTAATCATTTTGCAGAGAAATGTGTTTAGGTTTCATGCAACATCTGTAAAAAAATGTTTCTTTTAGATCAAAACAGGACCTCACATGTGAGAAATGGGAGGGTGTCACAGAGTTTATTTGCAGTAATGTTAGTGAGCTGCTGCTGTGTTATATAATTGAAAACACACCTCTGAGGTAATTCAGTTTTAACTCCATTCTGTATTCTGTCGCCATTTTGTTGCCCTCACTCAGGCAGCACAATGAACAAAGTTTTTCTGCTGATCTTACTACGACGTGTCAAAATAACCTCCTGCCTCTGTTTACGAAACTAATGTCAGGGACTGGTTGAGTCCACTAATCCTCGTCTGGTTTGACTAAACCCTGTCTCGACAGTCTGTTGGTTCGCACCATTCTTACTGACTTTATCTTATCTTCTGGCCTTCGGTATTCTCTACTTGTATTCTCTCATTTCACAACTGTCCTCCAAAGCATACAAATGTGTCCTGCCACCTGCAAGTTGAGTTGTAGACACTACCACTGATTAACTTGTGGGGAGGGGTGACAAAAACAGTTGGAAGAGAGGTTTATTTGGGTTACTTGATATCTTGTTTTCAAACTTTTCTCATTGGTTATATCTTGTTTTCAAACTCTTCTCATTGGCTAACCATGTATGCATTGGGAGTGTTCTTGGTGAATCTATGTGCTATAAAAGATTGTGCGCCATGGTGTAAAGTGGCAGTCTCCTAAGAACATACCGAGTGTACTTCTGGAACAACTGTACTTAGCTGCTGCTAATAAACCTGATCTTCTACGCTCAACAGAGTGTCCTGTGTCTCTGTTCAACAAAGCAGGTGAACTCAGGAGATTAAGGCGTGCCCTGCGCCGCCAGGCCCGTAAGGCCCTGGTTCTTCAATTGGTGCCCTCTGTGAGGCGGCTTCAGAGGTAGCGGTTTTACCTGAAGGTCGCGAGGAACCCCGCAAGAAAATTCTGGAGGAATCGCGAACCACGTCAAGAGACCCCTGTATGTCGAAGTGGTCCGAAGGTCTTTTTCAGCGCGGTTTCTCCTTCCTGACGGCTGCTGACGACTGCTGCCCTGACTGCCGCCTTGCTTTGGCCCCCTTTTGGTGATGTATGGTATCGCGAGACGTTAGACGGGCCTCTGTTGGCGTAAGAAGACACTTAGTTAAGTATTGGTGGGTAGCTCCCACTATTTTGTTTTGATTTGGGTCTTTGATTCGGCTATTGCAAAAGCCGAAGCCGAGGGGTGAGTACATTTGTGCTGTATTATTTGATTTAACCCCTTGATGTTTGTGAACAGTCCAGTGAATTAACGATGCCTGGTCTGAGTAAGTTTAGAAAGTTTTGTTGTTTTGGTTGTGATAGGGATTCCCGGCTGGAGGACTCTTGTCCAATTCCTCCGGTTGAAACTCCCACTTATGAGCTTTATTCTAAATATGGTGTTGGCCCCATTGCCTTTAATGAGGCATGGATCCGATACACAAAGAACGATGGGGTTCTGCAGTGGCCACAGAATGGTAGCTTTGAACCTAACATATTAAATAATTTGGAAGCAATTTTGTTTAAAAGAAAAGCCCGGCCGGCAATGTTTGACTCTTTCCGCCTTTGGCGCAAGGAAGCCAAACAGAAATAAATAAGACAAGCAAAAAGAGATAGGAAGGAAAAGGGCATGACTGTTATACAGGCTGCCCAGCAGTTTAAAGATAATGAGAATGATTATACAATTGAGGTTTTAGATAGACAACATCGTATGGCAGGACATATAGCAGTCTGTTGGGCTGTTTTTTTTTGCAGTCTATTGGAACACTATTAAGAAGCGTTTCTTGCAAATATGACTTGCAACTAGTAGTTACAAATGGTTTGGTTTAAGTACAGTCTGTGGGCTGTCCTTTGTTTCTGTCCTAAGTGTTGATCTGTGGGTTAAAATGTGTGTTTCTGTGGGTTAAATGTATGTGTCCTGAGTGTTTGACCCCTTTCTGTTTATGTCTGAAATGAGCTCAATGTGTGTTTGTGTTTTTTCTTGATGTTTTCAGTCTGTTAAGCAAAATGTCAGTTAATTAGTATTAAGTAGAAATTAAATAAAAATCCAGAAATGAACCATGTGATATGCTAAACAGCTATATGTTGCTATATAATTTATAGAGTAAGCAATTATGCACATGTACAAACTGTTAAATGCTTAAAAAATAAAATTAAAATTCACATTCACTAGTAATACAATGGCCTCAAAAAGGAAATTATGTGTGTTGTAGAAAAATAAACTTATAGTATTTTTTTACTTACATACATTGTATTAGATATTAACAGGCAAACACTTCAGCTGAAGTACATTTTTGCTGAACTCAAACGCAACACGCATTGATATGTCTTAGTGTGAAAAAGACTGCCACCGTGCTCATGTTACAACACTGAGAGACATGCTTTTATTGTCGCTAAGCAAGCAGCTCTAATAGACAGGAATGTTTACTTAGCCAGGACTTCGCCCTCAGTTGAACA
Organism: Triturus cristatus; assembly: GCF_964204655.1. Classification (NCBI taxonomy): domain Eukaryota; kingdom Metazoa; phylum Chordata; class Amphibia; order Caudata; family Salamandridae; genus Triturus; species Triturus cristatus. The sequence goes on along the minus strand of NC_140589.1, from coordinate 189,391,799 downwards.
CGGGTGAAACTTTGCATTTCAAAATGTTGTTTTAAAAAGGTTCCAAAACTAAGGTTCATTATTTTGTATTACAGGAAGACATTTCAGTTAAGGGTTTCCTCTCTTTAAGCATTTTTATAAGAATATTCTTGGTTCCAATGTTAAAATAATTGTTCTGTTAAAAAAAAAAAAAAGTGGCAGGCAAGGGATGCAGCTTGCTTTTATATGTGAAATTATCAAAAATGATTGGGTTTATCAAAAATAATTATTAATTATGAAAAATAATTATTAAAAATAAGTGCTTCTAAATTAATTGTTTTACTATTTATAAAGCTTAATACTCATACTGTAACCTCCTAGCATTATAATTTAATTTAAGTTGTGTTGTACTGCATAATGAGGACATTTGTATATGGAATTTCACTTGGCGCAGGCTTAAAAAACTCATTTTTTCTAAAGGATTTGCAAGAGATATGTCTAATATCCAATATCTGCAATCTGTAAAGAACATTCTGAGGATGATTAAGATGTAGCACAATTATAGGATATTTATTTTTTAGTGCCCCAAATATCAAAGTAGAAATTGGGTAAAATAGACTATTTAAACAGCATTCTTGCCCTTTACAATAGCTTTAAAGTGCCTTAGGCTTCAGTAAATGCATATATTTAGGTATAATACAAATTTGCAGGTTGTTCCCAGTTGGGGTTGCTTTTAATGGCTGAGTGAGCCAATGTGCCCAGTGCAGAGGTTTGGGTTTAATATCAAGATTGAAGGTTCTAACTCTAGCTAGACCTACTGAGACGTTCATCCTTTTAAGGTTGATGAACTAAGTACCGTTGCATAGGGTAGTAACAAACATTTGTTCTAAAGTTAGTATGTTATGTTATTATGTTATGTGAGTTATTCACAGTAAAAGTTTGAATAATTTAAAAATAGAAATAAATTGTAGCCCCTAAAAGAAGTAATATATATAACATGTTTTTAAATAGGGTTAATTATTGAAGGTTAGGAAGAGTTAGGAAGTTTTTTTTGTTTGTGACAAGCTTCAGGGTGAGGAGAGAGACAGGGCTGAGGAGCGCAGAGCGCGAGGCAGATTTTGACCTTGAGGTCAGTAAGGTGGGAGTTAGGAGTGAGTGTAAACAGATGAAGAAACCATTGCTTGGAAAAGCTTCTCTGACAAGAAGACATTAATGCTTGCACACTATAGGAACCTTGAAAAGTGGCGGGGACCAGGAATGCTGGCAGAGGCTGGATAGCAGCCCAGAAAGTTCTGCTGAGGTGTTATTCTTAGCTCTTGGAGGACTGTGCAAGGTCGAGAAGTGCATTCCTGCACGGCCTTGCTCAAAGCAGGGCCTTAAAAGGGGCAATACATTCATATTTTTGCTTTTGAAAAATACTGTCCATGTAGTTGCCTTAATTTAAGATGGTTGGTTACAATTGATATTTTGTGTGTTATGTGAAGTATCAACAATAAACAACAGGAGAGAGAGGGTATGTCCACACTCTTGGTCCCCCAAAAACAATGTAACAACAACAAAAGAGCGTGACGCAATCAAAAGATCGGATGTACCATAGTACACCATGTGCTTGGAAAAAGGTGTGAAGGAAACAGAATCAATCTGATGAAAAAATAAAACCCTCACTCACCAACATAGTTGGTGACATGCTTCATCATGGGGTTTTAGCCAGAGTAGCCTTATGCAACTCTGGTGTGCTTCGATGCTTCAAATTAAGGCGGAGCAACAATTTCAGACTAAAGTGAAGTGAAGTGATAAGTGTGAAAAAAGTGGAAAGGATTTATTAAAAAAACCATGTGTCGTACACCAAAACACTTTAATAGTGACGAGACAGGAATATGTTAAAAACTGTGAAGGATAATTACTACTGACATTAATTTGGTCAGATGTATCCTATGAGTGGTCAAGCGGTCGACATGTTTCAGCTTATAAGGTGTTTGTTCACTAAGCTTTCATCAGGACCTAATTATACAACAGAAAAAAGCACCTTGGCGGTATAGGCTCGCTAAGGCCTACCCTAACCTCAGGTGCAGAGAACCGATAGACTCACGGTTCCAGTGGAGGTCTCCCACAGTTCTGGAAACAGACCTCGTATTTCTGAAAAAAATGGATTTCATTAAGGAGACACATAATAGTTGCCTTATATTCATCAGATATACACGAAGCCAAGCCTAGGAGACCGGATCAGTCCCCACGTTATTAACATAGTCTGTATAAACTTGTAGCCATATTCTGTGTTACAATCAGAACAAGAAGATCAATAGAATTACCAAACTTTGTAAACATGCCAAAATCCATATAATCAAACAGTATATGGATAGAGTATTTCCACACTTTGGTCGATACTCTGGCCAAACGAGATTCTTAGTATTGATAGAGATCACATATATCGTAGACACTGTTAAAAATGCTTAACAACTTCAAAGAAGGAAAGCAAAATTTGAAATGATAAAAACGCTGGCAGCTTACGTATAAAAGAGTGGGTGTGCGCTCCTTGGGCAAGAGGCGGATTGCGGGACTACAGAACAGCTGTGGCAACAGAAGGAGAAATGCGGGGTAAGCGTTAAATATAGCATCACACCGTCCCTTGCACAGATTGTTTGCCACAATATTCTGTATAGTATAATTTTGAGGGATCGCATTTAGTGGGAGGATAGTACTTACATCATCCAAGTCCACAGCCAGCAGTCTGCACCTAAAAGGTACGCCGAGCCCGGAGGTAAAGGCATAATGACGGGCTTGTGTTTAAATGCAGATAGTGAGCCGCTGACGACCCGGAAGTGAATGTATCAGTCCTTCCCAACACGTCTCTGAGTTTGAGACAGAAAAGAAGGACTATATGAATGCAATCTACTGAAAACGCTAGAGCGCTAAAGGCTCCTTTCAACCTAAAACTTTATTCAACTCAAAAACGCCGTGCAGCGGCAACTCGATATTTTAAATCCGACTGCCGACTACCATCTATTTCCCAAAGCGATTACGGAGATTCAGTTATTTAGTAAATTCATTGCCCCAGGGACTCTGCAAAATCTTGGGTTTCGTGACAAATCAAAACCATATTTAGCCTGATCTATATAGTGGGGATGATCAGACTCATCCACAGAATTTACAATGTGCAAAATACTACAGATGATCAAAGACCCAAAGTGGCCATAATACAGAGTAGGTCCATAGGTCAAAAAAGGGGGGTTACACCATTGTAATGAACCTGGATATTTAATTTGAAGGCTCTTGTTTTAGCGTCTTAACACTGTGCCCCAGGGAATATTGTCGTTAAGTCCTGACAGATGTGTAGACAACCTATAGACCCAGCGTTGTTCTTTTTCGAACAGTGAAGTTGATTTCACCTGTTCGATAATGGTCCAGTGTAGATCGTCTGCAGTGTGATTCTGACGCAGGAAGTGCTCAGTCAATTTGGTTGCACTTCTTTTGCATCGGACATTACTCCGGTGTTCACCGATCCGAAGTTTAATCTTTCTTGTAGTCATGCCCACATATTTATGTGAAGTATCAGGAGTAGGTTGAATCAAGATGATTTTTTTTTTGTATGACTCCTTTGAAAACAAAACAAAATGTTTGTGTGTTTTCCATGTTTTTGCATTTTGTCCTTCTATGGATTGTTCCTGCTGGTCCTGTGTGTCAGAAGCGACACAGTAAGTTATATTTGACAGCCGGTCACCACTAACTGGTGACCAGCTGTCAAATGGAGGGTTAGGAAAGTAAAAAAAGTGTAATTTTCATTTTAAGCCTGACAAATTAAGCAGGCCCGAATATTGGGTTTTGGGCTGCAGGTTCATAGTGCATAAAGTACATGACATGGTGTTGTGAGGAACTGGAACATTAGCTGAGATTACCAGATATGGTGTAGGGGCCAGCGGTAGAGTTAACATTTGTGTACTATTTTGACTTTTGTGTATCACCCATACTCTTGGTATTGTGTCACAAACTTGACTATCACCCGAGTAATTTATCGTTCTTCCTATAGATTTTTCTTTTGCCGCTTCTCCCCTGATTGATGTTGCATTGTGCCTAGTTATTGGGGATTTTAGCTATGTCCTAGTCCCATTTCTCTTTTTTCGTATTCCTTTAACCAGTCAGCCCTTTTATTATTATTGGTGTATTGTTCAGGTTCACACTTCCAGACTGTAGTAATGTACCAGGGACCCCCATATTATGTATAATTACCGTTTTGTATGACCAGACTGGTTTTTAAGAATTTTCTTTAGGCCTACTTCGATGTTTTCCAGTCTGACTGTCAGGGTAGTGATGGACTGGTTAACTGACTCAATACTATAGTAAGACAAGTTTTCCACCTCAATAGGAGATAACTTACAGTTTTTTTTTTTTTGAACATGACAAATTTTCAATGACTATTTTAATTTGTTTTTTTTTACCCTTTGGTTCCTTCTTCTTTAATCTTCGGTGGGATCAGATGTGTTCTAAATCATGGAAATACCAGGACTCTCTAGTTCTTGTCTTTTGTTTCCACATTTGATTATTAGCCTGTGTATTGCATAGTGTACCTGATGCACAGTTATTAAAGGGAGGTATCTACATGTCCCTGATAATCTGTATCATGTGATTTCTCTTTTGAGGTGTTCTAGATAAGGAATTTAGGAACACCTAGACGTAATCATTAAAAAAAAATATATATAAAAAAAAATGTTTACCCCATTAGGCAATGCCACCATGTGATAGAATTCCCATGTAATTATCTACCCTCAGATGGCAGAGGATAATGAAGGGTACCCAAATTGAAGAGACTAGAAGTACTGCCTTTGAGAATGACAGTGTATTCTAGACCAGAGTTGTCCTATGGCGCATAGTCACTCCCTTGCAGATTGTAGGCCACCTGCTTGCATTCCCATTGTTAAATACAATGAACTGTTTTTATACTAAACTGACGGAAACTAACAACTGTGTCACATTTCCTACGTCACTAGATTCTGTGGGAATTAAGTCATAATAACCTACAGAACACTGATTTAAGTCTAATTCCCATCAGTGACAGCTACAGATGAAAGGCGGACGTCTTGGCCCTACAGTCCCAGCACCCAGAAAGTAGCAAGGCTGGACAGCGATCGCCAGCGCGCCATCAATGGTATCTCCAAAGCATCGTACTTGCTCCATCAGACGGCGTTGGACATCACAAAACCAGAGTTTCAGTGTAAAAGAGCGAAAGAGAAGGATCCCTGTTGTTGATGGCAGGGCTGGTTTGAGGCTTCAGTTTTCTACCTGTCATGTGCTGGTAACCTCTGACAGTGTGCAGTCCCTTGAGCCCCTTGGCCTGAGTTTTGGTCACCCCCCCCCCCTCTTTCTTTGCTCCAACGGAAGGGCAGTGCACCGGAGGATCTAAGGCACTACATGATGAAAGGAAAATTAAATGAAAGAGCAGCTCGAACATCCTCTGACACTGAATAGCGAATGTTGGAGCCTGAAAGTGTTGCTGAGCGTGAAAGTCTGTTGACCTTTCCGATTAATAGTACTTGGGTCTGCACGAGATGATCTGTGCCCATGACCAACGAAGAGCACAATATCTGTAGTGCCTGCCGCAGAGGAAATATATTAGTGCACTGCCTTGAGACATTGAGACTTTCGAGTGAGCTGTGAGTGTTTACCAGGAGGGCACTCCAACGGATACTGAGAAGCACTATTTTCATGGAAGGCCTGAATGAAGAGGCCCAATGCGGAAGAAGACAACAGAAGCAGATTTGATGGACGATAGAATCCTACCAGAGAGGCTTAGAACGGACTTTGGGCATAGTTATGGTTGCACAAGCGGTTCCCGTGAAATTGCATAGAATGGGTGTCAGGAGACTGATTGTTATTGTTTTGCTGGCATTGTTTTAGAGTAGTATTCTGTTTAGTAAAAGCAGAATGAAGTCTATCCTCTGTTGAAGAGTATCTCCATTTCACCTGAGAGCATTGATAAGGATCGCCACGGTTTCACCTGAGTATACAATAGTCACTGAAATGCATAGGAGCCCTGAAAAGGTTCGCTAAATAATTTTAGGATTTGCTTTTGCCTAGGGTTGTGAAAAAATGATAATCCTGTTTATAATAGTGGTCATTACTTTCTTCTGCTATCTGAATGTTAATTATGACCCGATGCTTTGTTCTCTTTGTATCCCTGTTGATAGCTTACATATAATGCTTAAATGAAATGTGTAGAATGGAAAATGCTCACCTAGCAATGAATTAGGATTTGCCTGAGTATTGGCAAAAGGAGGGTCTGAGGTAATTCAGTTTTAACTCCATTCTGTATTCTTTCGCCATTTTGTTGCCCTCACTCAGGCAGCACAATGAACAAAGTTTTTCTGCTGATCTTACTGCGACGTGTCAAAATAACCTCCTGTCTCTGTTTACGAAACTAATGTCAGGGACTGGCTGAGTCCACTAATCCTCGTCTGGTTTGACTAAACCCTGTCTCGATAGTCTGTTGGTTCGCACCATTCTTTCCTGACTTTATCTTATCTTCTGGCCTTCGCTATTCTCTACTTGTATTCTCTCATTTCACAACGGTCCTCCAAAGCATACAAATGTGTCCTGCCACCTGCAAGTTGAGTTGTAGACACTACCACTGATTAACTTGTGGGGAGGGGTGACAAAAACAGTTGGAAGAGAGGTTTATTTGGGTTACTTGATATCTTATTTTCAAACTTTTCTCATTGGTTATATCTTGTTTTCAAACTCTTCTCATTGGCTAACCATGAATGCATTGGGAGTGTTCTTGGTGAATCTATGTGCTATAAAAGATTGTGCGCCATGGAGTAAAGTGGCAGTCTCCTAAGAACATACCGAGTGTACTTCTGGGACAACTGTACTTAGCTGCAGCTAATAAACCTGATCTTCTACGCTCAACAGACTGTCCTGTGTCTCTGTTCGACAAAGCAGGTGAACTCAGTAGATTAAGGCGTGCCCTGCGCCGCCAGGCCCATAAGGCCCTGGTTCTTCACCTCTCCATCCCAGAATAGTAGGCACAAAAACATTTAGAATTTGGAGGCGTGCACCTGTGCACTGTCAGTGTCCTGGCCAAAGAGGGCATGAAAGTGCTGAAACTGGATCATAAATTCAAAGCTGTTCTAAACAGGGTCCCCCAAAATACGTTCACCCTAGACCCCCAAAATCCTTAAGATGTCCCTGGCTAGACATCTTTGGCCATTCAATCCTTCATAGTATTGCTGTACTTTATTTCTAGAGCTGTTATCACCTGTGTCCAAACCTCCTGTGTTTGAGGAAAATGTGTCACGTACCTTTACCATGGACAGGTGCAGAACCAAGGCCAAACAGATGGCAACCGGCAGCAGGCCTGCATCTGAGAAATACAACAAACTCGCTTTAGCGCCTAGAGCCAAAAAGACATGAGCATGCGCAGAGATATCGTCAGTGGTTTGGCCAAACAAAATAAACATTAGAAAAGTGTGTCATTCCCCAATAAATTAGCCATTGTAGGTAATATCTCTGCTGCCTCACCCAGGCAGAGGTATGAAAACACTGTGAACTCTTTTCTTTGTCTGACTAATGGAGATCAGCTCCGGCAGCATGTAGTGGCAAGCGCATACTGGAATGAAATCAAACAGTGTCATTTATATAGAAGGGAGAAGCGTGGAGAAGAGAAGCACGTTCCTAGGTGTGTCCGTGCATGTGCGATGCCAAAATAGAAGCTGTAAATTAAAGTTAGTGGCTTTACAAGGCGTTTGTTATCATAACATATCAACACATCTGCACTCGAGGAGTCTAATGAACAGTTGCACCTCCGCAGAGCTGAGCTGCTGTGCTTTGCGCAGTATAAAGCGCACACGTTTACCTCAGAGTTTCAATGAGTTAGTGCCTGCTTTTCAGGCAGCGCATCAGTGGTTGCTTCTTACTGTTTCCGAACTGTGCTGTTTAAAATATCAGGCACTAACTAGGAGAAATTCACCGTGAAATATCTGCCTCTCAAACACTGGAAACACATAAAAGAGGCGTTGTTTGCGCACTGACTGAGCCAGCGCATTGTTCATGACGTCACCCAGTATTCTAGAAAACCTTAGCCAGTGGCGGCCCATCGCAATGGCGGAGGAGCGTCTCCCCACTGCCTGGCTCAGAGCCGGCAAATGTAAATGAAAACGGTGTTCTTCCATCATTTTATTTTACATTTGCCACCTCTTAGCCAGCGGTGTTGGGAGTGGCGCGGACGAGGCATAGGCAGGGGGAGGAGGAGTGCTCGTGCACTCCACTCCCTCAGTGCGCATGTGTGTTTTGGTCGGCCTGAGATGGCTAGCCATCTCAGGCCGACCAAAACACACATGCACACTTAGGTTTTCTCCATCCCAGCTGCATTGAGTAGCCGGGCTAGACAAACCCCACAGGCCCCTGGTCTGAGTAGGGCGTCTTTTCTGCCTGCTGAGAACAGTCCCCACACTGCTCTACAGCGCGGGAATTGGACATGGAGTCTGTCCCAGGGGCTGCTGGGACCTGGCAGGAAGAGGAGAGGCGCTGGCGAGGAGACACGATGCTGGAGGTGGCTGGTGGCAAAAGATTTGTTTATTTATTTATTTATATTGTATTTTTTACCCCCGGCGCGACCCCACCTGCCTCACCACCCTTTGTTTATGGCGACCGCAGCTGTTAGAGACAGGAAAAGTGAATGCGTCACCTGCACTATTCAAACCTTATAATGAAATCGATAGATTTCATATCTCCTTACATATCTCCCTCTACCCCAGCACTCTTGGATAATGTCAGGATATTATATTTAGAGAGCGTTGTCTTTAGGAAATGTCAGGCTCTCAGGATGACTCCCCCAGTTACTCACCTGCAACCCTGTCATGAAAGCAGTGCTGGCTCACAGCAGAGCTGAAAGTCAGTTTCAAGCACTTGTACATAGTCATTTAGGACCCGATTTGGTCAACTTTGGCCCAATGCAAAGCAGGATGGGAAGTCGCAGCACCGTGTTGCATTGAAGGGAAAGAGCAGAAATGCGCCATATCTGCTATGTTATGGCACCGTTGTGTTCTGTCGTAGCACTGGCGACTTCTGGTCGCCTAGCGCCAACACAGGCACTCTTGTGCAATGAGGCAAAGGTGCCCGTGTTGTGGACAGAACAGTTTTTGTGCAGGAAGGGATACCTCAGTGCACAAAAGCTATCCTTGGAGGCGTATTCCTCTGTTTACGCCTGCTGCGTCAGGGCCCGTGGTTGGTAATTCAGCCGCCCCTGTTGCTGACATTTTTGAGTCTCCAAGAAGCTGTCCATTTGAATCCTGAATAAGCCAACTTGGCCCTTAACTCTTCGTAACTCAACGCACAGAGTTCTACTGAATTGCATAATACCAAACACCTCTCATTATTTACGGAGCCTACCACTAGGCGTAGTTGCCATTCTAAGCACTATGCAAGAACTTATAATTAATGTTTTAAATTACAGTACAGGCATTTGTGCAATAGGCAAACAATGGGGCAGATTTACAAGCCTCTTGCGAGACATTTACGCCGCCGTTGCGTCACTTCTGTGACGCAGCGACGGCGTAAACCATGCGCCATGTTGCGCCTTATTTACAACGTGACGCATCTACGGAGATGCGTCACGTTGTAAAGCCCTGCGCTACATTAAACCTGCGTCAGGTTTAATGTATGCAGGGTGGGCGTTCCGTCGGCAAAAGCCTCGGAAAAGTGACGCAGTGAAATCTACAAGATTTCACTGAGTTCACTGATCCGACGCTGCTGCGTCAAAACCCTGCGCCTACTTGAAGCAGGCGTACGGCATGACACAGCATGTTAGGTATAGGCAGCCCCTGAGCATTGCTGGAGTTTCGTCATGCTTGCGACACGACTCCAGCAATGCGCCGCCCTTATGCTGTCAGATGCGTCACGCATCTGTTTATCCTTGCGCCACGATACACTGCATTGTAAATGCAGCGCATCTGTGGTGGCGCAAGGGTAAACTTGCGTGACGCATCTTTCCTGGCGCATCCCTGCTGATTTGCAGGGATGTGCCAGGAAACATAAATCTGCCCCAATGTTTCCTGAGGGCTCGCATCAGGCAGTGTGAGGGTGAATCACAGTGTGTCAATGTCACAATCACGTTCCATGAGAAATGACTCTGGAACCTACATTCGTTCTGGAATGGCTGGCACGTTGTGCAAGGGTTGACTTGGAGTCTGAACTTTGGAAAAAACACAGCGACGCCTCTAAGGCAGGGGGTAATGCAGGAGGCCCCCACGGTGCAGGGGAGCCCCCTTCCTGGGGTGGGGTGGATGGGTGCCTTCAGAATGGACTATGAATATCTCAGGGCACGAGTCAGTGGTACACGCAGGCACAAGGAGTCCACCCACTATTTTCACAGGCTGAACGCCGCCCCCAATGCCAAGAAGTTGGGCTCCACAGAAATATGCTGAACTTCTCCTGGTGTAAGATACCGGGACACGTTCAGAAGCGCCTGCACATTGTCTGCTTTCCATTTCCAGCAGCAACGTGCAGACAACTAGGGAGCTTTTTCTTTACCTCCATCAGGGCCGAAGTTAAGGGTCCATCAGGCCTCCTTTTGTTTGAATATCTGGACTGGAGGCAGCCTGGAACCTCACACTTAAATGTAAATGCCTCGGAGGGATAACAAAGTCAAACAGCTTGCTATCTCTTCACAGGTACTTAAGAGAGGCATGCTTTTGCCTTTGTTCAGTCCCTGCATATAAGAGATGCATGCATGCACTGTAAGAATGACAGATGTGTTGGCCTGTCCCATTACTTACACAAATAATTTAAATAACACTATTTTATTTCTTTTATAGCGCTACGTCGTGACATCATGTGCTGTGATGGCACACGTCATGATGTCACTTGAATAGTGTCTAACTTGGTCAGTCCCCCACTTCTTTTTATACGACTTGTGCCCTGGAATATCTGTGAGTTACTGAAATCTCCGGGGTTTCTCGCCCCCTTCTGTTGGTAGGGGGCATACTTTTGAATCAAGCCACTGGTCCAGGATTGTCAACATCCTCAACTTGTATGTGAAGCTGAAGAGAAAAATGTGCCTTTAATGTGGACACGTGCAACTGGCAAACCATTGCTTCAGTCATCAAACTGCTTTGAGAGACAAGCACCCGGGGGAATGCAGTATGCTACATGTCACGTCCCCTCTCAAGTCTGACTCTCAACATCACAGACAGGGCACCAAGCCATTCAAGCTAAGGGGCAGATTTACAAGGCCCTTGCGCCACTTTTGCGACACTTTTAACATGGGAAAAGTGAAGCAAAACTGGCGCAAGGGGCTTGTAAATCTGCCCCTAAGTATTTTAGACAAAATTGCAATGTGGAAATAAAAATGATGTAAAAAATGTGTTTAGTGACTTACCATTTCAAAATATTTTAATACTAACAATGGTGCGATTTATTTACCATACTGATGAATACAGGCCCCAGCTAGGCCCGCAGGACACAAGGGTTCGCTCTCCTGTAATGGAATCTATAAGGAAGTTGGCACTGAAACTGCAAAGTACAAAGACAGCATTTATTAACCCTTAAGGGTGGTCCTACAATCCACACAACACTCTTCAGTATTGCATAGAGTAGCACAAAGAACTTACGTACATGGTCCCCTTTTATACACAATAGAGGGGCTCATAAGTGGGTGGATACAACATGAGGCCGAAGAACATTACCATTTATGGTCATTTTCGATACTGAATCAATATGTGGGCGGAGCTAACACACTCCTTGAGCCCGCGAAGACATGGTCAAGCAAGGCTAACTGATAACAGATGTGGTCAAGTCTGGGCATGCGCCAGATGGACAAAGGAGCTATTTATAGACTGTTACTAGGCAGATTACAAGAGCAACTAACACAGAGGTTGGACTCTTCTCGTGGGGAACACGTGGAAGCATGACAATACAAAATGGAGTCCGAACTTCGGTCAACATAACGAAGAAAACATGATCTAAAGTAAGGGAATTAATGTCTTTAGTAAATGCTTAATCACATCGTTGTTTCAATTTACAACAGACGACCCTTTCAGCATTTACTGAAGACATCCGGTTTGTTAGGATAATCATCATATATGTCAATTGTCATCATTTCTTCAACTTCTTTAGCTAAACGTTTCTGGTGAGCAACATCGGCAATAGCTTTCTTATCAGGGATACAGAATGATACGCATAATGAGCAGAGCAAGGGACCACATTGAACACAGATACAGCACGAAAACAGAACTGCTACAATAATGCAGAGACCAGTTAGAACCTTCCATCCCCAGGCAGTAATTAACGCCCAAAACCATCCAGAAAAGGACCAAGTGCCGTTTTCTGTATGGATCTCAGCTGCAATTTTATGCAGTTTATTGATGGCATTATAAACTGATGGCGTATGATCAGGGATAAACACACAACAGCTACTTCCAATAATTTTACATGCTCCTCCTCTGTCAGCTAGCATAACGTCTAATACCATACGATTCTGCAATGCAACAATTCTAGTAATTTGCAATTCCTCCGTAAGATTCCCAAGAGCAGCAGCAGTCTGATTTGTCACAGCTTCTACCACTCTTGTTAATCTTCGGATCTTCCTACTGTTCAGGGCAGCTCCAACAAAGAAAAACAGTCCTAAGTTAAAATCAATATACTGCTGCAGACTGGTATCAGTCTGATCTACATCATCAATTGATAAAGTACGTTTATACCTATTTACAGTCACATTATTCAATAATTTCAAATCCTTATGATAAGATGCGGGTGCTAGGAATACGGGAGGTAATAGAAATGATACATAGCATACCCCAGACCACCCAGCCGGCAGACGGTAATAACCTTTATTTCCACACACAAAGTAAGTATTATGGGAGGCTAAAAAGGTACTATTGTTCAACCCATCAATGTTCAGAACAGTAATACAATCACTAACACCAACAGGGATAAAACCCACACTCTGGACACACAGGTCCGCTTGAGCTTGTGCTACTTGAATCACAAATTTGTCCTTTCCCACAGTGTCTCTTGTGTTCGTGAAGATGTAGGGAATGGATTCATTGTCTGGTCGGTACTCTTCCCACTCCCAAATTGTCCCATTCGCTTGTGGATACCCATTTTTGTCTTGATGGCATTCTTTATTGAGTCTGAAGAGCAATCATCCCACTGTCGGTTTCCGAGTGGCAAAAAGCAAAGTATACCATGCTCTACAAGAGCCATTATGAGAGAAAGGAAGTGGTATAAATGGCGTTCCTCCTTTCTTCTGATGAGCTGGCATCATCCCACATATCCAACAGTTTGTAGCATTCGTAGCAACGTGGGTATGATGCAGCATCTGGATGAAAGTGTTGTTCAAGTAAGACTGTCGATGCTTCAACTCTTGATACGGTAATGTATAAAAGTAGTGTTCCTCAGGCACCGGAGTTGTCAACACAAGAATCTTCCGAGCGGGAGTTACATCCTCCACGAACCATGTGGTTATCCCAACAATGGCTACTGTCAACATGAACCCTAATGCACAAAGGATTTTCTTTTTCTCCATGTCAAAGTAAAAAATAAAAACCCAATATCTTCCTGAAACTAAAAGTCTGTCAGAACTCTTCCCCTTGGGCAGCGGTCGATTTCTTCACCAGCGGGCCAAGACGGGTGTCGCTACACTAATGCAGGGCTGATCCCCCCCCCTTGCCTCATCGGCTCTCCGTTTCACTAACCCAAGGGCCATTCTGACAGTATGTCCCGGTACTGGAAAACTCACTTCCTTGGTCGAAGATGATATCGCCTTCCTCCAGGAGTCGCGTGGTCCGGAAAGAGCTCCTCAGTGGCGTTTGGCTCCGCAGCACGGCCTGTCTCTGCAGCCAAGATTTCTCGTTGATCGGTCAGCACGGCAGGTTCCACCAATCCGGGCGGCACCTTCCTACAGTGCAGGGAATGGATCCAATTCTTTCTGTTGGAGACTCGCACAGCCGTCCTCGTTGCGAGGAGGACCTGCTCAGGACCCACCCAGCTCGGTTCCAAGCTGTTTGTTCTGTCAAATATTTTCACCATCACGTGGTCACCAGGTCGGAGACCATGTCCTTCACCGGTAGACCGATCAGGGAGCGCCTCTCGGACCTGTTGATGAATAGAAACCAAGTTATCCGTTAACTGTGCCAGATAATCGTTCATCATTACACAAGGTACATCATACACAGCCTTAGGTTTTGGTGGACCCCAAATATTCATTGGGCGTCCGAAGACAATCTCGTACGGTGTAAGGCCAGTTCGAGAGTGCGGTACCGATCTAATTGACAATAACGCCAGTGGCAGAGCGTCTGGCCAAGTCAAGGACGTCGAAGCTTGAATTTTAGCGATCTTGAGCTTCAGTGTACCATTATACTTCTCGACTAGTCCTGCAGACTGAGGGTGAAACACGGCGTGGAACTTCTGAGTGATGCCTAGGCCCTTCAAGACGTACTTTATAACATCCGCTACAAAGTGAGGCCCATTATCACTCCACAGAAGTCTACAGACGCCATATCGAGGGAAGAACTCTTTCAGCAGCAACTTCGCAGTAGTCATTGCAGTATTGTCTTTCGTAGGGTACGCTTCAACCCATTTGCTGAAAGCGCAGACCACTACTAGAACAAACTTCAGATTATTACAGCGCTCAAGCTGGATGTAATCCATCTGCAAAACCTCGAAGGGTGCAGTAGGTGTCACAAATCCTCCTGCCGGAGTTCGAGTACCCTTTCCTGGGTTATACCTCAGGCAGATCATACAGGTCTGCACCACCCTCTTCGCTGTGCTAGCAATCTCTGGATGCTCCCAGACTTGGGTAAGCAATTTCACAATTGCGGAAGCTCCAACATGTGCTAGCCCATGTGCCATCTGAACCATAGGTTGTACGAAGGCCGTGGGTAATTTCCATCTATCCATCTGCTTATTTCTCCAGCAGCCCTCGTCATCCAGTTCTCCCTCGCTAGCCCATTGTTCCCGCTCTTTGTCAGAAGCGGTCCTTTGCATTTCTCGCACTTCCTCCTTCTCATCATGCCATCTTTCCACCTGTGACTTTACTACATACATAGCAGTAGCACCGGGTTGCATCGCAGTCTCCCGTGCTACTCGATCTGCTAACGCATTCCCTTCTCCAACTTTATCAACTACTTTCCTATGGGCGCTACACTTAACGATGGCAATTTTCTTTGGGTATGTCAATGCGGTTAAAAGATTGTGAACTAACTCTCCATGCATTATCTGTACCCCATGTGACGTTAAAAACCCTCTCTCCTTCCAAAGCAGGCCGAAGTCATGCGCTACTCCGAAGGCATAGCGGCTATCTGTATAAACATTCACACATAGTCCTGTACTGAGCTCACATGCTTGTGTTAATGCTATCAGTTCCGCTGCTTGAGCTGATTTCTGTGGTATGCGTGCTGTCTCCACTATTGTTTGCAATGTGGTAATCGCATACGCTGCTGAAGTCGTACCATCTGGTAGCTTCAGGCATGACCCATCCACCCACAGTTCTCCATCTACATCTGAAAAGGGCGTATCCTGGAGATCAATACGACCCTTTGTTTGTTCCTCGGTCACAAGGATACAATCATGTGCTTCTCGTGCCTCAGATCGAGTCTCGGGGTATGGCAACAATGTGGCCGGATTTAACGTTACACACCTTTTCAACGTAATATGAGGAGCCAAAAGCGTCAACTCATATCCCGTTAAGCGGGCACTGGTCAAATGCTGCGTCTTCGTTTGATTAAGCAGGGCATCGACAGCATGGGGGACTAATACCAATAGCTTATGAGATAACACAATTCCCTCACTTTGGCGTATTGACACAGCTGTCGCCGCAACCGAGCGAAAACACCCTGGTAATGCTCGGGCGACAGGATCAAGTACAGCCGAAAAATATGCACAAGGGCGCTGCTTATCGCCGTGCATCTGCACTAAAACTGACAATGCACATCCATCTTTCTCATGCACATACAACGAAAAGGGTTTTGCATAATCAGGGGTCCCTAACACTGGTGCTGAACAAAGGGCCTGTCGTAGTTGCTGAAAAGCAGTATCACACTCATCTGACCAAGGGATTGGGATAGGCGTGTCCTTTGTCAAGAGGGCTAACAATGGCTTAGCTATGTGCGAAAACCCCAATATCCACTGTCTACAAAAAGAAACAAGGCCCAGAAATGCACGCACATCCTTCTGTGTGGACGGTCTCGGTGTGTCCAAAATTACTTGGATACGATCCGGTGTGAGTGCACGTCCCTCCTTAGACAAAAGGTGACCCAAATAAGTCACCTTTGGTCTACAGAATTGCAATTTCTTCCTAGATACCTTATGATTGTGGGATGCTAAAAAGGAAAGTAAGGATAACGTACTTTTTTCACACAACTCCAGGGTGTCAGCCGCCAGCAAGATGTCATCGACATATTGAATGAGGGTGACCCCCTCGAGCAGAACAAAGGAATCCAATTGTCTTTTCAAAGCCTGACTGTAAATGCTAGGGCTTTCTGTGTAGCCCTGGGGGATCCTACAAAAACGATAAGATCTATTATTTAACCGCACACACTCAAACATATCCTGACGAGCACGCCGCTTACACATACACTATTCCACATACTCAATCTTACGTATATCAAACGATCCATACAAAGGCCATCGTAACTCAGGATCTTTTTTAGTATATTTCCTCCATACTGTGCTGTACATTATGGAAGAAAGACCATGCTTCACATACATATCCCTATTAGGAGTCCCCTCTGGGGGAGCTGGAGCAGATTCCTCGAGGTTCAACCGGTTTCCAAAACAGCAACACCACTTACGGAGTGCGCTAAAAGCAGGCATGCTCAGGAATAATGCAAAATATGCAATATTATAGAGAAAATGGCACTTAATCGTTGCGCCGTTCAAAGTAACACAGCTCCGGAGAAATCTCTCCACATTACCTGCCTATATGTGTTGCAACGCATATATTTTCACAAAGACAAATACAAAATATGACTAGTCATCACAAATCAAACTCAAATAGCCAGATCAGGCTTCAAAAACTCGGAGCAAGTACCGTACACCGGTTCTTACCAATCAAGAGTCCAGATTCCAACTGCCAAGCTCCACAATCGCCCAAACGGCTTTCACGGCAGGACCGACAGAAGAGGTCTCAGTCGAGGACCGGCGCCACCCAGACGGTCAGCTCGGAAGGGAAGGAAGAAAAACCTCGGGATGCCAGGGCTAAGACGCCGCTGGCAGTGATCACGTCCCTGGCCAAATTCCTCACCTTCGTCGCGACCAGTCTTTTGAGCATCCGAGTCGCCGATGAGCCCCACGTGTCGGGCGCCAATTGATGAATACAGGCCCCAGCTAGGCCCGCAGGACACAAGGGTTCGCTCTCCTGTAATGGAATCTATAAGGAAGTTGGCACGGAAACTGCAAAGTACATAGACAGCATTTATTAACCCTTAAGGGTGGTCCTACAATCCACACAACACTCTTCAGTATTGCATAGAGTAGCACAAAGAACTTACGTACATGGTCCCCTTTTATACACAATAGAGGGGCTCATAAGTGGGTGGATACAACATGAGGCCGAAGAACATTACCATTTATGGTCATTTTCGATACTGAATCAATATGTGGGCGGAGCTAACACACTCCTTGAGCCCGCGAAGACATGGTCAAGCAAGGCTAACTGATAACAGATGTGGTCAAGTCTGGGCATGCGCCAGATGGACAAAGGAGCTATTTATAGACTGTTACTAGGCAGATTACAAGAGCAACTAACACAGAGGTTGGACTCTTCTCGTGGGGAACACGTGGAAGCATGACAATACAAAATGGAGTCCGAACTTCGGTCAACATAACGAAGAAAACATGATCTAAAGTAAGGGAATTAATGTCTTTAGTAAATGCTTAATCACATCGTTGTTTCAATTTACAACAATACCGTATAAAGTCTTCCATGAACGCAATGAAGTAACAGTTGGTGCTATGAAATAAGACAATAACAAATGTGGTACATTAAATAGTAACTCTAGCATCGTGCTACAAAGAACCACAGACACTTTTAGTGGTTTATCAGGAGCTTTATTTCTTTGCCTCTTGTCTCTACCTTGTCCCTACACTAACTGCCTCTTCCTATCCTGACTCTTCCTCTTCCCCTCACCCTACTCGCTCCGCCCTCCAACTACTAGACTGCTAACCTCATTACATCTCCCCTCTTCTTGATAAAACAAACACACGAACAGTGCTTCAGTCCATCTCTTCAATGAGTCTCTTTGGTGGCTGGATATCGCGACGTGTCTGCAACGATGTGTTCCCAGTGGACACGCTCGGCACGGACTCACTCTGCTGACCTCTGCCCCCCGTATCACTAGGATCAGGTTCTTCAACTGCTGAAGTGTCAGTCAGACTCACCTCAGGTCCTTTTGTGTCTCGCAGATACCTCTTGACGTGGGATGTGTTCCTGGGGATTCTGCATCGTTCGGATTCCGCCGTCAGCATTGTGTCTTTCTGCTGAATAGTTGCTAATGACTCGTCACGGACTTGGGGATTAGTTTTTTCCTGCTGCTCCTGGCTCGCACAGACATGATCACATTCATGCAAGGATAGAGACCTCGCCCTCCTCTTGGCCTCGGCATACGATTTCAGTCTATCCTTGTCATGCTTGTCAGTCCCAGCTATTTCCTGGTGCATGTGATTTGGTGATACCGCTTGCAGAGCACCTTCCCTTCTCAGGAACCGATTTCCCACTGGCCGCCCTAGCATGAGGGTCGCAGGACATTGTCCGGTGGTTGAGTGGGGAGTTGTCCTGTAGGCTCTGAGAGCTTCGTTCAGAGCTGCTTGTAGTTCTCCCCTCCCTGCAGTGACTTGCTGAAATGTCGTTTTGAGCATAGTCATAAACCTTTCCATGGGGCCATTCGCTTGTGGCCAGAGTGGTGAAACTGTTCGGTGCTCAAAGTCCATGTATTTCGCGAAAGCACTGAATTCGTGACCATTGAATGGCGACCCATTATCAGTTTTGACTTCCTTGGGAACACCCCATGTTGCAAATATCTCATATAGCACCTTGAGAGTGCAGGAAGCACTTGTAGACGATGTTATTTGTGCAATGGGAAATTGTGAATATTCGTCAATGATGGCGACCACATATGTTCCAGACAGCAGAGGTCCATGGAAGTCTAGGGCAACTTCTTGCCAGGCTCCACTGGGTAGGGTGGTCATTTGTAGTGGTGCCGGTGGATCGCTTTTGCTAGTCGACTGACAGGGGTGGCAATCTTTCAAGATGGTGTCTTTGGCGGTGACTTCCCGAATGGCGTCCATGTACTTCCCATCAATCAATTGTTTGGATCCTGACTACGGCAGAGGGTGGCGGGACATGTAGTCAGCCGTGTTCTTCGCCTTCCCCGGTTTGGGAAGTAATTTGGGAGACTTGCTGGCACAGTTCTTACTGTCATTGACTGTGAATAAGACTTCCACCAGATGAAGACGCTCCGCAGTGGGGAGGCTAAGTAGGCAGTCGGCTTCCGGCCCTTTGATGACGTGTATGACTGCCGGTATGGTGATGTCATCACAGGTGAGAGTTGTGTGGAATTTACCCAGACAGGGGAGTGGTGTTTTGGACATCCACGTGAAAACACGGACCGGTGCAAAAGTTAGTGTGGGCTTCGGGACCATTTTCTCATATTCCGTAATTGGAATATAGTTCAGCGAGGCTCCGCTATCCCATATGAATTTGGTGTCGTGATTCCCCACTCTAATATCTAGGCATGGATACTTCTTCAATTGATCAGGGTCCGCAATCAGGTTCAAGTGTTCCACCGTGTAGGTCGAGTCTTTGGAGGAAGATGATTTCGAGTCCCAAGATGGGGATCGGCGTCCCCAACGTGACCTGCATGATTCCCGGCTGGAATGTGATGAGCCTGGGGACCGCACAAGTTCTCCTTGAACGGCTCGTACGTGATGTTTCCGAGTGTCTGAGCGGGACGACCTCGTCGGTTCACTCTGCCTGTTTCGGTGGTAGTCCCCACACATTGCCTCGAAGTGATTGGACCGCCCACATTTCCTGCACCATTGGCCCATGGCCGGACAGGTGTCCACATGGGGGTAGTCACGTCCACACCGGTAACATCGCTTCGTCCTTTCTGTCTTCCAATCTCTTCGCCTGAGCTCCCTTCTCCCATACTCCGGACGCCGTTGGTGAGACGACGAGCTATTATCTTGCTTATTTCTCGGCCTGCGAGGTTGCGGAGGGCAATTAACTTCTCTTTGTCTTCCGTCACCTTGGATCCCTCAACATAGTCTTCGAATTCTTCTAACCATTCCTGCTACTTGGGGCCCATGCTCCCTCCTGTGGTCACGGTCAGACATTCCGGCGCTCGCAGGTGTGATCCTCCCGCAACCAGGGGCTTCCGTTGTGGTGAGGTCGCCATTGCGTCGTTGTCTTCTTTCCCCTCCCTCGATTGGTCTGGTTTCTTGGTGGGTTCTCGCCAATGCTTGTTTACTCGCTCTCGTCACTGCGTGTTTATTTATTCTTGCCAATGCTTGTTTATTTCTTCTTAGCAGTGCTTGTTCGTTTGTACTTGCCAATGCTTGCTTGTTCTCGTCAATGCTTGTTTATTTTCTTCTTGCCAATGCTTGTTTATTTATTCTTGCCAATGCTTGTTCGTTTGCACTTGCCAATGCTTGCTTACTTGCTCTCACCAATGCTTGTTTATTGTCCTCTTGCCAATGCTTGTTTATTTATTCTTGCCAATGCTTGTTTGTCTGTTCAATGCTTGTTTATTTATTCTTGCCAATGCTTATTTGTCTGTTCTTGCCAGTGCTTGTTTCGGTTACTGTGTGCCTGACTTCAAAATGGCCGCTCCCCGAAAATCAAGGGGTCTGTCTCGAAGGCCTGCCTGACTCCAAGATGGCCGCCGCCACTGCACACACACACGAGGCTTTTCTTCGGGCTCATTCAGTCTTTTCCATGCTGGACTCACCGGCGGGCCTCTTCAAGGGTGGCACCCTCCAGGCTCTGCTCATTCACGACGGCGACAGCTATCAGGTGAGGTCGGGGTGGGCTCCCGCCTTATTCTGCAGCTTCCCGCTTTTTCTTCGCACCGAGCATGCCAAAGCTCACGCATCGGGCGTGAGATTAGCCGGCAACAACGAGCTTCCAGCTCACCTTTCACCGCTCTCAACAGCGCTTGTTAGCAGGCTTTCGGAGACAGCGTCTCCAACGTCGAGGCACCTCTTTCTTCACTCGGGGGCACAAGGCAGGGTCGGGGTGGGCTCCCGACTTCTGTACTCACTGGTGGTATCCGGATTACACGCATCCAGCGTGAATCAAGCTGCGAGGTGATCAGTCACTTCAGGCAGGTCCGGTTCTTCACCAACTCCGGGGCTCCGTGAATGGTGTGGGCTTGTTCATCCCACCCTCGTCGCCAGTTGTAGCATCGTGCTACAAAGAACCACAGACACTTTTAGTGGTTTATCAGGAGCTTTATTTCTTTGCCTCTTGTCTCTACCTTGTCCCTACACTAACTGCCTCTTCCTATCCTGACTCCTCCTCTTCCCCTCACCCTACTCGCTCCGCCCTCCAACTACTAGACTGCTAACCTCATTACAGTAACGTGTATGTTATACGGAGAGTTACACTCAGTTGCATGAGAACTGCAGTTCCTTTGACAGAGGACTGGTAATTGGGAGGGCGGGGAGTACCTGGGCCCAAATTACCGATTTTAAGATTCCCAGTAGCACCAGTTTAAATCGGGAGATAGTGACAGAAATGCATGCGGGTTTCTAATGCACGCGGTAAAGTCATCCCCGGCATTCTTACACCTTTTGAATTTCAGAGAGGGAGCACCGCGTCACTCTGAATCGTCTGGGCGGTCGGTGACGCTCTGACTCACTTGTAATGTGGAACTAAATGTGACGTCATCTGCAATCTGCCGTTACAATTTATCGTAACTTCATCTGTGGCGCTCAAAAAATCATTTGAGATGTTAAAGTCACTAACTGGTTTAGAATCCGAAAAAGTGTACGTTTTCCTTCACAAATAAATGTGAAAATACAGCACTTTGGTCAGGTTGTTTTGCTTTATGTATTCGTAAATCTAGGAAAAAATGTTGGGGCACTTTACATACCTGTGCATAAAACTAGGCGTGTACGTAATACTACAGCCCCGAAACAATGTCAAATAAAGTAGAATGCACAAAATTCCCCCAATTTCACAGGTTCTTGTTACTTTTAGTTTGAGAAGAACATGTCTCACATGAGACAAATTTATGTAGAAAATGTGCTGGGAAGACATTTCTGACACAAGCCAGTTCCCTTATATATCTTGCATGACTTTTGAGTTGGAGGCATGCACCATATTACATTTTCACGAGAATCCCACAAAATTAATTTCGTGATTTTTTTACTTTCTTGCATATAGCTCATGTTCTCCAATATTACATGTGATGTACACAAGCATTATCAAATTTAATATTGCAGCCCAGTGTTTCCTATGAAACAATCAGCTTTACTACGGTGAAAAGAGCTATTAGGACATAGTCACAGTGTTGTGTTTTGATTTAGATGCCCGTACATAGATTTCCCTGAATCATGTCCTTATATAGGCACGATTCGCATTGCCCTGATTTAGGCATAGAATCCCAGTCCTTATTTAGGCATTCGCCATGCTATCCAAATACAGGCATGGTCACCTACATCCGTCCATCCCATGTCACAACAAGTTCTTAGAAACCAGACCCTTAAGCCATCGGGACTTTCCCTAGCTAGGATTATTGATTTCTCCAAGAACTCATCTATTATGCATGAACTACTATTCCTTAGGGGTTCATTCATGACGTCTTCCTCTGCCCGACTTTACGTCAATGCAATCATTCCTAAGCACATTCCAGGTATAAATATACCTTCCCTTACCATGGCAAGCACGGCTCGGTTCGACTCGCCTACACAGCTCAATATAGCTCGCCACGGCAAGTTCGTTAAAAATTCGAGTTCCCGCCTGACGCACTGACCAGACGCTGTCATCCCTGCTCGCAGAGAATCAAGCTTTCAGTGTTCTGACTCCCTTCGCGGGGTGTTGGAGTTTGAGATTCGGAAAAAGATTCCCACCTCTCTCATTCTAAGGTATGGTGCTGATTTGAACCTAGAGGGACTCTCGGCATATAAACTTAGTATATACCATACTATAGAAAACAGCACCTACTTCTTACCCTGTACTACACTTAGGTTAGGTACACTGGGGTAGAACTATTTAGAAGCATCAGACGAGTATTCACTTTTTAGCCTATGTTATTTATTTATGTATATATGAATATATGTCATAGCTAAATGACAATGCAAATGCAGTATTATTTCTTCTTACTGCTTACGGTGTGCGTATTATATCTTGCTTACTGTCTAATGATTGTAACAGCTCATATCTCTTACACAAGAAACAAGACTGTTCAATAAATCCTTTTATTGAAACGCCCGTCTATCTATTTCTGTGTAACTCTGAAGAAACTAAGCATGCACGATTGACTGAGTGAAACTGTTATTTATTGTTTCCACGATTCTGAGACACGCTCCGATTCTAAGGGAAACAAAGTTGTCATGTTTATGCGGTTGTCAGAAACTACTCCCTTCTTGTTTATTCGAGAAGTTTCTAGTGACTATAGTGTATATTATTCCAATGCGCAGAGCCTATAAGGGAAATAGGAACTACACCACAACAGTAAGGGCGTGTAACCATCAGTGGTGACTCCTCTGCTATGGCGGAGAAGCATTGTCCCACTGCTTTTAGGCAGTACCAAGTACAAAAATAAAATGATAATAACTTAGAGTTATTATCACGTTATGCTTTGTGCCCTGCTGCTTTGCGGGAGGGCGGGTTGTCAGGGCTGCTTTGCTCTTGGAGTAGGGGAGGAGTTGTTTGCCCACTCCTAGGTGTGCAATCAATGTTTGGTCGGCTCTCCCGGGCTGCCCAAACCAGTCATGCCCATTTTCCCCGTACTCAATGCAGGCTGTATTACAGCCTGCATGTAGAACATGCCCACCCCTCCAGAACATGGCTGAGCGCCATCTCATGGTGCTCAGACCAATAATAATGCTGCATTGCAGCGTTGTGATTGGCTTTGAGGAGGGAGCCGGGCTGCCTGCTTTCTGTTACTGGAGTCAGATGAAGGAGAGCAGGAGCAGAGATGCGGGACCCGGCCTCAAACTAAGTTTCTTTTTTTAATCCAACCCTGCACGCCCGCCCCACCGCAAACCTCCCTCCCCTCACCTCCCCGCGCCCACCCCGACACTCACGAGTCATGCCAGCCGCCACTGCATGTAACAAAGTTTCTACATCTCCTACTTTTAAATACTATGCACTTGCCTTATGGGCAGTACAGCCTACTTACGAGTAACTTAATTATATTCTAAGGGAATGTTTAGACCTACCAAAATGGTTTATTTTGAAAAGTTAAATTGCAGTTTAAAAACGTCAATGGTTGAGTAGAAAATGTTTACATGAGTACGGTTTAAGCAGGAAATATTTCCACCTGAGCAAGTTGCTCTGTACATATCTTGCGTGCCTTTTTAACACAAGGCATACACTCACTTTTTAATAAGAAATACTAGAACATTAAATTCATGATTTCACACACCCATACACATAACTCTTGGTCCCCAACATCAGCTATGCTGCACAATGAACTTCAATGGCTGTTCTGAGATTCTTAGTGTGTGGATGGAATATGATCCATATGAGCACTCGCTGCCTTAACCACAAACTGCATGTCCCAATGCTGTGATAACTCTTTTATTTCATTACTCTAATATCAGTACTCCAGATGCAAAGGTGAACCCACACACCATCTGCATGTGACTAAGGCCAGATCCCTTTACTTATTGGGCTCTAAAAATCTTCTGAGACTAGAAATCAACTTTCTGAAGAACTCACAACACATTTCAATTAGCTTGCCTACTGACATGCAAGGTTGCAAATAACCTGTGACTATGCAGAGCCAAATCCCAAGGCTATGGCCCCATTCACTGCCAGCAGTCATCATGTCAGTTTCCAAAGATAGTATCTGCTGGCTACATACAAGTACCAGGATGCTGTCTCTCCCCAACAACAAGTGTTATTTATCATCACAAAGAGGATGAGACAATCCATTAGAACCTAGGCATCGCCCACGCCTGCCTTCTGCTGCAACAATTCCAGTGGTTATCCTCGTTGTGTGAAGCAACACCTTAAAGCACCCCCACATGGCACAAATGTGGTTTGTAGAACTTTGCCAAAAGTAAATTCAATAGATTAAACAACACCCTTGCCCTTGGCTGAGTCATAGAATTAATTACTCTCACAGTTCATACTTTGGCAGTCTCTGAAAATGTCATTCTTACATACAGTTTTCCTCTAATTAAATAAATAGCCTACCTTCGCAGATAAACGTTCACCCCAATTAATGTTCAGCCCTCAGTTTCTTTAGTCATAATCTTTGATTATCCCCTTTCTGAGTCCATGCATCAAATTCACAAGGGATTGAATTTAACAACATTCTAACACATTTGTTGAATGGAAAGTAAAATGTGTAGCCTATGATTCCAATAATCTGTAGACGCCCTTTTGCAATTTAGCTTATTTCTTCTGGGTTTTGACAGTGCAGCTGTCAATCAGACATGATGCTGGCAAAATATACATAGAGTGGACTAGGGTGCACCGCTCTCAACCATTGGCTTCCTCTGAACAGCCACTTTCAACAATTATCTTGCGATGTTGTCTCTCACTTCTTACCTCAGTCCAGGACTGTTTTCATCTCTCACCCAACGCTATTGGGTGTTGCTGTGCGTCCTTCCACCTCCACTCAAGTGCTCGCATTGAACTTCATGACGGTCTACCTTACAACATAAGTAATGTCTATGTCCTTCTGCTGACTCCCTCCTGTATTTCTTGTTCTAATATGCTAATGCTGCATACGCCCAGACCTACTAGCTTTGCCAATGCATGCTTTATATTTGCTGGTGCCGCCCCACAATAGTAATGGCATTTTTTGAAAGAGTATGAGTATTTAGTGTTCACATTATTTTATTAAGTGCATAAACATATCGTTATAAGACATACAATACCAGAATATGACATATTGAAATACAATCATTACAAGTAGATGGCAAAATAATTCGTATAAGGTTTACA
The DNA here is from genome assembly GCF_964204655.1 of Triturus cristatus. Taxonomy (NCBI): domain Eukaryota; kingdom Metazoa; phylum Chordata; class Amphibia; order Caudata; family Salamandridae; genus Triturus; species Triturus cristatus. The sequence goes on along the minus strand of NC_140589.1, from coordinate 189,365,728 downwards.
AAAAATTCTTCTCACAAAACCATAATGATAAATCGATATACATAAGTACAGAAGAACTAAGAATGAAATCTGCCATCATATGTAGTAAGGTGGGAGCAGAAGAAAAAGAGGTTTTGTATACCAAAGGCTTCCCACACCATAGGAAGTGGGTTATGGAATATGATATTTGCTTGTTTAGTAATAATTCCAATGTTTCTACCTTAGGCAATAAACGTTAAATAAAATATACATTTCAATAACACTTCTAAAGCCTACAGCCAAACCAAACATGCATTGAATTAGTAAAGGTTGACAACAAAAATGTCTCCTACCTTTCATTGTTAACCACGTTTGAAGAAGATACCTGGTGAGATCGAGGGAGACAAAGGTTCCTGTGCTCTGTGACAGAGGCAAGCTCAGATACAAGTATATATACACACACACACACACACACACACACACCTGCCGTCCATGCACGACTTCCTGTTCACTTAATTAGCATTGAATAGAAATGATCCATAGAAAGATAACAGTAAACTCGTGATACATACTTGGCAAGCTGTTCACCTTTCTATAATGAGATCCCCTCCAGCTATTGGTGAAACGTGCATTGTAACAGTGAATCCTGAGTGTCTTTGTACTATGAGTAATTGCTGGAGCGGGTTATGCTAAATTTTGTATACCCACCCCATTTTGCATGTTATTTTATTAAGAAGATTAATTAATTAATTAATTATAATTGAATTAATGGATTGGAGTGATGTGGAAAATATTTACCAATCTTACTAATGTATGAATTACATGTGGGATTTGCATCTGCATGGCTTAATTAAATACGTGAACTAAATTTCGTACGCATATTAATGATAAACAATTAGAATATTGCATGATATATGTCGCTTTTGTGATGTATTTGTGATTCGGGCTTTATTTTAGTAAGTATAAACCGCACTGAGTGTTGCTTTTGCTAGATAAATACACACACATATGGGTGTTAGCAAGGGAATAACATTTGATTAGTCATTTCTATGTATTAATTATGTTTTTGTGTTTCTTTGCTTAAGTTGACCATTATGGCCTATCGAAAGATGGTTGCCTTTGGTGCCTAACCCGACTGCCAATGCTGAACAAGGCTTGGGTGAAGTGCGCCTGCGCTGACAACAGATACACAGTGGCCTGGACCTGACCCCAGATGAACATGTACCTTCGAGAGACAGCCTGGGACGTCGTCCAAATATTCCGAGCAAAGACTGTTGTGTGAACCGGAACTGACAAGGGTCATAACCCAAAAAACACTTTCGTGAGAACTTAAAAGGATGATCCCTGATTGTCCAATCAGCGAACTCGGATGCCCAAAACTTTGATACATTTGATATTGATTTTACTATAAATTATGGTAGAATAGAGAGGTGGTAGGCGGGTTCGTTTCTGGCCTTTCTCAATTTCCTGACGTTATGCTGACGGAGAGGACGGTGACACTGCAGGACAGCTGTTAGCCTGAATCTTTGACGGACTGAATTAATGCCCAAACTCCTGATGAACTGAACCTACTAAAATCGATGGGCATAGATTTGCGAGACTGCCAGATTTGACATAGAGGACGACATAGCCAGAATAGGTAAATATGAATGGCAACTTGATCAAATGAATGATTTAATTTGCAATATTAATATAAATTTGATTTTGAACATCTACAGAAATGAGTTGGGTTGTTTATTCATTTGAAATGTGTTGATAAAAAGGTTCATTAGAGAATTAGAAAGTCACTTAAACCTACAACTAACTGATCCGTCCCGTTTTATGAGAGGAATACTAAAGGTGAAGTTTAGGGCCTCATGAGTATTAGAAGGATGTGTAGATTTGTAGCTCATTAGGGTAGATTGTGGTAATTTTCCCTCTCTCATTTCCAGCGCTTGGAAGGATAATCGCCTCCCGCACGGACTGATGGTGAGTGAATGTTGGTGTTATGGGCCCCACCAGCGAATGTATGGATAGTGTGTGTATGTGAGATCTTTGGTCCGTGACGGTAGGGAGGGATTTTGCACTCCGTGCTGGAGCAGTTTTCTGGTAGCAGGATGATGGTTTGTTATTGTTTTGGTTTAGTGATTATTGCTTGTACATTGCTTATTGATTTTGGTTATTGATTGGTATTGATTTATGTACTAACACTCTATGTTGAGTTACGTTGAGTTATATGTTGTTTGCACGGCTTCTGGGATGTAGGAAGTCGGAAGTTTGTAACGGTTCCGTAGACGGAATTGTTGTTGCCCTGTAGGTACACAGGGGAAATGTGTGACAATTGAAGTTGCATGGCGCATTGTCTGGGTTCGATTCGGTGGCATCGTCGTGTGTTGCCATTAGAGACATTTATAGTGTGAGAGAAGCGTGTATGATAGCGAAGGTTACCTGCGAAGTTCTGGTCTTAGGTACCAGGGATCCAACTGGCATTCCGATAATGGAAAGGTAATAGGTACTCTCTGAGCTTGTTAGAAGGACAAAGGAGAGGTAAGCGCTGCTTTGTTAACGTATGTTACAATTCTGTAGTAGGACAGACTGTTCGCTGTTCTCGGGAAAGACAGGATTCTGTGTGAATGTATTACATTTTTCTTGTATGAACGAGTGCGAATGTAAAGGCATTTGGGTTGATTGCGAAACTCTAGGTTTATTTCTCAGGAGCATTGGGTCTCCAACTATGTGTCTTAAATGCTAGAGAAACAATTAGCTAATGCTTGTTAGAAGGGTGAAGTAGAAGGATGTGCTACTTTATTAACGGAAGTAATTATTCCGCAGTAGGGCAGAGGTAAGCGCTGCTCTCGGGAAAGACGGAATTCTCGCGAGAAAGGTCTTTTTCCTGTTCTTTGATTAGCGAAGCGGACAATGGAGATGTTTTTATGTTGTTACTAACAGAAGTGTAGAAATTGAAACAAAAACTTATTGAGCGGATTTGTAAAGGAGGGGTAGACAGAAGCAGGAGCTGCCGCAGCGGCTGCTGACGTCAAAACGACCGCTCTGGGATTGGACAGTTGGTCAGAACTGTGAAACGCCCCGGATTGGTGCGCTAGTGTACGCCGCGCTAGGATTGAAGGAAAACAGGGTGACGTAGATGCTGCTTATTGGTGCGTTAGTGTGAGTCGCGCTGGGATTTGAGGACTGTGACAGTGACGTGGACGCTCAGAATTGGTGCGTTAGTGTGAGTCACGCAGTGATTGGACAGACTAGCGGTATAGTTAAAAGAGACTAGTGATACCAGAAAGACAAGAAAATGTATTACGACCCACCAGAGAAAGAAAAGAAAACTTGGTTAGGGAGAATCAAAAAGTGGTTTAAGAAGGACAAACCAGTTAAGACTAGGGAAGGACAGTTACTTCCTCCACCGAAAACCCCTGCATCCTTAATGATTGCGAAATATGGGTATCATACTTGTATTTGGTTGGATAACTGGGTGAGATATACCAAGGATGACGGAGTATTAGCTTTTCCAGAGCATGGTTCATTTAATTTGGCTGTTTTAAGAAATTTGAGGGAAAGGATGATGAATTTGGAACCAAGACCTAGACCGACACAGTTTGAGGCTTTGACGGAATGGGAAGACGAAATGCATGAACGAGAAAGACAAAGAAGTGGTAAAGGATATAGGTACTGGTTTGGAAGACCATACGGACATGAAACGCATGGCGATCGAATGAAAAGATGGCGAGATGCGAGTATGACTGAGGGTGTGTTCCCTGTAAGAACTGTAGGAGAGAATGAAGGACGAACGTGTGTAGAAAAAAGGCATAATATGGAGTCAAGAGGGTATGGAGCGAATGAGTCTGTGGATGATGTTCTTGATGATATGTTCTATAAAAATCCACCACCGTATTGACCTGAACCAGAAATGTTAACTCCAAGTGCCCCAATGAAAGAAACGATGCGAATTATAAAATCGGAACCAGAATCCCAGAGTTTGAGTAAAAACAGTGTTACCAGGGAAGTAGAAAGAAGGTCAGAAGGAAGAACAGATGGAGAAAATTCTGTAGAATTAGCGAAAACAACCCTGGAATTAACTGAGAAAATAAGAGAATTAACTAAGAATCTAGAAGCGGTAACTGTTCCAGTAACGATAGGTCCAGTAATGCCTATTTTTGACAAACAGAAGGACAATGAGCATTGTTTGACAGTCCCTTACAGAGGTAATAAACCTGTAGAACAACCAGGAGTGAGTCAGAATGAGAACCCATGGAGGCAGACTATGAGTATAATGGAACCAAATTTTACAAATAATCCATTTGTAGATCAGAATTTTGCAGAAAGACGTATGACAATGATAGAGACAGTGCCAGAAACACAAAAAGATTTTGGACACAGGAGTATAGAAAAACCAGTAGGACCATCAACAGACGAGTTAAGTGAATGATTGAGAAGCTTGCAGAGGAAAGACAAAGAATCCCAATCAATTGATGTGCCAAGTTACGAATGGTATTGGAAGAATTAATCGTAGGGACTATCCCGACAGAAAAATTGAAAACCTATCAGGATGAAGAACTATTATTTTTGTGCAAAAGTGTGACCTGGAGAGAGAAAAATTTGCATGAAAGGTTAGAAGAAGTAGCAAATGAAATGGGTATTGATTTAGAAAAAGTAAAAGCCTTACAGAAACCATATCGAGTAGAATTCACTGAAAAGGACATAGAGAATATGAACACCACAGGACGAATAGGTCAAATTAAGGACATAATCATTTTGTTGAGAAAATGGGGAGACGTGGATAAATGGAGAAGCAGGTGGTGTAGAAAACGAGATGATGCCTCAGATAAGACATTATCAGCTTTTCCTGTAAGAGAAAAGGAGAAGGTAGTGACAGAATGCCCTATGAGAGAGATTCCAGGAGGAGGATATGTACATGTTCCATGGACGAGACAGGATATTTTGTCTTTTACGAATGACTTCCCTCGACTACGCGAAAAGCCTGTCGAGTGGTGCAGACAGGTAGACAGATTTGTGAAATTGTCTAAAGTACTATGGATTGATTTGAATAGCCTATTTGACATAATCGTACCAGCACATCTATGGTCAGAGTGCAAGCTGATGATAAATTGGCCAACCAAGGAATATCCTAGGAATCCTAAAACAGGAGCACCAGACCCAGAGGTAATGAAGAAATATGAGCAGGTTATGGTATTTCTGGAAAATAAAGTGCCCCCTAATGAGACAGACTGGGTAAAAATTGATCGAACACACCAGGAAAGTAAAGAATCAGTGCATGCATACTACGAGAGGCTAATACAAGCTTTTAAGCAGTTTAGCAGAGATGAGAATCTGAGTGAAAAGAATTTGAGCCATTTTGTATACAGATTTGTATATGGTTTACAACCAGAAATTGGTGAGATGATAAAACAGCATACGGTAGATTGGCAAAACAAGAAAATAGATGAAATATTGAGACATGCTAAATACTTCAGTGATGAAATTGAAGCAAAACAGCGGAAGTTAAAGGAGAAGGCAATGTGGGCACAGGTGAAGGTAGCGGAGAGACAGGAAGCACAATTGGTGGAACAAGCAGGGACAACGCCAAAATGTAATAATGGGAAGTACAAAGCGAACATTGAAGAAGCTAAAAAGAAATTTCCGTGTCATAATTGCGGCAGGATAGGGCATTGGAAATCTGAGTGTAAGTTTCCCCCGAATACTAACAATGAAAATCCATCATTGAACACACAGGTGCAGCATGAAGGGAGTGGTCAACTGCAGCAACAGCAGCAAGTTGTTTCCCCACAGAATCAGGTGCCAAAACCGCCTTTTCCACAGAGCAGAAACACACAGAAGTATAGTAGTGAATCGGGATTCTACAATGAAGAACAGGTAAATAAGCTGCCACGCGCAAGCGTTGTCTCGCAGTATTGGCTGCAACGCGATGAGAGTGACGCAGAAGAGAGCTATTGACGGTGCCGAAGGGAGGAAGAAGAGTGCGTACTTGGCGCAACTCTAGAAGTAGACCAGACAGACCTTTTGTAGATGGGAGGGTTAATGATGAAAATATTACTTTCCTAGTGGATACTGGCGCTACTCGATCAACTGTTAGATCAGCTGATGTTAAGAATCTTCCTCTCTCGGATGAAATGATCCAAGTAGTTGGTGTGTCCAACAGACAGATTAAGACATACCTTACAGAACCAGTGAAAGTTAGCATAGGGAAATTTTCAGAAATGCACCGCTTTGTGGTGTGTGACTCCAGTCCTGTGAATTTATTAGGTAGGGACCTGTTGTGAAAAATGAATTGCACTATATTTTGTACTCCGGATGGAATAGCTTTTGAAACACCAGATGATGATGTATTGAATAAGATGACCCTAGCCAATGGAGAAAGTGAAGTTACTGAAACATATGGTGTATTCAACCCTGATGAATTACCCAAAGAACTGAGAAAATCTGTAAAAGCAGAAGTTTGGGATTTCACTGGAGAAGATGTAGGACTAATGAGAAATGTCGATCCAGTTAAAATAACTGTAAAAGAAGGATTAACATATCCAAATGTTCCATAGTACAGATTGACACCTGAAATAATTGAAGGTGAAACTCCTTAATTGGGAGAAAATGATCAGGCAAGGATTTTTGAGAGAAATAATGAGTAGCCCATGTAATTCACCGATAATGGGACTGAAAAAGCCTAATGGGAAATTCAGGATAGTGCAAGATCTGAGAAAGGTGAATAAAATTGTGGTATCATGTTGTCCCATTGTACCAAATCCATCAGTGATTTTATATCAGATTCCCCATGATGCAGAATGGTACACAGTGATTGATCTGTGTCATGCTTTCTTTTCCATCCCATTGCACCATGACAGTCAGCAAATGTTTGCATTTCGTTTTGGTGAGCGTATTTTGGCATGGTGCCGAATCCCATAGGGGTATACAGAAAGCCCTTCAATATTCAATCAGCTATTAAAGAAGTCTTTGGAGAGTCTAGAAATGCCTGAAAGCTCTGTACTGGTCCAGTATATTGACTACCTTTTGGTAGCGTCAAAAACACGCGAAGCCTGTGAGGTAGATACAATAGCCTTGCTGAATCATTTGGCAGATGGAGGACTTAAAGTGTCACCAGCAAAATTACAGTTTTGCAAGAAGGAAGTACAGTATCTGGGACACAACATTGAGAAAGGACTAAGGAAAATAACAATACACAGAATTAGAATAATAAAAGGAATGAGAGCTCCCATGACGCAAAGAGAAGTGAGAATGTTTTTGAGAATGGTTGGGTACTGTCGTCAGTGGATAGGTAACTTCTCCTTGATCGCAAAGCCTTTGGTGTGATTAACGAGAAGTGATGTAAAAGATCCCCTTGAATTAAACAAAGAAGAATTAGCAGCATTTAGACAATTGAGAGATGGTTTGTGTGAAGCACCTGCATTAGGTATGCCTGACTATGAAAAAGAATTTGAGTTGTATTGCAGTGAGAGAAATGGATGTGCACTTTCTGTGTTGACCCAGAAACATGGAAAAATGAGAAGACCAATTGCATATTTTTCATCAATGCTAGATCCAGTAGCTGTAGGTTTACCTGGATGTTTGAAAGCGGTGGCTGCAACATGTCGAAGTTTGGAGCAGAGTGAAGGAATTGTGATGGGATATCCATTGAAAGTGTTTGTACCCCATAATGTAGCAATTCTGTTGACAAGGAGTCGTACTCAAAATATGACACACAGTCGGCTGACTAAGTATGAAAAGGTCATATTGGGTGCAACTAATGTGAGTCTTGCAAGATGTGTGAATGTGAATCCTGCAACGTTGTTGCCTGATGCTGAAATTGTGGAAGTGAGAGATGAAGTGGATCATGATGGTCTGGATGTACTTGATTTTTGTAAAAAAAAAACGACCAGATTTAAAAGATGTACCTTTGCCAGAAAGTGATTTTGTGATGTTCGTTGATGGGTCATGTTTGAGAACAGATGAAGGAGTGCTGAGTGCAGCGTATGCAGTATGCACAGTCGCAGCAGTAATAGAAGCATCATATTTGAAAGGAGTGAAATCAGCCCAGGTAGCAGAACTTGTAGCTTTGACTAGAGCACGCAAAATTGGGAAGAGTGTGAGAGTGACTGTGATAACTGACACCCAGTATGGCTTTGGAGTCGTCCACGACTTCGGCCAACTATGGCTACAAAGAGGTTTCCTGAACTCGAGTGGAACTCCCATTAAGAATGCAGAAGTGGTTGGAAAGTTGCTTGAGGCGATACAGTTGCCTAAACAATTGGCTGTTGTAAAATGTGCTGCACATAGTCAAGGTGGTCATTATATTGCCACCGGGAATAGGTATGCTAACGACATGGCGCAGTATTGTGCACAAAATCCGAATTCGGTCAATCGGGCTAAGGAAAGAGAAATGTCTTCTTGCTCATTGATGTTCACTAACATTGTGAGAACTTGGGAAGAGGTAAGACAATTGCAGGATGAGGCAGGAGATGAGGAAATGAGACAGTGGGTAAAAGCAGGATGTGCCCCAAGGGAAAAGGATAATGTGTGGGTCTATCGAGATGGAAGACCAGTTATGCCTGATAGCATGATGTCTACCATGGCACGGATGTATTATGGCCAGGGACATATTGGGAGAGATGCCATGATCAGGTCATTTAAGCAGACCTGGTACAATGCAAAATTCAGACTTGTAGCAGAAAGTCTTTGTCAGAGATGCTTAATATGTCAGCAGTACAATCCTGGAAGGAAGACAGTAGTGAGTCTGGGAACAATAGGTCGAGAAGGAGGGCCTTTCACCAGAATGCAAGTAGATTTCATTGAGATGCCTCCCTGTAACAGACTGAGGTATGTTTTGGTTGTGGTCTGCCTATTCTCCAGGTGGGTGGAAGCATTCCCAACAAGAAGAAATGAAGGGTTGACCGTAGCTAAGCTACTGCTGAGAGGGTTCATCCCCAGGTTCGGGTTCCCAGTGATAATTGAGTCAGACCAAGGAGGACATTTCCGTAATGAGATTGTAGGATTAATTTGTGAAGCATTGAATTTACAACAAAAACTACATTGTGCCTACCGACCAGAGGCTTCTGGTGTGGTTGACAGATGAATGGTACTATCAAAAATAGAATAGGGAAAATGTGTTTTGCCACAGGTATGAAATGACCTGATGTCTTGCCTCTAGTACTCATGACAATAAGGTCAATTCCAGACCGAAGTACAGGATTGAGTTCTCATGAAATAATCATGGGACGTGCTATGAGACATGTGTTTATACCAATCAACAAGCTGATGACAATAACTGATGACATGGTGTTGGAATACTGTAGAGGCCTGGCTGACGCAGTTCATTCTGTGTTTCATCAGGTTGGACCAGATGCCACCACACTTGAAAAGAAGCAAGCCCATGATCTGAGCCCAGGTGATTGGGTAAGGATAAAGGTCCACAGAAGAAGAAATTGTTTGGTTCCAAGGTGGGGAAAACCACGTCAAGTCATTCTGACCACGACCACAGCTGTGAAATGTGCTGGACTGAAAAACTGGATCCATGCAAGTCATACATTGAGAATTCCAAATCCGGTGGACAGCACAGGAAAAGAATACTTTGATGATTCAGAATCAAGTGCTGAGTAAGATGACGAAGGGTCAAAGACACGAGGAAACTCTGAAAGGGGGGAAACAGAACAGAGTTCAGCTTTAGTCCCCAGAAGTAGCTCTCTGAGAAGAAGATCACAGATTTCTGAATCCAGCGATTCTGGAAACGAGCAAGAAGCACAGGGTTCTTAGAAAGAACACAGAAAGAAATTCGTGAAAAGGAAGTACCGGATGAGAGACTGAGAGAAATTCCACCTGAAGTAACACATTTAAGTGAACAAGGGACAGGTACAGAGAGAGAGGGAGAGGGACAGATTTCTGCAGAAGACCCCAGAGGAGGTGTAGGGAACTGCAACATCCAGTTAGGTGAAGGGACAAGTAGCTAGCAGGAAGATTGCGTGTCGGAGATCCGAGGAGGGACAGAAGTAGGGAAAACAAACCAAGTGGTGGAAGAAGAAGTCACTGAAAAGACAAAGCAAGTTGAGACAGAGTCTGAAGAGAGTGAAAATGAAATACCTGAAGGTCGAGTTCTAAGAAAGAGAGCTTGGAGGAATGAAAAGAATTTCAAAAAAAGGGAGAGGGACCCCTATGACAAAGGAGAGGGGCACCAAATATGACCTTAGTCAAGAAAAAACCTCCTTGTCACCAACACATTCAAACCAACACACCTTTCGTACCAAGGGGATGAGGATGGACAGCAACAGCATAAAAACCAATAAGAAGAAATAAATCCGATAAATTTATTAAACATAGTATAAAATATTATACAGATACAAACGATGTACAGAGTCAAATAGTTAATAATGGAACAAAGACAGTGTCATCATATCAATATATAGATATTAAAAAGCAGTCAATCTGATCAAAGATAAGAGAGACCTATACAATAGTACACAACACAACATTTAAAATTGGGAACAACATAAAAGGAAAAAATTATAATAATAATCCTATTGACTTAAGGAAAACACCAAATCAAGAAGTTTATCGATTGTGACCCAGATTAATGTCCTTTTTTAAAAGCATCATGCTTTTTAAAAAAGGAAACCACTCAAAATCTATGACTATTGGTTTGTGTGACATATATTCGAAAAGGACATTAATCTGGGTCACAATCGATAAACTTCTTGATTTGGTGTTTTCCTTAAGTCAATAGGATTATTATTATAATTTTTTCCTTTTATGTTGTTCCCAAATTTAAATGTTGTGTTGTGTACTATTGTATAGGTCTCTCTTATCTTTGATCAGATTGACTGCTTTTTAATATCTATATATTGATATGATGACACTGTCTTTGTTCCATTATTAACTATTTGACTCTGTACATCGTTTGTATCTGTATATTATTTTATACTATGTTTAATAAATTTATCTGATTTATTTCTTCTTATTGGTTTTTATGCTGTTGCTGTCCATCCTCATCCCCTTGGTACGAAAGGTGTGTTGGTTTGAATGTGTTGGTGACAAGGAGGTTTTTTCTTGACTAAGGAATGAAAAGAATGACAAAGGGAGCAAAGTAAAAAGAGTTGCAAGAGATGATGTTTGGCCCAATAAAATAAGGAAACTGAGATACCGACTGACTCAAGTGAATTCACCGAGAGCGGAACAGGTGAATGAAGTGACAAGTCAAGAAGAATCAAAAGAAGACGAATTAATTGAAGACAAAGAGAGTAGAAGAACAAGGAAACCTAACCAGAAGTATAAGTCACCAGAATGGATGTACGTGGCTCTGCCTGAAAAGGGAGAAGAGGCAGATAGTCAAGGAAATCCAGAGGAGGCTGTACTGAAAGTGGTTGAGGATGAAATAGAATCGGAAATCCTGCGAGTTCTCTTGTCCGACATTGGAGAAGAAGAAACGGAAGTTCAGGAAAATCCATATTTGGATGACGAGAGGAGAGTGAAGAACGATGAGATGCCAAACTGAATAAGTTAAGAAAACTATTGATGAAGAAAACAAGATATTGAATCAAAAGATAGAGACTGGTAGAACCAAATAGGTGTTAGAACCTTAGGTTAGAAAAACTAGTTGTGAAGTAAAAGAGGCTAAGTCAAAAGACACGGTCCATTTTAACAAAGATGGCTAACATAGAAAGTAGTAAAGGTAGATGTACATTCATGAAAAGATGGTGTAAAATGTGTTGTTGTTGTACAGGAAGATTAATGCTTTTATGGAGCATTCTTGCTCTTGTCATTTCTTTTAAGGCCACTATATATACATTAGAAGGACATAGTGAGAACAAAACTAATATAGGGAAAATTCCAAAGGTAGTTCCAACTAGAATAGATAATAATTATTTGCATAAAGACAGGTCAATAACAGATTTTTCTAATAATGTGTTTTCAAAATTATTGTATGAATATGTAAAGACAATGGACGTATGGGGCTGCTACGTATGTATGCAGTTACCTGCATCTGTTTCTGAGGGAGTGACGTATCATCACCTTCCAGCAACGTATGGAATAACATGTAGTGTAATAGCTAGTTTATTTTATGAGACAGGGAAATTAGAATATTATTTTTCAGATGTAGATAACATTTTTGCGCAAGTGCCTTCTTATAATAAATTGAACAAAGTGAAGCCTGCTAAGGTATTAGGCGAATTCTTCTTAGAAACTAAGGAACTAACATTAGAGTATATTTTTAGAAACAATCTAACATGCAGTTTGAAGAAGTAGGAAAAGACATTCCTAGACATGGTAGAGGAAAGAAGATTGAAAATGCAAAGAAGAAGGAGGAGCCTAGCGCGCAACCAAGATGGCCGCGTAGGTGCGAGGCTCCCGAGGACCTCCGCGACCTCCTGAATTAATCCTGGCGATATCCTGTCCTTGTTGAGGGGACTGTGTTGGGGAACCGGAGCTGAGGCGCCACCCGTTTTTTGGGCTCGAATCGGACCCCGAACGCCGGTGGGAGCATCGATCGAAGGTTGCGGCCTTCTCCTCGCCGGCCCCCCGGATTGGAGTAGTGGGGCGATCCGGGGACAAAGTGAATAACAGCGGCGAGCGGGGCCGGGCGACTGGCGTACCCCGCACTTTCACTTTCGCTTTTGCGCCCTCCTAGCTCTCAAGCCGGGTCGGGCTGCGGAGCGGGGTGCGGTGGTGTGGCCTTGTCCAGGAGCCCGGCTGACCCGCCGCCGGCGGTGGGTTGACCCGCGGTTCGGTGGTCGCCCCTGCCCCCCCCCTGGCACCCGTGACTTGGTATAGCGGCCCGTTTGGGGAGCTTGGCACGACGGTGGAAGAGCCAGCATGTCCACCAAACAAGATGGCGACCGGGCGAAGGTGAAGACGACCCGCCGCGGCACGGCGCACCAGGCCAACAGTATGGACCGCTACACGCTTCAGAAGGGTTCTCCGGAGACATCGCGTGCATCCCCGGTGGGCCCGACGGAGGCATCTGCTCATCCGGTGGATCTGACCCTCCGGGACGTCATGGGCGCCATCGCAGAGATGAAGGCCTCGGTGGACCAGCGTTTTGATACCTTAGCGCAAAAAATAGACTCGGTCCTTGTGGATGTGAGCCTTGTGAGGGCAGACTTGTCCAAAACAAACGACCGAGTCGACTCCCTGGCCCACACCACAACGAGCCTCACGACAGACGTGGTGGCCCTCCAGAAGGAGGTGCGCCGGCTTGGCCAGGCGAGCGCCCTGATGGACCGGCGATTGGAGGACTCCGAGGGTCGGGCCCGGAGGAATAATGTCCGTATTGTGGGGGTCCCGGAGGGACGAGAGGCGGAGGCGGCGGATCTTTTCGTGGAAGATTTGATCCTGACCCATCTCCAGCCCCGGGGGCTGAGTAAGCTTTTTGCGGTGGAGCGTGCTCACCGGGTCCCCGGGGGCAGACCTAAGACTGGTGCCCCGCCGCGGCCGCTCATTGCCCGGATTTTTAATTTTCGGGACAGAGATGCTATCCTCCAGACCTCCAGGCAACAGGGACCGGTCAAGCTTGACAACATGGAGATACATTTCTACCCAGACTTTACTCCGGCGGTCCAGAAACAGCGCCAGAGCTTTCTTGGTGTTAAACGTCGCCTAAGGGACCTGAACCTCAAGTACTCAATGCTCTTTCCAGCCAAGCTGAGGGTAGAGGTGGATGGTCGCACGCACTTCTTCGACCGGCCCGAGGCGGCTGGGGACTGGCTGGACACTCTGCCTGGAGATCGGGGCCGGGGGGGCGGGGGGGGCGCGGCTGGCGAGGAGGGCCCGCCGGATCAGAATTGAGGGGTGACTGAATAGGCCTTACTCTGGACGTTGTTCCTTCACCATTTATTGATTGCGTATGTTCCCCTCCTATGGAGGTTGCGTGGGGTCTGTTGGGGGCTTCCCTCCTCCTCTGGGGGACTAGTTAGTATTTTAGCTATGGGGCGACAGGCACACTGCACTTTGGGGGGGCTGTCTGGGCTCATGCAGGGGTGCAGGGAGGGGGGAGTTCTGTTGGGACCGGGGGGTGGGGGGGGTGTGTTGTTTGTTAGCACCGCAAGGCAAACCCGCTACTATGTTGTTGTTTTTAGGATGCTCGATGGGGGACGACCGATTGATTCGACGTATGATGGGGGGTAGGGATTTGACTGTGTTGTCATGGAATGTTAACGGCCTGGGGGATAGGATTAAGCGTGGTGTGGTCCTGCAGTACTTAAAACGTATTTCACCAGATGTTGTCTTCCTGCAGGAGACGCACCTTATAGGTAACTCCTTTCATGCAATGAATCGGCGGGGATATCGTTTGGTGGCACATTCCGGCTTCACCTCGGGCTCGCGGGGGGTGGGTATTATGATCAAGAACTCGCTCCCGTTGGAGATTGATGAGGTGCGCCATGATGAGAGGGGACGCTACGCGGTTCTGGTGGGAAGAATGGAGGGTAGAGTGTTTATCTTTATATCAGTGTACGTCCCGCCTGGGTTACAAGCCACCACATTCGCGGACCTGGGGCGCCTCCTTCTGGACCTTCCGAGTGGCCTGCTGGTGGTTGGAGGGGACTTTAATGCGGTAGCCTCTGGGTCTATGGATCGCCATCCCCCTAGGGACCTCCCCCGGGCACAGGCGTGGCTGCCCGGCCTTCTGGACACGCTGGGCCTGGTGGATTGCTGGCGATTAAAGCATCCCGCATTGCGACAGTACACCTTCCACTCGGGTGCCCATGGTAGCCTCTCGCGGCTTGATTACATCCTTGTCCCGGCGGCCCATGCAGGGAGGGTGGGGGAGGTGCGCCATCTAGCGCGGGGTATCTCAGACCACTCCCCATTGTTGTTGCATTTCGATGTCTTCCCGAGGGGGGATGGCAGGGTGGCCCCAATCAATGCATGGTATTTGCGCGACCCCACCATTCGTGCCGATTTGATCAAATCCTTACAGCGATATTTCGACGAGAATGTGGGGTCGGTCTCTTCCGCCATCTCCCTGTGGGAGGCTTTCAAGGTAGTCCTTAGAGGGGAGGCCCTCTCCTTTATCTCCCATGCCCGGCGGCTCGAGCGGGAGGAGGTGACCCGGGTAGAGGCCGAGATTGCAGAACTGGAGGGTGACCTGGGGAGCGGGGTAACAGACGCCAAGTTGCATGTTCTACACCTAAAGCAGGCGGCCTATCGGGCCCTCGTCACGGAGGCGGCCAGGGGCCTCAGTAGAGAGCAGCAGGGGCGATTGTATGATGTGGGTGATAAGGCTGGCAAATTGATTGCGTGGTTGGATAAGAGGGAGAGAGCGAGCCGCGTGGTGCCTTTGATTGAGAGTGTTGATGGTGCGTGTGTCACCGAGCCGGAAGCCATTGTCTCCTGCTTCGCGGATTATTTCCGCGAAGTCTACTCCCCGGTTTCCCCCTGCTCGGAGGAAGATTCCCATGCCCTGCTTCGGGACATCGCACTGCCCTCCCTAACGGTGGAGGACAGGGATTCGCTGGACGCCCCTCCCACCTCGGACGAAATTGCCTTGGCTATTCGCTCGGTTGCATCCGGCAAGGCCATGGGCCCCAATGGTATTCCCATCGAGCTCTACAAGCTACGCCCGGATGTGTTGGCGCCCCACCTGCGCGCGATGTTCCTGGCGGCCCACTCGCAGGGTTCCCTCCCGCCGGACCAGCGTCTGGCCACAATTGTGGTGATCCACAAGGAGGGGAAGCCCCGTGAACGGGTCACATCCTATAGGCCGATTTCGCTTTTGAACGCGGAGCCCAAAATCCTTGCCAAGGTGTTGGCCAACCGGTTGGTTGGCGTGGTGGGCGACCTGGTCCACCAAGACCAATCTGGCTTTATACCGCACCGCAACACGGCGCTCAATCTGCGGCGCTTGCACGGGGTGCTCGCGCGTGTCCCATTTGTGCGGGAGCCGGCCATCTTGGCGTCCTTGGATGCCACCATGGCGTTTGATACGCTTGAATGGCCATACATCTGGGCGATGCTGGCGAAATTCGGGTTCGGCCCGGGTTTCATTAGCTGGGTCAAATTGCTATATTCGGGCCCATTGGCGCAGGTGGTAGTGAATGGGCGAGTCTCGGCCCCATTCGCGCTGGGGAGGGGTACGCGACAGGGTTGCCCCCTGTCGCCTCTCCTGTTTGCCCTGGCCCTGGAGCCCCTGGCGGAGTGGCTGCGGTGGCACCCTTCTATCCGTGGTCTCCGCTGGACCCCCGAGCATGAGGACCGTGTGTCCCTCTACGCTGACGACATCCTTCTGTATCTCGCCTCCCCGCGTAAATCACTGGTCGTCCTGGTTGATGTTTTGCGCTCATTCGGTCGCAACTCAGGCCTGGTCATCAACTGGGCGAAATCCTGTGTCTATGTGCTTTCCGGGGAGGCTCCGGCCCTACCACGGGACTGTCCGATCCAGATTGCCTCCCAAGGTTTTCGGTACCTGGGTATCTATATCACACTTGACCCGGAGGCCCGCTATGAGCGGAATTTGCTGCCCCCCCTCCAGCGCTTAAGGGAGGACGTGGTGCGCTGGCGGCGTCTGCCGCTCTCGCCGCTCGGCCGAGCGGCTTTGTTCAAAATGATGTCCCTGCCGCGATTCCTCTACGCCCTCCAGAATACTATGGACTTGGTCCCGGCACGCTATTTCCGTGAGGTGGAGGGCCTCCAGCGGCGCCTGTTCTGGGACGGGAGGCCGCGCATTGCTCTGGCTAAATTGACGCTCCCGTGGTACGATGGGGGGGTCGCCCTCCCGGACATTAAACGGTATTACTGGGCCTCCCAACTAGCTGCAATTAATCATGGCCTTTATGGGCCCGCCTTGAACCCGGCATTTGAGATGGATAAGATGCTCCTACCCGGTGGCGATTACAATCGCGCGCTCTACTCTGGCGCGCCCGACTCCCGTTTGACGGGACCGACGCGTGTCATGGTGCGTGTCTGGCACGCGGCTAATGCAGCTATGGGGTGGAAGGACCGTTTGACCCGGGCGTCACCGCTGTATGCGTCTGAGAGGTTGGGCTCCCTCTGGACGTCGAAGGGCTTCGAGAAGTGGGACACGATCGGAATCAGCACGGTGGGAGATCTCTGGACGAGGGGGGGATTCAAAACTTTTGAGACGCTGCAGGCGGAGTTTCAGCTGCAGGGCAGTGAGTACTTTCGGTACTTACAAGTCCGCCATGCGCTGGGCTCCGTCTTCCCGGACGTCGCATCCATTCCGGAGTCTTCCCCCCTGGAGGACAGAGTGCTGGATGGCCATGTACCGGACAGCACGATCTCCCTCATATACAAAAAACTGATCAACGATAGATCGTGCCTGCTGACTAATCTCCGCGAGGCCTGGGTTGCCGACGGGCTGGAGCTGGACGACGAGGATTGGATTTCCGCGGTGGCCTCTCCGAAAGAGGTGGCCATCCCGGCTCGCCTTCGTTTCGTCCAGCTCAAGATCCTTCACCGGGTTTACGTGACGGGGCCAAGGCTTCTGCGTATGGGTTTTGCTGGTGACGGACTGTGTAAGCGTGGCTGTGGTGCGCTGGCGACTTTCATGCATATACTGTGGGAATGCCCACAGGTGGAGCGATTCTGGCGTGGTGTGCATGAGGTCCTGCGTGTGGTTACGCGTGTCGCGCTGCTGCCTGAAGCGAGGAGATGCTTGCTGAATGTATGGGAACCGAATGACTATTCGGTCCCGCAGACGCGGTGGGTGACTCTGGGATACATGATAGCTAAGCGTGACATTGCTCAATTGTGGGGATCCCAGAGGCCCCCTGCGGTGTCGGCCTGGAAAGAGCATATGGATTGGTGTATGTTTCGTGAAAAGGTGGTGTATGTGGCGAGGGGTAAGCCTGGGGCGTGGGTGAAACTCTGGGGCCCCTGGAACGCCTACCGCGGGGGTATTTGTGAGCCACCACTGCTACCGGCTGCCTCGCCTGCTCCGTCTCCCTAGACGGCCCCCCTCCCTCGGCCGCGGGCGCGCGGTCCCCCAGTCCCTGGCCTACTCCCATTCCCCTCCTCAGAGTTCTGCTGCTGGTTTGGATCCCCCACTTATGGAGCACGTGCTGTCACTTTGGATCGCGGGTTGCCTTGCGGGTGTGGTTTTTTTTTTTTTTTGTGTTGTTTTGTTTCAAGAAAAGGGAACCGTACTGTGGGCTTGGAGCTGTGTGGCCTGCACCATTGATTACTCCTGTTTCACTGCTCTGCACTGCCGAGAGACTTTTACTGTATGTATGCAATATGCTTATGTCATTCTAGCGGCCGGCCGGGTGGTTGTAGGCCCATACCTGTAACTTTTACAACCTGCAATAAACGGTTTCAAAAAAAAAAAAAAAAAAAAAAAGAAAATGCAAAGAAAAGCAGCAGAAGGAAAGGTGGAGAAAACAGTCTGGGATATAGAGAAAGAAAAACATTTAAAGGGAGAAGCTAGTCCAACTATAGCTTTAGATTGGCCTCAGAAAGGGAAGTTTTGCATTCGAAGGAATCAAACTGTGTATGATAATTATTTTCTAGGTAATAGTGAGTGCCATGATACATATCGAATCATGGGTGGATGGGGATTTAAAGGTGGAAGAGATCCAGTCTTTCCTGGATTATATTTTATTTGTGGGAACAGGGCATATTATCGTTTGCCAGACCATTGGTATGGCACATGTTACGTAGGCCTGGTCTTACCGAAAATCTTTCATATGGATAGAGGAGAAGATGGTGTACATAGTTTAAGTAATCATTTAGCAAGAACCAAGAGAGAATCTTGGGCAGAAATTGTAGGTGACATTTTGCAGGCATTGATACCAGCAGTGGGAATAACTCTGAATGCAAACAAAATTAGAAAATTATCAGCAGTAGTGGATCGCTTGTCAACAAGCACCGCTGGAGGATTTATTGGTTAACACTGAAATGGTTGCCATGCGTGCTAGGATAATGCAAAATCGACTTGCCCTTGATTTATTATTGGCAAAAGAGGGTGGAGTCTGTGGAATGCTGAAAGTTCAACATTGTTGTACTTACATTCCTGACAAAAGCAAAGATCTGAAAACTTACATTAAGAATATTACTGAATTGCTTGATGAACTTGCACCACTGGAGGTTGAAGGTGTTTGGGAAAGAATTGAAAAGAAAATAGCTGCTATTAAAGATTTCTTAGTAAAAATAGGTAGTACTTTCATAGATAAAATATTGTTTCCATTAACATGTGTAATTTGCATAATTGTAGTGATAAGATTAGGTTGTATGTGTTGTAGACACAAGAAAAATAAGAAAAGAATAAAAAGCAAAAATTCAAAAAGAAAAGATAAGAAACATGAACGAGAAATTGAGGAAATAGAATTGGAGGAGTGGAAGGAGAGTATGTATGAATCAGTAAAAAGAGAAGACGTAGGTGAAAATGAACTATGATTAAGAGCAAGAAAACATTTTAAAGATACCGTAAGACAGAACAAAATTTTGGGTGGTATGGTGATAAAATCACCAAAGGGGTGATTGCTGGAGCGGGTTATGCTAAATTTTGTATACCCACCCCATTTTGCATGTTATTTTATTAATACGATTAATTAATTAATTATATTTGAATTAATGGATTGGAGTGATGTGGAAAATATTTACCAATCTTACTAACGTATGAATTACACGTGGGATTTGCATCTGCGTGGCTTAATTAAATACGTGAACTAAATTTTGTATGCATATTAATGATAAATAATTAGAATATTGCATGATATATGTCGCTTTTGTGATGTATTTGTGATTCGTGCTTTATTTTAGTAAGTATAAACCGCACTGAGTGTTGCTTTTGCTAGATAAATACACACACATATGGGTGTTAGCGAGGGAATAACATTTGATTAGTCATTTCTATGTATTAATTACGTTTTTGTGTTTCTTTGCTTAAATTGACCATTATGGCCTATCGAAAGATGGCTGCCTTTGATGCCTAACCCGACTGCCAACGCTGAGCAAGGCTTGGGTGAAGTGCGCCTGCGCTGACAACAGATACACAGTGGCCTGGACCTGACCCCAGATGAACATGTACCTTCCAAGGACAGCCTGGGATGTCGTCCAAATATTCCGAACAAAGACTGTTGTGTGAACCGGAACTGACAAGGGTCATAACCCAAAAGACACTTTTGTGAGAACTTAAAAGGATGATCCCTGATTGTCCAATCAGCGAACTCGGATGCCCAAAACTTTGATACATTTGATATTGATTTTTCTATAAATTATGGTAGAATAGAGAGGTAGTAGGCGGGTTCGTTTCTGGCCTTTCTCGATTTCCTGACGTTATGCTGACGGAGAGGACGGTGACACTGCAGGACAGCTGTTAGCCTGAATCTTTGACGGACTGAATTAATGCCCAAACTCCTGATGAACTGAACCTACTAAAATCGATGGGCATAGATTTGCGAGACTGCCAGATTTGACATAGAGGACGACATAGCCAGAATAGGTAAATATGAATGGCAACTTGATCAAATGAATGATTTAATTTGCAATATTAATATAAATTAGATATTGAACATCTACAGAAATGAGTTGGGTTGTTTATTCATTTGAAATGTGTTGATAAAAAGTTTCATTAGAGAATTAGAAAGTCACTTAAACCTACAACTAACTGATCCGTTTTATGAGAGGAATACTAAAGGTGAAGTTTAGGGCCTAATGAGTATTAGAAGGTTGTGTAGATTTGTAGCTCATTAGGATAGATTGTGGTAATTTTCCCTCTCTCATTTCCAGCGCTTGGAAGGATAATCGCCTCCCGCACGGACTGATGGTGAGTGAATGTTGGTGTTATGGGCCCCACCAGCGAATGTATGGATAGTGTGTGTATGTGAGATCTTGCGCTCTATAAATTACTGTATGTGAGATCTTTGGTCCGTGACGGTAGGGAGGGATTTTGCACTCCACGCTGGAGCATAATCACCAAATAATTATAGTTCTGCGAATGTGACAGCAGCAAGGATTATACAACACGATGTATAGGATGTAATACATGTTCCAGGTTCATCGTCTCCAGAACGTTTATTAGAAATGGCTTATTGTTGTGGAAATTCATGTGCTCCTTGGCTTATACTGTGTCATCGGAGTGTGACTGGACTACATTATCCAGTGGTACCACATCTGCCAAGGTTTAATGTGTCACATAAAATCCAGTACAGAATATCTGCTAGCTAATACCTCTTGCACATTATCTAGTTCCCACGTTTTTGAGTATTCTGAGATTACAGGACAAAGGTTTTATCTTTTGCAGTGGTATACTTCATTACTGGCTTTCCCCATTCCTATATGTTGTTTGGAGTTAAAAAAAAAACTCACTTTCTCCACTGATGTATGCCTACATGTATAAAACTATTTAATTGATAAATAATGTCTGATTCTTCTTTATTACCTTAGTATGGTGAACAGGTGTTGGACCTTGCCCTCTCTGTAGGGTCACCCCCAAACATTTAGCCTTTTCCCTCCAGTTTCTGCTGAATTTGTTTTTTTGGTCTAAAGACTCTGTGTACTTTACCACTGCTAACCAGTGGTAAAGTGCGTATGCTTCCTCTCCTAAACACGGTTTGATTGCCAGATACACAATGTGCAGATTTAATTTACCTATAAGACCCTGGCAGATTGATATACCATAAACCTAGGACTTGCAAATTAAACACTATTAGTGGGCCTGGAGCACTTTGTGTGCCACTCACTTAAGTAGCACCCTAAAGCACGTCCCAGGCTTGCCACATGTTCCAGGCTTGCCATTGCAGCCGGAATGTAGTACACACTGCCATGTCGACTTGCCATTTAAACCCCTTGCCAAGCCTTAAACTTCCCTTTTATTACATATGAATCATCCCTAGGTAGTCCATAGGGAAACACACCGCGTAATTGAAAGGTTGGACACGTACTCTCACGTTTTGCATGTATCAGCAGAGAGAAACTCCAATAATAGTTTTTCACTACTCTGAAGCCTTTCCCTCCCATAGGATAACATTGGGTATTTCTTATGAGATTTAATAAGCTGTGATTCCTAAATGAGAAGATGTCAATATATCATGTCTGGTACCTATGAAATTGAAATAATAAACCATCTTTAATAGTATATTCTGATTTTTCATTGCAATTTTGAAAATGTCACTTTTATAAAGTTGCCATTTTCCTGCCCTTAGCCCTTTTGTTCCTGGAGTCTGACCTGGCTCACATGGCTGGGAGTAATTGGCAGTTAGACTTTGTGAATTGCTCTCACACTGTCACACTATAGAGAGATTAGGTGTGCATCAATGTGCCATCTGCTGGCAGGATGGGGGGCAGAGCTAAGCACAGCCCCACTTAAACCTGATTAGCTTGTGCTCTGCCTCCACACAAATGGCTTAATGACACTATATTGTCACTGCAGCCAGCTTGTGCCAGAGAAGGGGACTCAGAAAGTTCCACGCACCTCAAATAACCTTTCCAGAGATTTTTCCCACCTGCCAGAAGGAGGGCACAAGAGTATAAAAACTGAAACTTCAGACTCACTCTTTAGTTCATTACTGGACCCGTGGAAGGACAATCAGAGGACTGCCTGCTACTGTGACCTGTTGTGCACTTTGCTAGACTGCTGCTGTACCTTGAAGTCCTGTTGTGCTGCCTGGAGTCTGCCTGGAACCATTACAGGCCAGCTCGGCTGTTGAGCATTGCACCAAGGACTACCAGCAGTGACTCCAAGAGATAGTTTGCTGACCACCTTTCAGAGCCACAGGGAAATAACAGGCTCTCACCATCTTGAACCTGCACCTGGACTCAGCCTGAGTGAGTGAGTTGTGGTGCTAAAGGTGCTCAGATGGACTTTTTACAAAACTGGGGGCTTAGACAAAATTAGGCCAAAAAGTGCTCTGAGAACCAGGAAGAGAGCGAGACCAACCTACTTGTCAAATCCACCTGACGTGCATTGCCTTTCGGAATGATTTTGCGGCTTCTCCCATTATGTTCTTTTCTGCAGCAGCAAATACATTTCAGCCATCCTTCGCAAAGTGATATCCAAGCTCATGGGATTGTCTTCGGCTACAGCCTTCTGCCTCGCCCTCCTGGAGTTTTTCGACATCCATTTCATAGACTAAGTCTGAATGTAGAAATCTTCACTGCAGTTTTGACTCAAGGCAATCCAAAGAAACCGGTCCCTCATCAGACACCTCCTGCAGTCTTGCCCCACTGAACTTTACATTCTCAGACATTTTTCTTCAGAAATGTCCTAAGTCCGAAGGTAAGCGCTGGCTGGGCCCAATCTACTTCTTGTATACAATCATAGTTTGCTTTAACTTTTGACATTGACCCACTCTTGCACATCTAGATCACTGTGGCTGGCGCTTTAATCTTTTAGGCGCCCTTTTGAACCTCAAACTTAAAAAATCCATACCTCTGGGTTTGTTGTTTTTGTGTCAAATATTTTACTAAACTGTAATTTCTTTTTTTAAATTGGTTTGCTATTTTTCTTGTGTTGTGTTTTCATTTTATTACTGTTTGTGTGCTACATAAGTACTTTACACATTTCCTCTAAGTTAAGACTGCCTGCCATTTTATGCCAAGAAACCTCGGGTTAAACATAGGATCATTTAGTGACTTTTTATAATTCACTCTGCAAGGGATTGTGGCTTCTGCTTGACCAGGCCTCACAGCTCAGTCAACCAACAACCCAATTTCTCACAGGAGGAAAATACACATTCCAAATGTGTAAACATGCCCTGCTTTTACTTATAGAGAAAGTTTGATCTGAGAAATATTTACAGACTCTACCCATGACAAGGGTGGTATCTTAGAAGGTCCCCAGAGTGTGTAACAGGCAGATGCATCCCCAGGCAAAATTTGGCATTAAAAAAGGGTCTGCAAATGCTTGAGCAGCTCTTTTTCTAGTACAAATTGAGTCAAAGCTAGATGTGCACTTCAGCAGTATCAAGAGGACATTCCATCATATGCATGGGATGTGGCCCCATGGAAATGAGAAAATACCTTGAGCCAAAACAGTATTACAGAGGCAGATGCAGAAGCGGTCAGGTGGTATACTCACAGTGCACCACCATACTCAGTGTGCCCAACATAGAGGTGGTGCACAGTTGATCCACCCAAGGATGCCCCTACAAACTGTATGTATGGGGTCCTAGAGACCTCCTAGATGTCCAAGTGTGGCCACTCTCTACACCTGCCATCAGGGGGAATATCTGACACCCTTATAAATGGTGACTGAGCTTCCACCTGCACAGTGAAAAGTGAATCAGTGACTTCAAACAGCCAGTTCAGGTTTAATTCATCAACTGTTCTCAGTGCAGGCATGTGTTTGTGACTGCAGGGGAGACAGAGCATTTGCTTTGATGTGGCTCACTGTCCCTCTCTTTTTCTCACCACAACCACTCAAGTGTGCACCACAGAATAGAGTGGGACAGTGCTCAAGAGCTATAATATGGCCCCAGAGTCAGCAACAAGTTGCGGATTGCTTCTCATCTCTTCCACTGGCTTACAGAGAATGGTGATTTCTTTTTTGTATTGCTTGCTCACAAGAACGTGACAGTCAGGTAGATAGACCATGATCCATATGTTTCCCTCATGTAGTGATGTATGGAGCGAATGGAAAATTGTACAGGCTGTGTACTTCCTAAGCACAAAGCAACATTTCTGATCTGGGGCATTCCTCCATTAGTGAACTTATTATTATTTTTCAGCTTATAGAGCGCCTGGTTACTCCAACGGAGTGTCCCCGTGCTAGAACACCAACAATGCCTTGACAGCTGGCCTGACCACCCACCCTCCCTACAGCCTAAGTCCCCCGAGGAACAGCTACAGAGGCCTACTTTCGGCCACCAGGGGGGTGCTGGAAGAGCAACGTTTAAATTTTTTGGGGGAACATGGTCTCAAACGGGCACGTCCGTAAGTCAGCAGGTAGGTCATTCCAGGCCTTAGCCGCAAGGATGCCAAAAGAGCTCCCACCAGCCGGTACCTTCCGCACCTTAGGCACAATCATCTTTGCCGTGCCCAAGGACCTACAGGTCTATATGCGGGAAGAAGGGGGTGCAAAAAGCTAGGACATTTCTTATTGAAAATCCTGTGGCCAAAACACAAGGCCTTAAAGGTGACTCTAGCCTGTATGGGGGGCCAGTGTAATTTCCTCAAGGCCTTCTCCACGAGGCCCGCCTAGGAATATTTAAAATTAACCGAGCTGCAGCATTCTGAACCTTCTGCAGGATGTTCATATTTTTTGTGGTCACCCCTAAGTACAGGATGTTGCAATAATCTAGACGGGAAGTGACAAGGGCCTGTACAATGGTTCATTTGGCATCTAATGGAAGTAAGTTCAGGATTTTTTGCAGCATTTTAAGAATGCCAAAGCAGGCACCAGCCACAACTGATATCTGCTCTGAATAGGAGAGGGTGTCATCAAACCATACTCCCAGATTCTTGACTTTAGCCTTAGGGGTCGGAGTAGGTCCCAGCTCCTCGGACCACCACAAATGTGACCATAGAGAGGGCTGCTTACCAACTACCATCACCTCCGTCTTTCCTGCATTCAGCTGCAGACAGATGAACTTCATCCAGTTGGCAAGCTCCCCCAGGCAAATCTTGAAATCAGAGGCTGTTCCTGCCTCCTTTTGCTCCAGGGTAACAATCAACTGTGTGTCATCGGCATATGACACCAGTTTTAACCCGTGTCTCAACACAATATCTGCCAAGGGGCGCATGTGGATATTAAATAGGGTAGGGCTGAGAGCCCAACCCTGAGGAACCCCTTGAGACAGAGAACAGACTCTGGATTTAAAAGAATGTTGTAGAACCTGAAAGGATGAATTCTCCAGAAAATGTTTAATCCACTCCCATATCCCTCCACCGACCCCGGCCTCCCCCAGCCATTCCATCAGAAGTGCCGTGGGAGACCGTGTCAGAAGCAGTACTCAGATCCAGAAGGATCAGTGCAGTAGCTCTTCCCTCATCGGCTGCAGTTTTCAGGGCCTCTGAGGCAAGAAGAAGGGCCGACTTGGTACTATATACCTGGGTTTCACAGAGAACATGTCTCTCTTCCAGAAATATGGACAGTTGACTGTTCAAATGTTTCTCTGCGATTTTAGCAGCATAGGGTAGCAGAGATATAGGTCTCAGGTTTTCTGAGAGAGCAGGGTCTAAGGAAGGTTTCTTTAACTTAATGGTTTCTTTAACTTAATGATTAAAACAGCTTTATCTCGAGGTGCTTTAATTTATAAGTGCACAAGCAGACTTCAACATTTTGAACTTCATGAAATTGATAAATGATCCGAAGATGGTGGCTCTAGTAGATCTAGACTAGAGGTTGGTCTAGCCTAGAGGATGGTCCACCCTAGAGATTGGGTCTGCTCCATTGACTGAGACTCTGTATCAGTATCTTTGTCTCCTATTGCCAATGTTCATGCCATTATTCTAGTAGCCCAGTGTCCATTTTGCTCCCTCCCTTATATATGGTTAGATGCATAATGTTCCTGTAATTCTTTCACTCTCCCAGCTCCATGCTTGTCTCCTTGAGTCAATGTTCATAGTTCACTATGCCAGAGCTCCTCTAACTCTGTCTCAAAACCTGAACTTTCCTAAAACCAGAAAACATGCATCATTGTCAATGTGTCAGAGTCCGTGTCTCTCTGTCTGTGTGTCCATGCACCCTGGACCGACGTCCAAGTTCACCTTTCATTGTCAGTGCCTCTCTGACCCTAGAGTCCATGTGTCAGAGTATGTGTCTTTCTGCATCCATGTCCAAGTTCATGACTAATTGTCCACGTGTCAGGTTCCGTGTCTCCCTGTCTGTGTGTTTATGCACCCTGATCCATGTCCATGTTCATGTCTCATTGTCCATGTATCAGGTTCCATGTCTCTCTGTCTGTGTGTCCATGCATCCTGGACCGCCGTCCATGTTAATGTCTCATTGTCGCTTTGTCAGTGTCTCTCTGCCTCAGATGCTGTACTGTCCTGTTCCACTGTCCATGTATTTGTGTGTGTGTATGACGAGAATGAGGTGGAAGGGCAGGAAAGGGATGAGACTCTGTCCTGGACTGCTTAAGAAAAAGGGCAGCAATGTTGAAAGTCTGGATCAGTAAGGTGCTTTTTTGAGGGCTGCAAAGGCGTTGGAGGCCATGGGCGATTTGGGAGCGAGATGGATGGGGCAGCAGGAAGCATTCACTTTCTCTGATTATGAAAAACCATGAAATGTAATCAAAATGTTTCCTATTATGAATATAGGTTTCTAGAACATGCAGTTTCTCCTCCGATGTGGCAGGTTTTCCTTGCAGTTCTATCTAAGGCAGTCGATCAACAAGAGGCCATTTACCCAAGCCTCCCCAAATCTGGACACCATGGGTGTTCTGCTTGGGTTTTCGGATCAGATAGAACCCGCTCATCAGAGCCTCACTAACCCAGCCAGAACGTTACCCCCTCCCTAGAACCTATTTACTATCCTGCAACTACATATATCTATCCCCTAAGGACAGGGGATTCCTACTATACATACCAAGACCTCTTACAATCGGCGGCCTCGCGATCCCATACGGATCCAGACCTCTCTGCCCATACGACAGTATCACAAGTGGCGGCCTCGCGGTCCCATACGAACCCAGACCTCTCTACCCAGACGGCAGTCTCAGCACAATCGGCGGCCTCACGATCCCATACGGATCCAGACCTCTCTGCCCATACGACAGTATCACAAGTGGCGGCCTCGCGGTCCCATACGAACCCAGACCTCTCTACCCAGACGGCAGTCTCAGCACAATCGGCGGCCTCGCGATCCCATACGGATCCAGACCTCTCTGCCCATACGACAGTATCACAAGTGGCGGCCTCGCGATCCCATCCGGATCCAGACCTCTCTGCCCATACGACAGTATCACAAGTGGCGGCCTCGCGGTCCCATACGAACCCAGACCTCTCTACCCAGACGGCAGTCTCAGCACAATCGGCGGCCTCGCGATCCCCTACGAATCCAGACCTCTCTGCCCATATGACAGTATCACAAGTGGCGGCCTCGCGGTCCCATACGAACCCAGACCTCTCTGCCCAGACGGCAGTCTCAGCACAATCGGCGGCCTCGCGATCCCCTACGAATCCAGACCTCTCTGCCCAGACGGCAGTCTCATACGACAGTTCATCCTATGATTACCATAACATACAAAAAGGGAATCAGTCTCACTATTCATCAGATCGCACAAGGATTGCCAGTTTGAGCATAGCCTGTTCTCAGGTTCGAGGGGCTCCTCTTTCCCTTATTCAGTTACCACTTACCTGATCAGGGTTAACATCTGTTCATGTAGCCGCAGCTGACTAGAAGATTAGGCTACCCTCTTATACAAGAACACGCAGCACATGTTGGTTCACTACAAACTGGATACTTTATTACTCATTACATACACAATCACATAACATTACGATATAACACATAACCTGCAAAGAAAAGTGAAAGATTAAGTTGTACACTCTAATAAGAAAGGGTCGACATCACCTTAGTAGTATGTAGCCTGCACTCAGTAGTCATCTAGGTTCCCTTCTCGTCTGTGCCTCGGCTCGCCTGGAATCACCCTTCTCCGAGTCACTGGGACCTCTTCCTTAACGGCTACTCTCTCCTCTCTGGCTATTCTGCTAGGAAAGCATCTGTCTCTCGGTTCTTCTCCGCCTTCAAGATGGCGTCTGTCTTCCCTGGAATAAGTAGTAGCTTTACTGCTAACGGCTAGATGCCGCCTACGGACTGAACATGTAACTGCCTCAGACTTTCACTAATATAGAGGTGCGTTTCCTCATGGAAAATTCCGGCCCGTAACCTGCCGCCCACCAAATTCTTGTACCTCCCCGTACCAAGGACACGTTCCCAGCCGGCCGGCCTGATGTAGTGTCTTCGGCATGAAGAAAAATACAATCCTTCGATAAGGGCCGGCCTGAACCGGTTCTCTCCAAGCGAATAACACCTCATAACTAAAACAATACATTTGACCTAGAAGCGTCCCAAGCTGCCGGAGCAGAAAGAAAGATGGAGTCTCTCCCGTTTGAGGCCTACCAGGCCTGAATTCAGCACAGCTCCATGAAATACCCTCACTACAGGACAGGTTATCCCTAATACTAATGAATCTATCCCCTAGGCTATGTGTGCGAGCCCTGATCTATGGGGAAGAGCACAGAATCATGTCGAAGTGCCTAGTAAATAGGCTCCATTCACTACTCTAACCCTTAGACTTGAATGGTAAGAGACTGAAGTCACATTTAATCATCTTTTCCTCACAAGAAGGCCGGGAAAATCGAGCAGAACATTTCACCCTTGACTTCAGTCTATTATACATTCATTAAACGGAACTAATATCTGTGGAAGAATAATATGAAACAAGACTAACTGATCTATGTCTAGTACCAGGTGTGCAGAATTGAAGTAGCGAAGGAATACACTGAATAAAGCAACAGATAGAAATCAAAATGCCGATAGTAATCAGAATACCTCCTAATATTTGACGTAACATATGTAAATCAGGTAACCAATTAAAGAGCCAGTCAAACCAGCCCTGGTCAATGTGTTTTCTAACTTCTTCTGTCAAGTCATGTAATTTATCAATGTGAGTTTGAATGGATTTTGTATGATCCGACAAGTTAAAACAACAAAGACCCTCAAAATCAGAACAATCGTGTCCATGTTTAAGCAAAAGATAATCAATGGCCGCTCGATTTTGCAAGAGAGCCCTTCGTTCACCTTGGGCGTCTAATAGCATGTCAGACAGGACTGTAGAAGTATGATTGATGGATTTTACCATCCAGCAGGCCATTTTCCCAATAGATTTGGCATTATAAACTGCCAAAGCAGGAACACCAACAATTGAAACAGCCAGGCTAAGGTATTCAGACTTGGAATATAAATGCAAAGATGAGTCACAATCCTCCTGTAACCTCACTGTATCTCGAATCACACGAGAGTTGGCATTCGGATGTGATGAGAACATGAGCAAGCTCAGTCTAGTAATGGCACAGGGCCTCCAGAAATATTTGCGGGTATATATGGCCAGGAAGTATTACCACATGAGAAAAGCCATCCGGCAGGCAGTAACATCGTGCGATAGTGACTGGGGGTAACTACCATACTCTTGCAAGTCATGTTATTCTGAACAGAAGTACATGTTTTCGGTGTCCTTTGAAGGCACAAAGTTCGTTCATGAGCGGTGAATGAAGTGGCACCTTTCAATCTTAAACGCATACATTCAGAAATCACCCTAGGATCACAAGTAAGGAAAAAACATAAATCACCTTGTGTGATATTATAGGTAACTATTTGGGACTGGATGGGCGGTATCGGGTCTGACAGTACAGTACACAAGGGGCAATACTCATGGGCAGCGAAATCGCCCAGAAGAACATTGGGGCGAGCATTTGATATATTAAAAATATGAGTCAAAGTCTCCAATGAAGCAGGGACAGCAACTAAACAAGTTGCCAAGATATCCGTCACCGATCTCATCGGTGTCAAGCAGAAATGAGGGGTTTTAGTCACTTGCTTGGCCAGTGTAATCCAAAAGTTCGGCGACGAATCCCACGCAGCGAAGGAACGCGACACTCGGGTTCTCAACTCAGCCCGGGTTGATGGGATCCCTCCTCTCTCGTCGTACCAGCCCAAAAGGAGTCCAACGCCGACACATCCTGCAGCAACAGTCCAAAGAATGATCTGAAAGAGAATCAAATACAGGCATTATTCATTCTCGTAAGTAACATTTGTCAGCCGGGACTGCTTCCCAGCTATCTTTCCCTGGTCTCATAACTAAAATGGTGTTGTCTTGACCGGTTGCAATCACTTCTGCTTGTTCAGGGGGATTCTTAGGCGACTGCACCCAAACTCTGGCCCCAGGATTATCTGTGGAGCCAAAACCTTTCTGGCCTCGTACAGTTAGCAACGTTGGGGCAGTGCCTTTTGTCATCTCACCACTGAAGACAGGCATTATTAACAATTGAGCCACTCGGTCAGTTTGATGTATCAGTAAGTCAACCTCACTGCTATTCAGTAGGAGCACCTTAATCTCTCCCTGATAATCACTATCAATGATTCCTCCAAGCACCTGAATGCCTTTCACAGCCAGCCCTGATCTAGGGGCGATTAATCCGAAATTTCCAGTTGGTATATGAACACCAACACCGGTTTCAATGATGACTCGATCTTTACCTTTTATAATGGTGTCATCCATGGCATGCAAGTCTAAACCTGCCGACCCTGGGGTCGCTCTACATGGAGCCAAAGCTCCGGGAGTAATCTCCCAGTACATCACAGTTTCTCTGATCTCATTGGGCTTAGCATCAACATTCGGAGGAAACAAACGCATAAGTGGGGATTCAGCATTTAGAAAAGGACGGTTATTCAAAATCAATAGCGCTTGAGGCAAAAAATCTCGCCAATTCTTATACTTGTCATCTGTTAATTTGCGCAATTGGTCTTTCAGCAGGCCATTCAACCTCTCCACAAGACCCGAGGCCTGTGGATAATATGGTATATGAAACACCCATTCAATATTGTTTTCCACACAGAATTCCTGTACCAATCTTCCACGAAAATGGGATGCATTATCAGATTGAATTTGGAATGGCACACCATAATACATCATAATCAATTCCAATGTTTTAATAGTATTCAATTGGGTAGCTTGCTTACAGGGAAGGGCCACCAACAGGCCACTGTATGTATCAACAATGGTGCAAACATATTGACAATTCCTACTCATAGGAAGTGGACCAATGTAATCAATCTGCCAAATTTGAGCGGGCAATTTCCCGCGATGTAAATGACCTTTAACAATTTGGGGCACTTTGCGCTGCCTGATATGCTGACAAATGGGACAATGTAGAATAACATTTTTGATTAAATCTAGGGGAATATAAATTCCTCGATCAGCAGCCCACCTGCTAGTGGCTTTCTCTCCAAAGTGTCCTGCTTTCTGGTGGGCCCATTTCGCCAATCCCGCAATATCAGAATCTTGCGTGTCCACCACTGCCTCAGCAATTTTAGATTTCTCATCTGCAATGTTATGAAAGAATTTGTCAAGAGAGTCTATCGGGGTATGAGCATCCACATGGAAGATTGTAACAGTACTCTGTGGGAGCATTTCCCAAATCTCCTGCCATAATTCTTTTCCCCACAGTTCTTTTGAATGGATTTTCCAACTATGGGAATGCCAAGTCGGTAACCAAACTGCCAGTCCATTGGCAGTAGACCAAGAATCGGTAAAAATATGACATGTGCCAGGTAACTCTTGTTTCAGAACTTGATAAACAGCATAGAGTTCAGCAAATTGACTGCTCTTACCCTCACCAGTTGTACTCAGCAATTTTTGTGTGATCGGATTATAGGACACTGCCTTCCAATGTCGTTTTGTCCCTATGAACCTTGCTGAACCATCCGTAAACCAGACATGGTTTCTGTCCTCTGCGGACAAATCATCAAAAGGTTTACCCCACTTAACAGGAGACTCCTGTACTAAAGGTACGGAACATTCACTCTCAGTCTCAGTTGATGGCGCCCATGCCACCTGCTCATGCAAAGACGCAACTCCTTTTTGTCCCACACGTGCCCTGTCTTGTATATACCATTTCCATTTAATCACACTCGCCTCTTGAGCGTGTCCAATTCGGTGAGTTTTCGGCGAACTCATAACCCACTGCATGATAGGAATCTCAGGTCGCAAAACTATATCATGTCCCAAAGTCAATTGCTCGGTATCCACCAGAGCCCAATAACATGCAAGTAACTGTTTCTCAAAAGGTGTATAACGCTCACCAGCATCAGGTAACTTTTTGGTCCAGAAACGGTACTCTACTCCTGCCTTGTTTCTGCCACAAACTCCAATTCGCATAAAGGCCTTGTACAGACACATTCAAATCCACCTCACCATCACATACAGGCCATAAATCCAGAGCATGCTGAATTGCTTCTTTTGCCAGACTGAACGCATCTTGCTGTGGTTTACCCCATTCAAATGCATTCTTTTTACGAGTGACCTGGTACAAAGGGGCCAATATTTGACTCAAATGAGGAATGTGCTGGCGCCAAAAGCCAAATAAACCAATGAAGCTTTGGGCTTCTTTCCTATTTCTCGGAACTGCAAAATCAAGAATTTTCTGTTTAACCTGAGGGATCACTTCTCGGTGCCCTTCATGCCAATTAATACCCAAAAATTTCACAGCCTGGGACGGACCTTGTAATTTATCCGGGTTGATTTCCCAACCTTTCTCACGCAAGCACTCAATGACTCTATCCAATTGGGTCTGAACTTCCTCTTGTGATTCGCCTTGGATCAAAATATCATCAATATAGTGACATATCTGAATTTGCGGATGCTTTGCCACCAGCCGGTGACATATCGTAGGACTATGCACATAGCCCTGAGGAAGACTTCTAAACGTCATCTGACGCCCATTCCACGTAAAACTGAATTGTTCCTGACACTCAGGGGCAATCGGAATCGAAAAGAAAGCATTAGCAATATCAATGGACGCATACCATGTACCTGGATGTTTTTGGATTCTTTCAATTAGGGTAATAACATCCGGTACTGCAACAGTCAAAGAGGGTGTGTGTCTATTCAATTCTCGATAATCAACAGTCATGCGCCAAGAATTATCACTCTTACGTACAGGCCAAACAGGATTATTCCAAGCAGAAGTAACTGGGGTTATAACTCCTGCATCCACCAACTCCTGAATAGTGGTACTAATCTCTTCATGACCACCTGGAATACGATACTGCTTCTGACGAACCACTTTTGTCGCCTGGGGAACTTTTATGGGGGGCATTCTTAAACGACCAACCCGTACAGGCCTGGACGATATATAATGTTTAGTTCCAAATTGGTAACATCCATCATCTAAGTGCAAAGTCATTCCTTTCAAAATATCAATTCCAATGATG
Source organism: Triturus cristatus (assembly GCF_964204655.1). NCBI lineage: Eukaryota > Metazoa > Chordata > Amphibia > Caudata > Salamandridae > Triturus > Triturus cristatus. The sequence goes on along the minus strand of NC_140589.1, from coordinate 189,331,953 downwards.
AATTCTAAGAGTGGCACCACTAATACAGAGTATTCTTTTCTAGGAATTCTACCTATTCTCATTTCAAGTAAAGTTTGAACTGCGGGAGTTTCCTTTCCACCTAATCCGGTAATTGTAAAAGGCTGACCTTTAAACTTCTTTGATTTTCCATGAATAAGAGTGGCCTCCGCTCCTGTATCTACCAATGCTCGGGCCCTTTGAATATTACGATGTTTCCAATAAATATCAATATCTACATAGGGTCTATTATCTCTGTGAGCCCATCTGTGTACTGGAGCTTGACCTATTTCCTAGTCCTTTTTACTGTGTTCTGTGTACCAGGATAAATCAGGATAAAGACTCTCACGTTTCCCAGGTATCGATACCTCCTGTTCATATCCATTTCCATTACGAAATGGATTACTGTTCTCTGCATTGTACTGCGGGTTTCGATCGGCCAATATGTGTCGATCCTCTCTCCTTCTCAACTCATGGGATTGATCCCTATCATCTCTACGTCTGCTGTTAACATAATCATTTCTCCCCCTCTCTCTTTCCCCCTCTCTCTCCCTGTCTCTCTCACGACGGGGGGACAAATCACGTACATAACGTCGATCATCACGACGATCAGAGCGCCCACGGCGGTCGTCATCACCGCTACCGTCAGAAAAACCACGATCACACTCAGTTGTCCGAACACGCCGGGCACCCTCCTTTCGATCCAAGCCACGTTTGCGAAACATTTCCCACAAACGAGAAGTAGTCTCACCATCAATGTCCTCCTTCCGCACACCATCGGCCATAAGACCAAGAAACATATCACGTCTAGTAAGTTTATTGTCACCAGGAGTACGAGTGTCAGGCCGGGACTGCCGTTCAGGTTTAAACCACTCACCCAACTCACCGAGTTGGCGTACCGATTCCAGCACCACAGATAACATGTTACCAGTCTGATTAATCAATAAAGTCATCATGACCTGCTTATAAGCAACAGGGGAAGAACGAATAATACGATTCCGCACAGAAGATGTCAAGAAACCATCAAGCAACCTGTCGGCAGTATTTAGAAAAATTGCAGTTTTCATCACCTCCTCTTTGAGACGTTGCGCAGCATCGCGCAAAGTATACCACGGTTTGTCATTCATAGGCCAGTCAGACTCAGTAGGATATTTTTGATTACAACCCTCAGTCGCCAATTGAAGCAAAGAAATTTGACCACCACCATTAAAGTTACGAAAATGATCCTGTACAGTAGAATCCGAACTCAAGGAACAAAACTTCAAACAATCGCCAGCATCCAACATAATGCCAGCAGCGCCCAGTTCATAAAGGCGCACCATCCATGTGAGTAAGGTCTCACCAGCTCGCTGCCGAAATCGCTGCAAAATATCACTAATTTCTTGTTGAGTAAAATCCTCCAAAGAGTCTAAAGCAATACCATTCGGAGCACCGGGAGCCTGCTGCACCTTCCGCCGAAAAACTGGATGTACCGAGACCGCGGGACGAGCATCACAAGGAGCTCGACCAGTACACGTAGAGGAACAATCAGTGGAAGAAGCATCGACCCCGCTCGAAGGACGAGCGCAATCACGGGGTGCACCATCAGAGGCGCAAGAAGCAGACTTACAATCACGGCCGGAGCGAGAGGACTCGCGCTTGGCAGACTCCTCACCCGAGGAAGGAGAATCACTCGAGTTCCAGATATTACCATCCCATTCATCAGGATTCCAATCCAGTCCGGCTTTCGCCACGACCAGACGCACCTTTCGCTTCGAAACCCGACCACGCCGATTTTTGTATTTATAACGAGCAATTCGCACAGCCGCCCTCTCGGCAATAGTTTGGTACGTCTCAAGTTTGTCAGCAAGCAACTTATTTTGACACCGCAACAAAGTATGAGCATTCTGAATCTCAACAAAGTTCGCTTCCAAATCCTTATGCAAGTTCTGTAACTTCAACAACCTCTCATGCAGAATTCTGTACGCAGACAGAACAATCCAACCTCTGCGCCCCAAAACGGGAAGCTCATCACCCTTAGATACCGGCGAGTTCTGTAAACAAGTAATCACATTAGCCGGCTCCACCAGCTCCAAAAAAGAATTCCAATTCTCACTCAAACCAGTAGAATCAGCCCACTCACGGGCTAAGACTTCATAAGGCGTTGAATCCCAGCCGGGAATATCAACGGGCAACTTGAAAGTAGATTTCGACTTTCTAGAAAACATCTTTGAAAAGAAAGAAAAAGAGAAAAAGAAAAAGAAGAAAGAGAAAAGAAAATAACAAACAATTATATAGAAATAATATACAAACGAAACCACGCACGCACCGAAAGGAAACACGATACAACCACAACGCACACAGGTTTCGTAAACGGTTCGTGACGCCAAATGTTCTGCTTGGGTTTTCGGATCAGATAGAACCAACTCATCAGAGCCTCACTAACCCAGCCAGAACGTTATCCCCTCCCTAGAACCTATTTACAATCCTGCAACCACATATATCTATCACCTAAGGACAGGGGATTCTTACTATACATACCAAGACCTCTTACAATCGGCGGCCTCGCGATCCCATACGGATCCAGACCTCTCTGCCCATACGAAAGTATCACAAGTGGCGGCCTCGCGGTCCCATACGAACCCAGACCTCTCTACCCAGACGGCAGTCTCAGCACAATCGGCAGCCTCGCGATCCCATACGGATCCAGACCTCTCTGCCCATACGACAGTATCACAAGTGGCGGCCTCGCGGTCCCATACGAACCCAGACCTCTCTACCCAGACGGCAGTCTCAGCACAATCGGCGGCCTCGCGATCCCATACGGATCCAGACCTCTCTGCCCATACGACAGTATCACAAGTGGCGGCCTCGCGATCCCATCCGGATCCAGACCTCTCTGCCCATACGACAGTATCACAAGTGGCGGCCTCGCGGTCCCATACGAACCCAGACCTCTCTACCCAGACGGCAGTCTCAGCACAATCGGCGGCCTCGCGATCCCCTACGAATCCAGACCTCTCTGCCCAGACGGCAGTCTCATACGACAGTTCATCCTATGATTACCATAACATACAAAAAGGGAATCAGTCTCACTATTCATCAGATCACACAAGGATTGCCAGTTTGAGCATAGCCTGTTCTCAGGTTCGAGGGGCTCCTCTTTCCCTTATTCAGTTACCACTTACCTGATCAGGGTTAACATCTGTTCATGTAGCCGCAGCTGACTAGAAGATTAGGCTACCCTCTTATACAAGAACACGCAGCACATGTTGGTTCACTACAAACTGGATACTTTATTACTCATTACATACACAATCACATAACATTACGATATAACACATAACCTGCAAAGAAAAGTGAAAGATTAAGTTGTACACTCTAATAAGAAAGGGTCGACATCACCTTAGTAGTATGTAGCCTGCACTCAGTAGTCATCTAGGTTCCCTTCTCGTCTGTGCCTCGGCTCGCCTGGAATCACCCTTCTCCGAGTCACTGGGACCTCTTCCTTAACGGCTACTCTCTCCTCTCTGGCTATTCTGCTAGGAAAGCATCTGTCTCTCGGTTCTTCTCCGCCTTCAAGATGGCGTCTGTCTTCCCTGGAATAAGTAGTAGCTTTACTGCTAACGGCTAGATGCCGCCTACGGACTGAACATGTAACTGCCTCAGACTTTCACTAATATAGAGGTGGTTTCCTCATGGAAAATTCCGGCCCGTAACCTGCCGCCCACCAAATTCTTGTACCTCCCCGTACCAAGGACACGTTCCCAGCCGGCCGGCCTGATGTAGTGTCTTCGGCATGAAGAAAAATACAATCCTTCGATAAGGGCCGGCCTGAACCGGTTCTCTCCAAGCGAATAACACCTCATAACTAAAACATTTCATTTGACCTAGAAGCGTCCCAAGCTGCCGGAGCAGAAAGAAAGATGGAGTCTCTCCCGTTTGAGGCCTACCAGGCCTGAATTCAGCACAGCTCCATGAAATACCCTCACTACAGGACAGGTTATCCCTAATACTAATGAATCTATCCCCTAGGCTATGTGTGCGAGCCCTGATCTATGGGGAAGAGCACAGAATCATGTCGAAGTGCCTAGTAAATAGGCTCCATTCACTACTCTAACCCTTAGACTTGAATGGTAAGAGACTGAAGTCACATTTAATCATCTTTTCCTCACAAGAAGGACGGGAAAATCGAGCAGAACAATGGGCCAAATGCACAAAATGAGCCCAGACATCTATGTACAAAGGTTACTTACCGCGCACTAGTAAAAATGTCTGACTATTAGGAACTTTTGTGAATTTCTTACATTTCACAGACATGCATGCTTTCCGCATGGACAACTGTACAGAGTGCACAGATGTGCAATTGCAAACCTCACCAGATGTGTGCAGTATCTTTTTTTTTAATCCTTTCCATTTTTCCAACAGTAAACACATTTTTCCATGAAGAAACCCCTGACACTACACGAGGTTCTACTTTAAAGGAATATACTACTGGAGATATTGGTGAATATAGATAGGGAGGAGGAAAGGGGTAACAAGAGTGCATTTATACATTTTGGAGACGAAGAGGCATGCGCCACTTGGAGTATAAAAGTCAATCATTTCTAAAAGTGTGGAGGATCATGTTTTTAATGTTCTTATGAAAAGTGAAAGGTGTGAGGGAAGGTTTCATGTGGATATTATGGAAACACTCATTGCAAACATTGCTAAAAGTCCTCCATTGGCTTCCAGTCACCCTGAGGATGCTCCGCTTCCTTGACCATCAGAGGTCATTCTTCATACATAAATTCTCCATATTATATGTATAAATCAGCATCCACTAACCACAGTTCTCATCATGACCCAAATATCAAGCTGCAGAGATGTGATGACAAAATCATGCTGGTTCTTGGGCTCCGTGCTCATCATTTTTGTGTCTGCTTCATGCTCAGTGATCTCCTACCTCTGTCTCTTTTCTACTGGCAGAAGACCAAACTCTGAAGCAGCTGATCCAGTCTAGCAATGACGGTCTGAAAAACCAGGCTGCAATCCAGCTGCTTGAGGCAGCATTATCACGTGTGAAGATCTGGCTTCTTTTCCACTGCTCCAGTATATCTTGTGTCCTGTCATTCTAGCCTGGTAATTGAAATCCTGGTTAACAGGCTTCTATTCTGCCTTTCATTTGAATATTAAAATACAAAATACTTCTGTTATGAAAACTGAGTGCAAGAGTTTTTATTTTCTTAAGTGACTTTTTCGTTCTGTCTCTTTTTTGTGATTTAGACGGCGAATCTTTCTGACTCCTGTGTGACTTCTGGAAGAGATCACACTTACTTCAAGCCATTGAAGGATCGACCCAAACATTCAGCCTTTAAAAGCCACTTATTCAACAGCTCTCATAAGAACCTGATCTTTATAGGACGTTCCCTGATAAACTAACTTTGAATGCCCTACTTCTGCTGTTTTGTTCCCTTCCATCGTTTATAAGAGCAAATCGCCCAGTGGAGGAGCTAACTTCCGACTGACGAGGAGGTAAGGAAAACCAATTCTAGAACATGGTCTCATGGAAGGGACACGAGGCATAAAGAAACACAGAAAGAAAAAAAGGGTTAAAAGCAATACTGCTATACTTTGACAGAAAACAGTATAGCAATGCATATGAAAATCTCAAAATACAACACATCTCCTCCAGTGGCGGCTAGAATAAAAGATTTATGGTGAGCGCGATGGCCCACAACTTATTGAAATGAGCAGGAGCACGACCGATTCAGCACTTCTCTGCCAGGAATCAGATCCTGGTTGTCCACGAGCAGGAGAGGGAAGGACTTCCCTTCCTACTAAATGGAACGTGATCCAGCTAATCCTGGAGCTACTCTCATAAGCACGAAAGTAGCTCCAGGAGTGGGGGGATACCACACCAAGGATGTCAGATCTAACACTCTGTAAATGAGAAAGATATTTTAAGTGCATCCAACAAAAACCTAAATGCTTGCAGAGTCAATAAATATCCACCAGGGTCTACAGAGAGTCCAAAAAAGATTTGTAGAGACACCAGCAGCACAAGCTTGCTAGAACTCATCTCATCCGACATACTTACCCAGTCTAATAAGAAGTGTAACACCCTGGCTATACAACCTAGGCTATATCAGAGGATTACATGTACCAATCAAGAAATTGTACATCTGAATCAGTTGCCTTAAAAGGGCTATAGGAATAAAGGGCCAGATGTACATAGACTTGCGTTTGCAATTTCCTAATGGCGAATATTTGCAATTCTGTATTAGAAAATTGCAAACAGCTATGTACAACAGTGTTTTTAACAGTTTGCGAATCCCAGTGGGTCACAAGGGACCTGCCTCATAACATCCATGAGGCAGGTCGCAATTTGCAGCCCTTTGGGAATGGCTGGTGCTCACAGGGATGGCGGCCTGCTGGGGTCAGCGGACCACCACGTCTTTTAATGCTTTTCAAATAAAGCAGTTTTTAAGTTTGAAATGCAGCCCATTTTCCTTAAAGGGAAAAAGAATGCCTTTAAAAAATTAAAATTAAACTTTTCCTTTTCATTTTTTATCAGCATGCATGAGACCACTGCCTCCTCCTAAAAAATGTTGGTGCCCAAATTTACAAAGGGGTCCACATTTGGGCCGCAAAACATTCATACATGCGCCTGCAACTCGTTATTAGGAAGGGAAGCCATTGGCGAATCAGACCGTTTGCGAGCTGAAAAAACATCTAGCACAAAGTTCTGTAAATGAGAATGCCATGGAATCTCTGTTCAAACCCGCTTTAAATCAAAGAAAGCAGATAAAGGTGATTTATCAAGTCCAACATTTATGATTTCTGAAGCAGGTTCTACCAAACTGATGCTGACCGTCATCTGAACCAGTTGATGGATAGTAAGATCATTCAAGCTGAATAAATGTCTAAATAAGAAAAGCTGGCACTGAGGTCAACATATTGATGTATAACATAGTGGGTCTCAAATAGTCAAAGTCCGTCCCTGACAGCCCCAAGATCTTCTGCAGGATAGCTTGATTATTTCTAGAGAGAAAGAGTTGGAAAATAGGTTTCAAATACTCACAAGCATGTAACTATATAGACTAAGCAAGGATACAGAAATCCATGGTGTTGTTGCCCTGGAGAACGCACTCCTTTCCTAGACGAGTACATTTATTCCCATAGAATCCAACTGTGGTGCTTATAACATAATAGACAATCAGGTTATTCCTTCGTTCCCAATTAAATGAAATATGTATATTTAGAACCTGAGTCACAAAGGTAACTTAGACTTTTAAGTAATTTATACTTTTGAAGTACTGTTATCTATTCACAACATCTGACAATGAGTTACTACTAAAACAGTAGCAATTCCAGCACATGGCCAAACACTGGCACCTCAACACTCTCCTATTGAAAATAATGGAGATAGGGAACTAAAGTAAAGCCCTATAAGAAATAATGGTATATTTAAGTGACAATAATTGTTACTAGAACTTGCTAAAATGAACTTGAATTAATTTTATACATCACTTTTAATAATTGATAATTCATAACATGTATCTGTTGGTAGGAATGTATTTTTTAATGCAAACTTGAAAATAGTATTTTAATTTATTTAATATATTTCCATTAATTAAAGATGAAATTATAGTGATATAATTTTGGTTCTACATTTAAAATAAATATAATGAACTTGCATTCAATTAAATGTAATGTAACATTTTTAATTGTTTCTTTAATAAAAATCGTTACAATTGAAACAGTGATGCAATGTGTAGAACCCAGTTCATTAATCATTTGGACTTAAAATATGTTAATTAACTAGAGCCATTAGAAACTCCATTACCGTTCCTGATTATTCAACTGAACAAAACATGCTTCATTAGTTACATACCATACTGGGACATTTATACCAAATATGCACACCTTTATCACAGCGGTTAGTTGCTCATAATACACTTAACATATAATGATTAAATAGCACCATAGACAATTTCAAGAACTATATCCTTTGTGTACCATTGTGCAAATGAACAATAATGTGCTTTAGTGCATGCTCATGATAAGTAATGCCTAGTCTCACAGAAGACCCAGACACTGACTTATATAGAACTATAATATATATTTCACAATAAAATAATTTTATAAAACTGTAAACATTATAGACCACTGTCCAAACTACAATAAAGTGCCTCAGTGCTTACATGTATTCCTTGAACCCTACTCTCTAGTTAGCCATGAAATTCTCCAGTATGAAGCCTTACTGTATATCATCGTAAAGTTAGCAAGGTGCTTCTCATAAACACATCTTTCTTGCGGTAGACCATTGATCATAATGGGCATACCACGTGGTTATTCGATTTTGTACCATTGTGCAAATGAGTTGTAAAGTGTCTAGTTGCTTACACATAATTAATAAAGCCTGATTTTAGAGCAATCAAATACCTACCCTGAATAGAACGTTAGTATTTGCAGAATATTGTTCAAACATCTTTTTCTGCACTCATCATCAATTTATATAGATTTTATATCTAAATTCAGCATGTTATCAGCTAGAACAATGAACTAAGGAAGATAGAGAATTATGGCTTGACAACATGTTCTCACTCCATGTTCTATAAACAATGGTTTCAGCAAAGTTTGCCGTGCTTGGAGGAGTCGAGGGCAAGCACACATTATATGCAGTAAAGTTTCTTTAGAGAAACCGCAAAGTCTACAATAGTTTGCTGACCATTGTTGTATCCATTTAGAGTTTCCATCCTTTGTTGTATATCTGCCAATTCTTAATTTAAGAATAAGGTTGTAGATGAGCCCATAGATAGGGTTGAGCTCAAGTTTCTCAAATGTGTTAATAATGGTCGAGGCATGATTTTTTGCTGCTAAAGGCTCTTTGCCCTGCATAAAAGAAAATAAATTTGCTGATCTGTATAAGCGATACTTAATTATGGATTTACTTACATCCAGTTGTTCAAAATGATGAAGATTGAAAGTATGTAAGCGCTCTGCTAAATAAGATCTCCAAACATTTTGATAACCATATTTTGTAAGTTCTTGCCAGCACAGATTGGCAATGGTGCTGCAGTCAGATAAAAACAAAGAATATACATTTTTTTAAAAACAGATTGTTTCACCACATTTCCACTGGTCAGGCCAAATTCTAATCAGGTTTCCCCATCACCGATGTTCCTCAGAGCCTTACAAATAGACTTAAAAGCTTTAATTTGTAATTTATTCAAGAGTTTGAAGTCCTTGCCTCATAAGATTACTGATCCATAGGCCAAAGAAGGAATTAGATTCACCTTCATCACCTTTGCTAAGTGTTCATAGCTGAGGCATAGAAGCTTGTTTTAAAAGCGAATGTAAGTGAAGTAGTTTTAGCCTCTAAATTATTAACATGTTGTTTAAAAAATTCATTTACCTCCTCTGCATATATTTCACACGCTCACCTGTGGAGGATGGGTGTCATCCAGTCCCCTACGTGCCTCAGATATAGGAATGTGGAGGGAACCTTCTTACATACGGTCTGGATATGTGGTGCACTGCAGCTATTCTGGCGTAAAATCTCATCCTGCTTGGGCCGGGCCTTTTCATGGGATCTCCCAATGGACCCTAAGCTGATTTCTGCTTCATAGTATTGAAGGGATCGGCAGGAACCACTATAAACAACGTTTACTTTTTTGGGGCCTCACACTTGCCAAACAGGATATTGCCCAGACTTGGAAAGGGACATCCCCACCAGCAATAGGTGGGTGGAAGACAGCCATGGACAGATGCATGGGAGCAGAGATAGTGTTTTTTCAGGCACAGGGCTTCCCACAGAAACATAGGAAAATCTGGTCCTGCTGGGCAACATATCCGGCATAGACCTTCCCCCGCCACAAACAGACCCTCCATAAAATTCGGCTTGTACATCTACCTGATTACTACGATGCCCAAGTTGCGTAGCACTATCATCAGTACATATGCACCTAGACACTCTGATATCAGTGAATTATGTGGTAGCCTGTGTTGTTCTATTTGTTCAGCCTGCAGGTTCGCAGGCTAAATAGTTGTATGAAATTATTGGAACTCTTGATCCAAAATGTCTTTACAATGTATGTTGTGGGCTCTGTCCATCATGTGCCATGCATATCTAGTATATATTTTTTTAAATGTCATTTAAAAGACACACTATCATCAAATGTGATTCTTAGATACTTATAAGACTTCACTGATTCAATCACTCTTCCACTAACTTTCCGCTCTCATGTTCTTGAATAGATCGGCATAGTTTGGGTTCTCTTTCTATTCATTTGTAAATGATTTAGGGTGATATAATTATGAAAGAATTGTATTAGCCGCTGTAAACCTAATGGTGTATGGCTTAGTAGTATGGTATCGTTGGCATCCTGTAAATATTTTATGTTACAGCCAGAAAAATTAGGAGAATGAGCATTAATATTTTGCAGATGGAGAGGTAGATCATCCATAAATAGATTAAAAAGACATGGTGCTAATACACGGCCTTTCTTTAAACCGCTTAATGTTTTAAATCAATGTGTCATAGGGCTGCTGTCCCCCAATTTTACCTGGACCTTTGTGTTTGTATGTAGGAGTATTATCATATCTAGTAATTAATACAGCACTTCCCATGCTGCCAACTTTGACCATAACAAATTACATGGGACAGTATCGAAAGCAGCTTTCAGGTCAACAAACCAAATGTATAACCTCTGCTTTTTATATATTACCCTCTCTGCCATCAATATGATTTGATTCGATTTGACTTATTGATTTGTATAGAGAAACGTATGCCCGAAGGTGTCTGGGCGCTGGATTTGGTCAGAGATATGTGTAGACAGGTTAGAGTCATATTCCTATGGAATTCCAAAAGATCAATTGGAAAATAGCCATGTTTTCAGCAATCTTCTGAAGGAGATAAGTGATGTACTATTTTTTATCGATAATGGCAGGAGATTTTAGGTTTTCGCAGTTCCCAAAAGGAAGCTTCTACCTCCCCATCAAACCTGCTTTTACTTGGGTATATATGAGGGATAGTAGAATTGTAATTGTTGACTGTCCACTCCAGAATTGATTGATATATTGGTATTATGTTTGATGATGATGCCTATTCTTTGAGGTCCTTAAGCAGACAAGATGCAAAGGCCTTCGTCTCCACATTGGTTAGGGCTATAAGCCTATAGTTAGCTGGATTATCTGGAGGGCCCTTCTTCCATAAATGCTGTAATATACTCCCTTGCCATTATTCTGGAACCACCTTTGTTGCTACTACATCTCTGAATAACTGAGTCATTACTCTTGCCCACACTTCTGGGTGGCTTTAAAAACAGCATTGGGGATGCCCATCGGGCCGGGTGCTCCATTGGATCCAAATCCTTCTATAGTTGGTATTTACATTAATATTACAAAGATTATTATGATCTATTATTGAGTTAAATATTCTTTCTTTATTTTCCCTATCCTATGCCATATGGAGATTTCCCATTCAGGGAGTAAGTCTGTGTGAGAAATCTGTAACCACACTGCTTATGCTGAAAATAAGACACCTTCAGAAGTTAGCCTGATCTTAATAAGAAGCCAGTGGCACATTAAGAGAGTTCTGTTTGCTGAGTGGGAACAACATCATGTTTTTTAGATTGAACAGAACTCACAGTGTTGAGCCTTGAAAGTATTGCAAGTGCTGATACCCCTTTTCTGAAAACCTGTATATGGTATTAACAAGATCCAACCAGTATTGCAATTTCATTAAAAATAAAATGTATGTGACTTTGAGCTCAAATTCGTTATTGGTAGTTTGGTGACAGAGCAAATTCCTCTGTCACCTCAGCGGAGGTCCTGACTGCCAAGTTTATAAATAGCCATCAAGCTGGCCATCAGGCCGTATGAGCAGTCTAATCATGACGGAGACACACTAGTCTAATCCTGGTCACACAAATGGGCGGCACACATGTAAATCAGAAGATTAGACCATTATCTTGGCGGTAAAGATATTCTGTCACCATTGCAAGTGAGCATCCCTGTCATCAAGATATAAATCGGCCCCTATTTCCACTACTCAAGGATGCAATATTGGCTGTAAGACCCATCTTGCCACCATTAGCCACTATGTTTGGCCAGGTGCTGTCTAGCTTTTCTTTGACATTGTAATGTGGGTAGCATGGAGTTTTTAATCCCACATGCACCACATGACAAGCATATCAGCATCCAAATGGGCTCAAATGCCCCCTCCACTAGCCTTGCTGCTGTGTCCTTCTCCCCTAGGAATAATCTGGGCAATAATTTCACTATCCTATTGTGTATGTAACACATAGCTAGTGGCTCTCTTTTTCTCTGAATTCATTGTATCCAAGCTGCAAGCAATATTATGTGATGCAAGCTATGTAGTGAAACTGTCAAGAATTCCTGTCATACAAGGGAAACATGCCCTTATGTAAACAGGAGAGCTGTTACATAACTCAAGGGAAACACGCCCTTATGTAAACAGGAGAGCTGTTACATAACTCAAGGGAAACACGCCCTTATGTAAACAGGAGAGCTGTTACATAACTCAAGGGAAACACGCCCTTATGTAAACAGGAGAGCTGTTACATAACTCAAGGAAAACACGCCCTATAAAGGGAGGAACCGGGAGGTACAAGGCTGTCGGATATTGTGTTTACACCGACGTACCTGCTTCGTGAAGAGCAGTGTTCCGGAGTGGTGCTCCAGTAAGGCAAGAACGGAGGTAGGTCGAGTCGTTACTCCCTGGGCCGTGTCTTGCCCCATCGTCACCTGTGAAGGACCCGGAAGCTCTACCGGTCAACCATTGAGCTTCGCTTTTTGACTCGGCTGAGTCCAAGCGCAGTGGCGCTTTTGCTGGTTGGAGTCGTAACTCCCAGCCCGACCAGAGACACAGGGACTGCCAGCTGTAACGCACACCAGGAGGTGTTTGCCGCGTTACAGACTCGGAAGTCCACAGGATCGATCGAGCGGCTGCTCTCGGTTCAGTCTTCTTGCTTGTGATTGGGGTATCGGTGACGCATCACCAGGAGGTGACTCCGCGTCCCGGTGCAGTCTGAGGAAGAGGTTGAGCGGCTGCTCCCTTCAGGTAGAGACCCCGGCTGGGTGTTTCCCTGACTCCTCGATTCTCTCCCCAACACTCTTCGTGCCCCTCACAGCCTACCGATTGGCATTGTCGGCCATTTCATTTCTGCCCTCTGTTGGCATACGCCGGGATCGGCGTATATGCAGAGGACGGTTAGGACCATCCGTGCTGTGGGCTGGTAACGTACTTAGCCTGGAGGATTCCAGTGACTATAACTTTTGTTTGTTCTTTGTATTTTATTTGCCTTCATTAAAAGAACTAACCCTTCACAAGTGGTGGCATCCTGCATTGTGGAATAAGAACGGAATCCCTTGACGCAGATGAGAGCGGGAGTCAGACGGTGGCTACAGCGGCAGAAAAAGATGTGGCTCTCCCCCAGGCTTATCACAGTTTTGAGGATGTATTTGATGAGGTGAAGGCGGAAGTGCTACCACCACATAGACTGTTTGACTGCCAGATCGACCTGGTGCCAGGGGCCAGCGTTCCCAGCGGCAGGCTGTATGCCCTGACGGAGCCTGAAAACGTGCATCTCCGGGGGTACCTGGATAAACTCCTCAAGCTAGGATTCATCCGCCCGTCCAAGTCTCCGGCCGCCTCGCCACTCTTCTTCATCCCGAAGGCTAATGGGGAGCTGAGAGCCTGTGTGGACTTTAGGGCATTGAATGCGATAACCATAAAAAATCGGTACCCCTTGCCTCTCATCAGTGTACTTCTGGAACAGGTCAAGAAAGCTCGTATCTACACCAAGTTGGATTTGAAAGGGGCATACCATCTGGTGCGCATGAGGGACGGAGACGAGTGGAAGACCGCCTTTAAGACCAGGTTCGGCCTTTTTGAGTACCTCGTCATGCCGTTCGGTCTGTGCAACGCCCCGGCAGCCTTTCAGTACTTTTTGAATGAGGTATTCAGAGAGGAGTTGGATATCTACGTGGTCGTATATATCGACGACATCCTCATCTATTCGTCCAGTGTGGAGGAGCACGTACACCACGTCAAAGCTGTGCTCCAAAAGCTGAGGGAAAACATGCTGTTTTGTAAACTCAGCAAGTGTGACTTCCACGTCACATCCGTGGAATTCCTCGGAGTGATGCTGAGTCCAGAGGGACAGGAGATGGCAGAACGAAAGATCAAGGCGGTGAAAGAATGGCCGGTGCCCCAAAGCGTGAAGGACGTCCAAAGTTTCATTGGCTTCGCCAACTTTTACAGGCGGTTTATAGATGGATTTTCAGGAGTGGTGGCCCCAATCACACAGCTACTGAGGAAGTCCAAGGAGTTTGTCTGGTCCCCTGAAGCGAACAAAGCCTTTGAGGCCCTGAAAAGCGCCTTTGGTAAGGCGCCGGTGTTGGCTCACCCCGATCCGGATCTCCCCTACGTGGTGGAAGCGGACGCGTCGGATGTGGCGCTGGGGGCTATCTTGTCCCAACGCAACCACGACACAGGGGTGCTTCATCCCGTTGCGTACATGTCCCGCAAACTCAACGACGCCGAACGCAACTACCATATTGCGGAGAAGGAGCTTCTCGCAATCAAGGACGCCTTCACCGAATGGAGGCATTGGTTGATGGGGGCAAGACATGTGGTATCGGTGTACACGGACCATCGGAACCTACAGTTCATGACGGCCACTAGACACCTTTCTCCCAGGCAGCTGCGGTGGATGATCTTCTTTGCGGGGTTCAACTTCCGCATCACATATCGGCCGGGGACGGAAAACCGGAAGGCGGACGCCCTGTCCCGTCAATCTGCAGTTAAGGAACCATTGCCTGCAACCGAGCGTTCCATCATTTCCCCGAGGATGGTATTGGGGGTTATCCAACCGGATACTTTCCTGAGGGGAATAAAGAGAGGGATCAGGTCATTCGCATGGCGGAGGTGGCTCCTCAGTCACAGAGAATGGCAGCTGAAGGACGGGATACCCCTGAAGGGCAGGTGCCTATTGATACCCACGCCTAGGCTAAGGAAACAAGCATTCATCTGGTGCCATGACTCTCCATGCGCAGGTCATTTGGGCTTTGAAAAAACGGTGGCTAGCATGGGACGGCATTTCTGGTGGCCAACCATGAGAGTGGATGTCAGGAGGTGGGGACAGGAGTGTCCTACGTGTGCTACCATGAAGGCCGACCATGGCCGAACCCAAGGGCTCTTACATCCACTTCCGACCCCGGATAGACCATGGGATAGCATATCACTGGACTTCGTGGTGGGCCTACCGGTAGACCAGGGGATGACGGCAATACTGGTGGTGGTGGATTACTTGACGAAAATGGGGCACTTCATCCCCTGCAAGAGAGTCCCTACGGCCGGGGAATTGGCGTCACTACTCCTAAAGAATGTGGTACGACTGCATGGATTACCTGGGGTGATCGTGTCGGACCGGGGGTCGCAGTTTACTGCGCAATTCTGGAAGACTTGGTGCACTGCGCTGCATGTTAAGACCGCCCTGTCCACCAGCTACCACCCTCAAACGGACGGCCAAACCGAGCGCCTGAACCAAACGCTCAAACAGTATCTGCGATGTTTTGTGGACCAGGGCAGGGAAGAATGGGTCGACTTGCTATGGGTTGCAGAGATAGCCTATAACAACGCCACTCACAGCTCCACACAGTCATCTCCGTTCTATAGCAACTATGGCCAACATCCCAGGTTCTTGCCATTTCTACATCCGTTCAGAGAGGATAGGATTCCCGCCACAGCGGACAGGGTGGCACACATAAAAGACACGTTGATGCGCTCAAGGGCTGTCCTAATAGAGGCCAAGAGAAGATACAAGGCTGCGGCAGATAGGAAGAGAAGGCCCGGGCCACTGTACCGCACTGGAGACTACGTCTGGATATCCACAAGAAACATGAGGTTTCGAAAGAACAGTGTGTTCCATCCCAAGTACATGGGCCCCTATCGAATTACCAAGTGTATGGGTCCCGTGAACGTGAAGGTGTGCTTGCCCCAGTCATTGCGGATACACCCTGTCTTTCATGTATCATTGCTCAAACCAGCACCCTCCAAGCCGTCTGGGACACCTAGGCCGGTATGCGTGGAGTCGGAGGTGGAGTATGAAGTGTCGGGCATACGGGCGTCCAAATGGCGCAGGGGGAAGCTGTGGTACCTGGTTGCGTGGAAAGGCTATGGCCCGGAGGAGCATTCATGGGAACCGGCTGAAGGGGTTCATGCTCCGTGCTTGGTCTCCTTGTTCCATCGGCGTTTTCCTGCCAGCGCTGGACCCGTGGGGAGCCGCTGAGAGGGAGGATGTACTGTCAAGAATTCCTGTCATACAAGGGAAACATGCCCTTATGTAAACAGGAGAGCTGTTACATAACTCAAGGGAAACACGCCCTTATGTAAACAGGAGAGCTGTTACATAACTCAAGGGAAACACGCCCTTATGTAAACAGGAGAGCTGTTACATAACTCAAGGGAAACACGCCCTTATGTAAACAGGAGAGCTGTTACATAACTCAAGGAAAACACGCCCTATAAAGGGAGGAACCGGGAGGTACAAGGCTGTCGGATATTGTGTTTACACCGACGTACCTGCTTCGTGAAGAGCAGTGTTCCGGAGTGGTGCTCCAGTAAGGCAAGAACGGAGGTAGGTCGAGTCGTTACTCCCTGGGCCGTGTCTTGCCCCATCGTCACCTGTGAAGGACCCGGAAGCTCTACCGGTCAACCATTGAGCTTCGCTTTTTGACTCGGCTGAGTCCAAGCGCAGTGGCGCTTTTGCTGGTTGGAGTCGTAACTCCCAGCCCGACCAGAGACACAGGGACTGCCAGCTGTAACGCACACCAGGAGGTGTTTGCCGCGTTACAGACTCGGAAGTCCACAGGATCGATCGAGCGGCTGCTCTCGGTTCAGTCTTCTTGCTTGTGATTGGGGTATCGGTGACGCATCACCAGGAGGTGACTCCGCGTCCCGGTGCAGTCTGAGGAAGAGGTTGAGCGGCTGCTCCCTTCAGGTAGAGACCCCGGCTGGGTGTTTCCCTGACTCCTCGATTCTCTCCCCAACACTCTTCGTGCCCCTCACAGCCTACCGATTGGCATTGTCGGCCATTTCATTTCTGCCCTCTGTTGGCATTTGCCGGGATCGGCGTATATGCAGAGGACGGTTAGGACCATCCGTGCTGTGGGCTGGTAACGTACTTAGCCTGGAGGATTCCAGTGACTATAACTTTTGTTTGTTCTTTGTATTTTATTTGCCTTCATTAAAAGAACTAACCCTTCACAAGTGGTTGCGTCCTCATTGTCGTGTCTGTTAAACGATCCTGAGACGTTCAGGGCGTTACAGAAACATCAATATGAGATCATAGATCTCTGGAAATATAAAAATCCGGGTTTATGCGGTTAAATAAAAACTCGGCTCAGCAAATGATATGAACCATTCTTGGATGAGCAAGTCGTAGAAAATTATAATATTGAAGTGCTACCTATTATGATATGTTTTGATGTTGTGAGAGCCAGAGTTGAGAAACTTTCTATGTCACAACCTATGGAAATTTAGCTAGGTCATCAAAGAAAGATTCTGGGGTTGGCAGTTGCTGATGAGAGAAACTGTATTGACGCTGGTGGTTTCTGTACTCCTAATGTTAAAGAATAAATTAAAAGTAGCTCTTTCCGGGAGTTGGTCTGGTCAATGGATAGTACAAACCTAATACTGGTGTAGAGAACCATCAACAAGTTCCCATCATTCTGGAGGATCCTCTGTGATTTGTGCTCAAGCTTTTGCAGTATTTTTTATTTTGGTGAATGCCATCGCAAAGGAAATCCTCATTTTGTAGCAGTGTGGAGCGTTATTGGGGTTCTGTGGGGCCACTGAGAATTGCTTTGCTGTTGGAGACCTGCAATCCAGATTGGCAGGAGTGTAGTGCAATTGTGCCATGTGCACACACAGGCAGTGCTCATCATGTCACGCACACTCAACAGCATTGTTAGACCTGACAGCTTAGGGGTGGTCCACACCAAACTTTTTGCCTGTTTGCCTCAACTTTTTGCTCACTTCTTTTGTTGTACTTAGGACTCTGAGCACTTACCACTGCTACCAGTGCTAAAGTGCATGTGCTCTGTCCCCCAAACATTGTTTGATTGACTTATCAACAATTGGCATATTTAATTTACCTAAAACTCCCTAGTAGCTTTTACTACATGCTACTAGTAAGCCTGCAGCACTGATTGTGGCATTTAAAATCCCTTGACAATCCTTAAATTCTCCTTTTTGTTACGTGTGAGTCACCCCTAAGGTAGGCCCTAGGGGTGACCTTAAGGAAGGGTGCTCTGTAATTGAAAGGTAGGCCAAATAATTTTAAGTTTTTATATGTTCTGGTAGGGAAAAACACCCAAATTGTTTTGCACTTATGTGAGGCCTACCACGTTCATAGGTTAACATTGTGAATTCCTTATTATACTTAAAAGCTGAAATTCCTGATTGAGAAGGAGTAGCTCTATCATGTTTCATATCATTGGAATGGTGATCATAAATCCTCTTTACTGGTGAAGTTGAATTTATCACTACAATTTAAAAAAATGCCACTGTTAGAAAATGGCATGTTTTTGCTCTTAAGCCCTGTGTGCCTGCAGCCTGTCTTGAATACACAGCTGGTCTTTGCGCGTTCCCTTTAGACAGCCACACACAAAGGCGAGCTGAGATGTGACTGATGGGCCATCCACATCCTGATGGGTCATCCTGGGCAGGATGGGAGGAAGGAGCTGACACTTACACCTGAATAGTCTGTGTACTGTCCCCACACAAAGCGTTGCATACCCCCTTGGAGTATGCAGCCTGAACTGAGAGGGAGGACTACTGTTCACTTCAAAGCCCCTCATTGAAGGCACCCTCACTTCAATGGCACAAGTGGGTATAAGTATTGGGCCTCTGACTGTACCACTTCAGTTCACTACTGGACCTGTGAAGAACTCTGCCAGGAGGAAGGAGCGTTGTGCTGCTACGAGGCCTGTGACCCCTGCTGGACAGCTAATCTAGAAGTACTGCTTTTCTGCTGTGCTGCCCTGCTGCCTGCTACCCTTTGCCCTGCTGAAGAAGGGCTGGAGCCATCTCAATTGAACCCAGAGTAATTGCAGAGGCATACTGGCCTGCCCCCTGTTTTAAGTCCCTGAGACATGAAAGACTTTTCAACAACCTTCAACAGCACTTGAACTTTGCTGCTTGCTGCTAGTCTTACTCTGCAAACTGGTGGCAATTAGGCCTGGGTGAAAATTCCGTTCCACTCATGGAAATAGCGATAATTTGACATTTTCGCATTCCGCGGAGAGCGCGAAAATGTCAAAATTTTCGCAATCCGCATCTTACCGGAAATTTTTTCTTGCTCGCGCTGTAAAAAGATACATTTTCGCGTGCGTGCGATAGCCTTACCTGAATCCCTGCGTTCGCCGACAAGTTTTCCCGATCCGGTCGCGTTCTCCGCGAGATGTTGGATTGTTGGTAGCCATTTGCGCTGTCTCGCGACAGTTCGCACCCGCATTAACGTCATTTGTCGCGCGATCACGTCATTCGTCGCACGATCACGTCTTTCTTCTCGCGATCATGCTCTGCAAGAGTATTAGATGATTGAGATCTCGAACACGTCATTCACCACGGCGAGCGAGAGAGTGAGGACGCCGGCATGTCATAGCGAACGCGAGCGGGCGGGACAAGTGAAAACAAGATGGCCGCGCCCGTGAGCAACCGCATGGGTAAGTTGGCGAGCCGCGATCACGCAGAAAATACCGCGAACTGGCGGGAAATAACTGATTTGTGTGGCTCGACAATGAGAAATGTATTACCCACAATACTGTGGTTTGATGACAACGCGTCACCTTATGCTTTGCGTTTCTCGTTTCTGTCAACAACACATCTGAGGTACTTTTCAGCAGACCCAGGCTGGTCCCTGTATCCGACCCGCTGTACATTGCAGTTGGCCTTAATTTTCACATTTGTCCTGATCTAGTGTGACCAGCTAGCTTTAAGTTTTCATGTACTACATTTAAATGTATTTTTCAAAATGCATAACTCCCATTGGATTTTTGTCATTTCAGTTTTTGTTTTCATAAAAATATGGTATAGTTTTCTAGCTTGGTGTGGAGTCTATTTTTGGTGTTTTCACTATGTTACTGTTTGAAGTGTTGCACAAATATTTTACACATTGCCTATTAAATTAAGCCTGACTGCTCTGTGCCAAGCTACCAGAGGGTGAGCACATGTTAATTTCGGATGTGTATCTGGCTTACCCTGACTAGGATTCTGGTTCCTGCCTGAACAGGGTGCATACTTCTGCCAACCAATAACCCAATTTCTAACAGGCATGATCACCGCACGGCCGTGAGATTGCGGGCCCGGTCTAAGGAGCCTATTTTGCTTTGGGCATGTGAGAATTATGCATTGTATAGTGTGGTGACGTATTACCACAACTGCACAATTTCTAGGCGGCTATCTTAAATTGGGTCAGGGGCCTCTCTGAATGGATTATATGCAAGCGCAGTGATGTTAACACCTTAAACCATTAAACGGCATCTGCTGCTCCCTCATCACAAATTATCCATGGAGCAGTGATGGCCCAAACAAACATATTAGCATTGTACGTAAGGGGAATGCACACACCCTCATGTCGTTACTCTAACTATGCCTGCCTAAAACGCAGGTCCAACCATATAGCTCTCCTGCTGGAACCCCCCCAGAGACTGACCGGCTATGCCACTGCTGGCGAGGCCAGATATTCGCCACTGGGTACTCGTCCTATGCTAGAGGGGTGCTAATTTGGGTGCGGGCGGGGACTCACTTTGTTGCAGAGGAGGTGAAAATAGACTCTAGTGGAAGATTTATGTTCTTAAAAGGCCACCTCAATGGCTTACAATTTTAGCTGGGAGCAATATATGCCCCCACTCAGAACAGCCCCATTCTTCCACTCTATTGGCTATTTTAGCAGAGCAGGGTGGACTCCCATTGTTGTTGGGTGGAGACTTTAACGTGGTCATCGACACAGCACTGGACCGTAAATCCCCCCCTTTGTCAAGCATGCACTCTACGTCTAATACTCACACATTGGGAGAATGGGTGAACCACTGGTTCTTGGTAGACCTGTGGCATACTCAGAATCCCATTGCAAGAATATATTCCCACTATTGAGCGGCGCACGGATTGCATATCAATATCGACCCCGTTGTGGGGTCTCCTGCACTATACCCCTTGTTTGATCACATTGAGTACCTTGGCCGCACACATTCTGAACACAACCCACAATGTTTATGAGTACAATGGGGGTCGCCGCAACAAGTCATACCCATGTGAAGCCTTCAGGCCTCTGCCCTGGAGGATGTGCCATTTCGTGAGGCGGTAGGGTCTGCTTCAGCTGAATATTTTTAACTTAATAGGGGACAGCCGGAAATCAACTGACTGAGTGGGAGGCGTTCAAAGTGACTATTAGGGTAAATGCTTGGGAATTAACTGGAAATATTGCAAGCGCCTTAGTGAAGCCAAAGGGAAGTTAGAGCAGGACCTATTACACTTGGAGGCAAAATTGGTGACACAGCCGTACAGTGTGCCACCACTAGAGGCAAAGTGAGGAGAGTTGGCAAATCTACTGGAATGCCTTAGATGCATCAATTACGCAGCACACACTGCCCACATGCATGTAAATTTAGACCATGCAGGCTGACTCTTGGCGTGGCTCATATGCCAAGAGCCGGGATCACAAGCCCATTCACGTGCTCAGAAATTAAGCAGGTCATTTACTGCACACGCAAATTGAAATACGCACAGAACTGACCCTCTATTATAGGGCCCTGTATACATAAAAAAACTACCTCTAACAGTACTTAGTTCACCACTTTTCTCTCCCAAATAAGGCTTCCGGATTGGGTGCAGCAAACAGACCTAGAAGAGCTCATCTTTCAAGTAAAAATCTGGGAGGCCATTAGGGCACTGACATCGAGTAAGACCCCGGGTACCGGCGGTCTCCCTTCTGAGTACTACAAAACCTATGCAAAGACAGAATTTCCGCATCTGCATATGCTATATGCTGAAGAACTTGAGACTGGCCGACTTCCCACTTCTTTGAGGGAGGAGCTGCTCGTTTCCCTACCCAAGTCCGACAAAGACCCGGTCGACCCTGGATCATACTGTCCGCTGTCCTTACTAAATACAAACTATAAAATCTTAGCCAAAATCGTGGCTGATAGACTGGCTCTGCTAGCCCCAGCTCTGGTCCATCATCACCAGAACGGATTTGTCCCAGCCCACAACAGGTCATTGAACCTTAGATGCTTCTTTAGTGTCCACCTACTCTCACTGGAAGTGGCCGCACTCGGGGTGCTTGGTGCTACACCTAGAGAAGGCCTTGGAGTGGGATTACTTTTTCGTGGTAATACGTCACCAAATATGCAATCACAGGCCATTCTCCAAGCCTGATCCGACTAGTATACAAAAAACCATCAGCACGAGTAAAGACGGGCTGTCACATATCTGCGCCCATACCCATATGTCAAGGATCTTGCCTAGGGTGCCCATTATCTCCACTGCTATTTGCCTTAGCAGTAGAGCCACTGGAAGCAGTACTCCATGAGCAAGGGGCAGAGTGGATTAATCCCCTGGGGGATTGCAGGCATATGGTCTTGCTATATGCAGATGATTTCTTGGTTTACCTCAAAGATGTGTGCCAGATTCCGCCTGTGCAAACCCGGACGCAAAGGGAATTTGCGAACCTCTCTGGCCTGCGGGTACACTAGAACAAGACCTGCCTCTACCCCTTCAAACATGGACACCCGGACCTGACGCACACTCTCGCGGGGACCACATTAGGTGGCAGCCGACACCTTCCGCTATCTAGGTATCAGAACTTACCACCGAAAGGAAGATCTCCTGGGTGATAACCTGGGGAGGGTGATCACTGCACTGCGATCGCAGATTACTTTCTGGCACACACTTCCTCTGTCAGTAGCGGGCCAGATAGCTTAACTAAAAATGGTAGTACTCCCCAGGTTGCTATAATATTTTACTAATTTATCCCTATACATTACACCTTCCCACTTCTGGGTGTGTGAGCAAATGTCAAGAGGCTTCATTTGGAATAACTCCTGATGCAGAGTAGGCCTCACCAAACTTTACCTCCCAACGACCAGAGGAGGACTAGCTGTCCCCAACATGGAGTAATACTACCTGGCTTTGCAGCTGCAATGGGTGGCAAGATGGCTAGCAGGTCTGCAGCTATATGACACTGCAACTGATGACCCACCTCAGTCAATGGGACACGTCCTTTGATTATTCAATCCTTACGCTAAGTGCAGAACACCCAAGCAACTACTCCTTAAATTTGCACATCAATGCTTTCATATAAGTCTATACATCACACGCACAGTGCTGAACTATGCACTGGTGCTGCCACTGCAGGGCCCTCCACATGGAGGGGGTATCACATCTGCTGCAGAATTGTCGATCTGGTTCGAAGCAGGATTGCAGACATTGGGAGATTTATATCAGGATGGTGTCATCCTACCATATGACACTCTCGCAGAAATAAATGGCCTGTCCCCTGGGCACTTCCTACTGCACCGCTACCTCCTTGTGGCCCTGAGAGACAAATGGGGAGACATATACACAGAAATGCCTACACACTTGACAATCGAATACTTACATGTCATGGGAAAGGTGTCATTCGTGCCACTTAGACAGCAGTTGGAATCTGACAGAAACTGCACTTTTGATAACAAGGAATGGTCTGAGATATCGAGCAGCCCTACTTATGTCCCACACAATGCGCGATTCAAACTCATTCAACATCACATGATTCAGAGAGCATACCTCACCCCAGCGAAACCAAACTCATTTTACAACCGGACGGACGTGGAGTGTCCCAGGTGTCATCAACTAGATGCTAACCTCCACCACATGCTTTGGGCCTGCCCATCGCTGGGCAATTACTGGCAGCTGGTCAGCATTGCCCTGGTGACATGCACTGGCCGTACCCTGATATGTACATGGGAGGAATGCATGCTGCACCTCTAACCTAGAGGTAAAAGACCTGGGCATGCTGACGGCCAATCTCCTGATCACAAGGAGGTGGAAGAGGTCTGATCCTCCTGCCCTACCGTTCTGGAGACAGTCGCTCCTGGTGTGGGCCAGAGCAGAGGGAGCGGCGCTATGAACCAATGACTCCCGGGGACTTCGCAAGGAACCTATTTCAGCACAATAGGAGGCCATCATGCATGATTTTCAGGGGACACAAACTGATGATGAGCAGATAATGCCTCAGGTCTCTCCTAGCAGAACTAACAGTTGACATCACAAATCATACTCCAGGGCATTGAGAGGCTAGGAGTAGTGCGACAAGGGATTCTTGCACACAAATGCCTGCCCACTTACTCTCCACCTTTGAACACCGGAAATTGTGGGCATTCCCATGTGGAGCGAAGTGATTAATGGGTACACTAGTTTTCGCGCTCCCCAAGGATTAGCCCCCTATGGCAGTCATCCTCCATTCCTTACTACCTATTGCATTACCCTAAAATACAATTTCGGAGACACTCTTTACTTTACAATGGGCGGCACATATGGAGCCCTCCACCCCCTATGTGCACATGATGTGAACGCACCAAGTTACTGTGCTCCAAGTGGTCACAACTTGCCATTGATCGCCCCTCACTATATGCAGCTGAAGCACATAAATGCAGCCACCTGACCGACGGGGTGTGGGAAAGTATCTTGTGACACAGACTACCAGTCACCAGGCGGAATGGCTGCTTAGCTTCCTCAAGAACTCTATGTATGGGGATGTAAATAAATAGATAAACCAACAAATAAATGATCATTGCAATCATCAAGCATTGCGGAGGTGCTAGGGGCGTGGAGCGAAGGGTTGATATCCAAGGGGAAGCAATTGTTGCATCGCTCAACTGTTACTCTTGTTAATGTTTAAAACTGTTGATTAATTCAGACTTTATTAAATGCAGCATGGATATTGCTGTCAAACTAACAAGCAATAGATGCTATAAACAGAAACCTCAAGACAAGAAAATAGTGGGAAACAACCGAACACATGCTTCTTGGATACTTTGATGCACCAATCAATATATATTTGCTGTGGGAAATAATCTATGTTATGTGATAATGTGATGATGACAGTATGCACTGTGCAGCATAAATGTAACAGAAAATCAAATACACAGATGCTTCAAAGAATAATTCTCTGACATAATTTTGCTTCCACTTCATATTTTCAGCTTTGTGCATCACTGTTGACGTCCCCTGTCTGCATCTAGTATGACCCAACCTTTGCAATTTTTACTGGAAAAGGAGATCCCTTCTTAAGTTGAAAATAATAGAAGAAATTATTTTGATTTATATTTACTGGCAATTGGTGGGAAAAAGATTTCTGCTGTCCGTAACCAAGCTCTTTTGCTCCATAATTTGGGGGGGGGGAGGTAGAGGAGAGTAACGCTTATGAAAGCCTAGATTAAATATCCATGCAGAAAAGAAGGTGAACCCTCAGATTTATTTGAGATGTCTATAAGGATTTGGGTCTCAACTGAATGTGGTTTTAGAGAGACACACATATTACCCTAGAGTCCAAGGTAAAATAGAGAAAAACTGGGAGCACAGAATCGGCGCATTTGCGATCCCAAAAATGCATTTGGCATTTTTTGAAACATTTTGAATTCGCAATATGGGTAATCGCAATTATATGTGATTACCTAAATTGTGAATATAGTTAGGGAATCGCAATTTGCGATTCCCTAAATGCAATTCTTGTAGCTATCACAAATTGCGAATTAGCATTATGGAATCGCAAACTACCACTAACTTCTAGTTGTTGGTAATTTGCAGATTCCTAGAAAAATGCATTTTTCAAAGTGCCATATGGAGCACATACATGCCCTTAGGGCATGTATGTGCGCCACATGTGCACACATGCATATTTCAGGGGTGCAACTGTGTGTCCTTTTGGCACCCTTGAAATTGCATGCGCAATTTGCGAGTACCTATTGACTACTCGCAAATTGCGCATGCCTTTCTCATTCATTTCTATGGGCCTCTAGGCCCATAGAAATGAATGGGAAGCCATTCCTTATTTGCGACTCGCAATTTGCCAGTCGCAATTAAGGAATGCGTAGGAATCGCAAAATATTTGGAAAAACCTACATACATTGCATTTTGCGAGTCTATAATAGTGAATCGGTAAAATTCGCTATTATATACTCGCAAAATCCAATGTTGATACATCTGGCCCACTGTGGCCTCTTTAAAAAAACACATGGGCTTGCAAGTGTGAGTTTGAGACACTTTCTGAGTTGTTAAATAGAGATCAAGCATCTGGCAAGAAATCCCGATTTGAAGGAAGCTATAGCAATTTTTGAAGGCACGGAAAACACTACTTTATGGGTGCATGAGATGAGAGATAGCATTATTAGTGATACGCAAGCCATGAGTGACATGGGTGAATCTAGGAGAATTGAAGTAGTCAGTGATAGGAATGTGCAAGTGTGTAGGTAACATTCAAGTAACACGATTGATGAGTATGGAAACGAAGAATAACATAGATAGTAAGATAAAATGTTTTAGATGTGTCAATGAAGCTCATCCATTAAATAGTACAGGTTGTTTTGCAAAGTTTGTGTTTTGTAGGAGGTGTGGCAAAAAAAGGTCAGTATGCCAGAGTTTGTAGAAGTCCTGAAATGCAAGGTTTCTCTGTATTTGGCAGTAAGAAGAAAGTAGTGATGTGAATTAAGAATGGTGGCACAGTGCATGGTGATCCAACTGTTATGCCTGAGTGTGACGTGAAAGTAGGGGAATAGATAAATGTATTGTCTGATTCAGGTTCACCATACACTATAGTAGGCGACCAAAGTTTGGAAACACTATTTGGAGAAGAACATATTGTTCTAAAACTATATGATATCAACCCTGTTAATTACAGAGGGATAAACATTGATGTGCTGGGATACACTGTGATGAGGATCCAGAGACAGTGGGGAAGGTTTACATTGCTAAAAGAGGAGACAATCTTTTGGGTTTGTGGCTGCATGGATATTCGAAAGTGACAAAATTAGGTGTAGTTCTATGGGCCCACCAAGTCTACCTCTGTCAAGGAGACACTATTTTCTACAATCCTAGACACACAACTTTTAGCCAGATTGGTGAAAAACAAATTGAGATCTGTTTAAGGCACTTCATGAATTCAGTATAATTTTTATTACAGTTTACATTATCTCTAATTGCAGTATGTATTACTGTATTTGTTTTATTTTTGCTGTGTATATTCTTAATTTGTTTGTTATTCTTGTTTTTTTTGTACTGGGGAAAGGTATGATGTGATCTGTTTTCATTTTATGGGGCCAGAGCTGAGAACCTTTCTATTTCACAACCTATGGAACTTTAGCTAGGTCATCAATGGAGGATTCTGAGGTTGGCAGTTGCTGATGAGGGGAGCTGTTGAGGCTGTTGGTCCCTGTACTCCTAATCTAAAAGGATATACTCAATTTATCTCTTTCTGGGAGTACATCTGGTCATTCGGGAGTGCAAATATAATTCGACTAGTATTATACAAAAAGGATTTAAAAATCAACACTTACAAAGTTAACTAATGTTTATAAGGTAAGCTTTTGATTTTGAATACAAATTTATCCATCAGACCTTTAATTTCCAGCTTATTTGCCGGCCTCCTCCACCCCCAGGCTTGAAAAGGGAAATGTTACTGTCCTGGGAGAATTCAATAGTTAGTTGGAGTTCACTTCAGTATCAGCTCTGACTTACATAAACACTGTCTCAGGGCACGATTAACAATGAGCCACCGCAGTCATGGTAGAGGCTCCTCATTCGTGATGGAATCTCTGCAATGAGAATTCGTATTGCAGAGTTTTCGCCACAAGGACAGCAATTATGCCATGACTGCAGAGCCTCTGCAACGACTGCCGAGACTCTTTGGGAATCGGGCCCTCCGTCTTCAATCTAATTTTAAGACGCTATGAATCATTGAGGCCATCTAATTCATGTAATGTTCTTGTGGAAAATCTCATTCTTGAAATAGGGACAAGATTACTTTTGGTCTACATTTACCATCTAGCAATTTCTTTCAACTTGAAAGTCCATAATCCAACAAAGGACTTTAATTTGTGACAGTAATTTGACCTAATACCACTTTTATCTAATTTGATTAACTTCAGCAGACAGGACAACCCAATCAGACTTGAAATGTATTTAATGATAATCTTACAAATTTGTAGACAAGACTTAGCCCATGAAGTCCCATAGCCACCACTGTGGACCTTAACACGGTCACACTTCATTGTTTTCCACTGAACTTGCTAAATTCAAATTAAAGGTACATTAGGTGGAGTGGAAATGCAGGAAGACATAATTCTCCAATCCAGAGATGCTACGCTTTGCCAAGTTTGCAACTTTTAATTAACAGGTACAACAAGCCAACAATAAGGGCCAATGGTATTTGTAGATTAATTAAAGCGCTAAAATCTCATCTGCCATCACAAACTTCCATTTCACCTCCACAAGATCTATGTCATTTCGAAAGATTTGAAAACATAAAAGGGAGCCCTTGCCTGCTCCCAAAATGTCTTCCCAAATGGGAAAGATTTATGTTTTTTAAACCAGCACTGGTCCTTTAGGGTCAGGTCCAGACTGGGAAGAGCAACCAGCCCTGGTAGGTTGTTGCTTGACTGGCCCTGGTGGGGGGGGAATAGCCAGGAAGAACCGAACCCGCTTTTCTTGTGGGGGCCAATATTGCGGCACTGCTGCAAAACCAGCTCCTTTTTAGAAAAGCGGCACCTGCGTCCACAAAATTGGCCCCTATTCCTTCGGGCCAGCAGGGAAATGCCTGATACCTGCTACGGGCAGTACCTGTTCAGGGTACATGGACTGCTGTAAAAATAAAAGATTCCAATTTGGCAAACAAAGGCAGGGATGGTACTTTGCTTTTCTGTGCAGGCCACCGTTTTATAGTCAATCAAGGGGGTCATGTATAACAACTTTCCAAATTAACAATCACTAGGCAGGTTCTTTTGGAACACCATAGCACTGGGGATTTTACAATGTGACCTGATAGAAGATAGTTTGCATTGCAAAATCAGAGCTAAACAACAAATAGTGATGTGCAATTTGATACCACAATTTACAGGCTGTCTCTTTCAAATTCTGGCCAATGATTCTTAGAAAGACATATAGAACACACTGAACAACTGATTGATTTATCTTTCATAAATTAGCCATCTTACACAAACTACTAAACTTCTCCTAGAACTTTCCAAGTAAACAGTATTGCATTAATTAAAGTTCATTTTCAATGTAACTTTTTTTGACACTTAATAAACTAAATCTGTGTTTTATATAATAAGTGCAAATGTAGCTTTTCACAAGGATTCATAGGTGTGTGATATCATGGCTCATCTGTACATACATGCTATATACACTAAGTGCCTCATTCATGTGGTTTTGGGGTAGGGAAGCGCAGCAAGTCACCTAAATGGACTGCCCTATGTAAAAGTAAAAGGGCAGGAATGCACCATATTACAATACAGTGCATTCCTGCCCTTCCCTCTGTGCTGGTGCTGTTTCTGCCAATGCAGGCACCCATGCACAATGGTGTGAGGGTGCCTGTGTTGTCGGCATTGTTTTTGTGCAGGAACGGACACCTTCCTGCACAAAAACTATTCAGTGAGATGTTTTTCTCTTTCCATGTGGGCTGCAGAATGCAGTCCACATGGAAAGAGGAAAAAAAGGTATTTATCCCCGTTGCACCTTTCCAGGAGAGGAGTAAGGTTTTAGAACATCCCAGGTTTACATGGTTTTGTAAATATGGGGAAGTATCAGAATCCATGGGTGTTGTGTGGGAACACCCACTGCAATGCCCATGGAAGACCTCTCTAGTGCAGAGTAAAACAACATAGGGGTTTGCGCTGCCATGCCTTACTTGATATCGATGTGGGTTTGTGTGGCCTCATAGATATGATTTTGTACTGTGTGCAACCAGAGCGTCACAGAAAGTGACGCTCCGGCAGCACAAGGGGCTCATAAATATGCCTCAAAGTTCATCACATTTACAACGTCCTTTCAAGAATTATGGGTCGACGTTAACACAATCTGTAACCGACAGCTGAAGTTTTACCACCATACATTGGTGCAGTGTTCTGACATATTGGATTTCACAAAGGTTTCGAGAAGTGCCAAGAAAGCCCTTGACAGATTCAATTTTGCAAGAGTACTGCTGAAATCCATTTGCAAATTTCTGCTTAGTCACACAAGAAGGTATTCCAACAAATGTAAATTTACTGAGTTTACACTTGCGAATGCAAACATTTTTTGAATAAGTGAAATAGCACTTGCTAACTTGCATTTTTCGTTTTCTTTATTTTCCTATAGTGAAAATAAATGTGTTTTCTTACAGCAACACCCCTTCTCTTTCACCCCCACCATCTTTTTTGAGCCATTCATTCTGAATCCTATTTTGGAAAATGTTTTACTCCTCCTTTTGCAGGAATAAGTCCAAGCTGGAGGAGGGTTGAAGGAAAAATGATGGAATACTCATAAATGAAGAGGTTTGTGGATATGCAGAAGACTATGGTGGCATTCCCGTCTTTAAACTCCTGAGTAGACTTACTTACCAGGAAGTCACAGTGTGACACATTCTTTATATCCTAAAGTATATAGAAAAGGGATGGAGGGAATTCTTGAATGAATCCCAGCCACTAAAAATCTATCGTGGCCTCATCCCAGACTATTGATGCTTTGCACACCATGCCACTTCAGGTTGGCAAAACTGGTCCTAGGTTGCTTGTGTTCCTCCGGTTCAGTGAGAACATGGCCTGGGAGTTTGGGCTGGACTGCTCACATTGGTACAGGATCAAGGCTGATTTTCATATTTCTGGGTCCCAACTGAGGTGGAATGGTGTGCAAAATAACGATGGCCTGGGATGAGGCCCGAGTAATTACATGTGGATGAGATCAATTCAAACATTCCATCTGCCACTTTTTTGCATGCTTTAGAAATTCTTTTTATCACCATAAAAAATATTACAGTTGATTATTTGGTATTGTACTTTTAGGAGTAAGCTAAACTTGGTCCACAAAGCATTATGATTTAGGATGGAGGACAGTCACTATTCATAAAATGAGTTTGTTCTCTATGGATATCAATTTATACAATTGTAGCTTATGAACAGACACCAAATGTCAATATTACAGTATGAATATAAATCTATAAAGCAAATAGATTAATTTAAAATGTTAAAGATCCTTAATTTTTCAGTGATTGATTCGATTCATTTGAGGTTTACAAAATCATTTGGCAGAAAATATTTGCAAAGATTTCTTTTATGTTACAAAAATTAAAATCATGGCATTCCTTACCTGTGACCAGAAGTTACGCGTTCAGCACTCCTTTATTCTGTGAAGCTGTTGAGTTGTGTTAGTCACAACTGATCGATGCTCATTTATGTAACATTGCCATTTCCTGTGGGGCGTCCATTTATCGTGCTCTGATGTTTTAATCTCTGCCAACAAGTTTAAAAACAATGGAACCAAAGCACGCACCTGTAAACACAAGAGCGCCCATGTACAAAGGATGCATTTAGAAAAAGCAGGACATAGTTAGGACGTTTCCAGTGTGCTTTTGGCTAATAGTTATTCTGTTTTTTTACACAAACTTGACAGAGCTTACACAAATAAGTACAGTAAAAAACATTATAGGCAGCCCCGTCCCACTCGGGGGACACATGCAAAAAGAACAATTGATGGACAGAATGCTGATCAATGTCAAACATTCACCCCAGTGCAGAGATCTGGGCCTAAATCCATCTTTTTTTTTGCTCCCCATGCCATTCCAGTTTAAACCCAGCCATATGCAAATCAGTCTTGACCCTGCTCCCAACGGGAACAGTCCAGCCTGAACTGCCAAACCAGATCCTCACTGGACTGGAAACAAACATTTTAAAACCCGTTCAACGCCTAATGTTTGTTTCCAGTCCAGGGAAGACCTGGCTTGGGAGTTCAGGCTGGACAGTTCCCATGAGGAATAGAGTCAAGACTGATTTGCATATGGCTGGGTCTGAACTGGGGTGGTGAAGTGAGCTAAAGAACAATGATGGATTCAACCCAGCTCTGTGACTGGGGGTGAGTGTCTGAAAGGTTTCAGCGCTCTGTCCATCATGTCCTTGTTTTTGCTTTCTTTCTTTAAAATGACAGCAGGCAACACAGTAGTGCACACTTAAATGCATTAAGTCTACTGGGCCTCTATACCTACATGCTCTATTATATACTAGGGATTTACAGCTAGGCTATCAGTACCAATTGTAAATAAACCTAATTACTATACAACCTATAATCAGAGCACTGGCCCTGGGTCTGGTAAACAGAGCCCAAGGCAGTCAGAGTACATTCCCACCAGTATCCAGCAACAAATGGGGGTAATCAGGAGCCACCAAACCCTTGCAAAATTTTCTGCATGTAAAGCCTGTATCAGGGACAATAGTCCCAGCGGGACCCCAATCTGATGCAAAGCATCCAAAGTTTTGCCCTTGGGACAAGAATGAATGCAGCTCACAGATCCACAAAGGCGACATACAACAACCTACTCAATCAATATCTACTATCTTCCACTTAATGGACAGGAATCGCACAATCGGATCAATCAGTCTAATGTTGGATCTGAATCTCACCTGTAAATTGGATAACACTTTGGCTTGGGAAATTCAGCCCCTAGATTAGATTTGCATGCTATAGACGTTTTGGATATTGTCAATCAGACATAGTGGTCTGTAATTATTTGTAAATAGTGATTATTTCTGCTCCTTTCCAGGACTGCGT
Organism: Triturus cristatus; assembly: GCF_964204655.1. Lineage (NCBI taxonomy): Eukaryota > Metazoa > Chordata > Amphibia > Caudata > Salamandridae > Triturus > Triturus cristatus. The sequence continues at coordinate 189,299,129 of NC_140589.1, read as the reverse complement.
TTGACAGGCAATTTATACAGGGCCCCCAGACCTGTGGTTCATTCTTGAATAATCTGCTGGGATTCTATCCAATCCAGAGGCTTTGCTAGATTTCCCTGCCTGGATTGGATCTAAATTTTCTTTTAGTATGAATGACTTTACCTTCTCTCCAGCAGAATCTATAGTACAGGCTGGCAAGTTCTCTAATGACCCATTTCCCAAGCTTGCCTCCTCATAGAGTGTCGAGAAGTGGTTCACCCAAGCTTTTGGTGCGATATGGCAATCTGGGTGAGTTAAGAGTCTGCGGCCGTCATGTGCAACCAATTGCCAAAAGCGATTATTTTCTCTGAGCCTGACTGCCTCTAATCAATCATTCCATATGTCAGCCTCCCATTGGGCTTTACTAGTATATTGCCTTCTAATTTTAATGATGAGTGTTCTTTGATTACTCTTTAGGGCATTTACCAGGGCGAGTTTGCACGATTTGTTGAACCACTCCTTCACTCTTGGTCTCCGGGTACCATTTCCACTTTTGCAGTCCTTTACAAACAGGTTGCCAAATTTTTTAAATAAATAATCATGCATTGTCATAATCTGGGTAGGGAATAAAGCATGGCACTAAAAAATGTGCAATTCTTCTAATACAAACTTATACATTTCGGTTATGGCCTCTTTCGATCTGGAATTTCACCTTGTGTTTGTTATTACTAATCACCACAGGACTCTATAGTTGAGGTGGTGTTAGACTCTTCCTATTCCTTGTCTGTGAGTTATCCCAGACTAGTGCAATAGGATAATGATCGCTATCATGGAGATCAAGTACTGCCATATCTTTTTTTCGTGCCATACCCGAACATCCAAAAGAATGAAATTAATGTGGCTCTAATATTCGCGCCTCCTGCATATTGGCTTAGCATCAATATCTGATAGAATGCGACCATTGCATGGCCTCAGACCAAAAGAGACCAATAAATAAATAATATGGAGGGTAGCAGAACTAATTTTGGGTGGTTTCCTATGGACGCAAAGTCTAGGTATCCTTCCAGATTAATCCTCTTCCTTAACCAATTCCAAGAATAGGATATATGGTTCAAAAGATGTAATAAAATCTCCTGTAATGATCACGTTATGGCCAGGGCCAAAGTCTTTCAAAAATTCATTCAAGGCTCTTGGACAATAGGAGGGTTTGGAAAAAGGGGTCACCAATTTTAAATGGTAATCAACAAATATGGAACCCCAGGCTTGGATTTCAAGCTAAGAACTAAGCGCCCCAGATGGCCTACACACTACAGATGGCAGTGCTTCAATGCTATGTGTTAAGAAACCCTTCCTATATATTTTAGCTAGTGCCTAAGTCTCATGGAAGATGTAGAAGTCGAAATTATCAATAAACAATCCCCAATCCCCGTCGTCCATTTTTGACAGAATCCCAGCAATGTTCCAGCAGTTAAAATGGAGAGTAGAGGCTGGATTTGTTGGCTTCTGCATGGACCTCTGAGCAGACAACATTGGTAGCAGAGAATTAGTTGTCAGTTCAAGGTCATTTGTGGACCCCATGATAACTGGAGCAGGAATGGCCTCCTCCTGCCTAGGTCCTGAGTAAAAGGCCATTCTGGGTAGTCAATCAACTTGGTCCAAAACATCAAAATTGTTGAACACAGGAACACTATAAAGCTGACAATCATTCCAGAACGGGTGAAAGTTCCCTTCATAAAATCCCTTCTAGTCTACCAACTAGATCCTCTACCAAATCAACCACCCAACTTGGTTTTATACTGCGGTCCACATGACCCATGGTAGAGTCGAGGTAACAAGGTGCAAGGGTGCAGAATGCCGAATTAATTTGAGTGCTATTCTTCGGCTGCTTATTTCAGACAGATTTCTTTGGTCTTTTGGCAGCTTGTCGGGGTTGCTCATGCAGACCCTTGGGAAGTAGTGTCTGTTGTGAGTTATCAGGAGAGTGATCATCATCCAACACATAAGACTCAAACATACTTTGTGTTGGAGCGGTCACACAGGGGCCCGGCAATGATTGTGCTAGATTCTTTGGGCTCAGGGAGAGTCTTCTCTCAGTTAGCTCAATTTCAGAAGCTACGACTCCGATCGCTCTCTGGAGCATTAGATCTATCGATCCCCCCCAGTGCATTTGCACTTGCCCATAAGATCCTCTCTGTAGGAGCACCTCAAATAAAGGCAAGCTGTTGGCACAAAGCAGGCTATTCATGCAACAAAGAGAGGGTGAGGTTGTAGGCCAGAGTAAAATCAAAATCAAGGACTAATTAAATAACAGTGGCGGGAAAGTGTTTGATGAAATGGCAATGTATCACACCAATAACAGCTGCAGAGCACAACAGCAATTAACTCCTTACCTCCGCCCCTGATCTTGACCCACCACCGCCACCCCCATATGCAGGAGCTGTGTTTCAATATAAGTGTGAATGCAACTGAATGCTGCATAGATCACTTAATGCAAGGATGAAAATTGCTTGATTCATTAATTGCTTGATTCGTTAATTAAACCAAGTGACAGCATTTAGAGTCAAAGGCAGAAGCACAGGTACTGACAATCCAATTCAATTACTCCACGTAGAAACAGCAACAATGCAAGGATCTCAAAAGCCAAAAGTCACATACATATGGCTTGAGGACATCAGGAGCACAGAGGAAGAAAAGAGGAGGTGAAGGTATAGCCCCCTGTAGCCGCACCACATCTGGCACCCCCACGTAACTCTGCCGCACACCCGCACCCGCCAGTCTCAAAGGTGGCAGCATCAGGATCAATGGTGACCGCAACTGCAGCTAAGGCACCGGGGGATCACAGGAAAGTTTGTTTAGCTAGCATCAGCTGCAGCCCTCCTCAATCCACACAACCTTCACAACTTGCACTGATACCAGTCTGGGGCGAATTTACCCAGGAGATTTGTGGTCCGATTATTTCTGGCAACACACCATCTGCGATACACACAGTCTTGACTGCAGCCACCAGCTCCTTCTGAAGTGAGACGCGCGTGGGAGTGGCATGAGCACGGCGTAGCATCAGGGGATGAGCAGTCGTCTTGTGTGAAGTTTCCAACTTATCTCCCTTTACTTTTAGGATGAGAGCATCGTGTCACACATTGCTATGAACAATATCTGTGTACGTATCTATATATTATGAGGGGACCTGAACAACGACATATAACAGAATTAAATTAAACATCTGAAGACTAAATACTTTATTGTGGTTTTATATTTTTCATGTGCTTGAGGCTGTGTAATTATCACCTGATGGCGATTTTTGATGAACACTCCCCTTTTCCATCAATAGAAGATCTTTCATCTATTACTCAAGAAAGAAGCATTGAGAGATTAGACGGTATATTTGTAACATGGGGTGTTCCTGTGATGTTAAAATCTGCCCACCTTTCAACAGTCAATAATGCAGAGACTTTCTCAGTCATCTTAATGTAAAGCATCAGATGAGCAGCTTCTTTCCCCACAGGCCAATTGCCTTCTCGAACGTATCATTAGTACTCTTAAGAAAGCTTTTCAGCATGCTGCATTGGAAAAACTCAACCTCAAACCTACATTGAAGTCTACTCTTCGAGCTTACTGTTAGACACCTCACTTGACCACAGGTGAAAGCCCTACAGCCTTAACGTTAGGGACACCCATGACTACTTTGGGCCAGATGTAGGTAAATTCAATTTAGCGAGTCCTTAATAGCGATTATTACCGAATTGCTATTAAGGATTTGCTAAATTGAATGTAGGTAGGAATCGCAAAAATATTTGCGATTCATTAATATTCCTTTATTGTGAATCGCAAATTGAGATTCGCAATCAAGGAATACCATCTCATTCATTCCTGTGGGCCAAGAGGCACTCGCAAATTGCGAGTAACCAAGAGGCACTCGCAAATTGTGGGCGCAATTTCAAGGGTGCAAGGGTTCAAAAGCACACCCTGTTGCACCCCTGAAATGTGCATGTGTGCACATGTGGTGCACATACATGCCCTAAGGGCATGAATGTGTGCCACATGGCACTTTAAAAAAAGCCAAAACGTGTTTTTCTAAAGGAAATCGCTAATTACCACCAACTTCAAGTTAGTAGTAATTAGCGATTCCTTAAGGCTAAAGTGCACTTCCTTTTGTGCTACTTACATTGCATTTAAGGAATCGCAATTTGCGATTCCTTAAATGCAATCGCAAAATAGGGAATTTCAATTTTTGTGATTCCTTATTTTGCGAGTAGGTTTAATCTTACCTACATTGCTCAAAGCCAAATTGTGATCGCAAAGGCAGAAATTCTGTGGATTTCGGCGTTTGCGATCGCTATTTGGCTTCCTTTATCTGGCCCTTAGTTACCTCAATGGACCATTAAAGTTCAAGTACTGAAGAAGAAATCTACGTAAAAGACTTGGGGGCATATGTACAATACCCTATCGCCACCACAACGTCACTTTTACAGAAGTGGTGGCGATAGGGGCTGCACCTTATATGCAAGGCAGCATTAAGCCACTTAACTTGGCTTAACGCTGCCTTGTACATAAGGCCCCCTTTCACGCTATGGATAGCGTGCTAGGGGTGTGCAGTGGGTGTGTTGGTGGGCGCCTCATCGCAACACCCATTGTATTTGACGCTGCCCACTATGTACAAGGGTGGCGTACATAGAAGGCAACGCCAAAATAAAGACCAGGAAAATGCTTTATTTCTCCTCGTTTTTGTTTTTTCCATGTGTGCTGCCTTGTGCAGCACACATGGAAAAAGCAACATTCCATGGTTTGTTTATGTACAGGAAGGTGTCCCTTCCTGCACATAAACAAACCTTTAAAAAAATACCATTCTGTAACTTTCGTGACAGAATTGCATTTGAGGGTTGTTTATATGCAGGAATGGACACCTTCCGACACATAAACAACTCCCCTGCATGCAGACACCCTTGCACTCTGGTGCAAGGGTGCCTGCGTTGGCGCTAAGTTGCTAAACTTAGCGCCACCGCAGGGGGAAACACAAGGCTGCACCACATTCTTGTAAATATGGTGCAGCCTTGCGTTTCAGAAGTGGCAGAGCGTGTCGTTAAGCCACGGAGGCTAACGACACACTCCGCCACTTCCTTGTACATATCCCCCTTGGATCGTAAAAGGAAAATGAAGGCCTATGCAGACAAGCGTTGACATGCAAAGTATGTTATTTTCACTAGAAGAGATTGAGTGCTTATCCATCAATCTGGAAAACTAATATCTGATGCTCCCTTTAATGCTGAGCCCTTTCATATTGTAACCAGGAAAGGACACAAAGTGACTGCTCAACATCCTAAGAAGTCCATTACACAAGACTCCATGCATTTCCGACACGTGGCTCATTGCTCGTCAGGCAGTGATGTTGATACAGAGACTATGTCAGAAAAGGCAATTGAAAACCCCTTGACTGTTGTTGCTGCTACATCCCCAACGCAGATCATGGACTCTTCTACTGCCTGTTCCCAGTTTCTGACAACACGATCAGAGCACCACAAACACTCATTGAAGAGCTATAATTGTGTATATATGTTTGCAAAAATGTTTTAAAAAAATGTTAACAGAGAGGGATATGTAGTGTTGTGAGAGTTAGCAATGACAGAACCCTTGTGGCTCTTAATGGACTCCGTAGAACTGTGACATAAGCGTTAGAGCGTAGTGAAGTGAATGCAGGTTTAGAATGTTGAGTTCCCAGTTACATGCAGATGAATAAGGATTTTTTATACGAAGCTCTGTGTTTGGCGTAGTCATTTGCAAGTACCCAGGCTGCGGACGACGCTAAACCAGCCATACAGATGTAGACTGGGTTATGCCTTAATTTCTCTTATAAGATCAATAAAAGTGATTCTAAAATAGGGGAGTGGCTCGTGACTTGAAGACAGGCTCGCCAGACAGGTTTTGCTATCTTGAACTTTTGGCTCCTGGGTAATAGTACAGCAAGGTAAAGAGGCGGTGCTGCAAAAACAAGTTAGTGGAATTCGAGAAATAGTTAGGATTTGGTGGTAGAATTTCTCCAATCACTGGCTAGTGAACAGGATAAATCTGGCACTGCCACCTTCTATGAACATTCTTAGACCTGGGAAGACTTCGTCTGAAGAAGATGAAGCTCCTGCTGTGAGAAGACTCCTCGCTCCTACTTGAATAAAAGGACTCAAGAATTCAATGACCCCCTAACTTCTACTGATACCCAGGTACTGGATCTGGTCTTAAAGGATCAAGTAGTTGCCCACCTGTTTTTATGATTCAGGAACATAAAAAGACCCCTGACCCAAAAAGGCCCAGCTAACCACTGTGGACTGAACCATGTGGGGGATTTACTGGAGAGAGATCTGGTACCTAAAAGTCATGCCCTGAGGAGCTGAGGGCAAAAGAGCTGACTAGAAGAAAGTTAAGCAGAATATTGAACTAGACAGGACTTAGTCATTTTTTGACCTCTGAAAGACAGGAAAAATGAGCTGAAGTGGGCCCATGGAGCTTACAACCAAGTCAGCCAAGAACATCAGGTATGTCTTAATCAGTGTTTTTTCCACATTGAAAGCTTATAGCATATATTGCCAAAACCAACTGCTTTAGTGGGATCTCCACAATAACACATCGAACGTCAAGGGTTCCTCACTGGCCACAGTCTTGGACCTTGGCCTGTTGGAAGATTTCAATTTCCATAAAAAAATACAAAGTCAGAAGCTACAAACTTTGACTGGGGAAACCTGCTTAGTTAATTCGACCTCTGCTCTATTGCAATTCACCTGAAATCCCTCCTGGGACCCAGTCAACTACAAACAGTGACTTTTAATCTCTGCTTTACTTTTGAAGTCACTCTTTGCCCTAGATATTCAGAAATTCATAGCTTCTGTTCCAATGAACCTATTTTGATGACTTTGGTTGATTTTTGCTTCTTGCATTTCCTCCATTTTCCAAAAAGGTTTAGGAAAATTATTTTTTGTTGTGTTTTTTACTTTAAAATTGTCAGGAGTGCTTGGACTTAGGGCACATTTCTCAAATGATTGCCCTCTGCTTGGGACATAGATACCAGGGGCTGATCAGAGATTCTCTTAGAAATGCAGCCTGTGGGTTTATTGAGTTTGTAGGAATACTCCCATCCCAAATAATATCCCTATTTCTGACAATGCCCTTAAAAGTGTGTGTTCTTAAGAAAAGTGGTGGAAAATAGGAGTCTTAATTTAATTTCTAGCATTTTTGAGTCCAAGGGGTCTATTATGATGCCGGGCGGATCGCCAACGCCCGCATGGTGGTGGTGATCATCCCCCACTCGCCTCCCATTTCCCCCTGCCATATTATGATCGCAGGGGTACTGCGGCAGACGGGAAGACCGTCCGGCGCTTTTCCGCCCGGTCGACAAGTCGACCGGTTGGAAAATGGTTGAATATGGTGGTGGTGTCTGCTAGACACCGCCATCCATATCATAATGTCAGCGGGAAGTAGCCTTTCCGTGGCGGAAAAGCATGCGGATTCCTCAGTTGGGGGCCTGTTGCGGGCCCCCAGGATGTTGGGGGTGAGGGGGAACACCTGCATTTGCACGGATGACGTGGCAGGCACCGCGTTGTGCATGCAAATGCACAAATGCCTTTTTTATATTGCGGCGAGTGCTGCTGACAGCACCGCCCGCCGCAATGCAAAAAATGCGGAATGCGCCCTCCAGTGTGGCGGGCACATCCTAATTGCACATGCGGAACCACAGCACACATAGCGGGCGGTCCCATTTCCCGGGTCAATTTTACGCCCGCCATCGTAATAGACCCCCAAATGTTTTGTAATGCTTCATTCAGAGACCGTTTTGGGATATATCCCCAGGTGCTTCAAGCCTAATTTGTTCAGAATGGTTTATATGTAAGTAAACAGGAGAAATCATATTAGCCTGCTTTTATTTCAGTGTTGTCTATTCTCAGTTATGATGAGTACAATATGGGCATAGGAACTCTGACTTACTATATGTTCAGTGAAAACAAACAATCCCTGATGGCAGATCCCAAAAGCAAATATCGGTGTTAAATAAAACAGTTATTACATGCTGGTAGTTTTCTCTCTATGTGTAAGGGATACTGCTTGTTTTTTCTTGTCTGGTACTAGCAAAGCATTCATGTAGGTAAGGGACAGGAAAAAAACAAAAAAACAGATCAACTGGTGTTAGAAGGACCTGCATGGATAGAGCAGGCTTTCTGACTCTTTCTGATGTGAGGGATCCATCCGAAGAACACAGGGGCCGATTCACAAAAAGTAATCTGAGACAAAATCCTAACTTTACGACTTTCGGTATTCACAAAAGGCATTTATGAGTAGTAAAGTTAGGATTCCTAACTTTACTACTCCTAAACTGAGACAAAATCCTAACTTTATGACTTTCTGTATTCACAAAAGGCATTTAGGAGTAGTAAAATTAGGAATCAGCACCAATCATGCAACAGGCACAAGTTTGGGAGGAACTTTACATGTGGGGCCTCTATGAACAACAATTATCCAGAACATAGGAAAGGTTCTGGTGAGTACTATCAACCAGAGAATGATATTCTGCCACCTCTCTTAATGTATATGACCCAAGATAAGGACAGTAGTTTTATATCAACTAGGAGACCATCTGATGTGCCTGTCCTGGCCATTGAGATAGGCTGTGGGTCTCCCAACCCCGTTGAAAAATATACACATCATCACGCATGCATGATTGTCATGTGTGTTGGGCCAAATAAAAACGTATAACCTACAAATGGGATCAGTCTGCTCTGGGGCTGCAAACCTCTAATACCAAGAAAGGGGCATTCCCTTATCAATACATAGTATTAAACACTCAGGGGCAGATTTACAATGCCCTTGCCCCACTTTTGTGCCGCCGTTGTGTCACTTTCGTGACGCAGCGGCGGTGTAAACCATGCGCCACATTGCGTCCCATTTACAACGTGACGCACCTAAGGAGATGCGGCACTATGCAAAGCCCTGCGCCACATGAAACCTGCGTCAGGTTTCATGTGGGCATTCCAGCACGGGGGCGTTACGGCGCAGGAACGCCTCGGAAAAGTGACACAGTGACTTTTCCGACGCTGGTGCGTCAAATCCTTACGCCTGCTTCAAGCAGGCGTAAGGTGTGACGCACCATGTTAGGGAAAGGGCAGGTTGGAACAGTGCTGGAGTTGAGCCGCGCTTGCAACACAACTTCAGCACTGCGTCAACATTACACCGGCAGATGCGTCACGGATCTGCTCATCCTTGCGCCATGATGCACCGCATTGTAAATGTGGCGCATCAGCGGTGGCGCAAGGGCAAACTTGCGTGACGCATCTTATTATGGGCTAAAAGGAGCCTATATTTGAATTTAATTCCATCTGCTTGAAAGGTAAACTTTCTAATCCCTTCATATGCCCCTTAGGTAGATGATGATGATCCACCCTCAGCCTAAATGGTGTGGATAGTCAATGAGCTGGGAATTCAGCTGACTTGCATAGTGTCCCACAGAATAACGAAATTCACCATGGGCAACTTAATCCAGGTTTGTATAGACTGTTGCACCCCAAAATGTGAGGGTTGCCACTTTGGCAAACATGAAAAGTTGCACGTAAATGATGCAATGGTATATTCAGTAGAGAGATACGACTGAGCTAAGTAACAAACTGCTGAACATGAGCAAGAGCAAACACTAATAGATGATCATGAATCAATAGACACATTTTGTGGTTTGTGGATGACGTTGTACATCAACAGTTTTACAATTTGAAGGAGAGGGTGTAATGTCAGTAAAAAGCAGATATTTACTTCAGATTCACCATTTCGGGGCCGATTCCGATTCCGGCCGCAAAACGAACCGACCGACACGGACCCGGACCGAATACCGACCGACACGGACGAGCGCCGTACGACGCGTGCAGTACGATGCAACGCGTGTGAATTCCAACCGACACGTATGGAATACAAGCCGTACGACCGAGCCGTAGAAAAATAGTGATCCGGCTGGAAAACCGATGCGATTTTCACCGACCGATACAAACCCGGAATGAACCCAACCGACCCGTACCCGCGATGTCTGATTAGCGCAGTACGATGCAATGCGTGTAAAACCAGACCGACTCGCACGGAGACCAAGCCGCACGACCGACACGCACAGACAACACAGCACACAAGCAATAGAGACCGCCGCGAACGACGCGTACCAAACACAGAAGACAGGAAGCATGAACGAGGCGGAGAAGCCCGCACGAGACAACAGCAGTGTCCGTTTCCGTCACATGAACGTCTCCTTCATGCCTACAAAACACCAAGGAAAAAAGACAAAAAAAAGACCAAATAAGCAATGACAAAGCCAATAAATACCAAATAAAAAAAAACATGGGACAAAGACACACCCACAACTCCAACTATATAAAGGACTACAATCACTACCATCATCCCTTGCAAACAGGAGACACAGCCAGCAGCAAACACCAGTACACAGCAACCACAGACACACTCATAACTCCCCCATCACACAACTAACACACCATCAGCACCTCATACAATAGCACACACACATACACACAGAAAAACCAACACCAACCCACCATCACTTACACACTCACACACATATCACTCACCACCACCACCCATCACCATGCCTCCAAAGAAGAATCCATAGTTCACAGATAGTGAGTTAGAAGTGCTGGTAGACGAGATCATCAGACTAGAACCACATTTGTTTGGTACATTGATTCAAAGGACCCCCATCTCATAGAAAACCAAGATGTGGGCGAGGATTGTGGACAAGGTGAACGCTCAAGCACCAGCAAGGCGCATAAAGGACGACATCCAGAACAGGTGGTATGATGTGCGCAGGAGGGTCAAGAAACTCATCGAAAAGATCATGCCCTGAGTCAGTGCACCAGCGGTGGCCCTCCTGCCAAATCAGTCTACTTCAGGACCTGGGCGGAGAAGGTGCGGGACATCCTACCACCAGAGAGCGTCCATGGCCTAACACACATCCCAGAGCCTGGTGAGTACACAAACAACATACCCAGGATTGTGTGGCAAGGGGACAGTGAAACCATCCACCCCAAGCAAAGCTACACTAACCAATAGATAAAGATAAGTTGATCCAGCCCACCATAGAAGTTATATACAATACAATTTAGTAAATTCCAACAAAGGTAAGTCCAATCAGCAGGTTCCGTTTAAAAAATACTTTATTTAATTTTCTTCTTTAAAATCTGCGTAGCCAATGCGTTTTGTCCTTACGGAATTCTTCAGGGCTACAAGTAATCATAAACATACATGTAAACAATAAGTAAGGTGCTCTGTATTTAAACAGCATAATATTTACAATTTTATTTACAGATTAAAACCCTATATTACAATATACATCATTATACATAATTTACAGAAGCATGGACAAATCCTTTAGAACCTGCTGAAAACAGAGTATATTATTTGAGTTGAATAGGTTCTTGTTAGAAAACATGATTTCAAAGGTTGGAAATGATCCTATCCCAAAGGTATCTTAGAAGACTATCTTGTCTAGTTTAGATGGCATCTACATATAATTACTTATATCTTAATAGGCGGAATGGGGAATTTTTCTTACCAAAATTCTTATTTCATCGAATTCTTCTTTATGTGTTCCCACAAGTCTTTAGTCAAAGTGCGTTCTTTCTTATATGGACCAAAGTGGTTTATGATCTGGAGATACAATGAGTGGCAACATGATATGGCCATATATATGTATTTATCAATATCACATTTTTATCTTATTTATATGATCCTCCTTCATTGTGTGCGATAAAAACACAGAAGGACCCAATCCATTAATCAATTGGCTAATTTAAAATATCAAAACAAGGCATAGCGTATTATGTGTCCTTTTGCGATATTCTCAATATGATCCATTAATCCATTGGTTAGTTTTGATATCAAAATAGAGCGTACCGTGTTGAATATCCTTTTGTGGAATTCTCAATATGACATAACCCATGTAGGGGCAGACTCAATATCTACCAGGAAGGAGTGTGGAAGAAAATCATTATATTAGAGCCATATCACACAGATTTGAGGGAATGCTTATAGCAGCAGAGTTTCTGTTAGTGCTCAAGCTCTCAGAGTCTTTCAGTGTTTAAAGGTGCCTTCGCTAAATCTAACAGTAGAAACATTTATGAATCGAACTTGGGATACGGACCATCTTAAATGTAATCATACAATAAATGTCTCGCATGCCTACCATAATAAGGATCAGCATGAAATTACCTCTTATGCCGTTTTCTCGCTTTTAAATCTAAATAGTTCAAACTAAACGGCTTTGTGCTTATATCAGGTTATTTGGAATTTAACGCTTTCTAACATGGCGGCCTCGCGCTACCTTTTATTCGTTAAAAGGTGGAGTCTTGCATTTCCTGAAGTTGCCACCACTAAATCTAATAATAGAAACATAACGCAATCGCATAAAAAATGTCTCGTATGACTACTATATCAAGGACCAGCATGAAATGACTTCCTATGCCGTTTTCTCGCTTTTAAATCTAAAATAGCTCAAACTAAACGGTCTTCGGTTTATATCGGGTTGTTTGGAAATTAACACTTTCCAATATGGCGGCCCGGTTTGACACTCGCGCTACCTTTTGGTTAGTTAAAAATATTCCAGGGTGGAGTCTTACATTGCCTGAAGTTGCACCGCTAAATTTAATAATAGAAACATTACGTAATCACTTAAAAAAATGTCTCATATGATCACTATATTAAGGATCAGCATAAAATGACCTTGTGTGACGCTTTCTCGCTTTTACATTTAAATAGCTTAAACTAAACGGCCCTTTGCTTATATCAAGTTGTTTGAAATTTTACACTTTCCAAGATGGCGGCCCGGTTTTACACCCAATCGGCCTCATTTAAGGTCCTAATTGAATACAGGTGCTGCATGGGGGAACTATTTAAGGCTGAACTTCTTGCTAGTCTCATTAACACGAGGACCATGGCCTGGAAGGACTACTCTTGAAACTGGGAATTTAGAAGTAAGTGTTAATAGGGAACTTTCTTTGATCATCTTAGAATATATAACTAAGTTTAAGTTTAATTTGAAGCTGGGGATTTTTGAAGCAACTGGTAATAGGGAACTTTCTTTATTTATCTTTGAACATGTAACCAGGCTCAAGCAAAATTTGAATTTTGCACTAGTCCTGCTAACTTAGGGACTATGTGCTGGTAGATATTAATCCTGAAATCTGGAAGTTTTAACATATACTTATATGGAACCCTTTACAACCTGTCCTTTATTGATCAACTAATATTATCCTAGCTAACTTCCTAATGGGTTGCCCTGGGCAGCATGTCCATAGTTATCATTTTAATCTGAATGTACCTTATGCCTATGAACAGATCTTGCCCTTGCAAAACTACAATATAGAGCTTGAGCACTAACAGAAACTCTGCTGCTATAAGCATTCCCTCAAATCTGTGTGATATGGCTCTAATATAATGATTTTCTTCCACACTCCTTCCTGATAGATCTTGAGTCTGCCCCTACATGGGTTATGTCATATTGAGAATTCCACAAAAGGATATTCAACACGGTACGCTCTATTTTGATATCAAAACTAACCAATGGATTAATGGATCATATTGAGAATATCGCAAAAGGACACATAATATGCTATGCCTTGTTTTGATATTTTAAATTAGCCACTTGATTAATGGATTGGGTTCTTCTGTGTTTTTATCGCTCACAATGAAGGAGGATCATATAAATAAGATAAAAATGTGATATTGATAAATACATATATATGGCCATATCATGTTGCCACTCATTGTATCTCCAGATCATAAACCACTTTGGTCCATATAAGAAAGAACGCACTTTGACTAAAGACTTGTGGGAACACATAAAGAAGAATTCGATGAAATAAGAATTTTGGTAAGAAAAATTCCCCATTCCGCCTATTAAGATATAAGTAATTATATGTAGATGCCATCTAAACTAGACAAGATAGTCTTCTAAGATACCTTTGGGATAGGATCATTTCCAACCTTTGAAATCATGTTTTCTAACAAGAACCTATTCAACTCAAATAATATACTCTGTTTTCAGCAGGTTCTAAAGGATTTGTCCATGCTTCTGTAAATTATGTATAATGATGTATATTGTAATATAGGGTTTTAATCTGTAAATAAAATTGTAAATATTATGCTGTTTAAATACAGAGCACCTTACTTATTGTTTATATGTATGTTTATGATTACTTGTAGCCCTGAAGAAGTCCGTAAGGACGAAACGCGTTGGCTACGCAGATTTTAAAGAAGAAAATTGAATAAAGGATTTTTTAAACGGAACCTGCTGATCGGACTTACCTTTGTTGGAATTTACTAAATTGTATTGTATATAACTTCTATGGTGTGCTGGATCAACTTATCGTTGTTTATGGTTCAATTGGAGATTTAGAGGTATTGAATCTCAGATCCTCAGCACCCTAAACGAGTCCAAAAAAACTTTTGACCAAACTCAATAATAGGTGCAGATAGAATTGCCTCATACCTCATTCCCTGTGTGACTGTTTAGACTAACCAATAGATAATCAGCCCAAGATGTGTATGCCAGTCAGACACACACAATACCTGCCATCTCATAGTGACTGGGGACTGTGTCATGACATGCACCAACCTACAAACAAATAGAGCAAGCCAGTGGCACAAAGCCAAATACACCCTGCCAGACAGTTTGCCACCACAAACACACCACCACACAGTTCAGCTGACTGTCAGGAAGGAATAGTGGGGATGCAGGTGAAGTGAGTGTAGCCAAAAGCATGATGGGGCCTGTAGTCACAGATAATGCACAGCCTCCTGATTGGCGCATCAAGACTTCTCTGAAACATGCCCACGTCACAGGGAGTGGAAAATGACTGACAAGATGGCTGACACTGGGTCCTTCTGTGGGGAGCACAAGGCCCTGCTATGGCTTGTGTGCAAATCAGAAGCAGGACACCACTGACTGATATCCTGAAAGACTACTTGCACGCCCTACAATGGAAGCACGTTTCATGATGGGAAGAAGGACTGACAGCCCTGACCATACTACTCAGCATGAGGAGACACCCCCCCTCAACACAAACTCCACACAACTCACCGGTTAAAATGCATTGACAAACACCTCACTGAAATATCAGCAAAAGTTACCCCGTACTGGGTGCTGCTGTGTGAAGCACAGGGGCTCACTTGGGACTTGTAGCCAAACAAACACCAGGATTTCACAGTCAGCCATCTTGCCATTGCTGTCACACCCCCTCAGAGGGAAGCAGAGTCAAGAGGGAGGAAGTATGGGCATGCTGGGAAGGGGGGCGTAGCCAAGAGTATGATGGGAGTCGCAGTCACAGACAACCTACACCCACCCACATGGCCCGGCAAGATCAAACTGAACCATACTCGCATCACAGGGAGTGGGAAGGGACTGACAAGATGTCTGATACTGGGCTCTGTTGTGGGAGCACAAGGCCATGCTGGGACTTGTAGTCAAACAAACACCAGATTTCACAGTCAGCCATCTTGCCATTGCTGTCACACCCCTTCACAGGGAAGCAGAGTCAAGAGGGAGGAAGTATGGGCATGCTGGGAAGGGAGCTGTAGCCAAGAGTATGATGGGAGTCGCAGCCACAGACAACCTACACCCACCCACATGGCCCCGGAAGATCAAACTGAGCCATACTCGCATCACAGGGAGTGGGAAGGGACTGACAAGATGTCTCACACTGGGCTCTGTCGTGGGGAGCACAAGGCCATGCTGGGAAATGGCCAACATCATACATCAGGACTACACAGTCAGCCATCTTGCCATTGCTGTCACACCCCCTCACAGGGAAGCAGAGTCAAGAGGGAGGAAGCATGGGCATGCTGGGAAGGGGGGTGTAGCCAACAGTATGATGGGAGTCGCAGTCACAGACAACCTACACCCACCCACATGGCCCAGCAAGATCAAACTGAACCATACTCGCCTCACAGGGAGTGGGAAAGGACGGACAAGATGTCTGACACTGGGCTCTGTTGTGGGGAGCACAAGGCCATGCTGGGACTTGTAGCCAAACCAACACCAGGATTTCACAGTCAGCCATCTTGCCATTGCTGTCACACCCCCTCACAGGGAAGCAGAGTCAAGAGGGAAGAAGTATGGGTATGCTGGGATGGGGGTGTAGCCAAGAGTATGATGGGAGTCGCAGTCACAGACAGCCTACACCTACCCACATGGCCCAGCAAGATCAAACTGAACCATACTCGCATCACAGGGAGTGGGAAGGGACTGACAAGATGTCTCACACTGGGCTCTGTCGTGGGGAGCACAAGGCCATGCTGGGAAATGGCCAACATCATACATCAGGACTACACAGTCAGCCATCTTGCCATTGCTGTTACACCCCCTCACAGGGAAGCAGAGTCAAGAGGGAGGAAGCGTGGGCATGCTGGGAAGGGGGGTGTAGCCAAGAGTATGATGGGAGTCGCAGTCACAGACAACCTACACCCACCCACATGGCCCAGCAAGATAAAACTGAACCATACTCACCTCACAGGGAGTGGGAAGGGACTGACAAGATGTCTGACACTGGGCTCTGTTGTGGGTAGCACAAGGCCATGCTGGGACTTGTAGCCAAACAAACACCAGGATTTCACAGTCAGCAATCTTGGCATTGCTGTCACACCCCCTCACAGGGAAGCAGAGTCAAGAGGGAGGAAGCATGGGCATGCTAGGAATGGGGGTGTAGCCAAGAGTATGATGAAAGTCGCAGTCACAGACAACCTACACCCACCCACATGGCCCAGCAAGATCAAACTGAACGATACTCGACTCACAGGGAGTGGGAAGGGATTGACAAGATGTCTGACACTGGGCTCTGTTGTGGGGAGCACAAGGCCATGCTGGGAAATGGCCAACAACAATATCAAACTCTGTCTGTGACAAGCTGGGAAAAAGCAGTGTACAGGCAGGCATCTGTTTGAAAAGTAGAAAATGTCATGTTTGTGAACCAACGATGCATGGTGAAAAATAAATCACATTGTGTGTCTCTTCCAAACACAGGTGGTGCTGGGCACCCAGCACCAAATGACGGGGATACCCAGTCCAAGACTCTGGTGGACATTGAGCTCTCTGGTCTGACTCTCTCACTGTCCTCTTCGGATGACGATGACCAACCTGGCCCCTCCGGTGTGAGCCATCATGCAGCACCAGCAGCATCAACATTTGCCCCCCGTACCCACGACTCCAGCATCTGGACACCGACAGGGCACCCCCGCCAACATGGACAGACCAAGGACAATCAACACCCACAGCACAGGGACACAGGACCCCACGGAAGCTACAGCCAACACCACCAGTAACACCACCCAAGGGGTCCCAGTGTCACCTGTGCGTACTGCCGCTAGTCCTGCCCGTGTGGAGAGGGGTGCTGGGAGGGGTGGGAGGCACAGGGCACGCCTTGCAGAGGGGTCTGGTCTGCATGATGACCCCCAACTGCTACGCATCTTCAATGCGTACCAGGATAGCACCGGAGGATTTGGCCAGGTAGTGGGGATCCTCAAGGACATGCAACACGAGCAGGTCGCCCACCATGCCTGCATAGAGGCCAAGTGGGATAACATCACTGCGGTGCATTGGGACATACTACAATGCCTCCGCCAGATCAACACCAACCTGTCCACACCCCCCTGTGTGCCCACAACATCTGTTACAACACCATCTGCCAGCGCCTCAGGGAGGGAGGAGGACTCTGGTGGAGAGTCCCCTGCACCGCAGAGGCCTGCACATGAGGTCCCCCCCCCGGAAGAAGAGGGGTCATCCGAAGAAGGACATGTGAGAGGCAGATGTCCCAGCACATCCCCCAGGGCCTCCAAACCTGTTCTGGACAATGTTCTTTGTGCGCAACCCGTTCACCTTGTCCAATCGCACACAACTCGCCCACATGACATGGAGGGTTCATGTTGGGCCAATGTATCAGATGACTGTGTACTTTACTCTGGACATTTCATCTACCAGCACTTCCAACTCCAATGTGAACTTTGGATTCCCAAACCACTGTACAGCACCCACCATCCTGTGCACTTCCCTCACACATGTTTGTAAATAAACTCACCAGTACACCATACTTGCCTCTGTTGTGATTCCAACTTGTCATGTTTAGGGAGATGTCGATCTGCTACACAACACAGTGCATGCCAAATACTGCAACAATGTGACCAACGTAAGGTGAGTCATGGGGATGTGACACATGTGAGGGACACACACCACTATGGCAACACAAAACATACTCACCATGGCCATGTTACTCATCACACACAATGATGTTGACCTGAACAACATTGGCATGCACAGACACAACACCAAGCCCAGTCAGTGGTAATAAGTCCACAGGTGGGGTAAGCAGATGTCACTCAGATGTGGGAAGACAGACAACACACATAACAAAGCGTAGCACAGGTTCATTACACATCAGCAACACGTTTATTCCACACTAGTTGCACGGTAATTCTACGTAACAGTGGACACACGCTCACAATGTGTTGGAGAATGGAAGTCCAGGGATGTGTGGTACATCAGTTGATGGGAATTGTCAACTTCCACACTGGTGTTGGCTTCTGGGTGTTGGGGGTCAGTGTTGAACACACAACAGGCAAAGTACCCTGGGAAGGACAGACAAGATACAGTCAAAAGCACAGAAGAACAGGAGAGAAATGCAATACACATGCACAAAACATGTTGCAAAACACCTACACAAACACTAGTTAGCAGTACGACCCTATTGTAGAGTACACACCATCTGAATGGACACATCACAGCACGCATCAAGTCAAGTGGCACACAGATACACTCAGACAGCAACAGAGCTGGCTCAACGCATTCCAGGCTACCTCCATACATTCACATAACAACCCTGGAAACTCACATTCAGGTGAAGAAGTTGTTGATGACCTGGGAGCGGACGTCACCATCATCTTCATCATCACTGGCATCTTGGCCCAGGCCGGGATCCTCCACAGGTGCCGGAGGTTGGTCGCCGTCATCGTCATCCTGGATGAGAGGCACCTCCTTCCGCACCGCCATGTTGTGTAACATGCAGCAGACAAGGATTATTTTGTACACCTTTGCAGGCTCATATGGGGAGGGCCCCTCCGGTCTGGTCCAGGCAGCGAAAGCGGCTTTTCAGGAGGCCGAATGTCCGCTCAATCACCCTCCTGCTCCGACCATGTGCCTCATTGTAGCGCAGCTCGGCTGGTGTCACAGGGTTCCTTAGGGGTGTCAGCAACCACGGCATGTTGGGGTATCCAGAGTCACCTACACACACAAAAATGAACAATTAGCTGAGTTTTGTAGGAGTGTGGAATACAACAGTGACAAACACACACAATGAGAAACAGCCAGTACACACCGACAAGCCAGGCACGCTGAGCTGGCATCTGTGACATCAGCGTTGCAATGCGACTACTCCTCATAATGTAGGCATCGTGCGCCGAACCAGGGAACCGTGCACACACATGTGTGATCGACATGTCAGCAAGACAGACCACCAGAGCATTGATCGAATGGTGGTGCTTCCTGTTGCGGTATGCGTGCTCATGTGCCTGTGGTGGTATCAGGGCAACATGTGTCCCATCAATAGATCCGATGACGTTCGGCATCCTCCCCAGTGTATAAAAGGCATCCTTAATTTCAGGGAGTTCATCTGGGCTTGGTAACTTGCTATACAGGTCGAGGAATTGCAACATCCCCTCCAAGACATCGCGTAGTAGCCGACTAAACATCGTTTGCGACATACCACCAGCAGTAGCCACAGTGTACTGGAAGGTACCGGTAGCAAAGAAGTGCAGGGCTGCCATCACCTTCACCTCTGGCGTCAGTGCTGTAGGGTATGTCTGGCCAGGTAGCAGATGTGACGCAAACTGCTCCACCAACTCTGCAATCAGTGGCCTGGTGAAGCGGTACCGTCTGATGCAGTCGCGTTCTTGCATGGTTGCAAGTTCTGGGAACGGACGATGGACAGCTGGTGCCCTGCAGTGCAGAGATGCACAAAGGAAGATTGTCAGTACATCCACCCCTGTGGCCATGACCACTATCACATGCCAGTTCATGACATTACACAATGTACCGAGGTGTGTGCTGTTGGGCATGGACACATATGTCACCTACAAGACCACCACCTCACATCTCAATTCCACATGTCCACATGAGTCCCATGTAGTGCAATGGCCAATCATCTGGCTGTGTCACCCAACCTATGTGCTGCTGCAACGTTAAAAATACACACCCCAGTGACAATTGAGGCCTCAAGTCTCCCAGGCATCACAGATCTTTGCCATGCAGAAACCCAGGCTCCCTGTATTGCCACATCAACACAGCGATGGACATGGCGTAGCACGTACACACCACAAGGCAAGCGTAAGTACCACAGGTAGCGGCCACTGTTGTTCCTGCCGGCCCTACATGTACGTCTCTTAGACACACACCCCATCAAGGTTGATGCATATACCACATGGATGTGGAGACTGTCACCCATTGGTAACATGTGATCAGACACAACATGCACACTGACTGTGGGTGCACATCAGTATTGTGGCTACAGGTCCCACTGTGATGTACATGCCATTACCCCCAGGACTCAGGGTGTATGTGACATGTCCTAAACATATCCAACCTGACACTGTGGCCTTGACTCATGCCCATTACTGTACAATTGCACATCACAGTGGTAATGTGCACAACACTCAAAGGATTCTGCCCCCATGTACATGTGCACAGCCTTGGTGTGGCTGCACAAAGTGCCAGCCAAAAAAACTGCTGTGGCCCCCCCAAACACCCAGGGAATTCAGCCTTACATGCCATGGGACACTGTGTGGCCAATGCTATAGTGTGGCAGGTGTGCGCAGGTGTCCATGGCCAGTATATGTGTGTTGCATCCGTATAATAGTCACACTAATGAGGTCAGACGCGGGTGGCAATGGGTACGCATTGCACGGGTCATGTCCAAGCCATGCGTACGCTTTGTCATTGAACGCAATGAGGTCCGACGCGGGTGACAATGCTTACGCAGTGCACGGGTCATGTCTGAGCCATGCGTACGCTTTGGCATTGAATGCAATGAGGTCCGACGCTGGTGACTATCATGCACACGCGTCGGACAGGCATGGTCCGAGACAGGCGTACGCCTTGGCCATTGAATCGTATGGAGACGGGTGCATGTGTACATTCAAAATATGCGTTGTCCAGTCAGTTGAACGAGCCGTGCACACCCATTGGCTCTGGACTGTCATGGAGACGGATGCGGATTCAAAAGTTGTACGAGTTGTGCACTGAAAATTCAGTTGGATGCCTACAACAATGTTGCAATTTCAAGTGTTCCATGAAGGTGAAGATTTGAACGATGCGGAAGGCGTGTACGAGTCTTAATTTTAAATGGATTGGCCAGATTCCTAGAATGCAACCGTGTTGGACCTATCACTTGGGACACATGGCACAGAGTCTGCCTCTGCAGTACAGATATAAGGCTGGCTGGCCCCCAGGGAGCTCACTTGCGTGCACTACATGCTACTGGACCACATCCCCGCTACCACTGCTGCAGTCTATGCATCCTCTGGCTCCTGCTATGGCACGTACTCTGGAGAGGGCCCCAGCCTTCACTGAGGAGGAGAACCAGGCCCTGCTGGACGGGCTTCTTCCAGAGTACAGAAAGCTCTATGGGAAACCAGGGGAGCAGGTGAGTGTGCAGTCCACTGCCTTCCTAATTATGCATGTTGTCTGACTAGCAGTACTAGCAGTGTGTACACCAGTGGCAAGCAGTCTCAATTCCTGCTTTCATCCCCCAAAGTGTGTAGGTACATGCAATGAATAGTATTCCTGCTGCTAAGGTGCATTATTGCAAGCTCAAACTATCCAGGCATTGTTAACATGTCAGACATGCATGTGCTTTTGTAATCCCCATGGTTGCACTACCTGTGTAATTTATTTCCCTTTGTGATGATGACATGTCTATCCAAATGTGTGCTGCAGCAATCTGGGGCATGTGTGTTAATGTACTTTTCACTTTGTCCTCCTCACAGGTTGATGCCCACCAGAAGCAGGAGATCTGGCTGACCATCGCCCGGGCTGTTCGTTCTGTGGGGGTCTACAAGCGCCGGATCCGCAACTGCCAGAAGAAGTGACAGGACCTTCGGGGCTGGACCCGGAGGATACCTAGAGTCCAGCTGAAGCTGTCACCTCCACGCAGGAGGGGTGGACACCGGACCCTGACTCCCCACATGCTCCGGATCCTGGCGGTGGTCTTCCCGGACCTGGATAGGCAGCTGAAGGCCAGACAGCAGCAGGAAGGGGGTGAGTCCATGTCTGATCTGTGTACTATGTCTGACATGCAAATAGCAGTCTTTTGTCCTGCTCACACTTCCACGTTATGTAGCTCTTGTAGTTCCAAACTCAGGTCCTTCATTTGTGTGATGTACCCTCCTCATCTGTTCCACAGGTGTCGCCCCTCCAATCTGTTACTTGTGACACTAGGGCACTGTGTCCCTGCAGTCAGCTATGCTTCAGATACCGGTCAGCATCAGTTCCCGTGAATCTGTTGTGTGTTTCATGTGTGGGTCAATTGTTTACACAATGCCTGAGATCTGACATGTGATCTGTGTGTGCCCTTGAGATGTGTACCAATTGCTGGTCTGACTCGTAACATGTGGCTGGGGTATTCCAAACAAACCAATGCAGCAGGGGACTCCAATTTAGGGGCCTCAGGAGTATGTATAGCAAGTATGTCACACTTGCTTAGCCACCTGACTACTGTCCAGGGCCAAACACTGTTCCACTTAGTCCTGGCCAGTCATGCCCCCTCAAGGGCATTTACAAACACTCTGTACTCCCACTCCTGTGTATGAAATTGCAGGTTGTGATCAGTGACATGTGCCCTCAGGTGTCTGCCTCTGTGTCATCAGGGTGTGGCTTGTTGCTATGTACAACTGGGGTGTCCATGATTCAAAGGGTCAGCATGACATCTGCGATGTGACTGTGAGAGACAAAACCTGTGTGACATATAGGAGTGTGATCATCTGACAGTGCACAATGGTGTATCGAACTGTGTCCTTCATGCAGCTGGGTTACATGCATGGCAGAATGTGATGTGTTAATGTACAGGGATTTGTGTTTCCTGACACTCATATGTCTGATTTGCATGATGTGGGGTCTTCTGGGTCCTGGATATGTTGTTTGCATGGGATGGGGAAGTGCGCCGGTCATCTGCTGAGTTTGCTTTACCCCAGAGGGATGTACGTCGTTACAACGCACACTTTTACAACGCATGCACTTACAACGCATTTTTTACAACGCAACATCCACTACAACGCATGCCATTACATCGCAGGACACTACAACGCATTTTTAAAAACTACCTTTACAACGCATTGCATTACATCGCATACTACCTTTACAACGCATACCATTACAACGCATAATATTACATTGCATTTAAGGTAAGTATTGGATAGTATAGGGGTAGAAATTACTAATCTTACTCCAGGGGGTGCAACAGTAGAGTAATTGTTGGATAGTATAGTGGTAAAAATTACTATTCTTACTCCAGGGGGTGCAACAGTAGGGTAAGTGTTGGATAGTATAGGGGTAAAAATTACTATTCTAACTCCAGGGGGTGCAACAGTAGGGTAAGTGTTGGATAGTATAGGGGTAAACATTACTATTCTTACTCCAGGGGGTGCAACAGTAGGGTAAGTGTTGGATAGAATAGGGGTAAAAATTAATATTCTTACTCCAGGGGGTGCAACAGTAGGGTAAGTGTTGGATAGTATAGGGGTAAAAATTACTATTCTTACTCCAGGGGGTGCAACAGTAGGGTAAGTGTTGGATAGTATAAGGGTAAAAATTACTATTCTAACTCCAGGGGGTGCAACAGTAGGGCAAGTGTTGGATAGTATAGGGGTAAAAATTACTATTCTAACTCCAGGGGGTGCAACAGTAGGGTAAGTGTTGGATAGTATAGGGGTTTTAATATAATATTATGCGTTGTAATGGTATGCGTTGTAAAGGTAGTATGCGATGTAATGGAATGCGTTGTAAAGGTAGTTTTTAAAAATGCGTTGTAGTGTCCTGCGATGTAATGGAATGCGTTGTAGTGGATGTTGCGTTGTAAGTGTAGTGCGTTGTAAAAGTTGCGTTGTAAAGGTTGTTCCCCCCCCAGAGCTAGGATTGTGAGTCAGTGCATATTGTTGTTGTCTGGATGCCCTGCCCCGTGACAGGAGACAGTGTTGACTGACTTTCAGGGCATACCAGTGCCATGGCATTTAACTTGCTATGAGTGAGCCTGCATTGTGTTCAAGTGTGCACCATGCACCACATTGTGGCATTGACCATCAGGACAGGAGTACATCACAGTGTGTGTTGCTGGCATGCATCACAAGCATGCGCAATGAGTATCTGGCCATCCCTTCATCCGGACACCTGTACTAAGTCAGTAGCAAGAGATGTGCTGTGTGTATAGTGACATACTCCTACATGTTCACTTGCATGTACACCTGATGTGTGGGTGGTGCATGTTGGCACATTGGGGTGTTAGCATCCAACATGCAATGGACATATGTGTGAAAGTCAAGGAGGGATATGCGTGCCATGGTTGATGTTGAGAATAACAATTGTCTTATCCTAAACAGTGTTGGCACTTTGAACTGAGTTCAGCTGATGATGTCAGGGCTTGCCCTGTGATGTTATGTACTCACTGTGGTGTGTGCAGTCGGTGCAGGTGACTGATGTAGTTCTGTTACTTCCTATTCCTATCTAGATACATCCACGGCCACAGGAGGGGACAGCTCCACGGACCAGGAGGAGCCACAGAGCCTTACAGGGACAGAAGGAGAAGAGTCGGGTGGACCCAGTGGCACGGAGGGCAAGTTGAGCCACACAAAGGAGTCGTCAGCACCATACCTCCCAACTGAGGGCCACAGCAGCTCTGAGGATGACTCCCTTGTGGAGGCGGGTGTCAGCAGCCACCAAACCCCAGCTAGTGAGGCTGTTCCCGCCCCCGTCACCACCACCACCACCACCACCACAACCACCCCCTCCCATCGGCTCCCATCCCAGAGGTCCCTGTGGGCTCCCGTGTTCGTGAGCATATCTCCTTTTTTGCCAGGCACCGCACCCCCTGCCCCTGTGTCCCCTGCTGCCCTGAGTGAGGAGTCTGTGGACTTACTTTGACAGATCCATGTAGGGCAGATGTCGATGCTGAAGGTCCTCCATGCACACACAGGTCTGTTGACACAACTGGTGTCATTCATGGAGGGCATTTCCTCGGGCATGTCTGCCCTACAGAGGACCAATCGGTCCATGGACTCCTCCCTAACGGCAGCAGTGTCCCTCCTCCAACAGTCCTGCACCCCTCCTACCCCTGCACCACCCACGATTCCTAGCACCCTACCTTTCCCAACCCCAGAAACCCCCAAACCAAGGTCTAGACGTACACACAAGCAAGCGCAGGGGAACGATTCTACACTCACAGGGGCTGGTTTGCTGACACACACACACAGTCATCCCCAACCACTCAGCAGTCCTCTGCGACCTCTCCCTCCCAGCCCCCTTCCCTTGCCTCACCTGCAACACCATCCCCCCCAGAAGCTCTTCCTCTGTGATCCTGGCCTCTTCCCCACCGACGCTGCAGATCCTGATTACAAGGGGAAGGGGAAGTCCCCAAACACAGAAGGGAGTGCCCCTCACACCCGGACATCCTCCCACAGACGCAGTCAGACCAAGACGTCCACCCGCAAGTCCCCCCGGCGCCAGAAGAGCAAGAGCCCACGCCACCACGCAGCTCCAAGGCAAAGTCTCCGTCCTCCATTCCCCAGGCCACCACTCCAGAGGTTCCCCCGCCACTCCCTGCCCCGGGTTCCCACACACACAGATACACCATCCCCAAAATGCTAAGGCCATCCCCCCTAGCACTTGCTCCTCCACACCTGGTCAGACAGTTGGTGCCACTGATGTGGGGACCGTGTCCCCCGCTGCCCTGCCGACCTCACATGTCCCCCATTCCACTACCATGGATATAGGCACTGCTTTGGAGTCCACGACCACCCCGTCGACTTGGGCACTGCAGTGGTGAGACAATCCACTCCATCTGACCTGCCCACTGGAGTTGTGCCGGCACCCACCCCATCTGACTTGTGCCCCACAGTTGTGACAGCACCCACCACTTCAGTCAGCTCCACTGCATTTGCAAGTGTCTCGCCTGCATCCCCCACCTCTTCACTGCCTCCTTCTGCTGTGCCCTGATCCTGTCCCTGCAGTGCCTGGCCTGCCCCCATGTATGCCCCTCCGAGGGGATTGCCCCGGTCCTTAGCAGTGCAGGCAAACAAGGTGTGACAGTTGTCGCTCTAGTTCACTCCTTGGCATTTGGACATGGACTGTTCATTGGCCTTTTGTTTGCACAGACGTTTAGATTTTCACATACTGAATTTGTCACTCTATTTCACTCCTTGGCATTTGGACATGGACTGGCCATTGGCCTTTTGTTAGAACAAACGTTTCACTTTTAATATCCTGAATAAAGCTTTTTTCTTTATCCCTGTGAACTTGATTTAGCTGTACATTATTTGATGTTGTTTTACATGCCCTGGCTTGCACCTGTAATGCTTGGTTTACAATGTTGAATACTGATGTGTTGATGTGAGGTACTCCCTGTGGTCCATGAGATATGTATCCTATTCTGGTGGGTATCCATGTCATCCTTTGCAGGTACCTGGGTGTGTCAGGATCAACTATTTGTGTACATCTCTCTGTGATCATTTCATTGGCATGGTCACATATGTGGCTTGCCCTCCTGCACATATGTTGTGCTTCCCATTGTCCAATGTGTCACTTTCACATACTTTGTGCTCATCAACACTGTACCTACAGGTGGGGGCATCATTGTAATAGGAGCAACTGGGGCCTCTGTGCAACTTGCTAGACATATGTTTTGGGTATGTGGAGATGACTCACGTACCCAGGCTGTTGTGACCAGAGCCTTCATTGTGTGGTAACTGATGGCTGACTGACCAAGTGTTCTGCAGACATGAGTGGGACTTGCGGTGAATATGTTTGGCACAGCTGGGCTCCCACAGGAGTTGTGTCCCCTCAAGGTAGTGTGTTGTTCAGTGACATGGCCTGGGCCCATGGTGTGTGTTGTATGAGCATGTGTGTGTCCACATCCCTGTTCATACACAGACAGTGTTCCCTTGATATGTTCCTGTTGTTGATGCTTGCTGAGTGGTACTGGGTTCATCCCACTACTTTTCCAATGGGCTACCATATGTGTGGGTGCATGACACACTACTGTTAATTGGTGTATCATCATTGGGATTTGTCTGTTCTGAGTGGTGATGATGTTGTGAGACACAGATGGGACACAGTCAGGGTTCCTCAAGGCACCAGTTTATTTGCTAATTCATGTAGTTGTCCCTAGGTGGTAGTTTTCAGTGATTCAGACATTTGTATGTGTGTGTGACTGCTCCCACTTGTCGGGTTCATGGCTGTGATGCTGGCAGGTGTCAGCATGTGTGCCTTGTGTTTCTCCTTGGCATCTGCATTTTCCTGGGACTGTGGCAGGGATTCTGAAGGTTACATGAGCTTTGAGGTCATGCTCATGTACCGCATACTGTGCAGTATGTCTGTCATTCTCCAGGGTTGTGAACTGTCCTTGTGTGATGTGTGTGTGCACCTTAGTTCCTCCGAACATTCCTGTGTTTGTAATGGGTGCATGTGCAATGTCACCTGTCCATGTGAGCTTCACAGATACACATTGTTGCAGTTCAGGGTGTGTGGTGTTGAGGGTGGACTGATGTGAATGTTTGCATAGATGGTCCCTTAGCTCCCGTTTGTCCATGGATGAGGGGTCATTCTGAGTGATTTGTGTTTGTGTATGTGTGATGTACGTTTGTGGCACAGGACAATGTCTGGGTTTCCCAGTTTGTATGACATCTGCCTTTAGCATCACAGTGTAGGTGTCATGCATGCTTGTGTCACCCCAATGTCTGGTCCCTGGGGGTAGTGGTGTTGTGTGTCAGTCTCTTGCTGTGTTAGTTGGTGTTGATTCCAGCTTGTGTCACATGTGTCTGTTGTGCTCCCTCTCATCTCCCAATGTCTGATTGCCCACTGAGGGTGTGCCAATGATGGTTTACTTTTGTTGATTTACAAAAGAAAACAGAACGACCGACCAGAACACATGTGTTGTTAATAATCAAAGACTTTGGTGCAAAAAACACTTCCTACATCTGTCATCCAAAGATGCAAAGTAAATCAAAACATAGATCCAAAGGTGGAAGGTGCACTCAATGAGATTGAACACATTAAATCAAATAGTCCAATCAATGTGATGTTTCTTTCTTTTTAATTCTGATGATTGTAACACGAGCAACGTACAGCCTCATACTTTACGGCTACCATGCTGAGACGAAGGATAATTTTTTGCCTTCAATTGCCTATTTCGCCATCTTTCATATGTACCATCATCATGAGTATATGAGGGTCTGCCTTATATATACTTCACTATATTAACAATACACAAGACGAACAAAGATCGCAAGGATTATATTTATCACTCTTGGATACTCGGTGTACTTTGGAAATAGCCCTGACGAAGTTCCTGCAAGGAACGAAACGCGTTGGCTGTACGTTGCTCGTGTTACAATCATCAGAATTAAAAAGAAAGAAACATCACATTGATTGGACTATTTGATTTAATGTGTTCAATCTCATTGAGTGCACCTTCCACCTTTGGATCTATGGTTTACTTTTGTATTGCACTGTGTTCACATCTGTGTCACTGTGGTTCAGCCCCCCTCATATGTTGTGTAGTTGCCTGGGGATACTGTGACACACACACACACATGTTGTGTCCGATGTGCAGTGTGAGTTTACCTGTTTGTGCTTGTGCATCTGCACCAGTGCATTGGTATTGCTGTTGTGGGCCTTTGTCTGGATGCTGTTTCTGTGATTTTGAATGCTGTCCCTGTGAGTCATTTCACATCATTGTGCACATTCATCCTGGGTGTTGGGTGCCATTGCTGGCATGGAATGTGAGTTTGTGAGTTGACACCTACAGTCTACACATGTTGTTTTGATTGGTGTGTCTATTTTCGAGATGTGTGCATGCTTGGTGATGGTCACTTCTGCTGTTGTGTCATTGTACGCTGTATGCATTGTCAGCCTCCATGTGCGGTGCTTGTCTGCACATGGCCGAGAGTGTGTTATGTTTTCACAGCACTGTTGGCCTCACCACATCTCTGTGTGTATGGGACACAACCACTAGTTTGCCCCAGAAGTGTTCGATGTGTTGGGAGCAGGGATCATACATGATGTTTGTTATTTGCAGCTTTGACCATGATGACACTTACCTTTTGGTCACTGTGAGGAGGGGGGTTTGGTCCCCATCACCACAATGCTCCACATCTGTTGCATTTTGTGAGCCCCCACTTAACTTCTGTTCTACGAAGTGAGGGGATGGTCTTTTTACATTGCCACAGTGCTAGGGTGATGCTTGCCTTGTGTATGTCACACTCATGTGTTGGTCACACATGTGCTATTACTTACATTGTATGCTCGTAGAAATAATCACTGTTTTGGGCATTTTTCACAGACTACACACTGTTGTAATGATGTTATGGGGATGTATTTTGCGGACATACCTGATGTTGGAGTATGCTGGATGTGTTGCGCAGCACCCATCTTATGGCTGGGGGTGGCAGGGGTGATGGGCAACATGAGCCCTATGGCTTGGGGTGGCAGGGGTGATGGGCAACATAAGCCCTATGGCTGGGGGTGGCAGGGGTGATGGGCAACAGGTCCCCTGTGAGTGGGGGGGCAGGGGTGATGGGCAACATGAGCCCTATGGCTGGGGGTGGCAGGGGTGATGGGCAACATAGGCCCTATGGCTGGGGGTGGCAGGGATGATGTGCAACATAACCCCAATGGCTGGTGGTGGCAGGGGTGATGGGCAACAGGTCCCCTGTGAGTGGGGGTGGCAGAGGTGATGGACAACATCAGCCCTATGGCTGGGGGTGGCAGGGGTGATGGGCAACAGGTCACCTGTGAGTGGGGGTGGCAGGGGTGATGGGCAACAGGTCCCCTGTGAGTGAGGGTGGCAGGGGTGATGTGCAACATAAACCCTATGGCTGGGGGTGGCAGGGGTGATGGGCAACAGGTCCCCTGTGAGTGGGGGTGGAAGAGGTGATGGGCAACATCAGTCATATGGCTGGGGGTGGCAGGGGTGATGGGTAACAGTTCCCCTGTGAGTGGGGGTGGCAGGGGTGATGGGCAACATCAGCCCTATGGCTGGGGGTGGCAGAGGTGCTGGGCAACAGGCCCCCTGTGAGTGGGGGTGGCAGAAGTGATGGGCAACATCAGCCCTACGGCTGGGGGTGGCAGGGGTGATGGGCAACAGGTCCCCTTTGAGTGGGGGTGGCAGGGGTGATGGGCAACAGGTCCCCTGTGAGTGGGAGTGGCAGGGGTGATGGGCAACATACGCCCTATGGCTGGGGGTGGCAGGGGTGATGGGCAACATATGCCCTATGGCTGGGGGTGGCAGGGGTGATGGGCAACAGGTCCCCTGTGAGTGGGGATGGCAGAGGTGATGGGCAACATCAGCCCTATGGCTGGGGGTGGCAGGCGTGATGGGCAACAGGTCCCCTGTGAGTGGGGGTGGCAGGGGTGATGGGCAACAGGTCCCCTGTGAGTGGGGGTGGCAGGGATGATGGGCAACATAAGCCCTATAGCTGGGGGTGGCAGGGGTGATGGCAACAGGTCCCCTGTGAGTGGGGGTGGCAGGGGTGATGGGCAACATGAGCCCTATGGCTGGGGGTGGCAGGGGTGATGGGCAATATAAGCCCTATGACGGGGGGTGGCAGGGGTGATGGGCAACAGGTCCCCTGTGAGTGGGGGTGGCAGGGGTGATGGGCAACAGGTCCCCTGTGAGTGGGGATGGCAGGGCTAATGGGCAACATAAGCCCTATGGCAGGGGGTGGCAGGGTGATGGGCAACATGACCCCTGTGAGTGGGGGTGGCAGGGGTGATGGGCAACATGAGCCCTATGGCTGGGGGTGGCAGGGGTGATGGGCAACATAAGCCCTATGGTTGGGGGTGGCAGGGGTGATGGGCAACATATGCCCTATGGCTGGGGGTGGCAGTGGTGATGGGCAACAGGTCCCCTGTGAGTGGGGGTTGCAGTAGTGATCGGCAACAGATCCACTATGGGTGGGGGTTTTTGTGGTGCTGGCCATGCAACCCCTATGGTGGACTGTTGTTAGTGGCCAAGATGTGGATCCCCTGTGTGTGTGTGCCAGTTTGCGGGTACGTGTCGTTTGTTTGTGTTGTAGGTGTCTGACTTACCGCCTGCGCCGTCGGCGTCGGTCCCTGATCCGGTCATAGATGTAGAGTACTGGTATGACCTGCGTGACGGGATTCATGATGTGTTCGTGCCGTACACGCTGCTTGTTGCTCTGTCTCGTACCCGCTGCAAGCTGGTCCATCTCGTAGCCGTCGATTGATTTGTGGCGCAAATCGTAGATGATATGCTTGTTTTCCGGAGGCTGTGACGTCCCGTGCGTGACGACCCGTCCGGCGCATAGGAAGTCCTTGTCATGCCGAAAACTGCTATGGATACTGCTTCCGGGTGACTCGGTTCATCTTTAGGAGTTACGGCTCGGACGGAGAATGGGGCTTGATCCACAGCCTACGTGTCGGTCGTGTTTTTGGCAGTTATGCACATCGTACTTACTCTACAGGATGGACCGGCTCCGGGTACGTGTCGGTCGCACGGTAAGGCTACGGACAGCTGTCCGACCGGCCATCGGAATCGGCCCCTTTGTAAGAAGCAAAGAAAAATGCCACATTAGCTATTTGGGTTGCTGTGATGGGGTATTCTTCTTGCTTGGTGTAGGTTACTTATCTGGGATGATCGGGGGCAAAAAAACAGTTCAAGCATAAATCTACCATCTTATTTAGATAACATGGCACTGTTTAATCTGTGTAGAATATAGAACACCTGTGAAAAATTCATGTCTGCATGGGAAAGGACGGAGGAGTGATGCTCTTTCAGCATGAAGCTATAACACTGATAAACTAATCTCAGGGTTCGGAAAGCCATCCTTTTTTTGAGACTGAACCTTGGTTGCGACTAAAAGTGGAGAAAATACATTTTACCACTAAAATCAATGGAGTGATGTCCAAGAAAAAAGTCCTCAAAACCAAAAGAGAAGATATAGAGCATTTCCAGCAGTTTATAACAAATGGGTTTTAAAAAATGCTTTAATCTCTGAAGGTAGGGACAAAGCATTGTGGCTTGATGACCAAAATACAACCGAATTTGTACCATTTAGAGCTTTTTGTTCCCAAGAATTGGCGCCTCATTAGGACCTTGTAAAGACAACTTATGATATCCTCGAATAGATGCTAAACTACAGAAACATTTCTAAGAATAAAGGAAAACCTCAAAAGGAAAATAGGTTGGGTCACAGATTTACATCTTTGTGACTTAGAGAGGAGCTGGAGGCTGTTTGGATTTTTTCTTAGGCTAAGGAGGCCTGCTTGGGTAAATAGACCGCCATGTCTGTGACTGCTTTTTATAGAAGCAATGCTTCTTTTTAAATGCAGACTTTTTCCCTTAAAGGAAATGGAAGTAAGTTTAAAAATAAACTTTTCCTTCTTTTTTTATGTTTGTTTACAAACATGCAGTGGAGCCATGGACCACAGCCTCCTCTCAAACAAACTTTTGTTTTTACGTTTACAAAAAGCAGAAGAAGTCCCCTAGGGGGGGAATCAGTGACAGAATATCGAAGGTCAGAATATCGACCTACCGAAATATCGACACAAGAATATCGAAGTCATGAATATCGACATCCTATCTACAGTATGGTAAGTACAAAAATATCGAAAAAAAATATTGATGTCAAAAATATCGTTTTTTATTTAAGTTAACAAAATAATGTAAAATAAAGTAAATAATGCATATAATTAAAATAAACATAGTTAAAAATATTTTTAAATGTTTAAAAATTATAAGTAATATATATATATAATGTAAAAATAAATTAAACATATACATATAATATAATATCGTACACAAAGGTTGCCCACAAAGGAGACGTCACACAAGAAGGGGTTACCGCTCTCATACCACCGGCAGCCGTCCAGTGCAAACTGTCCTCATGCCTCATGCATCAGTATTCTGCTTAGCCATACGCGCTTAGAGCATACATCGCCCTTGTTCACTGGCAACAGAAATGCAGCAACAACGGACTTTAGGGAAACTGCCATTTTATTCAACACTATGGACTACCACATCCATCAGGCCTTACTGTGACGCCATGTGGGCGTCACAGTAAGGCCTGATGGATGTGGTAGTCCATAGTTTCATCCAAAACCTAGGTAGGTGCCGTTAATACCTGCATAGTTCATAGAAAACCCAAGTGGGAATATAATATAATATATATGTACTTACTTCATAATCATTTTTAATAGTGTTGGCTAGTGTAGGGGTTAAAATTACTATTCCCACTCCAGGGAGTGCAACAGTAGGGAAAGGTTTGGATAGTGTAGGGGTTAAATTAACATACTTATTAATTAAATACATTTTGTAAAATAAATAACATTAACTTAAAAATGTATCATAAATACCAATAACATTAAATTATTATTTACTTAAATAACATTAAATTACTTCCCTCCCTATTCCCCCATGAACACACAACCCACTATACATAAAAAAGAACACAATTAATTTAATCTTCAATTAATCAATTAATAAAAATTAATTACCAATTAATAGTAAATTAACAATAAATTAATTACCAATAACAACAAATAAAAAATAATAATACATTAAATATAATTAATATAATTATAAATTAATCAATTCATACAAATAATGACCAAATAATAATTAGTAAACAAT
Source organism: Triturus cristatus (assembly GCF_964204655.1). Lineage (NCBI taxonomy): Eukaryota > Metazoa > Chordata > Amphibia > Caudata > Salamandridae > Triturus > Triturus cristatus. The sequence continues at coordinate 189,265,254 of NC_140589.1, read as the reverse complement.
ACATTAATTATCAATAACAATAAATAAAAAATATTAGTTAATTAATAATTATTAAATTAGTTCCCACCCTATTCCCTATAAACCCAAAACCCGCTACACATCAAAATCAACATAATTAATTTATCGATTAATCAATTAATAAAAATTAAAAACAATTAATACTTAATTAACAATACATTAATTAACAATAACAAAAAATAAAACACTACTACACTAATTATAATTAATATGATAAATTAATCAATTGATAAAAGTTAATTACCAATTAATAATTAATTACCAATAAGTTAATAATCAATAACAATAAATAAAAGCATATTAAATAATTGATTATAATTAAATTACTTCTCACCCTATTACTAATTTCTAAACATTTAATACATATATTTAAATATAATTAAAATACATTACAAAAAATGCTAAACATGCATATAAAATACACACTAAAATACATAACCCTAATATAAATATCGATATTATTCACAACAATATTTTTGCTAACGATATTACTTACATTCGATATTTCTTACTTCGATATAAAAAAAATTAGAATACTTAAGGTCGATATTCTGGTCACCGATATTCTTGACAACGATATTCTGTCCCTACGATATTAAAAACTCGACATTACTGTAGGTCGATTTAAAAAAACTATATTTTGACTGCTCACCCCCTGGGGGACCCCTTCCCTTTTTTGCCAATACATATGCTTAAACAATCTAACAACAATTTTTGGGGTGAAAGCTGCAGCATACAGGTGTGCAAATACCTTGGCACTGAAAGATTTAATTATGTCTTAACCGTAATTTCAAGTTTGAATAGCTGTACATGTGCCAATAGCAAGTTCCTCTGAGGCAGGAGTTGCTATATGTGTGGGGTTACTATAGTGATGATTGATAGTCCTCAAAACAATTGTTTCCCTCAAATGTATGAAAGACAATTGCATGTGGTATTCAAATCCTCTTGGAATCTTCCAGCAGGGAACTTACCCACATACCCAGATGTATTTCACAAATAGTTAGGAGCAAGGGTAGCATTCACTCAACAGAATATTCTTCTAGGGGCATCAACGCAATTGTTGACAAATGGCATGAAAATGCTGATAATAAAGAAAACTAGCTTATCATGTAGACAATCCGTGCTATCTTTGCAAATGTTGTTCTACTCACGATGGCATTAAGAATGGCAAGATGTTATGTCGCTATAGAAAGTGTGATTTGCACAGTCCCTAGAAACCCATGATCGCTGACATCTTGACCACCGCGTGCTCAAACCCGGCCAATTTGGACTCTGTTGGACCTTGGGGAGCCTTTGCTGTGTGATCCTTTTGCGGGTGGGACTGCGAGGACCAGCCTGCACAGCGCTATCATCAACGTTGCAGCTGGGGCCTCTTCCCGCCCACTCCTCCTCGTGACCTCTTCCCCATTTAAAACGTCCCGCGCATAAGCGCTAGCGGAACGTGCGCGGGGCGTTGCACGGGGCGAAGACCGGGCAAAGAGCGGGCCGTTTGAGGCCGTTCGAGAACGGGAGAGTTAGGGCTTGGGCCACCCCTCTTGGCCTAAGACTCCTCATTCAACTTTGGATCCAAGTTCGGGAACATGACTTCAAGAGAAACGAGGAGCAAAACTACACTGGCCGCAGGGATGGCAAAAGGTACTCTGGACACGTATTTTGCTAAAGCGGGGTCACTTCTTATTGATGAAATTACTATCCTAGAAAGGCGTATTTCGCAAGAAATTGACTGGGTTAGGAGGTCCTCTTTGGGACCCCTTGCATATGCCACCACCCCAGAACAAAAGCCTGATTATACATTAACAGATGCTGGGGGAACAAATGGCTTGCTCGACCTATCTGACCCATGTAATCTTATCTTACCCACTACTGATTGTGACATCTCCGCCTCCGTAGAGCTTAGTATATTACCTCTTCCATCATCTAAGCCCCCTCCACCTCCAATCATTGCCAAAGTATGTATGTCGAATAAGGACGCAACTACTGAAAGGGTTCACCAGATTGTGCAGTCATCACAGGGGGAGAGGGAGGGAGCTATTCCGAAAAGGAAAAGAAGAGCACAAATCACAGGGGGACGAAAGCCCAAGATTCCAAAATATAACCCTATGTGCGAGGGCAACCAACATGGCATAGCTAGCAAGGGGTCAAATCAGTTACCAAAAAAAAGGGCATTACCCTCCCATAACCCGGCTCAGACATCTCCCAGCTTAAATGTCTTAGCGGGGGAGGAGGATTTTACCCTTTCGGATATTCGTACTCTCCTGAGGAAAATGCTCAATCCCCTAGAAGACCGTCTAGCAAAGATGGAAATGTGTTTAGCGAACATCCAAAAGGGAATCGCACAACTAGCAGATGCCCCAAAAAAAGCTAGTCAACTTACAAGTGGAGGGCTGAGCCATAGTGGCAAGAAGTTTATACCAGCGCCTTCAGTGAAGGAAGGGCGCCCTCCATCTAAGCTTATACAAACACATCATCTTACACCATCAACTCTAGAAGTCACAAACTCACAAGTCCCAACTTGCGTAGTAAACGTAAGCCCGCAAGAGAAGTTAGCTGCGCCCGTATTAGGGGTACATGTTAATGGCACAAAATATAGGCCAATCAATTTGCCAACGGAGGCCATTCCGTACACAGTCATCCTAATAGGTATTCCTGAACTAAAACCTTCTATTAAAGAACCAGTGGAGGCCCTCAAAAATAAGGTAATCCACTGGCTTTCTACCAATAGGCCCCTCCCGGAAGGAATGTTTAGTGAGGTCCTTATGGTGAGGAGAGTCCCAATGGCTAGGTAATACCAGGAAATCAATCCACGGAGACTGTGTCCTGATTAATTTCAGGGACCCTCTTACTGTCTCACACATATGTAGCTGGCCACACCATGCCCAGGGGACTTCTATTCAATCTCTTCCTCTATCTTTCTTTTATCCATCTCCAAGTTATGAGCAGGAAGAGGAGGGGTGGGAACTAGTACGCAGGAGAGGAGGTAGATGGGGCCCAAGTGAAAGAGGGGACCACCCTCTTCCCAGATTTCCGCGATATGACCATTTTCCCACCTATAATAAGTTTAGCAACCTAGATATGGTGGATTGACCGAGTAAGACGGGGGGTGGGGAGGACTTGGGCCAAAATAGGATTCCTATACCCAAAACACGACCAGCAATCCCCATGGAGAAGGAAAATTCTGAGCAGAAATATACAAATGGAGAGGTATGTGCAAGGACCCCTAGCTCTCCAAATAATATAACTGAGGCGATGGCCGCCCAAGCTGGCAGCTCAGATACCAACCCATCATCTGGGAAGCACTCTGGCATGGTTGCGCTTCCAAATTCACCAACAGAGAGAATTAACTGTTCCTCTCTTAAGATTCTATCATGGAATGTGGCGGGCTTGGGTAACAAACTGAACTGCCCGGCCTGGAGCTCCTTTATCGAGGACAAAGATATATGCCTGTTCCAAGAAACCTGGGCGAGGGGAGAAGTCATCTGTACAGGCTTTGCTGCATTCTCCACACAAGCAAAATGGGGGGGTAGAGGGCGTCCTTCGGGAGGTCTGGCAATCTGGGTGGCGAATGACCTGGGATGTAGGGCCGCTGTCCTTCCATTAAATAGGGAGGATATTTTAGCTGTATTGCTGGAATGGCCAAATGCACACAGCCTTCTGTTGATAAATGTCTACTCCAGGCCAGTCAATATTACGCAGGAGTCGCGCACTATTGAAGAGCTTGCGCTTGCCCTAAATTAAATTCCGGAGGGCATCCCCTTTCTAATAGGGGGCGATCTGAATTGCCATTTCGAGCCCCTTTCGGGCATACTGGATGGTTTGGCTCAGGAGGACGACCTGGTGTGGTCTGTACCTCCATCGCAAGCACCGGCCCCAAGAGCTTGGACCCCTCTGGCTCTACAAATCACATCCCTAACCCTGAAACATGGTCTCCGGGCCTGCAATGGAAGGATAAAATCTGATATCCCTCCAAGATGCACCTATAATAGAGTGGGCAGGGAGTCAAGACTTGACTATATCCTGGTCCCATTAGCCTCGTGGTCGCTTATCAGAGACTTCCGGGTGACACCTAGGGAAGACAGCGACCACAACGCATTGGAATTGGAATATGACCATCCTGGTCTTGAGGTCATGGGGAAGCAGAGGGTGGCATCTGAGGCGGGGTTAGGCCTTACGAACAACAGACGTAGAGTGAAATGGGAGAAATTAGCTTCCAAACCAGGGAAGATATCAAAGCTGTACGCTCGGGTAATTCCCATACTTGAAAAGGTTCAGGCACTCGATTAAGGCGGGGAAGGGAAGCGTGGAAATTAGGGCCAGGAGAACGGCCTATAAGACTCTGATCACCAATGCTAAAAGCGAATGGGAGCACCAAAAATGGGAAAAACTTACTATCTCCCTGGCATGTGGGGATTCGCGCAAATTTTGGCGCTGTGTGAACACAGGTTCTGAGGAGTGGCCTCAGCAATAGAGCCCAACATTTCAGCCAGGGTATGGCAAGATCATTTCCAGTCCCTATATAAGTTACCTGAAGGGGAAAGGACTATTCCCACCCAGACGGCTAGCATTACTCCGAAAGGGGTGCCACTCACAATAAAGGAGGTCCGAGCGGCTATTGCCGGGTTGGCATCAGGCAAGGCACCAGGCCTGGATGGCCTGCCGGGTGATCTATTCAAACAAGAACCGGATGTTTGGGAACCCTATCTAACGACTCTATTTAATTCCATTTTGGGGGGCATGGAGGTGCCAGACACTTGGCTGGGCGCAGAGATTGTCCCTATATTCAAAAAGGGTTCGCCTCTGCTCCCAGCCAACTACAGACCCATTAGTCTTATCGATGTTACCCAAAAGATTTTCGGTAGACTAATGCTCAATCGCCTTCAAGATTGGATTGAAGAATGTGAAATTATGAGTCCATATCAAGCAGGGTTTAGAAGAGGCATCTCAACTACTGACCAGATTTTCCGTTTGAATCTTCTATATTGGAAGACTGTGTCAATCGAGGGCGGCAGCTTGTACACGGTGTTCGTGGACTTGGGAGCGGCCTTCGATTTAGTGCCCAGGGATAAATTATGGGCCGTCCTAACGGACTTAGGGGTTCCTGCCGATATTTTACTAATTCTGAAAAGATTACACCAGGGAAATTTTGCCAGGGTAAGGTGCGGAAGAGGGGAAACTCTTTCGGATGGTTTCCCCGTTGACAGGGGGGTTAGACAGGGCTGTGTGCCTGCACCGACCCTTTTCTGCCTCTTTGTCAATGGGGTCATTAGCCATCTTAATGGGTTGAGCAACATTGATGCCCCCTGGTTGGCTGGCAGCATGGTTCCTGCTATCATGTTCGCAGATGACACCCTGCTGCTCTCCAAATCCCCTTTGGGCATACAACGGGTGTTGGACGGATTCGTGAACTTCTGTGTGAAGCGTGGATTGGAGATTAACGCTTCTAAAACCAAGCACATGATCTTCGACCCGCCCTCCTCAACACGCCCGAGTCCCTTGATAGGGTCCTCCAGATTAGAGAGGGTTTACACGTTCGATTATCTGGGGGTAACAATTAACCAGTCTATGACTTGGGATTCACACCGAACTAAGGCAAATTTGAAACTGATCCAGATGACGGGTGGCATATCTAGGATGACAAGAGGATTGACCTATAAGCCATTTGGTGCCCGCCTCCAAATCTATAAAATCCAGGCAAGAGGGGCAGTGATATATGGGGGTGAAATATGGGGGCATACTGCCGCCCAGAAATTGCAGGTTACGGAGAACAACTTCTTAAGGCAATTGGCAGCTTTACCATCTAGCACCCCACTCCTCCCACTAAGATTAGATCTGGGCCTAAGACCCATTACAGAGGAGTTGGTACTTAAACCCATAACTTTCTGGCGCAAAATATGGAGCACACCGGAATTATCTAATTACAGAGCTGAGCTTCTAGAGATTCTGCGTCTTGCAAAAGCCGTACAAATCCCATGGCCAAGATATATCAAACAAACATGTGAGTCACTAGGAAGACCGGATTTGTGGTTTGATCCAGGAAATGCATGCTGTAGGATCTCACGCAAATCTATCTCCAAGGCTTACTATGAGCACAACTTACGCGTCTTAATTAAGAATGCTCGGGAGAGGTCCTTATCTGAACACTTTCTGGGGTTTAAAGACTCATATCATCTGGAGCTTGCTTTTGATGATATCGGCCCTTTGAATACAAGGAAGTTATATATGCAATGGCGATATAGTACTCTCCCCTCAGGGCGTACACAGACCGCTGGACATATCACCAGCCTACAGTGCAATGCCCAGCTTGCGCTCATTCGTGAGAGACTGATTTGCATATCATATTCTTTTGCCCAGCTTATCAAAGAGCAAGGAACTACTGGCTTGTCCCACTCCTCATAAAAATTTGGCTTTAGGCAGTATTTCCCAGCATTTAGAATTTTAAAAACAGACTTATCGGCCCCAATTATATTTGCAGTTGCAAAATTTTTAACAGCAATGTGGTCTAGTCGTAACCGATGTATAAAGCTAAACATAGTTGACTGAATATTTTTGACGATTTTAGATCAATTGTTTTATGATTGATTTTAATTTAATCATGTGTGATACATTTTTTGTACACCTGTTGCATTCTTTTATGGTCCTAGTGACCGAAATAAAGTTGACAAAATGAATGAGAATGAGTTAGTGAACCAAGAAAGCACAGTTTCCTCCAAACCGGTTTTATAGGAATTCTTGAACCGAAAGTTGGTATTTAGTGCTCCTGATGTATACGAAGGGAAAGGCAGCAGACAACAGGCAAAACAGCTTGTGTATAATTGGTTGGAAACTGACTGATATAACACAGTTCATCATCGCTGTAATAAATACTAGTGAAAGCACAGGACAACTAACAGCAGTATTTCACTGGAAATCCGAAAGTGCATAATTATTGTAGAGTGGGGCTTTCTGTCATCAGTTCACTAAAAATGTTGTTTGTCCAGCTACAGTTCAAATATTGTTTCAATAAATAAGAGCATAGATCATAGTGAATCCAGCTTTTATAATAGCTTTAGAGACTGAGCTAGCATTGCACATGCTAATCGGCCTTGCTTACCTGTACATACAAGCCAGACTGATTTGTATTGCCACATGCAAATCAGTCTTGACCCTGCTCCACAAGTAACAGTCCAGCCTGAACTGCCACACTAGATCCTCCCTGAAAGGAACACAAGCAACCCAGGACCAGTTTCGTCCTAATTGGTGCTCATCAGTCTGGAGCAGATTGGTTCCAGTGGCACAGTGAACACGAGAACCACGTCTAGGCATACCACATGCACCTAATGCATCACGCTGAAGAACACCGAAATAAACAATGGATACACTGCTTGAAATAATCTCAATCACTGATTATTATTATGTGCTGCATACCAGTTCATTGTTAGTCTGCACACCATGCCAATTCAGTTTGGACCCAGCCATATGTAAATAAGTTTTGACCATGCTCCAAAAGGAAGAACACAGCTTACACTGGCAGGTCAGTTCCTCCCTGAGCAGGAACATAAGCAACCCAAGACTGGTTTCATGTTTCAGATCGAAACTGATCTTGGGACTCATCAGTTGAGTGTAGCTTGGCTCTGGTGTCGCACTGAGCTTGAGTTTCACATCTGAGCATATTCTTTGCCACTTAGGATGGTACACCAAACACACAAAAGATGATAGGAGTGAATGATTGCAATATGTCTAACCAATGGCATTCATCGCTGCCAACAGCTGGAGAGAAACCTGTTCCAGATTAGCAAGATGTTATGATTCCTCAATCATTCAATCAATTAGGGGTTTTGTAGAGCGAAACACTCACCCGCGAGGTTCTTAAGGCGCTGGGATTGGGGGAGAGTGAGCAGCACTGGTGGGGTCATCGGAAGAGCCAGGTCTTGAGGTCCATTCTGAATTGGTGCAATGTCAGGCTCTGTCGGAGGTGAAATGAGAGTTTGTTCCAGGTCTTGGGTGTGGGTTAGGGGCCTCTGTTCTTTATCAATGGACCTGGAATGGCACTGGGAGTCTGACTCCTGTAATCACTGAAGAATCTGGGATTTGAGATGGGAGGTGCTAAAAAAGCTGGTTGTATTTCCTTGACATTTTTTGCATTGATTTGGTGGATCTCAGAGTGTCATCAATCACTAGGTAGATACATAAATCATTTTTTTCAGTTATAATTTTACCATAACAAATATAAACAGATATAAAACATGAAAAAAGCATAATAAAAGCTAATTCATACATAAAAACAAGCTAGTCCGAGCCCTAAAAAGATATGCACTGTGATAGCGAGCCTTGATAGCCTAAATGTTCGAGTGGCCATGCTACAGGAGAACCATCTTACCACTACCTCCAAACGAAATGTGGGATCCCAGTGGGCGGTGGTGTGGATTATGACGTCCTACTCCTCGTATTCCCGGGGGGATGATGATACTTGTCCGGAAGGGAGTACCATTCCAGGTTCATGGCTCAGAGATAGATGATCAGAGCCAATTGGCAATTGTGCATGGAACGCTTGAAGGTGGGAGTGTGCTCTTGGTGAATGGATACGGTCCAAATGTGGATGATCACCCATTTTTTGCGGATGTGTGGCGCTGTTTCTCTGCTTTTCCCACTGCTAATTATTATTTTAGGGGGAGACTTTAATACTTGTTTGGATGTTAACGCTGATAGGTTGGGAGTGGGGACAGTGCGTCATAGACTAACCACTACTGCCATTCTAGAGGCCGAAAATCTGCATGATGTCTGGCGTATGAGGCATCCAGGAACCAGGGAGAGTACGTTTATTTCTACGGCCAATGGTACCTGGTCCCGATTGGACTATTGGTTGTTGTTGGAGGCTGCTTGTACCTGGGTCAGGGATGTTCAACACCTTGTAAAAACACTGTCTGATCATTACCCTGTTCTACTGGAACTGAAGGTTCCTGGTTATGAAAGACCCCAGTTCTCATGGCGATTGCAACCGTCCTCCCTGACTGATCAGGTTTTTAAGCATACAATAGAGGCGGCTATTCAAAAATTTTCAGGGAAAATTAAGCAATGGTAGATAATCAGGGGGTACTATGGGAAACCTTTAAGGTTACTATTTGGGGAGGTTTGCATTGGTGCATAGGCGGGGGTCCTTAGAGACCTACGCCATAGAATCCAAAAGCTGGTAGGGTAAATAGCTGCACTGGAGCAGGCCTATGCCGGCAACCCAGTACCGGAGACGCTCTCTTCAATCCGTAATTTAGTAACTGAGCACAACGAGACAGTGGATCAAGAACTGGCGCACAAATCCCGGAGGTGTACTGCCCATTATTATGGGGAGGGAGGACAACTTATTGGCGAAGAAGTTGGCCGCCCCGCGCAGCCGGGCCTTCATAACCGAGCTGCTAGATGGGGAGGGAGTAGCGCATTTTGGCAATACGGAGAACACACATCTAAGTCACTTTGCATACAGTCAGCTGGACACACACATTGCAACACATGCCACCCAAGGTTACAAGCGTGCACACTCAGACCCAGTGACTCACCATTATGAGAAGAAGTTGCGTATGAGCTGACTCCGGATATCCTCCTCCTCCTCCTCACTTGCCTCGTGACCAAGCCCTTCATCCTCCACGGGTGGATGTTCCTGCTCATCCTGCTCCAGGATGAGTGGCACTGCCTTCTCCACTGCCATGTTGTGCAGCATGCTGCACACAAGGAAGATTTTGCAGACCTTCTCTGGTGCATATGGGAGGGACCCGCCTGTCTTGTGAAGGCACCGGAATCGGCTCTTCAGGAGGCCAAACGTACTCTCAATCACTTGCCTGGTCTGCCCGTGTGCATTGTTGTACCGGTGATCTGCAGCTGATCTTGGGTTGCGAAGAGGTGTCATCAGCCATGGCATGTTGGGATATCCAGAGTCCCCTACATGGAAACATCATGTAAATAAGTGGGTCAGGAGATGCCGTAAGGGCCTAAGATACCGCAACACACAGGACAAACAGAGTATACCCACCAACAAGACATGCTCGTTCGTTGTGCAGCCGCAGCATCATTTGTGGCACCCTGCTACGCCTCATGATGTATGCATTGTGTGCTGACCCTGGAAAACGTGCACAGAAATGGGAAATCAGCATGTTAGCAAGACACACCACAAGGGCATTGATAGAGTGGTAATGTTTACGGTTCCGATAGGCTACCTCCTGTGCCCTGTGGTGGTACCAAAGCCACATGTGTCCCATCAATGGACCCAATGACATGGGGCATCCCTCCCAGGGCATAGAAATCACCCTTGACACCTGTCAACTCCGCAGGAGTAGGAAAATGTATGAATTCATCAAGGTGCTCCAACATGGCTGCCAAAACATCACACAGGACACGGATGAACATTGTCTGTGACATGCCACCAACATCAGCTATTGTTAATTTGAAACATACCTATGGCAAAAAAATGTAGGGCTGACATCACCTTCAACTTGGTGGTCAGCGTAGTAGGGTTCCTGTGTCGCGGTTGGAGGTGTGGTGCCAGCTTGTTGGTCAAGTCCTCAATCAACTGTTGCGTGAATCTGTAACGTCGGATGCAGGCACGTTCCCTCATGGCAGCCAAGTCTGGCATTGGTCGTGGGACAGGCGGTGCCCTGCAGAAAATTGTATTGAATAACGAAGATTGAGAGTCTACCAACATCAATGTCAATGAACAGAGCTCATGCTAAACTGCTACTACACATCAGCTAAATACAGAGTCTGGTCTGTGCAATACATCCCGGTCACGTATGCCAGCTTGGTGATACTCCTACAAAAAGCCAGATACACCCGTTGATTGGCAAGTCTACATGACATGCCCTGAAACAAGCTGGGGGACAATCTGAGTGAATTGCCAGAGACATCACAGGAGTGAAATAGATCCACATAGCTGCATTTAAAGGATGTCATACAGACAGCTGAAGGCAAGCTAGACGCACAGGTCACATGGAATGTCAAATGTACAGATCAAACACATTGCAATGAAGGGTTACACGTTACAACAGAAAACACAGACATTGAGATGACGCAGATATGTCCTCATGTGAAAATATGATGTCCGATGCATGCAGACCCTGCTTACGTGGGAATCCACATGTGGCATGGTGTGCATAGATGTGTGCCATGCCCATCTCCACACAGACATATGTTGGATGCAGCAACAGCAGATGTAGTTGACGGAACACTAACAGCAAGCTCATGGGAACACATGACACACACATGACATAGTCACACAGGGGCACGCTGATCGTGAAATGTCGGTTGTTAGTGTCCCTGTCCCTGGCAAAAGGGACAGTTGCGGGTGGTGGTGACTGTGCCATACCAGTGATGCTGTGCTTGACACATTTGTACTACAGGCACACATGTGCAAAGTGTGAAGGGGAAGTGTGCCACATAGTGCCCCATCACACATGACATGTGTACTCAGGTCATCACACATCAATTGTGCAACTACATGAGAAGACATGTGCAATATTACTGCCTGACACACCTAGGCCCTGCACATGAAAGTCTGCAATGACAATGACTTGATGTACAGCCTTGTGCGATTCGGAGACCTCCATTTCTTTCGTGTGTGTCTCCTATCACCTGTGTAAGCGCGTTAAATGGCCTGTACACACGCTCTGAGAGTGTGTGTACGGCCCGTATCACTATAGTAGTTGTGCCGTAGGAGTACGCGTGGTACGGACCGTACACACGCTCTCAGAGTGTATGTACGGTCCGTACCACGCATACTCCTACGGCACCACTACAATAGTGATACGCACAGTACACACGCTCTGAGAGCGTGTGTACGGTCCATACCACACGTACCCCTACGGCACGAAAACAATAGTGATACGCACCGTACTCACACATCCATAGCGTGTGTACGATCCGTATCACTATTGTAGTGGTGCCGTAGTAGTACGCGTGGTACGGACCGTACACACGCTCTGAGAGCGTGTGTACGGTGCGTATCACTATTGTAGTGGTGCCGTAGTTGTACACGTGGTACGGACCGTACATATGCTCTGAGAGCGTGTGTACGGTGCGTATCACTTTTGTAATGGTGCCGTAGGGGTATGCGTGGTACGAACCGTACACACGCTCTCAGAGTGTGTGTACGGTCCGTATCACTATTGTAGTCTTGCCGTAGTAGTATGCGTGGTACGGACCATACCCTCCTGGACATTGATGTGTGTGAATGTTCCTTGTCATGTGGGTGAGTGTCTATGTGAAGTGTTGCACGACAGCTGCATGGAGGAGGCAACAGCTCTACCCATCTGATGTGAGAAGTAAGCCGTGCTGTGTGTCTGACTTGCTGAGCTAGCCCGACACCTGTGACACCCCATAGGCAAGTGGCACATGTGCAGAGTGAGGTTTGTATCGGCTGTTGCCAATGGCAGGTGATTGATCTGTGCCTGTGTGTGTCTGTGTACTCTGCTGAGGTTGCGTCTGTGGCCTGGGGCATGTAACTGCTTTGAGGTGCAGTCCATCAGCCTAGTGTTGCATGTGATGCACAGTGTGTGCCATGATCAGGGAGTGTGTCGCACCCCTCCTGCCACCTGGGTACTTTCAATGCCATGTAGTGCATTGGGGCTTCCACAGAGGCCAATGTCCATATGATAAAGATGCAATTCCTTGGCAGCATCCTATGCCCTGTTCAACATATCAAAGATGTTCAAATGTGTGTCTCTGTGACATGGAGCAGGTGTAGTGATGTTGTCTCACTTTGTATGTATGTATGTATGTACGTATGTGCGGTCTTATATAGCGCTCAAATTACCCTTGGGCATCTCGGCGCTTGCATTGTGAACCCGTCCTGGTTTTTCCCTGTGAGATAACCCGTACTGGGCATCCCCAAGGTGAAAGCCAGGCATCCCGCCGCGGGGGGGCCGTTTTGGAGATTAAGCAAGCTTTATGCCCAGAGCTGCATAGTGTGAACTCGTGCTTAGAGTAGGCACCGAAGCGAGAATTATCGAGTCCGTGGAAAATTGGGCTCCAGACCCTGCCGCGTCGGGAATTGAACCCTGGTCCCGGGTCTGACCTCTGCTTCAGGGTATGCCTCCTCTAACCAATGAGCTACACTTCTCTCACTTTGTCATCCTCACAGGTAACTGCCTACGGGAAGGGGGGGATCTGGAAGGAGATCGTCAGGGCCGTGAGATCGGCGGGGGATCACAGTCGGCGCCTAGCCCAAGTCAGGAAACGGTGGCAGGACATCCGTTGCTGGACTCGGCAGATCGCCCGGGTCCAGCTGGAGCTCTCACCTCCACGCCCCCACGGCGGCGGGTGCCGACGCCTGACCCCCCACATGACACATGTCCTGGCGGTGGTCTTCCCTGACCTGGATAGGCAGTTACAGGAGAGACAGCAGCAAGGAGGGGGTAGGTACATGTGTGTTTGTTGTGTTGTGTGTCACCAGCTTTTGGAAGTGCTCTGTAGCCTGGATACACTGCCAGGGTTTATATGTGCAGTGCATATTCTGTTCCCCAAAGTCAACCGGTGCTGTTATTCATCCCTTCCCCTCATTGACATGTGTCCCCTGGTCTGTGTGTAATCACAATTGCACATGGTCATCTAGGCTGCCAGTTAATCCAAGTGCATATTGCTTTCTGCATCATGTGTGAGGGTGGTCTGTGACATGTGTTGGTACCTTGCCTGTGCCCTGTCCTGTTCACTCAGTTCGGGGTCCATATTTGTTGGCACTGATGATGTGTCTCAACATAGGAGTGTGAGGTTTCAAATGAACACACTTGCAGCATGCAAGACCAATGTTGTGGCCTCAGACATGATGTTCATGAGTGGGAGATATGCATAGTGTCAGGACGGTTGCTCATGTTACAGTCAGATCATTCCAGGAACAAGGAGCAGTGTGCCCACTACAGTCCCCTGAGACACCATTGCCTCGTAATCATGTGTGTCATCCAACACTGTGCCCATTCTCTGTGTGTTCAGCATAGGTTGGCCTCTGTGGCATAGTTCCCTGGCCTCATTTGTATTTATCCAAAGTGTGCTACATGTATTCACTGGACAGGGAGACCCCATTTGGCTTGTGCATACTCACACTGGGCTTCTTTTTAAATGCAGCCTTTTTCCCTTAAAGGAAATGGGAGTATGTTTAAAAATAAACTTTTCCTTCTTTTTTTATGTTTGTTTACAAAAATGCAGTGGAGCCATGGACCACAGCCTCCTCTCAAACAAACTTTTGTTTTTACGTTTACAAAAAGGAGAAGAAGTCTCCCAGAATATCGAAGGTCAGAATATCGACCTACCGAAATATCGAAGCAAGAATATCGAAGTCAAGAATATCGACATCCTATCTACAGTATGGTAAGTACAAAAATATCGAAAAAAAATATTGATATCAAAAATATCGTTTTTTATTTAAGTTAACAAAATAATGTAAAATAAAGTAAAGAATGCATATAATTAAAATAAACATAGTTAAAAATATTTTAAAATGTTTAAAAATTATAAGTGATATATATATATAATGTAAAAATAAATTAAACATATATATATAATATAATATATATTAGACCGTCTGTATCTCCTACCTTGCTGATGAAATAAATTATAAATGAATTAAAACCTGCTTCGATTCCTGATTGGGGTGCTGTGGACACCTGCTGCTGCCGGATGGGAAGTTTTGGTGATCTCTTGATAATATAATATATATGTACTTACTTCATAATAATTTTTAATAATTATTTAAAAAACTTATAATTTAAACAAAAATATCATATAAATTATAAATACATCTATACACATAAAAAAATAATATAAATAAATATTATATAAATATATTAGAAATTAAAAAATATATATATATATTTAATGTTTTTAATATTAATTATATACTACATTAACTAAAATACTACAAAAAATATTACATAGTAATAAATAAATGTACTATTCCAACTCCAAACAGTGCAACAGTAGGGAAACTGTTGGATAGCGTAGGTGTACAAATTACTATTCCCACTCCAGTGAGTGCAACCGTAGGGAAAGTGTTGGCTAGCGTAGGGGTTAAAATTACTATCCCCACTCCAGGGAGTGCAACAGTAGGGAAAGGTTTGGATAGTGTAGGGGTTAAATTAACATACTTATTAATTAAATACATTTTGTAAAATAAATAACATTAACTTAAAAATGTATCATAAATACCAAAAACATTAAATTATTATTTACTTAAATAACATTAAATTACTTCCCTACCTATTCCCCCATGGACACACAACCCACTACACATAAAAAAGAACACAATTAATTTAATCTTCAATTAATCAATTAATAAATATTAATTACCAATTAATAATAAATTAACAATAAATTAATTACCAATAACAACAAATAAAACATAATAATACATTAAATATAATTAATATAAGTATAAATTAATCAATTCATACAAATAATGACCAATTGATAGTTAGTAAACAATACATTAATTATCAATAACAATAAATAAAAAATATTAGTTAATTAATAATTATTAAATTAGTTCCCACCCTATTCCCTATAAACCCAAAACCCGCTACACATCAAAATGAACATAATTAATTTAGCAATTAATCAATTAATAAAAATTAAAAACAATTAATACTTAATTAACAATACATTAATTAACAATAACAAAAAATAAAACAATAATACACTAACTATAATTAATATGATAAATTAATCAATTGCTAAAAGGTGATTACCAATTAATAATTAATTACCAATAAGTTAATAATCAATAACAATAAATAAAATCATATTAAATAATTGATTATAATTAAATTACATCTCACCCTATTACTAATTTCTAAACATTTAATACATATATTTAAATATAATAAAAATACATTACAAAAAATGCTAAACATGCATATAAAATACACACTAAAATACATAACCCTAATATAAATATCGATATTATTCACAACAATATTTTTGCTAACGATATTACTTACATTCGATATTACTAACTTTGATATTACTCACTTCGATATATAAAAAATGATAATACTTAAGGTCGATATTCTGGTCACCGATATTCTTGACAACGATATTCTGTCCCTACGATATTAAAAACTCGACATTACTGTAGGTCGATTTAAAAAACTATATTTTGACTGCTCACCCCCTGGGGGACCCCTTCCCTTTTTTGCCAATACATATGCTTAAACAATCTAACAACAATTTTTGGGGTGAAAGCTGCAGCATACAGGTGTGCATATACCTTGGCACTGAAAGATCTAATTATGTCTTAACCGTAATTTCAAGTTTGAATAGCTGTACAGGTGCCAATAGCAAGTCCCTCTGAGGCAGGAGTTGCTATATGTGCTGGGTTACTATAGTGATGGTTGATAGTCCTCAAAACGATTGTTTCCCTCAAATGTATGAAAGACAATTGCATGTGGTATTCAATTCCTCTTGGAATCTTCCAGCAGGGAACTTATACCTATACCTCACATACCCAGATGTATTTCACAAATAGTTAGGAGCAAGGGTAGCATTCACTCAACAGAATATTCTTCTAGGGGCATCAACGCAATTGTTGACAAATGGCATGAAAATGCTGATAATAAAGAAAACTAGCTTATCAGATAGACAATCCGTGCTATCTTTGCAAATGTTGTTCTACTCACTATGGCATTCAGAATGGCAAGATGTTATGTCGCTATAGAAAGCGTGGTTTGCAAAGTCCCTAGAAACCCATAATCTACAATGAGTTAGTGAACCAAGAAAGCACAGTTTCCTCCAAACCGGTTTTATAGGAATTCTTGAACCGAAAGTTGGTGTTTAGTGCTCCTGATGTATACGCAGGGAAAGGCAGCAGACAACAGGCAAAACAGCTTGTGTATAATTGGTTGGAAACTGACTGATATAACACAGTTCATCATCGCTGTAATAAATACTAGTGAAAGCACAGGACATCTAACAGCAGTATTTCACTGGAAATCCGAAAGTGCATAATTATTGTAGAGTGGAGCTTTCTGTCATCAGTTCACTAAAAATGTTGTTTGTCCAGCTACAGTTCAAATATTGTTTCAATAAATAGGAGCACAGATCATAGTGAATCCAGCTTTTATATTAGCTTTAGAGACTGAGCTAGCATTGCACATGCTAATCGGCCTTGCTTACCTGTACATACAAGCCAGACTGATTGGTATTGCCACATGCAAATCAGTCTTGACCCTGCTCCACAAGTAACAGTCCAGCCTGAACTGCCACACTAGATCCTCCCTGAAAGGAACACAAGCAACCCAGGACCAGTTTCGTCCTAATTGGTGCTCATCAGTCTGGAGCAGATTGATTCCAGTGGCACAGTGAACACGAGAACCACGTCTAGGCATACCACATGCACCTAAGTCATCACGCTGGAGAACACCGAAATAAACAATGGATACAATGCTTGAAATAATCTCAATCACTGATAACTATTCTGTGCTGCATACCAGTTCATTGTTAGTCTGCACACCATGCCAATTCAGTTTGGACCCAGCCATATGTAAATACGTTTTGACCCTGCTCCAAAAGGAAGAACACAGCATACACTGGCAGGTCAGTTCCTCCCTGAGCAGGAACAGAAGCAACCCAAGACTGGTTTCATGTTTCAGATCGAAACTGATCTTGGGACTCATCAGTTGAGTGTAGCTTGGCTCTGGTGTCGCACTGAGCTTGAGTTTCACATCCGAGCATATTCTTTGTCACTTAGGATGGTATACCAAACACACAAAAGATGATAGGAGTGAATGATTGCAATATGTCTAACCAATGGCATTCATCGCTGCCAACAGCTGGAGAGAAACCTGTTCCAGATTAGCAAGATGTTATGATTCCTCAATCATTCAATCAATCAGGGGTTTTGTAGAGCAAAACACGCACCCGCGAGGTTCTCAAGGCGCTGGGATTGGGGGAGAGTGAGCAGCACTGGTGGGGTCATCGGAAGAGCCAGGTCTTGAGGTCTATTCTGAATTGGTGCAATGTCAGGCTCTGTCTGAGGTGAAATGAGAGTTTGTTCCAGGTCTTGGGTGTGAGTTAGGTGCCTCTGTTCTTTATCAATGGATCTGGAATGGCACTGGGAGTCTGACTCCTGTAATCACTGAAGAATCTGGGATTTGAGATGGGAGGTGCTAAAAAAGCTGGTTGTATTTCCTTGACATTTTTTGCATTGATTTGGTGGATCTCAGAGTGTCATCAATCACGAGATAAATACATAAATCATTTCGTTTCAGTTATTATTTTACCATAACAAATATAAACAGATATAAAACATGAAAAAAGCATAATAAAAGCTAATTCATACATAAAACCAAGCTAGCCCGAGTCCTAAAAAGATATGCACTGTGATAGCGGGCCTTGATAGCCTAAATTTTCACGTGGCCATGCTACAGGAGACCCATCTTACCACTACCTCCGAACGAAATGTGGGATCCCAGTGGGCGGTGGTGTGGATTATGTCGTCCTACTCCTCGTATTACCGGGGGGATGATGATACTTGTCCGGAAGGGAGTACCATTCCAGGTTCATAGCTCAGAGATAGATGATCAGAGCCGGTTGGCAATTGTTCATGGAACGCTTGAAGGTGGGAGTGTGCTCTTGGTGAATGGATACGGTCCAAATGTAGATAATCACCCATTTTTTGCGGATGTGTGGCGCTGTTTCTCTGCTTTTCCCACTGCTAATTATTATTTTGGGGGGAGACTTTAATACTTGTTTGGATGTTAACGCTGATAGGTTGGGAGTGGGGACAGTGCGTCATAGACTAACCACTACTGCCCTTCTGGAGGCCGAAAATCTGCATGATGTCTGGCGTATGAGGCATCCAGGAACCAGGGAGAGTACGTTTGTTTCTACGGCCAATGGTACGTGGTCCCGATTGGACTATTGGTTGTTGTTGGAGGCTGCTTGTACCTGGGTCAGGAATGTTCAATACCTTGTAAAAACACTGTCTGATCATTACCCTGTGCTACTGGAACTGAAGGTTCCTGGTTATGAAAGACCCCAGTTCTCATGGCGATTGCAACCATCCTCCCTGACTGATCAGGTTTTTAAGCATACAATAGAGGCGGCTATTCAAAACTTTTTCAGGGAAAATTAAGGAATGGTAGATAATCAGGGGGTACTATGGGAAGCCTTTAAGGTTACTATTTGGGGGGGTTTGCATTGGTGCATAGGCGGGGGTCCTTAGAGACCTATGCCGTAGAATCCAAAAGCTGGTGGGGGAAATAGCTGCACTGGAGCAGGCCTATGCCGGCAACCCAGTACTGGAGACGCTCTCTTCAATCCGTAATTTAGTAACTGAGCATAACGAGACAGTGGATCAAGAACTGGCGCACAAATCCCGGAGGTGTACTGCCCATTATTATGGGGAGGGAGGACAACTTGGCGAAGAAGTTGGCTGCCCCGCGCATCCGGGCCTTCATAACCGAGCTGCTAGATGGGGAGGGAGTAGCGCATTTTGGCAATATGGAGAACACACATCTAAGTCACTTTGCATACAGTCAGCTGGACACACACATTGCAACACATGCCACCCAAGGCTACAAGCGTGCACACTCAGACCCAGTGACTCACCATTATGAGAAGAAGTTGCGTATGAGCTGACTCCGGATATCCTCCTCCTCCTCCTCACTTGCCTCGTGACCAAGCCCTTCATCCTCCACGGGTGGATGTTCCTGCTCATCCTGCTCCAGGATGAGTGGCACTGCCTTCTCCACTGCCATGTTGTGCAGCATGCTGCACACAAGGAAGATTTTGCAGATCTTCTCCGGTGCATATGGGAGGGACCCGCCTGTCTTGTGAAGGCACCGGAATTGGCTCTTCAGGAGGCCAAACGTCCTCTCAATCACTTGCCTGGTCTGCCCGTGTGCATTGTTGTACCGGTGATCTGCAGCTGATCTTGGGTTGCGAAGAGGTGTCATCAGTCATGGCATGTTGGGATATCCAGAGTCCCCTACATGGAAACATCATGTAAATAAGAGGTTCAGGAGATGGTGTAAGGGCCTAAGATACCGCAACACACAGGACAAACAGAATATACCCACCAACAAGACATGCTCGTTCGTTGTGCAGCCACAGCATCATTTGTGGCACCCTGCTACGCCTCATGATGTAGGCATT
The DNA here is from genome assembly GCF_964204655.1 of Triturus cristatus. Lineage (NCBI taxonomy): Eukaryota > Metazoa > Chordata > Amphibia > Caudata > Salamandridae > Triturus > Triturus cristatus. The sequence goes on along the minus strand of NC_140589.1, from coordinate 189,245,136 downwards.
GTGTGCTGACCCTGGAAAACGTGCACAGACATGGGAAATCAGCATGTTAGCAAGACACACCACAAGGGCATTGATAGAGTGGTAATGTTTACGGTTGCTATAGGCTACCTCCTGGGCCTGTGGTGGTACCAAAGCCACATGTGTCCCAACAATGGACCCAATGACATGGGGCATCCCTCCCAGGTCCTAGAAATCTCCCTTGACACCTGTCAACTCCGCAGGAGTAGGAAAATGTATGAATTCATCAAGGTGCTCCAACATGGCTGCCAAAACATCACACAGGACACGGATGAACATTGTCTGTGACATGCCACCAACATCAGCTATTGTTAATTTGAAACATACCTATGGCAAAAAAATGTAGGGCTGACATCACCTTCATCTTGGTGGTCAGCGCAGTAGGGTTCCTGTGTCGCGGTTGGAGGTGTGGTGCCAGCTTGTCGGTCAAGTCCTCAATCAACTGTTGCGTGAATCTGTAACGTCGGATGCAGGCACGTTCCCTCATGGCAGCCAAGTCTGGCATTGGTCGTGGGACAGGCGGTGTCCTGCAGAAAATTGTATTGAATAACGAAGATTGAGAGCCTACCAACATCAATGTCAATGAACAGAGCTCATGCTAAACTGCTACTACACATCAGCTAAATACAGAGTCTGGTCTGTGCAATACATCCAGGACACGTATGCCAGCTTGGTGATACTTCTACGAAAAGCCAGATACACCCGTTGATTGGCAAGTCTATATGACATGCCCTGAAACGAGCTGGGGGACAGTCTGAGTGAACTGCCAGAGACATTACAGGAGTGAAATAGATCCACATAGCTGCATTTAAAGGATGTCATACAGACAGCTGACGGCAAGCTAGACGCACAGGTCACATGGAATGTCAAATGTACAGATCAAACACATTGCAATGAAGGGTTACACGTTACAACAGAAAACACAGACATTGAGACGAGGCAGATATGTCCTCATGTGAAAATATGATGTCCAATGCATACAGACCCTGCTTACGTGGGAATCCACATGTGGCATGGTGTGCGTAGATGTGTGCCATGCCCATCTCCACACAGACATATGTTGGATGCAGCAACAGCAGATGTAGTTGACGGAACACTAACAGCAAGCTCATGGGAACACATGACACACACATGACATAGTCACACAGGGGCACGCTGATCGTGAAATGTCGGTTGTTAGTGTCCCTGTCCCTCGCATCAGGGGACAGTTGCGGGTGGTGGTGACTGTCCCATACCAGCGATGCTGTGCTTGACACATTTGTACTACAGGCACACATGTGCAAAGTGTGAAGGGGAAGTGTGCCACATAGTGCCCCATCACACATGACATGTGTACTCAGGTCATCACACATCAATTGTGCAACCACATGAGAAGACATGTGCAATATCACTGCCTGACACACCTAGGCCCTGCACATGAAAGTCTGCAATGACAATGACTTGATGTACAGCCTAGTGCGATTCGGAGACCTCCATTCCTTTCGTGTGCGCCTCCTATCACCTGTGTAAGCGTGTAAAACGCCCCGTACACACGCTCTGAGAGCGTGTGTATGGCCCGTATCACTATAGTAGTGGTGCCGTAGGAGTACGCGTGGTACGGACCGTGCACAAGCTCTCAGAGCGTATGTACGGTCCGTACCACGCATACTCCTACGGCACCACTACAATAGTGATATGCACCGTAAACACGCTCTGAGAGCGTGTGTACGGTCCATACCACACGTACCCCTACGGCACGAAAACAATAGTGATACGCACCGTACTCACAGATCAATAGCGTGTGTACGGTCCGTATCACTATTGTAGTGGTGCCGTAGTAGTACGCGTGGTACGGACCGTACACACGCTCTGAGAGCGTGTGTACGGTGCGCATCACTATTGTAGTGGTGCTGTAGTAGTACACGTGGTACGGACCGTACATATGCTCTGAGAGCGTGTGTACGGTGCGTATCACTTTTGTAATGGTGCCGTAGGGGTATGCATGGTACGGACCGTACACACGCTCTGGGGGCATGTGTACGGTCCGTATCACTATTGTAGTGGTGCCGTAGTAGTATGCATGGTACGGACCATACCCTCCTGGACATTGATGTGTGTGAATGTTCCTTGTCATGTGGGTGAGTGTCTATGTGAAGTGTTGCACGACAGCTGCATGGAGGAGGCAACAGCTCTACCCATCTGATGTGAGAAGTAAGCCGTGCTGTGTGTCTGACTTGCTGAGCCAGCCCGACACCTGTGACACCCCACAGGCAAGTGGCACATGTGCAGAGTGAGGTTTGTATCCGCTGTTGCCAATGGCAGGTGATTGATCTATGCCTGTGTGTGTCTGTGTACTCTGCTGAGGTTGCGTCAGTGCCCTGGGGCATGTAACTGCTTTGAGGTGCTGTCCATCAGCCTGGTGTTGCATGTGATGCACAGTGTGTGCCATGATCAGGGAGTGTGTCGCACCCCTCCTGCCACCTGTGTACTTTCAATGCCATGTAGTGCATTGGGGCTTCCACAGAGGCCAATGTCCATATGATAAAGATGCAATTCCTTGGCAGCATCCTATGCCCTGTTCAACATATCAAAGATGTTCAAATGTGTGTCTCTGTGACATGGAGCAGGTGTAGTGATGTTGTCTCACTTTGTCATCCTCACAGTTAACTGCCTACGAGAAGGGGAGGATCTGGAAGGAGATCGTCAGGGCTGTGAGATCGGTGGGGGATCGCAGTCAGCGCCTAGCCCAAGTCAGAAAACGGTGTCAGGACATCCGGTGCTGGACCCGGCAGATCGCCCGGGTCCAGCTGGAGCTCTCACCTCCACGCCCCCACGGCAGCGGGTGCCGACGCCTGACCCCCCACATGACACGTGTCCTGGCGGTGGTCTTCCCTGACCTGGATAGGCAGTTACAGGAGAGACAGCAGCAAGGAGGGGGTAGGTACATGTGTGTTTGTTGTGTTGTGTGTCACCAGCTTTTGGAAGTGCTCTGTAGCCTGGATACACTGCCAGGGTTTATATGTGCAGTCCATATTCTGTTCCCCAAAGTCAACCGGTGCTCTTATTCATCCCTTCCCCCACTTGACATGTGTCCCCTGGTCTGTGTGTAATCACAATTGCACATGGTCATCTAGGCTGCCAGTTAATCCAAGTGCATATTGCTTTCTGCATCATGTGTGAGGGTGGTCTGTGACATGTGTTGGTACCTTGCCTGTGCCCTGTCCTGTTCACTCAGTTCGGGGTCCATATTTGTTGGCACTGATGATGTGTCTTAACATAGGAGTGGGAGGTTTCAAATGAACACACTTGCAGCATGCATGACCAATGTTGTGGCCTCAGACATTATGTTCATGAGTGGGAGATATGCATAGTGTCAGGACGGTTGCTCATGTTACAGTCAGATCATTCCAGGAACAAGGAGCAGTGTACCCACTACAGTCCCCTGAGACACCATTGCCTCGTAATCATGTGTGTCATCTAACACTGTGCCCATTCTCTGTGTGTTCAGCATAGGTTGGCCTCTGTGGCATTGTTCCCTGGCCTCATTTGTATTTATCCAAAGTGTGCTACATGTATCTACTGGACAGGGAGAACCCATTTGGCTTGTGCATACTCACACTGGGCTTCTTTTTAAATGCAGACTTTTTCCCTTAAAGGAAATGGGAGTATGTTTAAAAATAAACCTTTCCTTCTTTTTTTACGTTTGTTTACAAAAATGCAGTGGAGCCATGGACCACAGCCTCCTCTCAAACAAACTTTTGTTTTTACAAAAAGCAGAAGAAATCCCCCAGGGGGGGAATCAGTGACAGAATATCGAAGGTCAGAATATCGACATACCGAAATATCGACGCAAAAATATCGAAGTCAAGAATATCGACATCTTATCTACAGTATGGTAAGTACAAAAATATCGAAAAAAAATATTGATGTCAAAAATATCGTTTTTTATTTAAGTTAACAAAATAATGTAAAATAAAGTAAATAATGCATATAATTAAAATAAACATAGTTACAAATATTTTAAAATGTTTAAAAATTATAAGTAATATATATATATATAATGTAAAGATAAATTAAAAATATACATATAAGTGCCGATTACGATCCGGTAAAAACCGGGTACAAACCGTCGGTCGGAGAGTTTTCTCCGTCCGACTCGTACCCGGTCGGAAAACTTCACAAACATGGAATCACGATTCGCACGGAAACACCATTTCGGTACAGATCGTAAAAAACACCGACCGACGAAAATATACGTACGAATGTGATCCGGGAATGCTGCGACGTGACGTCGGGACGCTTTCAGGCAGCGTTTCACGACCCAGGAAGTACGATTCGAACCGACAGCAGTCCGGACGGCGATATTTTCACGGCACCCAAAAAGTGCCGGCAAAAGCGAAGTACGGCGCGAAACGACCAGAGTAGGTGGCCCGGTACGTGCTGACCCCCCCCACTCCCGTACGTACGCGCTGCCCCCCCCAGCCCCCGTACGTACGCGCCGACCCTCCCCCAGCCCCTGTACGTACGTGTCGAACACCCCCGTGTATGTATACACCCGTGTACGTGTCGTACCCCCATGTTTGTACACCCGTGTACGTGTCGTACCCCCCTGTGTATGTACACCCGTGTACGTTCGAGTCGTACCCCCCGTGTATGTACACCCGTGTACGTGTCGTACCCCCCGTGTATGTACTCCCGTGTACGTTCGAGTCGTACCCCCACCCGTGTATGTACGGTGCGTACCCCCAGCACGTAGCGCTCGGGTATGCACCGTACATACACGTGTAGCGCTGGGGGTATGCACCGTACATACATGGGTGGGGGTATGACTCGAACGTACACGGGTGTACATACACGGGGGTAGGACACGTACACGGGTGTACATACATGGGGGTACGTCACGTACACGGGTGTATATACACGGGGGGGTACGACTCGAACGTACACGGGTGTACATACACGGGGGTACGACACGTACACGGGTGTACATACACAGGGGGGTACGACACATACACGGGTGTACATACACGGGGGGACAGACTCGAACGTACACGGGTGTACATACACGGGGGTACGACACGTACACGGGTGTACATACACGGGGGGTACGACACATACACGGGTGTACATACACGGGGGGTACGACTCGAACGTACACGGGTGTACATACAAGCGGGGTACGACACGTACACGGGTGTACATACACGGGGGTATGACACGTACACACTTGTACATACACGGGGGGTACGACTCGAACGTACACGGGTGTACATACACGGGGGGTACGACACGTACACGGGTGTACATACACGGGGGTACGACACGTGCACGGGTGTACATACACGGGGGGTACGACACGTACATACGGGGGCTGGGGGGGTCGGCGCGTACATACGGGGGCTGTGGGGGGGTCGGCGCATACATACGGGGGCTGGGGGGGGTCGGCGCGTATTCGGGCACATGTCTCCATGGTTGCTATGGGAGTTCGGTGCGGACGGTGTTTTTTCCATACGGTTGTAACATCGGACGCACGGGATGGATCGTAATTCCGTGGTCGGACTTCACTTTTCACATTTGTACGGTAAATCGTCCGAGGACATGTCGGACACATTTTCTGACCCGAGGACGTGTGGGGAATAATTCCCAATGCGATTCGTATGGACTTTTTCCCATGCGATTCGTAGTTGGCAGTTTGTACGGAACTTGTACGATTCGTACGGTAAAAAGACCGGATACGAGTCGTACGGTGAATTTTTTTGTGGGATCGTAATCGGCACCATAATATAATATATATGTACTTACTTCATAATCATTTTTAATAATTATTTAAAAAACTTATAATTTAAACAAAAATATCATATAAATTATAAATACATCTATACACATAAAACAATAATATAAATAAATATATTAAAAATTAAAAAATATATATATTTTTAATATGTTTAATATTAATTATATACTACATTAAGTAAAATACTAAAAAAAATATTAGAAAGTAATCAATAAATGTACTATTCCAACTCCAAACAGTGCAACAGTAGGGAAACTGTTGGATAGTGTAGGTGTAAAAATTACTATGCCCACTCCAGTGAGTGCAACCGTAGGGAAAGTGTTGGCTAGCGTAGGGGTTAAAATTACTATTCCCACTCCAGGGAGTGCAACAGTAGGGAAAGGTTTGGATAGTGTAGGGGTTAAATTAACATACTTATTAATTAAATACATTTTGTAAAATAAATAACATTAACTTAAAAATGTATCATAAATACCAATAACATTAAATTATTATTTACTTAAATAACATTAAATTACTTCCCTCCCTATTCCCCCATGAACACACAACCCACTACACATAAAAAAGAACACAATTAATTTAATCTTCAATTAATCAATTAATAAAAATTAATTACCAATTAATAATAAATTAACAATAAATTAATTACCAATAACAACAAATAAAACATAATAATACATTAAATATAATTAATATAATTATAAACGAATCAATTCATACAAATAATGACCAATTGATAATTAGTAAACAATACATTAATTATCAATAACAATAAATAAAAAATATTAGTTAATTAATAATTATTAAATTAGTTCCCACCCTATTCCCTATAAACCCAAAACCCGCTACACATCAAAATCAACATAATTAATTTATCAATTATTCAATTAATAAAAATTAAAAACAATTAATACTTAATTAACTTTACATTAATTAACAATAACAAAAAATAAAACAATAATACACTAACTATAAATATTATGATAAATTAATCAATTGATAAAAGTTAATTACCAATTAATAATTAATTACCAATAAGTTAATAATCAATAACAATAAATAAAAGCAAAATAAATAATTGATTATAATTAAATTACTTCTCACCCTATTACTAATTACTAAACATTTAATACATATATTTAAATATAATAAAAATACATTACAAAAAATGCTAAACATGCATATAAAATACACACTAAAATACATAACCCTAATATAAATATCGATAATATTCACAACAATATTTTTGCTAACGATATTACTTACATTCGATATTACTAACTTCGATATTACTTACTTCGATATATAAAAAATGATAATACTTAAGGTCGATATTCTGGTCACCGATATTCTTGACAACGATATTCTGTCCCTACGATATTAAAAACTCGACATTACTGTAGGTCGATTTAAAAAAATTATATTTTGACTGCTCACCCCCTGGGGGACCCCTTCCCTTTTTTGCCAATACTTATGCTTAAACAATCTAACAACAATTTTTGGGGTGAAAGCTGCAGCATACAGGTGTGCATATACCTTGGCACTGAAAGATTTAATTATGTCTTAACCGTAATTTCAAGTTTGAATAGCTGTACAGGTGCCAATAGCAAGTTCCTCTGAGGCAGGAGTTGCTATATATGCGGGGTTACTATAGTGATGATTGATAGTCCTCAAAACGATTGTTTCCCTCAAATGTATGAAAGACAATTGCATGTGGTATTCAAATCCTCATGGAATCTTCCAGCAGGGAACTTATACCTATACCTCACATACCCAGATGTATTTCACAAATAGTTGGGAGCAAGGGTAGCATTCACTCAACAGAATATTCTTCTAGGGGCATCAACGCAATTGTTGACAAAGGGCATGAAAATGCTGATAATAAAGCAAACTAGCTTATCATATAGACAATCCGTGCATTCTTTGCAAATGTTGTTCTACTCACGATGGCATTCAGAATGGCAAGATGTTATGTCACTATAGAAAGTGTGGTTTGCAAAGTCCCTAGAAACCCATAATCTAGAATGAGTTAGTGAACCAAACTGGTTTTATAGGAATTCTTGAACCGAAAGTTGGTATTTAGTGCTCCTGATGTATACGCAGGGAAAGGCAGCAGACAACAGGCAAAACAGCTTGTGTATAATTGGTTGGAAACTGACTGATATAACACAGTTCATCATCGCTGTAATAAATACTAGTGAAAACACAGGACATCTAACAGCAGTATTTCACTGGAAATCCGAAAGTGCATAATTATTGTAGAGTGGGGCTTTCTGTCATCAGTTCACTAAAAATGTTGTTTGTCCAGCTACAGTTCAAATATTGTTTCAATAAATAAGAGCACAGATCATAGTGAATCCAGCTTTTATATTAGCTTTAGAGACTGAGCTAGCATTGCACATGCTAATCGGCCTTGCTTCCCTGTACATACAAGCCAGACTGACTGGTATTGCCACATGTCTTGACCCAGCTCTACAAGTAACAGTCCAGCCTGAACTGCCACACTAGATCCTCCCTGAAAGGAACACAAGCAACCCAGGACCAGTTTTGTCCTAATTGGTGCTCATCAGTCGGGAGCAGATTGGTTCCAGTGGCACAGTGAACACGAGAACCACGTCTAGGCATACCACATGCACCTAATGCATCACGCTGAAGAACACCGAAATAAACAATGGATACACTGCTTGAAATAATCTCAATCACTGATAACTATTCTGTGCTGCATACCAGTTCATTGTTAGTCTGCACACCATGCCAATTCAGTTTGGACCCAGCCATATGTAAATCAGTTTTGACCCTGCTCCAAAAGGAAGAACACAGCTTACACTGGCAGGTCAGTTCCTCCCTGAGCAGGAACAGAAGCAACCCAAGACTGGTTTCATGTTTCAGATCAAAACTGATCTTGGGACTCATCAGTTGAGTGTAGCTTGGCTCTGGTGTCGCACTGAGCTTGAGTTTCACATCCGAGCATATTCTTTGCCCCTTAGGATGGTACACCAAACACACAAAAGATGATAGGAGTGAATGATTGCAATATGTCTAACCAATGGCATTCATCGCTGCCAACAGCTGGAGAGAAACCTGTTCCAGATTAGCAAGATGTTATGATTCCTCAATCATTCAATCAATCAGGGGTTTTGTAGAGCGAAACACTCACCCGCGAGATTCTCAAGGCGCTGGGATTGGGGGAGAGTGAGCAGCACTGGTGGGGTCATCGGAAGAGCCAGGTCTTGAGGTCCATTCTGAATTGGTGCAATGTCAGGCTCTGTCGGAGGTGAAATGAGAGTTTGTTCCAGGTCTTGGGTGTGAGTTAGGGGCCTCTGTTCTTTATCAATGGATCTGGAATGGCACTGGGAGTCTGACTCCTGTAATCACTGAAGAATCTGGGATTTGAGATGGGAGGTGCTAAAAAAGCTGGTTGTATTTCCTTGCCATTTTTTGCATTGATTTGGTGGATCTCAGAGTGTCATCAATCACGAGATAGATACATAAATCATTTCGTTTCAGTTATAATTTTACCATAACAAATATAAACAGATATAAAACATGAAAAAAGCATAATAAAAGCTAATTCATACATAAAACCAAGCTAGCCCGAGCCCTAAAAAGATATGCACTGTGATAGCGAGCCTTGATAGCCTAAATTTTCACGTGGCCATGCTACAGGAGACCTATCTTACCACTACCTCCGAACGAAATGTGGGATCCCAGTGGGCGGTGGTGTGGATTATGTCGTCCTACTCCTCGTATTACCGGGGGGATGATGATACTTGTCCGGAAGGGAGTACCATTCCAGGTTCATGGCTCAGAGATAGATGATCAGAGCCGATTGGCAATTGTGCATGAAACGCTTGAAGGTGGGAGTGTGCTCTTGGTGAATGGATACGGTCCAAATGTAGATGATCACCCATTTTTTGCGGATGTGTGGCGCTGTTTCTCTGCTTTTCCCACTGCTAATTATTATTTTGGGGGAAGACTTTAATACTTGTTTGGATGTTAACGCTGATAGGTTGGGAGTGGGGACAGTGCGTCATAGACTAACCACTACTGCCCTTCTGGAGGCCGAAAATCTGCATGATGTCTGGCGTATGAGGCATCCAGGAACCAGGGAGAATACGTTTATTTCTACGGCCAATGGTACGTGGTCCCGATTGGACTATTGGTTGTTGTTGGAGGCTGCTTGTACCTGGGTCAGGGATGTTCAACACCTTGTAAAAACACTGTCTGATCATTACCCTGTGCTACTGGAACTGAAGGTTCCTGGTTATGAAAGACCCCAGTTCTCATGGCGATTGCAACCGTCCTCCCTGACTGATCAGGTTTTTAAGCATACAATAGAGGCGGCTATTCAAAACTTTTTCAGGGAAAATTAAGGAATGGTAGATAATCAGGGGGTACTATGGGAAGCCTTTAAGGTTACTATTCAGGGGGGTTTGCATTGGTGCATAGGCGGGGGTCCTTAGAGACCTACGCCGTAGAATCCAAAAGCTGGTGGGGGAAATAGCTGCACTGGAGCAGGCCTATGCCAGCAACCCAGTACTGTAGACGCTCTCTTCAATCCGTAATTTAGTAACTGAGCATAACGAGACAGTGGATCAAGAACTGGCGCACAAATCCCGGAGGTGTACTGCCCATTATTATGGGGAGGGAGGACAACTTATTGGCGAAGAAGTTGGCCGCCCCGCGCATCCGGGCCTTCATAACCGAGCTGCTAGATAGGGAGGGAGTAGCGCATTTTGGCAATACGGAGAACACACATCTAAGTCACTTTGCATACAGTCAGCTGGACACACACATTGCAACACATGCCACCCAAGGCTACAAGCGTGCACACTCAGACCCAGTGACTCACCATTATGAGAAGAAGTTGCGTATGAGCTGACTCCGGATATCCTCCTCCTCACTTGCCTCGTGACCAAGCCCTTCATCCTCCACGGGTGGATGTTCCTGCTCATGCTGCTCCAGGATGAGTGGCACTGCCTTCTCCACTGCCATGTTGTGCAGCATGCTGCACACAAGGAAGATTTTGCAGACCTTCTCCGATGCATATGGGAGGGACCCGCCTGTCTTGTGAAGGCACCGGAATCGGCTCTTCAGGAGGCCAAACGTACTCTCAATCACTTGCCTGGTCTGCCCCTGTGCATTGTTGTACCGGTGATCTGCAGCTGATCTTGGGTTGTGAAGAGGTGTCATCAGTCATGGCATGTTGGGATATCCAGAGTCCCCTACATGGAAACATCATGTAAATAAGTGGGTCAGGAGATGGTGTAAGGGCCTAAGATACCGCAACACACAGGACAAACAGAGTATACCCACCAACAAGACATGCTCGTTCGTTGTGCAGCCGCAGCATCATTTGTGGCACCCTGCTACGCCTCATGATGTAGGCATTGTGTTCTGACCCTGGAAAACGTGCACAGACATGGGAAATCAGCATGTTAGCAAGACACACCACAAGGGCATTGATAGAGTGGTAATGTTTACGGTTGCTATAGGCTACCTCCTGGGCCTGTGGTGGTACCAAAGCCACATGTGTCCCAACAATGGACCCAATGACATGGGGCATCCCTCCCAGGGCATAGAAATCACCCTTGACACCTGTCAACTCCGCAGGAGTAGGAAAATGTATGAATTCATAAAGGTGCTCCAACATGGCTGCCAAAACATCACACAGGACACGGATGAACATTGTCTGTGACATGCCACCAACATCAGCTATTGTTAATTTGAAACATACCTATGGCAAAAAAATGTAGGGCTGACATCACCTTCATCTTGGTGGTCAGCGCAGTAGGGTTCCTGTGTCGCGGTTGGAGGTGTGGTGCCAGCTTGTCGGTCAAGTCCTCAATCAACTGTTGCGTGAATCTGTAACGTCGGATGTGAAGGACTGGGTTTTTCTAAGACCCAGCGGTGCCAGGGAACAACACCTGAAACCTTCGTGGGTTACCTGTTCTGGCGTACCAAACACAGAGACACGGGACACTTCCAGCGGCGTCAGAGTTCAGCGTTTATTTTACTGCAGGGATACAGAGATCACAAGAAGTACACAGCGTGTAGGTTCTCGGAGACTGCTTCAATTTGCAAAAGTGGATTGCTCCTTTTATACACGTTTTTCCCATAGCCCAATATAGTGAACAAAGATTACAACTCAGTTCCCACAATAAACTTCAAAAAGGGTCGCGTCCATGTTTCAAGAGGCCGGAACATGATTACCACAGTATTGCCAGTTCCCAACTGTAAAAGCATATAAAACACATTCCATCCTGATCGTAAACCCATTAGGAGAAGGGACAAAAACAGATGCAAAAGGAGAACAAGGATGCACAACAGGTTAAAGAAGAGTGTTAGAGTAATAAAGGAAACTTGATAACGGGACCAGAGATACCGTGTCTAATGTATGCATGACTGAAACAATAGACCGGCACGGCAAGATGAGCCTCGAGCGGTGCCATCTGCCTTCGTCGTGTCGTTCCCCTCATCATAAAAGTCATACTCAAAGGAACACGTGTCTCTCGCGTAAGTTTGAGAGTCCCAGGGTCACGAAGCGGACAAAAGTCCGTTCGCTGGCTACTTGAGGGCAAGACACAAAATGGATGCCGTATCTAAAATGGAACCCGAGGGTTCAGATGAATAAACCCTAAAATAAGACGAACCATACGTGGTTGCGTAGCGAAACTGCGTACACCCACTATACTCGTCATTTGCGGTTCGTAGATACCCAACTCACCCATATTCGTCACCACTCTAAAGTGTCGTTCCGTCCCACACGGAACCTCAGACGCTCCTTTTGCCCTCATGTAGGCAAGCACTAGTCAAGATCAGAATCTACTTCAATATTCATCAGGTCGTTCAGTTGCTGCTGGAACATCATTCTATTCATCAACGTCTCCTTGGTAACAGATGGTCGTCTTATACACGTTGTAGCACATAGGCCACATAAGGCAGGACCACACTGTACACAAAGACAACACGTGAACAGAAACGTTACAACAACCCTTACGATCATCAGAATCTTCCAACCCCAAGTTGACATCAGGCCCCAAAACCATCCTAGAAGCGTCCAATTACCTTCGTCCACGTGTATGGACTCGGAGATCTTGTGCAACTTCGAGATGGCTTGGTAGACAGTTGGAGCGTTGTCAGGAATAAAAATGCAACAACTCGAATGGATAACTTTACACACACCACCTCTATCTGCGAGAACAACATCTAGAACCATACGGTTCTGTAACGTCATGAGTCTATCCGCCTGAAGTTCAGCTGTGAGATTACCAAGGGCACTTGCAGTAATATTAGCAGTCGACTCTACTACCCGTGTCAATTGTCTTAAGTTCCTACTATTAACCATAGGTCCCCAAAACGGCAAGAAACCCTTAAAGAAGTCTCCTGCTTCTTGACCGGCAGTATCCTCTTTGCTAATAACACCTCTCACAACTCTAGTTTTGTGATAATCTGAGGCAACTGTGAAAGTCGGTGGTAAAAGATTCGCAATATAACAGGTACCCGAAAAATCCCGGGGTAACCATGTATATGCGCGTTCATAACATACAAAATAAGTGCCCTTGGCGGTCAGAAAAACAGGGGAAGAGAGCATCGGCAGAACATACGTGTCGGTGCAAGCACTGTTCCCAAGTTGTGCTCTCGGATTTCGACCCAAACCTTTCAAGCAGAAATTACCGAGGTGTGGTACAATCCATATTGGGGACGAGCTCTTAAGCTGTCTATCACCCACTGACGTACTATACTCAGCCTCGCTCAAATCCTTGTAAGCCTGTACCTCCTCACTTGGGATAAGCGATGCATCAAAAACATCTCTATCTAAATCCGCTATCGCTATCGCCAAAGGTTTGTGATACGGCCCAGGACCAAAATTGGCAGAACGTGTCTCTCGACTGGGGTAAGAATCTAGTGCACTACGGAACATAGTTTGGAATGCTCGAGCCGAACCCTGGGAGCTGTAGGGAAGAACCAAATACGGAATACCCCTATCCATGGTATGTGGCATTAACCCACAAACCCAACAATTGGTAGTGTTCATCACCAACTGATGCTGATGTAGAAGTTGAACAAAGGAGTTGTTCATGAACTCCGCACGTCTAACCTGTTCATGTTGAGGCAGAGGATGAAAAGAATGTGGGGAAACAGTGGTGAGGGAGCTTAGTTTAGGAGAAAGGGTAGGTGAAACAGAGGGCAATAACAACTGTACTCCAAAATATACTCCACCCACCAATAACATAGATACGGTCAGGAACAATAGGAACACCTGGAACAAAAAACATTTTGTACATACAACTTTCCTTAATTCTGATCTCTGCGCCGACATCCTTTCTGCTTCCAATAGCTTAGAGAATGCCATCCTCTACAAACCGTCCGTGACGTACTTGATGCACTTCGTTCTGAGAAGCGATTATCAATCCCCAGGAGTCCCCAGGAATCGACAAAAGTAACCGACCTAGCGTCAGAAACCTGCTAAACAGAAAGGAGTACCCGCACGGCCCTACGGTGACCCGGATGGAGAGGTTTCCTCGCAAAAACTCAAATCACAAATCTCTTAGCCACGGGACAGCACAAAAAACTCAAAAAGAAAGGATATAATTGTCCATAATGTTCATAACATCAAAAAAACAAATATATATAACTAATTTTTATTAGTCCTTGAACGAAGAAAATATCGGCTTCTTCCAGGTTGAGTTTGCTCTACAAACAATTGTTCAGCTGGCGCAACAGTGTTCGATGAAATGGACAACGAGTCAGACCTTGGGTTCTCTGCTACCGATGACTCCTCATGTGGGTTCGGCAGTGACAATTCACTCCCCACCGGTTGAGCATCACTAAACGGCACAAAGCGCAAAGGAGTCTCAGTTTCTGTTGCCGAAATCCCAGTCCTCACCCAACCGTCCGTTGGTAAGGGGATCGGCACCTTCTTCGTGTGACTGGCGTGCACCCAATTCTTCCGGCCCTCCAGTCGAACCGCAGTCCTCGTCGTCAATAAAACTTGGAAGGGTCCTACAAATCTTGGCTCCAAGTTACGCTTTCGACCAAAGTTTCGGGTAACAACCCAGTCTCCTGGCCGGAGCTGGTGTCCAGGACCCTCTGTCTGCGCCGGTAGAGCTTCAAAGACCTGTTGATGGATTAACCGTAGTTTAGTGGTCAAATCATGCAAGTAATCAATTAACATTGGATACTCAAGACTATCAAAGGCCCTTGGTCTCGGAACCCCCCAAATATTCGCAGGGCGGCCGAACACAATCTCATATGGGCTAAGCCCTACTCGAGAGTGTACGGTCGCTCTGGTCGATAGGAGGGCCAGAGGCAAGGCATCAGGCCACGATAAACCAGTCGTAGCTTGAATCTTGGTGAGTTTCAGTTTCAGGGTACCATTGTACCCTTCAACCAAACCCGCTGCCTGAGGATGATTAGCAGGGAATTTCTGACAAATTCCAAGGCCCTTACACACACTCTGCATTACACTTCCCACAAACTCACTCCCATTATCCGACCATACAATCCGTGGCATTCCGTACCGAGGAAAGTATTCCTTCAGCAGGATTTTTGCTGTGGACAGGGCAGTGTTATCCTTAAGAGGATAGGCCTCAATCCATCTGGAAAACGCACAAATCACAACCAAAACATACTTTAGGTTATTGCATCTCTCCATATGGATAAAGTCCAACTGGATAACCTCAAAGGGACAAACAGGAGGAGCAAAATGACCAGGTGGAGTGGGGGTACCCTTGCCAGGATTGTGCATCGAACACACCATACAATTCTTAACCACTCTCTCGGCACATTTTGCAATACCCTCATTTCTCCATACAGGGGACAAGAACCTACATATGCCTTTCGCACTGATATGTGCCAACCCATGAGCCATCGTCACAACAGCTAATACATACGCATCTGGTAACATCCACCTCTGACATTCCGTCAGGTCAACCCAACATCCATACATATCCAACTTTCCCGTACTTTCTTTCCACTTAGTCTTCTCAGCTTTGGTAGCCTCGTTCTGAATTGCTTTCACACTCTCAATAGTATTTTCACACATACCAGTCTCTGTCGGCCACCTTACTGAACTCGTGACATACATTCGGGTCGCAAGATCCTTAGCCGTTTCCTTAGCAATCTCATCTGCAAATGCATTACCACGACCGACATCATCCGTCACTTTCCGATGTGCACTACATTTAACAATTGCCACTTGTTTAGGCAGTGTGAGTGCATCCAAAAGGTCATTCACGAGCTGTCCATGCTGGATCTTCGTACCATGTGATGTCATAAATCCTCTTTCTCTCCACAATCTTCCAAAGTTATGCGCAACACCGAAGGCATACTGACTGTCGGTAAACACATTCACTCGCTTTCCTTTCGACAAAACGCACGCTCTTGTCAATGCAATCAACTCTGCAGCTTGTGCTGAATTCTGATTCAATCTCGCAGTTTCCACAATCGTGCTCAACGTTACTACAGCATACGCAGTCGTCACATCACCATTCGGCAACTTAAAGCACGACCCATCCACATACAAGGTACCATCGGGATCTGGCAAGGGAGTGTTTTTCAGGTCCACATGACCTTTTGTTTCCTCCTCAGTTCGTAAATAACAATCATGTGGTGGCACATCATCTGATTCCATATTAATCGGCAGCAATGTCGCTGGATTCAGTACATTACAACGTTTGATCTGTATATGACTTGCCAAAAGGGTCAGCTCGTACCCAGACAACCTTGCACTCGTCAGATGTTGAGTCTTTGTCCGATTCAAGAGAGTATCAACTGCATGCGCAACCATCACCATGAGCATATTATCCATAACAAGCCCTGCGGACTGTCGTATCGACGCCGCTGCTGCCGCTGTCGCCCTCAAGCAACTTGGCAATGCTCTAGCTACCGGGTCTAAGGTCGAGGAAAAATATGCACACGGGCGCTGCTTGTCGCCAAATTGTTGCGTTAAAACACTCAACGCACAACCTTCCCTCTCGTGAACGTATAATGTGAATGGCTTACTATAATCAGGAGTACCTAACACGGGAGCCGAACACAGCGCATCACGTAGTTCAGAAAAACTTTTCTGACATTCCTCCGTCCACGGCAAAGGAGTTGAAACATCCTTGCACGTGAGAGCTATCAATGTCTTCGCTAACAGTGAAAAATTCGGAATCCACTGTCTGCAGTACGACGTGATACCCAAAAAGGCACGCACATCTCTCTGAGTTGTTGGCACAGTCATTCGAGCAATTGCTGCGATTCTTTCAGGGGTCAACCTTCTTCCCGCCTTTGACAATAAGTGACCTAAGTAGGTAACTTCTTGACAACAATATTGCAATTTAGAAGGTGACACTTTGTGGTGTAAGTCACAGAGATGCTGCAACAGTGACACAGTCGCAGTCTTGCAAATTTGTTCAGTATCTGCGGCGACCAACAGATCGTCAACGTACTGAATCAAAGCCGCACCAGTCGGTAGCACAAATACATCTAGTTGACTTTTAAGAGCTTGGCTGTAGATCGATGGACTCTCACAATAGCCTTGAGGTGCGCGTTTGAACCGGAAACTGCGACCTCCTAACGAAAATCCGAACAAGTCACGACTGTCCTCAGCAATCGGAATGCTAAAGAACGCATTCTTCAGATCTATTACCGAAAACCATGATGCAGAGGCTGGAATCAGAGTCAGTAAAGCTGTAATATCTGGAACCACAGGAAACTGTGGGACAACAATTTTATTGACTTCCCGTAAGTCGATAACTAGACGGTACACGGGAGGCTTGGACGGATCTGTTCGTTTCAGAATAGGCAACACGGGACTATTACACACGTTACCTCGTGTCTCCTCGATAACACCTTTACCGATCAGATCATAAATGATCGCTAATAGTGCCCGTTCACCATCCAGAGAAATTCGATACTGTGGTATGCGTGGTAAGCGCGCATCAACTTTCAATTGAACAACATAAGGTGGGATATCCAACAGGCCCACATCATTGGGACCTGTTGCCCACAAAGAAGCTGGAAGAGAACTCAATTCGGTGGGAGCTTATCGATCGATAGATACATAGGGGAAATCACATTCTCACCCAACGTGAGCTCCACACCCGCAGGAGAGCAGTACAAAATCGCATGTAACCTCTTCAACAAATCCAAACCCAAAAGATTCTCACCACAACCAGTAGTCAAAATCAAAGGAGCTTCAAGCTCATGAGACCCAATCGTAAGTGGCAAGGGGCTAGAAACTGGATTGCTAACGGGGGCGCCAGAGAATCCAACGGAAACATTCGTTAAGCCAGACAAAGGCGCGCCAGGGAGTTTCGAATGCATAATGGAACTTTTTGCTGCACCAGTGTCCAACAGAAAAGGCTCAACGATGCCCAATGTAGCTACGTCAACATAAGGCCCTCTCTGATCAACCGGAACTGATACTTCTCCCTTCCTTCGTCTATGGCTGTCCTAGTAGATACCATCCATATCAACATCACGCTCAACGTAACAGTCATCCACATGATACTGCGCAGATCTACCGGACGATGGTTCACGTCGATCGAAACAATTCTGTGAATCTGAGGAAGTAGCAAAACGCTCGGCCTGACTCTGAGTAACTCCACGACCTCTACCACGTGAAGCTTGTTGAGGACCACCACGTCCTCCTCGAGCTGACGCACCATTATTCCTATCACGGAGAACCGGACAATTAAACTTCAAATGGCCCTCCCCTCGACAGTACGCACATTGATTGTATCCCAACACAAAACGGGGTGCGGGAGAGTCATTTCGCATCTGCGATCTAGAGAACTGTGATTGCGATCTATTTGGCTGTTGCGAATCATTAAAATTCGAGCGCGGAGGATACGCTTGCTGCAATAGGACCTTAGTTTTAAGATCCTTTGTTTTCTTATCTGCACGTTCACTTTCCTCCTTTTCCCTATTTTCGTAATATTGGGCCGTAGCCAATATTTGAGCAGTGGTAGAAACGGCCCACGAACTCTCAGAATTTTTCAACTTATTACTAAGTTCGGGCAACAAGTTCGACACGAACTTATCAACAAACAGCCGCTGACCACCCTCTGAGCCCATGTCCTGGCCACTATGATCGACAAATGCTTCCTCAAATCTCGTAAAGAAGTCGGAGACGCTTTCATCCCTCTTTTGCTTGCACGCGGACAGCTTGTCCCAATTAACACGCATCGCTGGCATAAGCGTTTTCATGAGGGTAATAATCCTCTGGGGCAATGCCACAATAAGCTGCTCAGGCTTAGCCCCACCGACTTGCTGAGCGTCTGCCGCTGTAAGGGCAGCCCAGTCACCGCCTAACTCAGCCACGTGATTCTCATGACGAATTTTCGCCCAAATCGGCTGAGGCACTACATTGCCAAACAACATATCAATATCAGCTAGATTCATAACAGTAGCATCCACCAATTGGGACAACTCCTTATAATAACCTGCTGGATTTTTACGGGGATCAGGCAAAGTTTGCTTCACCTGTAAGACTTCCGATCTTTTCCAAGGGAGGTGTATCCACACTCTCTGAAAACGGCCTGGGATAGCAGGGTTAGCATTAGGATCGCCTGGCATCCATACTGGGGGGACTTCCCGCATCGGATATTGACCAGGTTGCGCCATCCATGCTGCCGTCTCCTCCTTAAACAATGCTCGAGGTTGCACTGTACATCGAAAGGATAATAAACGTTCTAGAGCTTCTCGAACTTTGTCACCTACAATCACACCAGTTGTGAACCGATGCTGGAGCTCAGAAACCTCAGACGGTACAGTATCTACCCCATCGTGATCCCACTCCTCCTTCAACGATTTACACAATTCCTCAAACACGAATCGTTGAGTGGGCGCATTAAACTGAGAAAATGTGTCAAACACTACACGCGAAGGATATTTAACAGGATTACGAATCCATTTACGTGCCATTTTTACCAGCGATTCGCGTTCTCTATCGTCAGGAAGCTGGCTGCGCCTCTGAGCGACATCTGAGAGAGTCGAGCCGAGTATTGGCCCAAAAAGCGGAGAATAAAGAGAAGCAACAGCAGTCAAGAGACGACTACGAACAGAAGGAGAAGAGGAAGAAGATCCAGGCGCGGCAACAAGAGGGGTAGAGGCAATAGAAGTCGACGCGGCACCAGGAGTAGCAGGAACACCAGACTGAGGAGGGACTTGAACAGGCGCAGTAGGAAGAGAAGCCGGTAAAATAGGAGGAACGATCTGTGGCACAAGGGGATTCGGGAGAGCAGGAGGAACAGCGGGCTGACCAGCAGCCGCCAAAACAGCAGGTGGAGGAAGAGGTAGAATCACAGGACCCAGAGTATCGGGAGCATAGGGGGGTGGTGATTTCAACAGATAAGACAATAGCGAATCCTCTACCGCTTCTTCTCCTGACTTATCATTGTTGGGCGGTAGCACCGGATAACACTTATCCACCGCCATATGATGAAGTCGAGCACTAACTTCCTGCTCTTTCTCATCTTTGTCTCGCTGATACTGTTCAGCATCTCGCATCACCGCGATAACGCCTTCTCTTTTACTTTTCTTACTCTGCTTGATTTCTTTCTGCTTGGCCTCTTTCCGCCACAACCGGAAGGAATCAAACATGGCCGGCCTAGCCTTCTTTTTAAACAGTTTAACTTCCAAATTATCTAAAACGGCAGTTTCAAAACTACCATGAGATGGCCAACTAAGAACGCCATCATTTTTAGTGTAGCGGACCCAATATTCATTATACACGATAGGACCTACGCCATGGCGACTATAGAGCTCATAAATCGGAGTTCCAACCGGAGGTATCGGACATGAATCCTCCAGCCGGGAATCCATTCTGCAACATTTAAGAAACCCAAACAAAGTACTACGGCTAGGCATCGCGCACACTAACCGAGTTTCCAAACTTCAAGGGCTATCGAACTTACGATATCCTCGCAAAAAGTTTGCGAGACCCTCGGTTTTTGGCAATTGCAATCGTCAAATAAAACCCAACAACTAAGAACTACAAATGCTATGGTACCATGCAAACAACAAAGGAACACAGGGAGCGACCCACAAATACTTAACTGAAAGAACGATGGCGTCACCAGGAAGGCCCGTCTATCGTCTCGCCGTACAAAGGACTACGCCAGGCGCCAAAAACAGGTCGACAGTCAGGGCATCAGTCCGTCGCAGCCGTCAGGAGGCGGGGATCTTCGCGGGAAAAGACGTCGGGCCACTTATTTCGACAACTGGATCGATGAAGCGGGGTGCACCTTCCCTCGGAGATTTCACACGAAGTTCCTCACGATCGTCGGGCTTTGGACCTGTACCGCTGATGTCGCCCCACGTTGGGCGCCAACTGAAGGACTGGGTTTTTCTAAGACCCAGCGGTGCCAGGGAACAACACCTGAAACCTTCGTGGGTTACCTGTTCTGGCGTACCAAACACAGAGACACGGGACACTTCCAGCGGCGTCAGAGTTCAGCGTTTATTTTACTGCAGGGATACAGAGATCACAAGAAGTACACAGCGTGTAGGTTCTCGGAGACTGCTTCAATTTGCAAAAGTGGATCGCTCCTTTTATACACGTTTTTCCCATAGCCCAATATAGTGAACAAAGATTACAACTCAGTTCCCACAATAAACTTCAAAAAGGGTCGCGTCCATGTTTCAAGAGGCCGGAACATGATTACCACAGTATTGCCAGTTCCCAACTGTAAAAGCATATAAAACACATTCCATCCTGATCGTAAACCCATTAGGAGAAGGGACAAAAACAGATGCAAAGGGAGAACAAGGATGCACAACAGGTTAAAGAAGAGTGTTAGAGTAATAAAGGAAAATTGATAACGGGACCAGAGATACCGTGTCTAATGTATGCATGACTGAAACAATAGACCGGCACGGCAAGATGAGCCTCGAGCGGGGCCATCTGCCTTCGTCGTGTCGTTCCCCTCATCATAAAAGTCATACTCAAAGGAACACGTGTCTCTCGCGTAAGTTTGAGAGTCCCAGGGTCACGAAGCGGACAAAAGTCCGTTCGCTGGCTACTTGAGGGCAAGACACAAAATGGATGCCGTATCTAAAATGGAACCCGAGGGTTCAGATGAATAAACCCTAAAATAAGACGAACCATACGTGGTTGCGTAGCGAAACTGCGTACACCCACTATACTCGTCATTTGCGGTTCGTAGATACCCAACTCACCCATATTCGTCACCACTCTAAAGTGTCGTTCCGTCCCACACGGAACCTCAGATGCAGGCACGTTCCCTCATGGCAGCCAAGTCTGGCATTGGTCGTGGGACAGGCGGTGCCCTGCAGAAAATTGTATTGAATAACGAAGATTGAGAGCCTACCAACATCAATGTCAATGAACAGAGCTCATGCTAAACT
Organism: Triturus cristatus; assembly: GCF_964204655.1. Taxonomy (NCBI): domain Eukaryota; kingdom Metazoa; phylum Chordata; class Amphibia; order Caudata; family Salamandridae; genus Triturus; species Triturus cristatus. The sequence continues at coordinate 189,222,983 of NC_140589.1, read as the reverse complement.
GCTACTACACATCAGCTAAATACAGAGTCTGGTCTGTGCAATGCATCCAGGACACGTATGCCAGCTTGGTGATACTTCTACGAAAAGCCAGATACACCCGTTGATTGGCAAGTCTACATGACATGCCCTGAAACAAGCTGGGGGACAGTCTGAGTGAACTGCCAGAGACATCACAGGAGTGAAATAGATCCACATAGCTGCATTTAAAGGATGTCATACAGACAGCTGACGGCAAGCTAGATGCACAGGTCACATGGAATGTCAAATGTACAGATCAAACACATTGCAATGAAGGGTTACACGTTACAACAGAAAACACAGACATTGAGACGACGCAGATATGTCCTCATGTGAAAATATGATGTCCGATGCATACAGACCCTGCTTACGTGGGAATCCACATGTGGCATGGTGTGCGTAGATGTGTGCCATGCCCATCTCCACACAGACATATGTTGGATGCAGCAACAGCAGATGTAGTTGACGGAACACTAACAGCAAGCTCATGGGAACACATGACACACACATGACATAGTCACACAGGGGCACGCTGATCGTGAAATGTCGGTTGTTAGTGTCCCTGTCCCTGGCATCAGGGGACAGTTGCGGGTGGTGGTGACTGTGCCATACCAGTGATGCTGTGCTTGACACGTTTGTACTACAGGCACACATGTGCAAAGTGTGAAGGGGAAGTGTGCCACATAGTGCCCCATCACACATGACATGTGTACTCAGGTCATCACACATCAATTGTGCAACTACATGAGAAGATATGTGCAATATAACTGCCTGACACACCTAGGCCCTGCACATGAAAGTCTGCAATGACAATGACTTGATGTACAGCCTTGTGCGATTCGGAGACCTCCATTCCTTTCGTGTGCGCCTCCTATCACCTGTGTAAGCGTGTGAAACGCCCCGTACACATGCTCTGAGAGCGTGTGTATGGCCCGTATCACTATAGTAGTGGTGCCGTAGGAGTACGCGTGGTACGGACCGTACACACGCTCTCAGAGCGTGTGTACGGGGCGTTTCACACGCTTACACAGGTGATAGGAGGCGCACACGAAAGGAATGGAGGTCTCTGAATCGCACAAGGCTGTACATCAAGTCATTGTCATTGCAGACTTTACCACGCATACTCCTCTGGCACCACTACAATTGTGATACGCACCGTACACACGCTCTGAGAGCGTGTGTACGGTCCATACCACATGTACCCCTACGGCACAAAAACAATAGTGATATGCACCGTACTCACACATCCATAGTGTGTGTACGGTCCGTATCACTATTGTAGTGGTGCCGTAGTAGTACGCGTGGTACGGACCGTACACACGCTCTGAGAGCGTGTGTACGGTGCGTATCACTATTGTAGTGGTGCCGTAGTAGTACACGTGGTACGGACTGTACATATGCTCTGAGAGCGTGTGTACGATGCGTATCACTTTTGTAATGATGCCGTAGGGGTACGCGTGGTACAGACCATACACACGCTCTCAGAGCGTGTGTACGGTCCGTATCACTATTGTAGTGGTGCCGTAGTAGTATGCGTGGTACGGACCATACCCTCCTGGACATTGATGTGTGTGAATGTTCCTTGTCATGTGGGTGAGTGTCTATGTGAAGTGTTGCACCACAGCTGCATGGAGGAGGCAACAGCTCTACCCATCTGATGTGAGAAGTAAGCCGTGCTGTGTGTCTGACTTGCTGAGCTAGCCCGACACCTGTGACACCCCACAGGCAAGTGGCACATGTGCAGAGTGAGGTTTGTATCCACTGTTGCCAATGGCAGGTGATTGATCTGTGCCTGTGTGTGTCTGTGTACTCTGCTGAGGTTGCGTCAGTTGCCTGGGGCATGTAACTGCTTTGAGGTGCTATCCATCAGCCTGGTGTTGCATGTGATGCACAGTGTGTGCCATGATCAGGGAGTGTGTCACACCCCTCCTGCCACCTGTGCACTTTCAATGCCATGTAGTGCATTGGGGCTTCCACAGAGGCCAATGTCCATATGATAAAGATGCAATTCCTTGGCAACATCCTATGCCCTGTTCAACATATCAAAGATGTTCAAATGTGTGTCTCTGTGACATGGAGCAGGTGTAGTGATGTTGTCTCACTTTGTCATCCTCACAGGTAACTGCTTACGAGAAGGGGAGGATCTGGAAGGAGATCGTCAGGGCCGTGAGATCGGCGGGGGATCGCAGTCGGCGCCTAGCCCAAGTCAGGAAACGGTGGCAGGACATCCGGTGCTGGACCCGGCAGATCGCCCGGGTCCAGCTGGAGCTCTCACCTCCACGCCCCCACAGCGGCGGGTGCCGACGCCTGACCCCCCACATGACACGTGTCCCGGCGGTGGTCTTCCCTGACCTGGATAGGCAGTTACAGGAGAGACAGCAGCAAGGAGGGGGTAGGTACATGTGTGTTTGTTGTGTTGTGTGTACCAGCTTTTGGAAGTGCTCTGTAGCCTGGATACACTGCCAGGGTTTATATGTGCAGTGCATATTCTGTTCCCCAAAGTCAACCGGTGCTCTTATTCATCCCTTCCCCTCCTTGACATGTGTCCCCTGGTCTGTGTGTAATCACAATTGCACATGGTCATCTAGGCTGCCAGTTAATCCAAGTGCATATTGCTTTCTGCATCATGTGTGAGGGTGGTCTGTGACATGTGTTGGTACCTTGCCTGTGCCCTGTCCTGTTCACTCAGTTCGGGGTCCATATTTGTTGGCACTGATGATGTGTCTCAACATAGGATTGTGAGGTTTCAAATGAACACACTTGCAGCATGCATGACCAATGTTGTGGCCTCAGACATGATGTTCATGAGTGGGAGATATGCATAGTGTCAGGACGGTTGCTCATGTTACAGTCAGATCATTCCAGGAACAAGGAGCAGTGTGCCCACTACAGTCCCCTGAGACACCATTGCCTCGTAATCATGTGTGTCATCCAACACTGTGCCCATTCTCTGTGTGTTCAGCATAGGTTGGCCTCTGTGGCATTGTTCCCTGGACTCATTTGTATTTATCCAAAGTGTGCTACATGTATCCACTGGACAGGGAGACCCCATTTGGCTTGTGCATACTCACACTGGGCTTCTTTTTAAAGGCAGCCTTTTTCCCTTAAAGGAAATGGGAGTATGTTTAAAAATAAACTTTTCCTTCTTTTTTTAGGTTTGTTTACAAAAATGCAGTGGAGCCATGGACCACAGCCTCCTCTCAAACAAACTTTTGTTTTTACGTTTACAAAAAGCAGAAGAAGTCCCCGAGGGGGGAATCAGTGACAGAATATCGAAGGTCAGAATATCGACCTACCGAAATATGGACGCAAGAATATTGATGTCAAAAATATCGTTTTTTATTTAAGTTAACAAAATAATGTAAAATAAAGTAAATAATGCATATAAATAAAATAAACGTAGTTAAAAATATTTTAAAATGTTTAAAAATTATAAGCAATATATATATATAATGTAAAAATAAATTAAACATATACATATAATATAATATATATGTACTTACTTCATAATCATTTTTAATAATTATTTAAAAAACGTATAATTTAAACAAAAATATCATATAAAATATAAATACATCTATACACATAAACAATAATATAAATACATATATTAAATAAATATATTAAACATTAAAATATATATATTTTTAATATTTTTAATATTAATTATATACTACATTAACTAAAATACTACAAAAAATATTAGATAGTAATAAATAAATGTACTATTCCAACTCCAAACAGTGTAACAGTAGGGAAACTGTTGGATAGCGTAGGTGTAAAAATTACTATTCCCACTCCAGTGAGTGCAACCGTAGGGAAAGTGTTGGGCAACGTAGGGGTTAAAATTACTATTCCCACTCCAGGGAATGCAACAGTAGGGAAAGGTTTGGATAGTGTAGGGGTTAAATTAACATACTTATTAATTAAATACATTTTGTAAAATAAATAACATTAACTTAAAAATGTATCATAAATACCAATAACATTAAATTATTATTTACTTAAATAACATTAAATTACTTCCCTCCCTATTCCCCCATGAACACACAACCCACTACACATAAAAAAGAACACAGTTAATTTAATCTTCAATTAATCAATTAATAAAAATTATTACCAATTAATAATAAATTAACAATACATTAATTACCAATAACAACAAATAAAACATAATATTACATTAAATATAATTAATATAATTATAAATTAATCAATTCATACAAATAATGACCAATTGATAATTAGTAAACAATACATTACTTATCAATAACAATAAATAAAAAATATTAGTTAATTAATAATTATTAAATTAGTTCCCACCCTATTCCCTATAAACCCAAAACCCGCTACACATCAAAATGAACTTAATTAATTTATCAATTAATCAATTAATAAAAATTAAAAACAATTAATACTTAATTAACTATACATTAATTAACAATAATAAAAAAGAAAACAATAATACACTAATTATAATTAATATGATAAATTAATCAATTGATAAAAGTTAATTACCAATTAATAATTAATTACCAATAAGTTAATAATCAATAACAATAAATAAAAACATATTAAATAATTGATGATAATTAAATTACTTATCACCCTATTACTACTTTCTAAATATTTAATACATATATTTAAATATAATAAAAATACATTACAAAAAATGCTAAACATGCATATAAAATACACACTAAAATACATAACCCTAATATAAATATCGATATTATTCACAACAATATTTTTGCTAACGATATTACTTACATTCGATATTACTAACTTCGATATTACTTACTTCGATATATAAAAAATGATAATACTTAAGGTCGATATTCTGGTCACCGATATTCTTGACAACGATATTCTGTCCCTACGATATTAAAAACTCGACAATACTGTAGGTCGATTTAAAAAAACTATATTTTGACTGCTCACCCCCTGGGGGAACCCTTCCCTTTTTTGCCAATACATATGCTTAAACAATCTAACAACAATTTTTGGGGTGAAAGCTGCAGCATACAGGTGTGCATATACCTTGGCACTGAAAGATTTAATTATGTCTTAACCGTAATTTCAAGTTTGAATAGCTGTACAGGTGCCAATAACAAGTTCCCCTGAGGCAGGAGTTGCTATATGTGCGGGGTTACTATAGTGATGATTGATAGTCCTCAAAACGATTGTTTCCCTCAAATGTATGAAAGACAATTGCATGTGGTATTCAAATCCTCTTGGAATCTTCCAGCAGGGAACTTATACCTATACCTCACATACCCAGATGTATTTCACAAATAGTTAGGAGCAAGGGTAGCATTCACTCATCAGAATATTCTTCTAGGGGCATCAACGCAATTGTTGACAAATGGCATGAAAATGCTGATAATAAAGAAAACTAGCTTATCATATAGACAATCCGTGCTATCTTTGCAAATGTTGTTCTACTCACGATGACATTCAGAATGGCAAGATGTTATGTCGCTATAGAAACTGTGGTTTGCAAAGTCCCTAGAAACCCATAATCTAGAATGAGTTAGTGAACCAAGAAAGCACAGTTTCCTCCAAACCGGTTTTATAGGAATTCTTGAACCGAAAGTTGGTATTTAGTGCTCCTGATTTATACGCAGGGAAAGGCAGCAGACAACAGGCAAAACAGCTTGTGTATAATTGGTTGGAAACTGACTTATATAACACAGTTCATCATCGCTGTAATAAATACTAGTGGAAGCACAGGACATCTAACAGCAGTATTTCACTGGAAATCCGAAAGTGCATAATTGTTGTAGAGTGGGGCTTTCTGTCATCAGTTCACTAAAAATGTTGTTTGTCCAGCTACAGTTCAAATAGTGTTTCAATAAATAAGAGCACAGATCCTAGTGAATCCAGCTTTTATATTAGCTTTAGAGACTGAGCTAGCATTGCACATGCTAATCGGCCTTGCTTACCTGTACATACAAGCCAGACTGATTGGTATTGCCACATGCAAATCAGTCTTGACCCTGCTCCACAAGTAACAGTCCAGCCTGAACTGCCACACTAGATCCTCCCTGAAAGGAACACAAGCAACCCAGGACCAGTTTCGTCCTAATTGGTGCTCATCAGTCTGGAGCAGATTGGTTCCAGTGGCACAGTGAACACGAGAACCACGTCTAGGCAAACCACATGCACCTAATGCATCACGCTGGAGAACACCGAAATAAACAATGGATACACTGCTTGAAATATTCTCAATCACTGATAACTATTCTGTGCTGCATACCAGTTCATTGTTAGTCTGCACACCATGCCAATTCAGTTTGGACCCAGCCATATGTAAATACGTTTTGACCCTGCTCCAAAAGGAAGAACACAGCTTACACTGGCAGGTCAGTTCCTCCCTGAGCAGGAACAGAAGCAACCCAAGACTGGTTTCATGTTTCAGATCGAAACTGATCTTGGGACTCATCAGTTGAGTGTAGCTTGGCTCTGGTGTCGCACTGAGCTTGAGTTTCACATCCAAGCATATTCTTTGTCACTTAGGATGGTACACCAAACACACAAAAGATGATAGGAGTGAATGATTGCAATATGTCTAACCAATGGCATTCATCGCTGCCAACAGCTGGAGAGAAACCTGTTCCAGATTAGCAAGATGTTATGATTCCTCAATCATTTAATCAATCAGGGGTTTTGTAGAGCGAAACACTCACCCGCGAGGTTCTCTAGGTGCTGGGATTAGGGGAGAGTGAGCAGCACTGGTGGGGTCATCGGAAGAGCCAGGTCTTGAGGTCCATTCTGAATTGGTGCAATGTCAGGCTCTGTCGGAGGTGAAATGAGAGTTTGTTCCAGGTCTTGGGTGTGAGTTAGGGGCCTCTGTTCTGTATCAATGGATCTGGAATGGCACTGGGAGTCTGACTCCTGTAATCACTGAAGAATCTGGGATTTGAGATGGGAGGTGCTAAAAAATCTGGTTGTATTTCCTTTTCATTTTTTGCATTGATTTGGTGGATCTCAGAGTGTCATCAATCACGAGATAGATACATAAATCATTTTGTTTCAGTTATAATTTTACCATAACAAATATAAACAGATATCAAACATGAAAAAAGCATAATAAAAGCTAATTCATACATAAAACCAACCTAGCCCGAGCCCTAAAAAGATATGCACTGTGATAGCGAGCCTTGATAGCCTAAATGTTCACGTGGCCATTCTACAGGAGACCCATCTTACCACTACCTCCAAACGAAATGTGGGATCCCAGTGGGCGGTGGTGTGGATTATGTCGTCCTACTCCTCGTATTCCCGGGGGGATGATGATACTTGTCCGGAAGGGAGTACCATTCAGGGTTCATGGCTCAGAGAAAGATGATCAGAGCCGATTGGCAATTGTGCATGGAACGCTTGAAGGTGGGAGTGTGCTCTTGGTGAATGGATACGGTCCAAATGTGGATGATCACCCATTTTTTGCGGATGTGTGGCGCTGTTTCTCTGCTTTTCCCACTGCTAATTATTATTTTGGGGGAAGACTTTAATACTTGTTTGGATGTTAACGCTGATAGGTTGGGAGTGGGGACAGTGCGTCATAGACTAACCACTACTGCCCTTCCAGAGGCCGAAAATCTGCATGATGTCTGGCGTATGAGGCATCCAGGAACCAGGGAGAATACGTTTATTTCTACGGCCAATGGTACGTGGTCCCGATTGGACTATTGGTTGTTGTTGGAGGCTGCTTGTACCTGGGTCAGGGATGTTCAACACCTTGTAAAAACACTGTCTGATCATTACCCTGTGCTACTGGAACTGAAGGTTCCTGGTTATGAAAGACCCCAGTTCTCATGGCGATTGCAACCGTCCTCCCTGACTGATCAGGTTTTTAAGCATACAATAGAGGCAGCTATTCAAAACTTTTTCAGGGAAAATTAGGGAATGGTAGATAATCAGGGGGTACTATGGGAAGCCTTTAAGGTTACTATTCGGGGGGGTTTGCATTGGTGCATAGGCGGGGGTCCTTAGAGACCTACGTCGTAGAATCCAAAAGCTGGTGGGGGAAATAGCTGCACTGGAGCAGGCCTATGCCGGCAACCCAGTACCGGAGACGCTCTCTTCAATCTGTAATTTAGTAACTGAGCATTACGAGACAGTGGATCAAGAACTGGAGCACAAATCCCAGAGGTGCACTGCCCATTATTATGGGGAGGGAGGACAACTTATTGGCGAAGAAGTTGGCCGCCCCGCGCAGCCCCGTCTTCATAACCGAGCTGCTAGATGGGGAGGGAGTAGCGCATTTTGGCAATACGGAAAAGACACATCTAAGTCACTTTGCATACAGTCAGCGGGACACACACATTGCAACACATGCCACCCAAGGCTACAAGCATGCACACTCAGACCCAGTGACTCACCATTATGAGAAGAAGTTGCGTATGAGCTGACTCCGGATATCTTCCTCCTCCTCCTCACTTGCCTCGTGACCAAGCCCTTCATCCTCCACGGGTGGATGTTCCTGCTCATCCTGCTCCAGGATGAGTGGCACTGCCTTCTCCACTGCCATGTTGTGCAGCATGCTGCACATGAGGAAGATTTTGCAGACCTTCTCCGGTGCATATGGGAGGGACCCGCCTGTCTTGTGAAGGCACCGGAATCGGCTCTTCAGGAGGCCAAACGTCCTCTCAATCACTTGCCTGGTCTGGCCGTGTGCATTGTTGTACCGGTGATCTGCAGCTGATCTTGGGTTGCGAAGAGGTGTCATCAGCCATGGCATGTTGCGATATCCAGAGTCCCCTACATGGAAACATCATGTAAATAAGTGGGTCAGGAGATGCCATAAGGGCCTAAGATACCGCTACACACAGGACAAACAGAGTATACCCACCAACAAGACATGCTCGTTCGTTGTGCAGCCGCAGCATCATTTGTGGCACCCTGCTATGCCTCATGATGTAGGCATTGTGTGCTGACCCTGGAAAACGTGCACAGGCATGGGAAATCAGCATGTTAGCAAGACACACCACAAGGGCATTGATAGAGTGGTAATGTTTACGGTTGCGATAAGCTACCTCCTGTGCCTGTGGTGGTACCAAAGCCACATGTGTCCCAACAATGGACCCAATGACATGGGGCATCCCTCCCAGGGCATAGAAATCACCCTTGACACCTGTCAACTCCGCAGGAGTAGGAAAATGTATGAATTCATCAAGGTGCTCCAACATGGCTGCCAAAACATCACACAGGACACGGATGAACATTGTCTGTGACATGCCACCAACATCAGCTATTGTTAATTTGAAACATACCTATGGCAAAAAAATGTAGGGCTGACATCACCTTCATCTTGGTGGTCAGCGCAGTAGGGTTCCTGTGTCGTGGTTGGAGGTGTGGTGCCAGCTTGTCGGTCAAGTCCTCAATCAACTGTTGCGTGAATCTGTAATGTCGGATGCAGGCACGTTCCCTCATGGCAGCCAAGTCTGGCATTGGTCGTGGGACAGGCGGTGCCCTGCAGAAAATTGTATTGAATAACGAAGATTGAGAGCCTACCAACATCAATGTCAATGAACAGAGCTCATGCTAAACTGCTACTACACATCAGCTAAATACAGAGTCTGCTCTGTGCAATACATCCAGGACACGTATGCCAGCTTGGTGATACATTCACCACTGTTAAGGTCCGACGCGTTTCAAGCCGTAGCCCTTCCTCATGGACCGGAAAGAAACAGGCAGCAACTGTGTGGCTACTTAACATTCCCTCTTTTATTTCCATTATGTGCACTTGCCTGCTCAAATGAACAACAAATGAACACAGTTGCTGCCTGTTTCTTTCCGGTCCATGAGGAAGGGCTACGGCTTGAAACGCGTCGGACCTTAACAGTGGTGAATGGTTCCTTCTATAAACAGCAGCGGATTGTTGAAGCGATAACTTACCTGGGTGTGCCAGACTTTGGGGTAACTCTTTTTTGAAAACATACTAGTGGCTCACCCGGCCACGGCTCGGCACCACTACGATATCTATGTGGGTCTGCCTCCGTGTTGATCAGGCGTGAGGCGGAACAGGAGGTGCTCTTGTAATATGCCAATTCGCTGCGAAGGACATTTCTATACCCAGCATAATTACGAAGGATTTCAGCAACATGTGACCTATTTTGGTTTGATTGTACTACTATTCCCAGAATTCAGTTGTTCATTTGAGCAGGCAAGTGCACATAATGGAAATAAAAGAGGGAATGTTAAGTAGCCACACAGTTGCTGCCTGTTTCTTTCCGGTCCATGAGGAAGGGCTACGGCTTGAAACGCGTCAGACCTTAACAGTGGTGAATGGTTCCTTCTATAAACAGCAGCGGATTGTTGAAGCGATAACTTACCTGGGTGTGCCAGCCTTTGGGGTAACTCTTTTTTGAAAACATAATATAATATATATGTACTTACTTCATAATCATTTTTAATAATTATTTTAAAAACTTATAATTTAAACAAAAATATCATATCAATTATAAATACATCTATACACATAAAACAATAATATAAATAAATATTAAATACATATATTAAAAATTAAAAAAAATATATATTTTTAATATTTTAATATTAATTATATACTACATTAACTAAAATAATACAAAGAATATTAGATAGTAATAAATAAATGTACTATTCCAACTCCAAACAGTGCAACAGTAGGCAAACTGTTGGATAGCGTAGGTGTAAAAATTACTATTCCCACTCCAGTGAGTGCAACCGTAGGGAAAGTGTTGGCTAGCGTAGGGGTTAAAATTACTATTCCCACTCCAGGGAGTGCAACAGTAGGGAAAGGTTTGGATAGCGTAGGGGTTAAATTTACATACTTATTAATTAAATACATTTTGTAAAATAAATAACATTAACTTAAAAATGTATCATAAATACCAATAACATAAAATTATTATTTACTTAAATAACATTAAATTACTTCCCTCCCTATTCCCCCATGAACACACAACCCACTACACATAAAAAACAACACAATTAATTTAATCTTCAATTAATCAATTAATAAAAATTAATTACCAATTAATAATAAATTAACAATAAATTAATTACCAATAACAACAAATAAAACATAATAATACATTAAATATAATTAATATAATTATAAATTAATCAATTCATACAAATAATGACCAATTGATAATTGTTAAACAATACATTAATTATCAATAACAATAAATAAAAAATATTAGTTAATTAATAATTATTAAATTAATTCCCACCCTATTCCCTGTAAACCCAAAACCCGCTACACATCAAAATGAACATAATTAATTTGTCAATTAATCAATTAATAAAAATTCAAAACAATTAATACTTAATTAACAATACATTAATTAACAATAATAAAAAATAAAGCAATAATACACTAATTATAATTAATATGATAAATTAATCAATTGATAAAAGTTAATTACCAGTTAATAATTAATTACCAATAAGTTAATAATCAATAACAATAAATAAAAGCATATTAAATAATTGATTATAATTAAATTACTTCTCACCCTATTACTAATTTCTAAACATTTAATACATATATTTAAATATAATAAAAATACATTACAAAAAATGCTAAACATGCATATAAAATACACACTAAAATACATAACCCTAATATAAATATCGATATTATTCACAACAATATTTTTGCTAACGATATTACTTACATTCGATATTACTAACTTCGATATTACTTACTTCGATATATAAAAAATGATAATACTTAAGGTCGATATTCTGGTCACCGATATTCTTGACAACAATATTCTGTCCCTACAATATTAAAAACTCGACAATACTGTAGGTCGATTTAAAATTTCTTTATTTTGACTGCTCACCCCCTGGGGGACCCCTTCCCTTTTTTGCCAATACATATGCTTAAACAATCTAACAACAATTTTTGGGGTGAAAGCTGCAGCATACAGGTGTGCATATACCTTGGCACTGAAAGATTTAATTATGTCTTAACCGTAATTTCAAGTTTGAATAGCTGTACAGGTGCCAATAACAAGTTCCTCTGAGGCAGGAGTTGCTATATGTGCGGGGTTACTATAGTGATGATTGATAGTCCTCAAAACGATTGTTTCCCTCAAATGTATGAAAGACAATTGCATGTGGTATTCAAATCCTCTTGGAATCTTCCGGCAGGGAACTTATACCTATACCTCACATACCCAGATGTATTTCACAAATAGTTAGGAGCAAGGGTAGCATTCACTCAACAGAATATTCTTCTAGGGGCATCAACGCAATTGTTGACAAATGGCATGAAAATGCTGATAATAAAGAAAACTAGCTTATCATATAGACAATCCGTGCTATCTTTGCAAATGTTGTTCTACTCACGATGACATTCAGAATGGCAAGATGTTATGTCGCTATAGAAACTGTGGTTTGCAAAGTCCCTAGAAACCCATAATCTAGAATGAGTTAGTGAACCAAGAAAGCACAGTTTCCTCCAAACCGGTTTTATAGGAATTCTTGAACCGAAAGTTGGTATTTAGTGCTCCTGATGTATACGCAGGGAGAGGCAGCAGACAACAGGCAAAACAGCTTGTGTATAATTGGTTGGAAACTGACTGATATAACACAGTTCATCATCGCTGTAATAAATACTAGTGAAAGCACAGGACATCTAACAGCAGTATTTCACTGGAAATCCGAAAGTGCATAATTGTTGTAGAGTGGGGCTTTCTGTCATCAGTTCACTAAAAATGTTGTTTGTCCAGCTACAGTTCAAATAGTGTTTCAATAAATAAGAGCACAGATCCTAGTGAATCCAGCTTTTATATTAGCTTTAGAGACTGAGCTAGCATTGCACATGCTAATCGGCCTTGCTTACCTGTACATACAAGCCAGACTGATTGGTATTGCCACATGTCTTGACCCTGCTCCACAAGTAACAGTCCAGCCTGAACTGCCACACTAGATCCTCCCTGAAAGGAACACAAGCAACCCAGGACCAGTTTCGTCCTAATTGGTGCTCATCAGTCTGGAGCAGATTGGTTCCAGTGGCACAGTGAACACGAGAACCACGTCTAGGCATACCACATGCACCTAATGCATCACGCTGGAGAACACCGAAATAAACAATGGATACACTGCTTGAAATAATCTCAATCACTGATAACTATTCTGTGCTGCATACCAGTTCATTGTTAGTCTGCACACCATGCCAATTCAGTTTGGACCCAGCCATATGTAAATACGTTTTGACCCTGCTCCAAAAGGAAGAACACAGCTTACACTGGCAGGTCAGTTCCTCCCTGAGCAGGAACAGAAGCAACCCGAGACTGGTTTCATGTTTCAGATCGAAACTGATCTTGGGACTCATCAGTTGAGTGTAGCTTGGCTCTGGTGTCGCACTGAGCTTGAGTTTCACATCCAAGCATATTCTTTGTCACTTAGGATGGTACACCAAACACACAAAAGATGATAGGAGTGAATGATTGCAATATGTCTAACCAAATGCATTCATCGCTGCCAACAGCTGGAGAGAAACCTGTTCCAGATTAGCAAGATGTTATGATTCCTCAATCATTTAATCAATCAGGGGTTTTGTAGAGCGAAACACTCACCCGCGAGGTTCTCAAGCTGCTGGGATTAGGGGAGAGTGAGCAGCACTGGTGGGGTCATCGGAAGAGCCAGGTCTTGAGGTCCATTCTGAATTGGTGCAATGTCAGGCTCTGTCGGAGGTGAAATGAGAGTTTGTTCCAGGTCTTGGGTGTGAGTTAGGGGCCTCTGTTCTGTATCAATGGATCTGGAATGGCACTGGGAGTCTGACTCCTGTAATCACTGAAGAATCTGGGATTTGAGATGGGAGGTGCTAAAAAATCTGGTTGTATTTCCTTTTCATTTTTTGCATTGATTTGGTGGATCTCAGAGTGTCATCAATCACGAGATAGATACATAAATCATTTTGTTTCAGTTATAATTTTACCATAACAAATATAAACAGATATCAAACATGAAAAAAGCATAATAAAAGCTAATTCATACATAAAACCAAGCTAGCCCGAGCCGTAAAAAGATATGCACTGTGATAGCGAGCCTTGATAGCCTAAATGTTCACGTGGCCATTCTACAGGAGACCCATCTTACCACTACCTCCAAACGAAATGTGGGATCCCAGTGGGCGGTGGTGTGGATTATGTCGTCCTACTCCTCGTATTCCCGGGGGGATGATGATACTTGTCCGGAAGGGAGTACCATTCAGGGTTCATGGCTCAGAGAAAGATGATCAGAGCCGATTGGCAATTGTGCATGGAACGCTTGAAGGTGGGAGTGTGCTCTTGGTGAATGGATACGGTCCAAATGTGGATGATCACCCATTTTTTGCGGATGTGTGGCGCTGTTTCTCTGCTTTTCCCACTGCTAATTATTATTTTGGGGGAAGACTTTAATACTTGTTTGGATGTTAACGCTGATAGGTTGGGAGTGGGGACAGTGCGTCATAGACTAACCACTACTGCCCTTCTAGAGGCCGAAAATCTGCATGATGTCTGGCGTATGAGGCATCCAGGAACCAGGAAGAATACGTTTATTTCTACGGCCAATGGTACGTGGTCCCGATTGGACTATTGGTTGTTGTTGGAGGCTGCTTGTACCTGGGTCAGGGATATTCAACACCTTGTAAAAACACTGTCTGATCATTACCCTGTGCTACTAGAACTGAAGGTTCCTGGTTATGAAAGACCCCAGTTCTCATGGCGATTGCAACCGTCCTCCCTGACTGATCAGGTTTTTAAGCATACAATAGAGGCAGCTATTCAAAACTTTTTCAGGGAAAATTAGGGAATGGTAGATAATCAGGGGGTACTATGGGAAGCCTTTAAGGTTACTATTCGGGGGGGTTTGCATTGGTGCATAGGCGGGGGTCCTTAGAGACCTACGTCGTAGAATCCAAAAGCTGGTGGGGGAAATAGCTGCACTGGAGCAGGCCTATGCCGGCAACCCAGTACCGGAGACACTCTCTTCAATCTGTAATTTAGTAACTGAGCATTACGAGACAGTGGATCAAGACCTGGAGCACAAATCCCAGAGGTGCACTGCCCATTATTATGGGGAGGGAGGACAACTTATTGGCGAAGAAGTTGGCCGCCCCGCGCAGCCCCGTCTTCATAACCGAGCTGCTAGATGGGGAGGGAGTAGCGCATTTTGGCAATACGGAAAAGACACATCTAAGTCACTTTGCATACAGTCAGCTGGACACACACATTGCAACACATGCCACCCAAGGCTACAAGCATGCACACTCAGACCCAGTGACTCACCATTATGAGAAGAAGTTGCGTATGAGCTGACTCCGGATATCCTCCTCCTCCTCCTCACTTGCCTCGTGACCAAGCCCTTCATCCTCCACGGGTGGATGTTCCTGCTCATCCTGCTCCAGGATGAGTGGCACTGCCTTCTCCACTGCCATGTTGTGCAGCATGCTGCACATGAGGAAGATTTTGCAGACCTTCTCCGGTGCATATGGGAGGGACCCGCCTGTCTTGTGAAGGCACCGGAATCGGCTCTTCAGGAGGCCAAACGTCCTCTCAATCACTTGCCTGGTCTGCCCGTGTGCATTGTTGTACCGGTGATCTGCAGCTGATCTTGGGTTGTGAAGAGGTGTCATCAGCCATGGCATGTTGGGATATCCAGAGTCCCCTACATGGAAACATCATGTAAATAAGTGGGTCAGGAGATGCCATAAGGGCCTAAGATACCGCTACACACAGGACAAACAGAGTATACCCACCAACAAGACATGCTCGTTTGTTGTGCAGCCGCAGCATCATTTGTGGCACCCTGCTACGCCTCATGATGTAGGCATTGTGTGCTGACCCTGGAAAATGTGCACAGGCATGGGAAATCAGCATGTTAGCAAGACACACCACAAGGGCATTGATAGAGTGGTAATGTTTACGGTTGCGATAAGCTACCTCCTGTGCCTGTGGTGGTACCAAAGCCACATGTGTCCCAACAATGGACCCAATGACATGGGGCATCCCTCCCAGGGCATAGAAATCACCCTTGGCACCTGTCAACTCTGCAGGAGTAGGAAAATGTATGAATTCATCAAGGTGCTCCAACATGGCTGCCAAAACATCACACAGGACACGGATGAACATTATCTGTGACATGCCACCAACATCAGCTATTGTTAATTTGAAACATACCTATGGCAAAAAAATGTAGGGCTGACATCACCTTCATCTTGGTGGTCAGCGCAGTAGGGTTCCTGTGTCGTGGTTGGAGGTGTGGTGCCAGCTGGTCGGTCAAGTCCTCAATCAACTGTTGCGTGAATCTGTAACGTCGGATGCAAGCACGTTCCCTCATGGCAGCCAAGTCTGGCATTGGTCGTGGGACAGGCGGTGCCCTGCAGAAAATTGTATTGAATAACGAAGATTGAGAGCCTACCAACATCAATGTCAATGAACAGAGCTCATGCTAAACTGCTACTACACATCGGCTAAATACAGAGTCTGCTCTGTGCAATACATCCAGGACACGTATGCCAGCTTGGTGATACTTCTACGAAAAGCCAGATACACCCGTTGATTGGCAAGTCTACATGACATGCCCTGAAATGAGCTGGGGGACAGTCTGAGTGAACTGCCAGAGACATCACAGGAGTGAAATAGATCCACATAGCTGCATTTAAAGGATGTCATACAGACAGCTGACGGCAAGATAGACGCACAGGTCACATGGAATGTCAAATGTACAGATCAAACACATTGCAATGAAGGGTTACACGTTACAACAGAAAACACAGACATTGAGACGACGCAGATATGTCCTCATTTGAAAATATGATGTCCGATGCATACAGACCCTGCTTATGTGGGAATCCACATGTGGCATGGTGAGCGTAGATGTGTGCCATGCCCATCTCCACACAGACATATGTTGGATGCAGCAACAGCAGATGTAGTTGACGGAACACTAACATCAAGCTCATGGGAACACATGACACACACATGACATAGTCACACAGGGGCACGCTGATCGTGAAATGTCGGTTGTTAGTGTCCCTGTCCCTGGCATCAGGGGACAGTTGCGGGTGGTGGTGACTGTGCAATACCAGTGATGCTGTGCTTGACACTTTTGTACTACAGGCACACATGTGCAAAGTGTGAAGGGGAAGTGTGCCACATAGTGCCCCAGCACACATGACATGTGTACTCAGGTCATCACACATCAATTGTGCAACTACATGAGAAGACATGTGCAATATCACTGCCTGACACACCTAGGCCCTGCACATGAAAGTCTGCAATGACAATGACTTGATGTACAGCCTTGTGCGATTTGGAGACCTCCATTCCTTTCGTGTGCGCCTCCTATCACCTGTGTAAGCATGTGAAACGCCCCGTACACACGCTCTGAGAGCGTGTGTACGGCCCGTATCACTATAGTAGTGGTGCCGTAGGAGTATGCATGGTACGGACCGTACACACGCTCTCAGAGCTTGTGTGCGGTGCGTATCACTATTGTAGTGGTGCCGTAGTAGTACACATGGTACAGACCGTACATATGCTCTGAGAGCGTGTGTACGATGCGTATCACTTTTGTAATGATGCCGTAGGGGTACGCGTGGTATGGACCGTACACACGCTCTTAGAGCGTGTGTACGGTCCATATCACTATTGTAGTGGTGCCGTAGTAGTATGCGTGGTACGGACCATACCCTCCTGGACATTGATGTGTGTGAATGTTCCTTGTCATGTGGGTGAGTGTCTATGTGAAGTGTTGCACGACAGCTGCATGGAGGAGGCAACAGCTCTACCCATCTGATGTGAGAAGTAAGCCGTGCTGTGTGTCTGACTTGCTGAGCTAGCCCGACACCTGTGACACCCCACAGGCAAGTGGCACATGTGCAGAGTGAGGTTTGTATCCGCTGTTGCCAATGGCAGGTGATTGATCTGTGCCTGTGTGTGTCTGTGTACTCTGCTGAGGTTGCGTCAGTGGCCTGGGGCATGTAACTGCTTTGAGGTGCTGTCCATCAGCCTGGTGTTGCATGTGATGCACAGTGTGTGCCATGATCAGGGAGTGTGTCGCACCCCTCCTGCCACCTGTGTACTTTCAATGCCATGTAGTGCATTGGGGCTTCCACAAAGGCCAATGTCCATATGATAAAGATGCAATTCCTTGGCAGCATCCTATGCCCTGTTCAACATATCAAAGATGTTCAAATGTGTGTCTCTGTGACATGGAGCAGGTGTAGTCATGTTGTCTCACTTTGTCATCCTCACAGGTAACTGCCTACGAGAAGGGGAGAATCTGGAAGGAGATCGTCAGGGTTGTGAGATCGGCGGGGGATCGCAGTCGGCGCCTAGCCCAAGTCAGGAAACGGTGGCAGGACATCCGGTGCTGGACCCGGCAGATCGCCCGGGTCCAGCTGGAGCTCTCACCTCCACGCCCCCACGGCGGCGGGTGCCGACGCCTGACCCCCCACATGACACGTCTTCCCTGACCTGGATAGGCAATTACAGGAGAGACAGCAGCAAGGAGGGGGTAGGTACATGTGTGTTTGTTGTGTTGTGTGTCACCAGCTTTTGGAAGTGCTCTGTAGCCTGGATACACAGCCAGGGTTTATATGTGCAGTGCATATTCTGTTCCCCAAAGTCAACCGGTGCTCTTATTCATCCCTTCCCTCCTTGACATGTGTCCCCTGGTCTGTGTGTAATCACAATTGCACATGGTCATCTAGGCTGCCAGTTAATCCAAGTGCATATTGCTTTCTGCATCATGTGTGAGGGTGGTCTGTGACATGTGTTGGTACCTTGCCTGTGCCCTGTCCTGTTCACTCAGTTCGGGGTCCATATTTGTTGGCACTGTGTCTCAACATAGGATTAAATTACTTCCCTCCCTATTCCCCCATGAACACACAACCCACTACACATAAAAAAGAACACAGTTAATTTAATCTTCAATTAATCAATTAATAAAAATTATTACCAATTAATAATAAATTAAAAATACATTAATTACCAATAACAACAAATAAAACATAATATTACATTAAATATAATTAATATAATTATAAATTAATCAATTCATACAAATAATGACCAATTGATAATTAGTAAACAATACATTAATTATCAATAACAATAAATAAAAAATATTAGTTAATTAATAATTATTAAATTAGTTCCCACCCTATTCCCTATAAACCCAAAACCCGCTACACATCAAAATGAACATAATTAATTTATCAATTAATCAATTAATAAAAATTAAAAACAATTAATACTTAATTAACTATACATTAATTAACAATAATAAAAAATAAAACAATAATACACTAATTATAATTAATATGATAAATTAATCAATTGATAAAAGTTAATTACCAATTAATAACCAATAAGTTAATAATCAATAACAATAAATAAAAACATATTAAATAATTGATTATAATTACATTACTTCTCACCCTATTACTAATTTCTAAATATTTAATACATATATTTAAATATAATAAAAATACATTACAAAAAATGCTAAACATGCATATAAAATACACACTAAAATACATAACCCTAATATAAATATCGATATTATTCACAACAATATTTTTGCTAACGATATTACTTACATTCGATATTACTAACTTCGATATTACTTACTTCGATATATAAAAAATGATAATACTTAAGGTCGATATTCTGGTCACCGATATTCTTGACAACGATATTCTGTCCCTACGATATTAAAAACTCGACAATACTGTAGGTCGATTTAAAAAAACTATATTTTGACTGCTCACCCCCTGGGGGAACCCTTCCCTTTTTTGCCAATACATATGCTTAAACAATCTAACAACAATTTTTGGGGTGAAAGCTGCAGCATACAGGTGTGCATATACCTTGGCACTGAAAGATTTAATTATGTCTTAACCGTAATTTCAAGTTTGAATAGCTGTACAGGTGCCAATAACAAGTTCCTCTGAGGCAGAAGTTGCTATATGTGCGGGGTTACTATAGTGATGATTGATAGTCCTCAAAACGATTGTTTCCCTCAAATGTATGAAAGACAATTGCATGTGGTATTCAAATCCTCTTGGAATCTTCCAGCAGGGAACTTATACCTATACCTCACATACCCAGATGTATTTCACAAATAGTTAGGAGCAAGGGTAGCATTCACTCATCAGAATATTCTTCTAGGGGCATCAACGCAATTGTTGACAAATGGCATGAAAATGCTGATAATAAAGAAAACTAGCTTATCATATAGACAATCCGTGATATCTTTGCAAATGTTGTTCTACTCACGATGACATTCAGAATGGCAAGATGTTAAGTCGCTATAGAAAGTGTGGTTTGCAAAGTCCCTAGAAACCCATAATCTAGAATGAGTTAGTGAACCAAGAAAGCACAGTTTCCTCCAAACCGGTTTTATAGGAATTCTTGAACCGAAAGTTGGTATTTAGTGCTCCTGATGTATACGGAGGGAAAGGCAGCAGACAGCAGGCAAAACAGCTTGTGTATAATTGGTTGGAAACTGACTGATATAACACAGTTCATCATCGCTGTAATAAATACTAGTGGAAGCACAGGACATCTAACAGCAGTATTTCACAGGAAATCCGAAAGTGCATAATTATTGTAGAGTGGGGCTTTCTGTCATCAGTTCACTAAAAATGTTGTTTGTCCAGCTACAGTTCAAATAGTGTTTCAATAAATAAGAGCACAGATCCTAGTGAATCCAGCTTTTATATTAGCTTTCGAGACTGAGCTAGCATTGCACATGCTAATCGGCCTTGCTTACCTGTACATACAAGCCAGACTGATTTGTATTGCCACATGCAAATCAGTCTTGACCCTGCTCCACAAGTAACAGTCCAGCCTGAACTGCCACACTAGATCCTCCCTGAAAGGAACACAAGCAACCCAGGACCAGTTTCGTCCTAATTGGTGCTCATCAGTCTGGAGCAGATTGGTTCCAGTGGCACAGTGAACACGAGAACCACGTCTAGGCATACCACATGCACCTAAGTCATCACGCTGGAGAACACCGAAATAAACAATGGATACACTGCTTGAAATAATCTCAATCACTGATAACTATTCTGTGCTGCATACCAGTTCATTGTTGGTCTGCACACCATGCCAATTCAGTTTGGACCCAGCCATATGTAAATACGTTTTGACCCTGCTCCAAAAGGAAGAACACAGCTTACACTGGCAGGTCAGTTTCTCCCTGAGCAGGAACAGAAGCAACCCAAGACTGGTTTCATGTTTCAGATCGAAACTGATCTTGGGACTCATCAGTTGAGTGTAGCTTGGCTCTGGTGTCGCACTGAGCTTGAGTTTCACATCCGAGCATATTCTTTGCCACTTAGGATGGTACACCAAACACACAAAAGATGATAGGAGTGAATGATTGCAATATGTCTAACCAATGGCATTCATCGCTGCCAACAGCTGGAGAGAAACCTGTTCCAGATTAGCAAGATGTTATGATTCATCAATCATTTAATCAATCAGGGGTTCTGTAGAGCGAAACACTCACCCGCGAGGTTCTCAAGGTGCTGGGATTAGGGGAGAGTGAGCAGCACTGGTGGGGTCATCGGAAGAGCGTTTGAGTTTGAGTTTGAAAGTACTTTTAGAGCGCACGTATACCAGCGGTTTCTTGGCGGTCTTGAGGTCCATTCTGAATTGGTGCAATGTCAGGCTCTGTCGGAGGTGAAATGAGAGTTTGTTCCAGGTCTTGGGTGTGAGTTAGGTGCCTCTGTTCTTTATCAATGGATCTGGAATGGCACTGGGAGTCTGACTCCTGTAATCACTGAAGAATCTGGGATTTGAGATGGGAGGTGCTAAAAAATCTGGTTGTATTTCCTTTTCATTTTTTGCATTGATTTGGTGGATCTCAGAGTGTCATCAATCACGAGATAGATACATAAATCATTTTGTTTCAGTTATAATTTTACCATAACAAATATAAACAGATATCAAACATGAAAAAAGCATAATAAAAGCTAATTCATACATAAAACCAAGCTAGCCCGAGCCCTAAAAAGATATGCACTGTGATAGCGAGCCTTGATAGCCTAAATGTTCACGTGGCCATTCTACAGGAGACCCATCTTACCACTACCTCCAAACGAAATGTGGGATCCCAGTGGGCGGTGGTGTGGATTATGTTGTCCTACTCCTCGTATTCCCGGGGGGATGATGATACTTATCCGGAAGGGAGTACCATTCAGGGTTCATGGCTCAGAGATAGATGATCAGAGCCGATTGGCAATTGTGCATGGAACGCTTGAAGGTGGGAGTGTGCTCTTGGTGAATAGATACGGTCCAAATGTGGATGATCACCCATTTTTTGCGGATGTGTGGCGCTGTTTCTCTGCTTTTCCCACTGCTAATTATTATTGTGGGGGAAGACTTTAATACTTGTTTGGATGTTAACGCTGATAGGTTGGGAGTGGGGACAGTGCGTCATAGACTAACCACTACTGCCCTTCTAGAGGCCGAAAATCTGCATGATGTCTGGCGTATGAGGCATCCAGGAACCAGGGAGAATACGTTTATTTCTACGGCCAATGGTACGTGGTCCCGATTGGACTATTGGTTGTTGTTGGAGGCTGCTTGTACCTGGGTCAGGGATGTTCAACACCTTGTAAAAACACTGTCTGATCATTACCCTGTGCTACTGGAACTGAAGGTTCCTGGTTATGAAAGACCCAAGTTCTCATGGCGATTGCAACCGTCCTCCCTGACTGATCAGGTTTTTAAGCATACAATAGAGGCGGCTATTCAAAACTTTTTCAGGGAAAATTAGGGAATGGTAGATAATCAGGGGGTACTATGGGAAGCCTTTAAGGTTACTATTCGGGGGGGGGTTTGCATTGGTGCATAGGCGGGGGACCTTAGAGACCTACGCCGTAGAATCCAAAAGCTGGTGGGGGAAATAGCTGCACTGGAGCAGGCATATGCCGGCAACCCAGTACCGGAGACGCTCTCTTCAATTTGTAATTTAGTAACTGAGCATTACGAGACAGTGGATGAAGAACTGGAGCACAAATCCTAGAGGTGCACTGCCCATTATTATGGGGAGGGAGGACAACTTATTGGCAAAGAAGTTGGCCGCCCCGCGCAGCCCGGTCTTCATAACCGAGCTGCTAGATGGGGAGGGAGTAGCGCATTTTGGCAATACGGAAAAGACACATCTAAGTCACTTTGCATACAGTCAGCTGGACACACACATTGCAACACATGCCACCCAAGGCTACAAGCATGCACACTCAGACCCAGTGACTCACCATTATGAGAAGAAGTTGCGTATGAGCTGACTCCGGATATCCTCCTCCTCCTTCTCACTTGCCTCGTGACCAAGCCCTTCATCCTCCACGGGTGGATGTTCCTGCTCATCCTGCTCCAGGATGAGTGGCACTGCCTTCTCCACTGCCATGTTGTGCAGCATGCTGCACATGAGGAAGATTTTGCAGACCTTCTCCGGTGCATATGAGTGGGACCCGCCTGTCTTGTGAAGGCACCGGAATCGGCTCTTCAGGAGGCCAAACGTCCTCTCAATCACTTGCCTGGTCTGCCCGTGTGCATTGTTGTACCGGTGATCTGCAGCTGATCTTGGGTTGCGAAGAGGTGTCATCAGCCATGGCATGTTGGGATATCCAGAGTCCCCTACATGGAAACATCATGTAAATAAGTGGGTCAGGAGATGCCATAAGGGCCTAAGATACCGCTACACACAGGACAAACAGAGTATATCCACCAACAAGACATGCTCGTTCGTTGTGCAGCCGCAGCATCATTTGTGGCACCCTGCTACGCCTCATGATGTAGGCATTGTGTGCTGACCCTGGAAAACGTGCACAGGCATGGGAAATCAGCATGTTAGCAAGACACACCACAAGGGCATTGATAGAGTGATAATGTTTACGGTTGCGATAAGCTACC
Source organism: Triturus cristatus (assembly GCF_964204655.1). NCBI lineage: Eukaryota > Metazoa > Chordata > Amphibia > Caudata > Salamandridae > Triturus > Triturus cristatus. The sequence continues at coordinate 189,199,044 of NC_140589.1, read as the reverse complement.
TCCTGTGCCTGTGGTGGTACCAAAGCCACATGTGTCCCAACAATGGACCCAATGACATGGGGCATCCCTCCCAGGGCATAGAAATCACCCTTGACACCTGTCAACTCCGCAGGAGTAGGAAAATGTATGAATTCATCAAGGTGCTCCAACATGGCTGCCAAAACATCACACAGGACACGGATGAACATTGTCTGTGACATGCCACCAACATCAGCTATTGTTAATTTGAAACATACCTATGGCAAAAAAATGTAGGGCTGACATCACCTTCATCTTGGTGGTCAGCGCAGTAGGGTTCCTGTGTCGTGGTTGGAGGTGTGGTGCCAGCTTGTCGGTCAAGTCCTCAATCAACTGTTGCGTGAATCTGTAACGTCGGATGCAGGCACGTTCCCTCATGGCAGCCAAGTCTGGCATTGGTCGTGGGACAGGCGGTGCCCTGCAGAAAATTGCATTGAATAACGAAGATTGAGAGCCTACCAACATCAATGTCAATGAACAGAGCTCATGCTAAACTGCTACTACACATCAGCTAAATACAGAGTCTGCTCTGTGCAATACATCCAGGACACGTATGCCAGCTTGGTGATACTTTTACGAAAAGCCAGATACACCCGTTGATTGGCAAGTCTACATGACATGCCCTGAAATGAGCTGGGGGACAGTCTGAGTGAACTGCCAGAGACATCACAGGAGTGAAATAGATCCACATAGCTGCATTTAAAGGATGTCATACAGACAGCTGACGGCAAGATAGACACACAGGTCACATGGAATGTCAAATGTACAGATCAAACACATTGCAATGAAGGGTTACACGTTACAACAGAAAACACAGGGCCCGATTCACAGAACTAACTTAAGACAAAATCCTAAACTTACTACCATTTTGGTATTCACAGAAGGCACTTACTCATTTTGGTATTCACAGAAGGCACTTACTCATTTCGGTATTCACAGAAGTTAGGAGTCCTAACTTTAGTACTCCTAAATGCCTTCTGTGAATACCGAAAGTCTTAAAATTAGGATTTTTCTCAGTTTAGTAGTAGTATAGTTAGGACTCCTAACTTTAGGACTCCTAAATGCCTTCTGTGAATACCGAAAGTCTTAAAATTAGGATTTTTCTCAATTTAGTAGTCCTAAGTCTAAATTTAGGACTACTAAATTGAGAAAAATCCTAATTTTAAGACTTTCGGTATTCACAGAAGGCATTTAGGAGTCCTAAAGTTAGGAGTCCTAACTATACTACTACTAAACTGAGAAAAATCCTAATTTTAAGGCTTTCGGTATTCACAGAAGGCATTTAGGAGTCCTAAACTTAGGAGTCCTAAATTTAGGACTACTAAATTGAGAAAAATCCTAATTTTAAGACTTTCGGTATTCACAGAAGGCATTTAGGAGTCCTAAAGTTAGGAGTCCTAACTATACTACTACTAAACTGAGAAAAATCCTAATTTTAAGACTTTCGGTATTCACAGAAGGCATTTAGGAGTCCTAAAGTTAGGACTCCTAACTTCTGTGAATACCGAAATGAGTAAGTGCCTTCTGTGAATACCAAAATGAGTAAGTGCCTTCTGTGAATACCAAAATGGTAGAAAGTTTAGGATTTTGTCTTAAGTTGGTTCTGTGAATCGGGCCCACAGACATTGAGACGACGCAGATATGTCCTCATGTGAAAATATGATGTCCGATGCATACAGACCCTGCTTATGTGGGAATCCACATGTGGCATGGTGTGCGTAGATGTGTGCCATGCCCATCTCCACACAGACACATGTTGGATGCAGCAACAGCAGATGTAGTTGACGGAACACTAACAGCAAGCTCATGGGAACACATGACACACACATGACATAGTCACACAGGGGCACGCTGATCGTGAAATGTCGGTTGTTAGTGTCCCTGGCATCAGGGGACAGTTGCGGGTGGTGGTGACTGTGCAATACCAGTGATGCTGTGCTTGACACTTTTGTACTACAGGCACACATGTGCAAAGTGTGAAGGGGAAGAGTGCCACATAGTGCCCCAGCACACATGACATGTGTACTCAGTTCATCACACATCAATTGTGCAACTACATGAGAAGACATGTGCAATATCACTGCCTGACACACCTAGGCCCTGCACATGAAAGTCTGCAATGACAATGAATTGATGTACAGCCTTGTGCGATTCGGAGACCTCCATTCCTTTCGTGTGCGCCTCCTATCACCTGTGTAAGCATGTGAAACGCCCCGTACACACGCTCTGAGAGCGTGTGTACGGCCCGTATCACTATAGTAGTGGTGCCGTAGGAGTATGCGTGGTACGGACCGTACACACGCTCTCAGAGCTTGTGTGCGGTGCGTATCACTATTGTAGTGGTGCCGTAGTAGTACACATGGTACAGACCGTACATATGCTCTGAGAGCGTGTGTACGATGCGTATCACTTTTGTAATGATGCCGTAGGGGTACGCGTGGTATGGACCGTACACACGCTCTTAGAGCGTGTGTACGGTCCGTATCACTATTGTAGTGGTGCCGTAGTAGTATGCGTGGTACGGACCATACCCTCCTGGACATTGATGTGTGTGAATGTTCCTTGTCATGTGGGTGAGTGTCTATGTGAAGTGTTGCACGACAGCTGCATGGAGGAGGCAACAGCTCTACCCATCTGATGTGAGAAGTAAGCCGTGCTGTGTGTCTGACTTGCTGAGCTAGCCCGACACCTGTGACACCCCACAGGCAAGTGGCACATGTGCAGAGTGAGGTTTGTATCCGCTGTTGCCAATGGCAGGTGATTGATCTGTGCCTGTGTGTGTCTGTGTACTCTGCTGAGGTTGCGTCAGTGGCCTGGGGCATGTAACTGCTTTGAGGTGCTGTCCATCAGCCTGGTGTTGCATGTGATGCACAGTGTGTGCCATGATCAGGGAGTGTGTCGCACCCCTCCTGCCACCTGTGTACTTTCAATGCCATGTAGTGCATTGGGGCTTCCACAGAGACCAATGTCCATATGATAAAGATGCAATTCCTTGGCAGCATCCTATGCCCTGTTCAACATATCAAAGATGTTCAAATGTGTGTCTCTGTCACATGGAGCAGGTGTAGTCATGTTGTCTCACTTTGTCATCCTCACAGGTAACAGCCTATGAGAAGGGGAGAATCTGGAAGGAGATCGTCAGGGCCGTGAGATCGGCGGGGGATCGCACTCGGCGCCTAGCCCAAGTCAGGAAACGGTGGCAGGACATCCGGTGCTGGACCCGGCAGATCGCCCGGGTCCAGCTGGAGCTCTCACCTCCACGCCCCCACAGCGGCGGGTGCCGACGCCTGACCCCCCACATGACACGTCTTCCCTGACCTGGATAGGCAGTTACAGGAGAGACAGCAGCAAGGAGGGGGTAGGTACATGTGTGTTTGTTGTGTTGTGTGTCACCAGCTTTTGGAAGTGCTCTGTAGCCTGGATACACAGCCAGGGTTTATATGTGCAGTGCATATTCTGTTCCCCAAAGTCAACCGGTGCTCTTATTCATCCCTTCCCCTCCTTGACATGTGTCCCCTGGTCTGTGTGTAATCACAATTGCACATGGTCATCTAGGCTGCCAGTTAATCCAAGTGCATATTGCTTTCTGCATCATGTGTGAGGGTGGTCTGTGACATGTGTTGGTACCTTGCCTGTGCCCTGTCCTGTTCACTCAGTTCGGGGTCCATATTTGTTGGCACTGATGATGTGTCTCAACATAGGATTGTGAGGTTTCAAATGAACACACTTGCAGCATGCATGACCAATGTTGTGGCCTCAGACATGATGTTCATGAGTGGGAGATATGCATAGTGTCAGGACGGTTGCTCATGTTACAGTCAGATCATTCCAGGAATAAGGAGCAGTGTGCCCACTACAGTCCCCTGAGACACCATTGCCTCGTAATCATGTGTGTCATCCAACACTGTACCCATTCTCTGTGTGTTCAGCATAGGTTGGCCTCTGTGGCATTGTTCCCTGGCCTCATTTGTATTTATCCAAAGTGTGCTACATGTATCCACTGGAGAGGGAGACCACCTTTGGCTTGTGCATACTCACACTGGGCTTCTTTTTAAATGCAGCCTTTTTCCCTTAAAGGAAATGGGAGTATGTTTAAAAATAAACTTTTCCTTCTTTTTTTATGTTTGTTTACAAAAATGAAGTGGAGCCATGGACCACAGCCTCCTCTCAAACAAACTTTTGTTTTTACGTTTACAAAAAGCAGAAGAAGTCCCCCAGGGGGGGGAATCAGTGACAGAATATCGAAGGTCAGAATATCGACCTACCGAAATATCGACGCAAGAATATCGAAGTCAAGAATATCGACATCCTATCTACAGTATGGTAAGTACAAAAATATCGAAAAAATATATTGATGTCAAAAATATCGTTTTTTATTTAAGTTAACAAAATAATGTAAAATAAAGTAAATAATGCATATAAATAAAATAAACATAGTTAAAAATATTTTTAAATGTTTAAAAATTATAAGTAATATATATATATAATGTAAAAATACAATAAACATCTACATATAATATAATATATGTTTTCAAAAAAGAGTTACCCCAAAGGCTGGCACACCCAGGTAAGTTATCGCTTCAACAATCCGCTGCTGTTTATAGAAGGAACCATTCACCACTGTTAAGGTCCGACGCGTTTCAAGCCGTAGCCCTTCCTCATGGACCGGAAAGAAACAGGCAGCAACTGTGTGGCTACTTAACATTCCCTCTTTTATTTCCATTATGTGCACTTGCCTGCTCAAATGAACAACTGAATTCTGGGAATAGTAGTACAATCAAACCAAAATAGGTCACATGTTGCTGAAATCCTTCGTAATTATGCTGGGTATAGAAATGTCCTTCGCAGCGAATTGGCATATTACAAGAGCACCTCCTGTTCCGCCTCACGCCTGTTCAACACGGAGGCAGACCCACATAGATATCGTAGTGGTGCCGAGCCGTGGCCGGGTGAGCCACTAGTATGTTTTCAAAAAAGAGTTACCCCAAAGGCTGGCACACCCAGGTAAGTTATCGCTTCAACAATCCGCTGCTGTTTATGGAAGGAACCATTCACCACTGTTAAGGTCCGACGCATTTCAAGCCGTAGCCCTTCCTCATGGACCGGAAAGAAACAGGCAGCAACTGTGTGGCTACTTAACATTCCCTCTTTTATTTCCATTATGTGCACTTGCATGCTCAAATGAACAACTGAATTCTGGGAATAGTAGTACAATCAAACCAAAATAGGTCACATGTTGCTGAAATCCTTCGTAATTATGCTGGGTATAGACATGTCCTTCGCAGCAAATTGGCATATTACAAGAGCACCTCCTGTTCCGCCTCACGCCTGATCAACACGGAGGCAGACCCACATAGATATCGTAGTGGTGCCGAGCCGTGGCCGGGTGAGCCACTAGTATGTTTTCAAAAAAGAGTTACCCCAAAGGCTGGCACACCCAGGTAAGTTATCGCTTCAACAATCCGCTGCTGTTTATAGAAGGAACCATTCACCACTGTTAAGGTCCGACGCGTTTCAAGCCGTAGCCCTTCCTCATGGACCGGAAAGAAACAGGCAGCAACTGTGTGGCTACTTAACATTCCCTCTTTTATTTCCATTATGTGCACTTGCCTGCTCAAATGAACAACTGAATTCTGGGAATAGTAGTACAATCAAACCAAAATAGGTCACATGTTGCTGAAATCCTTCGTAATTATGCTGGGTATAGAAATGTCCTTCGCAGCGAATTGGCATATTACAAGAGCACCTCCTGTTCCGCCTCACGCCTGATCAACACGGAGGCAGACCCACATAGATATCGTAGTGGTGCCGAGCCGTGGCCGGGTGAGCCACTAGTATGTTTTCAAAAAAGAGTTACCCCAAAGGCTGGCACACCCAGGTAAGTTATCGCTTCAACAATCCGCTGCTGTTTATAGAAGGAACCATTCACCACTGTTAAGGTCCGACGCGTTTCAAGCCGTAGCCCTTCCTCATGGACCGGAAAGAAACAGGCAGCAACTGTGTGGCTACTTAACATTCCCTCTTTTATTTCCATTATGTGCACTTGCCTGCTCAAATGAACAACAAATGAACACAGTTGCTGCCTGTTTCTTTCCGGTCCATGAGGAAGGGCTACGGCTTGAAACGCGTCGGACCTTAACAGTGGTGAATGGTTCCTTCTATAAACAGCAGCGGATTGTTGAAGCGATAACTTACCTGGGTGTGCCAGACTTTGGGGTAACTCTTTTTTGAAAACATACTAGTGGCTCACCCGGCCACGGCTCGGCACCACTACGATATCTATGTGGGTCTGCCTCCGTGTTGATCAGGCGTGAGGCGGAACAGGAGGTGCTCTTGTAATATGCCAATTCGCTGCGAAGGACATTTCTATACCCAGCATAATTAGGAAGGATTTCAGCAACATGTGACCTATTTTGGTTTGATTGTACTACTATTCCCAGAATTCAGTTGTTCATTTGAGCAGGCAAGTGCACATAATGGAAATAAAAGAGGGAATGTTAAGTAGCCACACAGTTGCTGCCTGTTTCTTTCCGGTCCATGAGGAAGGGCTACGGCTTGAAACGCGTCAGACCTTAACAGTGGTGAATGGTTCCTTCTATAAACAGCAGCGGATTGTTGAAGCGATAACTTACCTGGGTGTGCCAGCCTTTGGGGTAACTCTTTTTTGAAAACATAATATAATATATATGTACTTACTTCATAATCATTTTTAATAATTATTTTAAAAACTTATAATTTAAACAAAAATATCATATAAATTATAAATACATCTATACACATAAAACAATAATATAAATAAATATTAAATACATATATTAAAAATTAAAAAAAATATATATTTTTAATATTTTAATATTAATTATATACTACATTAACTAAAATAATACAAAGAATATTAGATAGTAATAAATAAATGTACTATTCCAACTCCAAACAGTGCAACAGTAGGCAAACTGTTGGATAGCGTAGGTGTAAAAATTACTATTCCCACTCCAGTGAGTGCAACCGTAGGGAAAGTGTTGGCTAGCGTAGGGGTTAAAATTACTATTCCCACTCCAGGGAGTGCAACAGTAGGGAAAAGTTTGGATAGTGTAGGGGTTAAATTTACATACTTATTAATTAAATACATTTTGTAAAATAAATAACATTAACTTAAAAATGTATCATAAATACCAATAACATTAAATTATTATTTACTTAAATAACATTAAATTACTTCCCTCCCTATTCCCCCATGAACACACAAAACCACTACACATAAAAAAAAACACAATTAATTTAATCTTCAATTAATCAATTAATAAAAATTAATTACCAATTAATAATAAATTAACAATAAATTAATTACCAATAACAACAAATAAAACATAATAATACATTAAATATAATTAATATAATTATAAATTAATCAATTCATACAAATAATGACCAATTGATAATTGTTAAACAATACATTAATTATCAATAACAATAAATAAAAAATATTAGTTAATTAATAATTATTAAATTAATTCCCACCCTATTCCCTATAAACCCAAAACCCGCTACACATCAAAATGAACATAATTAATTTATCAATTAATCAATTAATAAAAATTCAAAACAATTAATACTTAATTAACAATACATTAATTAACAATAATAAAAAATAAAACAATAATACACTAATTATAATTAATATGATAAATTAATCAATTGATAAAAGTTAATTACCAGTTAATAATTAATTACCAATAAGTTAATAATCAATAACAATAAATAAAAGCATATTAAATAATTGATTATAATTAAATTACTTCTCACCCTATTACTAATTTCTAAACATTTAATACATATATTGAAATATAATAAAAATACATTACAAACAATGCTAAACATGCATATAAAATACACACTAAAATACATAACCCTAATATAAATATCGATATTATTCACAACAATATTTTTGCTAACGATATTACTTACATTCGATATTACTAACTTCGATATTACTTACTTCGATATATAAAAAATGATAATACTTAAGGTCGATATTCTGGTCACCGATATTCTTGACAACAATATTCTGTCCCTACAATATTAAAAACTCGACAATACTGTAGGCCGATTTAAAATTTCTTTATTTTGACTGCTCACCCCCTGGGGGACCCCTTCCCTTTTTTGCCAATACATATGCTTAAACAATCTAACAACAATTTTTGGGGTGAAAGCTGCAGCATACAGGTGTGCATATACCTTGGCACTGAAAGATCTAATTATGTCTTAACCGTAATTTCAAGTTTGAATAGCTGTACAGGTGCCAATAACAAGTTCCTCTGAGGCAGGAGTTGCTATATGTGCGGGGTTACTATAGTGATGATTGATAGTCCTCAAAACGATTGTTTCCCTCAAATGTATGAAAGACAATTGCATGTGGTATTCAAATCCTCTTGGAATCTTCCGGCAGGGAACTTATACCTATACCTCACATACCCAGATGTATTTCACAATTAGTTAGGAGCAAGGGTAGCATTCACTCAACAGAATATTCTTCTAGGGGCATCAACGCAATTGTTGACAAATGGCATGAAAATGCTGATAATAAAGAAAACTAGCTTATCATATAGACAATCCGTGCTATCTTTGCAAATGTTGTTCTACTCACGATGGCATTCAGAACGGCAAGATGTTATGTCACTATAGAAAGTGTGGTTTGCAAAGTCCCTAGAAACCCATAATCTAGAATGAGTTAGTGAACCAAGAAAGCACAGTTTCCTCCAAACCGGTTTTATAGGAATTCTTGAACCGAAAGTTGGTATTTAGTGCTCCTGATGTATACGCAGGGAAAGGCAGCAGACAGCAGGCAAAACAGCTTGTGTATAATTGGTTGGAAACTGACTGATATAACACAGTTCATCATCGCTGTAATAAATACTAGTGAAAGCACAGGACATCCAACAGCAGTATTTCACAGGAAATCCGAAAGTGCATAATTATTGTAGAGTGGGGCTTTCTGTCATCAGTTCACTAAAAATGTTGTTTGTCCAGCTACAGTTCAAATATTGTTTCAATAAATAAGAGCACAGATCATAGTGAATCCAGCTTTTATATTAGCTTTAGAGACTGAGCTAGCATTGCACATGCTAATCGGCCTTGCTTACCTGTACATACAAGCCAGACTGATTGGTATTGCCACATGCAAATCAGTCTTGACCCTGCTCCAAAAGTAACAGTCCAGCCTGAACTGCCACACTAGATCCTCCCTGAAAGGAACACAAGCAACCCAGGACCAGTTTCGTCCTAATTGGTGCTCATCAGTCTGGAGCAGATTGGCTCCAGTGGCACAGTGAACACGAGAACCACGTCTAGGCATACCACATGCACCTAATGCATCACGCTGGAGAACACCGAAATAAACAATGGATACACTGCTTGAAATAATCTCAATCACTGATAACTATTCTGTGCTGCATACCAGTTCATTGTTAGTCTGCACACCATGCCAATTCAGTTTGGACCCAGCCATATGTAAATAAGTTTTGACCCTGCTCCAAAAGGAAGAACACAGCTTAAACTGGCAGGTCAGTTCCTCCCTGAGCAGGAACATAAGCAACCCAAGGCTGGTTTCATGTTTTGGATCGAAACTGATCTTGGGACTCATCAGTTGAGTGTAGCTTGGCTCTGGTGTCACACTGAGCTTGAGTTTCACATCCGAGCATATTCTTTGTCACTTAGGATGGTACACCAAACACACAAAAGATGATAGGAGTGAATGATTGCAATATGTCTAACCAATGGCATTCATCGCTGCCAACAGCTGGAGAGAAACCTGTTCCAGATTAGCAAGATGTTATGATTCCTCAATCATTCAATCAATCAGGGGTTTTGTAGAGCGAAACACTCACCCACGAGGTTCTCAAGGCGCTGGGATTGGGGAAAGTGAGCAGCACTGGTGGGGTCATCGGAAGAGCCAGGTCTTGAGGTCCATTCTGAATTGGTGCAATGTCAGGCTCTGTTGGAGGTGAAATGAGAGTTTGTTCCAGGTCTTGGGTGTGAGTTAGGGGCCTCTGTTCTTTATCAATGGATCTAGAATGGCACTGGGAGTCTGACTCCTGTAATCACTGAAGAATCATCTGGGATTTGAGATGGGAGGTGCTAAAAAAGCTGGTTGTATTTCCTTGACATTTTTTGCATTGATTTGCTGGATCTCAGAGTGTCATCAATCACTAGATAGATACATAAATCATTTTTTTCAGTAATAATTTTACCATAACAAATATAAACAGATATAAAACATGAAAAAAGCATAATAAAAGCTAATTCATACATAAAAACAAGCTAGTCCGAGCCCTAAAAAGATACGCACTGTGATAGCGAGCCTTGATAGCCTAAATGTTCACGTGGCCATGCTACAGGAGACCCATCTTACCACTACCTCCGAACGAAATGTGGGATCCCAGTGGGCGGTGGTGTGGATTATGTCGTCCTACTCCTCGTATTCCCGGGGGGATGATGATACTTGTCCGGAAGGGAGTACCATTCCAGGTTCATGGCTCAGAGATAGATGATCAGAGCCGATTGGTCATTGTGCATGGAACGCTTGAAGGTGGGAGTGTGCTCTTGGTAAATGTGGATGATCACCAATTTTTTGCGGATGTGTGACGCTATTTCTCTGCTTTTCCCACTGCTAATTAATATTTTGGGGGGAGACTTTAATACTTGTCTGGATGTTAACGCTGATAGGTTGGGAGTGGGGACAGTGCGTCATAGACTAACCACTACTGCCCTTCTGGAGGCCGAAAATCTGCATGATGTCTGGCGTATGAGGCATCCAGGAACCAGGGAGAGTACGATTATTTCTACGGCCAATGGTACGTGGTCCCGATTGGACTATTGGTTGTTGTTGGAGGCTGCTTGTACCTGGGTCAGGGATGTTCAACACCTTGTAAAAACACTGTCTGATCATTCCCCTGTGCTACTGGAACTGAAGGTTCCTGGTTATGAAAGACCCCAGTTCTCATGGCGATTGCAACCGTCCTCCCTGACTGATCAGGTTTTTAAGCATACAATAGAGGCGGCTATTCAAAACTTTTTCAGGGAAAATTAAGGAATGGTAGATAATCAGGGGGTACTATGGGAAGCCTTTAAGGTTACTATTTGGGGGGGTTTGCATTGGTGCATAGGCGGGGGTCCTTAGAGACCTACGCCGTAGAATCCAAAAGCTGGTGGGGGAAATAGCTGCACTGGAGCAGGCCTATGCCGGCAACCCAGTACCGGAGACGCTCTCTTCAATCCGTAATTTAGTAACTGAGCATAACAAGACAGTGGATCAAGAACTGGCGCACAAATCCCAGAGGTGTACTGCTCATTATTATGGGGAGGGAGGACAACTTATTGGCGAAGAAGTTGGCCGCCCCGCGCAGCCCGGCCTTCATAACCGAGCTGCTAGCTGGGGAGGAAGTAGCGCATTTTGGCAATACGGAGAACACACATCTAAGTCACTTTGCATACAGTCAGCTGGACACACACATTGCAACACATGCCACACAAGGCTACAAGCGTGCACACTCAGACCCAGTGACTCACCATTAAGAGAAGAAGTTGCGTATGAGCTAACTCCGGATATCCTCCTCCTCCTCCTCACTTGCCTCGTGACCAAGCCCTTCATCCTCCATGGGTGGATGTTCCTGCTCATCCTGCTCCAGGATGAGTGGCACTGCCGTCTCCACTGCCATGTTGTGCAGCATGCTGCACACAAGGAAGATTTTGTAGACCTTCTCCGGTGCATATGGGAGGGACCCGCCTGTCTTGTGAAGGCACCGGAATCGGCTCTTCAGGAGGCCAAACGTCCTCTCAATCACTTGCCTGGTCTGCCCGTGTGCATTGTTGTACCGGTGATCTGCAGCTGATCTTGGGTTGCGAAGAGGTGTCATCAGTCATGGCATGTTGGGATATCCAGAGTCCCCTACATGGAAACATCATGTAAATAAGTGGGTCAGGAGATGCCGTAAGGGCCTAAGATACCGCAACACACAGGACAAACAGAGTATACCCACCAACAAGACATGCTCATTCGTTGTGCAGCCGCAGCATCATATGTGGCACCCTGCTACGCCTCATGATGTAGGCATCGTGTGCTGACCCTGGAAAACATGCACAGACATTGGAAATCAGCATGTTAGCAAGACACACCACAAGGGCATTGATAGAGTGGTAATGTTTACGGTTGTGATAGGCTACCTCCTGAGCCTGTGGTGGTACCAAAGCCACATGTGTCCCATCAATGGACCCAATGACATGGGGCATCCCTCCCAGGGCACAGAAATCACCCTTGACACCTGTCAACTCCTCAGGAGTAGGAAAATGTATGAATTCATCAAGGTGCTCCAACATGGCTGCCAAAACATCACACAGGACACGTATGAACATTGTCTGTGACATGCCACCAACATCAGCTATTGTTAATTTGAAACATACCTATGGCAAAAAAATGTAGGTCTGACATCACCTTCATCTTGGTGGTCAGCGCAGTAGGGTTCCTGTGTCGCGGTTGGAGGTGTGGTGGGTGCCAGCAGTCGGTCAAGTCCTCAATCAACTGTTGCGTGAATCTGTAACGTCGGATGCAGGCACGTTCCCTCATGGCAGCCAAGTCTGGCATTGGTCGTGGGACAGGCGATGCCCTGCAGAAAATTGTATTGAATAACGAAGATTGAGAGCCTACCAACATCAATGTCAATGAACAGAGCATATGCTAAACTGCTACTACACATCAGCTAAATACAGAGTCTGGTCTGTGCAATACATCCAGGACACGTATGCCAGCTTGGTGATACTCCTACGAAAGCCAGATACACCCGTTGATAGGCAAGTCTACATGACATGCCCTGAAACGAGCTGGGGGACAGTCTGAGTGAACTGCCAGAGACATCACAGGAGTGAAATACATCCACATAGCTGAATTTAAAGGATGTCATCTCATACAGACAGCTGACGGCAAGCTAGACGCACAGGTCACATGGAATGTCAAATGTACAGATCAAACACATTGCAATGAAGGGTTACACGTTACAACAGAAAACACAGACATTGAGACGACGCAGATATGTCCTCATGTGAAAATATGATATCCGATGCATTCAGACCCTGCTTACGTGGGAATCCACATGTGGCATGGTGTGCGTAGATGTGTGCCATGCCCATCTCCACACAGACACATGTTGGATGCAGCAACAGCAGATATAGTTGACGGAACACTGACAGCAAGCTCATGGGAACACATGACACACACATGACATAGTCCCATAGGGGCACGCTGATCGTGAAATGTCAGTTGTTAGTGTCCCTGTCCCTGGCATCAGGGGACAGTTGCGGGTGGTGGTGACTGTGCCATACCAGTGATGCTGTGCTTGACACGTTTGTACTACAGGCACACGTGTGCAAAGTGTGAAGGGGAAGTGTGCCACATAGTGCCCCATCACACATGACATGTGTACTCAGGTCATCACACATTAATTGTGCAACTAAATGAGAAGACATGTGCAATATCACTGCCTGACACACCTAGGCCCTGCACATGAAAGTCTGCAATGACAATGACTTGATGTACAGCCTTGTGCGAGTCGGAGACCTCCATTCCTTTTGTGTGCGCCTCCTATCACCTGTGTAAGCGTGTGAAACGCCCCATACACACGCTCTGAGAGCGTGTGTATGGCCCGTATTACTATAGTAGTGGTGCCGTAGGAGTACGCATGGTACGGACCGTACACCCGCTCTCAGAGCGTATGTGCGGTCCGTACCACGCATACTCCTACGGCACCACTACAATAGTGATACACACCGTACACATGCTCTGAGAGCGTGTGTACTGTCCGTACCACACGTACCCCTATGGCACGAAAACAATAGTGATACGCACCGTACTCACACATCCATAGCGTGTGTACGGTCCGTATCACTATTGTAGTGGTGCCGTAGTAGTACGCGTGGTACGGACCGTACACACGCTCTGAGAGCGTGTGTACGGTGCGTATCACTATTGTAGTGGTGCCATAGTAGTATGCGTGGTACGGACCATACACACGCTCTCATAGCGTGTGTATGGTCCATACTACTCATACTACTACGGCACCACTACAATAGTGATACGGACCGTACACATGCTCTGAGAGCGTGTGTACGGTCCGTATCCCTATTGTAGTGGTGCCGTAGTAGTATGCGTGGTACGGACCATACACATGCTCTAAGAGCGTGTGTACGGTGCGTATCACTATTGTAGTGGTGCCGTAGGGGTACACGTGGTACGGACCGTACACACGCTCTGAGAGCGTGTGTACGGTGCGTATCACTATTGTAGTGGTGCCGTAGGGGTACGCGTGGTACGGACTGTACATACGCTCTCAGAGCGTGTGTACGGTCCGTACCATGCGTAATCCTACGACACCACTACAATAGTGATACGCACAGTACTCACACATCCATAGCGTGTGTACGGTCCGTGTCACTATTGTAGTGGTGCCGTAGTAGTTCGCGTGGTACGGACCGTACACACGCTCTGAGAGCGTGTGTACGGTGCGTATCACTATTTAGTGGTGCCGTAGGAGTACGCGTGGTGTGCAGAGGGCCCAGCCATTCACACTTGAGGAGAATGAGGCATTGCTGAATGTCCTCCTCCCACAGTACCCCAGCCTGTATGGGAGACCAGGAGAGCAGGTGAGTGCTAACTCCACTACCTTTGACTGTGCTCCTTTTTTGTGACTGTCACTTCTGGCATTGTGCCCAGGTGTGACAGACATGCAATGTTGTTTAGAGTGGGTCCCAGGGGGGGAAAGGCCTATGTCTCTCATGCAGAGCATGATGTAGTTCATGTGTGCACTCCTCACTTGCATTGTGCTTACTGTGACATTCACTGCATAGTGCATGACACATTCAGCCTGGCAAATCCTTGGTGACATTTTTGGTCTATTGTCCTGAGGTGATTCAGAGGTCCCCCCGGTGTGACAGGTGACTGTACCCACAGATGTGTATGAGTTGAGTGGACCTGTGGTGAGAGTGTCCAAGTGATGTGTACGCCCTCCTGGACATTGATGTGTGTGAAGGTTCCTTGTCATGTGGGTGAGTGTCTATGTGAAGTGTTGCACCAAAGCTGCATCTAGGAGGCAACAGCTCTACCCATCTGATGTGAGAAGTAAGCTGTGCTGTGTGTCTGACTTGCTGAGCTAGCCCGGCACCTGTGACACCCCACAGGCAAGTGGCACATGTGCAGAGTGAGGTTTGTATCCGCTGTTGCCAATGGCAGGTGATTGATCTGTGCCTGTGTGTGTCTGTGTACTCTGCTGAGATTGCGTCAGTGGCCTGGGGCATGTAACTGCTTTGAGGTGCTGTCCATCAGCCTGGTGTTGCATGTGATGCACAGTGTGTGCCATGATCAGAGAGTGAGTCACACCCCTCCTGCCACCTGTGTACTTTCAATGCCATGTAGTGCATTGGGGCTTCCACAGAGGCCAATGTCCATATGATAAAGATGCAATTCCTTGGCAGCATCCTATGCCCTGTTCAACATATCAAAGATGTTCAAATGTGTGTCTCTGTGACATGGAGTAGGTGTAGTGATGTTGTCTCACTTTGTCATCCTCACAGGTAACTGCCTACGAGAAGGGGAGGATCTGGAAGGAGATTGTCAGGGCCGTGAGATCGGCGGGGGATCGCAGTCGGCGCCTAGCCCAAGTCAGAAAACTGTGGCAGGACATCCAGTGCTGGACCCGGCAGATCGCCTGGGTCCAGCTGGAGCTCTCACCTCCACGCCCCCACGGCGCCGGGTGCCAACGCCTGACCCCCCACATGACACGTGTCCTGGCGGTAGTCTTCCCTGACCTGGATAGGCAGTTACAGGAGAGACAGCAGCAAGGAGGGGGTAGGTACATGTGTGTTTTTTGTGTTGTGTGTCACCAGCTTTTGGAAGTGCTCTGTAGCCTGGATACACTGCCAGGGTTTATATGTGCAGTGCATATTCTGTTCCCCAAAGTCAACCGGTGCTCTTATTCATCCCGTCCCCTCCTTGACATGTGTCCCCTGGTCTGTGTGTAATCACAATTGCACATGGTCATCTAGGCTGCCAGTTAATCCAAGTGCATATTGCTTTCTGCATCATGTGTGAGGGTGGTCTGTGACATGTGTTGGTACCTTGCCTGTGCCCTGTCCTGTTCACTCAGTTCGGGGTCCATATTTGTTGGCAATGATGATGAGTCTCAACATAGGAGTGTGAGGTTTCAAATGAACACACTTGCAGCATGCATGACCAATGTTGTGGCCTCAGACATGATGTGCATGAGTGGGAGATATGCATAGTGTCAGGACGGTTGCTCATGTTACAGTCAGATCATTCCAGGAACAAGGAGCAGTGTGCCCACTACAGTCCCCTGAGACACCATTGCCTCGTAATCATGTGTGTCATCCAACACTGTGCCCATTCTCTGTGTGTTCAGCATAGGTTGGCCTCTGTGGCATTGTTCCCTGGCCTCATTTGTATTTATCCAAAGTGTGCTGCATGTATCCACTGGACAGGGAGACCCCATTTGGCTTGTGCATACTCACACTGGGCAGTGCCTGTGTGTCTATTCACAACTATCTGTTGATGGTTGTTTCTCACAAATATGTGTTGCCAGCCTCACGAGGTGATGTGGAGTACATTTGGGAATTCTTGCTGCACATTTTTGTAAACCCTGATTAAGAGGGGTCACTTCTTGATCTGTCTCAATCACATTGTCTCAGGTATGGGGGGTTTGTGCGGGCGAGGCCTACATGGCCAAACCTTATGTCTCCTTGCCAGGTCTGACCTGTGTGTGATAATTGGCTGGACAGAGACTCAACGTGCAGTGACCCAGTCATGTTGTGCAGGGTTTAATGTTTGTGCTTTGCAGCATGTGTCAATTGTTTAAATACATGATTCCGGCTCATACATTTTTGGCACCAGTGTGTGGTCCAGATGCTACGTAGTTTGGTCTTTGTGTGCTGACATCTGTGTGGACATTCTGGCTTGCCATGAGGGTGTCTCCTCAGTGCAGGTATGCCTTTTTACAACACAATTGCAGGCCCATTAGCTTATGCATTGTCCTGTGCTTGGACATGTGTGCCACTCCACATGACAGGCAGTGGGTCAGATGTGTTGCCAACTGTGTCATCAGGGAACGGATGGCCATGTGACAACTGACATAATTCAAGTTGTTAGTCAAAAAGTATTGTACCTTGGCACTCACAACACTTGTCAACATGTCTTCATGTTTTAAATGCTTTAGTTTGATGTTTTGTTATTAAGAACAATAATTTGCCTGCATGACAGATGTCTCCCAAGGAAGTGCACAAGAAACCACTTTTACACTTTCAGGGAACACGCTGGCACATTTTAAAAGAAGGCACTGTTCTAATAAGACTGTTTTTCAGATTATACATATACATGTTCCCACAGTGTTGTGGAATTTGGGTAAGTCCTTGGTTGTTGGTGATACCAACTTACGAGTGTCAAGTCATCAAGACCTCCGTGGGCCAATGTATATGTACTTTCTGCAACACCATTTCTTTCTAACAGTGGCTTCTTTAAATAAGGCTGCCAGCTTCTACAATGACTGGGTAAATGTAGTTTTGTGTGCACCTCCTTGGGAGACATCTTTTATACAGGCACATGTGTGTTCTGTTCACAAAATGGCACATTCCCACATTCTAAACACGTCTATTGTGTAAAGTATTGTGATTCCCAAGGGACCAAAATGTATTTCGTTTTGGGTTCCAAAGTACTTACAGGTCTCTGAGTGTGGGGACACCTTTAGTATTGAGGTCTGTTAGTTTGCATTGGGTGCACCAATACTGTTTCTTTCAGGGTAAACAAGAGGTGGCATGACTTCATTCTATTGCTGTGCTCAACTGTTCCCAGACACTAGCTTCTCAGTATATTTCTCATTCAAGTTTTGGGCTGGTGTGTCCTATTTTTCCTTGTGTCCAAGTGGCGTGGTGGGTCTACCAACTGGGGAGTACAGGGCTTACATATGTGCGGAGTAATCTAGATGTTACTCATGATGCATTGCCTGATATGCACTGTGACCTATTTGTTTTGTACTCATGTGTCAGATGTATACAGGTGACTGATTTTGTTCTGTATCTTCACCTTGCCCACAGCATCATCATTGGAAACTGCACCTGCATGGACCTGGAGGAGGGACCCAGCACCAGTGCCACCAGTGTTGGCGAGTCTGCGGGAGCCAGTGACACGGAGGGCGAGGGGAGTCAGTCGGAGGACCTGTCTGGCGGCGAGCCCAACTACGACGCAGACGGGTCCGAGGCTGACCTCATCGAGGGGGCGGAGGCTGCTACAACACCTGCCAGCAGCCCAACATCTGTCCCCGCCTTCTCCATTCCCATCACCGCCCTCCCAGTTGCTCCGGTCCCTTCTGTCCGTGCAGGGCACCACCATGTCTCCTTCGGGACAGGCACCGCACCCCCTGCCCCTGTCACCCCTGCTGCCCTCAGTGCAGAGTCGGTGGACATACAGCGGCAGTTGCAGGTTGGGCAGACATCGCTGCTGAATGTCCTCCATGGCCACACCACACTGCTGACACAGATGGTGTCGTTCATGGAGGTCATGTCAGCAACGATGTCTGACCAACGCAGGTTTCTGCAGTCCATGGACTCTTCACTGACGGCAGCAGTGAGTCTCCTGCAGTGCTTCGTCCCCCACCCCAGCCCCATCCACACTTCCCACTCCCATACCTGTCCCATGCACACCCAGACATTCCCAAGCACGCACACCACCAGACACAGGCAGCACACCACCAAGTAAGGGCAAGCGCACACCTCCTGGCACGCACACTCAGGGGGATGTAATCAAACCCACTGGGGCTGGGGCAAAAAGACATACACGCAGCCACAGTCTGAGTCCGCAGGCCTCACAACCCAGTCCCTCCAAAAGCACTCCCCTTGGCTCCCCTGCCAAACTGTCACGCAAAGAGATCTACATGGCTGAGCTGGCCCTCAGCCCCACTGTGACACCACCCCGCAAGCGGGCGAGGAAGTCCCCGGGCAGGGGAGATGAGTCCCCCCCATGTCCACCCCCTCCCCCAAGAGCGCTGCACCCCATCCATCGCCCCCCCTCCATTGGGCCTGGGGTTTCTTCCAGTGCAGGGGTTACTCTGGATGCCTTGGCAGAAGTGTGCAGCGCCGAGCTCACCTCCACCTTTGGCGCTGCCCCACCCCCTGTGGTGGAGACGTCCACCCCTGCACCCACCACACATACCCTTCCCCCTCCTGTCCCTGCGGTGCCTGGTCCTTCCCCACATGATGCCCCCCCCGGTCGACAAACCTGAGGGTTCCACTGTGCAGGCAAGCTAGGGGAGACGCGTGCCCATGTGTCCCCCCAAGGACTTCTATTATGGACTGGCCATTGGCCTTTGTATATAGTGTGATTTACTATTTTTTGTTTTATGCTGAATAAAGCATTTTATTTTTACTTTGAACACTATTGCATTTCAGGTATTGATGTTGGTGCTGAGGCTCCAGGAGTTGGTCTTGTGGTAATGTGTTATGGCTCTGAGAAATGTTCTAGTCTGATGGTCATGAGGTGGACCATGGTATCTGCGTGCCATCACAAGGTCTCTGCAAAGAATCATTGGTAGTGTGTGTTATTTTGGTTTTGAGACATTGTCCCAAGGAGTGTTCCTTCCTCTGTGGCACCTGACATCTTCCCTGCAAAGAGTTGCACAATTGTTGTGCTGACCTGTGTCTACATTTCCTTTGTTGGTGACGGATCCTTCAACTATGGCCATACCTGCTCAGCAATGTCTCTGGCTGCATCGTCTGTGCCATCCGTGCTAGTCACTGTACTTGTGTATTGAGTATGTTGAAATGCCTTCATGGAGAAATTCTACCTTTTCAGCAATATGCATGTGTGTAATCCCGTCCTAGCACACATATGGTACTTGTTCTGCCGGGTATTTGGGCACCTGACTCACAATTATGGGCATTGTATCTGTGGGAACTCCACCCTATTCCTTCCATGAGAGACAACGTCTTGGTGGCTGTCCCAGCACCTGTACATTCCTATCAGTCCTGGGATGTGCGTGACAGTGTGTCTTCCCTTTGGCTCTCTTAGTTTAGTAGGCAGTGACAGGACTATACAGTCTTGTGGCATGATCTCAGTGTGTGTATTGTGTAGGGGTGGGCGGAATTAGCGAAAGTGCCTTCCGCAAAATATCGCGAAACGGCACAAAATCTCCGCGATCTCGCGATATTTCGCGTGATCGCGGAGATTTGTGCTTCCGGTTGGGGTTTAATTATTTTTGTGACAGGAGCATCGTGCCAGAATGAATCCTGCCCTGCATATTTACCCAAGAAGATGCCACCGTTTTGTGCAATACCTCTACTCAACTCGAGTACTTTCAACTGGCTAATCAGTAAGTGCTACCTCGTTGGGTAAATATATATTGCTTTTCCTACACTACAGCTGCGTAAAGGGCCAGAAGAGTTGTCTCCAGTCACAGTGGCAATGTGTGTCTGTAACGTTGCCACGGCGCCGACGGCCCTGGGGTCCCTCAAGTCAGCTGTCCATCATAGTGGGGGAAAGGGCGAGAAGACGTTGCCCACTGCTGGTGTGTGTGGCGGGGCTTCCATGCAGTTCACATGCCGCTTGTTTAAAGGGCCAGAGACCGATCAGAGCAGCAGACGAGGAGACAGAACCTCCTGGTGTCAGGAGCTACACGGGGATTGCGCTCGAGAAAGTCATGGGTGCACAGAGCTCCATCAAAGATCACAGCTAATTTTTGACGGTAGATATGGGGAGAAAAGCACACCTGCCCAGCCTCGACCTAGCTCCTGAATGTTTTGTGCTGATTAATGCGTTACTGAATTTGAGCTTCAACTCGGGCCCCTGCTTTATTTATATCTGTAAGTGCTTCCTGTTGAGGTTTAATTTTTGTGACAGGAAAGGACTCAAGGCAACAATTTCCATTCCCTCGCGGATCGCGGAAATTTCGAATTGTCGCATTTTCCGCGAGCGGAACGGAAATTGTCGCCCACCCCTAGTATTGTGCTGCATCCGCCAGGGGTGGGTATGCATGGGTTATTTGTCCTCACACCCACATGTGGTTTGTCATGCAGTGGGGGAAAGACATCCATCCTCCTGGAAGTGGGACACTGCTGTCAGTGATGTGTTGTTATGGCACTATCATCATAGTCAGCTGAGTAGTGTCTTGCAGAGATCTGCAAGTACATCCCCTGGGTAGGCACTCCAATGGGTAATCAAACTGAGTTTGAATCCCTCTGGTGTGATCTTGATATATATCAAGATCACACCAGAGGGATTCATTACCGATTTACACAGAAAAAACACAGACAGAAACAATACCTTACATTTTTCCAGCTTCCACCAAGGGTCCCTGAAGCAACACCTGCCATATTCGCAAAAGTTGCGTATTAAACGCATCGTTTCAGACGAACAGACATACATCATGCGCATTAATGAGATGCGTGAACGATTCCGTGCTAGAGGATATCCTGAACATACTCTGAATGAAGCACAATCTAGAGTTGCTCTCATCACCAGAGAAGATAGCCTTTTGAAAAGCAATAGAGTGCAAGAACAACGTATGGTGATAGTATCCAAATACTCCACAGCCAGCCCTACATACAAGAAGATTATACGGAAGCACTGGCCCATCTTACAAAGTGAACCCGACTTCAAGGGCATTTTTGAGAAACCACCAATTTTTGCACACACAAGAAGCAGAAATTTCAAGGAAATTTTGTCTAAACCCACTGAAACCCACACACAACACCGTGGCACCATACCTTGCTTCAATTGCAATCACTGCAATAGTGTCATCAAAGGCAACAGTATCCAGCACCCAATGAAAGGTCACAACATTAAACTTCAAGTTGATGCTACCTGTGACTCGATGAATTTGATATATGCTTTGAAATGTCCCTGTGGAAAGCTGTACATCGGTAAAACCGAACGGAAAATTAAAACTCGCCTCAACGAGCATAAATCTAACATCAGGCTGAAAGTTGAGAAATCCAACATCGCCATGCATTTTGCTGAGGCTCGGCATTCCATCGCCCAATTAAAATTCATAGTACTTGAAACCCTCACCAAACGAGAAGGGATTGACAATCATAAACTCTTGTTAAAAAGAGAACTTGAATGGATTTATCTGTTACAGACTCTGAAGCCGCATGGTCTTAATGACCGTATTGAGTATAGTTGTTACCTGTAATACTAATATGATGCATTGCTTATTATGTTACTGTTTATTCATGTAATACTACTTCTGTTTTTTGACATTGTCTCTCTGCATTCTCCCCAGTTTGCATTACCTGTACTCTATCTCCCCACATTCTAAGATGGCCGCCACCGTGCATACTTCCGAGTAGTCCTTTGTTTATGTTTACATTTCTTCACGTCACATCACCGAGTGTTTAAACATAACGAGCACCCGCCCGTACCACACGCAGACCCCTCGATTAAGCGATGGACGGCACGCTTTGCCACCGGTATCCATGAAGTAAGTGTTCTTCGCCCACAGCGCTACAGAACCCAGCATGTCATTGCGCAGCGCGCATTCAACCAACACACGCAGTAATTTCCATTGCACTACCCAGTACCTTCACTCAGTCACTAAAACGTTAGCAAACACACCCGTTTTAGTTATTGTTGCACTTAGTCACATTAAGCACGTGTAAATCCAGGCGGTATACCCTCACTGACTCATCCCTCCCTCCCTTCCTCAACAGTGCTCCGTGACCAAGGGCGTCCCAGCCCGAAATGCATAGGAGATCAAGATTCATAGATCTGCTAGTATGGATTACAAATGAACATTTGATATGCCAAACAATATCGAATTGAACTAATTTGCTGAATAAAAGCATTTAAAAACACGCATCTTAAAAGGATTCACTTTTGCATGAATCAACTCAGTTTGATTACCCATTGGAGTGCCTACCCAGGGGATGTACTTGCAGATCTCTGCAAGACACTACTCAGCTGTTCATTGATGGTGTTAGGACGGATAACACCACCCTGATTGCGCACCCAGACCTTATTGAACAAAAATACCTTTCACCTAGCTTATGCAGTGCACCACCGACGCCTCTTTCTGTACTATCATCATAGTCCAAATTTAGGGATGCGTGCATACACCCATGGACTTGTGGTCATCTGATAATGATGTAGACACCCCTATGTCTCTGTCCACTGCTGGTAGTGATATGCACCCACCACCATGTCTCTGTCCACTGCTGGGAGTCCTCTGCACCCACCCCTCACATGTCTGTCCACTGCTGGTAGTGATATGCACCCACCCCCATGTCTCTGTCCACTGCTGTTAGTGATATGCACCCACCCCCATGGCTCTGTCCACTGCTGGGAGTCCTCTGCACCCACCCCTCATATTGCAGGCCACTGCTGGGAGTCATATACACCCACCCCTCACATGTCTGTCCACTGCTGGTAGTGATATGCACCCACCACCATGTCTCTGTCCACTGCTGGTATTCCTCTGCAACCACCCACATATGTCTGTCCACTGCTGGTAGTGATATGCACCCACCCCCATGTCTCTGTCCACAGCTGGTATTCCTCTGCACTCACCCACATATGTCTGTCAACTGCTGGGAGTGATATGCACCCACCCCCATGTCTCTGTCCACTGCTGGTAGTGATATGCACCCACCACCATGTCTCTGGCCACTGCTGGGAGTCCTCTGCACCCACCCCTCACATGTCTGTCCACTGCTGGTAGTGATATGCACCCACCCCCATGTCTTTGTCCACTGCTGGTAGTGATATGCACCCACCCCCATGGCTCTGTCCACTGCTGGGAGTCCTCTGCACCCACCCCTCATTTTGCAGGCCACTGCTGGGAGTCATATACACCCACCCCTCACATGTCTGTCCCCTGCTGGTAGTGATATGCACCCACCACCATGTCTCTGTCCACAGCTGGTATTCCTCTGCACCCACCCACATATGTCTGTCCACTGCTGGGAGTGATATGCACCCACCCCCATGTCTCTGTCCACTGCTGGTATTCCTCTGCACCCACCCACATATGTCTGTCCACTGCTGGGGGTGATATGCACCCACCCCCATGTCTCTGTCCACTGCTGGGAGTCCTCTGCAACCACCCACATATGTCTGTCCACTGCTGGGAGTCCTCTGCACCCACCCATATATGTCTGTCCACTGCCGGGAGTCCTCTGCACCCACCCCTCATATTGCAGGCCACTGCTGGGAGTCATATACACCCACCCCTCACATGTCTGTCCACTGCTGGGAGTGATATGCACCCACCCCCA
The DNA here is from genome assembly GCF_964204655.1 of Triturus cristatus. Classification (NCBI taxonomy): domain Eukaryota; kingdom Metazoa; phylum Chordata; class Amphibia; order Caudata; family Salamandridae; genus Triturus; species Triturus cristatus. The sequence goes on along the minus strand of NC_140589.1, from coordinate 189,174,711 downwards.
TGTCTATGTCCACTGCTGGTAGTGATATGCACCCACCCCCATGTCTCTGTCCACTGCTGGTAGTGATATGCACCCACCCCCATGTCTCTGTCCACTGCTGGGAGTCCTCTGCACCCACCCCTCACATGTCTGTCCACTGCTGGGAATCCTATGCAGCCCACCCACCCACCCCCTTGGTGCAGTACACTGCTGTCCTGGGGCTACACACACCCCAATATAAAGGGAATATGCTGCACCAGGCCGTAAGCCAACATTCGTGGCGTGTGTACACCTTGTATCCCAAATGTACTGGTGCCGGTGGGGTACGTGTGATACGGACCGTAGCCCCGCATTCATAGGGTGTGTACCACGCGTACCCCTACAGCCCCAATCCAATAGTGATATGGCCAGTACCCACGCTATGAATGTGTGGGTACGGTCCGTATCACTATAGTAGTGGTGCCGTAGGAGTACGCATGGTACGGCCCGTACACACGCTCTGAGAGCGGATGTTTGGTCCGTACTACGCGTACCCCTACGGCCCCACTACAATAGTGATACGGACCGTACACACGCTATGAATGTGTGGGTACGGTCCGTATCACTATAGTAGTGGTGCCATAGGAGTACGCGTGGTACGGCCCGTACACACGCTCTAAGAGCGTGTGTACTGTCCATAACACGCGTACCCCTACGGCACCACTACAATAGTGATACGGACCGTACACACACTCTGAGAGTGTGTGTACGGTCCGCACCACGCGTACCCCTACGGCACCACTACAATAGTGATACGGACCGTACACACACTCTCAGAGCGTGTGTACTGGTCGTACCACACGTATCCCTACGGCACCACTACTATAGTGATACGGGCCGTACACACGCTCTGAGAGCGTGTGTACGGTCCGTACCACGCGTACACCTACGGCCCCACTACAATAGTGATACGGACCGTACCCACGCTATAGATGTGTGAGTACGGTGCGTATCACTATTGTAGTGTTGCTGCAGGGGTACGCGTACAGGTCCACTTCCATTGTTGCGATACACAGGGATTGGTGGACACGCCCCCCGAAGTGACCAGACCCTGGAGGTAATGCATGTCCTCAATATTGTAGGTTTTAATTTGGGTAGGGGGTATGTTTCCTGCCCCTCACCCCCCCTTGGTCCCTGAGTTTATTTCTCACCTTCTGCGGCGTGGGCATCGGGTTCGGTGCACCAGGTCGTAGGCTAAGAGGGCCGGGATGACACGTAGGATGGGGTCCATGTCTGTCCATCGCATACCGGGGCTCCGTTTTCACGTCGGACTCAGGATTCCGGTTTTTTTTGGCTGCCGTAAGAAAATAGATGTGCGGAGTGACGTCGGGACGGTTCGTACTTGCTGGTCCGTAAAACGCTGCCTGACTCCGTACGGACGTCGCGTACGCGCTGTCCAGGATCAGACTAGTAGGTATTTTTTAGCCATACGGTGTTTTGTACGTTTCGTACGGAAATGGTATTTCTGTACGAATCGTACTTGCAGGATTGTACGGTGGATTTCCCGGGTACGAGTCGTACGGAGAATACGCTCTGTACGACGATTCGTACCCGGGTTTTACAGGTTCGGAATCGGCCCCTAAGTGATGAAGCCCTGAAGAAGTTGTGGGTTAATCAGCAACACAACGAAACACGTGTTAGTAAATGAAGACAGAAAATAAAGACAACAAATATTGATTACAAAAGTTTTGACATAATTTCTGAAATTGGGATTTTTATATATTGTGTGCACCGGACTGTGGTAAAAGGAACTAATGCTGGCTCCATCCCAAAGGTAATGGCATTAGACACAGATTCAATCAGTTAATCCGATTAAAAACTGTTGAGAGGTCTATGAAACCCAGAAAGACTGCCCCTTCGTGGCCACGGTGCACTCCTAACTCAGTAAGTGGAGATTCAGACATTGCACGTTTGTACTTAACCCAGGTCTGAACTGATACTGACAGTTAATGATAATATTCTTCTCCTTTGCCCAATCCGCCATTCTTCTTAAAACAACCTGGCTCAAGACTTTCACTGCGGTGTCTATAAATGAAACTGCTCAGTAGCATTTGGGATCTCCTAAATCCCCTTTCTTAAATGCTGGTACTATGATGGATTGAGACCAAGACCACAGGTGACCATCGGAAACTGTGGTATTTAGAATATTTGTCAATAAGGGAGCCAAGATAGTGATGCCTCCCTTAAAAAGATCTGCCTAAACACCATTTGGGCCAGTGGCCTTATGGCTTGACAGACAGCTAATAGCTCCAATAACTTCTGGAATGGTAAATGAGAGACCGGGAGAGATAACCTCTTCTGAACTACTGTTAAATGTTGGCATGCCCTGTTTATTATCTAGGAGGTAAATTGATGGAAAATGAGTATCAATGGGTTTCCAGTATAACCGGTGCCAGACATAATGAAGAATCCAGTGCCAGAAAGGGGTGGTTTAGAATTTCCAAAATGCCACATGTCATTACTTTCGCTAACTTTCACCAGATCATCCCAAATGTCACTCTTAAGGGACTCCTTTCTATCTATCAGAACCTTCTTTTAAAAAGATCTTAGGTATTGTATCTCAATCCTATATCTTGGCCGTGATTTAAGTGCTGCCTTTAAGGCCCCCAGAGCCTAGAACAATCATTATTAAACCACCAGGGATTGTTAGAAGCAGAGCGTCCTGGGCAAGGCAGCGTTAGGGCTGATTTGACACAGGCACAGAGGTCCAAGAAAAGCTAAAAGATTATCTTTGTGGTATAAGTCAGGATTCAGACAATTCACCACCTCTAGACTAAATTGCTTAAATAGTGACCCTCAAAAACCATCGGGGCCAATTTTCACCCACCTAATCCATATTCCTTGATCAGAGATAGCCAACTATTCTTCAGTTAACACAATAAAGTGCTGCCTCTGTTGGGAAAAAAGACAGCGCTATGGTGTTATGATTGCTCCACGCCGCCCATTTAACAGAGTATTCCACCACAACAGGGGGGGAGTAAAATGGAAATTAATAAATGGTCTGCAATGGATTCAGTACCTCTCCTGACATAGGTGGGGTCTGCCTGAACACTGGGGACAACCTAGTTCTAAAGGTGGATCAAGTTGTACAACTGATCCCCATGTGTAGAGTGTTCAAAGTGAAAGAGCAAAGAAGAGTCCTTCCCCATAGGGTCTTGAAGTAAGAAAAAAGGTTCAGGGCAGGGGTGAATATCAAAGTCCCCCCAAACCACTATTGAAACGTTAGCAGTTTGTACACTTATCCCTAACTTTTAAGGAATTCTTGAATTTCTCAGTAGCAGATTCTAGCTTAGAAAGATTATCTGAATGAGTAAGGTTACCATGTGGATTGTAAACAATTACTATCAACATCAATAAGTTATCCTGAAACTTTAATAAGTCGGCCCTACGTATGCACTGTTTGTTTGTACTTTAGTGGCCACACACTTTAATGCTAGGGAGACCAAAATACAAAGCCCCGCCTTAGCATGTCTAACGGAGGAAGGAAGGTGCAGGCCAGAAATAATTGCAAAATTAGATTGTAATGGGAAACAACTGAGGGACCAGGTTTCCTGAAAATCAGGACATGGAAGGATTTACAGAAATCCAAACAGTTGTTGTCTGTTTTCTTTGCATCCAGGCCTGCTAAATTCCAGGATAAAATCCTCAGGTACTATCCCTACTCCATTTCTTTCTTTTTTTATAAATCTTTGTATTGAAACAACACACCATCTCTTTTACAGGATACACATGTCATATTATTCTGACATTTCGCACACAGGGGCCGATTCCGATTCTGGACGCAAAACGTACCGACCGGCACGGACCGGGAACGGAGACCAACCGACATGGACCGGCGCCGAACGACCCGTGCAGTACGATGCAACGGGTGTGAATTACAACCGACACGTACGGAATACAAGCCATATGACCGAGCTGCAGGGAAACCAGTGATTCGCACGGAAACCGGACGCGATTCGCACCGACCGACACGCACCAGGAATGAACCCGACCGACACATACACGCGATGTCCGATCTACGCAGTACGATGCAATGCGTGTAAAACCAGACCGACTCGCACGGAGCCCAAGCCGCATGACCGACATGCACAGAAAACAGGGACCTGAAGCAATAGAGATCTCCGCGACCGACGCGTATGAAACACAGAAGAAAGTCAGCGTGAAAGACCCGAAGAAGCCCGCACGAGCCAACATCAGCATCCGTCTCGGTCAGAAGAACATCTCCTTCATGCCTAGAAAACCCAAAGGATAAAATACAAAAAAGGACCAACAAGCAATGACAAAGTCAATAAATATAAAATAAAAAAAACTTGGAACAAAGACACACCCACAACTCCACCTATATAAAGGACACCAATCACTACCATGATCTTTGCAAATTCAAGAGAACAGCCAGGAGAGAACACCATCAGACAGCAACCAGACACACTCACAACTCACCCATCACACAACTTTCACACCATTAGCACCTCACCAAAAGCACTAACACATACATCTAGCAAAACTGACACTCCCCGACCCTCACTTACACCCTCACACACACATCACTCACCACCACCACCCATCACCTTGCACCCAAAGACGAATCTAAAGTTCACAGATAGTGAGTTTGAAGTGCTGGTAGATCAAATCATCAGAGTAGAGCCACATTTGTTTGGTACATTGGTCGAAAGGACCCCCATGTTACAGAAAACAAATATGTGGGCGAGGATCGTGGACAAGGTGAACGCACAAGCACCAATGTTGCGCACAAAGGATGATATCCAGAACAGTTGGTATGACGTGCGCAGGAGGGTCAAGAAACTCATCGAGAAGGATCACGCCTTGAGTCGGCACACTGGTGGTGGCCCTCCTGCCGAACCAGTATACTTCAGGTCCTGGGAGGAGAAGGTGCTGGACATCCTACCAACAGAGAGCGTCCATGGTCTATCAGACATACCAGAGCCTGGTGAGTACACAACCAATATACTCAATATTGTGTGGCAAGGGGACAGTGAAACCATGCACCGTTAGCAAAGCCACAGTAACCAATAGATAATCATCCCAAGATGTTTATGCTAGTCAGAAAAACACAATACCTGCCATCTCATAGTGACTTGTAACTGTGTCATGACATGTACAAACCTACCAACAAATAGAGCAAGGCAGTGGCACAAAGCTAAATAAACACTGTCAGACAGTTTGCCACCACAAACACACTACCTCACAGTGCAGCTGACTGACAGGAAGGAATAGTGGGTATGCAGGTGAAGTGAGTGTATCCACAAGCACGATGGGGTTTGTAGTCACAGATAACGCTCCCCCTCCCAATTGGCCCATCAAGACCTCTCTGAACCATGCCCACAACACAGGGAGTGTAAATGACTGACAAGTTGGCTGACACTAGGTCCTACTGTGGGGAGTACAAGGCCCTGGTAGGGGTTGTGCGCAAATCAGAAGCAGGACACCACTGCCTGACATCCTGAAAGACAACTTGCATGCCCTCCAATCGAAGCACGTTTCATGGTGGGATGTCTGGCTGGGTGGGAAGGAGGACTGACAGCTCTGACCATACTTACCAGCATGTGTAGACACACACACCCCTCAACACAAACTCCACACAACTCACTGGGTATAATGCATTGACTCACACTGTAGTAAAATATCACCCAAAGATACACCACACTGGGTTCTGCCGTGTGAAGCACAGGCGCTTTCTTTGGACTTGTAGCCAAACAAACCCCAGGACTTCACAGTCAGCCATCTTGCCATTGCTGTCACACTCCCTCACAGGGAAGCAGAGTCAAAAATAAGGAAGTATGGGCATGCTGGGAAGGGGGGTGTAGCCAAAAGCATGATGGGAGTTGCAGTCACAGACAATCCCCATCCACCCACATTTGCCCAGCAAGCTCACACTGAACTATGCTCACCTCACAGGGAGTGGAAATGGACCGACACGATGTCTGACACTGGGCTCTGTTGTGGGGAGCACAAGACCCTCCTGGGAACTGGGCACCAACAAACACCAGGACTGCACTGACTGACGTCCTGAAAGTTAACCTGCACCCACTGCGATGGTGGCATGCTTCATGATGGGATAACTGGCCTGGTGGAGAAGGAGGTTCTGACTTGAAAAGAAATAACACTGAATCTGGCCATACACACACCTTCTATGATAAAACACATTGCACATGTGGTACCAGTCACTCACAAAGATAATGCTCAGGCAAGATGTCTGACACATGGGCCTGAGAAATGATGTGGCTTAAAAT